>NC_045510.1:0-1428332 GCF_009650955.1 Corvus moneduloides
AGGTTGAAGAGGGGAGCGAGGTCTTCTGTTGTGACTCCCAGTAGGGGGCGTATCCAATTTATGGATCCACACAGCCTGTAAGTCCCTTAGGGTTTTAGGGTCCTTTTTGGTGGCGAGTTGCTGGGGTACGATGGTTCTCTCACGGATCTGGAGGCCGAGGTAAGTCCATGGGCTGGAATGCTGCACTTTGTCCTCACGAATCTCGAACCCTGCTTCTTCTATGGTTTCAATTGTCTTTTTAAGAGTTCTGTCCAAGTAAGTTTTTTCTGATGCACAGATTAGTATATCATCCATATAGTGGTAAATGATTGCTTCTGGGAACAGGCTCCTGATGGGGGATAGAATGTGGGCGACGTACCACTGGCAGATGGTCGGGCTGTTCTTCATGCCTTGTGGGAGGACGAGCCAATGGTACCTTCTGAGTGGGGCTTCATTGTTAAGAGAGGGGATGGAGAAGGCGAACCGTGGTGCGTCCTGAGGATGGAGCGGGATGTTAAAGAAACAGTCTTTAATGTCTATGATGGCCAGCAGCCAGTCTCGGGGCAGCATCGATGGTGATGGCAGGCCGGGTTGGAGGGGGCCCATGTCTTCAATGACATCATTGATCTTTCGTCGGTCCTGGAGTAGTCTCCATTTGTTTGTGCCGGGCTTTTTCAGTACAAAGACTGGGGAATTCCAAGGACTTGTAGTCTCAGTGATATGACCTTTGGCAAGTTGCTCCTCCAGCAGGGCTTCCAGGGCGCTGAGTTTTTCTTTTTCAAGGGGCCACTGCCTTGTCCATTTTGGGTTGTCAGTCTTCCAGGTGAGCAGGGGAGTAGATGGCAGCGCGCATTTCTCAGTGGCCCCAGTCAGAAATCCTGGCTGGGAATGGTAAGAGTGGCACCCCACTGGGATAGAAGGTCTCTGCCCCATAAGGTGATGGGGGATCTAACCACGAATGGTCGGGTGGTCGCTATCTTGCCCTCGGGTCCTTTGATGACAACATTTCGTTTGCTCCTCATGGATACTGCAACTCCACCAATCCCAGAGATCATACCTGCCACTGGCTCCAGTTCCCAATTCCCTGGCCACACCGAGCAGGCAATGACGGTCACGTCTGCTCCAGTGTCCAGCATCCCTGGGCAGTAGACCCTCTCTCCTTTACAGAACAAGCTGCACTCGATGGTCGGTTTGTTTGAGCCCACGATCTCTATCCACATTGCTGTAGGATTGCGAGGAAGCTGTTCTGGGTGGTTCTGTGGAAGTAAAAAAGCTTGAGCAATCGGTGTTCCCTGTGGGAGAAAGAAAGGTGTGTCCGTGCAGCAAAGCTGGACAAGAATCTCTTGTCCAGGGTGCACTGTTTGTATCTCAGGTAATACAAAGATTTGTTCTGGACCATGGATGGTATCGCTTAGGATAAGAATGTCCCATGGGCCGTCATGCGGTCCATACTTTCCTGTGGGAATACGATAAAAACACTTGTCAACAAAGTTAATTGGCAGTGATGTTACCAGTTGGCGTCTCGTTCCGATCGGTAGCGCTCCGTGTGTTGGATCCTTCTCATGTGTTCTGGGATTGCCTGGGATGATGGTGCCGGGAAAGGTCCAGCTGTCTGCGCTCGGTGGTCCGATGTGGAGTTCACAGCTGGGGCGGGGTAGTATGGCCTTTGATTTGTTGTCTGGGGGCGGGGCCTTGACACCTCGCTTCGATAGAAGTTTTTTGGATGCTGCTGGTGCTGTTGCTGTCTCTGGTGCCCTTGGTAGGCGGCACGATGGTCCTGGGTGGGTGACCTTTGTGGGCAGTCCTTTATAAAGTGTCCAAGTTCGCCACAATAGAAACAGCGGGCATTCTCCTTAGAGACTGCTGCAGCAAATGCACCGGAAACTCCCTCTGTGATGTGTTGGGGTCCCTCCCCTGCCGTGTAGCCCTGGGAGAGGGGCCCTGAGGGCACAGACACGGGGATTCCCTGCCCCTGCTCAGCCTCGTTCCCATTGGTTGGTTTGTGTTCCCTGCGCGGGCAGAAGGACCCTTGGTCCCGTGACTGGGACAGTTCCTCGGCAGAGCTCCGGCCATGCGGCTGGAGAAATAAACATCTCTGAAACATCTAGCAAGAATCTGTCTGTCCATATATATTTCCTTTCCACGGGACTCCTGGTTTGATATATGCATGTTGCAGTATCCCCACTGCAACAGTGATGCCCTTTACAACTGCTTGGGTCATTGTGTTCTCTGTGGATGTGTGTCTAGTACAGGTCTCTACCATTTGTTCTATTGTGGGTTCTGCGTCCATGGGTAGGGCCCTCAAGATATTCTTACATTGTTCGTTAGCATTTACCATGGCAAGTTTGCCCAAAAGTTCCTTTCGTCCATCCGGACTTTCTATCTGTTTTCCTAAGCTAGCTTTCAAACGATCAACAAACTGAATGAAGCTTTCATTTGCTGACTGTTTGATGTTAGAGAAATATTGTGTAGGAACAGAATCATCAGGGGTAATAAACAGCGATGTCTTAGCTGCAATAGCTATGTCTTGTAATGCTACTTCAGGTAAGGTTGTAGCTTGATCTGAGGGTTTCTGGAGGTCACCTTCTCCAGCCAGTTGTTCTATTGTCCAGTCTGATTTGCATCTTTAGCATAAGTGTCAGACAGTGTTTTTAAATGTCTTTTCCAATGCCTTTCCCATAACATATATTCGGCAGGGGAAAGGATGCAGTTAATAATGTTTTTAATATCATGTGGTACTAATGTATAGGCAGAGAAAGTGGCTTCCAATAAGTTTCTAAAGAAATGTGACCCTCTCCCATGGTCTTTTGCTGCCTTGCTAAGCTCTTTGATTTCTTTGTATGGGATAGGTTCCCATGTTTTTGTAGTGATGGACCACCCCTCCTCCCTTCTCCCTATAATGACTGGAAAGGCTGAAATTTTCTGAGCCAACTCCCAATCCCCCTCCCGGTTCGCTTCCCTGCGTGTCTGTGCCCATCGGTCTTCAGATTCAAAGTCCGAGCTGCTGCTACTGTCATCTGAACAGGAGGGATAAGCTGTGGCAGGGCGGGGCTGAGATACAGGGGGCGTAGCGCGGCGTTTTTGAAATGTCGGCTCTGGTTTAGGCAGGGCAGGAATAGCGGGGAGTCGGGGGTGGTTTGAGGGGTGGGAAGGGGTCCTGTTATGGCAGCATGTGGGTGGGGAGGTTGTACAGCAGCAGGTCTTTGGGGGGGGGTCGGGTTACAGGTAGTGCCGGTTTCGCAATTCCATGTGAAGTCGGGATGGGCGATAGGAGGGTGGGGGGGGCAGTAGGCTCTAGCGCAGCAGCGGGGGGGATGGGGATTGCGCAAGAACCCGTAGTAGGGGGAGGGGGGGGTGCAGGGAGAGGAGGAGCATCAGCAGGGATTGCGCAAGATGCAGCTGGGAGGGGGGGGGAGCGGGTGTTCCGGCGCCTGCCAGGGTGGCAGAGCCATTTGCGGTGGGGGAAGGGGGGAGGGAGATTCCATTCTATGGGCGATAGCCTGAGGCGGTGCTGAGGATAGCTGCGTTCCGCCAGCGGCGAGAGGGGCAGACGCTGGCGGGGGGCGTGACGCTTGTTCCGTGACCCACAGGGTGTGCACGGAGCTCTGCGGGATCGGTCCCGTGTTGTACCATGGCTGCCCCGTGGGTGCTGGGGGGGGAAGCAGCGGCGGGGCGGCTTGCTGGGACGGGGCCGCCGTGCTGGGGTGGGGAGGGGGCAGGACCGCGTGGAGCAGGGACGCGGCAGGAGGCTGGGACGCGGGGGCGTGGGACGAGGTGGGGTGGGGGGGGTCGGAGGCACTGCGGGCCGGTGCGAGAGGGGGAAGGGTGGTGTCGTGCGGGGAGGGTTGCGGGATACCAGGGGCACAGGGAGATGGAGCTGGGGGGGGCTCAGAGGCATCCATCCCGGGGAGGGGGGATGGGTCTGGGATGGGTGCCGTGTGCGCTGCCTGGAGGGTGACAGCGGAACCGAGGGGGCGAGCGGGGGGGGCCAGGTACGGGAGGACCGTCGGGAACAGGGGATTGGGGAAGGGGAGTGGGGTGGCCGGCGCCCCTGCCGGGCCAGGGCCAGGGCGGCTGGGGGGGTCCGCGCTCTGGCTGGCCGTTGCCGGAGGCGGAGGGGGGGGTGGGAAGGGGGAAGGGGAGAGAAGGGGTTTGGCTGAGGGGGGGTTTTCGCACGACACATTTTAACCAGTAAATGAAATAAAGGAATGAATTTGGAAATGGAGAGGTTTCCCGAGGCTTGAGAGGAATACAGTTTGTTCCCCACACTGTCCCAGAACGAATCAGAAAGAACAGAATCGGTGGTAGCATCAGGGAAATTTCGAGATATCCAATTACTGAAAGATTTAAGATTTTTCTTAGAAAGAACACCTTTATGGAATTTAAAGTCAGATTTTCAGAGAAGGGTTAGACTAAAGGGGTATAGGTCTCTCTCACTTTGGGAAAGGCTGGGTTTAGCTTGCCTATGTCCCATCTTAGTTCCTCCCTCAGCAGAAAAAGAGAGAAAAAAAAAACAAAATTACTTATAATGCGCGCAAGAGGAGGAGAGCCCGAAGTTTAAACTTACAAATCCCATTTTCTGGTGGGGCTGGCTCCTGGAAAGGTCTGCTGGGGGGATGGTCTGGCAGTCCAATCCTCAGGGACTTCCGTCCTAGGTGGGAGGCGAGGGTCTCAAACTGTCCCCTTCTAAAAGGCCTGCTAAAACGTAGGCCTTTCTTCAGAGGATCAGCACACGAACGGCTGGTTCTGTCTTGGCGATCAAGACGCAGCTCAGGCCAGGTCCGGGGGTACGGGGTCCAAGGCTGTTCTGGCGCCAGTCATTATAGCTGGTAGTGGGGTCCGAGACTGTGACCCAGGAAGAGATGACCGGTCCGGGGAGATGGTCCCAAAAGGAATCGCCTGCCCGAGGTCCGGTGTCTTCCTCTCAGCTGCTGGCAGAGGACCCCTTGCAGAGGCTGTTAGCTCTTTAGTGATATCAGCTCGTGGTTTCAGCTCAGCTCTGCAAGGCAGCCTCTAGGCCAAACCAGACCAGAGAGAGAGACGAGAAGGCCCGTGTGGCTGGTTCCGCACGAAGGTAGCTTTATTATGGGTCCCCTCCGGCGAAGGGAAGAGCCATGGACGACCTCTCTCTACAGAGGCGAATTGGTCTTCTTTTATAGGGATACAGGGGATCAGCAAGAGGACCAATGGATTACAGAGGGTCTAGGACAGACCAATGGGTTACAGAATGATCTGCATAGGGTATCCCAAAGGATTGTGGGTCTACCTTTCCTTGCCATGACCCAAAAGTAGTTGCCTTTCCAGGGAGTCCTGCTGGGCGATTGCGAAATCTTTTATCTCAGCAGACATCCCTCCAGGGCAGTGGCTGGGCATATCCCACAGTCCAGGGCTAGTTGAACAGCTTTGAGTTCAGCGAGTTGGCTTGATCCAGCTTCTCCTTCAGTAGCTTCTGCAACCCATAGTGTGGGACTCCATACGGCTGCTTTCCACTTTCGTTTCATCCCTATGATGCGACAAGAACCGTTGGTGAAAAGAGTGTAGCATGTGTCTTCTGATGGCAGTTGGTTACATGGCGCAGCTTCTTCAGCACATGTCACTTGTTCTTCTTGTTCTTCCTCGTCACTGAGACCAAAGTTTTCACCTTCAGGCCAATTTGTGATTATTTCCAAAATCCCAGGGCGATTCAGTTTTCCAATACAGGCGCGCTGTGTGATGAGAGCAATCCATTTGCTCCATGTGGCATTGGTGGCGTGGTGGGTAGAGGGAACCTTTGCTTTGAACATCCACCCCAGCACCGGTAGTCGGGGTGCCTGGAAGAGTTGTGCTTCAGTTCCAATTACCTCTGAGGCGGCTTGGATTCCTTCATAGGCTGCCAAGATTTCCTTCTCTGTTGGGGTGTAGTTGGCTTCAGACCCTCTGTAGCTTCGGCTCCAAAATCCCAGTGGTCGGCCTCGAGTCTCACCAGGCACCTTCTGCCAGAGGCTCCAGGACAGACCATGGCTCCCGGCTGCAGAGTAGAGCACGTTCTTCACTTCGGGCCCTGTCCTGACTGGGCCAAGGGCTACTGCATGAGCGATTTCCTGCTTGATTGGGGCAAAAGCTTGTTGCTGTTCAGGACCCCAGTGGAAATTGTTCTTCTTGCGGGTAACCAGGTAAAGAGGACTCACAATCTGGCGATACTCACTAATATGCATCCTCCAAAAGCCTATGGCACCTAGGAAAGCTTGTGTTTCCTTCTTGTTGGTTGGCGGAGACATTGCTGTGATCTTATTGATGACCTGCGTGGGAATCTGACGCCGTCCATCTTGCCCTTTCACTCCCAGGAACTGGATCTCTCGGGCAGGTCCCTTGACTTTGCTCTTCTTGATGGCGAAACCAGCTTCCAGGAGAATCCGGATAACTTTTTCTCCTTTCTCAAACACTTCTGTTGCGGTGTTCCCCCACACAATGATGTCATCAATGTACTGCAGATGTTCTGGACCCTCACCCTTTTCTAGTGCAGTCTGGATCAGTCCATGGCAGATGGTGGGACTGTGCTTCCACCCCTGGGACAGTCGATTCCAGGTGTACTGCACATCCCTCCAGGTGAAAGCAAACTGAGGCCTGCACTCTGCTGCCAGGGGAATGGAGAAAAATGCATTAGCAATGTCAATAGTGGCGTACCACTTCGCTGCTTTGGACTCCAGCTCATACTGGAGCTCCAACATGTCCGGCACAGCAGCGCTCAATGGTGGAGTTACTTCATTCAAGGCACGATAGTTCACAGTCAATCTCCATTCTCCTTCCGATTTGCGCACAGGCCAAATGGGATTATTGAAGGGTGAGTGGGTCTTGCTGACCACCCCTTGGCTCTGTAGCTCGTGGATCATCTTGTGGATTAAGAAGCAGCGCAAAAAGCAGTCTTACAAATTCCACCAACTGGAACCCCAGAAGGCGTTTACGCAGAAATAAAGCAAGGTCTTGCTGAAACTTTTACCTCATTCGTCGATATTCTAATGCAAGCCTTGGACAGACAAGTTAGTGATGAAGTGGCAAAACCATATCTGCTACAAGGTCTTGCTTTTGCAAACGGTAATGCAGCGTGCAAAAGTATAATCAGTGCTATACCTGGTCAAGCGACCATAGCTGAAATGATAGAAGCATGCAGTGAGGTGGGTACACCTCAGCATGTTGCAACAGTTCAAGCAAATGCTTTTGGACAAGAACTTGGAAAACTTCTTAAAGAGCAAGTAGCAGTGCTTCATTCAGATCTACAACGAAGTAACTCCACAGAAGTGATGGCAGCAGAACTCTCAAGAAGGCCATGCTTCCGGTGTAGAAAATTTGGATACATCAAAAGATTTTGCTCTGAGTCTGCAGAGGATACAAGAGTACTGAATCACTGCACAAGATACGGCGCTTAGAACCTGCTTTGACAATCTGCAGGATCTACAGTAGCTCTTAGGAACCATAAATTGAAACAGGACAATGTTGGAGAACACCAATGATGGACTTGCTTCAGTTTTTGACTTGCTAAGAGGTGACTGTGACATCATGTCTCCCAGGAGTCTTACTCCTGAGGCTCAAAAGGCTCTTGACAGAATGGCAAATGCCAAATACTCATTTTTTGGAAAATATAAAAATATCCATCTGCCAGTGGATACATTTTCCAATGCAGTTTTTGCTTCCTTGCACACAGGAGAAATAGCGAAACATGCATGTCAGCATTTTCTGCAAGCATTTGCATCATTAGGTATACTTTAAAAGATAAACAATAGTCTAGCTTATATAGCAAAAGAGCTACATAAATTCTTAATGAGTTAGGGTGCATGTCACTCCTTAGGTATTCCTCATTCTCCTACAGAGTAAGCAATTATTGAAAGAACACACCAAACTTTAAAATCCCCTTTCGATTAAACAAAAAAAGGGGGGAGGCACAGGCTATGCCTGAAATGCGCTTGAATAAAGCGCTGTACATTTTAAATTTTTTAAACAGTTTTTTTGCAGAATCAAATTCGCTTATAATTAGACATTTTTCCAACACCATATAGGCAAAGTTAAAGGCAAACCCTTTGGTTTAGATCAGGAATCCAGAGACAGGGAAAATTGAAAGTCCGTTTTAATTAATAACCTAGGGCAAAGGGTATGCTTGTGTCTCAACAGGTACAGGACTGAATTGGATTCCAGCAAAAAACGTGAAACCTTATCAAGTCCAGAAACAAGCAGGAATCGACTCCGGGAACAAGGAGGCAAGCACGCAGACGTAAATCAGTGTCAACACTACTGTCGATGCCACAGACATCAGTTGGCTTTCTGTATAAGAACTGTGGATGGAGTCTTATGAAAAAAGTGGGAAAGTTAATGGTGTAAATTTTGTATGTAAGAGTGTGTTAGAAGTTGTGTTACAGATCAGAGATTCCTATGTGGGATAAAGCTGTTGAGAATGAAGCTCAATCAGGTATTACACTTGTGCCTTATCATCTCACTGATTGCCTTAAGCAATGCAGCTTTCCCAGTAAAACAACCAAAAGAAAATGTCTGGGAGACTTTGGCCAATGCATCAGGCTTAGATACCTGTTGGGGTGGCTCAGCCTGCTCTCGGGCTGAAACCATCAAATGTCAGTCACCAGAAGAGATCACTGAGGTCTAGGTTACCTCCCCCTGGGTGGCTCCCAATCCTAAATTACCTCCCCCTGTTCCAGAAAGTTCTCCCTTTTGTAGTTATTAATTGGTTCCCTGTTATGACTCCTGCCTCCCTGTTTTCCCCATTTGTTCTGAAAAATTGTATCCTCCCCTCTGCTTGTACCCCATTGGTTGTTTTCCCTTTCCCTGCCTTACTCCACCCCCCCATAAAGGGGGCTAGCCCGCATCTCCTCGGCGCTTTTTGCTGGTCCCTGATCCCTCCTGCAAATAAACCTGTTGGAACTCACACCAGAAGCCCCTCCCGCCTTCTTTGCCTCCGGGCTAACGCCAGCCTGATCATCGGCTGCCCAACGACGTGCTTCCTCTGAGGAGGAGCCAGCGCACGCACCCATCTCACGCTGATTCCACTGAGCCGTCCAGCAAGGACGCTGTGGAGGCTAACGCTGTGTCCCCTCTGCCCGAGGGCACGCCAGGGCTTGTGGTGACAAGCCCCCGGTTGCGTTAGATACCATCTGTCTAACTCATTCAAGGCCAAAGAAACCGTTCTCAACATGCTTGGTCAGTCTACCAGCAGACAAATGGCCACCTTTCAAACATGTTCATCTAAAACTTTCACGATTCGGTTCAAATCCAGTGGAAAGTTGGGATGCTTGGACCAAATCCCTTCCGGAGGCTCCTTACAAACCTCAGGAATTGGAAATTCTTGGTTCAATAAAAATGGAGTTTTGTGTAATATTTAGTTCTCCAGGATTGAAACAAAATAACGACAAGATAACAGATGTCACACCAAATTACAAAATATATAGAAATGCAACATCTTGGTGCAATTCAGCAGTAAAGATGGGCACACCGTTCAACCAGGATCCATTACAATTACCACGAGAGATGTTTCTCATTTGTGGGGACAGAATTTGGCCTGCAATTCCCTCAAATGTCAAGGGAGGTCCATGCAGCTTTGGAAAGCTTTCTTTGCTAATGCCTAATGCAAAAATGATAAAAGAACATAAGAGTAGGGAAAAAAGATTTGTTGAGCAATATAAATCTGATTGTAATGACAAATTTGCAGCTTGGAATTTTGGACAAAGGTTTTCTGCAGCTCTCCTTTTACCTGGTGCTGCTGCAGGAGCAGCCTTAAGACAATTGGATCAATTAGGCTGTTGGCTAAGTAAGAACTCTCATGCTGTCTCTCTCGCACTGAGCGATATGTTAACGGATGTTCAGAGTGTGAGACAAGCGACTCTGCAAAACAGAGCAGCAATTGATTATCTTCTACTAGTGCATGAACATGGATGTGAAGAATTTGAAGGTATGTGTTGTATGAATTTGTCAGATCATTCTAAATCCATCCATGAAAGTATACGACAATTAGAGGATGGAATAGCTAAACTTGGAGAAGAAAGAGGATCATTGTTGAATGATTTGTTCAATTGGTTTGACCTTACACCCTTATGGAGAAAAATTTTGAAGATAGGTTTGTATGTTTTAACTGCTGTTGTAATTCTTTTAGTATTTGTACCTTGTAAACTCCACTATGCTAGATGAGCCACGGACAAAGCTGTCAAGGAAGTGTTTTTGGTTCAAACAGGAGGGGGAGATGTAGGAACCCAGAGTGCCGAGAATATTTCTCTGCCTGTTTTTAAGGGTTCTTACCCCCCTGAACAACACTGTTTTAACCTCCAACCCTGGAAAAAATTACCAACAATCAGACAAGAGCTAGAAAATACAGTGGTGCGAATTAGGTGATAGACTACTATGTAAGATTGTCACAGGGTAAAAAATTTAGACGTTTTGGGCTTCTCTTTGTAGTAAATAGATAAGACTAAAAAATATCAAAATGGAGGATTGTTGTTGTTCTCTAAACCTTCTTCTCCTTCTACTACTCCATGTTCTGCAGTAAAAGTAGTTTGGGATGACTGGATAGAGAATTCCGCAGTTCCTGCCTGTGTTACTGAATAATTGGTAGGAAAGTGAAAATAATATATGTTTTTAGTAACTATTGGTTAAATTATCTTTAAAAGGCTGTGTAAATCTTGATAAAAAGAGACTTCTCTCCTGCTTTCTGTGCTCTATGCTGTACCTGGTGTAGGAACCCAGAGTGCCGAGAATATTTCTCTGCCTGTTTTTAAGGGTTCTTACACCCCTGAAGAACTCTGTTTTAGCTTCAAACCTTGGAAAAAATTACCAACAGTCAGACAAGAACTAGAAAATACAGTGGTGTGAATTAGGTGATAGACTACTATGTAAGATTGTCACAGGGTGAAAAATTTAGAGGTTTTGGGCTTCTCTTTGTAGTACATTTTCATGGGTTAGCTAACCTAGTCTCGGAAGTGATGTTCTCGCAAAGGAGTGCTTACAGTTTTCCCCATGACCTGACAGAACCTATCAGCTGGCCAGTTTGAATATGGACAATTCTTTAAGCCACTTAAAATTGTGACTGCCTCTGTGATACTTAAGAATAGACAAACACCCTCCCAAGCTCTCTTGTTTCTGGTGCTGGGACAGGTGGCTGCGGGCCCTGTGCGGGGGGCCAGTGGGCGTGGCCCAGGCCCTGCTCGGGCCAGGCCGGGCCCGGCCACAGCCATCCTGGAGCCGATGGGCCCTGCTCCATCCGTGGAACCACCCCCCACTGCCTTGCTGTGGGCAGCCAGAGTGGCTTGGCTCTCCCCCCTCTCCACTGCGATAAGCAAAATTCCAGCTGCAAGGCCTAGGTGAGATTAACCCTTTTATTGCTGTGAAGAGCTGAAAACCTGAGGGAAGAGAAAGAGGAGATGCTTAAAGCTGAAATTCTGTTGTGAAACTATGATATATCAGAGTATCCCGTTGTAATTTCATGAAGGCATGGGGGATGGAGTGTTCAACTCGTAAGCAAAGGCACCTGCACTGAGATAGGCAGATGCTGATGCAGCTGTAATTTCATGAGAAGTTTGGACAGGGAGAGATGGAAGCGATGAGGACTTTTGCTCCAAATGGGAAAGGAGAAACCTCAGTTCCTAGAGATGCTCCCAGAGATAGTCCTAAAGATGAAGATGAGGAAGACCCTTTGCTCCCAGGGAAGGAGAAGGGCCTCTGTTCTTAGAGATGAAAATGCTCTCAGAGATGGGTGAAGAGAACTTTTGTTTCTGAATGGCTCAACCTTAAAATTGTACCCCAAAAACCTTCAAGAGTGGACCCTCTGTGGGTGATTAGGGATAGGCGTTCGGAAGATTTCGCTTTGTACGGGCAGATAGAACCCCTCCCCTCAACGGGTAATACGTAAGCAGAAGGAAGTGACGTGGAAAACCCAAGTTATTTAACCCTATGCAACCCATGAATAAATGCCATTTTGCCGTCCACCACATTGGTGTCTGTGAGCTGATGGCCCGAATGACCTGAGGTGGTCATCGTGCCGTTCCTGAACCAGGTCGCTATGCCTCCAAGAGGCAACAAGTGGTGCCGAAACCCGGGAGCCGGAATTGGAATCGGGATCGGGAATTCGCCTGGACGGGTGAATGGCGGCCGGAGCGGCAGGAGCAGCCCGGCAGGGAGGACGCTCCCGGACCAGCGAGGAGGATGGAAGCTCTCGCGAAGGTCGTATCTCAGATTCATAAGCAATGGAGTATTGATTGCAAACCGAAAGATTTTACTCTCCCTGTTGCGAGGCTTTTGCAAATTGGGGTCATTGACCGACCGGTGGATATACTCCACCCAGAAATACGGGACAAATGTACTAAGGCTCTGGCCGAGGAAACAATGTCCTCGGGTTCGGGGAAAAACCTTACATCATGGGGAAAAGTTGTACAGGCTTTGCGTAAGGCTCTGCAAGAGCAAGAGACCTGGAAAGCCGCACAAAACTGTTTGCTGGCCACACCCCGGTTGGGAGTTGGGGCGACCACGCAGACTACAGATGAGAACAGTCCTGCTGAGCGCACAGATTCACAGGGGCAAGGACCCTCTCCACAGCCCCCTAGCCCAACCCTACCTACAGAGGGAAAGGAGCGAGTGCAGTCATTCTGGGGCGGGCTGGTGGAGGAGGCATGGGGGGCTGCCATTAAAGTGGAGTCCGAAACGGCGTGGGCGAGACCCCCGCCCTATGTGCCACAGAATGGCGCTGAACCCCAAAGGGATGGGGGGGGGGCGCAGACGCGGCCGGTGGGAACAGAGAAGGTCCGCTAGATAACGCAGAATGGAAGAGGTGGGGGAATCCCGGAGGGGGAATCAAGGCCAATCAGAGCGCTTGCCCGGAAACATGCCCTTATAAAGCAAGAGCCTCCCTTAGCAGGAGGCGGGGCGAGCCTAGGGGGAAGGAGCGGCCCAGCCCTATGAGAAAGGGGCGGGGTAGGAGCCTGACAAAAAAGCTCCGGAGCCCGGAAGTATCCAGTCAGTCGACTTCCGGCTCCGAGTCAGACTCTAGCTGGAGCGAGTGGCTTGACGAGTGGTCCGTAACCGACTCCGACTCCGACAAGGATGAAGTGAGAGTAGATAAAAGCTATAACCACTGCGCTCCTACTTGGGCCAAGGGGAAGTTAGAAAAAGAACGTACTCCGCTTACAGACTGGAGGAAAATAAAAATAGCATGCGCCGACTGGGCCCCATCAACCACGCTAGCATTCCCAGTCGGAGTAGGAGGGCAAGGCGGAAACGAGAGGATTTACTCACCGATAAATCCTAAAGATATACAAGCAATTGTTAAAGCAATTGCAGACAGAGGGATTAATTCGGCTATGGTTTCCACCCTCATCGACAGCCTTTTTGGAGGGGATGACATGCTCCCATTTGACATTAAACAAACCTGCAGATTAATTTTTGATGGGGCGGGGATGATCGTTTTCAAACAAGAGTGGGAAGACAATTGCGCAAAGCAACTAGCCCTAGTAACTGGGGCAGACCATCTGCTACACGGCTCCAGCCTACAGTGGCTAATGGGCACGGACCCAACCATGATCACACCCCAGGCGCAGGCCGAGGGCCTACGGGCCCACGAAGTCATGGTAACTACCCGCGCCGCTAGAGAAGCTATCCGCTCTGCTTCCAGAGTTATTGCCAGACCATCGCCATGGTCCACAATAAAGCAGAACGAGAGCGAAAGTTTCACACAGTTTGTGGACCGCCTCCAGGCAGCAGTTGATTCCTCTGCTTTGCCCTCAGAAGCAAAGGGCCCTGTAGTGGCAGAATGCTTGCGTCAACAATGCAATTCAGCCACTAAGGACATTTTACGGTCATTACCAGCCGGGTCCAGTATTGCAGATATGATTAAGCATGTCGCGAAAGAAGAACACCTAGCCCCAATCCAGGCAGCCGTCCGCACTGCAATAACCAGTGTAATAGCATGCTTTAAGTGTGGCCAGGCAGGCCACGTTGTAATGAATTGCCCCCAATTAGAGCCTCCATCAACAGCAGTTCCCCCACGCCAGACGCGACCTAGAGGGCCATGCTGGGCATGTGGGAAAAAGGGACATTTTGCTAGAGAATGCAGATCAAAGCTCCAGGGAAACGGGAGGGGGAGGGGGCATCCGGGCCGCACACAGCTCCCTCCCACTCGGGACGTGAAGCGGCCCAGCTATGCCAATCCTCAATGGGCCATGGAGCTCCCGCACCCACTGCCCCCCCCGGGAAATGACCAATTTCACGGCTCAACCGATGGCTCAGTTAAACCCGTCTGCGCTCCAGGCACAGCAGGAACAACCCCCTGGGAGCGAGATCCCTGGGTGGCTTTGGCCATGAAGGTGGGCAGCCACCCGCCGATCGTGTGGGGAGTTTGCTGTCTCCATAACAACCCAGGTGACTGCTATTCGTCTCCCCTTTTTGATTGATACGGGATCAGACGTTACCGTCGTCCCAGAAACGTACTGGCCTATACATTGGGAACTGGAGGAGGCCCCCATGGTGGGTGGAGTTGGGGGACTATCTCGGGCCCAAAAAAGCACCCAACTGATAGCGATAACGCTCCGCACCAAAAGAGGACCGGAGAAAACTATCACCCTTTTCCCATATGTTATGCCAAAGTGTCCACCCTTGTTGGGGAGGGATGCCCTTGCCCTACTGAAAGTCAGGGTGACAAATTTATTCTAAGGGCCACTGCCGCGTACCCGCCATTGCCCATCAAACTAATATGGAAATCGGTTGACCCAGTGTGGGTCGATCAGTGGCCCTTGTCAAAGCCTCGAATGACGGCCCTCCTCGAGCTAGTTAGCCGCGAGCTACAGCGGAACCACATAGAGCCCTCCACAAGCCCATGGAACACCCTGGTTTTTGTAATACCCAAACGATCTGGCGAGGGCTTCCGCCTCCTGCATGACCTGCGGGAGGTGAACAAGAGAATCCAACCAATGGGTCCAGTCCAAACTTTGCTACCCATGAACTCAATGATACCAAAAGGGCAGCCCTGCGCGGTGCTTGACATTAAAGACTGTTTCTTTTCCATACCCCTGCATGATGAAGACAAAGAGCGGTTTGCCTTTTCCATCGTCTTCCCGAACAGCCAATGGCCTAACCTGGGCTTCCAGTGGAAGGTGTTGCCCCAAGGCAACTCCCCCACCATCTGCCAGATCACGGTAGACCGAGCACTAGCGCCAGTCCGGCGCAGCGACCCAGCCGCGACCATTATTCAGTACATGGATGACATCTTGATCGCCGCGCCATCAGCGAGCCAGGTAGACCGACTGGTGTCGACAGTCTCAGAGACCCTGAAAACAAATGGCTTTGAAATCGCGAGCGCAAAAATAAGAAAGGGACCATGTGTAACCTTTCTAGGAGTAGGAATTACAAGTTCCTACATAACCCCTCTCCAGATAAAAATCTGCAGGAATATCAAGACGCTCCATGATATGCAGCAGCTAGTGGGATCTCTACAATGGCTCCGTAACATCATCCTGATTCCTCCCGAGGTCATGGACCCCTTAAATGACCTCTTGAGAGGAAAAAACTCATGGGAACAGAAAGTTCTGACACCAGAAGCGACAAGCTCGCTCGACTTTATCGAGTAGCAAATGTCTGTAGGCAGGCTTACCAGGTGGGACCCGGGAGCACCACTCGATTTATATGTTCACTTTACAAAGAAAGGAGGGGTAGGAGCGCTAGCCCAAGGGCCCCCCGACAAAGCCCAACCAATACAGTGGGTAGTCTTGGGAAAGCCGTCGCGCGCATTTTCCCCGGGAGTTGAGTGTCTTGGCAACCTCATCATGAAAGGGAGAAGACTTGCCCTAAGGCACTTGGGCACGGAACCCACCAAGATATACCTACCCTTCCGCAAACAGCTCTCTGCACAATCAACGACAATATCAGAGCATTTAGCCATAGCCCTCGCTGGTTTTGGAGGAGAGATTCGCTATGCTGCAAAACCCCCATGGACCCAGCTGCTTGCTATCGTCAACATTGATCTCCCACCAAAAGTCATCGACCGACCGCGACCGGGACCGACGGTCTTCACAGACACATCTTTGCTAACCTCAACCGCAGCAGCGGTATGGCAGTCGGGAGAGCAGTGGCAATGCATCAAAGCAACCGACCCTACGCTTTCGGTCCAACAACTCGAAGCAGCCGCCGTAATACTGGCGTGCGGACTGTTCCCAGAAGAGCACCTCAACATCGTAACTGACTCTATATTTGTGGCTAAGCTCTGCCTAGCCATGTCAGGGCCCAACGTGTCAGCGTCCACGGTGGCTGTGATGCTTGAAGAAGCACTCTTTTCATGGAAGGGCACCATATCTGTCATCCACATTAACAGCCATAATCCAGTTAAAGGATTCTTTCAAATCGGTAACGACAAGGCAGACGCCGCCGCAAAAGGACTGTGGACACTGAGAGATGCCCGTCAGCTACACGAGTCTCTTCACATCGGAGCTAAAGCACTAGCAAAAAGGTGCGGGATTTCAACCGCTGATGTGAAACACGTCGTAGCCACATGCCCCCACTGTCAAAAATCACCGCTGTGGTCCAGCGGAGTCAACCCCAGAGGCCTTAAAGCCTCAGAAATATGGCAAACAGACTTTACACTATGTCATCTACTAAAACCCCGAGCGTGGCTTGCAGTGACTGTGGACACATATAGCGGAGTGATCGAGGCCACACAACACCTAAAAACTGACTCCAAAGCAACCATCCAACATTGGCTAACAGCCATGGCATGGCTCGGCGTTCCAAAGCAGATCAAAACAGACAACGGCCCAAACTTTATTTCAAAATTGAGTCAAACATTTGTTTCAAAGTGGGGTATCACTCTAGTACATGGCATCCCGTACAATAGCAAATCAGACCCTGAAAACCAAATTGGAAGTGTTAGCAAAAACAGAGGGCTTTACCAATTCTATTCCCCCAGGAGACCAGGCGCGCATACTAGCAACTGCCCTGCTAGCACTGAATCAATTCCCTAGGGGGATGAAATAAACAGTCCCGCCCAGAGACACTGGGCCACTCGAGCACTAGACGAAGGCCCACAAGTTGTAATCAAAAATGAATTGGGGGAATGGGAACAAGGCTGGAGACTAGTGCTCACGGGGCGAGGGTACGTGGCTGTTAAAAACGATGGTAAAGTCAAATGGTGTCCACTTAAGTCAATCAAACCAGACCTTCAGAATAAAACTAATGAAAACTGTGAGGTTTTGTTTGCAGGACTGGATCTTTGGACGCCCCTGTGTCCCATTCATCCCAGTGCCTGAAGAAAGCGACAAGTCATCGAGAAGCCCAACAGCACCCAAGAATCCTACACCAGTGAAATCCAAGCAACAACGGTATCTTTGTGTAATTTTGCTTTTACAGCTCCTTGGCAGAGGGCAAGCCAATGCAAGACATTACCCTCACCAGCCATTCAGGTGGGTCCTACGCCACCTTTCAGGCGACAAAGCAATCAAAGAAACCATCACACCAGGCAGCCCATCTTTCGAGTTTAAGCTAAAAGACATTTTTCCTTCGCATCTACAATTCCCCAATTTTAATGATTTATCACTGTACCAAACCTATTGGTGTCTGTTCCGGTTTGGCCAAATTTAGAAATATATCCTCTGAGAGAAGGCACAATCACCCCTCCCCCACCAGGTTCGGGAAAAAAATAAATTTTCCTCGAAGGAAAGTGAAGAAGATAAAACTATTTATTTAACAAACACACGGGAAAGGAAAATAATGTTAAATGGTAAAATCTTTCGCTGTAGAGGAAAAACCTGGGAAAGTGTTCGAGTCCTCCCTTTGGTCTCCTCGGAGCTGGGGCTTGGCCCAGGGCTAGGCCCTCTGTGCCCAGTGGAAAGTCCTCCTGATGTGCTCTGATGTTACAGCAATCAAGCAGTCCAGTAGAAAAGGGGAAAAAATCTGAAATTCCAGAGAAGGAAAAGTTCAACTCTCAGCCTCTCTCCGGAGAACAAGGAACTGGAAAAACTGGCCAAAAGCTGACTGGAAAAGCCGCAAGCCGGGTGCTTCCTCGCTCCCCTGCCCCAGCTGGGAAAAAAAAACCTGCTATCTTTTTGTGTCCTTGAACAGGCTGCAAACTGCTTTGAGAAAGTTTTGCTCAGGTTTTTTCCTTCCCCCTCTCAGGCTCAGTTTAGAGGCATAGAAAGGCCCAAAAATTAATTTCTGGGCATAGGCAGCGATATGGGATACACATCATAAGGTCACCCCAAGACAGTGTCCTGCTTCAAACCCAGGTAAAAGCGACTGTAACTATCCAGGATAAGGATATTGTGGGTATTGGGGGTGTGAGACTATCGTGACAAGCGATAGATGGCAACCACAGCAACCTGATGAGTTCCTCCAAGTCAAGTATGCACCCCAAGGCTGTCGCGAACCAAAATTTGGACATGACAAGCAAATATACATGCCCCAAGACGGGAAGAAACACACTTGCAAAAACTACATAATGACAATTCTACAGCCGGCCCATAAGAGTTGGGCCACGGATAGAGTGTGGTCAGTGTTTGCTCTCGCCTTTCGCGACATTTGGGTAAACATACAAATTATCAGGCTCCTACCGTCAGAATCCCGACCAGTCGGACCTAATCAGATTCTTACGGTAAACAGACCCAAGACCGATTTTACGCTTAATACACAAATATTAAATCCCACCTCCACCCCACCCGGCCCATTAGTTACCTATCAAATACCTAAATCAGCTCCTTGCAATCCGTTTCTCAGCGTATTAAATGCTACCTTTTTGTCATTGAATCAATCAAACCCGAACCTTACAAAATCATGCTGGTTGTGTTATGATACACAACCCCCTTTTTATGAGGGCATTGCACTTAATGTTCCTTTTAACTACTCAGTGGCACAAAATCCACTCCAGTGCAGGTGGGACACCCCCCGGAGAGGAGTTACTCTGAGTCAGGTCACAGGCCAAGGCAAGTGCTTTGGCAATGCAGTCTTAGCAAAACGAATAGGCAATGTCTGTACTGAATTTATCAAGCTTGACAAAACGACCAATAAGTGGGTGATCCCATCCGCGTCAGGAATGTTTGTCTGCCAGCAATCTGGAGTAAGCCCCTGCGTGCTTCTTGATAAATTCTGCTGATTTTTGTGTGCAAGTTTTAATTGTTCCTAGAGTCCTGTATCACCAAGAAGTGTACCACCTTTTTGAAGAACCTAGCCGGCTCCACAAGAGAGAAGTAATAACAGGTATAACCATCGCAATGCTGCTCGGCCTTGGAGCCATCGGCACGGCCACAGGTGTTTCGACCCCGTGACCCAACACCAGAGACTTTCTCAGCTGCAGATAACTATTGACGAGGACTTACAAAGAATTGAAAAAATCCATCTTCTTTCTAGAGAAATCTGTCTCCTCGCTCTCAGAAGTCGTCCTGCAGAACAGGCGAGGACTGGACCTCTTGCTCATGCAACAAGGAGGCCTGTGTGCTGCCTTGAAAGAAGAATGCTGCTTTTATGCAGACCACACCGGAGTCGTACGGGACTCAATGACCGAACTAAGAGAAAGGCTAGCCCAGAGAAAAAGAGAAAGAGAAGCCCAACAAGGATGGTTCGAGTCATGGTTTAACCAGTCTCCATGGCTGACCACCCTTGTTTCCACTCTAATAGGCCCCCTCACTATGATACTCCTAACGTTGATTCTCGGGCCTTGCATATTAAACAAATTGGTGTTGTTTGTTAAAAGCCGTTTAGAAAAGGTTAACATTTTATTTGTTGACCGCCAACAATTGCTCTAAAGTGCGTTTATTTTATACATGTTATATCACTTTTTACAACTTGTTATGTAGGTTTTATTAGTTCTTGAAATTTTATACCGTTTATACTTTGTATGTTTTTTAATTAATCATGGGGGGAGGGGGGAAATGTAGGTGATTAGGGATAGGCGTTCAGAAGATTTTGCGTTGTACTGGCAGATAGAACCCCTCCCCTCAACAGGTAATACGTAAGCAGAAGGAAGTGACGCGGAAAACCCAAGTTATTTAACCCTATGCAACCCATGAATAAACGCCATTTGCCGTCCACCACATTGGTGACTGTGAGCTGATGGCCCGAATGACCTGAGGTGGTCGTCGTGCCGTTCCTGAACCAGGTCGCTATGCCTCCAAGAGGCAACAACCCTCGAAAGCAGTTGTCGGAAAAGCGGCAAGTCGGGGGAAGGGAGCAGAGAAACCTCTTCCTAATTGGACTGAACAAAGTTATTTGGAAGTGGGCGGCTGTCTCGTTATGATAATGTTTTCATGGCACGAGCAAGAAGAGACTCCTCTTCCTAAATGGACTGAACAAGGTTATTATGGAAGTGGTAAACAGACTGAACATCTTAAGGGTTGTCTTTTTACATTGTCAGTGGGAGAAGGGAGGAAGGTGGGGGGAGGAGGAGAGTTCTGAAGGTGTGGTATAATTTTTTTTTCCTTCTTTTAGGTCTGTTAATAAACTTCTTTATATTCTTTCAAAGTTGGTGCCTGCTTTGCATTTCTCCTAATTCTTATCTCACAGAAGATAAACAGTAGAGTATCTTGGACCAAACCACTGCATACATAGATAAGAGTAAAAAATATCAAAATGGAGGACTGTTGTTGTTCTCTAAACCTTCTTCTCCTTCTTCTACTACTCCATATTCTGCAGTAAAAGTAGTTTGGAATGAGTGGATAGAAAATTCCTCAGTTCCAAGTCGTGTTACTGAATAATTGGTAGGAAAGTGAAAATAATGTACATTTTTAGTAACTATTGGTTAAAATATCTTTAAAAGGCTGTGTAAATCTTGATAATTGAGCTCACTCCTGCTTTTCTGTCTTCTATGCTGTACCTGAGTCACGCTAGTGGCTCTGTTCCTCTGATAAGTCTTAATAAACAACTATCTGGAAGCATTGAAACTCAAGGAAAAGTCTCAGCTTATGTTTGAAACTCCTCTCAAAGACTTTCAGCAAATTCTCTCCCATCAGGAGGGACTTGATTTATGGCACGGTTCAGTGTCACCTGGGTCACGCTAGTGGCTCTGTTCCTCTCATAAGACTTAATAAACAACTATCTGGCAGCATTAAAACTCAAGGAAAAGTCTCGGTTTATCTTTGAAACTCCTTGGAAGGACTTTTAGAAAATTCTCTCCCATCAGGAGGGATTTGATTTATGGCACGGTTCAGTGTCAGACAACCTCAGGGTTGGAGCCAGGTATTCATCTGCTGTTTCTTCACTCAGCATTCCCTGCAACTGAAATTATAGAGGACCTTGTACTGGTACCAGTGGTCTATGAACCCCATGCCATTACCAATACCAGTGTCCCTCTCTATCATGTTCACACCATGTCGTGACCACAATGGTACCAGTATAATACTAGTACTGGACCCTCTATTGTGAAAAGAATAGTACCAGCATGAGGACTGGTACTGGTGCCCCTGTCATGCCCACAACAGTACCAGTATGAATATTGGTGCCTCTGTTCTGCCTGCAATGGTACCAATGCAAGTATGGATAGTGGTGCCCTTGTCTTATTCACAAGGGTAGGAGCACCAGTACTGGTGGTCCTGACATGCTCAAAACCACACCAGTACGAGTACTGGTGTCCCTGTCATGCAAGAAACAGCACCAGCACTAGTTCCCCCATTGTGCCTCTGCCAGTACCAATCACATTCCTGTCATGCCCATGCTGGTACCTGTTGGCTTCCAAAGAGGCTGGGGGTGGACAACCCAGTGTGCCACGACCTTCCTAGAAAGAGTGTCCTGCAAGGAGCAACTCTTCCAGGGGCCATGGCCGGCTTCCCTGGGCAACAAGTGATTTCAGCAAGTGTAGCAATTTCTCAGCTACAAGTGATTCCATCTCTTGTGATTCAGCCCTTTGTGAAATCACCCAAGGCAAACTCAGGGATAGAGAGACAGGAGCCTTGTATAGAAGTTCCACAGAGGTAGCCTTTATTGTCTAGCAGTCCCTGTGAAGGGGTGGCTAGGGACAAGGCTCCCTGCATCAGGGCTAGGGGGCAGAGGTTATATGGGGTAGGCAGGGGGTGGGGTAGAAACCAACTAGCCAACTGGGTACTGGGTATTGCCATATAGAAACAAGGCATGCTGGGGGTGGTTCACTTTCTCACCATGACCCAGAGGAAGGTTGCTTATCTCTGGGGAAGATTGTCTTGCCCTCAGGCCTGTCTTCTCCAAGGGAGAGCAGAGGTCTCCTGTGCCAAGGGCTCCCAGCCCTCCACAACTCCCCCTTCTTTTTTTACTAAGAATGCCTCCCCAACGGCCTTTTTAAAGCAGAGTAAAAAACATGAGAACATAAGCAATACGATAAGAATTACAATGAAAATCCACAAAACACCCTTAACTAAAGAAAGTGCCCACCTTTAGAGTCCCCATTGTCCAAGAACGTTGTTGAGACCTTCTGTGATTTTTTCTTCTGTCTTGATTTGGTGGACTTGATCTTTTAGCAGCTGGATGTTCTTTGAGATGGAGTCACTACGTGATGTTAAATCAAAACAGCACATGCCTTCAAAATCTTGACAGCCATGTCCATGGGCTAGGAGCAGGAAGTCAATGGCTGCTCGGTTTTGCAGTGGTTTCTTCATCTTGGAGGAGATCACTAAGGGCGTGTAGTGGTTTGGTCCAAAATACTCATTACTATTTACCTTCTGTGAGATAAGAATTAGGAGAAAGCAAAGCAGGCACAAAACTTAAAAGAATATAAAGAAGTTTATTAACAGACCTTAAAGAAGGAAAAAAAAAATCATATCACACCTTCAGAACTCTTGTCCTCCCCCCACCTTTCTCCCTTCTCCCACTGTAAAAAAAGACAACCCTTGAGATTTTCAGTCTGTTTACCACTTCCATAATAACCTTGTTCAGTTCATTTAGGGAGAGGAGTGTCTCTTGCTCATGCTATGGAGACATCTCCACAAGAGGTTCTCTCATGGCTTCAGTATCACGAGACAGCCACCCATGTTGGTTTTCTGCTCGCATGTGAGAGTCCCTTCCCCCGACTTGCAGCTTTTCCCACAACTGCTTTCGAGGGTCCAATCTTGAGCTACTGGGCTACCATTTTAAGGTTGAGCTGTTCAAAAACAAAAGTTTTCTTCACCCATCTCTGGGAGCATTTTCATCTCTAAAAATAGAGGCCCTCCCCTTTTGCTGGGAGAAAAGGGTCCTCATCATCTTCATCTCTAAGACTATCTCTGGGAGCATCTCTAGGAACAGAGGTCTTCTCCTTCCAATTGGAGCAAAAGTCCTCATCGCTTCCATCTCTCCCTGTTCAAACTTCTCATCAAATTACAGCTGCTTCAGCATTTGCTTATTCCAGCACAGGTGCTTTTGCTCACAAGTGCAGTTTGAATGCTCCACCCCTCATGCTTTCATGAAATTACAATGGGTACTCTGATATATCATAGTCTATCACCACCATAGCTTTACAACAGAGTTTCAGCTTTAAGCATCTCCTCGTCCCTCAGGTTTTCAGCTCTTCACAGCACTAAAAGGGTTAATCTCACCTGGGCCTTGCAGCCGGAATTTTGCTTGTTGCTGTTGGTCGCATGATCTTCACCGGGCAGTGGGCAGCGGGCAGCTTCAGCTGAATCTTCAGCTGCACTGGAGGGGGGGAGGCCGGGCTGGGCCGTCTGCAGGTAGCAGGGATGAGGGGAAAGCCGCGGGTGGAACAAGGCCACACGGATCCAGGATGGCTGTGTCCCGGCCTGGGCCCGGCCTGAGCAGGTCCCAGCCCAGGCCCGGCCTGAGCAGGTCCCAGCCCAGGCCCGCTGGGCCCTCTACCGGCCCAGCCCAGTTACCTGTCCCCCGGCCGGAAGCAAGAGAGAGACAGCTTCCCAGGGTTTGTCCATTCTTAAATGTGGACTACAGAGGCGGTCAAAATTGTAAGTGGCTTAAAAATTTCTCAATATTCAAACAAGCCAGTTGATAGGTTCTGTTAGGTCATAGAGGAAGCTGTAAGCATCTCTTTGCAAAAGACTCACTTCCGGGGCTATGCTTGCTAACCCACGACAGGGACACAGCCTCCTTTTTATCCTAATTTTATCCTAATATGTTGCATTGGCCTGCCTGCTAAGCCAGCACCCCGGGTGATTTAGCTCACCAAGGGCTTTAGCAGCGGCTACCCAAGGTAGAAGTAGGGAGACTGCTACCCTTTTTCCTTTACTCCAATTAATAACTTGGGAATCACAATTTTCGTCATATTCCACGTACGATCATTTTTGGCATGCCAATTTGTATGCCAAATTATTCTTTAAACCTTGGAGTATCGTAATGTTTGGGGTGAGGATAGTAAGCTGGCCAAGGCTACAAGGACCCCCTTGAAGGCGTCAGGGGATCCTGGCCCATGCCCTGTCTCCACAAATAAGAAACACTCCCTGGGGCAACACTTTGGGATGGAATGAGGATGAAGAAAGTGTATGACTGGTGTAATTGCACCAATTTGGAGGATTATAAACTTTGTTATTTGGTGACACATTTTTTTCATGGGTAGACCTAATAAGGTCAAGGTGGTTCAAATGTTGGCCGGATAGTTTATAATGAAATTGCACACAGTAATGAGCTTTGGAGAACCCCAATAAGTCCAATCCCTGGGGTTCCTTTGGCTCTTGTGGAAGAATCTTGGTCCACTCGTCCCCAATGTCTACCGAATTGGGTTTCTTACCTGTATATGGGTATTCATGTGCTGCTAGAGGAATCCCTACCAGGCAAGTCAACAATGGGTTGTCTAGGTTGCCCATGGACAGGCACAAGTCATCTTGTTTTAATGTCCTTGCTAGGGTTACCCAGATGTTATGGCTGGGCTGTGGGACAACCCAGCTGAGGGCCTGTGGTGCTGTGAGGAGTGTCCAGGCAGCAGTGAGGGCAGCACCAAGGTAGATGGGTCTCATCTTTAGACAGGGATGGGGCTTCTGATAGGGAATATAAATGAAAATTTGTTAGCTTTGAGGTGAAGGGGAAGAGTTGTCTTCACTTTTCCTCCCTCGTCCCTTTCCATTTCCCCTTTCTTTGTTTTTTTTTTTTTTTAATTAATACTGATGGGGGGGATAGAGGGTTTGGGATATTCTGGTTGGAGGTAAATGAGGGCTGGGGAGGAGAGGGAAGGGAGGGAACAGGAAGGTAGGTATATAGGTAAGTGGGGTTTTAGAGGTAACTGGGGAATAACTTATTATTTATAACAGTGTTGGCCAGATGTATGTCTGGCCTGTAGTTTGCATTTTGTTAAGTAGAGTCCTTCTTGGAGCTGCGTTTTGTCTGTGACCTGGTGACGGGACGGTGGATTCTTCTTGGCAGTTGACGCTTCCTCCATCTCCAGGCTGAGCTTCTCTGGTTATCTGGACCTGATGTGTCAGACTCTGGGATATTTCAGTTATTATTTGTGGAGGCAGTGTTTGCAGGGCCTAAGTATGGTTTGATGTTTTTTCCTGGGAACCATTTGGGGCCAGATGGTAGTGAAACACAGGCATACCCCCTCCCCCAGGTAATCAACTGGAAAGGCCCAGAAATCTGATGTGTTTCTGGATCCTTGATCAGCACTGGCAGTTTCTCAGTGAGCTTAGCTCGGGTTGAATTTGAGAAGTGCCAGAGTACGGGGGGGGTCAGGCTCTGATGATGTACAATTTAGGAAATTAATAATGTAGAGAGCCTTACAGAGTCTCTCAATGGAAGACATAATCTCTGTTTCGCTCTGTTGCTGATTGAGGACTCTTTTGATGGCCTGATGAGTCCTTTCTACTATGGATTGTCCTGTGGGATTAGCAGGTATGTCCCTCGTGTGTTTTACTCCCCACTGGTTGAAGAAATCTTTCAATTTGAGGGAGGTATAGGTGGGCCCATTATCTGTTTTTATTTGCTCAGGGTCTCCCAGGGTAGCAAATACAAGGAGAAAATGCTTGATGGTGTGGACGGCATTTTCCCGTGTGGGCTGACGCAAACACTGCCCCAGAAAACGTGTCGACTGACACGTGCACATACTTACTTTCCAAAGGATGGGAAGTGGGTCACGTCAGACTGCCATAGTTAGCAGCTGTTCAGGCCCCGGGGGTGTCTTGGGGTGACCTTATGATGTTGTCATAGGTTAGCAAGCATAGTCCCGGAAGGGACGTCCTTGCTAAGGGGTGCTTACAGTTTCCTCTGGGAACTGATAGAACCTATCAGCTGGCCAGTTTGAATATGGACAATTCTCTAAGCCACTTAAAGTTGTGATCACCTCTGTGATCCACATTTAAGAATAGGCAAACTCCCCCTCCAAGCTCTCTCCCGTTTCCAGTGCTGGGACAGGTGGCTGCGGGCCCCGTGTGGGGGCCAGCGGGCCCGGCCAGGCCCTGCTTGGGCCAGGCCGGGCCGGGCCACGGCCATCCTGGGTCGATGGACCTGTTCCAGCCGTGGAACCCCCCCCACTGCCTTGCCGTGGGCAGCCGGAGCGGCTCGGCTCTCCCCCCTCTCCACTGCGATAAGAAAAATTCAACATTCCAGCTGCAAAGCTGCAAGGCCGAGGTGAGATTAACCCTTTTTATTGCTGTGAAGAGCTGAAAACCTGAGGGAAGAGAGAGAGGAGATGCTTAAAGCTGAAATTCTGTTGTGAAGCTATGATATATCAGAGTATCCCCTTGTAATTCCACGAAGATATGGGGGGTGGAGTGTTCAACTCATGAGCAAAAGCACCTGCGCTGAGATAGGCAGATGCTGACGCAGCTGTAATTTCATGAGAAGTTTGGACAGGGAGAGATGAACCAGATGAGGACTTTTGCTCCAAACGGGAAAGGAGAAAACCTCAGTCCCTAGAAATGAACCAGATGAGGACTTTTGCTCCAAATGGGAAAGGAGAAAACCTCAGTTCCTAGAGATGCTCCCAGAGATAGTCCTAACGATGAAGATGATGAAGACCCTTTGCTCCCAGGGAAGGAGAAGGGCCTCTGTTTTTGTTTCTGAACGGCTCAACCTTAAAATTATACCCCAAAAAACTTCAAGAGTGGACCCTCGAAAGCAGTTGCGGGAAAAGCTGCAAATCGGGGGAAGGGACTCACACGCAGGCAGAGAGACTCCTCTTCCTAAATGGACTGAACAATATTTGGAAGTGGGCGGCTGTCTCGTTGTGATAATGTTTTCATAGCATGAGCAAGAAGAGACTTCTCTTTCTAAATGGACTGAACAAGGTTATTATGGAAGTGGTAAACAGACTGAACATCTTAAGGGTTGTCTTTTCACATTGTCAGTGGGAGAAGGGAGGAAGGTGGGGGGAGGAGGAGAGTTCTGAAGGTGTGGTATAATTTTTTTTCTTCTTTTAGGTCTGTTAATAAACTTCTTTATATTCTTTCAAGTTTGGTGCCTGTTTTGCATTTCTCCTAATTCTTATCTCACAGCAGATAAACAGTAATGAGTATTTTGGACCAAACCACTACACTAAATTGGTGTTTCCGCCCAGTTACAAACTGAACCCGCGACAGATGTGTATCCCATATTGCTGCCCTAAGCCCAGAAATTAATTTTTTTACCTTTCTATGCCTTTAAGCCGAGCCTGAGAGGGGGAAGGAAAACCTGAGCAAAACTTTTTCAAAGCAGTTTGCAGCTTGTTCAAGGTCACACAGAGATAGCGACTTTTTTTTCAGCTGCGGCAGGGAAGCGAGGAGGCACCCGGCTTGCTGCTTTCCAGTCAGCTTTTGACCAGTTGTTCAGTTTCTTTTTCTCCGGAGAGAGACTGAGAGTTGAACTTTTTTTCCTTCCCTGGAATTTCAGATTTTTCCCTTTTCTACTGGACTGCTTCAACATCAAAGCACATCAGGAGGACTTTCCACCGGGCACAGAGGGCCTGGCCCTGGCCCAAGCCCCAGCTCCGAGGAGACCAAAGGGAGGACTCGAACACTTTCCCAGGTTTTTCCTCCACAGCGAGAGATTTTATTATTTAGCATTATTTTCCTTTTCCGGTGTGTTTGTTAAATAAATAGTTTTTATCTCCTTCACTTTCCATCGAGGAAAATTTATTTTTCCCGAACCTGGTGGGGGAGGGGTGGTGACCTGCCTTCTCTCAGAGGATGTATTTCTAAATTTGGCCAAACTGGAACAGGGGGTTAACCCTGGTACCCATAGATGGTGTCTGGTAATTTTGGCAGTTTGGACATGTTGCTACAATTGCTCTCGCTTGGTCTTTCGAGAGTTTGAACATCCTGATGAGGGCAGCTATATTTTGATGATAGAATGCATGCGATAACTTCGCCTGGGATGTTAGCAGTCTCTGCAGACATGGCTAGCGCACCTGCCCTCCTGTTCCCTTCTGCGATGGCACCTGGGATGTCAGTGTGTGACCTTACATGCATAATATAGGAAGGTTGCTTTCTGTGGGAGATTAAGTTAATCAATGTAGAAATCGATTGGTGTAAGTTTGGATTGGAGACCTCCTTGATAAAGGCCTGTTCAGCCCTCATAGCTATGCCAGCAACGTAAGCTGAATCTGTGACCAGATTAAAGGGTTCATCTTTGAATCTCTCAAAGGCTCTGATGATGGCTGCTAGCTTGGCAATCTGTGGTGATCCTTCCACTACTTGGATAGTAGACTCCCACTTCTGAGTCCTGGGGTCCCTCCAAGTCATTACTGACTTCTGGGATGACCCAGAGCCATCAGAAAAAATGGTTAGAGCTTTTAGAGGTGTTATACTTTGGATTAATTTTTGGGATCAAATTAAAGGCCGAATCACGATTAAAAAAGTCTATGTTTTGGCATGTGGATGGAAATTTGGCCTGGGTAGCTATCCAAGGCAAACTGGAGGCTCTCATTGGTCTGGAGCAAATGATCCAGATCCCCAGTGGTCAATGGCAAGTATATGCATGTGAATTCACACCCTGCAAGACAGCAGAGGTGAGTTCTGGCCTTTTTTATTAGATGTGCCATCATTTCCTGAGGAGTGGTTATTGTTTTTGTAGGCTGATTGCTTGTAAAAATCCATTCAAGTATTAATAAAGGGTCTCCGAGTTGAGGGTCCCACTGAAAAATCAACCCATAGAAAGGGAGGGCCTTACCCAAAATGGTAAACTGGAGGGGCAGGCTGGGCTCAACGCGATGTGCTTGGCGTGAAGACAGGGCCTCCTGGACTTTGGTGATGGAATCTCGGGCTTCTGGCTTGAGGGTGCGTGGAGAGTCCAGGTCCTCGCCGCCACAGAGAAGACTGAAGAGGGGGGAGAGGTCTTCTTTCGTAATCCCTAGCAGGGGACGTATCCAATTGATGGATCCGCATAACTTGTGTAAGTCTCTTAGGGTCTTTGGGGCATCTCAGATTGCAAGTTGCTGGGGTACGATAGTCCTCTCACTGATCTGGAATCCGAGGTAAGTCCATGGGCTGGTGTACTGCACTTTGTCTTCATGAATCTCAAACCCTGCTTCCTCTATGGCTTCAATAGTCCTTTTAACAGTCATGTCCAAGTAAGTTTTTTCTGGTGCACAGACCCGGATGTCATCCATATAATGGTGAATGATTGCGTCCGGGAACAGGCTCCAGATGGGGGACAGAACATGGGCAACATACCATTGGCATATGGTTGGGCTGTTCTTCATGCCTTGGGGAAGGACGGGCCAATGGTACCTTTTGAGTGGGGCCTCTCTGTTGAGGGAGGGGACGGAGAAAGTAAACCAGGGGGTGTCCTGAGGGTGGAGTGGGATGCTGAAGAAGCAGTCTTTTATATCTATGATGGCAAGCAGCCAGTCTCTGGGCAGCATTGATGGTGAGAGCAGGCCAGGCTGGAGGGGACCCATGTCGTCAATGACTTCATTGATCTTACGGAGGTCGCGGAGGAGCCTCCGCCTGTCTTTGCTGGGCTTTTTCAGCACAAAGACAGGGGAGTTCCAAGGGCTGGTGGTCTCAATGATGTGACCCTTGGCAAGCTGTTCCTCCACAAGGGTTTCCAGAGCGCACAACTTTGCCTTGGAAAGGGGATACTGCTCGATCCACACTGGATCCTTTCGATTCCAGGTGAGCTGAGGGATGGAAGGTGGTGTGCGCCTCTCAGTGGCCCCAGTTAGAAATCCTTACTGGGGATTTGTAAGGAAGCCCCCCATTGGGTCAAGAGGTCCCTGCCCCATAAGGTGATGGGGGCCCTTACCGCAAATGGCCAGATGGTAACTAGCTTGCCTTTGGGGCCTTCGACGATGACATTCTGCTTGCTCCGCATAGACACTGTGGCTCCACCGATCCCAGAAACCACGCCTGCCATCGGTTGCAGTTCCCAGTTTGCTGGCCACTCGAAGTGAGCAATGATGATCATGTCTGCGCCGGTGTCCAGCATCCCTGGTTGGTAGATCTGCTCCCCATTACAGAGCAGGCTGCACTCAATGGTAGGCTTATTTGAGCACAAAACCTGTGCCCACATTATGATTGGATTGAGAGGAGCCCATTCTGGGCAGTCCTGTGGAAGCAAAAAGGCTTGTGCAATCAGTGTTCCCTGTGAAAGGAAAAAGGGTGGGTCTGTGCAGCAAAGCTGGACAACGATCTCTTGTCCAGGGTGTACTGTTTGTATTTCTAGTAATACGAAAATTTGTTCTGGACCATGAAAAGTGTCACCTAGGATGAGAATGTCCCATGGACCGTTTTGCAGTCCATACTTTCCTGTGGGGGTATGGTAAAAACACTCATCTGCAAAGTCAATGGACAGCGCGGTTACCAGCTGACGCCGCGTCCCCATCTGTAATGCTCCATGTGACAGGTCTCTTTCATTTGTGCTGGGATCTCCGGGGATGATGATGCCTTGCGAGGTCCACCTGTCTGGTCCCGGCACTTGGCAGCGGATTTCGCATACTGGTCGAGGTGATACGGCTTTTGATTTGTTGTCAAAGCGTGAGGCCGTCCTGCGCTCCACTGGAAGTTTCCTGGGTGCTGTTGGCACCGCTGCTGTCTCTGGGGCCTTCGGTAGCTGGTGCTACGGTCCTGGGTGGGTGACTTTTCTGGGCAGTCCTTTATAAAGCGTCCAAATTCTCCGCAATTGAAACAGCGGGCATTATCTTTCAAAGCCACTGCTGCGAATGCACCAGATACCCCTTCTGCAATGCCCTTCGCAACTGCTTGGGCAACTGCATTTTCGGTGGACATATGGCGTGTGCAGCCTTCCACCATTTGCTCTATGGTGGGTTCTGTGCCCAGGGGAAAAGCCCTTAGGATAGCCTTACATTGTTCATTAGCATTTGACATAGAAAGTTTACTCAAAACTTCTTTTCGTCCCTCTGGACTTTCTATTTGTTTTTCCAGGGCTACCTCTAACCTGTCCATGAATTTAATAAAACTCTCGTCCTCTCCTTCTTTGATGTTAGAAAAATGTTGTGTGGGTATCGAGTCATCAGGGGTAAGAAGCAGTGATATTTTTGCTGCAATGGATATATCTTGCATTGCAGCTCCAGGTATAGTGTTTGTGTGGTGTGTCAGTTTGGTCAAATTTAGAAATATATCCTCTGAGATAAGGCACAACTACCCCTCCCCCACCAGGTTGGGGAAAAAAAAAATTTTCCTCGAAGGAAAGTGAAAGAGATAAAAGCTATTTATTTAACAAACACACAGGAAAAGGATAATAATGCTAAATAATAAAACCCCTCTCCCTGCTGAAAGAAACCTGGGAAAATTTCAGAGTCCTTCCGTAGATCTCTCTCTCGCCCTCCTTGGAGCTGGGACGGGGTGGTAGGTCCACCTCCAGGGCCAAGGCCTGGGTGGAAAGTCCTCCCAATGTATTCTGATGTTGAAACCGTCCAGCAGAGAGAAAAGGAAAAAAACAAAGTCCCAGGAAAACAAAAGTTCAAATCTCCGAAGGAAAAAAAAGAGCTGAGGAAAAAAAATGGCCGAAAGTTGGCTGGAAAGAAAAGCAAGCTGGGTGCTTCCCTTCCCTCCTGCTCTCCTGCTGCAGCTGGAAAAAAAAAGTGTCTATCTCTGTGTGACCTTGAACAAGCTGAAAACTGCTTTGAAAAAGTTTTGCTCGGGTTTTCCTTCCCCCTCTCAGGCTCAGTTTAAAGGCGCAGAAAGGTAAAAAAATTAATTTCTGGGCTTAGGGCAGTGATATGGGATACACATCGTAAAGTCACCCCAAGACATTCCGCTCCTTATCCCATATTGTTGGCTCAATGCCCAAACTAATGTATTCTAATTCTACACACACACATTAATACATATATATATATATATACATACAGCTATGTACGAACAGTGACAGTGACACTCAGCAAGCAGGGGTATACAGGCATTTCACATTACAGAAGGTTTTCACCCAACAATCAGATCTCCCTGCGGTACACAACGTGCTGTTCCATCTTTCTGCATTACCCACCATGTGGAACCACATCCCTGAGAAAAAACATCCCCACTGATGGGTTTGTCTGTACTCGAGGCAGAATTAACCCAAACAGGCTTTCCTAACAGACCTCTGACATGCACTACTGGGACCTTATCTCCATCTGTTGTATGCAGGGATTCAGATTGGGCTGGACCAGATCTACTGGTGGAACCTCGGGTGTTAACCAACCAGGTGGCCTTTGCCAGATGCTGTTCCCAATTTTTGAAAGTTCCCCCACCCAGTGCCTTCAAGGTGGTTTTCAACAATCCATTGCACCATTCCACTTTGCCTGCAGGTGGTGCATGGTAAGGGATATGGTACACCCACTCAATGCCATGTTCTCTAGCCCAGGTGTTAATAAGGCTGTTCTTGAAATGAGTCCAATTGTCAGATTCAATTCTCTCAGGAGTACCATGCCTCCAAAGGACTTGCTTTTCAAGACCCAAGATGGTGTTACGGGCTGTAGCACAAGGCACAGGGTAAGTCTCCAGCCATCCAGTGGTGGCTTCTACCATTGTGAGCAGATAGCACTTGCCTTGGCGTGTTTGAGGCAGTGTGATGTAATCAATCTGCCAGACCCTCCCCATACTTGTATTTGGACCACCGCCCACCATACGACCGGGGCTTCACCCACTTGGCCTGCTTGATCGCAGCGCATGTCTCACAATCATGGATAACCTGGTGTGGGGCATGCCCAGCCCCTGCCCTGGAGGGACGTCTGCTGAGATAAGGAGAGTGCCTAAACCTCCCAGCAGAACTCCCTTGGAAAGGGAGCTATTCTTCAGTTACGGCGAGAAGAAGACAAACCCAGAATCCTCTGGGACACCCTATACAGATCCTTTGTAACCCATTGGCGCTTACCCTCTGACATCCACCCCCTGTATCCCTATAAAGCTAGCCCCCTGCCCCTGCGAGGCCAGAGAGATGCCAGTCCCTGGCCTCCCCTTCGCTGGACTAATAAAGCTACCTCGTGCAGAACAGCTATACGGGCCTCTCGTCTCTCTCCCTGGTCTGGCCTGGAGGCTGCCCCGCAGAGCTGAGCTGAAATCACGAGCTGACAATCACAAAAGAGCTGACAGCCTCTGCACGGGCCCTCCAGCTAGCAGCTGAGGAAAGACACCGGGCCTCGGAGAAGACGATCTCTTTCGGGACCATCTCTCCGGACAGGTCACAACCTCCTCGGTCAGAGCTACTGACCCCACATGAGCAGCCATAACATGGGAGATACTGTCCATGGTTAGATCTACCCCTTGATCTCGTGCCCACTTATAGGTGGCATCTCTGCCTTGATGACCTGAGGCATCATGGGCCCATCGAGCTAAGAAAAACTCTCCTTTATGTTTCCAGTCTATCTGTGACACTGCTATCTTTGCAGCCTGATCTACCTACATGTTGTTTCAGTGTTCCTCATTAGCCCTACTCTTGGGGACATGGGCATCTACATGGCGGACTCTCACAACCAGCTTTCTTACTTGGGCAGCGATGTCTTTCCACTGTTCAGCAGCCCAGATGGGTTTTCCCCTACGCTGCCAATTAGCTTTTTCCCACTTTTCTAACCATCCCCACAGAGCATTGGCTACCATCCATGAATCAGTGTAGAGGTAGAGCTTTGGCCACTTCTCTCTTTCAGCAATGTCCAGGGCCAGTTGAACAGCTTTGAGTTCAGTGAGTTGGCTTGATCCACCTTCTCCTTCACTAGCTTCTGCAACCCGTCGTGTGGGACTCCATACGGCTGCTTTCCACTTTTGTTTCATCCCTACAATTCGACAAGAACCGTCGGTGAAAGGAGCGTGTGTCTTCTGATGGCAATTGGTTGTGTGGTGGAGCTTCTTCAGCATGTGTCTCTTGTTCTTGTTCTTCCTCGTCACTGAGACCAAAGTTTTAACCTTCAGGCCAATTTGTGATTATTTCCAAAATCCCAGGGCGATTCAGGTTCCCAATACAGGCGCGCTGTGTGACGAGAGCAATCCATTTGCTCCATGCGGCATTGGTGGTGTTGTGGGTAGAGGGAGCCTTTCCTTTGAGCATCCACCCCAGCACCGGTAGTCAGGGTGCCTGGAGGAGTTGTGCTTCAGTGCCAATTACCTCTGAGGCAGCCTGGATTCCTTCATAGGCTGCCAAGATTTCCTTCTCTGTTGGAGTGTAGTTGGCTTCAGACCCTCTGTAGCTTTGACTCCAGAATCCCAGTGGTCGGCCTCGAGTCTCACCAGGCACCTTCTGCCAGAGGCTCCAAGACAGACCATTTTTCCCGGCTGCAGAGTAGAGCACGTTCTTCACTTCGGGTCCTGTCCTGACTGGGCCAAGGGCTATGGCGTGAGCGATTTCCTGCTTGATTGGGGCAAAAGCTTGTTGCTGTTCAGGACCCCAGTGGAAATTGTTCTTCTTGCGGGTAACCAGGTAAAGAGGACTCACAATCTGGCGATACTCACTAATATGCATCCTCCAAAAGCCTATGGCACCTAGGAAAGCTTGTGTTTCCTTCTTGTTGGTTGGTGGAGACATTGCTGTGATCTTATTGATGACCTGCGTGGGAATCTGACGCCATCCGTCTGCTTTGGACTCCAGCTCGTACTGGAGCTCCAACATGTCCGGCACAGCAGCGCTCAGTGGTGGAGTCACTTCATTCAAGGCACGATAGTCCACAGTCAATCTCCATTCTCCTTCCGATTTGCGCACAAGCCAGATGGGGCTGTTGAAGGGTGAGTGGGTCTTGCTGACCACCCCTTGGCTCTCCGGCTCGCGGATCATCTTGTGGATGGGAATCACAGCATCTCGAGTTGTCCGGTACTCTCGGCAATGCGCTGTCGAGGTAGCAATTGGTACTCTTTGTTCTTCCACCTTCAGAAGGCCGACTGCAGACGGGTTCTCTGATATTCCAGGCAAAGTGTTCAATTGCTTAATGCCCTCTGTCTCCACAGCAGCTATTCCAAAAGCCCGCTTGAATCCCTTTGGGTCTCTAAAATACCCGCTCCGGAGGAAGTCTATGCCCAAAATGCACGGGGCCTCTGGACCAGTCACAATGAGATGTTTCTTCCACTCATTTCCAGTCAGGCTCACCTCAGCTTCCACCAAGGTCAAATTTTGTGATCCACCTGTCACACCAGAAATAGAAACAGATTCTACCCCCACATGCTGTGATGGAATTATTGTACACTGCGCACCAGTGTCAAACAAGGCATCATATTTTTGTGGTTCTGATGTACCAGGCCAACGAATCCACACAGTCCAAAAACCGCGGTTTTCCCTGGCCTCTACCTGGCTAGAGGCAGGGCCCCTCTATGCCTGGTTATCCTTCTTTCCCTGGCCGTGCATCTTAGAGGTTCCTTCATGGGAATCGGACATGCCATTGTCTTTTCCATCATTTCCGGCAGTTTGGCTACAGGCAACTGGAGCTACTTCCTTTCTAGTGGAACTTCCTTTCTGGGACTTGCGCTCCTTCAAGTCACGCACTCATGCTGCCAGAGTGGAAGTGGGTTGTCCTTCCCACTTCAACATATTTTCCTCACTCTCAATCAGGAAATCCCGCAGGTCTCTTCATGGGAGGTACTTTCTCTTTTGGGAAATGTGGAAGGTATCTTTTCAGCTTTTTACTGGCTCGGCTTGTGGTTTAATGCCTTAGAAAGCCTCGAGCAGCCTAGAGAGGTAGCACGGGCAATCTAGCACTTTAGTAGCTCTAAAATTGGTACCTGTATCAGCTGCAAAGCAAATACCATCAGCAGAAGCAAAGAGGGAGAAATATAGCTCCCTGCTCGCTCAATTTCCCGCAGTTATAAGCTTTCAAAAGAAACAGCTGTTAGTTGGAACTATATTTCCTTTAGCCAATTGTTCAGCTACTAGTGTTTTGAGTGCCTCTAAGTTTTCTTTTTTTAGCGACAGCTGCTTAACCCACACTGATTCATCTGTTTTCCAAGTTAATTTTTGTGGATGGCACTCTGCTCCAGCAGCCGCAAGGGAAAATTTTGATGTCTAGGGGTGATATCAATTTTTGTTCCCCACTGAGACATGGCATCCCTTCCCCACAGGGTGAATTTGGTGTCTAGGACATATGGACGAAGTGTCGCTATTTGTCCTTCAGGACCTTCAATTTGGATGGTGTGTTTGGATTGCTTCGCAATTTGGGTACCTCCAATCCCTTGTATGATGCCCTGAGATTGCAATTCCCATTGCACAGGCCTCTTATCAAATGGAATGACAAACACATCAGCACCTATGTCTATCATTCCCATTATACTGACTTTATGTGATTTGTGACAGAGCTTACATTCTATTACAGGTTTATCATTTCCCAAAACCTCAGTCCAACAGATGGCTGGGATACGACCATCTGTGGGCAGGTATTTGGGCAGTGGAATGGCCTGTGCAATGACTTGACCCTTTGGCATGAAGTACGGTGGATATATACATTGTACAATTAGGTTAGAACACCCGTTCTGATCCACTTTCATGAGTGTGGGTGTAACCTCTATCCCAGCAGGTGTTTCCCGAGTGTCCCCAATAACAAAAAGGTATGTAGAGTGTCTTGGTTTTGAAAAGACAGGTGTCTGCTAAGGAAGGCGGAAGCCTCCCTTGAAATGGCAGATGTAACCCCTTTCCCTCCGAGTTATTATAATTTTGAAAATCAAGGGCCTTTAGGCAAAGATGTGGGAAATAGGAATAACAGTTCTTTATTATTATATATATAACCAGTCAAACAAACAGCAATAACTATGGCAGTAACAGCAAACAATCACAAACCCAGTCCCAGCCTTCTCGGCTGTCAGGCCCTTTCCCCTTGGGTGCAGTTCTGCTTGCAGCCGGCAGGGGCGCTGGCGGCTCCCGGTGAGCAGGGCAGGTGTGATGGTTTCCCCGCGGCTGCAGGGGGCACTCCGGAGCGAGCTCGGGGAGCACATGGCACTGGTGGCCTGGGATCCTGGGGAAGGATGGAACAAAGGCTTCACAAACCCCTGGGCAGCCGACCCCGGACTCCCGGGAACAGCAGGCTGGAACGGCAGGCTGGAGCGGCAGGCCGGAGCAGCAGGCTGGAGCGGCAGGCACGAGCACAAATCCCGGGTGGCAGACGAGATACATCCAAATGGGGAACCCCCCGGAGGTCCAGGAGGGCAGGGCAAGCACGTCCACAACGCAGCGAAGGCTCAAAGCATCAGCGGGGCAGGGCGGCCACAGCCCGGCCTCCAGCAGGGCAGGGAAAGTGGCCCTGGGATCCTGGCGTTGTTTCCAGCAGAAAGAAAAATGGCCGAAAAAAGGAACCAGCAGCTCCTTTCTCTGCAGCCTCTCTCTCCGGACGCTGAGAGTGAACTGACCCCACACCCAGGTGAAACAAAAGGGTAGCCAGGTCTTTTGTTTGCTCTCAAGCACCCAGCGATTTATCGTCTTAGTAACAGAATGGGGGAAAATTCCTTTAACAGGAAAAAAACTAGACCTCTTAAAACCCCAACATAGAGTCTGGCATGTGGTCCACATTCTAAAATGAGATGGGTATTACAGTCTGTTTGTTGTTGTTGAAATGGTGTGCTTTATCACAGGTTACCTTAAACCTGAGTCCAGAAGTCCAAGTTGCTTTGTCTGCAGCCCTACTTATGTCTGAACGCGGAGCTGTTAGGATGCGTTGAGTCGCTAGTTTCCCTGCTGTTGACCTGGGGAAACAGTCTTTGGAGAGTTTTTATCAGCAATTATAATCGCTCTGCAATTGTGAGCTACATGTCCCTTTTTCTGACAACGACAGCATATAAGGTTACCACGCGATTGAGTTTCCCCTGTACCCGTAGCATTCTCCACAACTTCCCCAACCATCCCCACTTTTTTCAAAAAGGGAACAGCTGTGTTCAGCTGCACCTTCTTTGTACAGACTTCGAGGATGGATTCAACAGTTGGAGGGGGATGCAAAGGGAGAGTGAGGATGACTTGTTTGCAAGCATCATTCATATTAACTTGGAGAAGTTCGAGTAGGAACGCTTGTTGGAGGTCAGGATTAGGGACCTGGGAAAAGACAGTTTCGCACAAACGGTTATAAAAGTGAATAATATTTTCATTTGGCAATTGCTTGATGGTGGTATACTCAGAATTAGGAGTTTGAGATGGTAGTAATGTTAAGGCCTTTTCAGCAGCACGTGTGATTTCAGTAAGAACTGGACGAGGGATAAGCATTGCTTGTTTTTGAGGATTTGCCATATTGTTATCACCAGATAAAAGGTCGAATGTGATATAATTGTTGTCAAAGTCCAGGTAATTATCTAGAGTTTGCCACAAAATTTTCAATAAATCAGATAAAATTATTTTCCATTGCTTTTTCCACATCATAAAATCACCAGGTGTGAGAAGAGTTTGCATCAATGTAAATAAATCATGAGGTACAAGTAAGTGAGTTGCCAAAGAAGCATTTAAAAGGCTCTTAAAACAATTACTATGCATTCCAAACTCCTTAATTGCCTTGCACAAATCCTTAATATTAGAATACGAAAAGGGTTTCCAGTCAGGGTTTGCTCCATTGCTAGTACAAGAGAGTGTAGTAGAAGAAGTTGGAGTTACTTCCTGGTAGCCATGGGTTCCAGGATTTAGAGAGGTAGTCACGGGATTGTGGGAACTTGGGGCGGGACAATGGGAAGCAGGGGCGGGGAGTGGAGGTGCAGGGGCAGGGAGTGGAGGGGCAGGGGTGGGGAGTGGAGGTGGGGACACAGTCCGAGGAGGGGAGGGCTTGGGGGCGGGGTTGTGGGAGGCAGGGGCGGTACTTGAGTCATGGGCGGGAAGAGACGGAGGGGTGAAACACGATGCTGTGGGGGCGGGGTTAGTGGCGGGGTCAGGTTCTGACGCGGGAGTGGGAGGGGATGGGGACAAGAAGGGATGTGTGGGGTGGGGGAGAAAGGGATTGTGGGAGGTGTAGTTTGGGGGTGAAGAAACGTTGCGTCCACCATTGTTGGAGACAAACAAACTTGGAGAAAAGGGGTTGGGGGGAGGGGGTTTTTCCCAGGCTGCGAGCACATGGCAATGGCTGTCCCTGGGAACAAAGAGATCAGGGGAGAAGGGGTTTTTACGCACTCTTAAAACATGAGGGCTAGAAACTGGGGAAAAGGGAGTGGAGAAAAGGGGTTGGGAAGGTCCTGGGACGGGCTCCGGATTCCCATCCAAGGCAGGGTGCTGAGGAAACACGGGTGAGCCAGGAGGACGATAGCTCTCCTGTGCTAAAAAGCAGTCTGCTCTAGCTGTATTTTCCAGCGTAGGGGAAGAGGGGTCCGGGACACAGGGGTTGGAAGAGGGTATAAGGGAATTAACAGGGGCTTTTTGCAGAGGCTTTTCATGTACTACTTTTTTCTCCGGCAAAGTATAACTTAGTAACAGGAGAGGAAGGAATTTTGAAACTGTTTCGTCTCCTGCACGCCTAATAGAGAAGAGTTTTCTCCCCACCTTATCCCAAAATTCAGCAGATCTTATGTCCTCGGAGGTCAGATTAGGAAAGTACTGAAAAAGCCATTGTACAAAAGATTGAACTAGATTTTTAGAGTATTTATGCCCAGTTAAAGAAAGGTAGCTTTGAACTTGGTGGTATATTTCTCTATGGTGTGCAGAAACATCAGATCCTATTATGAAAGCAACACCACAAACCCTCAACCCGTAATTGCAAAAAGGAGGAAAAAAAGAGAAAGTTTGCACCAGCACCAGCTTAAGACAGGAGCCCCTAAAGCAGCAGGGAAATACTCACCAGAATTCTGGATTTACCACAGGAAAGCAGGTCCGGAGAAAAAAACATGTGAGAAGGGTCTTCTGCTTACCAGCCGTTCCCTCGCCACGTGGTGTGGGGGAGGGTACAGGCTGAGGCTCTGAGCTTGATGTTACACAAAAAGTAACAGCTCGCTACACAGAGCTGGCATGGCAGGACGTGCAGAGCTAACTCCAGCAGACAAACAGCTGCCGGGACACTCTGAAAGTCTCTCAGAACCAGAGTTCAGAGATAGCACGTTGGGCGCCAAATGTGGAAGGTATCTTTTCAGCTTTTTACCGGCTAGGCTAGTGGTTTAATGCCTTAGAAAGCCTCGAGCAGCCTAGAGAGGTAGCATGGGCAATCTAGCACTTTAGTAGCTCTAAAATTGGTACCTGTATCAGCTGCAAAGCAAATACCATCAGCAGAAGCAAAGAGGGAGAAATATAGCTCCCTGCTCGCTCAATTTCCCGCAGTTATAAGCTTTCAAAAGAAACAGACAACAAGAGATGTTCACAGGAAGGTAGCTGAGCCAAGAGAGGGCGGGGCCTCCCTCAATCATCCCTTTTATTCGGAGAAGGGGAAAGGGGAGGACTGGGGGTGGACCCGGGGTGACCGGCCAATCAGACACTGCTAAAGAGTTTGAGTTACATTTGGTTTTGCCCGCACTTAGAACAAAGGAGCTCGGAGCACATGGCAGAGGCAAGTGTCTTGGGGAGGGGGAGGGGAAGCTCAGAACAGGCAGCAACAGGGAACGTCAGCATTTGGTATCAGAATCTCAGATCTGTACCGCTGAGATTTGGAGAAGGCCCTCTTTGATCCCCTTCATAATCTCCTGCTTAAGTTCCTGGGAATTCTTATCCATTTTATCTTCAATTTTCTGCACACGTGTTTCCACAGCTGTGATTCTTGCATGTGTTGGGCCATGCACAGAGTCTGCATATGCTCGTAGCTTCGTCACCACATCCCGCACAATCTCATTTGCACCGTAGTTTGGTTTCATTATTGCTAAAGCAGAAGCGTATTCTGGCGGCCCAAGTTGTATGAGTTTTTGCCACATCACTGGGTCAACTCTGATTCTGTCTGGACTCCTCAATCCTGGGTCATTCATGTAGACGGTCTCTACCACCGATAGTTCTCTCAAGCATTGGATCCCTTGTTCTATAGTCTTCCATGCGGTTTGCTGCATATAGAAGTTGTCGGCGCACAGATATTGTTCATTCATGCCTGTCAAAACCCGTCTGCAGAGACTGACAGAGTCAGCCCCCCTTATCATCGCTTGGTCGATAACTGGATCATGTGACAGGGATCCCAAATGCCTTGCTTCAGCACCGTCCAGCATCACATTGTCACCTGCAGCATCCCAAATACGGACCATCCAACTTATTATGGATTCATCAGACCGTCGGGTGTAGTCCTTTCTTAAGCTGTGAAGGTCCTTTATGGACATGGACTCAGTAATGGTTTCTGTGCCTGAGTCAGTTGGTGATTTTGAGGTTCCTTCCCCTGCACCATCATCATCTTTCACTGGGCGATCAGTTTTGGTTGTGTGTTTTTTCCCTGTGACAGGAGCCACTGTCAATGGCTTAGACTCTCCATTTGGTTTGTGCTTGCTGTCTGGTTTGGCTGCAGTCTGAGTGACTGGGGTGTCTGCAGGCTTTGCTGATTTATCTTCCTGCCCCTCTACCTTTACCTTCTGCTCTACAGTACCTAGCAGTGTGCGATAAGCATATGCCAAGGCCCAACATATTGCAAAGACCTTTTTCTCAGAATTTTCATTGTATTTCTCTTTCAGATATTTCCCCACCTCAGCTGGTTTCTGAATTTGTTCAGACGGGAAATCCCAAACTATTGGGTCAAAGAATTTCTTCAGGATTTGGCCCATACCCTCCCATTCTCCACATCACTCAGGATTTTCCACCTCTGGATCAGGTGTCTCAGCAGTCACCCTGGAAATCTGAGCTCTCATTCTAGACAAGCTGAGAACCACATAGAGGAAAATTACCAGATTAAATACCAGGAGGGTGGTCTCTTTAACATCCAGGGGATACTGAACATTCTCAAAAGATAACCTATCAAATTTAAAGGGAAGGGAAACCCCGTCTCCTCCTCCTCTAACAATCTGGGTGCAATTACTAATAAATTCCCAAAACAGGCTACTGAAGCTAGGACTGGGGTTAGGACGGAGAAACCACTTATCATACACACTTCGAACAGCTGTCTGTACCTCTGTCAACTTCTTATAAATCATTATCACTGAGCACAGAAAAATAGAAATACAAATTCATGCCCCTGCTCTGCAAAAATTCCTTATCAAGGATAAGATCGGATCAAGTTGTGGATAGGCAAATAGGCCTAGGGACCAGAAAGGCAATAGTACCTTAAATAAGCCGACGGACCAGAAAGACATGAGTATATCAAGCCAGAGAAACGTTATGAACTCAGCCAACATGGTGGCTATTTTACCCCAACAGAATAAGTAAATTCAAACCAAAATGTAACTAGCACAGGTTTTTTCACTTTCCTTTGAGATACGCAGTTGGATGCCACTAAAGTTGTGCTGGTTTGGACAAATCTAGAAATATATCCTCTAAGAGAAGGCAGGTCACAACCAGCCCTCCCCCACCAGGTTCGGGAAAAAAATAAATGTTCCTCGAAGGAAAGTGAAAGAGATAAAAACTATTTCTTTAACAAACACACAGGAAAGGGGATAATAATGCTAAATAATAAAACCTCTCACTCTGCTGAGAGAAACCTGGGAAAATTTCAGAGTCCTTCCATAGATCTCTCTCTCTCCCCCTCCTTGGAGCTGGGACGGGGTGGTGGGCCCACCTCCAGGGCCAAGGCCTCGGTGGAAATTCCTCCCGATGTAGTCTGATGTTGAAACAGTCCAGCAGAGAAAAAGGAAAAAAACAAAGTCCCAGGAAAACAAAAGTTCAACTCTCTGTCTCTCTCCGGAGAAAGAAAAAGGAGCTGAAAAAACTGGCCTAAACCAAGCCGGGTGCTTTCCCCACTCTCCCTCTGCTGCCGCAGCTGAAAAAAAGTCTCTATCTCTGTGTGACCTTGAACAAGCAGCAAACTGTTTTGAAGAAGTTTTGCTCAGGTTTTCCTCCCCCCCTCTCAGGCTCAGTTTAAAGACACCGAAAGGCACAAAATTAATTTCTGGGCATGGGGCAGCGATAGGGAATATACATCACAAAGTCACCCCAAGACAACTGGTGAGGCTGCACCTCAAGTCCTGTGTCCACTTCTGGGCCCCTCACTGCAAGAAAGATATTGAGGTGCTGGTGATTCCTTAAGAGGCCTCCCAGAAACAGAGACTAGACAGGAATAAGGGAATAAAAGTAGGTATTTCTTTGAAAGGCCTTCAAAGGTACCCCCGGGGACTCTGAACCTATTCTCAAAATGGACCCCAAGATGGACCCCAGGTCATGAGTTCTTCACCCTTTTATAGGTTTGGTTCATTTGCATAGCAGGGTGTCATGGGTTAACAAGCATAGTCCTGGAAGTGATGTTCTTGCAAAGGGGTGCTTACAGCTTCCTCTATGATCTGACAGAACCTATCAGGTGGCCAGTTTGAATATGGACAATTCTTTAGGCCACTTAAAGTTGTGACCGCCTCTGTGATTCACACTTAAGAGTAGGAAACTCTGAGGCAGAGTCTCTCTGGCTCATTTCTGGTTCTGGGGCAGGTGGCTGCGGGCCCGTGCGGGGGCCAGGAGGCCCGGCCCAGGCCCTGTTCAGGCCGGGCCGGGCTGGGCCACGGCCATCCTGGAGCCGATGGGCCCTGTTCCACCTGCAGAACCCCCACCCGCAGAACCCCTGCCCCCAGCAGGGCTGTGGGCAGCCAGAGCGGCTCGGCTGCGGCCCCCCCCCCCCCCCCCCCCCCCGTGGCCAAGATTCAGCAAAATCGGCACCCGATGTCCAATGGTCATGTGACCAACAGCGACAAGCCACATTCCAGCTGCAAGGCCGAGGTGAGATTAACCCTTTTAGTGCTGTGAAGAGCTGAAAACCTGAGGGAAGAGAAAGAGGAGATGCTTAAAGCTGAAATTCTGTTGTAAAGCTATGATATATCAGAGTACCCATTGTAATTTCATGAAGATATGGGGGGGTGGAGTGTTCAACTCGTACTTGTGAGCAAAAGCACCTGTGCTGAGATAGGCAGATGCTGATGCAGCTGTAATTTCATGAGAAGTTTGAACAGGGAGAGATGGAAGCAATGAGGACTTTTGCTCCAAATGGGAAAGGAGAAAACCTCAGTTCCTAGAGATGCTCCCAGAGATAGTCCTAACAATGAAGATGAGGAAGACCCTTTGCTCCCAGGGAAGGAGAAGGGCCTCTGTTCTTAGAGATGAAAATGCTCCCAGAGATGGGTGAAGAGAACTTTTATTTCTGAATGGCTCAACCTTAGAATTGTACCCCAAAAAACTTCAAGAGTGGACCCTCGAAAGCAGTTGTGGGAAAAGCTGCAAGTTGGGGGAAGCGACTCACATGTGAGCAGAGAGACTCCTCTTCCTAAATGGACTGAAGAAGGTTATTATGGAAGTGGTAAACAGACTAAACATCTCAAGGGTTGTCTTTTTACATTGCCACTTGGAGAAGGGAGAAAGGTGGGGGGAGGAGAAGAGTTCTGAAGGTGTGGTATGATTTTTTTCTTCTTTTAGGTCTATTAATAAGCTTCTTTATATTCTTTCAAGTTTGGTGCCTGCTTTGCTTTCTCCTAATTCTTATCGCACAGAAGATAAACAGTAATGAGTATTTTGGACCAAACCACTACACTAAATTGGTGTTTCCGCCCAGTTACAAACCAAACCCGCTACACAGGGTTAATTCTCCAATTAAAGCTTCAGTTTTCCCCATCAGCTTGCCCCCCCCCCCCTTAGCAGCTCTTTGGTTTATACTTTTGGCCTAGGACAGTCTTGGTGTCCTTGGAAAGCAGGGCCGGAGAGGCTTTGTTATGTCTACCTAGCATGAGAGAGCAGAAATTAACAGGCTACAAGAAACTTCAGTCACACACCAAGCAGTACAGAATTTGAAAAATATAAAAGTTAAAACCTAAGGCATCATCTCCCCCCCTTTAGAGGCTTGACAAGGCCTCTCTCTTGTCGAGACTCTATTCCAAATATTCTAAATATCTACTAATAATATGAGTCTGACAGCAGTATATATCTATAAACAAGAATTATAATTACAATCATTATAAACAATCTTTAGTCCAGGGTCAGTTTGGTAACCATGAAACCAGGGTGTGGAAGATACAATCTGCTTTGAATGCTATCCAATGTAAGATCTAAGTTAATTCTTATATTGTAAACAAATTTTGTTGATCTTTTCACTTCAGTTTACATGTCAATTACTAGTTTTGTATCCAAATGAATGCCTTTGTATATACTTTGGACTAGAATCATATGCAAAATTTAGTTCCAAACCTGATCCAGGGTTACCAACTGTGTAGATAATAAGCACAGGAAAAATCATTTAAACTACATCATCTTTGTTTGTATCAGTCTCTCTTTTCTCAGTTGTTTCAGGAGCAGAAGCCTTCTCAACTCTGGAGTAGTGAATCCAGGGTCCTTTGCCAGCAACTCTGACTGCGGTGAGGGTGGTCAGCAAAATCTGGAATGGTCCTCTCCACTTGGCCTGTAGAGGATCACTGTCCCACCACTTAACACAGACCCAGTCTCCAGGCTGGAAGGGATGTGCAGGGGTGTCCAGTCCTATGGGTCTGGATAACACGATGTAATTCTGGAGCTTCTGCAAAGTAGAACCTAAAGCCATTAGATATCTCTGCAAATCAAGTTTTCCCCTCATGTGAATTTCACCTGGAACATGTGGAATTTGATATGGCCTGCCATACAATATTTCATAGGGACTGATGTTATCCCTCTGCCTTGGTTAAATGCGGACCCTCAGTAAAGCAATAGGCAAGGCTTGAACCCATGTCATGGATGTCTCTTGACAAATTTTGCTAATTTGTGCCTTAAAGGTCCCATTCATGCGTTCCACTTTACCGCTTGCTTGGGGTCTGTAAGGTGTGTGCAGATCCCAAGCAATTCCCAAAATCTGGCTAACCTCTTGAATCACATTTGCAACAAAATGTGGTCCCCTGTCCGAGGACATACCCAAAGGAACCCCAAACCTTGGTATTATATGATTAAGCAAAACTTTCACCACCTCCTTGGCTTAGTGTGAGAAATGAGACAACTCTTAAAAAGATTAATTTATTGAAAACAGAAAAACTGAAAAATTTCAGAAATTAGAAAAATATAAAAATTTGGGATCCTATGGCTCAGTAGATGGTATGCCCCAGGAGCGCAGGGATGTGAGATCTTCTGGCTGAGACAGCACCAGACCTCAGGTAGAGAAAAAGAACTTGCAGTGTTGGGCTGACTTTAAAAAAATTACTAAAAGCCCCTTAAAAGGGGTAAGGCTTTGAATGCCCCAGCACCGACGTCTCCCACAGCTAGTCTGGAGAGAGCAAGAGGGGAAAAGAGAAGAGAGCCCGCCGCTCGGCTTTGTCCTTTTTATAGTTTTTGCTCCGCCCCCAGTCCACCCATAGCCTGCCCACAGCCGCCCCTTCAGTCCAAAGCGATTGGTGCTTTCCCTTTGATGGATCATCTCCGTCCACCAATGGCTCATCGTTGTCAGGGGGGGGTGGTAGTAGTTGAGATAAGGGGAATACAATACCTTCATTAAAATTCAGGTATTCAGGTTGCCATGGAACTTGCCTGCAGAGTAATGGCTCTGTAGCTAAAAATAGCTGCTGGCTATTAAGACTGGGTGGGGTTTTGGCCTTGGAATCAGAATGCAAGTCCAACACATCTCAAAACACTTGTAAAAGTATACAGTAAACACAGGAAAGGTAACTCTTATGGTGTATAGGTGGTTTGAAGTTTGAGAAGGGGCAAGTTTGTGATTTTTAACTGGGAAAATTTTAACTGGGAAGGGTGCAACTCTATTAATAAACTACTTTAAACAAATGAAAACACTGATAATGGAACTGGATTTTTGTACCTAGGCTGATGGGTTAATTGTAACATTCAATTTAAAAATAATTAACTCAAAGTTAATTAATTAAAGCACTTAATATGCAAAGACCAAGCACAAATAGGGATTTCATGTATGACAAGTCCCCCCTTTTTCTCTTATGCTCGCATCTTTGGTCTTTGCATTTAAGTGAAGGTGGGCAGCTTCTTCAGGGATGGATTCAAGCTGTTTAAAACTGTCCCACACTTGCTGGGCAATTTTTCTTTCCTTTTTGGTTTTCTTATTATTATTGATATACATAATCTTTTGAGTGGATGGTGGATGCTGCTGTTGTCCTTGGAGGTCTTGGATCAGTGGCATGTTTTGGACGACAGTGGTGATTAAACGGATGAAACAAGGGATTAAACAAGGGAGAAAAATAAGTCCTGTAAGGGAAAGTCCAACAATAATTAAAGCTTTCTTCCACCATTGTCCTTGGAAAATATTTTCCCACCATTCAGAAGTGATCAAGGGCTGCCATTTCTGCACTGGAACATGGGCTAGTTTCCTGATGGGTAATTTTGGTGATGGCTTCACCGTGATCATCAATGTGGATGCAGCAGTCTGAGGTGTTAAACTTGCCACATACTCCACCTTCTTCTGCTAGTAAATAGTCCAATGCCAGCCGATTTTGGTACACGGCTGTTTGAGTTTGCCCTTGTTGTGTGTTAAGCAGTTCAAGAGCAAGAGAGGTCTCATTGGTGATTACCTCAATTAGTGCTTGCAGTCTGATGATCCGGTTTAGCATGTAGATGGGAGTTCGGTACCCTCAGCTCCCATCCTGTGCCCATGTAGCAGGTCTATAAGTCTCTAGGATCCTCTCGGCTGGCCATTCTTCCTCTCCCCATCTCTGGGTCCCCCCTATTACATGTCTTTTGGTACGGGAAAGTTCGTCATAAAGGGAGATTCCAAGGTGGGCTCCAGCGTTTTCAGCAAGTAGGAAGAAGTTTGGCTGAATGGCTCCAAGAGTGCAGCTCCCTTTCCAGCGAGGTGGTAAGCTGGAGTAAGCTCGGTTACCATAGATCCAATAGAGGTCTTGTGGTGCTTCCCAGAAGTGGGGTTGTACACTTGCTGCTGTGATCCAGTATTTGGAAATTTGTGGCAGGACAGAATATGGATTTCCTTGATCTCAACACTGCCAGAGTTTTTTAACAGGATTAAAAATGCAATTTTTGTTTTTAATCTTTTCTGCAGACCAGAATACATCTGGTTCTTGGGGTATCCACCAGTGTTTTTGCCCATCAGTTACCAGGTACCTTTTGCATATTGTCTCACCAACTTCTTCTAAGAATTTTCTTCCTTTCCTCCAGATGCATTCTTCTCCAATAACAGAATTGCTTAGCAGCCAGGTTTCATTATCATGTCGGGTTGTGGGGGAAAGATTACTCAGTCGGAGTAAATCGGGGGGTCCAAGACTGACTCCCCGCCAAGGCCAACTTTCCGATTCTAAAGTTCCTCCACACACCCAGCAATTTGTTAAATTTAGCTGTTTTCCAATCCTTTCTGCCAGGTCAATAAATAAGTTTTTCCTTGACATCAAAGGATTGTTTTCTTTTTGCTTTTCTTTTTCTTCTATGACCACCTCTTGGATCAGGTCGGTGTCATAGGTCTTTCTTTTTAACAAATCTTCTGTCCTGGTTATGTATCTAAAATTGAAACAGAGCCAATTGTCTTGGGAGGGGCACTCTCCCTTCTGCTTGTGTGTTTGGGTGCCAATGTTTTTGCCAATCCAATACTTGTGACCTTTTTCTGAGCAGATACCCAGCTCTGTTATGTTGTAACAAGATGGATTAACATAAGTATGTGCTCGGAAAAAGTGTCGAATTTGGAATGAGCTTCCTTCTGCCTGATACACAGTCTTGTAACATTTGTTACAGCGGCTGTTGGCTGCTTGTGTGAAGGGAGGCCAGAGGACCCAGAGACAGATGACATTTAGTAGCAGGATGTTGCTCACTTTCCCTTTTAGGCAGACCCGGGAGCAGTTGTTAGCCTTTGGGTTGCCTCTGCTGGTGGGGCTTGTCATCTTTGCTTCTTTTGTCCTTTCTTTAGGCTTCTCACCTTCAGATGGTTCTTCTTCAGTGATCTCAGGCTTCTGGAAACTCATGGTTATTTTGGGGTTGGCCTTGTCAGAGATTAGAGTTATCATGCCCGTAAATTTGGGGTCTGATTGGACTGTTATGGAAAGAGAATGCTGGCTTCAAATGGAGCCTTACTATACAGTTGATGGGACAATATGGTTGTGTGAAGGCAGAGTCTATAAAAGGGAATAACAAGGAACAGAATTAACAGCTAAATATTTTCAACTTAATTTAACAACTTTTAGATAGCACTTATTACCTCGGTATAACAGGGGATAAACTGCACTTATTAACGGGGTGTAACTGGGGATAAACTGGGAGTACAGGGTTTTATTAACTTGGACTGGGGGATGCTGAGTGGAGTTTTCAAACGGGGTGTTCAGTTTGATGGTTTGTCTGGAGGTTTCTTTTCTTCAATTGGTGGTGCTACCGGACCCTTCACTCTCTTGACGTGTGTCCAGCCCTTTTCAAACGTTCGGACAGCTGTTTCGGTGGTTAGCTGGACCTGAAATGGACCTTCCCAAGACGGGGTTAATGACTTTTCTTTCCAGGATTTTATTAACACCCAGTCACCTGGATTGATGTGATGTAAATTAAAATCAAGTGGGGGTGTTTGTGGAAGAAAACCTCTTTCCTTTAGCAACCCCAGATTTTTGGCAATTAGCTGTACATATTGTTGTACATTGGTGTTTCCACACTCTTTTGCATTCAGTTCTTGTGGTGTAGCAAGGTAGGGCAATCCATACAACATCTCGTATGGTGAACAACCCAAGTCAGATCTTGGCTGCGTTCTAATTCTAAGAAGAGCGAGTGGAAGGCATTTTACCCAGGTCCATTTTGTTTCCAGCATTAATTTTGTGAGGGTGTTCTTGATTGTCTGGTTCATCCGTTCCACTCTCCCAGAGCTTTGTGGATGCCACGGGGTGTGTAATCTCCAATTTGTTCCTAATTGCTGAGCCAATTGTTGTACAATTTGGGAGGTAAAATGGGTACCTCGATCTGAGTCTATTCGGTGGACTATCCCGTACCGTAGAATAATTTGCTTGAGGATCACCTTACTCATTGTCTGGGCTGTAGCGTTGACAGTTGGAATAGCTTCCACCCAGTGAGTAAGATGATCAACAATTACCAATAGGTATTTCCACCTCTGGACAGGAGGCATTTCTGTAAAGTCAATTTGAATGTTTTGGAAAGGCCTGATTGCTAATTCAATTCCTCCGCCAGTGTTCTTTTTCATTACCTTTTTGTTAACTTTTTGACAGATTACACAGTCCCGTGTTATTTGGTTGGCTATTTCATAAACACCAATGCATCCAAAAGTTCTGAGGTAGTGATCCGCCAGAGCCTTTGAACCCCAATGATTGGTTTGGGGGATATTTTGTAGAATTTCTCGGGTTAAATTTTTGTTTAAAATTTGGCGTTTATCTGGTAAATACCAGCGGCCTTGAGAATCCTCATTAGCTCCAATTAAAACTAATTTTTGTTTTTCCTGATCAGTAAAAATGGGCGTGGGTAAAATGTTAGTTTGTGGAATAGTGTCAGTTGTGGTGGTGTTGGTTGGAAGTTGGTTCACTTCCATCACTTTTACCTCTTCGTCCACTGCTGCTTCTTTTGCTGCCAAGTCTGCTAGGCTGTTTCCTCGAGCTTCTTTTGTGGTTCCTGATTGATGGCCTGGAATATGCACCACTGAGATCACCTGAGGCAGTTGTAGTGCTTTTGGAATTTTTAGAATCAATTCTTTATGTAGGATATCTTTCCCTTTGGTGTTTAGGAACCCCCTTTCGGACCAGATTTTTCCAAAGGTGTGGACTATGCCATAAGCATATCTCGAGTCGGTGTAAATGGTCCCAATGCTTCCGGCTAGTCGGTGGAGTGCTTTTTCTAGGGCATAGAGCTCACAAACTTGAGCTGACCAGGTTGATGGTAATTTGCCCTTTTCTAGCACGCACATTTGGTGTCCATCGACCACTGAATAGCCAGAGCACCGTTTTCCATCCACCACTCGAGACGACCCGTCAATGAAGAGGATTTCCCCTTCATTGAGGGGACAGTCCACCAGGTCCTCTCTAACTTTTGTCTGGATGTCAATTATATCAATGCAATTGTGTTCTATTTCACTTTCTGAAGGGGTCCCATAAAGAAATTGGGCTGGATTTTGGTGTGCACATACAACTAGGCTCAGGTGGTCTGAGTGCATGAGAATGGCTTCATATTTGACTATTCTTGGGTCAGTTAACCACTCTGCAGCCCTGTGAGCCAAGATGGTTTTTATTGAGTGTGGAGTATGTACTGTCAAGTCTCCACCAAAAATGAGTTTTTGGCTCTCCGAAACCAGAACGGCTGCTGCGGCGACGGACTGGATGCAGACTGGCCATCCTCTGGACACTGGATCCAGTAATTTGGAAAGGAAAGCAACCGGCTTCCTGACTCCACCCCACTCCTGGGTCAAGACACCATAGGCAATTCCCTTCTCCACATTAACAAATAGATCGAAGGGTTTTTCTAGCGAAGGGAGGCTTAAAATGGGTGCTTTTGTTAATTTCTCTTTCAAATTTTGTAATTTCTGTGTGTCTGAGTTATCCCAATTAAAAGGTTCCTCTTCTATTAATTTCTCATATAAAAATTTGGCAGATTGTGAATACTGATCGATCCACAGTCTGCAGTATCCAAATAGGCCTAATAATTGCCGAATTTCTCGTTTTGAAGTTGGAGGTGGTAGATTTAGGATCCCTTCTACTCTTTCGGCACTGAGTTTTTTTGTGCCATGGCCAATTAAGTGTCCCAAATACTTCACCTCCTGTAGCACGAATTGTAATTTAGGTTTTGACACCCTCAGCCCATTCCTCCCTAGAAAATTCAGTAACTGAATTGTAGCAGTTCTTACTGTAGACTCCTGTTCCCCAGAGAGGAGCAGGTCGTCTACATACTGAGTTACCTGAACCCCTTCGGGTGGAGAAAAGGAACTTAACAAATCTTCTAGCGCTTGGCCGAAGAGTGTGGGTGCCTCGGTGTAACCTTGAGGCAGACGAGTCCAGCGCAGCTGCTGCTTCCGTCCAGTGTCTGGATCCTCCCAGGTGAATGCAAAGATGTCTCTGCAACGAGAATCTAGAGGACATGACCAGAAAGCATCCTTAAGGTCAATAACAGAGAACCAGGCATGTGTTGGGGGTACCCGACTCAGGCGTGTATAAGGGTCCTGCACCAACGGATACCTGGTTTGGACTCTCTTATTCACCTCACGCAGATCTTGTACCAGCTGGAATGACTTATCTGGTTTCTGGACAGCCAAAATTGGAGTGTTGTAGGTGGACTTGCAGGTCTCGAGAATTCCATCTCATAATAAGTCCATGATAACAGGCTTCAGGCCCTTTCTTTTGTCCTTGGAGAGGGGATATTGTGGTATTCGTACTGGCTGGCTGTTTGGGAGCAACTCAATTGTTAGAGGTGTGATGTCCATTTTTCCCCGGTTGCCAGGTCTGGCCCACACTACTGGGTCTATGTGTTGCTCATCTACTAAAGACAAAACAAACAATTTAGTGGTCATTTTTCCACCTTGCGGTACCACCCCAACTCTCAGAGGTATTTGGAAGTCACGTCCTAAAAGATTGATCCCAGCTTGAGGTAGATATAGAATGTCCCCTGTATGGGTGCGCCCTTGTATGGAAAAGGTTACATTTTTAATTACAGGAACAGTGAAACTTTCACCATTAGCACCACATATGTCTAATGTATCTTGAGAAATAAAACATCCTGGAGGTGTTTCAGTGACACAGGTTCTTTCAGCACCTGTGTCCACTAAAAACTCCACTTGTTGTCTCTGGGGTCCAACTTCTAATTTTATCAAGGGCTCTTTAAGATGTTTTTGCCCCAGAGAATAGAGCCCCTGACCCCTTCAGTTGTTCAAAATTTGTCCCTCCATTTGGAGGACTCCTTGGTCTCTCTGCCTTTTAAAACAGTACCAGTGCCCATGGCCTTGTTTATTACAGTATGTGCAGATTAACCTCTTAGGTCCTTGAACAATTGAGGTAGATTGTAGGGTTGGTTATATATTGCAGGTGCAAACTTGTGGCTGTTGGTGAGGGCAAATTTGGGTTTGCTGTTGTGGGATGCCCCCTTGGAAAGTTCTTTGTGTAGGAGGGTTGTGGATTGGAGTATTAGTGCTGTTATTCATTATTCGGCTTTTGGCCTTCATCCTCTCTTCATCCCTCCTAACAAAGACCTTTTGGGCTTCCTCCAGTAATTCATCCAGTTGCCTCTCTGGCCATTTTTCTAATTTTTCCAATTTTCTCCTGATGTCAGGCCAGGAGTGAAGCACAAAAATGTACTTTTAGCATAGTTTTGCCTCCTTCACTGTCTGAATCAATTACAGAATAAAGTTGGATGTTGTTCCTTAACCGAGCCATCCAAGCTGTTGGGGACTCATCCTTTTCCTGTTCCCCACAAAATGCCTTTTTCATATTATTAACTCGGGGAACAGCTTCTCTGATACCTTTTACAATTAGATTTCTGTAATCTTTCATGTTCCTCCTGCCCTCTTCAGAATTTGGATTCCATTCTGGATCTGTCAGTGGTAGTTTTTGTTCTCCAATTGGGCGCTGATTAGAATTATTTTCTCTGTCCCAGACTGTCACTCCTGCGGCTCTAATCAGTTTTCGCTCCTCAATGGTAAATAAGGAATGTAGGATGGATTGTATTTCTCCCCAATTATAAATATTAGGGCCGAGGAATTGATCAAATTGATCAGCTAGTCCAATGGGATCAGTCATTAGACTTTTCATTTCTTTTTTAAATTCTCGTACCTCTGACGAAGCTAGAGGTACGACTACATAACCAATTCCTCCTTGAGCATTTCCCATGGGTACCTCTCTAAGAGGTAAGATTTTAGACTCATGGGGAGTGCTAAGGCAGGTGGGACAGTCAGGTGTTTTAAATGGTTTCTTTCTAGTGCAAGATGCTGGGCCATCCTGACTAGAAGAAATCCTTTGTCCGGTTGTCTTTTTGTGAGAGCAGGAAGGAACAGAAATTTCTTTTTCACTTTCATTCTCACTTTCTGAGTCCCTTTCAGTTTGGTGACTTGATGAAGGAAGGACCCTCCTTTCTGGAGGACTTACTGGAGGAAGGTAGTCTAGGGGGTCCCACTTTGGTTGATTTAATTTAGTTTTTTGTTTTTCTTTTTGTTTTGGTTCTTCTGCAATGGAAAAAATTTGGTTTGAATTTTTATTAAGTCCAATTGAATTAGATTTTGTTTCCTCTTCCAATTCTCTTTTTTTGTCTTGTTCTTCATTTTGTTTTTGCCAATAATTTAACCAAATTTTAGCATAGTCTAATTCGTCAGAATGTTTTGGAGCTTTGTAATGTACATAAGAATGCAAAGCTTCACAAAGCCACTTTTCAGAAGACCCATGCTTGGGCCATTTGAGCCCATCTTTGTTAATTTTATGTTTTGGCCACTTAAAAACACAGTATCTAATCATTTGGCATTGGTCTTTTTCTTTAGTTAAAAGATTTTCTTCCCACTTTAAGAGCATTTGTCCTAATGGACTCTCTGGGAAGATTTTATATTTCTTCATTGGGTCTTTTCTTTTGCTATTTGCTTGTCCCATTTTGTTACTGGGGAACAAACAAGTAGGTTGTGCAGAAGAGGATTTTTTTTTTTTGATTAAATAAACCAAAGTATTATATTGTATAAAACAACTAAAAAAATGTATAAGAAGATAATATTACAAAATAACCTAAAATCAATACACTATCACAATATAAAATTACAATGGTAATAGATTTATAAGCATAAAATACGATACAACTAATGTAGAGAAAAGCAAGTAGAGATAGTAGATGTAAAAGAGAATTAATGATGATGAATCTGTGGGAAAATTAAATATGGTAGGCTGGTGAGAAAAACAAATATGGTGCACAAAAAATTAATTTTAATTAAAATAAGAATAATTAATATGTATTTAAATTGTTTAAAGTATAATTGGAATTTAGATAGCTTTATATATATATACTAAGAGACAAGAGTTGTCTTAATTAGCAAAGGAGAGGTAAATTTAAAATATTTATAATCGAATTAAAGAAAAATATTGTAATGAATAACACAAATAGTAATCCAAAATACTAAAGTCGTATCTTATTATTAAAGCAGATAAAGCAAATTACAACTATAATCCAATAACTCAAACAATCTGAACTAACAGAGTATAAAGGTGCTAGATAGCACTGACCAAAAGAGTCCAACTAAGACAAGGTCACATTCACTTAGAACAACAAAAGGGTGTAGTTCAAATTACAAGGACACAAAATGGCGGCCGCTGCCGCTGAAAATACAAAATGGTGGCCGTTCGCACTGAACTTCAAAACTACAAAATGGCGGCCATTCATGCCAAAATTCAAAACTACAAAATGGCGGCCGTTCCCGCCGAAAAGAAAGAAAAGAAGGGGTTTAAAATGAGGTTTCTCCTCGGTTCTAGACCCGAGGAGACTGAGACACTGATAAAACTGAATTGGGGCTGCGCGCACCCCTAAAACGTGGAAACCTCCCCCAAAAAGGCTGACCACCACACTCGATCTTACCCTCTGTGTCTCTAAAGGGTGATCCCTCGTGGTGCCCCTTAAAAATGAATCCTTTCAAGCACACTCACACACACACTGGGGATGGCCAACCCCACACTCACTCTCACAAAAGGAATTCCACCCGGAGGTTTCCCCAAAAACTAGTAGCCCTGAAAAAGGGTAAGCCCTAACTAAATTCCCTTTAAGAAGGGTTCAAGCCTTACCTCCAAGTCCTTCTCCACCGGAGGTGTCCTTTCTCCACTGCAGTAATCCTCGTGGCAGCCCGGAAAATCCAAGGGAAAAAAACCCCAAAAAAATCGCAAAAATTCAAAAATAATAAAATTAACCAAAATCCCTGGATTTTAGGGCAAAAAGAAGGATCCCGGACGAGTCCCCAAAAGAGTTGTGAGAAATGAGACAACTCTTAAAAAGATTAATTTATTGAAAACAGAAAAACTGAAAAATTTCAGAAATTAGAAAAATATAAAAATTTGGGATCCTATGGCTCAGTAGATGGTATGCCCCAGGAGCGCAGGGATGTGAGATCTTCTGGCTGAGACAGCACCAGACCTCAGGTAGAGAAAAAGAACTTGCAGTGTTGGGCTGACTTTAAAAAAATTACTAAAAGCCCCTTAAAAGGGGTAAGGCTTTGAATGCCCCAGCACCGACATCTCCCACAGCTGGTCTGGAGAGAGCAAGAGGGGAAAAGAGAAGAAGAGAGCCCGCCTCTCGGCTTCGTCCTTTTTATAGTTTTTGCTCCGCCCCCAGTCCACCCATAGCCCGCCCACAGCCCGCCCCTTCGGTCTGAAGCGATTGGTGCTTTCCCTTTGATGGATCATCTCTGTCCACCAATGGCTCATCGTTGGGGGGGGGGGGGGGGGTAGTAGTTGAGATAAGGGGAATACAATACCTTCATTAAAATTCAGGTATTCAGGTTGCCATGGAACTTGCCTGCAGAGTAATGGCTCTATAGCTAAAAATAGCTGCTGGCTATTAAGACTGGGTGGGGGTTTTGGCCTTGGAATCAGAATGCAAGTCCAACACATCTCAAAACACTTGTAAAAGTATACAGTAAACACAGGAAAGGTAACTCTTATGGTGTATAGGTGGTTTGAAGTTTGAGAAGGGGCAAGTTTGTGATTTTTAACTGGGAAAATTTTAACTGGGAAGGGTGCAACTATTAATAAACTACTTTAAACAAATGAAAACACTGATAATGGAACTGGATTTTTGTACCTGGGCTGATGGGCTAATTGTAACATTCAATTTAAAAATAATTAACTCAAAGTTAATTAATTAAAGCACTTAATATGCAAAGACCAAGCACAAATAGGGATTTCATGTATGACATTAGTGAGACAGGGGTAAGCTTCGGGCCATCCACTGAAGGTGTCAACATATTACTGCTGGCCTAGTTCCTACGGTATATCACCGTGTCCCGCAGCCATAGGGAGGAGGAAGAGAGAAGATCCAGCAGGCAGGAATTGTGCAGCGAGATTGATTTATTTAATTATTTTACAAACTCTTTTATAGACATTTTTCTCCATAGTCTAATTGGACAAAGGACCAGCCACCCCTTGCGGGTGATTGGCCAAAATCCTAAAACATCCATTGTCAAAATATTTTTCTACTATACCATAAACAAGACTTTCCAAGGTTGCAGGTGGCTTGGTTGTTTACATTCCCTGCTACCTCTTCTGTGAGAGAGAAAAATCTCTCACGGACTTAGAAAATAACAAGAAAATTCTCGCTAGCAGCATTTTTGTACCTACAATTCCCCCTTTTTGTTTTATAAGATAACAACTCTACTATTAATCCTAAATAGAGATCTACATCAGTTATTAATTTTATATATGTCCTTAAGGCTTTTACTATCTGACTCCATAACAAAAATTTAAAGTTCAGTCTCTGCTTGTGGAAGGACCGTCCCATTCTCTGCTTGTAGAAGGACCATCTGCCTGATGGTTGACATCCTGGTCATCATCAGAAGAGTCATTAGGCTGATGATCTACATTCTGGTCGCCATTTGGATGGCTGGCGTTCTGGTCATCATTTGGAGGTTGCCTGTTCTGCCTCTGGTGCCGTAGGTCAGGGCGAACGCATTTTGAAGGTAGCCACCGTATCCCAGTATCTGTGGAAACGCAAGCATACCCACGACCCCAAACGATAAGCTCATGAGGGCCTTCCCACTGGTTAGTGAGTAAATTCCGCACCCAGACTTTTGCCCGGGGCAGTTGTATGTCGCCGGCAGACTGCAATGAGAGAAAATGATTCAGAATAACAGGATTATTTGAATTTTGTGGTACTGTAAGGTGATTAATTGTATACAAAGCTTTTGCTAGTCGGCTCTGTGGGTTTCTCCATGCATTCCCCTTTTCTGTTTGTCCAAAACACGCTTCAAGGTACCATGAGCGTGTTCGACAATGGCTTGGCCAGTAGGAGAATGTGGGATACCAAAGGTATGGTCTACACCCCATAGGTGTAAAAACTCCCGCGTCTTCTCCGAGGCATAGGCAGGACCATTATTGGTTTTCACAGAAGCTGGCACGCCCAGGACTGAGAAAGCCAATTTCCAATGGGCAATGACATCACGGCCCTTCTCTCCAGTGTGAGCAGTAGCCCACATAGCCGAGGAAAAAAGTGTCAATGGGCACGTGCACATATTTCAGCCGACCAAATTCTGGGATGTGAGTTACATCTGTTTGCCAAAGCTGCAAGGCTTTTAGCCCTCTGGGGTTTACCCCCGCTGGCAAAGGCGCAGCGAGTCTGTGACAGTCAGCACAAGCGCTGACAATGTTGCGCGCCTCGGTTGGCGTTAAATGAAACTGCTTCTGCAGGGTATGTGCACTTTGATGGAAGAAACCGTGTGTCATAGGTTAGCAAGCATAGTCCCGGAAGGGATGTCCTTGCTAAGGGGTGCTTACAGCTTCCTCTGTGACCTGACAGAACCTATCAGCTGGCCAGTTTGAATATGGACAATTCTCTAAGCCACTTAAAGTTGTGACCACCTCTGTGATCCACATTTAAGAATAGGCAAACTCCCCCTCCAAGCTCTCTCCCGTTTCCAGTGCTGGGACAGGTGGCTGCAGGCCCCGTGTGGGGGCCAGCGGGCCCGGCCAGGCCCTGCTTGGGCCAGGCCGGGCCGGGCCAAGGCCATCCTGAAGCCGATGGACCTGTTCCAGCCGTGGAACCCCCCCCACTGCCTTGCCGTGGGCAGCCGGAGCGGCTCGGCTCTCCCCCCTCTCCACTGCGATAAGAAAAAATTTAACATTCCAGCTGCAAAGCTGCAAGGCCGAGGTGAGATTAACCCTTTTATTGCTGTGAAGAGCTGAAACCTGAGGGAAGAGAAAGAGGAGATGCTTAAAGCTGAAATTCTGTTGTGAAGCTATGATATATCAGAGTAATTTCATGAAGATATGGGGGGTGGAGTGTTCAACTCGTAAGCAAAAGCACCTGGGCTGAGATAGGCAGATGCTGACGCAGCTGTAATTCCATGAGAAGTTTGGACAAGGAGAGATGAACCTGATGAGGACTTTTGCTCCAAATGGGAAAGGAGAAAACCTCAGTCCCTAGAGATGCTCCCAGAGATAGTCCTAACGATGAAGATGAGGAAGACCCTTTGCTCCCAGGGAAGGAGAAGGGCCTCTGTTTTTGTTTCTGAACGGCTCAACCTTAAAATTGTACCCCAAAAAACTTCAAGAGTGGACCCTCGAAAGCAGTTGCGGGAAAAGCTGCAAGTCGGGGGAAGGGACTCACACGCAGGCAGAGAGACTCCTCTTCCTAAATGGACTGAACAATATTTGGAAGTGGGCGGCTGTCTCGTTGTGATACTGTTTTCATAGCATGAGCAAGAAGAGACTTCTCTTTCTAAATGGACTGAACAAGGTTATTATGGAAGTGGTAAACAGACTGAACATCTTAAGGGTTGTCTTTTCACATTGTCAGTGGGAGAAGGGAGGAAGGTGGGGGGAGGAGGAGAGTTCTGAAGGTGGTATAATTTTTTTTCTTTCCTCTTTTAGGTCTGTTAATAAACTTCTTTATATTCTTTCAAGTTTGGTGCCTGCTTTGCATTTCTCCTAATTCTTATCTCACAGCAGATAAACAGTAATGAGTATTTTGGACCAAACCACTACACCGTGCGATGCCTTGGCTTGTGCAATTTTGTCAGGGTGAGGCCCTACCCTCGCAGGGTTGGCCAGCATGTCAGCCCTGGCATTGCCTTCTGTTCGAAAACCTGGTAAATTGGTGTGGCTGTCAAAACCGTCTGATCCCTGGGTGCCGTCTCTAGGGTGGCTGGGTAGGCCTGTGCCTGTACCTGTGCCACTCTCTGGGGGAGCGACTGCATCGGAGAGCGATTCCCCCTCCTTGCACCCCGGCGGAAGTTTCCCGGCAACGGCCGACCATTGGCATGAGTCTGGGATCTACAGTAGTCCGAGCAATGCCCTGACCTGCCACACCTCTTGCACTGGGGGATCGGTGTGTTCTCTTTATGGCTCAGCTTAGGCCGCTTCCGTTTTTTCGCCTGTTTTGGTTGCTTTGGTTCACGACCAGAAGATGCGTGAACAGGCTGCAGGAACGCAGCCAAAGCAGACCTTCTCTGGTTCCCAGATCCCACCTTAGCACAGGCTTCGACCATGTCTGTTACCTCAGGATCCCCTGGTAAGGCATCTATGATTTTTCTGCACTCCTCGTTTGCTTTATCTCTCGCTAACTGCCTCTACAACAACTGTCTTAACCCATCATCCTCAACCTGCTTCTCGAGAGAAGCAGCGACTTTCTCTACAAAGGAGAGGAATGACTCTGATTTGCCTTGAACTATTTCAGTATATTGCTTTCTGGGCGCAGACAGCTCTAAGGTTTTCAACAGGGCAGCCATGCCGACCTGTTGAGCTTGCTGCAGGATGCTAGAGGACAAGTTACCCTGTAGACTGGGATCAGAGAAGGGACCGGTCCCCATCAAAGCAGCCATTCCTGCTGTCTGTCTAGGATCAGCAGCCGGGAGCTGCATATTCCCTAATGCAGCCTTGCCGGCCAGCTTTCTCCAGGTTTTCTCAAAAACTGTAAATTGTACAGGTTGAAATAGAATTTGACCTAAGTGTCTGATATCAAATGGAGAAAGCAAATCTGTATTTATCACCCTTATTATCTGCATAACCTCAGCAGAACCTAGCCCATATTGTGCCACCTTGGATTGCAGGTCCTGGGCAACTTTCCAAGCAATTACCTCATGCTTATCACGCTCGCCTGAATTTGGGAGAGCCTTATACACTGGGAAAACTTGGATCTCTCCTTTTGGGGAAGCACTACCATCCTGAGCTTCTGGAACAGCCTGTGAATGGAGTGTAACAGCTCCCCGGTTACCCCCAGAATCCTCAGATCTATTTGGCATTTCAAGGGTTTCTAATAACCTCCAGTCACCCTCCTCCAATGCTCGCATCTTAACTGACTCTAAGAAGCGACTGTAATGAGTCGGACGCACTGTTACCATGCAGTCCTGAAAGGTCCAGGGGCGAGACCGGTGCCGCCTTTTTCTTCGCTGCGCGGCTACAGCCGCCTGATGACCTGGGGCCAGAACCTCATCTGCCTCACTGCCTGACGAGGAATCATCAGGCAAAGGCAACTTCGGGGTGCTGGGAGTGAACAGAAATGGACGGGGAGGAGGGGCACTTTGGCTAAGTTAGCTAGAGCCAGAACAGACAGTACAGACTGCAGTTGCCGGCGCTGCAGTTTGGACAGCAGCCTCTTTACGGTATGCTGTCTCGGCTGGTCCCGACCGATCCGGTACTGAAGCTGCTGCCGCCGTCTCTGGGGCTGCAGCCGCGCTCGGCGCCGCGCTTGCCTCTTGCCCGGCGGCTGCGATAGGCGCGGTCGCCGCTTCTGCTGCCGTTTTGCACTCCCCGGCCGTGCTCGACGCCGCTGCCCCCGCGGATGTTTCGCGCTCCCTGGCCGTGCCCGACGCCGCCGTCTCTGGCTGCGTCTCCGCAGCCGCCGCTGCTTCCAGGTTTTCCCGCGGCAGCGCTGCTTCCGGTTTCGCCGCTGGCCGCACCGTTTCCTGGCTCAGAGCCGCGTCTCCCGCGGCCGGCGCGGGCGGTGCTGGCGGCGCGGGCGGCGCGGGCTCGGCACGCCCCGCACGGCAGGATTGCTCGGGCATCCGCTGCAGTAGCAAGCTGAACAGGTCCTCCATCCTTCGGGATAGGTTCGGTAACTCTGTCAGCAAAGGCAGATGCTGTATTAAAAGGTCGATGGCTCGGTTCTGCGACTGCGCAGAACAGTCCAGTGCCAAGGAGGGCAGCGGACCACACCCAGGCAGTCTAGGGGCAGGCACGCCCGGCGCTAAGCCGACTAAGAAGTTAGATCCAGGTGCATACGCAACCGAGCTAGGAGCCGCTCTGGGAGTCCAAGTTGCTAAGCCGCTGATTTGCGGCCCTGGATAAGCTGTGGCCGCCGCCGAGCTGAGCGGTAAGGCAGGCTGTGCGCCCTCTCACTGCCCTGACCCCCCCGCCTCTGCCGGCGCGGGGTCCCTGGGGGCTGCGGAGTCCTGCGATTGCGCAGGGTGAGCCGGCGCAGGCTCTGCCTGTGGAGCTGGGGGGGGTTTTCCGAATCCACCATCATTTGCCCCTGAAGCCCAGTCAGCGGGGCCCCCCTCGGACATTCCTCCGTCACTCATCACGGAAATAGGTGATCCAGCCCTGCTATCACAGTCAAGGCCTGTCAGCAGGATAAATAACGAACACCAGGTTTTGTATAATTCTAATGCTGATGGGTCCCCAGTCGGGAGCTCGTGTCAGACAGCACAGCCAAGTTCCTGCCATAAGGCAAAGTCCAGGGCAGTATCTCTGTCCATGGAAATCCCTTTTAAGGTAGCCCAGTCTAATAATTCCCGAACTGAGTTTTCAGGAATGGAGGTGTGCAATATGCTAAACACACCTTTCCAGACCAGTACGACAGCGTCGTTCTGTGAGCCGCTGTTCGCCATTTCTCAGTCCTGTCGGACTTCCCGGTCCCGGGGGGGAAGGGGAACAGCGTACCTCTAGAGAAATTCGGCTTGGCTCGCAGTGTGCAGGACACGTCAGAGAGTGCAGATCACGTCGGGGAGGACCAAATATTACCGCTGGCCTGTTTCCTACGGTATATCACTGTGTCCCGCAGCCATAGGGAGGAGGAGGAGAGAAGATCCAGCAGGCAGGAATTGTGCAGCGAGATTGATTTATTTAATTATTTTACAAACTCTTTATAGACTTTTTTCTTCATAGTCTAATTGGACAAAGGACCAGCCACCCCTTGGGGGTGATTGGCCAAAATCCTAAAACATCCATTGTCAAAATATTTTTCTACTATACCATAAACAAGACTTTCCAAGGTTGCAGGTGGCTTGGTTGTTTACATTCCCTGCTACCTCTTCTGTGAGAGAGAAAAATCTCTCACGGACTTAGAAAATAGCAAGAAAATCCTTGCTAGCAGCATTTTTGTACCTACATCAACCAATACCAGTATGTACCTGTATCCTTCTTTGCGTGGTAACTCAGCAAAGTCTATTTGCCAGTCATCTCCAGGAAGATCCCCTGCCTTTGTTACTCCTAACACAACTCTTTTCCACGTATCAGGATTGTTTTTGCAGCAGATTTCACACTTGCTCACTACTGATTGTACAATATCTGCCATTCCCTTTCCTATTACTACCTTTTCAGATGTTTCAGAAGACTTTCAACCCCGAAATGTGTGCTTTCATGTTCTCTTGGAGCTAGCTCTCGAAGGGTTAGAGGTGGGACTAGAACCTGATTTGCAGGTGTGACAGCCCATCCATTTTCTGTGATCTCAGCCTTAAGAAACTTAATTAACTTGTGGTCTGGCCTGATCATATTTTGGGGTGAACCCTGACAAATCAATCTTTTTTTGTGGAATTACTGCAAGAACACCTTTTTCTGCAGCCCTTCTTGCTGTTTCATCAGCAAAGTGGTTTCTCAATTCTGGAGTGGTTTTCCCTTTCTGGTGACCCCTACAATGCATGATAGCTACTTCTGTGGGTCTTTTAATGCTGTCTAAGAGGGCAAGGATTTGTTCAGCGTGTTTGATCTGGTTACCTTGCGCGTTCAACAGTCCTCTCTCCTTCCAGATGGCTCCATGGGCGTGGACAACACTAAATGCATATTTGGAGTCAGTCCATATATTTACCTTCTTTCCTTTGCTCAGGTCTAGGGCCCTTGTCAGTGTAATCAGTTCAGCTTTCTGCAATGACACATCTGCCGGCAGGGCCTTCGCCTCGATCACCTTGTCCTGGGTTGTTACTGCATAACCTGTCATTTGCTTACCATTTCTTATGAAGCTTCTCCCATCTGTAAACAGCTCCCAGTCTGGATTTTCTAGGGGCACGTCCTTCAGGTCTGGTCTGCTGGAACAGACCTCCTCGATTGTCTGCAAATACTCATGCTCAGGCACATCGTCGGTTAAAGTAGAGAAAGACAGAAACATGGCAGGGTTAACAACAGAAGTTGTTTTCAGGGTAACATCATCCTGTTCTAACAGCAGTGACTGATAGATAAGCATTCAGTTGCCGGACAGCCAATGTCCTCCTTTCTGTTCCAGTATTGCTGCTACTGCATGTGGCACATACACTACAATGTGTTGTCCAAGGGTGAGTTTCCGGGCCTCTTGAATCAGGATGACAGTAGCCGCCACGGCCTTCAAACACCCAGGCCACCCTTGGCTAACATTGTCTAGCTGTTTGGAAAAGTAGGCCACAGCCCTCCATTGGCTTCCGAGGCGCTGTGCTAATACGCCCAGTGCCACATTCAGTCTCTCTTGCGTAAAAAGTTCAAAAGGCTTAGTCAAGTCTGGTAAGCCCAGTGCTGGAGCAGACATTAGAGAGTGTTTCAGCTGTTTAAATGCAGCCCTTGTGCTTTCAATCCAAATTATAATGCCATTTTCAGCTGCTTTTATTGCTCTATACAAGGGTGTGGAGATACAGCTAGAAAGCAGAAGTGAGAGCACTGCTAAACTCATGTCAGAAGTAGACGCGCTAACGCTGCTAGGCCGCAAACCGTGGCAGGCAGTAAGGCCTATAATGAAACAGTCAGCATAAAAGGTATGCTTGGTATGTACCTGTGATAGTGCTAGCTTCTAGTTTTGCAATGTTATTAAGAAACATAGATATGGTTGTTATAGTGATTGCTGCTTATATAACTGCTTATATAACTGAAAGGTATAAAAACCCCACCCTGTATCAATAAAATCGGCTTATTGCATCCAAGCAATCTGCCCCGTCTCTTTCATCGCCGACTGTCTCGCGACCGTATCGCGACAACTGGTGCCTCCGTGTGAGGACTGGGCTACTCCTACGGGACAGTTGGCGACGCCCTGCAGAACTTCAGTAACTTCGCCGAAGGTTAAGCCGCAGGGGAGCGGGAGCCTTCGGAACTGTGGTTAAGCCGCGGGGAGAAGCGGGAGCCACGCCGGCCGGCAATTGATCCTCTGGAAAAGAGGTGAGTCGCTGCAGGGAACTATGGGCCAGGGTCAGGGGACAACCACCCCAGAAAGAGACGTGCTTGTGCTTATGTCTACGCTGCTTGACAAGCAAGGCAAATCTTTGCCTGCACACGATTTAAAAACTATACTTCGATGGACTGCTTCTAAATTAGAAGGAGTAACCCAGTCCACGATTTTTACGGCAGATTTATGGGATAAAGTAGGAGTGGAACTTTGGAATGCTGCGGCTAATAGTGATAAAAATGCAGCACAAATGATTTCCTCCTGGAAAATAATTTTTGAAGATTTAAAAGCTCACGAAAAATCTCTTGCTAAAGATAATGGGGATGCCCTTTGCCCCCCCTCCGCAGAAGCGAAGCCTCAGAACTCTTTACAATCTGAAAAGACTCTGCCTTCTTCACCAAAAGCTTCAGCCCCCCTTGCAACAAAAACAGTGGCGGGAGCTTTTGTAGTTCCTGAGGAGAAGGGCTCCTCGCGACCTGTAAGAGCATTTGCCGCTGGTTACGGTCTAGCTGACAGCAGCGAGGATGAAGGAGAGGATCCTTTTGACCCCGGATCCATTGACCCTGAAAAAGCGCCAGATTTGTTTCCCCCCAACCCTCACGAGACCTGGGTTCGCTTGAAACAACAAGCATTAAAAGAAGGGGACTTAGACTTTGCAGACAAGATTGTGGCACCGGTCTTGTATACGGGACCGAGAAAACAGAATGCCCATTGGGAACAGATATCTTTCTCAGAGATCAAAGAGCTTCGGCGGGCAGCCACAGAGCACGGCATCAGTTCACTGTATTTTGTGACTTTGCTAGATTCTGTGCTTGCAGCTCATATTATGACACCATATGATTTAAAAACTTTGGCACGGCTGCTGCTGTCTCCCGCTCAAAATGCTCTATGGGAAAAGGAGTGGGAAAAAGGTCTACAAGATCTGCTTCTAACTTATGTGGGTCATGCTTATCAGACCCTGGCATCCCTCACAATTAGACAGCTTATGGGAACGGGACCATATATCGACCCTAATGTCCAAGCCTGAGACATTCCTCAGGAAGCTCTTGAAGGAGTCCGAAATGCGGCTCGCCAAGCTTTCCTGAAGGTCCCTGATGCGAAGACGCCTCAGAAATCATTTACGACTGTTGTCCAGGGGCCCCAAGAATCCTATATGCAGTTTATCGACCGACTTAAGCAGGCGCTCAAACGCCAAATTGATAACGCAGCAGCTCGTGAAATTTTGCTTCTGAAGTTCGCTGTTGAAAATGCCAATGCAGACTGTAAAAAACTCCTTCAGTCTCTGCCTAACCAGAATCCTACTCTAGTCGAAATGATTGAGGCATGCAATCGTGTTGGCACCCTGGAACACCAATGTTCAGCCATGGCTGCAGCCCTCGCAGCCATGAGAGAGCCCCCTGCAACTTCAGGAGTCTGTTTCAGCTGCGGCAAACCCGGTCATTTGAAAAGAGACTGTCCTGCTCAAAAAAGAGATAAACCTGGGGTGACGATGGTTAGCAGGACGTGTGCCCGGTGCTGTAGAGGCCCACATTCCCCTAACCAATGTCGCTCTAAGTATGATTCTGAAGGTCACCTGCTCCAAGGATACCAGGGAAACTGGAACCAGGGCGTGGGATGGCGGCGCCACGCTCTGACACAAATGCCTCAGCCGCCCCTGCAGATGCCTGCCCTGCAGATGCCTGCTCTGCAGATGCCTGCTCTGCAGATGCCTGCTCCTCAGATGCCAGCCTCGCAGATGTCCAGCAGCAGCGCCCCTCAAGTCTTCGCCCAGCAACTGCAGAGAGTGCCGGATTGGACCTACACACCTCAACCACAGTAATGTTAAACAATTATTCTATTCATTTGCTTCCTACAGGAATTTTTGGACCACTAGGACCACAAAAGAGCGCCCTACTCTTAGGAAAGTCCTCCGACAGCCTTCTAGGACTTTCTGTTTTCCCTGTAGTTATAGACTTAAATTTTAAAGATGAACTTAAGATCATAGCTTGGACCTCTAATCCTCCATGTTTTATCCCACAGGGTACCTGTGTTGCTAAACTAATTCCTCTCCCATGTGATTCACCATCCATTGTAGAAAAATATAATACCAAGGTGAGAGAGCCTGGTTTTGTAATGACCCCACAAACACTATGGGCACAAACAATTTCTGATAAGCGTCCTACCTGTCAGTGCACCCTGTCATTGCAGGGACAGCGAATAACACTCACTGGTATTCTAGATACTGGAGCTGATGTTACTGTCATTTCTCAAGATAAGCGGCCCCCTAACTGGGCCCTTATGGAGGTGCCTATGGCCCTCACCGGAATAGGAGGGAGTAGTCGCAGTTATCAAAGTCGCCATTTGATTCAAGTAACAGGACCAGAAAACCACACAGCCTCTGTAAGGCCATTTGTTCTACCTGTGCCTATAGTGTTATGGGGACGGGACGTACTCTCACAATGGGGTTTCAGAATTCAATCGGATTTTTAATAGGGACCATTGAGGCACGCAACACCCTGAAATTAACCTGGAAAACAGAGACACCCATTTGGGTGGATCAATGGTCCCTACCATTGCCTAAACTGCGTGCACTCACTGAATTGGTCCAGGAACAGCTTCAAAAGGGACACATAGTCCCCTCTACCAGTCCTTGGAATTCACCTGTGTTTGTTATTAAAAAACAATCTGGCAAGTGGCGTTTGCTCCATGATCTCCGCAAAATTAATGCTGCTATGGAGGACATGGGAGCCCTTCAGCCTGGTCTCCCATCTCCTACCATGATCCCCCGTGATTGGCACTTGACAGTCATTGATCTAAAAGACTGCTTTTTTGACATTCCCTTGCATCCTGATGATGCACCGAAATTTGCCTTTTCTGTCCCAAGCACTAATATGCAGGCACCCTTGCAAAGGTATCACTGGGTTGTCCTGCCCCAAGGCATGAAAAATAGCCCCACTATTTGCCAGTGGTTTGTTGCAAAGATCCTCAGTCCCATTCGCTTAGATATGCCTGATACTCTATCACTATATGGATGACATTTTAATTGCTGCAGAAAAACAAGAAGTCATGGAGAAAGCCTTAGCCCTTGTCAGTAAGGCTGTAACTCAAGCAGGACTTTGTGTTGCTCCTGAAAAAATTCAGCGTCAACCCCCTTGGAAATACCTGGGCTGGCGAATTAGGACCCAGAGTATTTCTCCTCAGCCTTTACAAATTCAAACAAACATTTCTACTTTGCATGATGCTCAGAAACTTTTGGGGACAATTAATTGGGTTCGTCCCCTGTTAGGAATCTCAAACGCAGACTTGAGCCCTCTGTTCGCTCTGTTAAAAGGAGAGCCTGATTTACTATCACCTCGGCAGCTTACATTGGAAGCTCGCCAGGCATTGCAAAAGGTAGCTGATGCTATCTCAAATCGGCAAGCGGCTCGTTGGGCTCCAGAGTTGCCTTTTTCCTTAATCATTTAAAATCCAGCTAAGCAACCCCATGCTTTAATTTTTCAGACCCTCTATTAATTATTGAATGGATTTTTCTGCCACATCACATGTCCAAAACTGTCAGTACCCAACATGAAATGTTTGCTCTGCTTATTGTAAAAGCTAGACAGAGACTTGTTACACTTGCAGGTGTTGATTTCTGTTTGATTTATCTGCCTGTTACTGTTGTTTATTTACAATGGCTTTATCAACAGTCCAAAGTGTTTCAGATGGCTCTTACCGACTTTTCTGGACAACTTTCCACACACCCCCCGAAACACAAGCTTGTAGCAGCAGGATTCAATCTTTTAATACGACCCAAAAGAAGCGAAATTCCCTTGCAAGCATTAACTGTTTTTACGGATGGTTCAGGTCGCAGCCACAAATCTGTGATGTTGTGGTGGAATTCGAATCTCAACCGATGGGACTCAGATGTCACCACTGTTTCAGGATCTCCTCAAATTGCTGAATTAGCGGCGGTTGTACGAGCCTTTGAACGCTGGTCTATTCCTTTTAACCTAATAACTGATTCTGCTTATGTTGCAGGACTTGTGGAAAGAGCTGAAGCTGCTGTGTTGAAAGATGTGCCTAATGCAGATTTGTTTTATTGGTTACAACAGCTTGTTTTTCTTTTAGATAACAGACAAGAATCATATTTTGTAATGCATGTTAGATCTCACACTACCTTACCTGGTTTCATTGCAGAAGGGAACCGCCAAGCGGATTTACTTACGCTTACCTGCGCAAGTAGTCCCTGATCGCTTTTCCCAAGCAAAAATCAGCCACTCATTTTTCCATCAAAATGCTGCTGCACTTGCGAGAACTTTTGCTTTGTCTTCTCGCCATGCCTCTAACATTGTGGCTGTGTGCCCAGACTGCCAAAGACACTCCTTTCCTTCTCTAGCTGGAGGTGTTAACCCTAGAGGACTCCAGAGCCTCGAAATTTGGCAAACAGATGTTACTCATTTTCCTGAATTTGGCAGACTTAAATATATACACTCTTCTATAGACACCTTTTCAGGTGCTCTGTTTGCATCCTGTCATACAGGAGAATCGGCAAAAGATGTTTGCCGTCATTTTTCTAGTGCCTTTGCAGTCTTGGGAATTCCTTCACAGATTAAAACTGATAATGGTCCAGCGTATATTTCGCAGAGAGTTGCAAATTTCCTTGCCCTTTGGGGAGTTACACACAAAACGGGGATTCCTCATTCCTCCACGGGCCAAGCTATTATTGAGCGAGCCCACAGTTCACTTAAACGTCTTTTATTACAACAGAAAGGGGGAATGGGGAATGCTACCCCAGCTGAACCCCTGCAGAAAGCATTGTATGTATTCAACTTTTTAAATTGCTCCCTGATGGATCCCAACCCCCCAATTGTAAGGCACTTCGGCAGTAACCGACAGTTAGAAGTCAAACAGAAGGCCCCAGTCCTTGTTAAGGACCCAGAAACAGGTAAGATCCTGGGACCTTATCCCCTCATCACATGGGGAAGGGGTTTTGCCTGTGTTTCTACAGAGAGTGGCCCGAGGTGGATCCCAGCCAAGAGCGTGAGACCCTTCAGAGAATCCTTAAAAGCTTCTCCTGAGGACTTTGAAGATCTCGATCACCCTGGCACACTATCAGCAGAGACCCCGGCCATCCAAGCCTCTGCCTCGAGTTACGCCTCTTCCTGATTTCTCCGATCATCAGCTCGGCCAGCTTCTACTTAATTCCAGGGTTTTACCAACAATCCATAATTTGCTATCCACAAACGACACCAACCTACCATTCCCAGAAAAGCCTGCATCTCTCTCACGTTGTGTGGCTCTGGAAGTCGGCAGATGGCTTCTTTCCGCTCCTTGCTGAGCTGTTGGTGTCCACGGAAGATCTCAAGTCCCAAGTAAACTACTGCTTCCTTGGCAATCTGTGCTTTGTCTTTGGAAACTCTGTATCCACTCTGTCCCAAAAAGTTTAACAAGCTTACAGTGAATTGGATGCAGTCATCTCTGGTCTTGGCTGCAATCAAGATGTCATCAACATACTGAAGGATAATCCCTCCTGTCTCTTGTCTCCTCCAGTCTTCCAATTCCTTTGCTAGCTGGTTTCCAAATATTGTTGGGCTATTCTTGAAACCCTGAGGTAAGATTGTCCAGGTAAGCCGACTTTTCCTCCCTGTTTCAGGGTTTTCCTACTCGAAAGCAAAAAGCTCCTGGCTGTTTTTATGTACAGGAATGCAGAAAAAGGCATCTTTTAGGTCCACAACAGTAAACCACCCTAATTCATCTGTCAGTGTGGTCAAAAGTGTGCATGGATTGGCAACCACTGGGTGTATGTCCTCTGTAATTTTGTTAATTGGCCTCAAATCTTGGACTAACCGGTAACGCTTACCATCAACTTTCTTCACTGAAAGGATTGGCGTGTTATACCTGGACTCACATTGCACTAATAACCCATGGTGGAGGAATTTTTCAATTATAGGTGCCAGTCCTTTGCGACTCTCTTGTTGCAGTGGGGATACTGTAACACGCATATCAAACAAGGAGGCACATGGAAAGAAATATATATGGACAGATTCTTGCTAGATGTTTCAGAGATGTTTATTTCTCCAGCCGCATGGCCGGGGCTCTGCCGAGGAACTGTCACAATCCCCGGACCCGAGGGTCCTTGCCCACGCAGGGAAACACAAAACAAACAATGGGGAATGTGGCTGACCAGGGGCGAGGGAAACCTCGTCTCTCTCCCCTCAGCGCCCCTCTCCCAGGGCTACATGGCCGGGGGGAGGGACACCGACATTTCACCCGTTTATTTTTAACAAAAAGAGATTTAAAACTTAACATTGAAAACAACTGGATAAACATAACAAGAACAGTTTTAAAACAATACAAGCCACCCTCCTGAGTCTTAAATGTCCAAACAGATTCTCTGGAACATCTTAAGTCTGACAGAAGGGAGACAGGACTCTCCGAGCATGCTTTTTGGGGAAACTGAGGCAGGAGAGGGTTTAATTTCTTCCCTCCCCCTTTTCATCCCCCACTCGGCATTGGAAAGGGATTTTTGGGGAAAACAATTGGCAAAGGCATGGTTTTGTGAGGGAAACCATGGGTGGAAAAACGGATTGGGAATACACTGGGGGTAATAGGATACAGGGTAAAAGGGAAAGGTGGGATTAGGAAAGGGAGACTGTAGGGGGGTCTTATAATGGAGATATTGTCTAACATGACAACGATCTGCAGCATATATACTGCCTTTTACAGAAACACCATCAGGCCCAGTGACCTGCACTGCCTGCAACCCTTTTCTACCTTGTACAATTTTGAATTCCACCACCTCTCCTTCTCCCAAGCTTGGGATGCATTTTTCAGGGTTATTCTTCTTAATGGCAGTTCTATGAACAAATATGTCTTGCTGGTTGTCACATCTTGTTGTTAAACCCTAATTTTGTTTAACATTATACCATTTTACTATTCCTAAAACCTTAGCTATGGTGATCTTTTCCTTTTTCCGAGAGGCTGCTGTTTTCTGTCTCGCTGCATTTTTGCTTTCCCTTTCGCTCACTCCCGCGTTGGAATTGCCAGGGCTGCTAGTGCTGCCAGGGCCGCCAAAGCTGCTCATGCCTGCGTGCTCTTCCCGGGTTCGCGTTCGAGGCCGCGTGGGCCAGGCCGGGCTGCGCCGCTCAGTTCTCCGTGCGTCGCCTCCTCTGGTCGCAGCTTTGCTGCCGCTGCCAGGCGCTGCATCCACGTCTCGGCCGGGCCCCCGAGGGATGACTCCCCCGCGCTCTGCTCCAGCTCGCGGTTCGGCTAGGCGCGGCTCTGCCGCGCCGCCACCGCCGCCAGCCGCCGCCTGCGCACCCCTCCTCTCGGTCGGGGCTTTCACGGGGCTCGCTCCACCACGCGCTGCGTGGGGCCGGGCGGGCACCGCCGGATCGCGCCGCTCCCGTGGCACCTTGCTCTGCTGCCGACACTGCAGCTCGCATCGCTCCGCCTGCGTGCCGGAATTGCCTCGCTGCTGCTTGGAGAGCGCTCGGTCCACGTGGCCTGGGTCACACGGTCCCTGAGCCAGGCTTCCCTTCGCCAAGACACAGCTGACATTGTTCAACAGTCTCGGTAATTAAATAATATTCACGAAAATATTCTTCCATCGGCATGTATTTTGACTCAAAAATTAACTGTGTCCAAACGGTGTTCCAAAAGTCTTTGGTAAGAATTAAATCCCAAGAAACATAGAAAAAGTTCTTAAACAACCATGCCAGGAAGTGTTTCAGTTCTTTTTGAGCTTGAATTAAGCTAAAATTTACAAATCGTTGTTCAAGAATCATTTTAATATAAATGTCCATATGCGGCTCTGAGAGCCAAGAGTCTTTCCACGGTTCCTCCATAGTTGAGATATGGAATAGCAAAACAAAAACAAGAAGAGAAATCCAAAGTTTCTAGGGTTTACTCACACAAATCAGTCGCTTAGGGATCGGGGATCGTTCTGCCCGCAATTCGCTACCATTATGTTGCAGTGGGGATACTGTAACACGCATATCAAACAAGGAGGCCCATGGAAAGAAATATATATGGACAGATTCTTGCTAACGTGGGCAGCCGGAGCGGCTTGGCTCTCCCCCCTCTCCACTGCGATAAGAAAAATTCAACATTCCAGCTGCAAAGCTGCAAGGCCGAGGTGAGATTAACCCTTTTTATTGCTGTGAAGAGCTGAAAACCCTAGGGAAGAGAGAGAGGAGATGCTTAAAGCTGAAATTCTGTTGTGAAGCTATGATATATCAGAGTATCCCCTTGTAATTCCACGAAGATATGGGGGGTGGAGTGTTCAGCTCGTAAGCAAAAGCACCTGCGCTGAGATAGGCAGATGCTGATGCAGCTGTAATTTCATGAGAAGTTTGGACAGGGAGAGATGGACCAGATGAGGACTTTTGCTCCAAATGGGAAAGGAGAAAACCTCAGTCCCTAGAGATGAACCTGATGAGGACTTTTGCTCCAAATGGGAAAGGAGAAAACCTCAGTTCCTAGAGATGCTCCCAGAGATAGTCCTAACAATGAAGATGAGGAAGACCCTTTGCTCCCAGGGAAGGAGAAGGGCCTCTGTTTTTGTTTCTGAACGGCTCAACCTTAAAATTGTACCCCAAAAAACTTCAAGAGTGGACCCTCGAACGTGGGAAAACCAATTGCTATCTGTGTGTGACCTTGAACAAGCTGCAAGTCGGGGGAAGGGACTCACATGCAGGCAGAGAGACTCCTCTTCCTAAATGGACTGAACAATATTTGGAAGTGGGTGGCTGTCTCGTTGTGATACTGTTTTCATAGCATGAGCAAGAAGAGACTTCTCTTTCTAAATGGACTAAACAAGGTTATTATGGCAGTGGTAAACAGACTGAACATCTTAAGGGTTGTCTTTTCACATTGTCAGTGGGAGAAGGGAGGAAGGTGGGGGGAGGAGGAGAGTTCTGAAGGTGGTATAATTTTTTTTTTTTTTCCCCTTCTTTTAGGTCTGTTAATAAACTTCTTTATATTCTTTCAAGTTTGGTGCCTGCTTTGCATTTCTCCTAATTCTTATCTCACAGCAGATAAACAGTAATGAGTATTTTAGACCAAACCACTACACCCTGTTGCCCCAACTACATGAACAGTTTCGTGACTCAGTTTCCCCTCTAAAGTATTTAACACAGAATATGCTGCGCTGGTGTCTACCAGAAATTCTATATCATCTTTCCCCAGCTTGGCTATAACCGAAGGCTCTGCTGGGGGAGAAGCTTCCGGTCCCCATCATTCTGAGTTTTGTTCCAATGGGAGCTGTGGAACTGGGGGTGTCTTCTTCAACATCGGACAGTCAGCCTTCCAATGCCCTTTCTTCTTGCAATAAGCTCAAGTGTCTTTGTCCCTAGGGGGAGTGACGAAAGTCACTGCTCGCTCAGTCAGCAGATTTACCGGTCTCTGCTCTGGAAAGCCTCGGGCTGCCTAGAGAGACGGCACGGGCGATCCAGCAGCTCGGCAGCTCCGATACGTGACAAGTGTTAGCTGTAAAGCTATCGTCAAAGCAGAAGCAAAGAGTAGAAATGTAGCCCAGACTCCGTGCCTGTATTCCTGTTTTCTTTATTCCTCCTGTCCCGAGAGAGATGAGAGAGACTTCGAAGGAGAGGCAGGAGCAAGAGGGGCAGGGCCAGCTGGGATCGCTGCTTTATTTGGGGGAAGGGAAAGGGGAGAGCTAGGGGTGGACCCGTGGTAACCAGCCAATTGGACTCTGTTTCGGGGGAGTCTGTGCTACTTTCAAGTTTTACCCACGCTTGGAACAAAGGGGATTCAGAGCACATGGCAGAGACAAGTCCAGACATGCCTGGGCAGTCCCGGGGCCGGGCTGCACCTCGGGGCAGGCAGCAACAGAAGAGAGGCTTTCTTAGATGACTTTTCCTGACTATCTTTCTTCCTGGGACAGGGTTTACCTTTGTCACTGGAGTCTCTATCTCAAAACACTCTCCAGGCTACTTCTAACAATTTATTCATGTCTTGAACCCCTTCTAACTTTTGCAACTTTCTTCTTATATCATTTGAAGCCTGACCCATAAACAAATAAGCCAGATGATTTCCCCCTTCCACTGTATCAGGATTTATGTTTGTGTATTTGGTAGCAGCTTCTCTTAACCTATTCAAAAAATCAGTAGGAGTTTCATTAGGACCTTGCTTCATAAAGCTTTGCCCAGTTAAGAGCTTCAGGGACACCACGCTTTAACCCATATACTATGAGATCTTGATACCATTTTAATGTTTGCATTTCTGCTGGCACATTTGGGTCCCACCTTGGATCATCTGTTGGAAAAATTTCTGCAATCGTACCTTGTAGCGTCCCGTTAGCTATGCCTGATTCCACAGAGTCTATAATAGCTTTGTTTACCATCTGTCTTTCAGTGGGATCAAGCAATGTCTCTATCATAGTTGCCAAATCACTCCAGTCAGGGTTCTGTGTTTGAATTGCTCTTTGTACCAAAGTAGCCACTTTGTCTGGATTTTCTTTATATTTTCCCACTGTACTCTTCCATTGTTCTAACTCTATAAGGGAGTACGGAACCTTCACATAGATTGGCCCTTGATTACCTGCAGCCTGTCTCAGAGGGGCTTGCAAAACTGGCTCCCTTTTTGCTCTGGTCCATTTAGCAATTGGGCTTCGCTCCCTTATTGCTTTTCTTGCTATCTTTCCCCTCTTTTCGCCTGCTTAAAGCAGCTATCTCATCTTCCTCCTCAGAGGAACTGCCCGAGTGAGAGCTGCCTGATTGCGTGGAGTCGGCTGTGTCAGGTCTGCCCCGGCCCGCTCTGGTACCTGGTATCACTGTCAGGGACCTGCTCCGCCGCAGGGACCGGGCAGTGTCCCTGGGCCTGCGCGCTTCGATGACCTCATCCTCTAAGCCAGCCGCCTGGGAGAGGGAGGAACGCCACCCCACCCCCCCACCCCCCCCCCCCCCCCCCGAGGGAGGTTCCCTCCCCACCCTCTTTTAGATGCGGCCCTGTCAGAACCTGAGTCGCAGCTGGGAAGTCTCCCAGGTCCGCGGGAGGCGGCGGGGGCGGCCAGTTCGCCTCTGCCTTCTCCTTTTTCACTGGCCGGAACCCATCTAAAGCTGCCTCTCCTCCCCCCCCGCCCCTGGGACCCATGTCGGCTGAGAAGGAAGAGGAGGAGGGAGAGGTGGAGGAGGAGGAGGAGGGGGAGGAGGGGGGCCCAATCTCAAGACAGGAGCTATTAAATCCATCTCCACGTCTTCCCCTTTTGTCAGGTCCAACATAGACTTCTTAACTGTTTTCTCTTTTTTCCTTAAAAACAGTATATGCTCTTTTTTAGATATTTGTAACTTAGATGCAGCCAAGAAGAGCTCCGCATACTCTAATTCTAAGAAACAGTGATCTCTTCGATGATACGATATTAAACTCAATATTAATTCTTCATCTAAGGTTCCAAATTGCGGCCACTTTTGCCAGTTATCTAACCTATAAGCTGGCCAAATCAATGTAGAAAGCCTAATTAATTCTGCTTTTGTAAGGGTTTTATCTTTGCCAATCAATTTTGCCCAGTTATCTAATACAAAGCTTAAAGGGGTGTTCGGTGGTATTTCACTCCCCATACAAGAAATATTACTGCCCATGGTTTTATGCTTATAAACAGAAAATTCACGAAAATAAAGCAACAAGATCTAAAACACTCTATAAAGCAGAGAGAGAAAACTAGAGAGAAAACTAAAGAGAAAACTAAAGAAGGTAGGATTCGAACGCACAACCCCCGGGGATTCAAACTGAGGCTTGAAATATGATCCAAGCCGCTGTGCTACTTGGCTGAATGCCAAAGGGTGGTGGCTGGACGGAAGCTAGCAACAAACCAACAGAGGGAAAATTAAATTTCCTGGGACTCTCACACGAGTTCCCTGACAAGCTCTCATGAGCTGACAAGCTAACAAAAGGGGAAACACCAAACGAAACCCCCTTGGACCCTCCCAGGTCCCTAAACAAACTGTAAGAGATCTCTTAATACCCAATCCAGGTGTTAACAACAGAATACCACCTTTATTCAGTTACTCACGTGCCTCTGTGCTGGATCTGGAGAGTTTTCTGGGCTCTTGGGGCTTCTCTGCCTCCTGGACTGTCGCAACTGCCTCCCCCCGGGTGCCGGCAAGGGGGGGGAGCTGAGCTGGATCTTTCTGAGTCGCAGAGGATTTTCGGAAGCCTCGTTGTCCCATCTGGGGTGCCAAAGAACTGATGCCTTAAGAGGCCTCGCAGAAACAGAGACTAGACAGGAGTAAGGGAATAAAAGTAGGTATTTATTTGAAAGGCCTTCAAAGGTACCCCCTGGGGACTCTGAAGCAGTCCTCAACATGGACCCCAAGATGGACCCCAGGTCACGAGTTCTTCACCCTTTTATAGGTTTGGTTCATTTGCATAGCAGGGTTAATTCTCCAATTAAAGCTTCAGTTTTCCCCTCAGCTTGCCCCCCCCCTTAGCAGCTCTTTGGTTTATACTTTTGGCCTAGGACAGTCTTGGTGTCCTTGGAAAGCAGGGCCGGAGAGGCTTTGTTACGTCTACCTAGCATGAGAGAGCAGAAATTAACAGGCTGCAAGAAACTTCAGAGTCACACACCAAGCAGTACAGAATTTGAAAAATATAAAAGTTAAAAGCTAAGGCATCACTGGAGTGTGTCCAGAGAAGGGGAATGAAGCTGGTGAAGGGCCTAAAGAGTAAGTCATATGAAGAGCAGCTGAGGATACTGGGGTCGTTTAGTCTGGAGCAAAGGAGACTCAGGCGTGACCTTACCCCTCTCTACAACTACCTGAAAGGAGGTTGTAGCCAGGTGGGGATCAGCCTCTTCTACCAGGTAACTAGTGATAGGACAAAAGGACATAGCCTCAAGCTGCACCAGGGGAGGTTCAGGTTGGACATCAGGAAAAATTTCTTAATGGAAAGGTTTGTCAAGCATTGGAATGGGCTGCCCAGGGAGGTGATGGAGTCACCATCCCTGGAAGTGTTCAAGAAATGACTGGATGTGGCACTTAGTGCTATGTTCTAATTGACAAGTTGGTGGTGAGTGAAAGGTTGGACTCGATTATCTTGGAATTCTTTTCCAACCTTAATGATTTTATGATTCTGTGATATTCCCAGACCGCCCCCATGGGACATGGGATATGGATGACTGGCTTCCATGCCATGTCTCAGCTGGTAGGAGAGGGAGTAAGAAGCGAGGCTGCTTCTTCTGCAGAGGAGAAGCACAAAGGTAGAGTATTCTCATCTTTGCAGCAGGAGCCAAGAGGAGGTTTTCCCCCTCTTCCCACAGGCATGACCTTGATACTTACAGCTGAAATGAGTCCCTGGGACCACTGTCTGTCATTTGCTGCATTGGCATGGATGGTGTCCACAGGTGAGGCAGGAGAGGAGGAGTGAGGCTCACTGCCCTGCACACCCCTTGACATAGGGCCCAAGGGAGAGCCTAACACAGCCCTAGATTTTCTTTCCCCCTCCCAGTCTTACCTTTCTTTGTGTCACTAATTCTTGTTGGTCTGCTGAGGCTGCCTTTGCCAGGGGGCTCATGGCTGCAGCAATGGATTTGGCAGCTTCCAGGATCTGGTCCTTTAAGTTCAGGCTCTCATCTGCTTGCTGAGGGCAAAAGCAGGGCATCAGTCCCAGGCAGGGGTTCTGGGACACACAGGGCAGGAAGAAGGCTGTGGTGGGCACATATCATAGAATCATAGAATCATAGAATCATAGAATCGTTTATGTTCAAAGAGACCTTAAAGATCATCTAGTTCTAACCAATACAAAATACAGTAAGGATTGAAATTCTTCCAGATGGTTTCTCCCAAAATATTAGCCACAACGGAATTGGAATTGTTTACACCAACAGATTGCATGGTGGGACCGCAACCTATTAATCTAGATCTGAACATTCATATAATAACCCCTGACAATGCAGTATGGTTCTGTACTCTGACTTCTCCCCTTATTCTACATCCTCAATAATATCCTATTCTCGAGTTATTGTATTTCAAGTATCTTTGACGATTTCCCATGCCTTATGTAGGGGGGATAGCATTGGAACTATGTTATTGGTGTCACAAACACAACACGGAATTGAAGTTCAATCTGAAAAAGCTTACTTTTGAGTCTTGCAGCAGCAAGGGGGCTATTAGAGCTGAGAAAGCTTAGCAAGGCAATAGAGCACCAGCACAGAGTCTGGCAAAGAGCTGCTGGGGGAGACAGACCTGATAGAGAACTTTCCCCAAGAAATGAAAATTTAACTTATATGGTTTATTAATGCTTGTTACAACCCTGGCAACTATTTAAATCCCCCTAGTCCTGGCTAGTGGTGATGGATACAAGTAGAAGGGAGGAGCAGAGACAGAAAGGACAGCAGGCTCAAAGAGCTAGATGAATATTTCACTTCCAAATGTGTTTTTCTAACTCCAAAGCCCCTAAATTTCTTCTGGAATGTCAAGGAAGGAGCCTGAGTAGCTTATCCCTTTGCCTCAGTTGGGCAGGAAGACTTGAACCTTGATCCCACATCCCTCCACTCCTCTGTGCTGGCTAGGAAAACCCAGACAGACATGGAGACAAAAGAGGAAAGGGAAGCCAGTGAAATGCCAGGAGTAAAGCTGGAGTGGCCCTGACACAGTAGCACAGCAAACAGCCGCATGGCAGACTTACACTGTCCCATCTGGGCCTCGAGCACCCGCTCATGGATCATCCAGCAGGCATCGTACACCATGGTGCAGGGCTCAAACTGCATTGTCTTCACCACATTGCTGATGCTGATCTTCAGTGAGAGGGTGACCATGGTGTCAGCTTGGCTGTCCTCACTTCTGTGTCACCTGCTGCAGGAGACACACCAGTTACCTCTGACTGCCATCCCTGTGCAGTCCCCTCTGTTGCACAGAGTCCTTCCTCTTCCTCTTCCTCTTCCTCTGGCAGCATCTCTTCTTCATAGAAGATGGGCCCTGGCTTCTAGCAGCAAGCAAAGGTTGCACCATATGCTGGTGAGCCTATGAGGGGGTTGCATTTTCCAGATTTGGGCTGACCTCTAACCAGTGTTGGGACACTTGTCTCACTGTCCCAAGGTCCCAAAGCCAATTTCCTTTCAGGAATGACGTCAGCTGGTACTCGGCAGAGATACTGTGCATAAGGAGGAACCAAGTGTGGGAAAACATGCAAGATAAGCTGTGATAGTGATGCCTTAAGTTTTAACTTTTATATTTCTCAAATCCTGTACTGCCTAGTGTGTAACTCTGAAGTTTCTTGTGGCCTGTTAGCTACTGTTCTCTTATGCTAGTTAGACATAACAAGCCACTCTAGGTTTGCTCTCCAAGGACACCTAGATTGTCCCAGGCCCCAAAATATGTAAACTAAGGCCTCTGAAGAGGAGGGCAAACTTGGAATAATTACATCATTAACTGGGGTTGTAATTGGAGAATTGATCCTGCTTTGCAAATGGACCAAACTTATAAAAGTGTGAAGAACTCATGACCCAGGGTCCATCTTGGGTGTAGTCTTTTAACTCCCCAGGGTGGCCATCTCAGGCATCAGTTTTTTTGGCACCCCAGATGGGACAACAAGGCTTCTGGAAATCCTCTGGGACTAAGAAAGATCCAGCTCAGCTCCCCCCCTCTCTGCCGGCACCTCCGGGGGGGCGGGGGGGGAAGTTGCCACAGTCCAGGAAGCGGTGGAGCCCAAGAGCCCAAAAATTCTCCAGATTCAGCACAGAGGCATGTGAGTAAGTGAATAAAGGTGTTATTTTGTCATTAGCACCTGGGTTGGGTGTTAAGAAATCTCTTATAGTTTTGTTTGGGGACTCGGGAGAGTCCAAGGGGGTTCTAGTTTGTTTGTTTCCCCCTCCATTAGCCTGCTAGCTCGTGAGAGCTTAGCACTGCAGTGACGGCCATTTGGCTCAGAGCCAGTGGTGACACAGCAGTTTGAGCCCCTGCCAGCTGCCCTTAGAAAGCCCAGACTTGTCAGTTCAAATCCTGCTCCTTTTTGTTGCCTCTCTTAGCTTATTAGTGTGTATTAGATTGCTTTGCTTTATTTCTGTTAACTTTTCTGTTTATAAGCATAAACAATGGGCTGTAATCTCTCTCATGCGGGGACTGAAGTACCACAGGACACGCCTTTGAGCTTAGTATTAGAAAACTGGCAACAATTGACTGGCAAAGATAGATTCCTTACAAAACCAGAATTGATTCGGTTCTCCAGACTAATCTGGCCAGCTTATAAATTGGACAACAATCAGAGGTGGCCTGAGTTTGGTAGCCTAGACGAGAAATTAATATTGAATTTGATATCTCGCCTTTGTAAAGATCGCTGTTTCTTAGAACTTGATTATGTGAGGCTTTTTTTGGTTGTATCCCAGTTACAAAGATCTAAAAGAGAGCACATACTGCTTTTAAAGAAAAAGGGAAAAAGGATGCGAAGGGAGAACCTACGTTGGACCCATTGTGTGGGGCCAGGGAAGAGGTGGAAGTAGATTTAGTGGCCCCTGCTCTGAGGCCTGGGCCGTCCGTGGCCTTGGCCCCGGTGCCGCCTCCTCTGCCCCCCCCTCAGCCACCTGGGGCCCCAGCAGTTGCCCCAGTGGCGACTCTGTCCACGCCGCTGCCGCCACTGCAGCCACCATGGGCAGGGGCAGCGGAGGAGGTGGCGGCAGGGAAGCAGCTTCGGCGAGGTCCCTGCCAATAAAGAAGGAGGAGGGGGAGTGGGTTTGGCAGCCGTGGACAACGCATGCATCCTCGTTGGCTTCCGGTTGTATGCTGCCCTTGTCTCTTCCTCCCTTTCTTCCAGTTGCTCCTGGGTGGGAGGGACCAAGGGGAGGAGACAGCCAGAGTGTGCAGGCCATGGCACCGCCCCTAGGGGTGGAGCCAGATGGCAAGGCTTTCCACCAGGTGGGTGGGGAGGGAACCTCCCACAGAGGGAGTGGCTCCCCTCCCGCTCTCAGGCCCTTGAGTCTCCATTACAATGCCGCGCGTCAGGGGGGCTGGCTCAGGAGATGACATCATCGAAGTGAGCTGGGCCAGGGACACCATCCAGCTTCTGCGACCGAGCAAGTCCTGGTCAGTGATTCCTGGTACCAGGACTGGCCGAGGCAGATCTAACACAGTAGATTCAATGGAATCGGACAGCTGTCGCTCAGGTAGCTCTTCTGAAGGGGAAGAAGAGGTAGTACCTGCTTTAAGCAGGCAAAAGAGGGGAAAGATAGCGAGAAGAGCCATAAGAGAGCGCAGCCCAATAGCCAAACGTACTAGGTCAAAAAGGGAAGAACCAGTTTTGCAAGCCCCTTTGAGGCAAGCAGTCGGCGATCAGGGACCCATCTATATAAAAGTTCCGTACTCTCTTGTAGAGTTAGAACAGTGTAAGGCCACTGTCGGAAAATATAAAGAAAATCCAGATAAAGTAGCTAATTTGGTACATAGGGCAATTAGCACTCAAAACCCTGACTGGAGTGATTTGAAATCTATGATGGAGACATTGCTTGATCCCACTGAGAGACAGATGGTTAAGAAAGCTATCATACACTCTGTGAAATTAAGTATAGCACACAGGGCAATACAAGGTACAGTTGCAGAAATTTTTCCAACGGATAATCCAGGGTGGGACCAGAATGTGCCAGCACAAATGGAAAGATTAAAACTATATAAAAATCTCATAGTATATGGGTTAAAACATGGTGTCCCTAAAGCTCTTAATTGGTCAAAACTCTACAAAGTAAAGCAAAATTCTGATGAATCTCCCACTGATTTTTTTGTATAGGTTAAGAGAAGCTGCTATCAAATATACAAATCTAGATCCTGATTCAGCTGAGGGGAAAACAACAGGGGTTGTTCATACTCAGGGGTCCGCCTAGGCCAATAATTGATAGGCATGGCCAGAAAGGTAGAAACATCTCCTCTTTTTAGGGCTTCGTCCCTGAATTTTTGCATTAATGTCTGGGGCGCATGAGATTGAAGCAGAAAATTAGTTGGGGGGGTGGAGGGGGGAAAATAGGAATTAGCTGACACTTGACCCCCTGGCGGGAAGGGCCGCAGCCAAATGTTTTACAGGAGCTAGAGGAGGGCAGAGGTCATGCCTTTTCTCAGGACCAACAGAGCCAGGATCAAAAGACTCGCCAAGTCCCTGAGAATGCCCGTCCCCCGATTCAGCAGGCAATTCTGCAGAAACATTGCTAACATTCGCAGCTGCCTCCAAATTTAAAGCATCTGTGACAGGACATTCACGGACTTGCTCAGCAGGCTGCAAAGTTTTCAAAGTGGTAAATACAGTTTCCCATGTGACAAACATATTGTCCGTGACCAGCTGCCCTAGTTCTTTCTGTGCCTCTAACTCCACTCCCACCTTTTCCCACATCGTAGCATTGTAGGAACCAGGGGGGGGGGGGGGGAATGCATTACAACTGTTACTCAACCATACTAATAAAGCAGCTAACTTAGCTGTTGGGGTTTTAAATCCCCGTTCTTTCAAAACTCTCTGAAAAATCTCTAAATAAAGCTTCTGCTTGTGGGACGTAGCCTATCCCATAGTTCCCCATTCACGTCTTATCTGTCCAGCAAGTAGAGACGAAAGATCGGGGTCCCCTCCATGCACAGCTCAGTTCGAACATGGCGGCTGCTTCAGGAAATTCAGCGTTTGAGTCCCTGTACAGGCGCCATTTTGCAGCAGCTTGGAAAAAAACAAACAGAGACCACTGCTTCTTCGAGCAGGATCCATCTTTATTACACACACTCTAGTATTTATATGTTTCTACTATGGGAAAGTTTAAAGAAAGTCTTGGGAATGCACAGAAGGAAAGAAAAAACAGCTATACCACCAAACACCTGGCAGGGCAGACTTTTCTGCCCTATATCTGTCACTTATTCAAACAAGCCACCTCCCATACTTCCGGGAGGTAAAAGAAAAACATTCACATGTGGTGTTTATGGCTGCCGTCATTTCCCTGCTATGCATCTTTCTCAAGAGAACAGAAGGCCCTTATTCAAGTTAAGATAAACGTGACAAGTTGCTCTTCTACACAGGGGTCTCGTTAAGGCCGGGACAGCTGCCTCAGACAGCTGTTTCTACATATTGATCCTGAGAAAAGGCATGACCTCTGCCCTCCTCTAGCTCCTGTAAAACATTTGGCTGCGGCCCTTCCCGCCAGGGGGTCAAGTGTCAGCTAATTCCTATTTTCCCCCCTCCACCCCCCCAACTAATTTTCTGCTTCAATCTCATGCGCCCCAGACATTAATGCAAAAATTCAGGGACGAAGCCCTAAAAAGAGGAGATGTTTCTACCTTTCTGGCCATGCCTATCAATTATTGGCCTAGGCGGACCCCTGAGTATGAACAACCCCTGTTGTTTTCCCCTCAGCTGAATCAGGATCTAGATTTGTATATTTGATAGCAGCTTCTCTTAACCTATACAAAAAAATCAGTGGGAGATTCATCAGAATTTTGCTTTACTTTGTAGAGTTTTGACCAATTAAGAGCTTTAGGGACACCATGTTTTAACCCATATACTATGAGATTTTTATATAGTTTTAATCTTTCCATTTGTGCTGGCACATTCTGGTCCCACCCTGGATTATCCGTTGGAAAAATTTCTGCAACTGTACCTTGTATTGCCCTGTGTGCTATACTTAATTTCACAGAGTGTATGATAGCTTTCTTAACCATCTGTCTCTCAGTGGGATCAAGCAATGTCTCCATCATAGATTTTAAATCACTCCAGTCAGGGTTTTGTGTGTTAATTGCCCTTTCTAACAAATTAGCTACTTTATCTGGATTTTCTTTGTATTTTCCGACAGTGGCCTTCCATTTTTCTAACTCTATGAGAGTGTATGGAACTTTTATATAGATGGGTCCCTGATCGCCGACTGCTTGCCTCAAAGGGGCTTGCAAAACTGGTTCTTCCCTCTTTGACCTAGTACGTTTGGCTATTGGGCTGCGCTCTCTTATGGCTCTTCTCGCTATCTTTCCCCTCTTTCACCTGCTTAAAGCAGCTACTATCTCATATTCCCCTTCAGAAGAGCTACCTGAGCAAGAGCTGTGCGATTCCGTTGAATCTCCTGTGTGTGATCTGTCATGACCAGTCCTGCTACTAGGTATCACTGACCAGGACTTGCTCGGTCGCAGAAGCTGGATGGTGTCCCTGGCCCAGCTCACTTCGATGATGTCATCTCCTGAGCCAGCCCCCCTGACGCGCGGCATTGTAATGGAGACTCAAGGGCCTGAGAGCGGGAGGGGAGCCACTCCCTCTGTGGGAGGTTCCCTCCCCACCCACCTGGTGGAAAGCCTTGCCATCTGGCTCCACCCCTAGGGGCGGTGCCATGGCCTGCACACTCTGGCTGTCTCCTCCCCTTGGTCCCTCCCACCCAGGAGCAACTGGAAGAAAGGGAGGAAGAGACAAGGGCAGCATACAACCGGAAGCCAACGAGGATGCATGCGTTGTCCACGGCTGCCAAACCCACTCCCCCTCCTCCTTCTTTATTGGCAGGGACCTCGCCGAAGCTGCTTCCCTGCCGCCACCTCCTCCGCTGCCCCCTGCCCATGGTGGCTGCAGTGGCGGCAGCGGCGTGGACAGAGTCGCCACTGGGGCAACTGCTGGGGCCCCAGGTGGCTGAGGGGGGGGCAGAGGAGGCGGCACCGGGGCCAAGGCCACGGACGGCCCAGGCCTCAGAGCAGGGGCCACTAAATCTACTTCCACCTCTTCCCTGGCCCCACACAATGGGTCCAACGTAGGTTCTCCCTTCGCATCCTTTTTCCCTTTTTTCTTTAAAAGCAGTATGTGCTCTCTTTTAGATCTTTGTAACTGGGATACAACCAAAAAAAGCCTCACATAATCAAGTTCTAAGAAACAGCGATCTTTACAAAGGCGAGATATCAAATTCAATATTAATTTCTCGTCTAGGCTACCAAACTCAGGCCACCTCTGATTGTTGTCCAATTTATAAGCTGGCCAGATTAGTCTGGAGAACCGAATCAATTCTGGTTTTGTAAGGAATCTATCTTTGCCAGTCAATTGTTGCCAGTTTTCTAATACTAAGCTCAAAGGCGTGTCCTGTGGTACTTCAGTCCCCGCATGAGAGAGATTACAGCCCATTGTTTATGCTTATAAACAGAAAAGTTAACAGAAATAAAGCAAAGCAATCTAATACACACTAATAAGCTAAGAGAGGCAACAAAAAGGAGCAGGATTTGAACTGACAAGTCTGGGCTTTCTAAGGGCAGCTGGCAGGGGCTCAAACTGCTGTGTCACCACTGGCTCTGAGCCAAATGGCCGTCACTGCAGTGCTAAGCTCTCACGAGCTAGCAGGCTAATGGAGGGGGAAACAAACAAACTAGAACCCCCTTGGACTCTCCCGAGTCCCCAAACAAAACTATAAGAGATTTCTTAACACCCAACCCAGGTGCTAATGACAAAATAACACCTTTATTCACTTACTCACATGCCTCTGTGCTGAATCTGGAGAATTTTTGGGCTCTTGGGCTCCACCGCTTCCTGGACTGTGGCAACTTCCCCCCCCGCCCCCCCGGAGGTGCCGGCAGAGAGGGGGGGAGCTGAGCTGGATCTTTCTTAGTCCCAGAGGATTTCCAGAAGCCTTGTTGTCCCATCTGGGGTGCCAAAAAAACTGATGCCTGAGATGGCCACCCTGGGGAGTTAAAAGACTACACCCAAGATGGACCCTGGGTCATGAGTTCTTCACACTTTTCTAAGTTTGATTCATTTGCATATCAGGATTAATTCTCCAATTACAACCCCAGTTAATGATGTAATTACCCCAAGTTTGCCCCTCCTCTACAGAGGCCTTAGTTTACATATTTTGGGGCCTGGGACAATCTAGGTGTCCTTGGAGAGCAAACCTAGAGTGGCTTGTTATGTCTAACTAGCATAAGAGAACAGTAGCTAACAGGCCACAAGAAACTTCAGAGTTGCACACTAGGCAGTACAGGAGTTGAAAAATATAAAAGTTAAAACTTAAGGCATCACTATCACAGCTTATCTTGCATGTTTTCCCACACTTGGTTCCTCCTTATGCACAGTATCTCTGCCGAGTACCAGCTGACGTCATTCCTGAAAGGAAATTGGCTTTGGGACCTTGGGACAGTGAGACAAGTGTCCCAACACTGGTTAGAGGTCAGCCCAAATCTGGAAAATGCAACCCCCTCATAGGCTCACCAGCATATGGTGCAACCTTTGCTTGCTGCTAGAAGCCAGGGCCCATCTTCTATGAAGAAGAGATGCTGCCAGAGGAAGAGGAAGAGGAAGAGGAAGGACTCTGTGCAACAGAGGGGACTGCACAGGGATGGCAGTCAGAGGTAACTGGTGTGTCTCCTGCAGCAGGTGACACAGAAGTGAGGACAGCCAAGCTGACACCATGGTCACCCTCTCACTGAAGATCAGCATCAGCAATGTGGTGAAGACAATGCAGTTTGAGCCCTGCACCATGGTGTACGATGCCTGCTGGATGATCCATGAGCGGGTGCTCGAGGCCCAGATGGGACAGTGTAAGTCTGCCATGCGGCTGTTTGCTGTGCTACTGTGTCAGGGCCACTCCAGCTTTACTCCTGGCATTTCACTGGCTTCCCTTTCCTCTTTTGTCTCCATGTCTGTCTGGGTTTTCCTAGCCAGCACAGAGGAGTGGAGGGATGTGGGATCAAGGTTCAAGTCTTCCTGCCCAACTGAGGCAAAGGGATAAGCTACTCAGGCTCCTTCCTTGACATTCCAGAAGAAATTTAGGGGCTTTGGAGTTAGAAAAACACATTTGGAAGTGAAATATTCATCTAGCTCTTTGAGCCTGCTGTCCTTTCTGTCTCTGCTCCTCCCTTCTACTTGTATCCATCACCACTAGCCAGGACTAGGGGGATTTAAATAGTTGCCAGGGTTGTAACAAGCATTAATAAACCATATAAGTTAAATTTTCATTTCTTGGGGAAAGTTCTCTATCAGGTCTGTCTCCCCCAGCAGCTCTTTGCCAGACTCTGTGCTGGTGCTCTATTGCCTTGCTAAGCTTTCTCAGCTCTAATAGCCCCCTTGCTGCTGCAAGACTCAAAAGTAAGCTTTTTCAGATTGAACTTCAATTCCGTGTTGTGTTTGTGACACCAATAACATAGTTCCAATGCTATCCCCCCTACATAAGGCATGGGAAATCGTCAAAGATACTTGAAATACAATAACTCGAGAATAGGATATTATTGAGGATGTAGAATAAGGGGAGAAGTCAGAGTACAGAACCATACTGCATTGTCAGGGGTTATTATATGAATGTTCAGATCTAGATTAATAGGTTGCGGTCCCACCATGCAATCTGTTGGTGTAAACAATTCCAATTCCGTTGTGGCTAATATTTTGGGAGAAACCATCTGGAAGAATTTCAATCCTTACTGTATTTTGTATTGGTTAGAACTAGATGATCTTTAAGGTCTCTTTGAACATAAACGATTCTATGATTCTATGATTCTATGATTCTATGATATGTGCCCACCACAGCCTTCTTCCTGCCCTGTGTGTCCCAGAACCCCTGCCTGGGACTGATGCCCTGCTTTTGCCCTCAGCAAGCAGATGAGAGCCTGAACTTAAAGGACCAGATCCTGGAAGCTGCCAAATCCATTGCTGCAGCCATGAGCCCCCTGGCAAAGGCAGCCTCAGCAGACCAACAAGAATTAGTGACACAAAGAAAGGTAAGACTGGAGGGGGAAAGAAAATCTAGGGCTGTGTTAGGCTCTCCCTTGGGCCCTATGTCAAGGGGTGTGCAGGGCAGTGAGCCTCACTCCTCCTCTCCTGCCTCACCTGTGGACACCATCCATGCCAATGCAGCAAATGACAGACAGTGGTCCCAGGGACTCATTTCAGCTGTAAGTATCAAGGTCATGCCTGTGGGAAGAGGGGGAAAACCTCCTCTTGGCTCCTGCTGCAAAGATGAGAATACTCTACCTTTGTGCTTCTCCTCTGCAGAAGAAGCAGCCTCGCTTCTTACTCCCTCTCCTACCAGCTGAGACATGGCATGGAAGCCAGTCATCCATATCCCATGTCCCATGGGGGCGGTCTGGGAATATCACAGAATCATAAAATCATTAAGGTTGGAAAAGAATTCCAAGATAATCGAGTCCAACCTTTCACTCACCACCAACTTGTCAATTAGAACATAGCACTAAGTGCCACATCCAGTCATTTCTTGAACACTTCCAGGGATGGTGACTCCATCACCTCCCTGGGCAGCCCATTCCAATGCTTGACAAACCTTTCCATTAAGAAATTTTTCCTGATGTCCAACCTGAACCTCCCCTGGTGCAGCTTGAGGCTATGTCCTTTTGTCCTATCACTAGTTACCTGGTAGAAGAGGCTGATCCCCACCTGGCTACAACCTCCTTTCAGGTAGTTGTAGAGAGGGGTAAGGTCACGCCTGAGTCTCCTTTGCTCCAGACTAAACGACCCCAGTATCCTCAGCTGCTCTTCATATGACTTACTCTTTAGGCCCTTCACCAGCTTCATTCCCCTTCTCTGGACACACTCCAGTGATGCCTTAGCTTTTAACTTTTATATTTTTTCAAATTCTGTACTGCTTGGTGTGTGACTCTGAAGTTTCTTGCAGCCTGTTAATTTCTGCTCTCTCATGCTAGGTAGACGTAACAAAGCCTCTCCGGCCCTGCTTTCCAAGGACACCAAGACTGTCCTAGGCCAAAAGTATAAACCAAAGAGCTGCTAAGGGGGGGGGCAAGCTGAGGGGAAAACTGAAGCTTTAATTGGAGAATTAACCCTGCTATGCAAATGAACCAAACCTATAAAAGGGTGAAGAACTCGTGACCTGGGGTCCATCTTGGGGTCCATGTTGAGGACTGCTTCAGAGTCCCCAGGGGGTACCTTTGAAGGCCTTTCAAATAAATACCTACTTTTATTCCCTTACTCCTGTCTAGTCTCTGTTTCTGCGAGGCCTCTTAAGGCATCAGTTCTTTGGCACCCCAGATGGGACAACGAGGCTTCCGAAAATCCTCTGCGACTCAGAAAGATCCAGCTCAGCTCCCCCCCCTTGCCGGCACCCGGGGGGAGGCAGTTGCGACAGTCCAGGAGGCAGAGAAGCCCCAAGAGCCCAGAAAACTCTCCAGATCCAGCACAGAGGCACGTGAGTAACTGAATAAAGGTGGTATTCTGTTGTTAACACCTGGATTGGGTATTAAGAGATCTCTTACAGTTTGTTTAGGGACCTGGGAGGGTCCAAGGGGGTTTCGTTTGGTGTTTCCCCTTTTGTTAGCTTGTCAGCTCATGAGAGCTTGTCAGGGAACTCGTGTGAGAGTCCCAGGAAATTTAATTTTCCCTCTGTTGGTTTGTTGCTAGCTTCCGTCCAGCCACCACCCTTTGGCATTCAGCCAAGTAGCACAGCGGCTTGGATCATATTTCAAGCCTCAGTTTGAATCCCCGGGGGTTGTGCGTTCGAATCCTACCTTCTTTAGTTTTCTCTTTAGTTTTCTCTCTAGTTTTCTCTCTCTGCTTTATAGAGTGTTTTAGATCTTGTTGCTTTATTTTCGTGAATTTTCTGTTTATAAGCATAAAACCATGGGCAGTAATATTTCTTGTATGGGGAGGTGAAATACCACCGAACACCCCTTTAAGCTTTGTATTAGATAACTGGGCAAAATTGATTGGCAAAGATAAAACCCTTACAAAAGCAGAATTAATTAGGCTTTCTACATTGATTTGGCCAGCTTATAGGTTAGATAACTGGCAAAAGTGGCCGCAATTTGGAACCTTAGATGAAGAATTAATATTGAGTTTAATATCGTATCATCGAAGAGATCACTGTTTCTTAGAATTAGAGTATGCGGAGCTCTTCTTGGCTGCATCTAAGTTACAAATATCTAAAAAAGAGCATATACTGTTTTTAAGGAAAAAAGAGAAAACAGTTAAGAAGTCTATGTTGGACCTGACAAAAGGGGAAGACGTGGAGATGGATTTAATAGCTCCTGTCTTGAGATTGGGCCCCCCTCCTCCCCCTCCTCCTCCTCCTCCACCTCTCCCTCCTCCTCTTCCTTCTCAGCCGACATGGGTCCCAGGGGCGGGGGGGGAGGAGAGGCAGCTTTAGATGGGTTCCGGCCAGTGAAAAAGGAGAAGGCAGAGGCGAACTGGCCGCCCCCGCCGCCTCCCGCGGACCTGGGAGACTTCCCAGCTGCGACTCAGGTTCTGACAGGGCCGCATCTAAAAGAGGGTGGGGAGGGAACCTCCCTCGGGGGGGGGTGGGGGGGTGGGGGGGTGGGGTGGCGTTCCTCCCTCTCCCAGGCGGCTGGCTTAGAGGATGAGGTCATCGAAGCGCGCAGGCCCAGGGACACTGCCCGGTCCCTGCGGCGGAGCAGGTCCCTGACAGTGATACCAGGTACCAGAGCGGGCCGGGGCAGACCTGACACAGCCGACTCCACGCAATCAGGCAGCTCTCACTCGGGCAGTTCCTCTGAGGAGGAAGATGAGATAGCTGCTTTAAGCAGGCGAAAAGAGGGGAAAGATAGCAAGAAAAGCAATAAGGGAGCGAAGCCCAATTGCTAAATGGACCAGAGCAAAAAGGGAGCCAGTTTTGCAAGCCCCTCTGAGACAGGCTGCAGGTAATCAAGGGCCAATCTATGTGAAGGTTCCGTACTCCCTTATAGAGTTAGAACAATGGAAGAGTACAGTGGGAAAATATAAAGAAAATCCAGACAAAGTGGCTACTTTGGTACAAAGAGCAATTCAAACACAGAACCCTGACTGGAGTGATTTGGCAACTATGATAGAGACATTGCTTGATCCCACTGAAAGACAGATGGTAAACAAAGCTATTATAGACTCTGTGGAATCAGGCATAGCTAACGGGACGCTACAAGGTACGATTGCAGAAATTTTTCCAACAGATGATCCAAGGTGGGACCCAAATGTGCCAGCAGAAATGCAAACATTAAAATGGTATCAAGATCTCATAGTATATGGGTTAAAGCATGGTGTCCCTGAAGCTCTTAACTGGGCAAAGCTTTATGAAGCAAGGTCCTAATGAAACTCCTACTGATTTTTTGAATAGGTTAAGAGAAGCTGCTACCAAATACACAAACATAAATCCTGATACAGTGGAAGGGGGAAATCATCTGGCTTATTTGTTTATGGGTCAGGCTTCAAATGATATAAGAAGAAAGTTGCAAAAGTTAGAAGGGGTTCAAGACATGAATAAATTGTTAGAAGTAGCCTGGAGAGTGTTTTGAGATAGAGACTCCAGTGACAAAGGTAAACCCTGTCCCAGGAAGAAAGATAGTCAGGAAAAGTCATCTAAGAAAGCCTCTCTTCTGTTGCTGCCTGCCCCGAGGTGCAGCCCGGCCCCGGGACTGCCCAGGCATGTCTGGACTTGTCTCTGCCATGTGCTCTGAATCCCCTTTGTTCCAAGCGTGGGTAAAACTTGAAAGTAGCACAGACTCCCCCGAAACAGAGTCCAATTGGCTGGTTACCACGGGTCCACCCCTAGCTCTCCCCTTTCCCTTCCCCCAAATAAAGCAGCGATCCCAGCTGGCCCTGCCCCTCTTGCTCCTGCCTCTCCTTCGAAGTCTCTCTCATCTCTCTCGGGACAGGAGGAATAAAGAAAACAGGAATACAGGCACGGAGTCTGGGCTACATTTCTACTCTTTGCTTCTGCTTTGACGATAGCTTTACAGCTAACACTTGTCACGTATCGGAGCTGCCGAGCTGCTGGATCGCCCGTGCCGTCTCTCTAGGCAGCCCGAGGCTTTCCAGAGCAGAGACCGGTAAATCTGCTGACTGAGCGAGCAGTGACTTTCGTCACTCCCCCTAGGGACAAAGACACTTGAGCTTATTGCAAGAAGAAAGGGCATTGGAAGGCTGACTGTCCGATGTTGAAGAAGACACCCCCAGTTCCACAGCTCCCATTGGAACAAAACTCAGAATGATGGGGACCGGAAGCTTCTCCCCCAGCAGAGCCTTCGGTTATAGCCAAGCTGGGGAAAGATGATATAGAATTTCTGGTAGACACCAGCGCAGCATATTCTGTGTTAAATACTTTAGAGGGGAAACTGAGTCACGAAACTGTTCATGTAGTTGGGGCAACAGGGTGTAGTGGTTTGGTCTAAAATACTCATTACTGTTTATCTGCTGTGAGATAAGAATTAGGAGAAATGCAAAGCAGGCACCAAACTTGAAAGAATATAAAGAAGTTTATTAACAGACCTAAAAGAAGGGGAAAAAAAAAAAAAATTATACCACCTTCAGAACTCTCCTCCTCCTCCCCCACCTCTCCCTTCTCCCACTGACAATGTGAAAAGACAATCCTTAAGATGTTCAGTCTGTTTACCACTGCCATAATAACCTTGTTTAGTCCATTTAGAAAGAGAAGTCTCTTCTTGCTCATGCTATGAATACAGTATCACAACGAGACAGCCACCCACTTCCAAATATTGTTCAGTCCATTTAGGAAGAGGAGTCTCTCTGCCTGCATGTGAGTCCCTTCCCCCGACTTGCAGCTTGTTCAAGGTCACACACAGATAGCAATTGGTTTTCCCACGTTCGAGGGTCCACTCTTGAAGTTTTTTGGGGTACAATTTTAAGGTTGAGCCGTTCAGAAACAAAAACAGAGGCCCTTCTCCTTCCCTGGGAGCAAAGGGTCTTCCTCATCTTCATTGTTAGGACTATCTCTGGGAGCATCTCTAGGAACTGAGGTTTTCTCCTTTCCCATTTGGAGCAAAAGTCCTCATCAGGTTCATCTCTAGGGACTGAGGTTTTCTCCTTTCCCATTTGGAGCAAAAGTCCTCATCTGGTCCATCTCTCCCTGTCCAAACTTCTCATGAAATTACAGCTGCATCAGCATCTGCCTATCTCAGCGCAGGTGCTTTTGCTTACGAGCTGAACACTCCACCCCCCATATCTTCGTGGAATTACAAGGGGATACTCTGATATATCATAGCTTCACAACAGAATTTCAGCTTTAAGCATCTCCTCTCTCTCTTCCCTAGGGTTTTCAGCTCTTCACAGCAATAAAAAGGGTTAATCTCACCTCGGCCTTGCAGCTTTGCAGCTGGAATGTTGAATTTTTCTTATCGCAGTGGAGAGGGGGGAGAGCCAAGCCGCTCCGGCTGCCCACGTTAGCAAGAATCTGTCCATATATATTTCTTTCCATGGGCCTCCTTGTTTGATATGCGTGTTACAGTATCCCCACTGCAACATAATGGTAGCGAATTGCGGGCAGAACGATCCCCGATCCCTAAGCGACTGATTTGTGTGAGTAAACCCTAGAAACTTTGGATTTCTCTTCTTGTTTTTGTTTTGCTATTCCATATCTCAACTATGGAGGAACCGTGGAAAGACTCTTGGCTCTCAGAGCCGCATATGGACATTTATATTAAAATGATTCTTGAACAACGATTTGTAAATTTTAGCTTAATTCAAGCTCAAAAAGAACTGAAACACTTCCTGGCATGGTTGTTTAAGAACTTTTTCTATGTTTCTTGGGATTTAATTCTTACCAAAGACTTTTGGAACACCGTTTGGACACAGTTAATTTTTGAGTCAAAATACATGCCGATGGAAGAATATTTTCGTGAATATTATTTAATTACCGAGACTGTTGAACAATGTCAGCTGTGTCTTGGCGAAGGGAAGCCTGGCTCAGGGACCGTGTGACCCAGGCCACGTGGACCGAGCGCTCTCCAAGCAGCAGCGAGGCAATTCCGGCACGCAGGCGGAGCGATGCGAGCTGCAGTGTCGGCAGCGGAGCAAGGTGCCACGGGAGCGGCGCGATCCGGCGGTGCCCGCCCGGCCCCACGCAGCGCGTGGTGGAGCGAGCCCCGTGAAAGCCCGACCGAGAGGAGGGGTGCGCAGGCGGCGGCTGGCGGCGGTGGCGGCGCGGCAGAGCCGCGCCTAGCCGAACCGCGAGCTGGAGCAGAGCGCGGGGGAGTCATCCCTCGGGGGCCCGGCCGAGACGTGGATGCAGCGCCTGGCAGCGGCAGCAAAGCTGCGACCAGAGGAGGCGACGCACGGAGAACTGAGCGGCGCAGCCCGGCCTGGCCCACGCGGCCTCGAACGCGAACCCGGGAAGAGCACGCAGGCATGAGCAGCTTTGGCGGCCCTGGCAGCACTAGCAGCCCTGGCAATTCCAACGCGGGAGTGAGCGAAAGGGAAAGCAAAAATGCAGCGAGACAGAAAACAGCAGCCTCTCGGAAAAAGGAAAAGATCACCATAGCTAAGGTTTTAGGAATAGTAAAATGGTATAATGTTAAACAAAATTAGGGTTTAACAACAAGATGTGACAACCAGCAAGACATATTTGTTCATAGAACTGCCATTAAGAAGAATAACCCTGAAAAATGCATCCCAAGCTTGGGAGAAGGAGAGGTGGTGGAATTCAAAATTGTACAAGGTAGAAAAGGGTTGCAGGCAGCGCAGGTCACTGGGCCTGATGGTGTTTCTGTAAAAGGCAGTATATATGCTGCAGATCGTTGTCATGTTAGACAATATCTCCATTATAAGACCCCCCTACAGTCTCCCTTTCCTAATCCCACCTTTCCCTTTTACCCTGTATCCTATTACCCCCAGTGTATTCCCAATCCGTTTTTCCACCCATGGTTTCCCTCACAAAACCATGCCTTTGCCAATTGTTTCCCCAAAAATCCCTTTCCAATGCCGAGTGGGGGATGAAAAGGGGGAGGGAAGAAATTAAACCCTCTCCTGCCTCAGTTTCCCCAAAAAGCATGCTCGGAGAGTCCTGTCTCCCTTCTGTCAGACTTAAGATGTTCCAGAGAATCTGTTTGGACATTTAAAGACTCAGGAGGGTGGCTTGTATTGTTTTAAAACTGTTCTTGTTATGTTTATCCAGTTGTTTTCAATGTTAAGTTTTAAATCTCTTTTTGTTAAAAATAAACGGGTGAAATGTCGGTGTCCCTCCCCCCGGCCATGTAGCCCTGGGAGAGGGGCGCTGAGGGGAGAGAGACGAGGTTTCCCTCGCCCCTGGTCAGCCACATTCCCCATTGTTTGTTTTGTGTTTCCCTGCGTGGGCAAGGACCCTCGGGTCCGGGGATTGTGACAGTTCCTCGGCAGAGCCCCGGCCATGCGGCTGGAGAAATAAACATCTCTGAAACATCTAGCAAGAATCTGTCCATATATATTTCTTTCCATGTGCCTCCTTGTTTGATATGCGTGTTACAGTATCCCCACTGCAACAAGAGAGTCGCAAAGGACTGGCACCTATAATTGAAAAATTCCTCCACCATGGGTTATTAGTGCAATGTGAGTCCAGGTATAACACGCCAATCCTTTCAGTGAAGAAAGTTGATGGTAAGCGTTACCGGTTAGTCCAAGATTTGAGGCCAATTAACAAAATTACAGAGGACATACACCCAGTGGTTGCCAATCCATGCACACTTTTGACCACACTGACAGATGAATTAGGGTGGTTTACTGTTGTGGACCTAAAAGATGCCTTTTTCTGCATTCCTGTACATAAAAACAGCCAGGAGCTTTTTGCTTTCGAGTAGGAAAACCCTGAAACAGGGAGGAAAAGTCGGCTTACCTGGACAATCTTACCTCAGGGTTTCAAGAATAGCCCAACAATATTTGGAAACCAGCTAGCAAAGGAATTGGAAGACTGGAGGAGACAAGAGACAGGAGGGATTATCCTTCAGTATGTTGATGACATCTTGATTGCAGCCAAGACCAGAGATGACTGCATCCAATTCACTGTAAGCTTGTTAAACTTTTTGGGACAGAGTGGATACAGAGTTTCCAAAGACAAAGCACAGATTGCCAAGGAAGCAGTAGTTTACTTGGGACTTGAGATCTTCCGTGGACACCAACAGCTCAGCAAGGAGCGGAAAGAAGCCATCTGCCGACTTCCAGAGCCACACAACGTGAGAGAGATGCAGGCTTTTCTGGGAATGGTAGGTTGGTGTCGTTTGTGGATAGCAAATTATGGATTGTTGGTAAAACCCTGGAATTAAGTAGAAGCTGGCCGAGCTGATGATCGGAGAAATCAGGAAGAGGCGTAACTCGAGGCAGAGGCTTGGATGGCCGGGGTCTCTGCTGATAGTGTGCCAGGGTGATCGAGATCTTCAAAGTCCTCAGGAGAAGCTTTTAAGGATTCTCTGAAGGGTCTCACGCTCTTGGCTGGGATCCACCTCGGGCCACTCTCTGTAGAAACACAGGCAAAACCCCTTCCCCATGTGATGAGGGGATAAGGTCCCAGGATCTTACCTGTTTCTGGGTCCTTAACAAGGACTGGGGCCTTCTGTTTGACTTCTAACTGTCGGTTACTGCCGAAGTGCCTTACAATTGGGGGGTTGGGATCCATCAGGGAGCAATTTAAAAAGTTGAATACATACAATGCTTTCTGCAGGGGTTCAGCTGGGGTAGCATTCCCCATTCCCCCTTTCTGTTGTAATAAAAGACGTTTAAGTGAACTGTGGGCTCGCTCAATAATAGCTTGGCCCGTGGAGGAATGAGGAATCCCCGTTTTGTGTGTAACTCCCCAAAGGGCAAGGAAATTTGCAACTCTCTGCGAAATATACGCTGGACCATTATCAGTTTTAATCTGTGAAGGAATTCCCAAGACTGCAAAGGCACTAGAAAAATGACGGCAAACATCTTTTGCCGATTCTCCTGTATGACAGGATGCAAACAGAGCACCTGAAAAGGTGTCTATAGAAGAGTGTATATATTTAAGTCTGCCAAATTCAGGAAAATGAGTAACATCTGTTTGCCAAATTTCGAGGCTCTGGAGTCCTCTAGGGTTAACACCTCCAGCTAGAGAAGGAAAGGAGTGTCTTTGGCAGTCTGGGCACACAGCCACAATGTTAGAGGCATGGCGAGAAGACAAAGCAAAAGTTCTCGCAAGTGCAGCAGCATTTTGATGGAAAAATGAGTGGCTGATTTTTGCTTGGGAAAAGCGATCAGGGACTACTTGCGCAGGTAAGCGTAAGTAAATCCGCTTGGCGGTTCCCTTCTGCAATGAAACCAGGTAAGGTAGTGTGAGATCTAACATGCATTACAAAATATGATTCTTGTCTGTTATCTAAAAGAAAAACAAGCTGTTGTAACCAATAAAACAAATCTGCATTAGGCACATCTTTCAACACAGCAGCTTCAGCTCTTTCCACAAGTCCTGCAACATAAGCAGAATCAGTTATTAGGTTAAAAGGAATAGACCAGCGTTCAAAGGCTCGTACAACCGCCGCTAATTCAGCAATTTGAGGAGATCCTGAAACAGTGGTGACATCTGAGTCCCATCGGTTGAGATTCGAATTCCACCACAACATCACAGATTTGTGGCTGCGACCTGAACCATCCGTAAAAACAGTTAATGCTTGCAAGGGAATTTCGCTTCTTTGGGTCGTATTAAAAGATTGAATCCTGCTGCTACAAGCTTGTGTTTCGGGGGGTGTGTGGAAAGTTGTCCAGAAAAGTCGGTAAGAGCCATCTGAAACACTTTGGACTGTTGATAAAGCCATTGTAAATAAACAACAGTAACAGGCAGATAAATCAAACAGAAATCAACACCTGCAAGTGTAACAAGTCTCTGTCTAGCTTTTACAATAAGCAGAGCAAACATTTCATGTTGGGTACTGACAGTTTTGGACATGTGATGTGGCAGAAAAATCCATTCAATAATTAATAGAGGGTCTGAAAAATTAAAGCATGGGGTTGCTTAGCTGGATTTTAAATGATTAAGGAAAAAGGCAACTCTGGAGCCCAACGAGCCGCTTGCCGATTTGAGATAGCATCAGCTACCTTTTGCAATGCCTGGCGAGCTTCCAATGTAAGCTGCCGAGGTGATAGTAAATCAGGCTCTCCTTTTAACAGAGCGAACAGAGGGCTCAAGTCTGCGTTTGAGATTCCTAACAGGGGACGAACCCAATTAATTGTCCCCAAAAGTTTCTGAGCATCATGCAAAGTAGAAATGTTTGTTTGAATTTGTAAAGGCTGAGGAGAAATACTCTGGGTCCTAATTCGCCAGCCCAGGTATTTCCAAGGGGGTTGACGCTGAATTTTTTCAGGAGCAACACAAAGTCCTGCTTGAGTTACAGCCTTACTGACAAGGGCTAAGGCTTTCTCCATGACTTCTTGTTTTTCTGCAGCAATTAAAATGTCATCCATATAGTGATAGAGTATCAGGCATATCTAAGCGAATGGGACTGAGGATCTTTGCAACAAACCACTGGCAAATAGTGGGGCTATTTTTCATGCCTTGGGGCAGGACAACCCAGTGATACCTTTGCAAGGGTGCCTGCATATTAGTGCTTGGGACAGAAAAGGCAAATTTCGGTGCATCATCAGGATGCAAGGGAATGTCAAAAAAGCAGTCTTTTAGATCAATGACTGTCAAGTGCCAATCACGGGGGATCATGGTAGGAGATGGGAGACCAGGCTGAAGGGCTCCCATGTCCTCCATAGCAGCATTAATTTTGCGGAGATCATGGAGCAAACGCCACTTGCCAGATTGTTTTTTAATAACAAACACAGGTGAATTCCAAGGACTGGTAGAGGGGACTATGTGTCCCTTTTGAAGCTGTTCCTGGACCAATTCAGTGAGTGCACGCAGTTTAGGCAATGGTAGGGGACCATTGATCCACCCAAATGGGTGTCTCTGTTTTCCAGGTTAATTTCAGGGTGTTGCGTGCCTCAATGGTCCCTATTAAAAATCCGATTGAATTCTGAAACCCCATTGTGAGAGTACGTCCCGTCCCCATAACACTATAGGCACAGGTAGAACAAATGGCCTTACAGAGGCTGTGTGGTTTTCTGGTCCTGTTACTTGAATCAAATGGCGACTTTGATAACTGCGACTACTCCCTCCTATTCCGGTGAGGGCCATAGGCACCTCCATAAGGGCCCAGTTAGGGGGCCGCTTATCTTGAGAAATGACAGTAACATCAGCTCCAGTATCTAGAATACCAGTGAGTGTTATTCGCTGTCCCTGCAATGACAGGGTGCACTGACAGGTAGGACGCTTATCAGAAATTGTTTGTGCCCATAGTGTTTGTGGGGTCATTACAAAACCAGGCTCTCTCACCTTGGTATTATATTTTTCTACAATGGATGGTGAATCACATGGGAGAGGAATTAGTTTAGCAACACAGGTACCCTGTGGGATAAAAACATGGAGGATTAGAGGTCCAAGCTATGATCTTAAGTTCATCTTTAAAATTTAAGTCTATAACTACAGGGAAAACAGAAAGTCCTAGAAGGCTGTCGGAGGACTTTCCTAAGAGTAGGGCGCTCTTTTGTGGTCCTAGTGGTCCAAAAATTCCTGTAGGAAGCAAATGAATAGAATAATTGTTTAACATTACTGTGGTTGAGGTGTGTAGGTCCAATCCGGCACTCTCTGCAGTTGCTGGGCGAAGACTTGAGGGGCGCTGCTGCTGGACATCTGCGAGGCTGGCATCTGAGGAGCAGGCATCTGCAGAGCAGGCATCTGCAGAGCAGGCATCTGCAGGGCAGGCATCTGCAGGGGCGGCTGAGGCATTTGTGTCAGAGCGTGGCGCCGCCATCCCACGCCCTGGTTCCAGTTTCCCTGGTATCCTTGGAGCAGGTGACCTTCAGAATCATACTTAGAGCGACATTGGTTAGGGGAATGTGGGCCTCTACAGCACCGGGCACACGTCCTGCTAACCATCGTCACCCCAGGTTTATCTCTTTTTTGAGCAGGACAGTCTCTTTTCAAATGACCGGGTTTGCCGCAGCTGAAACAGACTCCTGAAGTTGCAGGGGGCTCTCTCATGGCTGCGAGGGCTGCAGCCATGGCTGAACATTGGTGTTCCAGGGTGCCAACACGATTGCATGCCTCAATCATTTCGACTAGAGTAGGATTCTGGTTAGGCAGAGACTGAAGGAGTTTTTTACAGTCTGCATTGGCATTTTCAACAGCGAACTTCAGAAGCAAAATTTCACGAGCTGCTGCGTTATCAATTTGGCGTTTGAGCGCCTGCTTAAGTCGGTCGATAAACTGCATATAGGATTCTTGGGGCCCCTGGACAACAGTCGTAAATGATTTCTGAGGCGTCTTCGCATCAGGGACCTTCAGGAAAGCTTGGCGAGCCGCATTTCGGACTCCTTCAAGAGCTTCCTGAGGAATGTCTCAGGCTTGGACATTAGGGTCGATATATGGTCCCGTTCCCATAAGCTGTCTAATTGTGAGGGATGCCAGGGTCTGATAAGCATGACCCACATAAGTTAGAAGCAGATCTTGTAGACCTTTTTCCCACTCCTTTTCCCATAGAGCATTTTGAGCGGGAGACAGCAGCAGCCGTGCCAAAGTTTTTAAATCATATGGTGTCATAATATGAGCTGCAAGCACAGAATCTAGCAAAGTCACAAAATACAGTGAACTGATGCCGTGCTCTGTGGCTGCCCGCCGAAGCTCTTTGATCTCTGAGAAAGATATCTGTTCCCAATGGGCATTCTGTTTTCTCGGTCCCGTATACAAGACCGGTGCCACAATCTTGTCTGCAAAGTCTAAGTCCCCTTCTTTTAATGCTTGTTGTTTCAAGCGAACCCAGGTCTCGTGAGGGTTGGGGGGAAACAAATCTGGCGCTTTTTCAGGGTCAATGGATCCGGGGTCAAAAGGATCCTCTCCTTCATCCTCGCTGCTGTCAGCTAGACCGTAACCAGCGGCAAATGCTCTTACAGGTCGCGAGGAGCCCTTCTCCTCAGGAACTACAAAAGCTCCCGCCACTGTTTTTGTTGCAAGGGGGGCTGAAGCTTTTGGTGAAGAAGGCAGAGTCTTTTCAGATTGTAAAGAGTTCTGAGGCTTCGCTTCTGCGGAGGGGGGGCAAAGGGCATCCCCATTATCTTTAGCAAGAGATTTTTCGTGAGCTTTTAAATCTTCAAAAATTATTTTCCAGGAGGAAATCATTTGTGCTGCATTTTTATCACTATTAGCCGCAGCATTCCAAAGTTCCACTCCTACTTTATCCCATAAATCTGCCGTAAAAATCGTGGACTGGGTTACTCCTTCTAATTTAGAAGCAGTCCATCGAAGTATAGTTTTTAAATCGTGTGCAGGCAAAGATTTGCCTTGCTTGTCAAGCAGCGTAGACATAAGCACAAGCACGTCTCTTTCTGGGGTGGTTGTCCCCTGACCCTGGCCCATAGTTCCCTGCAGCGACTCACCTCTTTTCCAGAGGATCAATTGCCGGCCGGCGTGGCTCCCGCTTCTCCCCGCGGCTTAACCACAGTTCCGAAGGCTCCCGCTCCCCTGCGGCTTAACCTTCGGCGAAGTTACTGAAGTTCTGCAGGGCGTCGCCAACTGTCCCGTAGGAGTAGCCCAGTCCTCACACGGAGGCACCAGTTGTCGCGATACGGTCGCGAGACAGTCGGCGATGAAAGAGACGGGGCAGATTGCTTGGATGCAATAAGCCGATTTTATTGATACAGGGTGGGGTTTTTATACCTTTCAGTTATATAAGCAGTTATATAAGCAGCAATCACTATAACAACCATATCTATGTTTCTTAATAACATTGCAAAACTAGAAGCTAGCACTATCACAGGTACATACCAAGCATACCTTTTATGCTGACTGTTTCATTATAGGCCTTACTGCCTGCCACGGTTTGCGGCCTAGCAGCGTTAGCGCGTCTACTTCTGACATGAGTTTAGCAGTGCTCTCACTTCTGCTTTCTAGCTGTATCTCCACACCCTTGTATAGAGCAATAAAAGCAGCTGAAAATGGCATTATAATTTGGATTGAAAGCACAAGGGCTGCATTTAAACAGCTGAAACACTCTCTAATGTCTGCTCCAGCACTGGGCTTACCAGACTTGACTAAGCCTTTTGAACTTTTTACGCAAGAGAGACTGAATGTGGCACTGGGCGTATTAGCACAGCGCCTCGGAAGCCAATGGAGGGCTGTGGCCTACTTTTCCAAACAGCTAGACAATGTTAGCCAAGGGTGGCCTGGGTGTTTGAAGGCCGTGGCGGCTACTGTCATCCTGATTCAAGAGGCCCGGAAACTCACCCTTGGACAACACATTGTAGTGTATGTGCCACATGCAGTAGCAGCAATACTGGAACAGAAAGGAGGACATTGGCTGTCCGGCAACTGAATGCTTATCTATCAGTCACTGCTGTTAGAACAGGATGATGTTACCCTGAAAACAACTTCTGTTGTTAACCCTGCCATGTTTCTGTCTTTCTCTACTTTAACCGACGATGTGCCTGAGCATGAGTATTTGCAGACAATCGAGGAGGTCTGTTCCAGCAGACCAGACCTGAAGGACGTGCCCCTAGAAAATCCAGACTGGGAGCTGTTTACAGATGGGAGAAGCTTCATAAGAAATGGTAAGCAAATGACAGGTTATGCAGTAACAACCCAGGACAAGGTGATCGAGGCGAAGGCCCTGCCGGCAGATGTGTCATTGCAGAAAGCTGAACTGATTACACTGACAAGGGCCCTAGACCTGAGCAAAGGAAAGAAGGTAAATATATGGACTGACTCCAAATATGCATTTAGTGTTGTCCACGCCCATGGAGCCATCTGGAAGGAGAGAGGACTGTTGAACGCGCAAGGTAACCAGATCAAACACGCTGAACAAATCCTTGCCCTCTTAGACAGCATTAAAAGACCCACAGAAGTAGCTATCATGCATTGTAGGGGTCACCAGAAAGGGAAAACCACTCCAGAATTGAGAAACCACTTTGCTGATGAAACAGCAAGAAGGGCTGCAGAAAAAGGTGTTCTTGCAGTAATTCCACAAAAAAGATTGATTTGTCAGGGTTCACCCCAAAATATGATCAGGCCAGACCACAAGTTAATTAAGTTTCTTAAGGCTGAGATCACAGAAAATGGATGGGCTGTCACACCTGCAAATCAGGTTCTAGTCCCACCTCTAACCCTTCGAGAGCTAGCTCCAAGAGAACATGAAAGCACACATTTCGGGGTTGAAAGTCTTCTGAAACATCTGAAAAGGTAGTAATAGGAAAGGGAATGGCAGATATTGTACAATCAGTAGTGAGCAAGTGTGAAATCTGCTGCAAAAACAATCCTGATACGTGGAAAAGAGTTGTGTTAGGAGTAACAAAGGCAGGGGATCTTCCTGGAGATGACTGGCAAATAGACTTTGCTGAGTTACCACGCAAAGAAGGATACAGGTACATACTGGTATTGGTTGATGTAGGTACAAAAATGCTGCTAGCAAGGATTTTCTTGCTATTTTCTAAGTCCGTGAGAGATTTTTCTCTCTCACAGAAGAGGTAGCAGGGAATGTAAACAACCAAGCCACCTGCAACCTTGGAAAGTCTTGTTTATGGTATAGTAGAAAAATATTTTGACAATGGATGTTTTAGGATTTTGGCCAATCACCCCCAAGGGGTGGCTGGTCCTTTGTCCAATTAGACTATGAAGAAAAAAGTCTATAAAGAGTTTGTAAAATAATTAAATAAATCAATCTCGCTGCACAATTCCTGCCTGCTGGATCTTCTCTCCTCCTCCTCCCTATGGCTGCGGGACACAGTGATATACCGTAGGAAACAGGCCAGCGGTAATATTTGGTCCTCCCCGACGTGATCTGCACTCTCTGACGTGTCCTGCACACTGCGAGCCAAGCCGAATTTCTCTAGAGGTACGCTGTTCCCCTTCCCCCCCGGGACCGGGAAGTCCGACAGGACTGAGAAATGGCGAACAGCGGCTCACAGAACGACGCTGTCGTACTGGTCTGGAAAGGTGTGTTTAGCATATTGCACACCTCCATTCCTGAAAACTCAGTTCGGGAATTATTAGACTGGGCTACCTTAAAAGGGATTTCCATGGACAGAGATACTGCCCTGGACTTTGCCTTATGGCAGGAACTTGGCTGTGCTGTCTGACACGAGCTCCCGACTGGGGACCCATCAGCATTAGAATTATACAAAACCTGGTGTTCGTTATTTATCCTGCTGACAGGCCTTGACTGTGATAGCAGGGCTGGATCACCTATTTCCGTGATGAGTGACGGAGGAATGTCCGAGGGGGGCCCCGCTGACTGGGCTTCAGGGGCAAATGATGGTGGATTCGGAAAACCCCCCCCCAGCTCCACAGGCAGAGCCTGCGCCGGCTCACCCTGCGCAATCGCAGGACTCCGCAGCCCCCAGGGACCCCGCGCCGGCAGAGGCGGGGGGGTCAGGGCAGTGAGAGGGCGCACAGCCTGCCTTACCGCTCAGCTCGGCGGCGGCCACAGCTTATCCAGGGCCGCAAATCAGCGGCTTAGCAACTTGGACTCCCAGAGCGGCTCCTAGCTCGGTTGCGTATGCACCTGGATCTAACTTCTTAGTCGGCTTAGCGCCGGGCGTGCCTGCCCCTAGACTGCCTGGGTGTGGTCCGCTGCCCTCCTTGGCACTGGACTGTTCTGCGCAGTCGCAGAACCGAGCCATCGACCTTTTAATACAGCATCTGCCTTTGCTGACAGAGTTACCGAACCTATCCCGAAGGATGGAGGACCTGTTCAGCTTGCTACTGCAGCGGATGCCCGAGCAATCCTGCCGTGCGGGGCGTGCCGAGCCTGCGCCGCCCGCGCCGCCAGCACCGCCCGCGCCGGCCGCGGGAGACGCGGCTCTGAGCCAGGAAACGGTGCGGCCAGCGGCGAAACCGGAAGCAGCGCTGCTGCGGGAAAACCTGGAAGCAGCGGCGGCTGCGGAGACGCAGCCAGAGACGGCGGCGTCGGGCACGGCCAGGGAGCGCGAAACATCCGCGGGGGCAGCGGCGTCGAGCACGGCCGGGGAGTGCAAAACGGCAGCAGAAGCGGCGACCGCGCCTATCGCAGCCGCCGGGCAAGAGGCAAGCGCGGCGCCGAGCGCGGCTGCAGCCCCAGAGACGGCGGCAGCAGCTTCAGTACCGGATCGGTCGGGACCAGCCGAGACAGCATACCGTAAAGAGGCTGCTGTCCAAACTGCAGCGCCGGCAACTGCAGTCTGTACTGTCTGTTCTGGCTCTAGCTAACTTAGCCAAAGTGCCCCTCCTCCCCGTCCATTTCTGTTCACTCCCAGCACCCCGAAGTTGCCTTTGCCTGATGATTCCTCGTCAGGCAGTGAGGCAGATGAGGTTCTGGCCCCAGGTCATCAGGCGGCTGTAGCCGCGCAGCGAAGAAAAAGGCGGCACCGGTCTCGCCCCTGGACCTTTCAGGACTGCATGGTAACAGTGCGTCCGACTCATTACAGTCGCTTCTTAGAGTCAGTTAAGATGCGAGCATTGGAGGAGGGTGACTGGAGGTTATTAGAAACCCTTGAAATGCCAAATAGATCTGAGGATTCTGGGGGTAACCGGGGAGCTGTTACACTCCATTCACAGGCTGTTCCAGAAGCTCAGGATGGTAGTGCTTCCCCAAAAGGAGAGATCCAAGCTTTCCCAGTGTATAAGGTTCTCCCAAATTCAGGCGAGCGTGATAAGCATGAGGTAATTGCTTGGAAAGTTGCCCAGGACCTGCAATCCAAGGTGGCACAATATGGGCTAGGTTCTGCTGAGGTTATGCAGATAATAAGGGTGATAAATACAGATTTGCTTTCTCCATTTGATATCAGACACTTAGGTCAAATTCTATTTCAACCTGTACAATTTACAGTTTTTGAGAAAACCTGGAGAAAGCTGGCCGGCAAGGCTGCATTAGGGAATATGCAGCTCCCGGCTGCTGATCCTAGACAGACAGCAGGAATGGCTGCTTTGATGGGGACCGGTCCCTTCTCTGATCCCAGTCTACAGGGTAACTTGTCCTCTAGCATCCTGCAGCAAGCTCAACAGGTCGGCATGGCTGCCCTGTTGAAAACCTTAGAGCTGTCTGCGCCCAGAAAGCAATATACTGAAATAGTTCAAGGCAAATCAGAGTCATTCCTCTCCTTTGTAGAGAAAGTCGCTGCTTCTCTCGAGAAGCAGGTTGAGGATGATGGGTTAAGACAGTTGTTGTAGAGGCAGTTAGCGAGAGATAAAGCAAACGAGGAGTGCAGAAAAATCATAGATGCCTTACCAGGGGATCCTGAGGTAACAGACATGGTCGAAGCCTGTGCTAAGGTGGGATCTGGGAACCAGAGAAGGTCTGCTTTGGCTGCGTTCCTGCAGCCTGTTCACGCATCTTCTGGTCGTGAACCAAAGCAACCAAAACAGGCGAAAAAAACGGAAGCGGCCTAAGCTGAGCCATAAAGAGAACACACCGATCCCCCAGTGCAAGAGGTGTGGCAGGTCAGGGCATTGCTCGGACTACTGTAGATCCCAGACTCATGCCAATGGTCGGCCGTTGCCGGGAAACTTCCGCCGGGGTGCAAGGAGGGGGAATCGCTCTCCGATGCAGTCGCTCCCCCAGAGAGTGGCACAGGTACAGGCACAGGCCTACCCAGCCACCCTAGAGACGGCACCCAGGGATCAGACGGTTTTGACAGCCACACCAATTTACCAGGTTTTCGAACAGAAGGCAATGCCAGGGCTGACATGCTGGCCAACCCTGCGAGGGTAGGGCCTCACCCTGACAAAATTGCACAAGCCAAGGCATCGCACGGTGTAGTGGTTTGGTCCAAAATACTCATTACTGTTTATCTGCTGTGAGATAAGAATTAGGAGAAATGCAAAGCAGGCACCAAACTTGAAAGAATATAAAGAAGTTTATTAACAGACCTAAAAGAGGAAAGAAAAAAAATTATACCACCTTCAGAACTCTCCTCCTCCCCCCACCTTCCTCCCTTCTCCCACTGACAATGTGAAAAGACAACCCTTAAGATGTTCAGTCTGTTTACCACTTCCATAATAACCTTGTTCAGTCCATTTAGAAAGAGAAGTCTCTTCTTGCTCATGCTATGAAAACAGTATCACAACGAGACAGCCGCCCACTTCCAAATATTGTTCAGTCCATTTAGGAAGAGGAGTCTCTCTGCCTGCGTGTGAGTCCCTTCCCCCGACTTGCAGCTTTTCCCGCAACTGCTTTCGAGGGTCCACTCTTGAAGTTTTTTGGGGTACAATTTTAAGGTTGAGCCGTTCAGAAACAAAAACAGAGGCCCTTCTCCTTCCCTGGGAGCAAAGGGTCTTCCTCATCTTCATCGTTAGGACTATCTCTGGGAGCATCTCTAGGGACTGAGGTTTTCTCCTTTCCCATTTGGAGCAAAAGTCCTCATCAGGTTCATCTCTCCTTGTCCAAACTTCTCATGGAATTACAGCTGCGTCAGCATCTGCCTATCTCAGCCCAGGTGCTTTTGCTTACGAGTTGAACACTCCACCCCCCATATCTTCATGAAATTACTCTGATATATCATAGCTTCACAACAGAATTTCAGCTTTAAGCATCTCCTCTTTCTCTTCCCTCAGGTTTCAGCTCTTCACAGCAATAAAAGGGTTAATCTCACCTCGGCCTTGCAGCTTTGCAGCTGGAATGTTAAATTTTTTCTTATCGCAGTGGAGAGGGGGGAGAGCCGAGCCGCTCCGGCTGCCCACGGCAAGGCAGTGGGGGGGGTTCCACGGCTGGAACAGGTCCATCGGCTTCAGGATGGCCTTGGCCCGGCCCGGCCTGGCCCAAGCAGGGCCTGGCCGGGCCCGCTGGCCCCCACACGGGGCCTGCAGCCACCTGTCCCAGCACTGGAAACGGGAGAGAGCTTGGAGGGGGAGTTTGCCTATTCTTAAATGTGGATCACAGAGGTGGTCACAACTTTAAGTGGCTTAGAGAATTGTCCATATTCAAACTGGCCAGCTGATAGGTTCTGTCAGGTCACAGAGGAAGCTGTAAGCACCCCTTAGCAAGGACATCCCTTCCGGGACTATGCTTGCTAACCTATGACACACGGTTTCTTCCATCAAAGTGCACATACCCTGCAGAAGCAGTTTCATTTAACGCCAACCGAGGCGCGCAACATTGTCAGCGCTTGTGCTGACTGTCACAGACTCGCTGCGCCTTTGCCAGCGGGGGTAAACCCCAGAGGGCTAAAAGCCTTGCAGCTTTGGCAAACAGATGTAACTCACATCCCAGAATTTGGTCGGCTGAAATATGTGCACGTGCCCATTGACACTTTTTTCCTCGGCTATGTGGGCTACTGCTCACACTGGAGAGAAGGGCCGTGATGTCATTGCCCATTGGAAATTGGCTTTCTCAGTCCTGGGCGTGCCAGCTTCTGTGAAAACCAATAATGGTCCTGCCTATGCCTCGGAGAAGACGCGGGAGTTTTTACACCTATGGGGTGTAGACCATACCTTTGGTATCCCACATTCTCCTACTGGCCAAGCCATTGTCGAACACGCTCATGGTACCTTGAAGCGTGTTTTGGACAAACAGAAAAGGGGAATGCATGGAGAAACCCACAGAGCCGACTAGCAAAAGCTTTGTATACAATTAATCACCTTACAGTACCACAAAATTCAAATAATCCTGTTATTCTGAATCATTTTCTCTCATTGCAGTCTGCCGGCGACATACAACTGCCCCGGGCAAAAGTCTGGGTGCGGAATTTACTCACTAACCAGTGGGAAGGCCCTCATGAGCTTATCGTTTGGGGTCGTGGGTATGCTTGCGTTTCCACAGATACTGGGATACGGTGGCTACCTTCAAAATGCGTTCGCCCTGACCTACGGCACCAGAGGCAGAACAGGCAACCTCCAAATGATGACCAGAACGCCAGCCATCCAAATGGCGACCAGAATGTAGATCATCAGCCTAATGACTCTTCTGATGATGACCAGGATGTCAACCATCAGGCAGATGGTCCTTCTACAAGCAGAGAATGGGACGGTCCTTCCACAAGCAGAGACTGAACTTTAAATTTTTGTTATGGAGTCAGATAGTAAAAGCCTTAAGGACATATATAAAATTAATAACTGATGTAGATCTCTATTTAGGATTAATAGTAGAGTTGTTATCTTATAAAACAAAAAGGGGGAATTGTAGGTACAAAAATGCTGCTAGCGAGAATTTTCTTGTTATTTTCTAAGTCCGTGAGAGATTTTTCTCTCTCACAGAAGAGGTAGCAGGGAATGTAAACAACCAAGCCACCTGCAACCTTGGAAAGTCTTGTTTATGGTATAGTAGAAAAATATTTTGACAATGGATGTTTTAGGATTTTGGCCAATCACCCGCAAGGGGTGGCTGGTCCTTTGTCCAATTAGACTATGGAGAAAAATGTCTATAAAAGAGTTTGTAAAATAATTAAATAAATCAATCTCGCTGCACAATTCCTGCCTGCTGGATCTTCTCTCTTCCTCCTCCCTATGGCTGCGGGACACGGTGATATACCGTAGGAACTAGGCCAGCAGTAATATGTTGACACCTTCAGTGGATGGCCCAAAGCTTACCCCTGTCTCACTAATGTCATACATGAAATCCCTATTTGTGCTTGGTCTTTGCATATTAAGTGCTTTAATTAATTAACTTTGAGTTAATTATTTTTAAATTGAATGTTACAATTAGCCCATCAGCCCAGGTACAAAAATCCAGTTCCATTATCAGTGTTTTCATTTGTTTAAAGTAGTTTATTAATAGTTGCACCCTTCCCAGTTAAAATTTTCCCAGTTAAAAATCACAAACTTGCCCCTTCTCAAACTTCAAACCACCTATATACCATAAGAGTTACCTTTCCTGTGTTTACTGTATACTTTTACAAGTGTTTTGAGATGTGTTGGACTTGCATTCTGATTCCAAGGCCAAAACCCCACCCAGTCTTAATAGCCAGCAGCTATTTTTAGCTATAGAGCCATTACTCTGCAGGCAAGTTCCATGGCAACCTGAATACCTGAATTTTAATGAAGGTATTGTATTCCCCTTATCTCAACTACTACCCCCCCCCCCCGACAACGATGAGCCATTGGTGGACAGAGATGATCCATCAAAGGGAAAGCACCAATCGCTTCAGACCGAAGGGGCGGGCTGTGGGCGGGCTATGGGTGGACTGGGGGCGGAGCAAAAACTATAAAAAGGACGAAGCCGAGAGGCGGGCTCTCTTCTTCTCTTTTCCCCTCTTGCTCTCTCCAGACCAGCTGTGGGAGATGTCGGTGCTGGGGCATTCAAAGCCTTACCCCTTTTAAGGGGCTTTTAGTAATTTTTTTAAAGTCAGCCCAACACTGCAAGTTCTTTTTCTCTACCTGAGGTCTGGTGCTGTCTCAGCCAGAAGATCTCACATCCCTGCGCTCCTGGGGCATACCATCTACTGAGCCATAGGATCCCAAATTTTTATATTTTTCTAATTTCTGAAATTTTTCAGTTTTTCTGTTTTCAATAAATTAATCTTTTTAAGAGTTGTCTCATTTCTCACAACTCTTTTGGGGACTCGTCCGGGATCCTTCTTTTTGCCCTAAAATCCAGGGATTTTGGTTAATTTTATTATTTTTGAATTTTTGCGATTTTTTGGGGGTTTTTTTCCCTTGGATTTTCCGGGCTGCCACGAGGATTACTGCAGTGGAGAAAGGACACCTCCGGTGGAGAAGGACTTGGAGGTAAGGCTTGAACCCTTCTTAAAGGGAATTTAGTTAGGGCTTACCCTTTTTCAGGGCTACTAGTTTTTGGGGAAACCTCCGGGTGGAATTCCTTTTGTGAGAGTGAGTGTGGGGTTGGCCATCCCCAGTGTGTGTGTGAGTGTGCTTGAAAGGATTCATTTTTAAGGGGCACCACGAGGGATCACCCTTTAGAGACACAGAGGGTAAGATCGAGTGTGGTGGTCAGCCTTTTTGGGGGAGGTTTCCACGTTTTAGGGGTGCGCGCAGCCCCAATTCAGTTTTATCAGTGTCTCAGTCTCCTCGGGTCTAGAACCGAGGAGAAACCTCATTTTAAACCCCTTCTTTCTTTTCGGCGGGAACGGCCGCCATTTTGTAGTTTTGAAGTTCAGTGCGAACGGCCACCATTTTGTATTTTCAGCGGCAGCGGCCGCCATTTTGTGTCCTTGTAATTTGAACTACACCCTTTTGTTGTTCTAAGTGAATGTGACCTTGTCTTAGTTGGACTCTTTTGGTCAGTGCTATCTAGCACCTTTATACTCTGTTAGTTCAGATTGTTTGAGTTATTGGATTATAGTTGTAATTTGCTTTATCTGCTTTAATAATAAGATACGACTTTAGTATTTTGGATTACTATTTGTGTTATTCATTACAATATTTTTCTTTAATTCGATTATAAATATTTTAAATTTACCTCTCCTTTGCTAATTAAGACAACTCTTGTCTCTTAGTATATATATATAAAGCTATCTAAATTCCAATTATACTTTAAACAATTTAAATACATATTAATTATTCTTATTTTAATTAAAATTAATTTTTTGTGCACCATATTTGTTTTTCTCACCAGCCTACCATATTTAATTTTCCCACAGATTCATCATCATTAATTCTCTTTTACATCTACTATCTCTACTTGCTTTTCTCTACATTAGTTGTATCGTATTTTATGCTTATAAATCTATTACCATTGTAATTTTATATTGTGATAGTGTATTGATTTTAGGTTATTTTGTAATATTATCTTCTTATACATTTTTTTAGTTGTTTTATACAATATAATACTTTGGTTTATTTAATCAAAAAAAAAAATCCTCTTCTGCACAACCTACTTGTTTGTTCCCCAGTAACAAAATGGGACAAGCAAATAGCAAAAGAAAAGACCCAATGAAGAAATATAAAATCTTCCCAGAGAGTCCATTAGGACAAATGCTCTTAAAGTGGGAAGAAAATCTTTTAACTAAAGAAAAAGACCAATGCCAAATGATTAGATACTGTGTTTTTAAGTGGCCAAAACATAAAATTAACAAAGATGGGCTCAAATGGCCCAAGCATGGGTCTTCTGAAAAGTGGCTTTGTGAAGCTTTGCATTCTTATGTACATTACAAAGCTCCAAAACATTCTGACGAATTAGACTATGCTAAAATTTGGTTAAATTATTGGCAAAAACAAAATGAAGAACAAGACAAAAAAAGAGAATTGGAAGAGGAAACAAAATCTAATTCAATTGGACTTAATAAAAATTCAAACCAAATTTTTTCCATTGCAGAAGAACCAAAACAAAAAGAAAAACAAAAAACTAAATTAAATCAACCAAAGTGGGACCCCCTAGACTACCTTCCTCCAGTAAGTCCTCCAGAAAGGAGGGTCCTTCCTTCATCAAGTCACCAAACTGAAAGGGACTCAGAAAGTGAGAATGAAAGTGAAAAAGAAATTTCTGTTCCTTCCTGCTCTCACAAAAAGACAACCGGACAAAGGATTTCTTCTAGTCAGGATGGCCCAGCATCTTGCACTAGAAAGAAACCATTTAAAACACCCAACCGTCCCACCTGCCTTAGCACTCCCCACGAGTCTAAAATCTTACCTCTTAGAGAGGTACCCATGGGAAATGCTCAAGGAGGAATTGGTTATGTAGTCGTACCTCTAGCTTCGTCAGAGGTACGAGAATTTAAAAAAGAAATGAAAAGTCTAATGACTGATCCCATTGGACTAGCTGATCAATTTGATCAATTCCTCGGCCCTAATATTTATAATTGGGGAGAAATACAATCCATCCTACATTCCTTATTTACCATTGAGGAGCGAAAACTGATTAGAGCCGCAGGAGTGACAGTCTGGGACAGAGAAAATAATTCTAATCAGCGCCCAATTGGAGAACAAAAACTACCACTGACAGATCCAGAATGGAATCCAAATTCTGAAGAGGGCAGGAGGAACATGAAAGATTACAGAAATCTAATTGTAAAAGGTATCAGAGAAGCTGTTCCCCGAGTTAATAATATGAAAAAGGCATTTTGTGGGGAACAGGAAAAGGATGAGTCCCCAACAGCTTGGATGGCTCGGTTAAGGAACAACATCCAACTTTATTCTGTAATTGATTCAGACAGTGAAGGAGGCAAAACTATGCTAAAAGTACATTTTTGTGCTTCACTCCTGGCCTGACATCAGGAGAAAATTGGAAAAATTAGAAAAATGGCCAGAGAGGCAACTGGATGAATTACTGGAGGAAGCCCAAAAGGTCTTTGTTAGGAGGGATGAAGAGAGGATGAAGGCCAAAAGCCGAATAATGAATAACAGCACTAATACTCCAATCCACAACCCTCCTACACAAAGAACTTTCCAAGGGGGCATCCCACAACAGCAAACCCAAATTTGCCCTCACCAACAGCCACAAGTTTGCACCTGCAATATATAACCAACCCTACAATCTACCTCAATTGTTCAAGGACCTAAGAGGTTAATCTGCACATACTGTAATAAACAAGGCCATGGGCACTGGTACTGTTTTAAAAGGCAGAGAGACCAAGGAGTCCTCCAAATGGAGGGACAAATTTTGAACAACTGAAGGGGTCAGGGGCTCTATTCTCTGGGGCAAAAACATCTTAAAGAGCCCTTGATAAAATTAGAAGTTGGACCCCAGAGACAACAAGTGGAGTTTTTAGTGGACACAGGTGCTGAAAGAACCTGTGTCACTGAAACACCTCCAGGATGTTTTATTTCTCAAGATACATTAGACATATGTGGTGCTAATGGTGAAAGTTTCACTGTTCCTGTAATTAAAAATGTAACCTTTTCCATACAAGGGCGCACCCATACAGGGGACATTCTATATCTACCTCAAGCTGGGATCAATCTTTTAGGACGTGACTTCCAAATACCTCTGAGAGTTGGGGTGGTACCGCAAGGTGGAAAAATGACCACTAAATTGTTTGTTTTGTCTTTAGTAGATGAGCAACACATAGACCCAGTAGTGTGGGCCAGACCTGGCAACCGGGGAAAAATGGACATCACACCTCTAACAATTGAGTTGCTCCCAAACAGCCAGCCAGTACGAATACCACAATATCCCCTCTCCAAGGACAAAAGAAAGGGCCTGAAGCCTGTTATCATGGACTTATTATGAGATGGAATTCTCGAGACCTGCAAGTCCACCTACAACACTCCAATTTTGGCTGTCCAGAAACCAGATAAGTCATTCCAGCTGGTACAAGATCTGCGTGAGGTGAATAAGAGAGTCCAAACCAGGTATCCGTTGGTGCAGGACCCTTATACACGCCTGAGTCGGGTACCCCCAACACATGCCTGGTTCTCTGTTATTGACCTTAAGGATGCTTTCTGGTCATGTCCTCTAGATTCTCGTTGCAGAGACATCTTTGCATTCACCTGGGAGGATCCAGACACTGGACGGAAGCAGCAGCTGCGCTGGACTCGTCTGCCTCAAGGTTACACCGAGGCACCCACACTCTTCGGCCAAGCGCTAGAAGATTTGTTAAGTTCCTTTTCTCCACCCGAAGGGGTTCAGGTAACTCAGTATGTAGACGACCTGCTCCTCTCTGGGGAACAGGAGTCTACAGTAAGAACTGCTACAATTCAGTTACTGAATTTTCTAGGGAGGAATGGGCTGAGGGTGTCAAAACCTAAATTACAATTCGTGCTACAGGAGGTGAAGTATTTGGGACACTTAATTGGCCATGGCACAAAAAAACTCAGTGCCGAAAGAGTAGAAGGGATCCTAAATCTACCACCTCCAACTTCAAAACGAGAAATTCGGCAATTATTAGGCCTATTTGGATACTGCAGACTGTGGATCGATCAGTATTCACAATCTGCCAAATTTTTATATGAGAAATTAATAGAAGAGGAACCTTTTAATTGGGATAACTCAGACACACAGAAATTACAAAATTTGAAAGAGAAATTAACAAAAGCACCCATTTTAAGCCTCCCTTCGCTAGAAAAACCCTTCGATCTATTTGTTAATGTGGAGAAGGGAATTGCCTATGGTGTCTTGACCCAGGAGTGGGGTGGAGTCAGGAAGCCGGTTGCTTTCCTTTCCAAATTACTGGATCCAGTGTCCAGAGGATGGCCAGTCTGCATCCAGTCCGTCGCCGCAGCAGCCGTTCTGGTTTCGGAGAGCCAAAAACTCATTTTTGGTGGAGACTTGACAGTACATACTCCACACTCAATAAAAACCATCTTGGCTCACAGGGCTGCAGAGTGGTTAACTGACCCAAGAATAGTCAAATATGAAGCCATTCTCATGCACTCAGACCACCTGAGCCTAGTTGTATGTGCACACCAAAATCCAGCCCAATTTCTTTATGGGACCCCTTCAGAAAGTGAAATAGAACACAATTGCATTGATATAATTGACATCCAGACAAAAGTTAGAGAGGACCTGGTGGACTGTCCCCTCAATGAAGGGGAAATCCTCTTCATTGACGGGTCGTCTCGAGTGGTGGATGGAAAACGGTGCTCTGGCTATTCAGTGGTCGATGGACACCAAATGTGCGTGCTAGAAAAGGGCAAATTACCATCAACCTGGTCAGCTCAAGTTTGTGAGCTCTATGCCCTAGAAAAAGCACTCCACCGACTAGCCGGAAGCATTGGGACCATTTACACCGACTCGAGATATGCTTATGGCATAGTCCACACCTTTGGAAAAATCTGGTCCGAAAGGGGGTTCCTAAACACCAAAGGGAAAGATATCCTACATAAAGAATTGATTCTAAAAATTCCAAAAGCACTACAACTGCCTCAGGTGATCTCAGTGGTGCATATTCCAGGCCATCAATCAGGAACCACAAAAGAAGCTCGAGGAAACAGCCTAGCAGACTTGGCAGCAAAAGAAGCAGCAGTGGACGAAGAGGTAAAAGTGATGGAAGTGAACCAACTTCCAACCAACACCACCACAACTGACACTATTCCACAAACTAACATTTTACCCACGCCCATTTTTACTGATCAGGAAAAACAAAAATTAGTTTTAATTGGAGCTAATGAGGATTCTCAAGGCCGCTGGTATTTACCAGATAAACGCCAAATTTTAAACAAAAATTTAACCCGAGAAATTCTACAAAATATCCCCCAAACCAATCATTGGGGTTCAAAGGCTCTGGCGGATCACTACCTCAGAACTTTTGGATGCATTGGTGTTTATGAAATAGCCAACCAAATAACACGGGACTGTGTAATCTGTCAAAAAGTTAACAAAAAGGTAATGAAAAAGAACACTGGCGGAGGAATTGAATTAGCAATCAGGCCTTTCCAAAACATTCAAATTGACTTTACAGAAATGCCTCCTGTCCAGAGGTGGAAATACCTATTGGTAATTGTTGATCATCTTACTCACTGGGTGGAAGCTATTCCAACTGTCAACGCTACAGCCCAGACAATGAGTAAGGTGATCCTCAAGCAAATTATTCTACGGTACGGGATAGTCCACCGAATAGACTCAGATCGAGGTACCCATTTTACCTCCCAAATTGTACAACAATTGGCTCAGCAATTAGGAACAAATTGGAGATTACACACCCCGTGGCATCCACAAAGCTCTGGGAGAGTGGAACGGATGAACCAGACAATCAAGAACACCCTCACAAAATTAATGCTGGAAACAAAATGGACCTGGGTAAAATGCCTTCCACTCGCTCTTCTTAGAATTAGAACGCAGCCAAGATCTGACTTGGGTTGTTCACCATACGAGATGTTGTATGGATTGCCCTACCTTGCTACACCACAAGAACTGAATGCAAAAGAGTGTGGAAACACCAATGTACAACAATATGTACAGCTAATTGCCAAAAATCTGGGGTTGCTAAAGGAAAGAGGTTTTCTTCCACAAACACCCCCACTTGATTTTAATTTACATCACATCAATCCAGGTGACTGGGTGTTAATAAAATCCTGGAAAGAAAAGTCATTAACCCCGTCTTGGGAAGGTCCATTTCAGGTCCAGCTAACCACCGAAACAGCTGTCCGAACATTTGAAAAGGGCTGGACACACGTCAAGAGAGTAAAGGGTCCGGTAGCACCACCAATTGAAGAAAAGAAACCTCCAGACAAACCATCAAACTGAACACCCCATTTGAAAACTCCACTCAGCATCCCCCAGTCCAAGTTAATAAAACCCTGTACTCCCAGTTTATCCCCAGTTACACCCCGTTAATAAGTGCAGTTTATCCCCTGTTATACCGAGGTAATAAGTGCTATCTAAAAGTTGTTAAATTAAGTTGAAAATATTTAGCTGTTAATTCTGTTCCTTGTTATTCCCTTTTATAGACTCTGCCTTCACACAACCATATTGTCCCATCAACTGTATAGTAAGGCTCCATTTGAAGCCAGCATTCTCTTTCCATAACAGTCCAATCAGACCCCAAATTTACGGGCATGATAACTCTAATCTCTGACAAGGCCAACCCCAAAATAACCATGAGTTTCCAGAAGCCTGAGATCACTGAAGAAGAACCATCTGAAGGTGAGAAGCCTAAAGAAAGGACAAAAGAAGCAAAGATGACAAGCCCCACCAGCAGAGGCAACCCAAAGGCTAACAACTGCTCCCGGGTCTGCCTAAAAGGGAAAGTGAGCAACATCCTGCTACTAAATGTCATCTGTCTCTGGGTCCTCTGGCCTCCCTTCACACAAGCAGCCAACAGCCGCTGTAACAAATGTTACAAGACGGTGTATCAGGCAGAAGGAAGCTCATTCCAAATTCGACACTTTTTCCGAGCACATACTTATGTTAATCCATCTTGTTACAACATAACAGAGCTGGGTATCTGCTCAGAAAAAGGTCACAAGTATTGGATTGGCAAAAACATTGGCACCCAAACACACAAGCAGAAGGGAGAGTGCCCCTCCCAAGACAATTGGCTCTGTTTCAATTTTAGATACATAACCAGGACAGAAGATTTGTTAAAAAGAAAGACCTATGACACCGACCTGATCCAAGAGGTGGTCATAGAAGAAAAAGAAAAGCAAAAAGAAAACAATCCTTTGATGTCAAGGAAAAACTTATTTATTGACCTGGCAGAAAGGATTGGAAAACAGCTAAATTTAACAAATTGCTGGGTGTGTGGAGGAACTTTAGAATCGGAAAGTTGGCCTTGGCGGGGAGTCAGTCTTGGACCCCCCGATTTACTCCGACTGAGTAATCTTTCCCCCACAACCCGACATGATAATGAAACCTGGCTGCTAAGCAATTCTGTTATTGGAGAAGAATGCATCTGGAGGAAAGGAAGAAAATTCTTAGAAGTTGGTGAGACAATATGCAAAAGGTACCTGGTAACTGATGGGCAAAAACACTGGTGGATACCCCAAGAACCAGATGTATTCTGGTCTGCAGAAAAGATTAAAAACAAAAATTGCATTTTTAATCCTGTTAAAAAACTCTGGCAGTGTTGAGATCAAGGAAATCCATATTCTGTCCTGCCACAAATTTCCAAATACTGGATCACAGCAGCAAGTGTACAACCCCACTTCTGGGAAGCACCACAAGACCTCTATTGGATCTGTGGTAACTGAGCTTACTCCAGCTTACCACCTCGCTGGAAAGGGAGCTGCACTCTTGGAGCCATTCAGCCAAACTTCTTCCTACTTGCTGAAAACGCTGGAGCCCACCTTGGAATCTCCCTTTATGACGAACTTTCCCGTACCAAAAGACATGTAATAGGGGGGACCCAGAGATGGGGAGAGGAAGAATGGCCAGCCGAGAGGATCCTAGAGACTTATAGACCTGCTACATGGGCACAGGATGGGAGCTGAGGGTACCGAACTCCCATCTACATGCTAAACCGGATCATCAGACTGCAAGCACTAATTGAGGTAATCACCAATGAGACCTCTCTTGCTCTTGAACTGCTTAACACACAACAAGGGCAAACTCAAACAGCCGTGTACCAAAATCGGCTGGCATTGGACTATTTACTAGCAGAAGAAGGTGGAGTATGTGGCAAGTTTAACACCTCAGACTGCTGCATCCACATTGATGATCACGGTGAAGCCATCACCAAAATTACCCATCAGGAAACTAGCCCATGTTCCAGTGCAGAAATGGCAGCCCTTGATCACTTCTGAATGGTGGGAAAATATTTTCCAAGGACAATGGTGGAAGAAAGCTTTAATTATTGTTGGACTTTCCCTTACAGGACTTATTTTTCTCCCTTGTTTAATCCCTTGTTTCATCCGTTTAATCACCACTGTCGTCCAAAACATGCCACTGATCCAAGACCTCCAAGGACAACAGCAGCATCCACCATCCACTCAAAAGATTATGTATATCAATAATAATAAGAAAACCAAAAAGGAAAGAAAAATTGCCCAGCAAGTGTGGGACAGTTTTAAACAGCTTGAATCCATCCCTGAAGAAGCTGCCCACCTTCACTTAAATGCAAAGACCAAAGATGCGAGCATAAGAGAAAAAGGGGGGACTTGTCATACATGAAATCCCTATTTGTGCTTGGTCTTTGCATATTAAGTGCTTTAATTAATTAACTTTGAGTTAATTATTTTTAAATTGAATGTTACAATTAACCCATCAGCCTAGGTACAAAAATCCAGTTCCATTATCAGTGTTTTCATTTGTTTAAAGTAGTTTATTAATAGAGTTGCACCCTTCCCAGTTAAAATTTTCCCAGTTAAAAATCACAAACTTGCCCCTTCTCAAACTTCAAACCACCTATACACCATAAGAGTTACCTTTCCTGTGTTTACTGTATACTTTTACAAGTGTTTTGAGATGTGTTGGACTTGCATTCTGATTCCAAGGCCAAAACCCCACCCAGTCTTAATAGCCAGCAGCTATTTTTAGCTATAGAGCCATTACTCTGCAGGCAAGTTCCATGGCAACCTGAATACCTGAATTTTAATGAAGGTATTGTATTCCCCTTATCTCAACTACTACCACCCCCCCCTGACAACGATGAGCCATTGGTGGACGGAGATGATCCATCAAAGGGAAAGCACCAATCGCTTTGGACTGAAGGGGCGGCTGTGGGCAGGCTATGGGTGGACTGGGGGCGGAGCAAAAACTATAAAAAGGACAAAGCCGAGCGGCGGGCTCTCTTCTCTTTTCCCCTCTTGCTCTCTCCAGACTAGCTGTGGGAGACGTCGGTGCTGGGGCATTCAAAGCCTTACCCCTTTTAAGGGGCTTTTAGTAATTTTTTTAAAGTCAGCCCAACACTGCAAGTTCTTTTTCTCTACCTGAGGTCTGGTGCTGTCTCAGCCAGAAGATCTCACATCCCTGCGCTCCTGGGGCATACCATCTACTGAGCCATAGGATCCCAAATTTTTATATTTTTCTAATTTCTGAAATTTTTCAGTTTTTCTGTTTTCAATAAATTAATCTTTTTAAGAGTTGTCTCATTTCTCACACTAAGCCAAGGAGGTGGTGAAAGTTTTGCTTAATCATATAATACCAAGGTTTGGGGTTCCTTTGGGTATGTCCTCGGACAGGGGACCACATTTTGTTGCAAATGTGATTCAAGAGGTTAGCCAGATTTTGGGAATTGCTTGGGATCTGCACACACCTTACAGACCCCAAGCAAGCGGTAAAGTGGAACGCATGAATGGGACCTTTAAGGCACAAATTAGCAAAATTTGTCAAGAGACATCCATGACATGGGTTCAAGCCTTGCCTATTGCTTTACTGAGGGTCCGCATTTAACCAAGGCAGAGGGATAACATCAGTCCCTATGAAATATTGTATGGCAGGCCATATCAAATTCCACATGTTCCAGGTGAAATTCACATGAGGGGAAAACTTGATTTGCAGAGATATCTAATGGCTTTAGGTTCTACTTTGCAGAAGCTCCAGAATTACATCGTGTTATCCAGACCCATAGGACTGGACACCCCTGCACATCCCTTCCAGCCTGGAGACTGGGTCTGTGTTAAGTGGTGGGACAGTGATCCTCTACAGGCCAAGTGGAGAGGACCATTCCAGATTTTGCTGACCACCCTCACCGCAGTCAGAGTTGCTGGCAAAGGACCCTGGATTCACTACTCCAGAGTTGAGAAGGCTTCTGCTCCTGAAACAACTGAGAAAAGAGAGACTGATACAAACAAAGATGATGTAGTTTAAATGATTTTTCCTGTGCTTATTATCTACACAGTTGGTAACCCTGGATCAGGTTTGGAACTAAATTTTGCATATGATTCTAGTCCAAAGTATATACAAAGGCATTCATTTGGATACAAAACTAGTAATTGACATGTAAACTGAAGTGAAAAGATCAACAAAATTTGTTTACAATATAAGAATTAACTTAGATCTTACATTGGATAGCATTCAAAGCAGATTGTATCTTCCACACCCTGGTTTCATGGTTACCAAACTGACCCTGGACTAAAGATTGTTTATAATGATTGTAATTATAATTCTTGTTTATAGATATATACTGCTGTCAGACTCATATTATTAGTAGATATTTAGAATATTTGGAATAGAGTCTCGACAAGAGAGAGGCCTTGTCAAGCCTCTAAAGGGGGGGAGATGATGCCTTAGGTTTTAACTTTTATATTTTTCAAATTCTGTACTGCTTGGTGTGTGACTGAAGTTTCTTGTAGCCTGTTAATTTCTGCTCTCTCATGCTAGGTAGACATAACAAAGCCTCTCCGGCCCTGCTTTCCAAGGACACCAAGACTGTCCTAGGCCAAAAGTATAAACCAAAGAGCTGCTAAGGGGGGGGGGGGGCAAGCTGATGGGGAAAACTGAAGCTTTAATTGGAGAATTAACCCTGTGTAGCGGGTTTGGTTTGTAACTGGGCGGAAACACCAATTTAGTGTAGTGGTTTGGTCCAAAATACTCATTACTGTTTATCTTCTGTGCGATAAGAATTAGGAGAAAGCAAAGCAGGCACCAAACTTGAAAGAATATAAAGAAGCTTATTAATAGACCTAAAAGAAGAAAAAAATCATACCACACCTTCAGAACTCTTCTCCTCCCCCCACCTTTCTCCCTTCTCCAAGTGGCAATGTAAAAAGACAACCCTTGAGATGTTTAGTCTGTTTACCACTTCCATAATAACCTTCTTCAGTCCATTTAGGAAGAGGAGTCTCTCTGCTCACATGTGAGTCGCTTCCCCCAACTTGCAGCTTTTCCCACAACTGCTTTCGAGGGTCCACTCTTGAAGTTTTTTGGGGTACAATTCTAAGGTTGAGCCATTCAGAAATAAAAGTTCTCTTCACCCATCTCTGGGAGCATTTTCATCTCTAAGAACAGAGGCCCTTCTCCTTCCCTGGGAGCAAAGGGTCTTCCTCATCTTCATTGTTAGGACTATCTCTGGGAGCATCTCTAGGAACTGAGGTTTTCTCCTTTCCCATTTGGAGCAAAAGTCCTCATTGCTTCCATCTCTCCCTGTTCAAACTTCTCATGAAATTACAGCTGCATCAGCATCTGCCTATCTCAGCACAGGTGCTTTTGCTCACAAGTACGAGTTGAACACTCCACCCCCCCATATCTTCATGAAATTACAATGGGTACTCTGATATATCATAGCTTTACAACAGAATTTCAGCTTTAAGCATCTCCTCTTTCTCTTCCCTCAGGTTTTCAGCTCTTCACAGCACTAAAAGGGTTAATCTCACCTCGGCCTTGCAGCTGGAATGTGGCTTGTCGCTGTTGGTCACATGACCATTGGACATCGGGTGCCGATTTTGCTGAATCTTGGCCACGGGGGGGGGGGGGGGGGGGGGGGGGGGGGGGGGGGCCGCAGCCGAGCCGCTCTGGCTGCCCACAGCCCTGCTGGGGGCAGGGGTTCTGCGGGTGGGGGTTCTGCAGGTGGAACAGGGCCCATCGGCTCCAGGATGGCCGTGGCCCAGCCCGGCCCGGCCTGAACAGGGCCTGGGCCGGGCCTCCTGGCCCCCGCACGGGCCCGCAGCCACCTGCCCCAGAACCAGAAATGAGCCAGAGAGACTCTGCCTCAGAGTTTCCTACTCTTAAGTGTGAATCACAGAGGCGGTCACAACTTTAAGTGGCCTAAAGAATTGTCCATATTCAAACTGGCCACCTGATAGGTTCTGTCAGATCATAGAGGAAGCTGTAAGCACCCCTTTGCAAGAACATCACTTCCAGGACTATGCTTGTTAACCCATGACACCCTGCTATGCAAATGAACCAAACCTATAAAAGGGTGAAGAACTCATGACCTGGGGTCCATCTTGGGGTCCATTTTGAGAATAGGTTCAGAGTCCCCGGGGGTACCTTTGAAGGCCTTTCAAAGAAATACCTACTTTTATTCCCTTATTCCTGTCTAGTCTCTGTTTCTGGGAGGCCTCTTAAGGAATCACCAGCACCTCAATATCTTTCTTGCAGTGAGGGGCCCAGAAGTGGACACAGGACTTGAGGTGCAGCCTCACCAGTTGTCTTGGGGTGACTTTGTGATGTATATTCCCTATCGCTGCCCCATGCCCAGAAATTAATTTTGTGCCTTTCGGTGTCTTTAAACTGAGCCTGAGAGGGGGGGAGGAAAACCTGAGCAAAACTTCTTCAAAACAGTTTGCTGCTTGTTCAAGGTCACACAGAGATAGAGACTTTTTTTCAGCTGCGGCAGCAGAGGGAGAGTGGGGAAAGCACCCGGCTTGGTTTAGGCCAGTTTTTTCAGCTCCTTTTTCTTTCTCCGGAGAGAGACAGAGAGTTGAACTTTTGTTTTCCTGGGACTTTGTTTTTTTCCTTTTTCTCTGCTGGACTGTTTCAACATCAGACTACATCGGGAGGAATTTCCACCGAGGCCTTGGCCCTGGAGGTGGGCCCACCACCCCGTCCCAGCTCCAAGGAGGGGGAGAGAGAGAGATCTATGGAAGGACTCTGAAATTTTCCCAGGTTTCTCTCAGCAGAGTGAGAGGTTTTATTATTTAGCATTATTATCCCCTTTCCTGTGTGTTTGTTAAAGAAATAGTTTTTATCTCTTTCACTTTCCTTCGAGGAACATTTATTTTTTTCCCGAACCTGGTGGGGGAGGGCTGGTTGTAACCTGCCTTCTCTCAGAGGATATATTTCTAGATTTGGCCAAACCGGCACACCAGTGCTGAGTACAAAGTAAAAATCACTTCCTTGGTCCAGCTGGCCACACTATTTTTGATACAGGCCAGGATGCCATTGGCCTTCTTTGCCACCTGGGCACATACTGGATCATGTTCAGCCAGCTGTCAACCCAGGCCATAGTGCTGCATGGGGTTGTTTTGATCCAAGCGCAGGACCTGGCAATTTGCCTTATTGAACCTCATACTGTTGGTCTTGATTCATCTATACAGCCAGTCCAGATGCCTCTGCAGAGCCTTCCTACCCTCCAGAAGATCAACACTCCTGCCCAACTTGGTGTCATCTGAGAACGTACTGAGCATGTGCTTGATCCCCTCATCCAAATTATCAATAAAGATATTAAACAGGACTGGCCCCAACACTGAGCCTTGGGGAACACCACTAGTGACTGGCTGCCAACTGGATGTAGCACCATTCACCACCACTCTTTGAACCCAGACACCAGAAAGTTTTTAACGCAGTGAAGAGCGTACCTGTCCAACCCATGGCCTGCAGCTTCTCCAGGAGAATGCCATGGGAGAGAGTTGTCAGAGACTGAAATATTATAGTTTATGACTTAAACATTTTCTTAAAGGACTTTTAAAACTGTATTACAAAAGCTGCAGAGAAGACTATCGCACCCTGAATGGGGCCCTGACTGAGGCCTTACACTGCTCGCTGATGAAAATAAGATAAAGTAACAACTCAGGGCTGAGGACATTCACGAAGCACAAGCTTAACACCTCCAAGGTGGAGACCACAGCCCCGGGGCTATCAGCTGCCAGGCTCGAACAGACCCTTGCACCAAAAGGGTGGAGGGAGGAGAGGCTTTGGGTATCTTGGAGAAGCCTCTGGTCAGAGGCCCAGTGACTGCCCATCCTCCACTCTGCAGAGGAGCCCAGCTGAGGGGTCCTCACTGGGGGGGAGGAAGCTTATCCACAGCAGAAGGGGGTGACATGGCCCATCACAGGGGCCCCCCTCAAAGGGGTCCCCAGACTCTGCACCAGAGCACCAGAGATGATGCAACAGACCCTCAGTGTTGCAAGGGACAGTGTCAAGCTAGCCCCTGCAAGAGAGGCATGTGGGCGTTCCCACCTGGCCCAAAGCATATATTAATGCACAGGATTCTGTACTCTTTGGCGTGTGGTGTGGCGGCGTGTGGCAGTGCGGCCACAGTGGCGACAGGGGACCCTCACCACCAGAAGACCAGATGGAGGGGAGCAATGAGATGCCGTTGGGACCCTCGGATGGGTGATATGCTTCCACCTAACCCCTGTCATCTCTTCCTGTCCCCCCAACCCCCCATGCACACTTCTTTTTTCTATTTCTTTCTTTCTTTTCTCTTTCCTTCTCTTTGCCTCTACTTTTAAATAAAATGCATCCATTTTTTGGCATCAATATCTAACCTCATTTGGTTTTAATCTTGTTTCTGGGAATATTTTGAACCTTCTAAGTTCTTTCCGGTTTATGCACAAAGACTTAGCTGTCTTTGCTTTTCTGGGTTTAAACTGGATCGTAACAAGAGTATCAAAGGCTTTGCTGAAGTCCAGGTAAACAATATCCACAGCCTTTCCCTCATCCACTAGGCAGGTCACATGGTCATAAAAGGAGATCAGGTTGGTCAAGCAGGACCTGCCTTTCATGAACCCATGCTGCCTGGGCCTGATCCCCTGGTTGTCCTGCATGTGCTGCATGATCGCACTTAAGATAATCTGTTCCATACCCTTCCCAGGCACAGAGGTCAGGCTGACAGTCCTGAAGTTCCCCAGATCCTCCTTCCAATCCTTCTTGTAGATGGACATCAAATTAGCCAACCTCTAGTCATCTGGGACCTCCCCGGTTAACTGGGACTGATGATAAATGATGGAGAGTGGCTTGGTGAGCTCTTCAGTACCCTCAGGTGAATCCCATCAGGCCCCATAGACTTGTGAGTTTCTAAGTGGCAGAGCAGGTCACTAACTGCTTCCTCCTGGATTTCAGGGGATCTATTCTGCTCTCTGACCCTGTCTACCAGCTTGGGGGAGTGGTTGCCCTGAGGATAACTGGTCTTCATTAAAGACTGAGGCAAAGAAGTCATTAAGCACCTGAGCCTTTTTCTCATTCTTGGTGACAGTGTTCCTCGCTCTTGCGTCCAATGAAGGATGGAGATTTTCCTTGGCCCTCCTTTTGTTGTTAATGTGTTTATAAAAATACTTTTGATTATCTTTTGCTACAGTATCCAGATTGAGTTCTAGCTGAGCTTTTGCTCCTCTAATTTTCTCTCTGCATGACCTAATGACATCCTTGTATTCTTCCTGAGTTGCCTGCCCCTTTTTCCAAAGGTCATAAACTCTCTTTTTTCCCTGAGTTCTAGTGAAAGCTCCCTGTCAAGCCAGGCTGGTCTTCTTCCCCCCTGGCTTGTCTTTAGGCACATAGGGATGGCCTGCTCCTACGCCTTTAAGATTTCCATCTTAAAGTATGTCCAGACTTCCTGGACCCTTTTGTTATTAAGGACTGTTTCCCAGGGGACTCTCTTAACCTCTGGAAGTCCAAGGTAGAGGTTTTGTTGACCGCCTTCCCTACTTGACCAAGAATTGAAAACTCTTATCATTTTGTGGTTGCTGTGGCCAAGATGGCCTCTAACCAGCACATCTCCCACCAGCCCTTCTCTGTTCGTAAACAGCAGGTCTAGGGGGACACTGCACCGGTAGGCTCAATTACCAGCTGTGTCAGGAAGTTCTCTTCCACACATTCCAAGAACCTCCTAGACTGTCTCCTCTCTGTTGTGTTGAGTTTCCAGCAGATATCTAGCAAGTTAAAGTCTCCCACAAGAACATGGCCTGGCGATTGTGAAACATCAGCCAGACACTTGTAAAATACTTCATCTGCGTCTCCATCCTGGTTGGGTGGTCTATAACAGACTCCCACCAGGATGTCAGCCTTGCTGGCCTTCCCCCTCATTCGCACCCATAGGCACCCAACTTTACCATCACTATCCTTGAGCTCTATACAGTCAAAACACTCCCTAATGTACAGAGCCATTCCACCCCCTCTCCTTCCTTGCCTGTCCCTTCTGAAGAGCTTGTAGCCATTCATTGCATTCCACCCCATTTCCCTGATGGTGACTACGTTGTAGCTTTCCTGCTGCACAATGGCTTCCAGCTCCTCCTGTTTATTACCCATACTGCTGCATTGGTGTAGATGAGCTTCAGCTGGGCTATCGATTTCACCCCCAACTCTGGCCTGCCGCCCCCAGGCTCATCTCTATTGCCAGGAGGCTGCAGTCAAACATGAAAACCTTCCAGTTGTTAGCACATACCCAATTATTTACAAACAAAATCAGGTGCCCTATTACAAAGACTTCGACTATACTATAGTCAGAGAATTGTGCAGATTGGTACAGGAAGGTGGTGTGTCTTCTCATCATGTATCAGGTTACTTAGACTCCATAAGTAATACGTATGTACTTACACCTAATGATTGGAAAAACCTAATGAAAATGATCTTAACCATAACACAATATATGGTTTGGGTCTCAGATTACCGTGATGGTTGCATGGCTCAGACCAGAGCTCTGCAGCGATGGGAACCCCCTATCCTTGTGTCCTGGGGTGACTTTATGATGTGTATCCCATGTCACTGCTCTATGCCCAGAAATTAACTTTGTGCCTTTCTATGCCTCTAAACTGAGCCTGAGAGGGGGAAGGAAAAACTGAGCAAAACTTTCTCAAAGCAGTTTGCAGCTTGTTCAAGGTCACACACAGATAGCAGTTTTTTCCCAGCTGCCGCAGGGGAGCGAGGAGGCACCCAGCTTGCTGCTTTCCAGTCAGCTTTTGGCCAGTTTTTTTTCAGTTTCCTTTTCTCCGGAGAGAGACTGAGAGTTGAACTTTGCTTTTCCTTCCCTGGAATTTCAGATTTTCTCCCTTTTCTACTGGACTGCTTTCAACCTCAGAGCACATCAGGAGGACTTTCCACCGGGCACAGAGGGCCTGGCCCTGGCCCAAGCCCCAGCTCCAAGGAGACCAAAGGGAGGACTCTAACACTTTTTCCCAGGTTTTTTCTCCACAGCGAGAGATTTTATTATTTAGCATTATTTTCCTTTTCCTGTGTGTTTGGTAAATAAATAGTTTTATCTCCTTCACTTTCCTTCGAGGAAAATTTATTTTTCCCGAACCTGGTGGAGGAGGGGTGGTTGCGCCTTCTCTCAGAGGATATATTTCTAAATTTGGCCAAACTGGAACACCTTGTTATTCAGCTAACAGGTGACGGTGCGTACTCAAATTCCAGAACACATATGACCTATCTTCGCAATATTTATGACATTACTGCCAAGATCACTATGAGAGCAATCTGACAGCTGCCAGGAACAGGCAGGGATTCTAACATCTCTTATACTAAAATCTAACAGGGTCCGACGGAACTGTATACTCAGTTTCTAGATAGGCTGCAGGCTGCACTCTCTCAACAGGTTGATAATCATGACCCGTGGGTGTCGGGGTCCCTCCCCCCTGCCATGTAGCCCTGGGAGAGGGGCCCTGAGGGGAGAGAGACGGGGTTTCCCCAGCCCCTGGTCAGCCTCGTTCCCCATTGGTTGGTTTGTGTTCTGCTGCACAGGCAAGGACCCTCAGATCCCGTGATTGAGGAGTTCCTCAGCAGAGCCCGGCCATGCGGCTGGAGAAATAAACATCTCTGAAACATAGAAAAAGTTCTTAAACAACCATGAAACGAAATGTTTCAGTTCTTTTTGAGCTTGAATCAAGCTAAAATTTACAAATCGTTGTTCAAGAATCTTTTTAAGTTTAAGATAAATGTCCATATGCGGCTCTGTAGGCCAAGAGTCTTCCCACGATTCCTCCATTGTTTAGATATGGAAGAGCAAAATAAAAACAAGAAGAGAAATCCACAGTTTCTAGAATTTACTCACAAATCAGTCTCTGTAGGGATCGGGGATCATTCTGCTCACAATTCGCCACCATTTTGTTACAGTGTGGATACTGTAACACGATGTACCAAACAGGAGGCAGTGGAAAAGAAATATATATGAACAGATTCTTGCTAGATGTTTCAGAGATGTTTATTTCTCCAGCCGCATGGCCGGGCTCTGCCGAGGAACTCCTCAATCATGGGATCCGAGTGTCCTTGCCTGCGCAGCGGAACACAAAACAACCAGTGGGGAACAAACCTGACCAGGGGCTGGGGAAACCCCGTCTCTCTCCCCTCAGGGCCCCTCTCCCAGGGCTACATGGCGGGGGGAAGGGACCACAACACGTGGGGTTTTCTGTTGCGACAACTCGTGTACAAAAGTGCAAATGATGATTGTAAGAAGGCACTTTTAACTTGTGATCTAGTAGAGATGGTTAGAGCCTGTCAGAACATGGCTTCCCTGTCCCATAACAATGCCTCCTTTGCCGAAGCATACCCTACTCATTTACGGGGGCCGCAGGAGGGTAGCTGTTATCAGTGTGGTTTTGTAATCACTTTAGGAAACAATGCCCTCTACTTCTGTGTAAATCTAAATCTCCTTCTGCTAGGCTTCCTCCTACTGTTTGTCCCTGATGCAAAAAAGGAAGACATTCGGCTAAGGAATGCCATTCTCGCCCTATTGCAGAGGGTCAGCCCATAATGTCGGGGAACCAACAGCGAGGGGCATGCTCGTGCGCCCCGCAGAATCAAACAAATGTGAAGCACGGCCTCTGGCAAGCCAGCTTGTCCCCGCAATCTCTGAAGTGCAGGACTGGACCTGGTCTCCAGCCAGTCAGTGACGTTTGAGACAACCTCGGTCCATTTAGTTCCTGCAGGGGTCTGGGGACCTATTGGCAACAATATGCATGCTTTGCTAATAGGACGTTCTTCTACCACTAAACTAGGACTTTTTGTGCTACCTGGTTTCATTGATTCTGACTTTGAAGGTGAGATACAAATTATGTTCTGGACACCCAAGCCACCTTGCTCTATACCCGCAGGCCAGCATTTGGCACAGCTTGTTCCATTTTCCAGCACAACCCCGGGCGGAAAAGGTAAGCGTGGAACTGGTGGCTTTGGCAGCACTGGCCAGCTTCAAATTTTTTGGACAAGTGCCATCACAGCAGCTCAGCCAACCATGGTACGTACTATAGATGGGAAAAAATTCAAAGGACTTGTTGATAGCAGAGCTGACGTCTCAATTATTAAAAGCACTGACTGGCCCAGTTACTGGCCCACAGTTGACCCTGCCTCAACTCTGATTGGGGTAGGAGGGCTGCAACACCCTAGACAAAGTGCTCACCTTCACCTTATTCTTGGCCCAGATGGGCAAACTGCCTGCATTGTGCCATTCATTGCTCCAGTACCATGCACACTGTGGGGACAGGATGTCTTGGGCCAACTTGGAACCATTGTAAGCATTGACTGAGATTCACGTAAAGATCTTTTTCATAGGGGCCACTGATCAGCCATTCCGAACACAGATACTGAACATATGTAAACTCATATGGAAAACAAATTACCCTGTCTGGGTCTCTCCATGGCAGGAATGGCTACAAAACCTATGGGGAATTATAAGAGAGAATTGGATTGTGAGCTGTAAAACCTGCCTGCAGAGGCACATAGCAACACAAAGGAGCACATGGTGGCAAAGAGAGGCTTGTCTCCACCGGACCCTGGGGGGAGGAAGTGTCACACTGCAGACCCCTACGGAGAGTAGCCTGCCAGGAGCTGACGGATAGGTGAACAGCGAGTGATCATCCCATAGAAGAAAGTGTGTTGCTGATGTGGCAACACGGGATAGGTCACGTAGTGAGAACTGCCATATAAGGAAATACTGTGCCTTAGAAAAGTGTATAAAACCAGCTCATTCCTTTGAATAAATGATTCAGATTCCCTGCCAGTCTGGGTCCGTGATTCAATCGCCAACAAAGCCTACAGCAACTCGTAGATGAACAACTGTCTCTTGGGCACCTTCAGCCATCCTCTAGCCCTTGGAACAATCCTGTATTTTGCATCCCCAAGAAAAGTGGTAAATGGAGACTGTTACATGACTTGCGGGAGGTAAATGCAGTCATTGAGCCCATGGGTGCCTTGCAACCTGGACTTCCCTCTCCTGCGATGATACCTCTTGATTGGCCCCTTGTTGTCATAGACTTGAAAGACTGCTTTTTTACCATTCCCTTGCACCTTGACGATGCACCTTGTTTTGCCTTTTCAGTGCCCACCCTAAATCATGCAGAGCTGATGAAAAGGTTTCACTGGACAGTTTTGCCGCAAGGCATGTGCAACAGCCCAACTATATGCCAGAGGGTGGTGGACCTTACTCTGCAACCTGTGCGCTGCCAATTTCCTGATGCAACCATATACCACTACATGGACAATATTTTACTTGCAGCTAAAGACCATTCTGTTTTGTGTTCCATACAGGTGGCTGTCGTTCAGGCAGTTTAAGCAGCTGGCTTGGTCGTTGCACCTGAGAAAATGCAGCAGCAGGCCCCGTGGCATTACCTAAGGCGGAAAATTACTCAGCAGACTATCTGCCCTCAGCCACTAAAGCTTTGTGTTAAAGATAACTTGACCTTAAATGATTTGCAGAAATTACTAGGTATTACTGTATCCTGCAGCCGTAGGGAGGAGAGGAGAGAAGATCCAGCAGGCAGGAATTGTGCAGCAAGATTGATTTATTTAATTATTTCACAAACTCTTTTATAGACTTTTTTCTTCATAGTCTAGTTGGACAAAGGATCAGCCATCCCCTGGGTTGATTCGCTAGAAATCCTAAACATTCATTGTCAAAATATTTTTCTACTGTACCATAAACATAGTTCTACAAGGTTCAGGTGTTCATAGTTTACAGAACTTCCGCAAATATCTTTGTTATCTTCGTGAGAGAGAAAAGTATCTCATGGGCTTAGAAAGCAGCAAGAAAAATTCTTGCTAGCAGCGATATTGTATCCACAACTAGGTTCCCTGAATTGGTTACATCCCATTCCAGGTTTATCCACAGAGCTTTTGTATCCCCTATTTGATTTACTCAGAGGTGACCCTGCTCTTAATTTTCCCCAACAGCTCACTCCAGAGACTAAAAAGGCCCTTGAGCATTGTGCTCAGGAACTGGAAAAGCGCCATAAACCATTTCTAAAACCCATTTCTCTTGCCAAAGTAGCTAGTAAATTTCAACTTTTTTGCAGTTTTGTTTCAGTGTTTTGCTGATGACAATGATCCCTTGCATGTGCTGGAGTGGCTATTTCTACCTCATACAGCAACAAAGACTGTATGGACTGTTAATGACATGTTTGTGCAGTTGATTATGAAAGGCAGCAGATGCTCAATGGCCGGGACCCACATGTAATCTATGTGCCTGCTAACAAAGAAAATTTGTCATGGTTGTTGTCAGAGGACACTAACTTGCAGATTGCACTTGCAGGCTTTTCAGGACAGTTGATTATCCACTACCCTTCACACCGCCTGTGGACGGAGGTGGGTAGCCTCCCCTTATATGCAAAATGCCACTTGTCTTGGGGTGACCTTATGATGTGTATCCCATATCGCTGCCTATGCCCAGAAATTAATTTTTGGGCTTTTCTATGCCTCTAAACTGAGCCTGAGAGGGGGAAGGAAAAAACTGAGCAAAACTTTCTCAAAGCAGTTTGCAGCTTGTTCAAGGTCACAAAAAGATAGCAGGTTTTTTTTTCCCCAGCTGGGGCAGGGGAGCGAGGAAGCACCGGGCTTACTGCTTTCCAGTCAGCTTTTGGCCAGTTTTTCCAGTTTCTTGTTCCCCGGAAAGAGACTGAGAGTTGAACTTTTCCTTCTCTGGAATTTTGGATTTTCTCCCTTTTCCACTGGACTACTCGATTGCTGTAACATCAGAGCACATTGGGAGGACTTTCCACCGGGCACAGAGGGCCTGGCCCCGGCCCAAGCCCCAGCTCCGAGGAAACCAAAGGGAGGACTCGAACACTTTCCCAGGTTTTTCCTCTACAGTGAAAGATTTTACCATTTAACATTATTTTCCTTTCCCGTGTGTTTGTTAAATAAATAGTTTTATCTTCTTCACTTTCCTTCGAGGAAAATCTATTTTTTCCCGAACCTGGTGGGGGGAAGGGGTGGTTGTGCCTTCTCTCAGAGGATATATTTCTAAATTTGGCCAAACCGGAACAAATTTAGTGGAGCCCAACTGTGTGGCTCGAAAGAAAGTGAAAAACCCCCTGTGCTAATTACATTTTGGTTTAAATTTACTTATTCTGTGTTGGGGTAAAGTAGTCACCATGCTGGTTGAGTTCATAATGTCTCTCTGGCTCGATGTACTCATGTCTTTCTGGTCCTTAGGCTTCATTGAGGTACTAGTGCTTTTTTGGTCCCTAGGGTTGTTTCCCTATCCAGAACTTGCTCCAATCTTGTCCTTGATATGTAAATTTTACAGAGAAGGGAGACGAATCAGGATTTCTATTTTGCTGTGCTCAGTGATAATGATTTATAAGAAGTTCATAGAGGTACAGGCAGCTGGTCAAGGTGTGTATAAGTGGTTTCTCCGTCCTAACCCCAGTCCTAGCTTCAGTAGCCTGTTTTGGGAATTTATTAGTAATTGCACCCAGATTGTTAGAGGAGGAGGAGTCGGGGTTTCCCTTCCCTTTAAATTTGATAGGTTATCTTTTGAGAATGTTCAGTATCCCCTGGATGTTAAAGAGACCACCCTCCTGGAATTTAATCTGGTAATCTTCCTCTATGTGGTTCGCAGCTTGTCTAGAATGAGAGCTCAGATTTCCAGGGTGACTGCCGAGACACCTGACCCAGAGGTGGAAAATCCTGAGTGGTGTGGGGAATGGGAGGTCATCGGCCAAACCCTAAAGAAATTCTCTGACCCAATAGTTTGGGATTTCCCGTCTGAACAAATTCAGAAACCGGCTGAGGTGGGAAAATATCTGAAAGAGAAATACAATGACAATTCTAATGAGAACAAGCTCCTTGCAATATGTTGGGCTTTGACATATGCCTATCGCACATTGCAGCAGGTAATGGTAGAGAGGCAGGAAGATCAATCAGCAAAGCCTGCAGATACCCCAGTGTCATAGGTTAGCAAGCATAGTCCCGGAAGGGACGTCCTTGCTAAGGGGTGCTTACAGTTTCCTCTGGGAACTGATAGAACCTATCAGCTGGCCAGTTTGAATATGGACAATTCTCTAAGCCACTTAAAGTTGTGACCACCTCTGTGATCCACATTTAAAAATAGACAAACTCCCCCCCTCCAAGCTCTCTCTCGTTTCTGGCGCTGGGACAGGTGGCTGCAGGCCCCGTGTGGGGGCCAGGCCACGGCCATCCTGAAGCCATGGACCTGTTCCAGCCATGGAACCCCCCCCACTGCCTTGCCGTGGGCAGCAGGAGCGGCTCGGCTCTCCCCCCTCTCCACTGCGATAAGAAAGATTCAACATTCCAGCTGCAAAGCTGCAAGGCCGAGGTGAGATTAACCCTTTTTACTGCTGTGAAGAGCTGAAAACCTGAGGGAAGAGAGAGAGGAGATGCTTAAAGCTGAAATTCTGTTGTGAAGCTATGATATATCAGAGTATCCCGTTGTAATTTCATGAAGATATGGGGGGTGGAGTGTTCAACTCGTAAGCAAAAGCACCTGCGCTGAGATAGGCAGATGCTGACGCAGCTGTAATTTCATGAGAAGTTTGGACAGGGAGAGATGAACCAGATGAGGACTTTTGCTCCAAACGGGAAAGGAGAAAACCTCAGTCCCTAGAGATGCTCCCAGAGATAGTCCTAACGATGAAGATGATGAAGACCCTTTGCTCCCAGGGAAGGAGAAGGGCCTCTGTTTTTGTTTCTGAACGGCTCAACCTTAAAATTGTACCCCAAAAACCTTCAAGAGTGGACCCTCGAAAGCAGTTGCGGGAAAAGCTGTAAGTCGGGGGAAGGTACTCACACGCAGGCAGAGAGACTCCTCTTCCTAAATGGACTGAACAATATTTGGAAGCGGGCGGCTGTCTCGTTGTGATAATGTTCTCATAGCATGAGCAAGAAGAGACTTCTCTTTCTAAATGGACTAAACAAGGTTATTATGGAAGTGGTAAACAGACTGAACATCTTAAGGGTTGTCTTTTCACATTGTCAGTGGGAGAAGGGAGGAAGGTGGGGGGAGGAGGAGAGTTCGGAAGGTGGTATAATTTTTTTTTCTTCTTTTAGGTCTGTTAATAAACTTCTTTATATTCTTTCAAGTTTGGTGCCTGCTTTGCATTTCTCCTAATTCTTATCTCACAGCAGATAAACAGTAATGAGTATTTTGGACCAAACCACTACACCCAGTCACTCAGGCTGCAGATAAACCAGACAGCAATCCCAAACCAAATGGAGAGTCTAAGCCACTGACAGTGGCTCCTGTCACGAGGAAAAAGCACACAACCAAAACTGATCGCCCAGTGAAAGATGATGATGATGCAGGGGAAGGGACCTCAAAAGATGCAGGGGAAGGAAACTCAAAACCACCAACGGACACAGGCACAGAAACCATTACTGAGTCCGTGTCCATAAAGGACCTTCACAGCCTAAGAAAGGATTACACCCGACAGTCCGATGAATCCATAATAAGTTGGATGGTCCGTATTTGGGATGCGGCCGGTGATGATGTGATGCTGGATGGTGCTGAAGCGAGGCATTTGGGATCCCTGTCACATGATCCAGTGATCGAGCAAGCGATGAAAAGGGGGGCTGACTCTACCAGTATCTGGAGATGGATTTTGACAGGCGTGACTGAAAGATATATGTGTGGAGATGATCTCTACATGCAGCAAACGCCGTGGAAGACCATAGAACAAGGGATCCAATGCCTGAGAGAACTAGGGGTGGTAGAGGTTGTCTTCGCAAATGACCCAGGATTGAGGAGTCCAGACCAGGCCAGAGTTATTCCATACATGTGGCGAAAACTCATACAACTTGGGCCACATGAATACACTTCTGCTTTAGCAATAATGAAACCAGACTACGGTGCAAATGAGACCGTGCAGGATATGGCAGTGAAGCTCCGAGCATATGCAGACTCTGTGCATGGCCCAACACATGCAAGAATCGCAGCTGTGGAAACATGTATGCAGAAAATGGAAGATAAGGTAGAGAAGAATCACCAGGAGATTAAAGAGTGCCTTCTCCGCGGATGTTCCCCAGAGAGAAGGTACATCCCACGAAGTGAGCTGTGGGATTTCCTGTGTGACAGTGGGGAAAACATGAGGAAGTGGGGTGGACAACCCACTTCTGCTCTGGCAGCACGAGTGTGAGAATTGAAGGAGCGCAAGTCTCAGAAAGGAGGATCTACCAAAAAGGAAGTAGCTCCAGTTGCCTGTAGCCAAACTGCCGGAAATGATTGAAAAGACGATGGCATGTCCAATTCCCATGAAGGAACCTCTAAGATACAGGGCCAGGGAAAGAAGGATAACCAGGCATAGAGGGGCCCTGCCTCTAGGCAGGTAGAGGCCAGGGAAAATCGTGTTTTTTGGACTGTGTGGATTCGTTGGCCTGGTACATCAGAACCACAAAAATATGATGCCTTGTTTGACACTGGTGCGCAGTGTACAATAATTCCATCGCAGCATGTGGGGGTAGAATCTGTTTCTATTTCTGGTGTGACAGGTGGATCACAAAATTTGACCTTGGTGGAAGCTGAGGTGAGCCTGACTGGAAACGAGTGGAAGAGACATCTCATTGTGACTGGTTCAGAGGCCCCGTGCATTTTGGGTATAGACTTCCTCCGGAGCGGGTATTTTAGAGACCCAAAGGGATTCAGGTGGGCTTTTGGAATAGCTGCTGTGGAGACAGAGGGCATTAAGCAATTGAACACTTTGCCTGGAATATCAGAGAACCCGTCTGCAGTCGGCCTTCTGAAGGTGGAAGAACAAAGAGTACCAATTGCTACCTCGACAGCGCATTGCCGAGAGTACCGGACAACTCGAGATGCTGTGATTCCCATCCACAAGATGATCCGCGAGCCGGAGAGCCAAGGGGTGGTCAGCAAGACCCACTCACCCTTCAACAGCCCCATCTGGCTTGTGCGCAAATCGGAAGGAGAATGGAGATTGACTGTGGACTATCGTGCCTTGAATGAAGTGACTCCACCACTGAGCGCTGCTGTGCCGGACATGTTGGAGCTCCAGTACGAGCTGGAGTCCAAAGCAGCCAAGTGGTATGCCACTACTGACATTGCTAATGCATTTTTCTCCATTCCTCTGGCAGCAGAGTGCAGGCCCCAGTTTGATTTCACCTGGAGGGGTGTGCAGTACACCTGGAACCGACTGCCCCAGGGGTGGAAGCACAGTCCCACCATCTGCCATGGACTGATCCAGACTGCACTAGAAAAGGGTGAGGCTCCAGAACATTTGCAGTACATTGATGACATCATTGTGTGGGGGAACACCGCAACAGAAGTGTTTGAGAAAGGAGAGAAAGTTATCTGGATTCTCCTGGAAGCTGGTTTCGCCATCAAGAAGAGCAAAGTCAAGGGACCTGCCCGAGAGATCCAGTTCCTGGGAGTGAAATGGCAGGACGGACGACGTCAGATTCCCACTGAGGTCATCAATAAGATCACAGCAATGTCTCCACCAACCAACAAGAAGGAAACACAAGCTTTCCTAGGTGCCATTGGCTTTTGGAGGATGCATATTCCTGAGTACAGCCAGATTGTGAGTCCTCTTTACCTGGTTACCCGCAAGAAGAATGATTTCCATTGGGGCCTCGAACAGCAACAAGCCTTTTGCCCAAATCAAGCAGGAAATCGCTCATGCCGTAGCCCTTGGCCCAGTCAGGACAGGACCCAAAGTGATGAATGGGCTCTACTCTGCAGCCGGGAGCCATGGTCTGTCCTGGAGCCTTTGGCAGAAGGTGTCTGGTGAGACTCGAGGTCGACCACTGGGATTTTGGAGCTGAAGCTACAGAGGGTCTGAAGCCAACTACACCCCAACAGAGAAGGAAATCTTAGCAGCCTATGAAGGAATCCAAGCCGCCTCAGAGGTAATTGCCACTGAGGCACAACTCCTCCTGGCACCCCGACTACCAGTGCTGGGGTGGATGTTCAAAGCAGAGGCTCCCTCTCCCCACCACGCCACCAATGCCACATGGAGCAAATGGATTGCTCTCATCACACAGCGCGCCCGTATCGGAAAACTGAATCGCCCTGGGATTTTGGAAATAATCACAAATTGGCCTGAAGGTGAAAACTTTGGTCTCACTGATGAAGAAGACCAAGCGACACACACTGAAGAAGCTCCACCATACAACCAACTGCCATCAGAAGACACACGCTACGCTCGTTTCACCGACGGTTCTTGTCGCATCGTAGGGATGAAACGAAAGTGGAAAGCAGCCGTATGGAGTCCCACACGACGGGTTGCAGAAGCTAGTGAAGGAGAAGGTGGATCAAGCCAACTCGCTGAACTCAAAGCTGTTCAACTAGCCCTGGACATTGCTGAAAGAGAGAAGTGGCCAAAGCTCTACCTCTACACTGATTCATGGATGGTAGCCAATGCTCTGTGGGGATGGCTGGAAAAGTGGGAAAAAGCTAATTGGCAGCGTAGGGGAAAACCAATCTGGGCTGCTGAAGAGTGGAAAAACATCGCTGCCCGAGTAAGAAAGCTAACTGTGAAAGTCCGCCATGTAGATGCCCATGTTCCCAAGAGTAGGGCTAATGAGGAGCACCAAAACAACAAGCAGGTAGACCAGCCTGCAAAGATAGAAGTGTCACAGGTAGACTTGGACTGGAAACACAAGGGAGAGTTGTTCCTAGCTCGATGGGCCCATGATGCCTCAGGCCATCAGGGCAGAGATGCCACCTATAAGTGGGCACGAGACCGAGGGGTGGATCTAACCATGGACAGTATCTCCCAGGTCATCCATGATTGTGAGACGTGCGCTGCAATCAAGCAGGCCAAGCGGGTGAAGCCCCTGTGGTATGGTGGGCGATGGTCCAAATACAAGTATGGAGAGGCCTGGCAGGTTGATTACATCACACTGCCTCAAACCCGCCAAGGCAAGCGCTATGTGCTCACAGTGGTAGAAGCCACCACTGGATGGCTGGAGACCTACACTGTGCCTCATGCTACAACCCGGAACACCATCCTGGGCCTTGAAAAGCAAGTCCTTTGGAGGCATGGCACCCCTGAGAGAATTGAATCTGACAATGGGACTCATTTTAAGAACAGCCTTATTAACACCTGGGCTAGAGAACATGGCATTGAGTGGGTGTACCATATCCCTTACCATGCACCAGCTGCAGGCAAAGTGGAACGGTGCAATGGATTGTTGAAAACCACTTTGAAGGCACTGGGTGGGGGAACTTTCAAAAATTGGGAACAGAATCTAGCAAAGGCCACCTGGTTAGTTAACACCCGAGGTTCCACCAGTAGAGCTGGTCCAGCCCAATCTGAATCCCTGCATACAACAGATGGAGATAAGGTCCCAGTAGTGCATGTCAGAGGTCTGTTAGGAAAGACTGTGTGGATGAATTCTGCCTCAAGTACCGACGAACCCATCCGTGGGGTTGTCTTTGCTCAGGGACCTGGTTGCACATGGTGGGTAATGCAGAAAGATGGAACAACACGTTGTGTACCACAGGGAGATCTGATTGTTGTGTGAAAACCACCTGTAGTGTGAAATGCCAGTATACCCCTGCTTGCTGATTGTCACTGTCACTGTTCGTATATAGCTGTGTATATATATATATATATGTATTAATGTGTATATAGAATTAGAATATCTTAGTTTGGGCATTGAGCCAACAATATGGGATAAGGGGTGGAATGTCTTGTGGTGACCTTATGATGTGTATCCCATATCGCTGCCTATGCCCAGAAATTAATTTTTGGGCCTTTCTATGCCTCTAAACTGAGCCTGAGAGGGGGAAGGAAAAAACTGAGCAAAACTTTCTCAAAGCAGTTTGCAGCTTGTTCAAGGTCACAAAAAGATAGCAGGTTTTTTTTTCCCCAGCTGGGGCAGGGGAGCGAGGAAGCACCGGGCTTACTGCTTTCCAGTCAGCTTTTGGCCAGTTTTTCCAGTTTCTTCTTCCCCGGAAAGAGACTGAGAGTTGAACTTTTCCTTCTCTGGACTTTTGGATTTTCTCCCTTTTCCACTGGACTACTCGATTGCTAAAGAGTTTGAGTTACATTTGGTTTTGCCCGAGCTTAGAACAAAGGAGCTCAGAGCACATGGCAGGAGCAAGTGTCTTTGGGAGGGGGAGGGGAAGCTCAGAACAGGCAGCAACAGGGTTAGGCTCAGCACACATGTTCTTAATGAGAAATGCGATCCAAAGGTAACCTTTTGGAACACTGCAGAGCGCATCTCTGGCAGCTTGATACCATCAATTGGTACTGCTCACTCTGGCTTCCTTAAACAAGCTTGGCTGCTGGCTTGCAAAGGAAGCTAATGCTACTAGTGCCACTCTTTCAGCAATACTAATTGACGCTAACTCGATGCAACATGCAACACTGCAGAACAGGGTGGCCACTGACTTCTTGCTGTTGGCTCAGGGCCATGGATGCAAAGAATTTGATGGCATGTGTTGCATGAACTTAAGTGATCATTCAGAATGCATTCATAAAAGAATCAGTAATCTTAAGCAGCTTACTAAGCAGCTACAGCAGGAATACTGTCCCTGCCCGGCTCTGTGGGGTCCCACGTGCACTCACAGAAGCACAGGTGGGTTCAGTATTATAGTCGGTAGCAAAGAGTCAAGAAGGGCATTTGCGTGAGTTCCAGCAGGAGCAGTTATTGCTTCTACACTGTTGAAGGTTGCAGAGGCAAATATGAACATGATCCCAAAGCTCACAGTTTTGTCTGGGGGTGGGGAAAAGGCAGGACTAGGGAACGGGGACCAATGGGGAAGCTCTGGGGAAGTGACAAGGGGCAGAGGTTAACAGCCAACTGGGGAATCCAAACTGGGATAGATTAACATAACAGAACAAGCATCTCAGGAGAAGCCCCTTTGTCCATCCCATCACAAAGTGGCTCCTGTGGTACTAGGGACCCGTCTTACTGAGAACTCTCTCGCCCTTGTAATGTATGTTCACCAGCTACCACAATTCCTCCTTTCTGTATTAGACAAAAGGGCTTCCCCCAGGGATCTCAAAATTCAAATATCCCAAACAACCAAACATACCCAAAACAATTAAATTATCAGAAGCACCCACAACCCAATATCTCAATAAGTCCTAAAATCTTTCAGAGGATTTTCTCTCTGGATGCTGGAATGCATGCTCTCATGGGTGGAGGTGAGGTTGAAGCAACACAGTTCTCTTTGGGCTGCAGCACAGTCCAAGCATTCACTGCTGGTGGTACTAGGAGCATCCAGAGGACAGCAGGGTGATAGGTGATAGGTGTTGGGTGCTGGGCACCATGGTGGTGAATGTGGGCACAGGCTCTGGCAGTTGCTTCTGTTGGGGTTTCAAATAAAGTTAAAATTTTGCAGTTTCAAATGGGGGGGGCTTTTCCCTTCCCCCCTCTTTACGTAAAGGTCTGGGGAAAGGGGAATGGATAACTGTTACAGTGGGGATTCTGTAACACGATGCACCAAACCAGGAGTCCCGTGGAAAAGAAATATATATGGACGGATTCTTGGTAGATGTTTCAGAGAGATGTTTATTTCTCCAGCTGCGTGGCCGGGATCTCTGCCGAGGAACTCTTACAATCACGGGATCCGAGGGTCCTTGCCCGCGCAGTGAAACACAAACCAACCAATGGCGAACGAGGCTGACCAGGGGCTAGGAAACCCCGTGTCTCCCCTCAGGGCCCCTCTCCCAGGGCTACATGGCAGGGGGAGGAGACCCCAACATTGCACCCATTTATTTTTAACAAAAAGAGATTTAAAACTTAACATTGAAAATAACTGGATAAACATAACAAGAACAGTTTTAAAACAATACAAGCCACCCTCCTGAGTCTTTAAATGCCCAAACAGATTCTGTGGAACATCTTAGGGCTGACAGAAGGGAGACAGAACTCTCTGAGCATGCTTTGTGGGGAAACTGAGGCAGGAGAGGGTTTAATTTCTTCCCTCCCCCTTTTCATCCCCCACTCGGCATTCGAAAGGGATTTTTGGGGAAACAATTGGCAAAGGTATGGTTTTGTGAGGGAAACCATGCATGAAAAAACGGATTGGGAATACACTGGGGGTAATAGGACATAGGGAAAAAGGGAAAGGTGGGATTAGGAAAGGGAGACTGTGATGCCTTTTCCTGGTCTTAAAATCAAGAGTCATACACGGTTAGAAGGGGAAAAGGGATTTTACCTTGGTATTTATTTTAAGGAATACAGAAGCTGTAAAAAGGTATAACAGGGGTACAAAAGAAAAGGCAAAAATCTTCATGGCATCATTTCCCCCCTTTTAGAGACTAACAAAACTCTATCTTGTCTAGTCTCTACTCTACTGTATTTTTTACCCACAACCGGTTTACACAACCGGCTGCTCCACAGGCAATTACATAGATAATAACTACAATTACAGCTATGATGAATATTTCTTTTACCCAGGCCCAGTTTCATAACCATGAGGTGAGGGTAACAAAAATATGATCAAATTTTAAGGTGTTATTTCTAGAAGCTACTTCATGTAGAATTTGAGTTCTCTTCCAAATTTCATCCAAATCTTTCTTAATTTTTCTATTAAAATGCTAATTAATGGCCAGTGACCTTTCCCATCTAGGGGTGGTAACTGAGTACAGATCCAGCAATTGCTCTTATTAAGAATTTTGGACACATTTTGGACCACAGTCTTATGCAAATCATGGGGTGAACCCGTAACCATGGTTACCAGTTGGGCAAACAGCAAACATGTAAAAAACAGTTTAGACTGCATCTTTCTGATTTGTATCAGTCTCTGTCTTCTCGGTGATTTCAGGAGCAGAAGCTTTCTTCACCCTGGAGTAGTGAATCCACGGTCCCTTGCCAGCAACCTTGACGGAAGTAAAAGTGGTCAGCAAAACTTGGAATGGTCCCTTCCACTTGGCTTGCAAGGGGTCGCTGTCCCACCACTTGATGTAGACCCAGTCTCCAGGCTGGAATGGATGAGCAGGTGTGCCCAATCCTATTGGTTTGGATAACACGACGAATCTCTGGAGCTTCTGCAAAGTGGAACTCAGAGCCATTAAATATTTCTGCAAATCATTTTTACCTCTCATATGAATTTCCCCTGGGATATGTGGAACCTGGTATGGCCTGCCATATAATATTTCATAGGGACTGATGTTGTCCCTTCGCCTTGGCTGTATGCAGACTCTCAGCAAGGCTATAGTCAGGGCTTGAACCCACGTCATAGATGTCTCTTGACAAATCTTGCAAATCTGGGTTTTGAGGGTCCCATTTATGCGTTCAACTTTGCCACTTGCCTGGGGCCTGTATGGTGTGTGCAGGTCCCAGGTAAGTCCCAAAATCCTGCTAACTTACCCAACCACCGTTGCAAAAAAATGTGGTCCCCTATCTGATGACATTCCCAAAGGAACCCCAAATCTTGGTATTATATGATTAAGCAAAGCTTTTACAACTTCTTTTGCTGTGTTGGTGCGACAGGGGAAAGCCTCAGGCCATCCACTGAAGGTGTCAACCAGTACCAGTATATACCTGCATCCCTCTTTGCGTGGCATCTCAGCAAAATCTATTTCCCAATAATCTCCTGGGAGATCTCCTGTCTTTGTCACTCCTAACACAACTCTCTTGCTTGTGTCAGGGTTGTTTTTACAGCAGGTTTCACACTTGCTTGTTACAGATTGTACAATATCAGTCATTCCTCTCCCTATCACTACTTTCCTCAAATGTTTTAAAAGATTTTCTGTTCCCCAGTGGGTACTTTCATGCTCTTGTTGGGCTATTTCCCGAAGGATCAGGGGTGGAACTAAGACTTGTCCCACTGGGGTAACAGCCCACCCACCGTCTTTGATTTCAGCCTTAAGGAACTAAATTAATTTGTGATCCCTCTGATCGTATTTTGGGGTAAATGATGACAAATTTATCTCTTTCTGTGGTACCACTGCAAAAATGCCTTTTTCTGCAATCCCCCTGGCTGTTTTGTCAGCAAAACGATTTCCCAGTTCAGGGGCTGTTTTCCCTTTTTGATGACCCTTGCAATGCATGATAGCCACTTCCGTAGGCTTCCAAATACTCTGTAAAAGTGCAAGAATTTGTTTAGCATGCTTAACTTCATTACCTTGAGCAGTCAGCAGGCCACGTTCCTTCCAAATAGCTCCGTGGGCATGCACAACACTGAAGGCATATTTGGAATCAGTCCATATGTTCACCTTCCTCCCCTCGCTCAGTTCTAGAGCTCTCGTTAGTGCAATGAGTTTAGCTTTCTGTGATGATACATCTGGAGGCAAGGCTTTTACCTCAATGATTTTATCTGAGGTGGTTACGGCGTCATCCTCCTACCGTTTCTCATGAAGCTGCTCCCATCAGTGTACAGTTCCCAGTCTGGATCTTTCAAAGGAACATTTTTCAGGTCTGGTCTGCTGGAATAAGTTTCCTCTATTGTCTGCAAACAATCATGCTCAGGCACACTGTCAAGTAACATGGATGATAAAAACATCGCAGGGTTTACCACAGAAGTTGTTTTTAGAGTAACATCGTCCTGTTCTAACAACACAGATTGGTATTTGAGCATCCTGCTAGGGGAGAGCCAGTGTCCCCCCTTTTGCTCCAGCACATTTATCACTGCATGGGGTACATACACGACAGTGTGTTGCCCAAGGGTGAATTTATGGGCCTCCTGTATCAGAAGGACTGTTGCTGCCACAGCTTTCAAGCATCCTGGCCAACCCTGGGCTACATTGTCTAGTTGTTTTGAGAAATAGGCCCCAGCCCTTCGCTGGTCTCCAAGGTGCTATGCCAGTACCCCCAGAGCAACATTCAGTCGCTCATGTGTAAAGAGTTCAAAAGGTTTAGTCAGGTCCGGCAGCCCCAGAGCTGGGGCTGACATCAAGGAATGTTTCAGCTGTTTAAATGCAGCCCTGGCATTCTCTGTCCACATGATTTTCCCCTTTTCAGCTGCTTTAAGGACCTCATATAAAGGTCTCACCAGCAGACCGTAGTTTGATATCCACAGGCGACACCAACCTACCATTCCCAGGAAGGCCTGCATCTCCCTTACGGTATGGGGCTCTGGAAGTCGACAGATGGCTTCCTTCCATTCTCTGCTGAGTTGGTGATGTCCACGGAAAATTTCCAGGCCCAGGTATAGTACTGTTTCCCAGGCAACCTGTGCCTTCTCTTTCGAGACCCGATACCCACTTTGGCCCAAAAAGTTCAACAGACTTACAGTGAGCTCGATGCAGTCATCTTGTGTCTTGGCCGCTATCAAGATGTCATCAACATACTGGAGAACCGCTCCTCCTGGTTCTTGTTTCCTCCAGTCCTCAAGCTCCTTTGCCAGCTGGTTTCCGAATATGGTCGAGCTGTTTTTGAATCCTTGTGGTAAAACTGTCCAGGTGAGCTGGGTCTTTCTCCCTGTTTCAGGATTCTCCCACTCAAAAGCAAAGAGTTCTTGGCTATTCTTATGAACAGGAATGCAGAAAAAGGCATCCTTGAGATCTAAAACAGTGAACCACCCTAATTCATTTGTTAGTGTTGTCAAAAGTGTGTAAGGATTCGCTACCACTGGGTGTATGTCCTCTGTTATCTTGTTGATTTCCCTCAAATCCTGTACCAACCTGTAGCTTTTACCATCAGCTTTCTTCACTGGCAAGATTGGTGTGTTGTACCTGGATTCACTTTCTACTAATAACTCAAATTTGAGAAACTTTTCAATCACAGGTACCAATCCCTTATGAGCTTCTAATTTCTGAGGATATTGTCTTTGCCTTACTGGTGTAGCCCCTGCTTTGAGTGTGATACTCACAGCTTCAGCTTTTTTGTATCTCCCAGGAGAATCATTGGTCCACACTATTTGAATGACAGCCTCTTCAACTTCTTTGGGAATTTTTCCATGGCATTCCTGCACAAGTATAGCAGCTGCTTCGATAATTTTAGATTCTGGGATTATAACTTTCACTCCCCCTTCCTTTGAAAACTTAATTTCTGCTTCCAACTTTTCCAATAAAACTCTGCCTAACAATGGCATTGGGGAATTTGGCATATACAGGAACTGGTGAGTGACCCAGTGTTTTCCCAATTTAAATTTTAAAGGTTGGAAAAAAGGCCTTGTTTCACTTACCCCTGTAGCTCCAATCACATTCACAGTGTCTTGACTCAGTTTACCTTTTAAAGTATTTAACACAGAATACGTTGCCCCTGTATCAACCAGAAATTCAACATCATCATTCCCCAGCTTAGCTACAACCGAAGGCTCTGCTGGGGTAGTTACCTTCGGTCCCTGTCAGTCTGTATTTACAGTAAGTTCCGGAACTGGGGGCTTCTTTTTTGCTCATGATGGACACTCATTTTTCCAGTGCCCCAGTTTTTTGCAAATTGCGCATTGGTCCTCAGATAGGGGAAAAGGGGGACCCCTTTTTGATGTGTCAGATGACTTTTCCTTATCATACTTCTTCTTGTAGTGGGGTTTATGATGTTTATCTTTGTCTGCTAAGTCTCTGTTCTGGTATACCTTCCAGGCTACATTCAACAATTTACTTATGTCTGGTGGCTCATCTATCTTTTGCAGCTTTTTCTTTATGTCATTAGCAGATTGACCTATAAACAGGTAAGCCAGGTGGATCTGCTGCTCAGGTGAGTCAGGGTCTAAGGTAGTGTATTTTTGTGCAGCCTCTTTAAGCCTATTTAGAAACTCTGTGGGGGTCTCATTTGGATTTTGTTTGATCTCATATAACCTAGCCCAATTCACTGCTTTAAGAACGGCACATTTTAACCCAACAACCACTCATTTCTGGTATCGCTTCAGCTTTTCCATCTGTTCTGGGACATTGGGATCTCAGCCAGGGTTTGCTAGGGGATAGATATCATTAACTGACTCTTGGAGACTCCCAGTTGCAATTTGAGATATAGCAGCTTTGTTGACCATTTCTCTCTCTGTTTTATCCAATAATTCATCTAGCATAATATTTAGATCACCCCAATCTGGGTTTTGGGATTTTATGGCCATTTCTACACACATAGCTACTCTCTCCGGGTTGTCCCTGTACTTCCCAATTGAGTTTTTCCACTGCTGCAATTCTCCGAGAGAAAATGGTGCCTTTATATAAATGACTCCTTGATTTCCCACAGCCTGTTGCAGAGGTGCTTCTAATGCAAGTTCTTCCTCCCCCCCTTTATCTGTTTTGGACCTTGTGTGTTTAGCGACGGGACTGACTGCTTTCATAGCTTCTCGGGCTATCCTGCCCCTTCTTCTACCTCCCTCCCCATGAGAACCATCTGTATCAAAATCATCCCATTCGCTTTTAATTGAAATTGGTTCATTGCTTTTAAAACTTATTCCAGGCAAATGTTGATCAGGAACTGCCTCACTCTTTGTGGCAGTGGAGGGGTAGGGAGGCAGGGGCTGCAAGCAGGTTCTCCCGTCCCTAGCTCTGTAAGAGCCGCCTGGGTCGGGGCCATCCCATCTGCCCTCAGCTTTAACACTGCCTGTGCCGCAAGGTGGGGAGAGCGAGCGGCTCCTCCTGTCTCTGGCTCGGAAACTTGCGGTTCTCTGTATTGGGGAATGCCGCCGCAATTGCCCGTGTCCATTTCTACCTTCACTTCTGTGTTCAGGGTACTCGGGGAAAGGCGGCCAGCCTGCCCCTTCCCCTCCCCTTTCCCCGTCTCTGCCTCTGGAAAGGTCAGAGAGCGGTGGCCAGTCTGCACCTTCCCTGCCTCTGGAAAAGTCAGGGGGCGGTGGCCAATCCGCATCTCTCCTACCTCCGCGCCCGCCCTCTGCCCCTGACGAGGCTGGGGGTGGGGGGGCCCTGTGCCGCTCCTCCGGCTTGGAGCCGGCCGCCTGCCCCCTCCCCTGCCCCCACCCGGACAGCGGCGGGGACAGCGGAGGCGGCGACGGCAGCGGCGGCGGCAGCAGTGGGGGAGCCACTGCTCCCCCATCCCCCGCCCCCACCTGTGTGGGCCGCCTCGGCGGCGAAGTCGGTGGCGGCGGCGGTGGTGGGGGAGCCACTGCGCCCCCATCTCCCCCCTGTGTGGGCTGCCCCGGCGGTGGCGGCGGTGACGTCGGTGGCGGCGGTGGCGGTGGGGGAGCCACTGCTCCCCCATCCCCCACCCCCACTTGTGCGGGCTGCCCCGCCGGCGGAGGCGGCGGTGGCGGTGGTGGCAGCGGAGCCACCACTTCCCCCCCCCCCCGTGCGGGCTGCCCCGGCGGTTGAACGGGGTGGGGAGACCCCCCCCCCATTGCGCAAAGCTGGTGCTACCATATCTGTATCTGTCATATCAATTTCTCTGTCCGTATTAGTATACGAGTCAGCTTGCTGTGACTTTTTCTTTCCCTTTCTCCTCCTCAAAGTCATTTCCATATTACTTTTGTCTACCACATATGCTTCTTCCCTGTTCAGATACATAGTAAAAAGTTCTGCATATCTTAGTTCATCAAACCTATGTAATGATCTCAATTCTACCATCAGGTCAGTAATGATGTTACTTTCCAAACTCCCATAGTGAGGCCAATTTCCTTGACTTAATTTTAAAGTTGGCCAAACCCGTGTGGACAGTCTGATCAATTCTCGGGTGTCCAAAGTAGTTTTTCGCCCTGTCAGTCATCTCCAGTGTTTTATTATCAACTCTAATGGGCTGTTAGGAGGGATTTTTTCATTCACACCGCCCATGTTTGCTCACAGACAGGAAAACTCTGCCAGAGGGAAGCTCTTAACTCTGGAATTCAGACTGCAATCTGGCCTTGGAATTCCGATTTCCCAGGCAGTTTATCTAGGTTACTACACAAACACTTCAAAACAGCACTTTAAAATACTAAAAAGCAACTAGTTTTAGCAAGCAGTAAATGCGCGCTCGCGAAAATCTGGTCTCAAAAGAATTCGAACCCTCAACTTCCCGACGTCCCAACCAACCAACCAACCAACCTCTGAGCCACTCCTGCAGCTGCATAGGGTGCAGCCTCTGGGCTCCTGTGGACTCTACGGAGGGCGTCCCCTCCTTTCCACAGTTTGCAGGGGAAAAGTTTAAGCTTTCCCCTTTTGTGGGCTTTTATGCCCCCAACCTTTCCAACCCCCTTGGAGATCTCCTTCCCTAGTGCTAGCACAGTCTCGGTAGTATCGATCCCCTTTTCACTCACCTCTTTCCGTGCTTCTGCCTTTCCGTGCTGGGTCCTAATGTCCTGGTCACAGTCTTAGATTGTTGCTCCGGCCCCTCTGTAATTTGCCGGCAAAGAGAGGGGCAAAGCAAGATGTGTTCCAACCTAAGACTGCGATTTTCAAGGTCTTTAGTGTCCCTTTGTGGTCGCCAGCAACTGATGCCTTTTCCTGGTCTTAAAATCAAGAGTCATACACGGTTAGAAGGGGAAAAGGGATTTTACCTTGGTATTTATTTTAAGGATCCTTAGGTGCCCATGTCCAGGTCATATGCATCGAGATGCACCCCGCCGAGTCCATCTCTGTGTCCCCCTCCCCCCAACATTGGGTATAACATCATAGGTTTTACTAATTAGCATATCTATCAAAGATTCCCCAATGAGAGGCTCAAGTGAGCCCCCCTCCCCAAGGAACCTTCCCCTGGATGGTTCTATCTTGGTTTACAGAATATGTTCTGGAGAGGACCTTGGGGTCTGGGGCACACTGATCCCTAGCTACGAAGCTTCTAAAATGTTTAGTCTCTTAGCTTGACAAACAAGTCCAAGAATGTAGGCAAAAAGCACTAGGAATACAGAAGTTGTAAAAAGGTACAACAAGGGTATAAAAGAAAAGGCAAAAATCTTCATGGCATCACTGTAGGGGGGGCTTATAATGGAGATACTGTCTAACACGACTACGATTTTTAGCACATATACTGTCTTTTACAGGAACACCATCAGGTCCAGTGACCTGTGATGCTTGTAACCCTTTTCTACCTTGTATAATTTTGAATTCTACCACCTCTCCATCTCCCAAGCTTGGGATGCATTTTTCAGGGTTATTCTTTTTAATAGCAGTTCTCTGCACGAATATGTCACATCTTATTATAAAACCATAATTTTGTTTATCATTATACCACTTTACTATTCCTAAAATCTTAGCTACTATGATCTTTTCCTTTTTCCGAGTGGCTGCTGTTTTCTGTCTCGCTGCATTCTTGCTTTCTCTTTCGCTCGCTCCCGTGTTGGAATTGCTGGAGCTGCTGGGGCTGCCAGGGCCGCTGGAGCTACTCGTGCCTGCGCGCTCTTCTCGGGGTCGCACTCGAGGCCGTGCGGGCCGGGCCGGGCCGTGCTGCTCAGTTCTCCGTGCATCGCCTCCTCTGGTCGCAGCTTCGCTGCCGATGCCAGGCACTGCAGCTACGTCTCAGCTGGGCCCCCGAGGGATGACTCCCCTGCACCCTGCTCCAGTGCGTGTTTTGGCTGGGCGCGGCTCCGCTCCACCGCCACTGCTGCCAGCCGCCGCCCGCGTGCCGCCCCTCTTGGCCAGGCTTTCACGGGGCTCGCTCCACCATGCGCTGCGTGGGGCTGGGTGGGCACCGCCGGGTCGCGCCACTTCCGCCGCGCCTTGCTCCGCTGCCGACCCTGCGGCTCGCATGGCTCTGCCCGGATGCGGGAACTGCCTCGCTGCTGCTCGAAGAGCCCTCAGTGCACGTAGCTGAGGCCGCACGGTCCCTGAGCCAGGCTTCCCTTCGGCAGGACACAGCTGACATTGCTCAACAGTCTCGGTAATTAAATAATATTCACAAAAATATTCTTCCATCAGCATGTATTTTGACTCAAAAATTAACTGTGTCCAAATGGTGTTCCAAAAGTCTTTGGTAAGAATTAAATCCCAAGAAACATAGAAAAAGTTCTTAAACAACCATGAAAGGAAGTGTTTCAGTTCCTTTTGAGCTTGAATTAAGCTAAAATTTGCAAATCGTTTTTCAAGAATCTTTTCAAGTTTAAGATAAATGTCCATATGCGGCTCTGAGAGCCAAGAGTCTTCCCACGGTTCCTCCATAGTTTAGATATGGAATAGCAAAACAAAACCAAGAAGAGGAATCCACAGTTTCTAGGGTTTACTCACACAAATCAGTCGCTTAGGGATCGGGGATCGTTCTGCTCGCAATTCGCCACCATTTATGTTACAGTGGGGATTCTGTAACACGATGCACCAAACCAGGAGTCCCGTGGAAAAGAAATATATATGGACGGATTCTTGGTAGATGTTTCAGAGAGATGTTTATTTCTCCAGCCGCATGGCCGGGATCTCTGCCGAGGAACTCTTACAATCACGGGACCCGAGGGTCCTTGCCCACGTAGTGAAATACAAACCAACCAATGGCGAACGAGGCTGACCAGGGGCTAGGAAACCCCGTGCCTCCCCTCAGGGCCCCTCTCCCAGGGCTACATGGTGGGGGGAGGGACCCCGACAGATAACAAGTAGTAAATAAAGAGAGGGGTGCAAGTTAACAGAAAACATCTCAGTAGGAGTATTGGGGAGTGTGGTTGTGGGAAAGGCAAGGCAGAGGGGTGGTAGTAGGGAATATTAACTGTTGGGAAAGCAACAGAAGGGGTAAGATCTGGGGAGACACCACAGGTGTCTTGACTTATCCGTTCGAAGTCTTGTTTGCAGTTCTGGTTACAGGATGGTGAGTCTGTTTCTATGGTGGACATTGGTGCTGTTTTGCGTCATCTCTGTTTCTAAGCAGCGGTGGTCTGGTCTTTTGACTGCACCCTGTTCATCTTTGGCGTTGTGTCTGCAGCAACGGTGTTTGCTGGGCTGATGCAGGGCTTGTTTTTCTCTGGCAGTTTCTAGGTGTCATCTGTGGCGTTTGGCTTCTTCACTCCAGTCTTTTGATCTTTACACTCTCCATCAGAATGTGAGAAGTCACTGTTCTATTTCTTTGGCTGCTGTTCTGCATGCTCCAGCTGCACTTGTGAGCTGGTCAGGTCGACTGCTTCTCTTACGATGTTTTTGCAGATCTCTGGGAACAGTCTGAGTCCTACAGCCTGGCTCCTGCTACCCCCCTCTTGTTCTGCTTTTCATGCAGCACAGGGGTGGAATTTGCTGGCAGGGCTGGGGCTGAGGTGAAAGGCACCATGCAGGCGGGGTTTTCGTAGCCAGAGTCGCAGAACAGCAGCGGCTTGTTAGCCTTGGGGCATTCGCAGAGCAGCAGCGGTGGGGGGGGGGAAGGCACGGCCCCGCAGTGCCGCGGCAGTGAAGGAGCGGCCGGGACGAGCTGGGGCAGAGTGTTCTCGCAGGAGCTGCCTCCACCTCACTGCCACAGCCGGGGAAACGACAACAAACTGTCTCTTCAACTCCCGCACCATGTGGGCGACCAGGGTGAGCCGCTGCAAGTGGCCGCGCAGGGCTCGGTCTTTGGCTAGCAGTGTGGCTGGCTTGGGCGCGCCCCCGCCTCGGTGGAGGGAAGCAGCCAGGCATGAACCGGCAGGGGGAGCAAAGCGGCTGGGGCCGCACCCCGTCTAAGCTGCCACAGCTGCCGCAGCTTCTTCAGTCTGTGTTCGAAAGGCACTAGATCCCCTCTGTCTCTAGTATCGTCAGGCTGTCTCAAGCCTCTCAGGGAGTCTCCGAATGCTCCTGCGGGGCTGCCGGGAAAGGTTTGGCCTGGGGCTGCAGCCACCGTCGGAGTTTAGTTCTAGGGCGTTCTCACCAGCGACTCTTGCAGCTCTTTCTGAGCTTGGTGTCAGCGCCGCTCTACGGCTTTGGCTCGGGGCTTCTCAAGCCACAGTAGAAACCCACTGGGATTGTGGTGGCCCCGCGGGCTTTGCGAAGGGATCATTGCCGCTTCGTTCGCGGCTTCTGCTGGGGCTACTGGGGCCCAAAGCTGGCTCGGCTGGGCCACAGAGCCGATGCTTAGGGGCAGGCTGTGCCTAGCAGGAGCAGCTGGTCCGGCACAGGGCCTGGAGCAGGCGGGTGCAAACGCTTCGCAACTTCCCCTCACGAAGCAGGTACGTGTGCTGAGTTCGTGCAGCAGCTTTCACAGCGCTTTGTGCTCTAGCATGCATAGCTGCAGCCTCACTATGGCTGGGCAGCGAAGGGAAGGATACCAGGGCAGCGCACGCGGAGGTGCCGCTGTCCCCGAGCGTCTCGGAGTCTCTCCGGCTGCCACCACCCCTACTCTCAGTCTCAGCCGTGTGGGAATGTGAGGTGGGTTAGGTCTCACGAGTGGGACCACCGATGGAGGGCACAGGGACACAGGAGGGAGAGGCAGGGTCTACAGCTGGGAAGGGATTCTCGGCGGAGGGAGAAGGGCCCGACGCAACACGTATCGACGCATGGGAGGGGCCAGGGATGGAAGAGGAACCGCGCGCAGTAACACAAGCGGGAGCAGGTGGGGGAGAGGGACTGCGTGTGGGCGGAAAGCCCGCCACTTCCGCTGGGGCTTCCATGTGGCGTTTGCCATTTTGTTTGAGGGGAGTGGAAGAGAGAGAATTAAAAATAAAGGTAGCAGCTGGGTTTGCGGGACCGATTCTGCTGCCACCGGAATCTTGGAGAAAATTTAAAGTAGAGAAAACCAGGGAAGTGGGTACTGGGAAGAGGTTTGGGGTAGAACCCGGGGTGGCCTGGCCAGCACCACCCTGGGCAGGGAACAAAGGAGATAGGGAGAGAGCAGGCAGACGATAGCAGACCTATGCACTCTGACAGAATCCATCTCCCGGTTTCCCTTGAAGCAGGGCAGAGAGATCAGGGATGCAGGGATAGGGGAGCAGTAAAGGGTTTTTTAAACTGAGATTAACTTTTCCCAACTGTTTCACAAGACTATGAACAGCTTTTGCTAGCTTGGAAAGCAAATAACCTTTTCCCGACATAAACAACCATGGCACAAAGCATTTTAAATACTCAACTAACCACTGCTTAAATAACCACTGAACAAAATGTTTTAAACCTTCCCTTGTATAACGAAAATTCTCACAAACAAGGACTCTTAGAACTGGGAGAAAGGCTTCTCGCAGGAGATGAGAGAACACTGCCCCCATCTTCCTCTCTTCCCAACCCTCGAGATATAAGGAAATTAACAGAAAAGGATACAAAAGTGACCCATATTACGTTAGAGGGTCAAATAAAAGTCTCGAGGGTGGTCCACTGACTTCAGACCAGTGTTCTCTTTCCCTAGAAGGTTGTTGGTCTCCCCCGCTGAGCCCCTGATAAAACTCAGAGGTTTCTTTGGGGCTATGGCTGCTCAAAATGCGACTTAAATCTAGGAAGTACTGGAGATGCTGTCAGGGATGGTCCGAGGCCCCAAATTGGGCACCATTAAATACTGTCCCTGCCCGGCTCCGTGGGGTCCCACGTGCACTCACAGAAGCACAGGTGGGTTCAGTATTATAGTCGGTAGCAAAGAGTCAAGAAGGGCATTTGCATGAGTTCCAGCAGGAGCATTTATTACTTCTACACTGTTGAAGGTTGCAGAGGCAAATACGAACATGATCCCAAAGCTCACAGTTTTGTCCGGGAGTGGGGAAAAGGCAGGACTAGGGAACGAGGACCAATGAGGAAGCTCTGGGGGAGTGACAAGGGGCAGAGGTTAACAGCCAACCAGGGAATCCAAACTGGGATAGAGTAACAGAACAAGCATCTCAGGAGAAGCCTCTTTGGCCACCCCAACACAAAGTGGCTCCTGTGGTACTAGGGACCCGTCTTACTGAGAACTCTCTCGCCCTTGTAATGTATGTTCACCAGCTACCACACAGCAGCACAATGAGGGTGATTGGTGGGGGGTGTTTTCATGGATAGACAACCTCGGTTTCGGGGTATGGATTAAATGTTTAGTAATGCATGGCATAGTTATCTTTGGTGTGTTTTTATTGATTGTGATATGCATCCCATGTATTTTATCTTGTGTGCAACGAATGATTGATAGTAGCCTTAACAAGATAATGGCTTTACCAGTACAGGTTGTTTTAGCAAGAGAACCGGTAAACAAAGAAGGGGGAGATGTTACAAATAGGCAAAGCCTTACAGAATAAGGGCCCTGTGGCCTTCGTAAAATCATGGCTGACTCCTTATATTTCGGCTAAGTAGAAAAGGATTCTGGGAATGACTCAGCTGAAATAGAGATAGAAAACAAGTTACATAACTGTAAAAAACAAGTTATATAACTGTCACGTGCTCACATTGTGGTTTATGGTGATTGGTTGAATTATATTTGTTGTCCTTTGAAAATATGCAGTTGATAAGGCCTAATTGCTTAAAAAGGCCTGATTTTTGGCAATAAAGAGCACCCTTTTGCACTTGCCTGAGGACTCTGTGTTGCTTCTTTGTTGCTGCCTGTTCTGAGCTTCCCCTCCCCCCTCCCAAAGACATGTGCTCTGAGCTCTTTTGTTCCAAGCGCGGGCAAAGCCAAATGTAACTCAGACTCTTCAGCAGTGTCTGATTGGCCGCTCACCCCGGGTCCGCCCCCAGTCCTCCCCTTTCCCCTTCTCCGAATAAAAGATGGTCGAGGGGAGGCAAACGCTCTCTCTCAGCTCAGCTACTTTCCTGTAAACATCTCTGGTCGTCTGTCTCATTTGAAGGCTTCTAACTGCAGGGAATTGAGCGAGCAGGGAGCTATATTTCTCCCTCTTTGCTTCTGCTGATGGTATTTGCTCTGCAGCTGATTCAGGTACCAATTTTAGAGCTACTAAAGTGCTAGATTGCCCGTGCTACCTCTCAAGGCTGCTCGAGGCTTTCTAAGGCATTGAAATACAAGCGCTAGCCGGTATAAAGCTGAAAAGATACCTTCCGCACTTCTTATCCCCACACAATGTCACCAGTCTTTAAGCCACATATTGATCAGGTGGGTTCTCCTGTTCCTTTTGGCATTCTTTTCTGATACCAAAGGAATTGAGGAAAATACCATCTGTGCTCCCTCCTGTACCTTCAACCAGTCATCTCAGTGCCTTGAAGTCCTTTTTGATTGCTCTAGGACTTCTGTCCTCAACCTAGTTGCTGCTGGCTTGGACAACCAGCAGCAGGTAATAATCAGAGGGCAGAATCAGTCCAGGGAGTCTTCTAGTAATATCTCTTACCCAGGCTCCAGGGAGGCAGCAGACTTCCCTGTGGGATAGGTCCAGTCAGCATACAGAGCCCTCAGTTCCCCTCAGCAGGGAGTCACCTACTACAATTACCCTTCTTTCTTATCAACTGTAGTTGTGATACATCTGGTTGAATGACTTGCTCTGGCCAACCCCCGGGACAGACCTTTGTTGTAATTGCTAAATTTAGTTTAGCAGGCTGTAGCTTCCTGAGAGCTCAGCAGGGCTGCTTAGGGCAATGCGACCTGGTTGCATCCCGTAGTCCATTTCGGACTGATGCCTTATCAGGCCCCCTAGACACAGAGACTGGACAGGAGTAAAAGAATAAAATAGGTATTTATTTGAAAGGCCTTCAAAGGTACACCCTGGGAGCCACAGGCTATTGCCAAAATGGACCCCAAGATGGACAACAGGTCATGAGTTCGTCACACTTTTATAGGTTTGGTTCATTTGCATATCAGGGTTAATTCTCCAATTAAAGCTTCAGTTCGATGACGTAATTTCCTCTCCACTTGCCCCCTTTAGAAGCTCTTTGGATTATACTTTTTGGGCCTAGAACGGTCTGGGTGACTGTAGTGGTTTGGTCCAAGATACTCATTACTGTTTACCTTCTGTGAGATAAGAATTAGGGGAAACGCAAAGCAGGCACCAAACTTGAAAGAATATAAAGAAGTTTATTAACAGACCTAAAAGAAGAAAAAAAAATTATACCACACCTTCAGAACACTTCTCCTCCCCCTACCTTCCTCCCTTCTCCCACTGACAATGTAAAAAGACAACCCTTGAGATGTTCAGTCTACCACTTCTATAATAACCTTGTTCAGTCCATTTAGAAAGAAGAGTCTCTCTTGCCCCTGCTATGAACACATTATCACAACGAGACAGCTGCCCACTTCCAAAAAACTCTGTTCAGTCCATTTAGGAAGAGGAGGAGTCCCTCTGCTTGCATGTGAGTCCCTTCCCCCAACTTGCAGCTTTTCCCACAACTGCTTTCGAGGGTCCAGTCTTGAAGGTTTTTGGGGTACAATTTTGAGGTTGAGCCATTCAGAAACAAAAGTTCTCTTCACCCATCTCTGGGAGCATTTCATCTCTAAGAACAGAGGCCCTTCTCCTTCCCTGGGAGCAAAGGGTCTTCCTCATCTTTATCTTTAGGACTATCTCTGGGAGCATCTCTAGGAACTGAGGTTTTCTCCTTTTCCATTTGGAGCAAAAGTCCTCATCGTTTCCATGTCTCCCTGTTCAAACTTCTCATGAAATTACAGCTGCGTCAGCATCTGCCTATCTCAGCACAGATGCTTCTGCTCTCAAGTACAAGTTGAACGCTCCATCCCCCCATGCCTTCATGAAATTACAGCGGGTACTCTGATATATCATAGCTTTACAACAGAATTTCAGCTTTAAGCATCTCCTCTTTCTCTTCCCTCAGGTTTTCAGCTCTTCACAGCAATAAAAGGGTTAATCTCACCTAGGCCTTGCAGCTGGACTGAAGCTTATCGCTGTTGGTCACATGATCTCTGCCAGACATCGGTGCAGCTTTAGCTGAATCTTGGCAGCACTGGAGAGGGGAAGCCGGCCGTCTGCCCACAGCAGGGCTGGGGGAGGGGGGGGGGGGGGGGGGGGGGGGGGGGGGGGGGGGTTCTGTGGGTGGAACAGGGCCCATCGGCTCCAGGATGGCCATGGCCCGTCCTGGCCTGGCCTGAGCAGGGCCTGGGTCAGGCCCGCTGGCCCTCGCACGGGGCCCACATCCACCTGCCCCAGCACCGGAAACGAGACAGAGCTGTGGGGGGAGGGGGTTTCTATTCTTAAGTGTGGATCACAGAGGCGGTCACAACTTTAAGTGGCTTAAAGAATTGTCCATATTCAAACTGGCCATCTGATAGGTTCTGTCAGATCATAGAGGAAGCTGTAAGCACCCCTTTGCAAGAACATCACTTCCGGGACTATGCTTGCTAACCCATGACATCCGGCCAGCTATCAGCGTTACAACCAGTGATGGCGAAGGAGGCGAGCAGGGTCTCCCATGAGGGTGTGAGAAGACTTTAATCACATCTTGTCCCGGCAACCCTCAGAGGCAGAGAGATCCAGTCGCAGGGAGGTCTTGTCAGGGGCTCAGGGATGGTCCATGGGTGGGGTTGGGGTACAGGAACCAATAGGGAGGGCCCAAGGGAGTGGCTAGGACTAGGGGCAGGGGAGAGCAGGAGGGGGAACATGGCATCACAAAAGCAGTGGGTTAACAGATCGCCACAGACCTTCACCTTCACTGTCATTTGCCTGACCCTCGAGTTCCAGAGTTTCTTACTGTGGATGCTAAAGAGCAGGAGCAGAGGAATTTTCCAGCTGCTGAAGCATTTGTGAAGTTTTTCCTTTCTCATGCTTTATCTGAGAAACAGTGAAACACTATTCTGTAAACTAACTCTCTATCTTGCACCTGCAAGGTCTTGTTTTGGTTCACTGAAGAAAATATTTTGAAATGGGTGGTTATACCGCTCAGCCACTCACTGTGGTGGGTGGCTGGCCAAGGGGCCAATCATGTAATTTCTCTTTTGCGATCCATGCTATAAAAGGATGGGTTTTTGGCATTAAACGGTCGGCTTCGACCATATCTTCTCTGACCTGAAGTTATGTCGTTTTTTGCCGTCCCTGCGCGCAACAGCAACATCTGGTGACCCCGCGACGTACTGCAACCGCAGCCTCAGAAAGTACGTGCCAGACCACGACTGGCCCCCCGCCCCGGGGCTGTGCGGAACTATAGACTGAGACATGGAGCATAAATCCTCAAAGGAAAGCATGATACTTTCTGGATTCCAGTCTGTGATACAGACCACAGGAGCTAATATAAGCGATGGGGATTTTTCGGCTCAAGGGGGGACGCAGCAGCGGCCACGCTCGCTGTTATCGGACTCTCTTAGGGAACAGATCTTAGCAGTTTTTCATAAGATATTGCAGCGGCTCGATGTACAGCAGACAGTGTCGCAACAGCTTGCAGCGTCTGGGTCCCCGCTAGAGCTGGTGGCGGGGTCCACAGAGCTACGGGCAGCACCAGCTGTTCTGGCCGCGCGGTTGACTTCGGGGCTGCTGGGAGCACCGCTGGAACCAGGACCAGTCGAGCCACTGGCACTGGGCTTGTCCGCGGGGCCAACGGGCGACACCGGCTGCACATCAGTTTGCGGAGCCGAGCTGGCTGGGGGGAAGAATCTGAGTGGCAGGTGCTGGAAGGCCATGAGTCAGGCTCAGCCAAGCTGGTTGAACTAAGGGCTATTGCCATGATTTTCAGCAGTTTTCTCAGGGTCCTTTGAATTTGGTCACTGATTCTGCCTACGTAGCAGACATAACTCAGTGCTTAGACTGTTTGCTTTTGAAGGAAGTGAATAATGTGGCTCTGTTTTCGCTATTGAGGGCTTTGTGGAGTACATTTCAAGCTCGAGTGCATCCATATTACATTTTGCATATTTGAAGCCACACTAATTTGCCAGGTTTTCTAATAGAAGGCAATGCTAGGGCTGATAGGCTAGCTAACCCTGCCTGGGTAGCGCCTCAGCCTGATAAAATTGCACAAGCTAAAGCATCACACAATTTCTTTCATCAAAGTGCACACACTCTGCAGAAGCAGTTTTATTTAACGCCAACTGAGGCTCGAGACACTGTCAGTGCTAGTGCTGTCACAGACTCACTGCACCTTTGCTATCAGGGGTAAACCCCAGAGGCCTAAAAGCTTTGTAGCTTTGCTTTATGGATGTAACACACATTCCTGAATTTGGCAGATTTAAGTATGTGCATGTGTCTATTGACACATTCTCCTCAGCTATGTGGGCGTCTGCTCATACTGGGGAGAAAGGCCGGGATGTCATCACCCACTGGAAACTCGCTTTTGCAATTTTGGGTGTACCTTCTTCTGTGAAAACCAATAATGGCCCTGCCTATGTCTCTCAGAAGACGCGGCAGTTTCTGCACCTATGGGGTGTAGATCATACTTTGGGTATTCCACATTCCCTACTGGCCAAGCCATTGTTGAATGCGCTCATGGTACTTTGAAGCATGTTCTGGAGAAGCAAAAAAGGGGAATGCATGGAGGAACCCCACAGAGCCGACTAGAAAAAGCGTTATATACAATTAATCATCTTATAGTACCACCAAATTGAAATAATCCTGTTATTTTGAGCCATTTTCTCTCATTGCAGTCTGTAGGAAAGACGCACCTGCCTTGAGCGAAAGTCTGGGTACGGGACCTCCTCACTAAGTGGGAAGGCCCGCATGAGCTTATGGCTTGGGGTGGTGGGTATGCTTGCGTTTCCACAGATACTGGGGTACAGTGGCTACCTGCAAGATGCGTTCGGCCTGACCTGCAGCACCAGCAGCAGAACAGGAAACCTCCAAAGTGTCTTGGTTTGAAAGACAGGTGTCTGCTAAGGAAGGCAGAAGCCTCCCTTGGAATGGCAGATGCGACCTCCCTTCCCTCTGAGTTATTATAATTTTGAAATCAAGGGGCTTTTAGGCAAAGATACGGGAAATAGGAATAACAGTTCTTTACTATTATATATCTATATGTATATAACCAGTCAAACAAACAACAATAACTATGGCAGTAACAGCAAACAATCACAAACCCAGTCCCAGCCTTCTCAGCTGTCAGGCCCTTTCCCCTTGGGTGCAGTTCCGCTCGCAGCTGGCAGGGGTGCTGGCAGCTCCCGGTGAGAAGGGCAGGTGCAATGGTTTCCCCACGGCTACAGGGGGCGCTCCGGAGCGAGCTCGGGAAGCACGCGGCACTGGTGGCCTGGGATCCCGGGAAGGGATGGGACAAAGGTTTCACAAACCGCCTGGGCAGACGATCCCGGTGTCCGGCCGGACCCTCAAGAACAGCAGGCTGGAATGGCAGGCTGGAACGGCAGGGATGAACACAAATCCCGGGTGGCAGACGAGACGTATCCAAACTGCGGAGCTGCGGTGGGAACCCCCCGGAGGTCTGGGCAGGCAAGGCGAGGACGGCTACAATGTAGCGAAAGTTCGAAGCAACAGCGGGGGCAGGACGGCCACAGCCCGTCTCCCAGCGGGGCAGGGAAGGCGGGCTTGGGATCCCGGGGTTTCTCTGGAAGAAGGAAAAAAAGCATCCGAAGAAAGCAGCCTCCCTCTCTGTCCAAACACCGGGGACCAACTGTCCACACACCCAGGTGAAACAAAAGAGTAGCCAGATGCACCCCTCCCCCAATGGCTAGGTCTTTTGTTTTTCTTAAGTATCCAGAAATTTGTCCCCCTAGAAACACATATGGGGAAAATTCCTTTAAGAGAAAAAAAAAACAGGAGAACTCCTAAAACCCCAACACAAAGCAACCTCCAGATGATGACCAGAATGCAGATCATCCATCGAATGATCCCTCTGATGATGTCCAAGATGTTGACCATCAGCCTGGTCCTTCCACAAGAAGAGACTGAATTTCAGAGACTGAATTTTATGCTATGGAGTCAGAATGTTATGCAGAATGTTAGAGCCCTTAAGGCTATCCAGAAGCAGTAATTGATGTAGAGCCCGATTACGGTATCCAGCAGTGGTAGGGAGAAGAGAGATCCAACAGGCAGGAATTGTGCAGCAAGATTGATTTATTTAATTATTTTACAAACTCTTTTATGTAGAGGGATCCCTTATGGAACAGGGGCATATGATACCCCTGGAAAGACTGGACAACCCAGGGTTGCTGAGGAAAAAACCCTGAACTGGCCCCTGGCTGCAAGCAAGCCTGGAAAGCACCTGGCTGCAGGCAGCCCTGAGAGTCCTTGGCAAAGTTAAAAACTGGTCGTCTCTAAAACACAAGACAGGCATACCTAGCAATCCCACAGGACAATCCATCGTAGAAAGGACCCACCAAACCCTCAAAAGAGTCCTCAACCAGCAACGGAGAGAAACAGAAATCTTGTCTCCTGTTGAAAGACTCTGTAAGGCTCTCTATGTCATTAACTTCCTAAATGGTACATCGTCAGAGCCTGACCCCCCAGTACTCCGCCACTTCTCAAATTCAACCCAAGCTAAGCTCACAGAGAAGCCACCAGTGCTGGTGAAGGACCCTGAAACACACCAGGTCTCTGGGCCTTTCCAATTGATTACCTGGGGGAGAGGCTACGCCTGTGTCCAGCTACCATCTGGCCCGAAGTGGTTCCCAGGAAAAAGCATTAAACCATACTTAGGCCCTACAAACACTGCTACCACAAACACCAAGAACTCTCCTGAGACAAATACAGGACCTCCACAAAACCAGACCAGCTCGGCATGGAGACGAAAACGTCGCCAGATGCCCACCAACCAGGAAAAGGATCGTCCCACCACACGGCAGCAGACGAAACAGAAAGCTGAACAAGAAGCTACAGCAAAAAGTCAAGCCATAGGCCAGACACAGCCTGGAAAAACTGATCCCTAGTTTATATGTTATCACCCCTTGCTACCCCAAAATATCCCCTTCCCTCAACCCTTGTCAAACTTCCCTAAACCCCAAAACCTCCCCTCTCACCACAAAGCTAACAAATCTTGCTTGTATTCCCTCTCAGAAGCCCCATCCCTGCCCAAAGATGAAATGTGTCTACGTTGATGCTGTCCTCACCACAGCCTTGATGACCTAAAAGTAGTCAATGACCTTTTTGGACGATGGGGAATAACGGGATGGATTGTATCTTTGATTAAGGGAGTGTAGTGGTTTGGTCCAAAATACTCATTACTGTTTATCTGCTGTGAGATAAGAATTAGGAGAAATGCAAAGCAGGCACCAAACTTGAAAGAATATAAAGAAGTTTATTAACAGACCTAAAAGAAGAAGGAAAAAAAAATTATACCACCTTCCGAACTCTCCTCCTCCCCCCACCTTCCTCCCTTCTCCCACTGACAATGTGAAAAGACAACCCTTAAGATGTTCAGTCTGTTTATCACTTCCATAATAACCTTGTTCAGTCCATTTAGAAAGAGAAGTCTCTTCTTGCTCATGCTATGAAAACAGTATCACAACGAGACAGCCGCCCACTTCCAAATATTGTTCAGTCCATTTAGGAAGAGGAGTCTCTCTGCCTGCGTGTGAGTCCTTTCCCCCGACTTGCAGCTTTTCCCGCAACTGCTTTCGAGGGTCCACTCTTGAAGGTTTTTGGGGTACAATTTTAAGGTTGAGCCGTTCAGAAACAAAAACAGAGGCCCTTCTCCTTCCCTGGGAGCAAAGGGTCTTCATCATCTTCATCGTTAGGACTATCTCTGGGAGCATCTCTAGGAACTGAGGTTTCCTCCTTTCCCGTTTGCAGCAAAAGTCCTCATCTGGTTCATCTCTCCCTGTCCAAACTTCTCATGAAATTACAGCTGGGTCAGAATCTGCCTATCTCAACGCAGGTGCTTTTGCTTACGAGTTGAACACTCCACCCCCCATATCTTCATGAAATTACAACAGGATACTCTGATATATCATAGCTTCACAACAGAATTTCAGCTTTAAGCATCTCCTCTCTCTCTTCCCTCAGGTTTTCAGCTCTTCACAGCAATAAAAAGGGTTAATCTCACCTCGGCCTTGCAGCTTTGCAGCTGGAATGTTGAATTTTTCTTATTGCAGTGGAGAGGGGGGAGAGCCGAGCCGCTCCGGCTGCCCACGGCAAGGCAGTGGGGGGGGGTTCCACAGCTGGAACAGGTCCATGGCTTCAGGATGGCCGTGGCCCGGCCCGGCCTGGCCCAAGCAGGGCCTGGCCGGGCCCACTGGGCCCTGCTCAGGCCCTGCAGCCACCTGTCCCAGTGCCGGAAACGAGAGAGCTTGGAGGGGGAGTTTGCCTATTCTTAAATGTGGATCACAGAGGTGGTCACAACTTTAAGTGGCTTAGAGAATTGTCCATATTCAAACTGGCCAGTTGATAGGTTCTATCAGTTCCCAGAGGAAACTGTAAGCACCCCTTAGCAAGGACATCCCTTCCGGGACTATGCTTGCTAACCTATGTGGTTAGTTGTGGGTATTCATTGTAATTATTATTGTGTTACTTATGTTCTCTTGCCTCCTACGTTGCTGCAGAAAGGCTGCTGGGAATGCTTCTTTAATAAATACAGAAGGGGGAGTTGTGGGATATGCCCAGCCACTGCCCTGGAGGGATGTCTGCTGAGATAAGAGATTTCGCAATCACCCAGCAGGACTCCCTGGAAAGGACTTTTGAGTCATGGTGAGGAAAAGTAGACCCATAATCCTTTGGGAGACCCTATGCAGATCGTTCTGTAACCCGTTGGTCTATCCCAGACCCTCTGTAATCCATTGGTCCCCTTGCTGATCCCCTGTATCCCTATAAAAGACCAGTTCACCTCTGTAGAGGAAGAGAGCTCATCCCTGGCCTTCCCCTTTGCCGGAGGGAACCCACAATAAAGCTACCTTCGTGCGGAACCAGCCATACGGGTCCTCTCGTCTCTCTCTCTCTGGTCTGGTTTGGCCTAGAGGCTGCCCTGCAGAGCTGAGCTGAAATCACGAGCTGATAATCACTAAAGAGCTGATAGCTTCTGCAAGGGCTCCTCTGCCAGCAGCTGAGAGGAAGACACCGGGCCTCGGGAAGGCGATTCCTTTTGGGACCATCTCCCCGGACCGGTCACCTCTTCCTGGGTCACAGCCTCGGACCCCTCCACCAGCTGTAATATGTCTCCCCCGCTGATTAGAGGCTGTCTAGAGGGACTGGGCATGAATCTTTGCAAAGGTAGATATAAGCTTGCATAGTTGAAGAATAAAGGGAGAACGATGCTTAAATCGTATCGGTGTACGTGTTGTTTATCCGGTCCCTTTCACCTGGCACCCGAGCAGGGACTCGAGTGATTGTTTCCCTTAAATGAGTTTCACTTACATCCGGTTTGTTTTTCGCTTAAATGCGTTTCGCTTGAATGCGGTTTGTTTTCACTTAAATGCAGTTTGCCTAAACGCGGCAAGACTCCGAATCATCGCACCGACGGTGAGGAGCCTGGAGAGCTGGAGCGGGAGTGTCCCAGCAAAAAAGCTGAGTGGTGCCGGAGACCGGAGCTCGCGTGGCCGAGAGACCCCGGCAGGTAAGACAGCTATGGAATACGAAGCTGCAACTTGTCTCCAAGACAGTATCCTCTCTAAGAGAGGCGAGACTGTAAAAGATCAAGATCTCTATGCCCTAATTACGTGGGCCCAGGAAACAGGGTTTTTGAAATGCACTTCGCTTTTGTTTTCGACCGAAGAGTGGTGGGAAATTGGAACCAGACTGTGGCAGTCGACAAGTGAGGGTGGAAAGGAAGGTAAAGAAGCAAAAGCTCTCGGATTAACATGGAGAGCTGTGACTAATACCCTCGCAGAAATGAAAGAAGAGAGGAAGGTGGCTGTGGCAGCCATGGAGGCGCTGGGGGGTGGCAGCCCCGGGAAAGAAACAGAGAGGGGGTCTCAAGGAGCGGCGGCCAGAGGCCAGGGCGGAGTCCAGGGTTGCACGATTCTTCGGGCTGACCGCAGGTCGACCGATGAAGGGGACATCAGCACCCATACGCTCGCTGCGGGAGCAGCTGGACCTGGCAGGGAAGGAAGTTACCCCGCAGAAGCCTGAGGGAGAACTGGTAGCAAAGGCGGAAGCAGAGCCTCCTGACTCTGGGGGGCGGGGCGCAGGCGAGCAGAGGAGAAAAGAGCAGTCCTGTAGATACAAAAATGCTGCTAGCAAGGATTTTCTTGCTATTTTCTAAGTCTGTGAGAGACTTTTCTCTCTCACAGAAGAGGTAGCAGAGTTATGCAAACAACCAAGCCACCTGCAACCTTGAAAAGTCTTGTTTATGGTATAGTAGAAAAATATTTTGACAATGGATGTTTTAGGATTTTGGCCAATCACCCCAAGGGGTGGCTGATCCTTTGTCCAATTAGACTACGAAGAAAAAAGTCTATAAAAGAGTTTGTAAAATAATTAAATAAATCAATCTTGCTGCACAATTCCTGCCTGCTGGATCTTCTCCTCCTCCTCCTCCCTATGGCTGCGGGACACGGTGATATACCGTAGGAACCAGGCCTGCGGTAATATTTGGTGCTGCCTGACGTGATCTGCACTCTCTGACGTGTCCTGCACGCTGTGAGCCAAGCCGAATTCCTCTAGAGGTACGCTGTTCCCCTTCCCCCCCCCCCGGGACCGGGAAGTCCGACAGGACTGAGAAATGGCGAACAGCGGCTCACAAACCGACGCTGTCGTACTGGTCTGGAAAGGTGTGTTTAGCATATTGCAAACCTCCCTTCCTGAGAACTCAGTTCAGGAATTATTAGACTGGGATACCTTAAAAGGGATTTCCATGGACAGAGATACTGCCCTGGACTTTGCCGTATGGCAGGAGCTTGGCTGTGCTGTCCAGCATGAACTCCTGTCTGGGGACCCATCAGTGTTAGAATTATACCAGACCTGGCGTTCGTTATTTATGCTGCTGATCGACCTTGACTGTAGCAGCCGAGCTGGCTCGTCTGTTTCGGTGATGAGTGATGGAGGAATGTCTGAGGAGGACCCCAGTGACCGGGCTTCCAGGGCAAATGATGGTAGATCCGAAAAAACTCCCTCTGCTCCACAGGCAGAGCCTGCACCACCTCACCCTGCACAATCGCAGGACTCCACGGCTGCCAGGGACCCCGCGCCGGCAGAGGCGCGGGTGTCAGGGCAGCGGGAGGGCGCGCAGTATGCCTTACCACTCAGCTTGGCGGCAGCCACGGCTTATCCAGGGCCGCGAATTAGCGGCTTAGCGAATTGGACCCCCAGAGCAGCTCCTAGCCTGTTTGCGTATGCACCAACAGAGCCAAAATTGCCTGGATCTAACTTCTTAGCCAGTGTAGCGCCGGGCGTGACTGCACCGAGACTGCCTGGATGTGGTCCGCTGCCCTCCTTGGCGCTGGACTGTTCTGCACCTCTGCAGAACCGAGCCATCGACCTTTTAATACAGCATCTGCCTTTGCTGACAGTTACCGAACATATCCCGGCAGCTGGAGGAACTGCCCAGCTTGCAAAAACAGCTGCTGCAGATAACAGCTCCAAATCAAGGAGCAGCGTGGCCTTTGGCGAACCCGGAAGTAGCACTGCTGCGGGAAAACCCGGAAGCGGCGGCAGCTGCAGAGAGGCAGCCGGGGGCAGCGGCACCGAACGCGGCCAGGGAGCAAGTGATGAGCGCGGCGCCGAGCACGGCTGCAGCACAAGGGCCAGCGATGGCGCCGAACGCTGCCGCGGAACAAGAGACAAGCGCAGCGCCGGGCACGGCTGTAGCCCCAGAGATGGCGGCAGCAGCTCCAGTACCGGTTTGGTCAGGACTGGCTGAGACGGCATCCCGTAAAGAAGCTGCTGTTCAAACTGCAGCACAGCCAGCTGCAGTCTGTACTGTCTGTTCTGGCTCTAGCGAACTTAGCCAAAGTGCCCCTCTCCGTCCACCTCTTCGCTCCCAGTGTCTCAGAGTTGCCTTTGCCTGATGACTCATCGTCAGGTAGCGAGGCAGATGAGGTTCTGGCCCCAGGTCGTCAGGCGGCTGTAGCCACGCGGAGAAGAAAAAGGCTGCGCCGGTCTCGCCCCTGGACCTTTCAGGACTGCATGGTAATAGTGGGTCCGACCCACTACAATTGCTTCTTAGAGTCTGTTAAGATGCGGGTGTTGGAGGAGGGTGACTGGAGGTTATTGGAAACACTTGGAATGCCAAATAGATTTGAGGATTCTGGGGGTAATAGAGATGCTGTTACATGCCATCCACAGGCTGTGCCAGAAGTTCAGGATGGTAGTGACTCCCCAAAAGGGGAGATCCAAGCTTTCCCAGTGTATAAGGCTCTCCCAGATTCAGGGGAGTGTGATAAGCATGAGGTGATTGCTTGGAAGGTTGCACAGGATCTGAAATCCAAGGTGGCACAATATGGGCTAGGTTCTGCTGAGGGTATGCAGATAATAAGGGTGATAAATACAGATTTGCTTGCTCCATTTGATATCAGACACTTAGGTCAAATTCTATTTCAACCTGTACAATTTACAGTTTTTGAGAAAACCTGGAGAAAGCTGGCCGGCAAGGCTGCATTAGCAAATATGCAGCTCCCTGCTACCGATCCTAGACGGACAGCAGGAATGGATGCTTTGATGGGGTCTGGTCCCTTCTCTGATCCCAGCCTAAAGGGTACTTTGTCCTCTAGCGTCCTGCAGAAAGCTCAACAGGTCGGCATGGCTGCCCTGTGGCAAACCATAGAGCTGTCTGCGCCTAGAAAGCGATATACTGAAATAGTTCAAGGGAAATCAGAGTCATTCCTTTCTTTTGTAGAGAAAGTCTCTGCTTCTCTCGAGAAGCAGGTTGAGGATGACGGGTTAAGACAGTCGTTGTTAAGGCAGTTAGTGAGAGATAACGCAAACGAGGAGTGCAGAAAAATCATAGATGCTTTGCCAGGGGATCCTGAGGTAACAGACATGGTCGAAGCCTGCGCTAAGGTGGGATCTGGGAACCAGAAAAGGTCTGCTTTGGCAAGAGGAGAAGCACCGAGAGATGATGCATGAAGTAGTGAAGAAGCTTGCTGAATTGTCTACGCGTCAGGATGCGCTGGAGTCTATGGCTTGCGAAATCACACCATCAGCACCTTGGTGTCCCGTGGACCCACCGGTCAAGACGGCCACCAGAACTCCTCCATTCCCGTTGGTAGAACCGGGCACAGGGCCTACGGCCCTTCCCTCCCAGCAAGAGGAGGTGCACCCATTGCCTCCGTCAGCCCCGAAGGCGAGGACTGATCCATTGCGAAGGAGATGGAATGGAGTTGTCCGTAACACAATCATTGAAGGAGATTGGCAAGCCGTAGATGCCCTAGCCTGCCCTGTACTGATACAGGGGGACACCGCAAGGTGGGAGCCCCATGACTCGAAAATCTTGCAGCAAGCGAAGCAATCGGTCACCACGCACGGCCTCCGGTCCGAAGCTACAAGGAGCATCCTGCCGTTTATCTTTACAGCAGATGTCCTGTGTCCTAATGATTGCATCAGCATCACACAGTTGTTGTTGACCCCTTCACAGTTCCTGCTCTGGGAGTGAACGTGGAAGTGGCTAGCACAAGAAGAAGCTGGCAAACACCAAGGTGATATGCAAGACCCACTGTATGTGATCCAAGCCGACATGCTAACTGGGAGCAGGGCTTTTGGAGCAACGGTGACGCAGCTGACCATGCCCTCAATCATTCATCAGTTGTCACAATCTCTTGCCCACAAAGCCTTGTTGTCAGTACCCGAAAAGAAGAAGTCTCCTCCATATGCAGCAGTCTGACAGGGGCTGTCAGAGCCATATGGTCAGTTCATTGACCATCTGTCAGCAGCCTTGAAGGACGCAACTGAGCTCTCTGAAGGGCTCCAAGAGCAAATGTTCCAGACCCTTGCCTTTGAAAATGCTAATAGGCAAACTAAGACAATTCTTGCCACGCTGCCCCAGGGAGCAGGAGTAGACGAGATGCTCATGCGTGCTAGCCATACGGAGCAGTCGTCTCAAACAGCTGCATTTGCCGCAACGATGCAGAATGTCCTGCAAAAACAGGGACAAGTCATCGCCGCAGCGCTGACCAGAGGGGCACAAAGTAAAAAGGGGGCAAAGGCTGCTGGCCCACCTCCTGGTCTCCAGAGAGGCGGAGTGGCCTGTTTCCGATGCGGTGAAGAGGGGCGCATGATGCGCACTTGCCAGAAAATGGTGTGGTGCCACAACTGCAATTCCGGCACCCATGCCACCATAGCATGCCACCATGCGGGAAATGGCCAGCACAGCGTCGTGAGGCCACACGCCAGGACACAAGTGAGCACCCCAAAGAGCCACGAGTCGAGTGCAACCCCGGTGGTTTCCTTCACCAGAACCAGCCAACCACCCGAGGGAGCCTCAGAGTGGACGTGGCAACCTCAATAGAAGTCATGCTGACGAACCACCAGATCACCCTGATCCCGACCACAGCCAAGGGCCCCCTGTCATCAGACAGCCCTCGTCTGGGTGGCCTACTAGTGGGGCAGTCATACACCAGCCGGCAGGGAGTAGTGGTGCTCCCTGGAGTCATCGATGCCGACTACACCGGCAAAATTAAGATCATGGCCTACATGCTGCAACCACCCGTGACTATCCCGCAGGGCATTCGCATTGCCCAAATCGTCCCCATTCCCCTAATGAGCAACGGGGGAATCAGCAACAACAGTGTCACAGTGTCCACGGAGACCACGCTTTTGGGTCCTCTGGGTTCGATGTGTTTTGGACATTGAACCTGGCCCAAAGACCTCAGAGGCAAGTGATCCTGTGAAAGGGGGCAGAAGCCATCAAAATACAGCCGCTTTTCAACACAGGTGTTGACGTTACCATAATTAACCAGGCTGTATGGCCACCTAGTTGGGGACTGGAAAAACCAGCAGCCACGCTGGTAGGGGTGGGGGGAACACAAATCCCCCAAGTAAGTGCAACCCCAATTGCCCTAGAGTTTGAGGACAATCAAACCATTGTGTGTCGCCCCTATGTTATGAAGCTGCCTCAGACCCTGCAAGGCCTGATCGGACGTGACATCCTTGCGAAGCTGGGCCTCGTGCTCACCACAGATCAGCATTTATGCTGATGGCTGCTGCCGATCAGCCGCCCATATGGGCTCTCACCTGGTTAACAGATGACCCTGTCTGGGTCAAGCAGTGGCTGGTAACAGACGAAAGGCTGAAGATAGTAGAACAGCTTGTTGCAGAACAGCTAGCGGCAGGACACATAAAGCCTTCGGTCAGCCCATGGAACACCTCCATCTTTGTGATCCCAATGAAGTCAGGAAAATGGCGCCTCCTTCACGACCTTCCACAAGTGAATGTGTGCATGCAAACTATGGGGGCGCTGCAACCTGGGCTACCAGCTCCTACAATGATCCCAGTGGGATGGCAAATCACTGTAATTGACTTAAAATACTGCTTTTTCACAATCCCACTGCATCCAAAGGACACAGAATGTTTTGCCTTTACAGTGCCCACAAAGAATCGCGGTGAGCCTACTAAGCACTACGAGTGGGTTGTCCTACCCCAGGCGATGAAAAATTCCCCCATGCTGTGTCAGCTATATGTTGACTGGGCGCTACGTCCGATTCGACAACGCTACGTAGAAGCACTCATCTACCATTATGTGGATGACATCCTGATAGCTACTGCTAAAGAGTTCCCAGATAAAGAGATGCAATGGGTCAGAGAGCAACTGCATGAGACTGCATTAGAGATCGCCCCCAAGAACATCCAGCGGACTGCACCATGGAAGTGCCTGGGCTGGCTCATATCAGAATCGCAAATAAGGCCCCAAAAGATCGAGCTAAACACAGAAATCTCCACGCTCCATGATGCGCAACGGCTGCTAGGAGATCTGCAATGGGTCCGCGGAGTCGCGGGAATCACGAACACCGACCTCGCCCCCTTCCTGCCATGGCTGCACGGGATGAACGCTGCTGAACCTCAAGAATGCTCCCCGGACCAAGCAGCAGCTCTCGCCAAGGTCGCAGATAAGCTACGGCATGCATGGGTGTCACGCAGAGAAGGAGTCCCACTCGCTATCCTCATCACCCTGATCGGCGCAGCAGGTTCACATGCCATCATCCACCAATGGCAAAAGAAAAAGGGGCAGGACATCCGGCTTCTCGAATGGATCTTCCCACCGACTCAGCCATTCTTCAGACTGCAGTACAGGGTAGAGATGGTGGCGCTTTTAATCCCAAAGAATCGTGACCGAGTGGTGGAGTTGGATGACAGGGAGGCAGAGGACATCAGTATACCGGTCCGGACAGGGGACTTGGAGTGGATGCTACGCCATGCAGAGGCACTGCAAGAAGCTCTGCTCGGATTCACCAGCGTGGTCCATAACAAGCGCCCACAGGGAAGGCTGGCGCAGTTTCTGGGGTGCTATGAGAGGCTGGACCGCCCGCTGAATGTAGAACAGCCGGTACTAGGGCACACGGTGTTCACGGATGCGGGGAGGAAGACGAAGCGGGCCGCCTCTGCGTGGAAAGAGAACGACCGCAGGAAGACTCATGTCATAGCAGGAGAACCGGCCGACAGCTTGCAAACACTCGAACTGTGCGCCATGATATGAGCCTTACAACAGTGGTCGAAGGAACTGGTGAATGTAGTCAGCGATTCCCTATATGTCGTTGGAGTAGCCCAACGGATCCATGATGCAGAAATCCGGCGTACTAACAACGAACATTTGGGCAGACTGCTCATCACATTGCGGCATACCCTGCAACAACGGAAACACCCCTACTGTATCCTGCATGTTCAGAGCCGCCAGTGGAACATCGGGCTGGGAGAGGGCAATGCCCGTGCAGATGAGGCAGTGACCTGTGCCCCCATAGTGCATCTCCTGCCTGCGAGCACTTTTGAGCAAGCCAGATGTAGCCATGATTTGTTCCACCAAAACGCAAAATCCCTGCAGAGACAGTTTAGGATCCCGCTGATAGAAGCGAAAGGCATAGTGCGGGCTTGTCCCCGCTGTAGCCATCACGGCCCTGGGTTGGGTGTGGGACTTAACCCCAAGGGTTTGAAAGCCCTCGAGCTCTGGCAAATGGACGTCACTCACGTCCCTGAGTTCAGCTGACCGCACTATGTCCATGTAGCAATTGACACTTTTTCACACTTCCTGTGGGCTACTGCTCAGACAGGAGAGAAGGCATTGCATGTGGAGCGGCATCTGCTCTCTTGCTTCGCAGTAATGGGGGTACCCAAAAAGATCAAAACGGACAATGGGCCAGCATACACCAGCAGTTGCCTAGCAAAATTTATGCAGCAGTGGGGGGTAGAACATATCACGAGGATCCCACACTCGCCCACCTGTCAGGCAGTGGTAAAGAGAGCCCATCGTACACTAAAAGAATATCTGGGCCGACAGAATGGAGAAGAGATGGAACTAAGTAAACAGCTAAGCAGTGCTGTTGACACTGAACTTCCTCTCTCTGGCCAGGGATAGGGAGGATCCTCCAGTGGCAATCCATCATCAGACAGTTGGTAGGGGAATTGAGCAAGCTCTTCCAGGAATAAGTGTTTTGTACCATAACCCTCGAACGGGGTTGTGAGAAGGTCCCAGCCCAGTGCTATTTAATGGCCAAGGATATATGTGTGTTTCCTCTCCAGAGAGACTGCTGTGGGTGCCCAGCAAGTGGTGCCGTGCTACGCATGCAAGATCCTGAAGCAAGAAGCCGCAGTCAGCATCGGCTCCTGAGGAAAGTAACGCCACTACTACAGCAGCTGGAACTCTGGGACCCCTGTCCCGAGAAGCCTTGGGAGAGGCTGCAGACGTGGCTGAGTGAGGGGGCTGAGAACTTGCCAGGTCCACCACTCTGTAGTGGGGGAAATAGCGAGACCCTGTGGCGAATGTAGCGGCTGCCCTGGGTGGTTGCTAATGACTTGCGGTGGTTGTCGGCGGACCCTCTGGACACAGAAGCTAACGTGAGAAAGTGGGTGGTATACGTGCCCACCTTGTGCGGACCGTGATCAAAGGCGGAATCAAGAAAGGGAGTTGCGTAAATTCTTGGGTATAGCACCAGACACAGAGGTAGAGTGGGGAATTGTTTTTGACTGTCTTGAGACAAGGGTATTGGCGGACATCTTTGATCGGCTGTCCGCCCATTTAGATTGAGTGAAGGCAGTACAAAGTGTGGCAGTGTTAGGGCAAGAGTGTAGCACACAGGTTTGTGTCCCGCAGCAGCATGTGGTGGCCCCCGAGCACTGGGAAGCGACAAAGCAGCGCTGGGCCCGCAAACATTCTGAGAGGTTTGCTTCTCGTAAGCATCCTAGCAGTGTCCCACGCAATGTTGACAGCAATCCAAAAGAGACAAAACATATGGGTCACCCTAGCTAATTTAACGGGGCAAGACTCCATGTGTCTGAGCCTGGCCACGCCAGGGAACCCATTTCGCACCTGCTTAATTGGGGTCCCATATTTTAACCCGCAAGACTTCCGAGGGATGCTAGACAACAGCTCCCTGATAGGGAACGCCACAGGCAATGGCAAGTGTTCAGGGCTGATTGGACTCAAGCCTGCGCAGCAGCGTGCCTGCTGGCAAGCTGCATTCTTGAAAAGCATCAATGTCACCATGGGGACACCAGAAGCGTTAGATCTACTGGGTTCCACAAACCAAACTGGGGATGGTTACATGGCATTCGAGCTGCCCACTACCAGTCAATTAAATGTTAATAGGCGCCTTTGGGCCACTGTTGACCCTCTTGCAGACCGGTTTCTGAGAAACTACGAGTCCGAAGCAATTTACTACTGAATCAACCTCACGGGTCAAGCCCCGAAATGCCTCCCCAGTGGTACGTTCTTAATATGCAGAGACCACGTGTGGAATGGGGTTCCCGCCAGCCCACATGGGGGACCGTGCTATTTAGGGAAACTCACCCTGTTCCACCCAAACCTGCATCAACTCTTAAATATCACCCACCGCACTAAAACCAGGGTGTGGCTTTCAGTCCATGAGCTCAAAATGTGAAAGGACTGAAGAGCCTGTTTTTTGGAGTCGTAATACAATTTGGCTAGCATCCATGTTTTTACCTGGTGCTTCAGCAGCTAGGGCGCACGCAACATTACATAAACTTGCTTGCTGGGCGAGGGATGAGCTAAACATAACTTCGCAGATGCTTGACGAGCTAAGTGCAAATGTTACTAGTGTTAGGCATGCGGTATTACAAAATAGGGCAGCCACTGATTTTCTACTATTAGCCCACAGCCACGGCTGTGAAGATTTCCAAGATATGTGCTGTATGAATCTTTCTGACCACTCTGTCTCAATTCACAAGCACCTCTCCGACCTCCAGAGGGGCCTGCACAACCTTCGGGAGACAGACAACCCTATTGGAGATTGGCTTAAGGGTCTGGGTATCACCGGATGGCTGCGTACCTTGGTAGTAGAAGGCTGCCGATTGCTATTTGTAGTTTTATTAGGCTTAATAGTATTTGGGTGAATTTTTTTTTGCATTAAAGCGGGGCTGCGAAAGATTATCGACCAGGCCTGGGTTGCCCAAAAAGAAAATGGGGGATGTGTAGAGGGATTCCTTGTGGAACAGGGGCATATAATACCCCTGGAAAGACTGGACAACCCAGGGTTGCTGAGGAAAAAACCCTGAACTGGCCCCTGGCTGCAAGCAAGCCTGGAAAGCACCTGGCTGCAGGCAGCCCTGAGAGTCCTTGGCAAAGTTAAAAACTGGTCGTCTCCCCCGCTGATTAGAGGCTGTCTAGAGGGACTGGGCATGAATCTTTGCAAAAGTAGACATAAGCTTGCATAGTTGAAGAACAAAGGGAGAACAGTGCTCAAATTGTATTGATGTATGTGTCGTTACTGTGGCCAGCTCTTCAGCCTCGGTCCCTAAAAGACCCCCACTTGTATTAGCAGATCGTGACAGCTATAGAGAAACTTTAGGAGCAAATGTCTGTCCTGAGTGGCCAGTAAAGAAAAAAAAAAAAGAAAAAGCAATTCAAATGCCTGATTCACAGACTGCAACTCTTGCAAAACTTTTAAAAGCAGTCTCACTCCCTCCGCTGAAGAATCAATTGGAGGAAACCCCACTGAAAACCTGTGGGAAACAGCAAAAGTGATGCAACAAGCACTTCATAGAATAAAAACTAAAACTCCACTTTGTGGATTCAAAAATGCTGCTAGCAAGGATTTTCTTGCTATTTTCTAAGTCCGTGAGAGACTTTTCTCTCTCACAGAAGATAGGAGCAGAGTTCTATAAACAATGAAACACCTGCAACCTTGAAAAGTCTTGTTTATAGTACAGTAGAAAAATATTTTGACAATGGATATTTTAGGATTCTAGCCAATCACCCCCAAGGGGTGGCTGTTCCTTTGTCCAATTAGACTATGAAGAAAAAATTCTATAAAAGAGTTTTTTAAATAATTAAATAAATCAATCTTGCTGCACAATTCCTGCCTGCTGGATCTTCTCTCCTCCTCCCTACGGCTGCGGGACACGGTAATATTTTACAGCGTTAATACCACTTGAATAAGTTAATGCAATTAACAACTTGTTTCACTCAGACATATTTTTCTTTTTTTTTTTTTTTGAGGAAGTTTGTTTCTTTTCTCTTTTCTAAGAATGTCAAACATCCTGGCATCGAAGATAAAGCAATTTGAGAGCAAGGAAACTGCAAGCAGCAAAATCACACCTAAATGTGATAACCATTGCTTCACTATCACTTTGTGTTAGCCCCAAAAAGTTTTACTTCTTTTCAAATAATCGGTCTAGTGGGCCAAATTTTCACTTTTCTTTTATAGTAATCTACCAACACATGAGATGGAGCTGTATGAAAACCAATGAAATTTAAAGTGTCACCATAATTGCTTGCACTGTCAGTTTGTTAATGTTTGTAATTTGTTTGTGTTTTCATTGCAAGTGACTTGGTGAGAGATCAAATAGAAGTTAAAGCATTCTACATATTCTTGAGTTTAATTTTTGTCGAACTTGTTTTGTCTTTTTTTCTGAAAAGTGTTGTAGCTAAGGTCTTATAGATGTATAATTTGTCTCAACCAATACTATCCTGAGAGTTGGTATAAGAATTTATACATATTTGAAATCCTACAAATATGGACTAACCTTCCCAGTTCTGCCTCAGAAAGCTTCAAAATTATTATAATATGGCTAAATTTTTTAGATTTTCTAATTAGTCAATTAAAGAATCTTGACAAAATAGAAGCAAAGGCTACATGAAAAATGATTGAATCCCCCTTCCTAAACCAAGAGGGGTAGCCATGGACTGCAGATAAGACATGAATAAAATACAGAAAAGCCTTCTACCAGCTATCAAACTAATGTACTGTTGAATCTCATGCCATATGTCAACAGAGTATTTTAACTTTTCCTCACCTCTCCTATTTATAGCACATTCTGCAATCTCAGTTGTAGGTGCGGAATGTGATGAGGGCAATTTACTCACTAAAATTAAAAAGAAACAAAACAAAACAAAAAACAAACAGACAAACAAGACTGAAAGAAGAGAAATATCCATAGACAGTGAAATAACAGATCAAGTGATCCCATTAGTATGAGATGTTGAAATTCAAAACAGATCTATTGGAACAATTACAAGCAATCATTACATTTAAGAATGGGGAAGTTATTCTGGAGGAAAATAACCAACAGTACGTGGAAATACTGAGCCTAATATTAACAATTAAAGGCTCTGCAGAGGAAATTAGAGAAGAGATAACGAGTCAAGTGTTCCCAGGAGTCTGGGCTACAGATGTACCTGGGAGAGCCAAAAATGCAACCCCAATACAGATCAAACCCAAAGAGGGAAAACAACCAGTTAGAATTAAACAATACCCCCTCAAAAAGGAAGACAGAGAAAGAATTAGCCCAATAATCAAAAAATTCTTACAGTTAGGACTGTTAAAAGAGTGCCAGTCTGATTTTAACACTCCTATCTTGCTTGTCCGTAAACCTGATGGGTTGTACCAGGTAGTACAGGATTTACAGGCTGTTAACAAGATAACTGAGGATCTCTATCCTGTGGTAGCAAATCCTTACACTCTGTTAACATGCTTAACACCAGAGCTAACTTAGTTTACCATATTAGATTTAAAGGATGCCTTCTTTTGCCTCCCTCTCCATGAAGTCAGCCAGAAAATTTTTGCATTTGAATGGGAAAGCCCTAAGAGTGGGCGCAAAACCCAGCTCACATGGACGGTGTTTCCTCAAGGATTTAAGAACAGTCCCACCCTGTTTGGAGAACAACTTGCAAAAGATGTAGAGTCCTGGGAAGCCCCACCAGGAGAAGGGAAGCTATTGCAGTACATGGATGACCTTTTAATAGCTACCTGAACAGAGGAAGCTTGCACAGCCTGGACGGTAAGCCTCTTAAACTTCCTGGGACTCCAAGGGTACAGGGTATCTAAGGAAAAGGCTCAGGTGGTGAAACAGAAAGTGATCTACCTGGGCTATGAAGTCAGTGCCAGGCAACGAACTTTGGGGCAAGATCGCAAAGAAGCGATATGCCAAACCCCAAAACCCCAGACAGTGAAAGAGTTAAGGACTTTTCTGGGGATGACAGGATGGTGCAGATTATGGATTTACAATTATGGGCTGCTCGTGAAACCACTATACGAGCTCATTACAAGAGAAAGCAGAGATCTCCAGTGGACAAAGGAGGCCATGCAGGCCTTCAATCAGCTAAAGAATGCCCTCATGTCAGCTCCAGCTCTAGGGCTTTGAGACGTGATGTCTTGGGGTGACTTTATGATGTGTATACCATGTCACTGCCCTATGCCCAGAAATTAATTTTGTGCCTTTCTATGCCTTTAAACTGAGCCTGAGAAAAACCCGACTAAAACTTTCAAAGCAGTTTTTCAGTTTGTTTTCATGTTTTCAAGGACACGGAGATAAAACCGGTCTGCATTCAGCTGCGGCAGGAGAGCGAGAGCAGGGGGGAGCACCCGGCTTGCTTGCTTTCCGGCCAGTTTTCAGCTTTCATTTTCCCCGGAGAGAGATGGAGAGTTGAACCTTGTTTTCCTGGGACTTCGTTTTTTCCTTTTTTTCTCTGCTGGACTGTTTCAACATCAGAATACACTGGGAGGAATTTCCACAGAGGCCTTGGCCCTGGAGGTAGGCCTACCACCCTGTCTCAGCTCCAAGGAGGGCGAGAGAGAGACACTACGGAAGGACTCTGAGATTTTCCCAGGTTTTCTCTCTACAGCGAGAGGTTTCATTATTTAGCATTAGTATCTTTTTCCTCTGTGTTTTTAAATAAATAGTTTTTATCTCTTTCACTTTCCTTCGAGGAAAAAGGTTTTTTCCCGAACCTGGTGGGGGGAGGGGTGGTTTTTAACCTGCCTTCTCTCAGAGGATATATTTCTATATTTGGCCAAACCAGCACACGTGAGTAAACCATTCTTTCTATTTTCCCATGAGAAACAAAGGATTGCCTTGGGAATACTAGCACAGGACCTGGGCCCATACCGACAGGCAGTTGTTTATTTCTCCAAGCAGCTAGATGCAGCAGGCAAAGGATGGCCTGAGTGCCTCAGAGCCGTTGCAGCAGTCGTGCTAAACATCCAAGAAGCATGCAAATTCACCTTGGGTCAGAAAATGACTGTGCTGGTATCCCATACAGTGTCCTCGGTGCTGGAAGTGAAAGGCAGGCACTGGCTCTCCCCACAAAGGTTCCTGAAATATCAAGCCATCATGGTGGAACAAGATGATGTAGAAATAGTGGTAACTAACATTGTCAACCCAGCTTCCTTTCTCAGTGGAAATCAAGGGGAACCGGTACGCCGTGACTGCCTGGAGACTATAGAAGCCACCTACTCCAGCCGCCCGGACCTGAAGGATACCCCTTTTGACAACTGTTGGGGTTTTAGGAGTTCACCTGTTTTTTTTTTTTTTTCTGTTAAAGGATTTTTCCCCATATGTGTTCCAAGGGGACAAATTACTGAGTGCTTAAGAAAAACAGAAGATTTGGCCACAGGGGCGGGGTGCAACTTGCTACTCTTTTGTTTTCACCTGGATGTGTGGACAGTCAGTTCCTGGCATTTGGATGGAGAGAGTGGCTGCTTCTTCAGCTGCTTTTCCTTCTACCGGAGAAACCCCGGGATCCCAAGCCCACCTTCCCTGCCCCGCTCACCGGGAGCCACCAGCGCCCCTGCCAGCTGCGACCGGAACTGCACCCAAGGGGAAAGGGCCTGACAGCCGAGAAGGCTGGGACTGGGTTTGTGATTGTTTGCTGTTACTGCCATAGTTATTGTTGTTTGTTTGACTTGTTATACACATATAGATATATAATAGTAAAGAACTGTTATTCCTATTTCCCATATCTTTGCCTAAAAGCCCCTTGATTTCAAAATTATAATAACTCAGAGGGAAGGGGGGTCGCATCTGCAGTTCCAAGGAAGGACCCTGCCTTCCTTAGAAGACACCTGTCTTTCAAACCAAGACAACAATGCAGAGACCTGGTTTACTGATGGGAGCAGTTATGTCATCAGTGGAAAACGACATGCTGGGTATGCAGTTACCACCTGCCGGGAGGTGATAGAATCTGGACCCCTGCCAACAAACACCTCTGCACAAAAGACTGAAATAATCGCCCTAATCCGTGCCTTAGAGATAGCAAAAGGAAAGAAAATAAACATTTATACAGACTCAAGGTATGCATTTGGAGTTGTACACACACAAGGTGCCGTTTGGAAAGAAAGAGGACTGTTAAATTCGCAGGGAAAGAACATCAAACATGCACAAGAAATAATGCGGCTGTTAGAAGCAGTCCAGCTACCTGAGAAGGTAGCAATCATGCACATTAAGGCACATCAAAAGGTGAGCTCAGAATTGGAAGAAGGAAATGAACTGGCGGACAGAGAGGCAAAAGAAGCAGCAAAAGGTGAGGTAACGACAACTGGAGCCTTGATACGAGATGGACAACTTTCCCTAGAGGGTAAGCCCGCATATAACAAAAAGGACAAGAAATTGATTAAAGATGAAGGGGGACCATTTAACCAAGAGGGATGGGCTATCACTGCAGAAGGAAAATTGGTTATTCCCTCCTATTTGCTATGGTCACTAGTAAGGGAGGACCACCAGAAAACGCATTGGGGAACAAATGCCCTATATAACTACTTAATTGGGAAATTTATCGCTAGAAATTTATACAAAACCGTTGTGCAGGTAACCCGACAGTGTAACCTTTCCCTCCAGACTAATCCCAAAAATACCCCCAAACCAAAAATGGGTCAAATTGGAAGGAGCTATGGGCCTGGACAGCAATGGCAAATTGATTTTACGGAATTTCCAAGAAAAGGGGGGTATCAATATTTACTAGTGCTGACAGATAGTTTTTCAGGATGGCCGGAAGCTTTTCCTACTAGTGTAGGTACAAAAATGCTGTTAATGAGGATTTTCTTGTTATTTTTTTAAGTCCGTGAGAGACTTTTCTCTCTCACAGAAGAGGTAGCAGGGAATGTAAACAACCAAGCCACCTGCAACCTTGGAAAGTCTCGTTTATGGTATAGTAGAAAAATATTTTGACAATGGATGTTTTAGGATTTTGGCCAATCACCCCCAAGGGGTGGCTGTTCCTTTGTCCAATTAGACTACGAAGAAAAAAGTCTATAAAAGAGTTTGTAAAATAATTAAATAAATCAATCTTGCTGCACAATTCCTGCCTGCTGGATCTTCTCCTCCTCCTCCTCCCTATGGCTGCGGGACACAGTGATATACCGTAGGAACCAGGCCTGCGGTAATATTTGGTCCTCCCCGACGTGATCTGCACTCTCTGACGTGTCCTGCACGCTGCGAGCCAAGCCGAATTCCTCTAGAGATACGCTGTTCCCCTTCCCCACCGGGACCGGGAGGCCCGACAGAACTGAGAAATGGCGAACAGCGGCTCACAGAATGACTCTGTCGTACTGGTCTGGAAAGGTGTGTTTAGCATATGGCACACCTCCATTCCTGAAAACTCAGTTCAGGAATTATTAGACTGGGCTACCTTAAAAGGGATTTCCATGGACAGAGATACTGCCCTGGACTTTGCCTTATGGCAGGAACTCGGCTGTGCTGTCCGACACGAGCTCCCGTCTGGGGAGCCAGCAGTGTTAGAATTATACAAAACCTGGCGTTCGTTATTTTTTCTGCTGACGAACCTTGACTGTGATAGCAGAGCTGGCTCGCCTATTTTGGTGATGAGTGACGGGGGAATGTCCGAGGGGGGCCCCGCTAACTGGGCTTCCGGGGCAAATGATGGTGGATTCGGAATAACCCCCCCTGGCTCCACAGGCAGAGCCTGCACCGGCTCACCCTGCACAGTCGCAGGACTCCGCAGCCCCCAGGGACCCCACGCCGGCAGAGGCGGGGGGGGTCAGGGCAGCGAGATGGCGCACAGCCTGCCTCACCGTTCGGCTGGGCGGCTGCCACATCTTATTCAGGGCTGCAAATCAGCGGCTTAGCAACTTGGACGCCCAGAGCGGCTCCTAGCTCGGTTCCGTATGCACCTGGATCTAACTTCTTAGTCGGCGTAGCGCCAGGCGTGCCTGCCCCGAGACTGCCTGGCTGTGATCGGCTGCCCTCCCTGGCGCTGGACTGTTCTGCGCAGTCGCAGAACCGAGCCATCAAGCTTTTAATGCAGCATCTGCCTTTGCTGACAGAGCTACCAAACCTATCCCGAAGGATGGAGGACCTGCTCAGCCTGTTAGAGCGGTGGATGCCCGAGCCCGCGCCGCCCGTGTCGCCCGCGCCGCCCACGCCCGCCCCGCCAGCCGCGGGAGACGCGGCTCCGAGCCAAGAAACGGCGCGGCCGGCGGCGAAACCGGAAAACCCAGAAGCGGCGGCGGCTGCGGGGACGCGGCCAGAGGCAGCGCCGCCGGGCACGGCCGCAGAGAACGGGCCAGCGGCAGAGCCGGGCGCGTTCTCAGAGCGCGGGCCAGAGACAGCGGCGCCGAGCGCGGCCGGGGAGCGCGAAACAGCAGCGGAAGCTGTGACTGCGCCGAACGCAGCTGCTGTGCGAGAGACACGCGCGGCCATAGCCCCAGAGACGGCGGCAGCAGCTCCAGTACCAGCTCGGTCGGGACTGGCCGAGACGGCCTCCCGTAAAGAAACTGCTGTAAAAACTGCCGCACAGCCAGCTGCAGTCTGTGCTGTCTGTTCTGGCTCTAGCGAACTTAGCCAAAGTGCCCCTCCTCCCCGTCCATTTCTGTTCACTCCCAGCACCCCGAAGTTGCCTTTGCCTGATGATTCCTCGTCAGGCAGTGAGGCAGATGAGGTTCTGGCCCCAGGTCGTCAGGCGGCTGTAGCCGCGCGGAGAAGAAAAAGGCTGCGCCGGTCTCGCCCCTGGACCTTTCAGGACTGCATGGTAATAGTGGGTCCGACCCATTATAATCGCTTCTTAGAGTCTGTTAAGATGCGAGCATTGGAGGAGGGTGACTGGAGGTTATTAGAAACCCTTGGAATGCCAAATAGATCTGAGGATTCTGGGGGTAACCGGGGAGCTGTTACAGTCCATCCGCAGGCTGTTCCAGAAGCTCAGGATGGTAGTGGTTCCCCAAAAGAGATCCAAGCTTTCCCAGTGTATAAGGCTCTCCCGGATTCAGGGGAGCATGACAAATATGAGGTAATTGCTTGGAAAGTTGCCCAGGACCTCCAATCCAAGGTGGCACAATATGGACTAGGTTCTGCTGAGGTTATGCAAATAATAAGGGTGATAAATACAGATTTGCTTGCTCCATTTGATATCAGACACTTAGGTCAAATTCTATTTCAACCTGTACAATTTACAGTTTTTGAGAAAACCTGGAGAAAGCTGGCCGGCAAGGCTGCATTAGGGAATATGCAGCTCCCTGCTGCTGATCCTAGACAGACAGCAGGAATGGATGCTTTGATGGGGACCGGTCCCTTCTCTGATCCCAGTCTACAGGGTAACTTGTCCTCTAGCGTCCTGCAGCAAGCTCAACAGGTCGGCATGGCTGCCCTGTTGCAAACCTTAGAGTTGTCTGCACCCAGAAAGCGATATACTGAAATAGTTCAAGGGAAATCAGAGTCATTCCTCTCCTTTGTAGAGAAAGTCGCTGCTTCTCTCGAGAAGCAGGTTGAGGATGACGGGTTAAGACAGTTGTTGTTAAGGCAGTTAGTGAGAGATAAGGCAAACGAGGAGTGCAGAAAAATCATAGATGCCTTACCAGGGGATCCTGAGGTAACAGACATGGTCGAAGCCTGCGCTAAGGTGGGATCTGGGAACCAGAAAAGGTCTGTTTTGGCTGCGTTCCTGCAGCCTGTTCACGCATCTTCTGGTCGTGAACCAAAGCAACCAAAACAGGTGAAGAAACGGAAGCGGCCTAAGCCGAGACAAAAAGAGAACAGTGATCCCCCAGTGCAAGAGGTGTGGCAGGTCAGGGCATTGCTCGGGCTACTGTAGATCCCGGACTCATACCGATGGTCGGCCGTTGTCGGGAAACTTCCGCCGGGGTGCAAGGAGGGGGAATTGCTCTCCGATGCAGTCGCTCCCCCAGAGAGTGGCACAGGTACAGGCACAGGCCTACCCAGCCACCCTAGAGACGGCACCCAGGGATCAGATGGCACCCACGGATCCGACGGGTTTGACGTCCACGCCGCAGCCGCAGTCGTCTTAGACTCTAGCGGTATTTATAAGGTTCCCTTGGATGCATATGGACCCTTAGCCCGGGGATCCAGTGCGATGCTGGTGGGAAAACCTGACATTGCCCATCATGGAATCTTAGTGCACTCAGGAGTTATTGATGCTGACTTTAAAGGTCAGATTTGCGCTATGGTCTCCATGCAAAAACCCCCTGTAACTATTCCTGAAAAGACCTGCCTTGCTAAATTAGTGCCTTTTAAGTCTTGTGTCCCCAGGATAGAACAACAAACTCACGAAGATAGCGGCAGTGGATCTATGGGACTCCCGCAGGCCTTCTGGACTGCAGACATCTCTGACCAAAGGCCACAGATGACATGTACCCTGGTCCTGCCGAACGCCCGTCCACCCCAGATTCAGCTTCGAGGTTTGATTGATATGGGTGCTGATGTAACTATCATCTCCTTCTCTGCATGGCCTCCCTCATGGCCTTTAGCCCCGGTGGGATCGGCCATTGTAGGATTAGGAGAACCACACAGAGCTATTTGAGCGAACGGCTTGTGGTGGTGAAGGACTCAGAGGGGCACACAGCTAGAATTAGGCCTTATGTTGCTACCACTTCCCTTAACCTTTGGGGACGGGATGTGTTGGCAGCTTGGGGCGTACGGATTGGGACAAATTTTTAGCAGGGGCCACTGTGTGTAAGGGCGCACAGTATCCTACACTGCCTTTGCAGTGGTTGATTAACACACCAATCCGAGTCAGACTCTGCTCAGTTAGTTCAATTAAGGGCTGTTACCATGGCTTTTCAGCGATTCTCACAGGAACCTTTGAATTTGGTTACTGACTCTGCTTATGTAGCAGATATCACCCAACGCTTAGATTGTTCACTTCTGAAGGAGGTGAGCAATGTGGCTCTATTTTCGCTGTTGCAAACCTTGTGGGCTGCAATTCAGGCTCGAGTGCATCCGTATTACATTCTGCACATTCGAAGCCACACCAATTTACCAGGGTTTCTAACATAAGGCAATGCCTGGGCTGACATGCTGGCCAACCCTGCGTGGGTAGGGCCTCAGCCTGACAAATTTGCACAAGCCAAGGCATCGCACGGTTTCTTTCATCAAAGTGCACATACCCTGCAGAAGCAGTTTCATTTAACACCAACCGAGGCGCGCAACATTGTCAGCGCTTGTGCTGACTGTCACGGACTCGCTGCGCCTTTGCCAGCGGGGGTAAACCCCAGAGGGCTAAAAGCCTTGCAGCTTTGGCAAACGGATGTAACTCACATCCCAGAATTTGGTCGGCTGAAATATGTGCACGTGTCTATTGACACTTTCTCCTCGGCTATGTGGGCTACTGCTCACACTGGAGAGAAGGGCCGTGATGTCATTGCCCATTGGAAATTGGCTTTCTCAGTCCTGGGCATGCCAGCTTCTGTGAAAACCGATAATGGTCCTGCCTATGCCTCGGAGAAGACGTGGCAGTTTTTACACCTATGGGGTGTAGACCATACCTTTGGTATCCCACATTCTCCTACTGGCCAAGCCATTGTCGAACGCGCTCATGGTACCTTGAAGCGTGTTTTGGACAAACAGAAAAGGGGAATGCATGGAGAAACCCCACAGAGCCGACTAGCAAAAGCTTTGTATACAATTAATCACCTTACAGTACCACAAAATTCAAATAATCCCGTTATTCTGAATCATTTTCTCTCATTGCAGTCTGCAGGCGACATACAACTGCCCCGGGCAAAAGTCTGGGTACGGAATTTACTCACTAACCAGTGGGAAGGCCCTCATGAGCTTATCGTTTGGGGTCGTGGGTATGCTTGCATTTCCACAGATACTGGGATACGGTGGCTGCCTTCAAAATACGTTCACCCTGACCTACGGCACCAGAGGCAGAACAGGCCACCTCCAAATGATGACCAGAACGCCAACCATCCAAATGGCGACCAGAATGTAGATCATCAGCCTAATGACTCTTCTGATGATGACCAAGATGTCGACCATCAGGCAGATGGTCCTTCTACAAGCAGAGACTGGGATGGTCCTTCTACAAGCAGAGACTGAATTTTAAATTTCTTGTTATGGAGTCAGATACTTAAAGCCTTAAGGACATATTTAGAATTAATAACTGATGTAGATTTCTATTTAGGATTAATAGTAGAGTTGTTATCTTATAAAACAAAAAGGGGGAATTGTAGGTGCAAAAATGCTGCTAGCAAGGATTTTCTTGCTATTTTCTAAGTCCGTGAGAGACTTTTCTCTCTCACAGAAGAGGTAGCAGATAATGTAAACAACCAAGCCACCTGCAACCTTGAAAAGTCTTGTTTATGGTATAGTAGAAAAATATTTTGACAATGGATGTTTTAGGATTTTGGCCAATCACCCCCAAGGGGTGGCTGGTCCTTTGTCCAATTAGACTATGAAGAAAAAAGTCTATAAAAGAGTTTTTTAAATAATTAAATAAATCAATCTTGCTGCACAATTCCTGCCTGTGGATCTTCTCCTCCTCCTCCTCCCTATGGCTGCGGGACACGGTGATATACCCTAGGGCCCAGGCCTGAGGTAATATACTAGAATCACTAAAGCTCGAGAAGTAACCAAAGCGTTACTACAAGAAATAACACCGCGCTTCAGAGTTCCAGCCACAATGTCCTCAGATAGGGGACCACATTTTATTTCAAGGGTGGTACTACAAACTAGCCATCATTTAGGCATAGATTGGGAACTCCACACTCCAACCACCCCCAGTCGAGTGGTCAAGTAGAGAAAATGAATCATTTGATTAAACAGCAAATTGTGAGACTAGGGCAAGAAGCTAACTTACCCTGGCCGCAATCTCTTCCACTTGCATTGTTATGAATTCAGACCAAGCCCAGAATTAAAGAAAAGCTAAGTCCCTTCAAAATACTTTATGGGAGACCATATGGGGTACAGAAAGGAATATCTACCCAAAGTGGGGAGGAGACGTTAGCCACCTATATGATTGCTTTAGACAAACAGCTTAGAGAAATTGAGAAACATGTGGCTGGAACCCAAAGTCAAGGCTTGGACGGTCCTGTACATAACATTCAGCCTGGAGATTATGTATATGTTAAGTCTCATACAGAAAAAACTCTGGAACCACAGTGGGAAGGACCATTCCAGGTGCTTCTCACCACTTACACCACAATTAAGATCAGAGAACAGAGGGCCTGGATTCACGATACCCGAGTAAAGAAGGCTCCAGAGGCCCCTTGGAAAGTGACCCCTGGTGATGATGCACTGAAATTGAAGTTTACCCAAACAAAATGAAAACGTTAGGGTGGCACGCAAGTATAACCCAGAAAATTGGTTTTTTCGTAGTCATAATTGCAGCCTCCAGTTGGGAATTTATTCATAGGAGACAAAACATATGGTCCCAAGCCTTTATGCGGTTTACTGGACTCAAGGGGAAATATTCTGATTTAAAGGATTTAAACCTGCTGACTGTGGTCATGCACGAAAACCAAATGTATACAAAGCAAGAATGGGAAAAACAGAAAACTTGGCAGCTTCAGGGAACTGTAGGAGAAGAAATCAAAATAGGTTGCCAATGATTAATGGAACTACTCATAAAAAAGCAACCCAAATTAGTGTTTCAAATACTCCTACAGACAGACTTAATCAAATCTGTAGTCATTCTAGTGAAGCAGATTGTTGGTATAATTTTACATTAGTACAGACCATTGAAGTAGTTTGTCTTTGGACCCAGGACAGTAATGGGCTCTCATTCAAATTCCAGATAAATGCCATGGCTAGGCCTGTTACAACCTACACTGGCAATCAAATCCAAACTCAGGTCACACCGCTTAAGCCTGAGCCAAAGATTTATGAGATTGGCCCCTATGTAGTGAGGAACACAGGCCAGCAATTACTGCTGTTTAATCCAGAGTGGTCTCTTAAGCGTGTAGAACTACTAATGCAAATTAATATCTCTGAGATCCAACCAGCCTCCTCCCCTTTAATACAAACATCCTTTGAAGGGTAGACAGCCTGGCTGCAAAAACAAACACCCCTCAAAGGCAGAATGCGGAGAGACCTGACTGGCATGCTGGGAACAGGACTGGGAGTTATAAATGGAATTGATTCAGAGATACTGATGAATAAATTTGCCACAGCAACCAGTGACCTGACCAAATTAAAACAGCCCCTACAATCCTCCCTATTAGCATTAGGAAACAGTCAGTGGCAAGTTTCAAAAATACTCCCAGACTTCGCCAAGACCAGCGACCTGGACCACAGACTGATGTTAAACATACTTGGTGTAGCTCAAGACAATGTATCATTAGCCCTTAGCTGCATATGAGCTCAATTATGGATGCAGTCAACAGCTTCCTTAATTATAAGAGAAGGAAATGAAGGCATTTTCCCTATTGAAATCTGAGAAGCTGTTTGGAATAATGCTACTAAGTTAGAAAGAAAGCTCCAATCCTGGTGGACCTTGGTAAATTTCACTTATGACCCAATGACTAACATAGCTACTGCCTTTGTGCTTACGATGCGTAATGCCACAGTTTATGTAATTCATCCTATTGTTGCATTGGGACTAAACTATGAAGGAACAGTTGTTTACCCCTCTGAACACAGAGTATGGGGTCGGATGGTAGAAGAAAAATGGCAAACAGTAAATTTAGAATCTTGCATCACACAGGAACAACAAGGATATATCTGTGAAAGTAATACACTTGATGCTAAAGACATATGTCTTGATGTAGAACAAGGCATTTGTCACTTTGAGGTCCAGCCAGACACTCCACCGAAAACTGTACTTGTATATATTGGTCAAGGCTGTGTGTGCTTAAGAACTATCTGCACTTTTATGATGATAGATGACAGTAATATAAATGTAGTTGCCAAGAATCACTCTAATTTTTGTATTTGTAATGTTACCAAGATTGATGGGTGTGACTTTTTGTATTTAGCACCGGTTGTGTCTCATCAATTGATAAGGTCTAACCACACCATATACCATAAATTGCTACCCACACCTATTGGGATGGACCTCACATTAGTAAAGCAATTAGTGAAACATCAGGATCTAATTGATTTTTAGAAGAAATCCAAAAGAATGGGAAAAAGACCTTAGTCACCATCCATTAAGGCAGCTGGTGTGGGGACAATAGCTCTGACCCAGGAAGCTGTGACCGGTCCGGAGAGGTGGTCCCGTAGAGGATCGTCTTCCCGGGTCCCGGTGTCTTCCCTCAGCTGCTAGCCAGAGTGCCCGTGCAGAGAAGCTATTAGTTCTTGGTGATTTTCAGCTCGTGATTCCAGCTCTTGCTCTGCTGGGCAGTCTCCAGGCCAGACCAGGGAGAGAGAGACGAGAGACCCATATAGCTGTTCTGCACGAGGTAGCTTTATTAGTCCATAGCCGGTGAAGGGGAGGCCATTGACAGGCTTCTCTCTGCCTCACAGGGGTAGAGGGCTAGCTTTATAGGGATATAGGGGGTGGGTGTCAGAGGGTAAAGGCCAATGGGTTACAAAGGATCTGCATAGGGTCTCCCAGAGGATTCTGGATCTGTCTTCTTCTCACCACAGATGAAAAGTGGTTGCCTTTCCAGGGAGTCCTGCTGGGAGGTTAAGCAATCTCCTTATCTCAGCAGGCTTTCCCTCCAGGGCAGGGGCTGGGCATACCCCACAACTCCCCCTTCTGTATTTATTAAAAACGCATTTCCGGCAGCCTTTCTGCAGCAACGTAGGAGGCATGAGAACATAAGTAACATGATAATAATTACAATGAATACCCACAAAGCTCCCTTAATCAAAGATGCAATCCATCCCGTTATTCCCCATCGTCCAAAAAGGTCATTGACCCAGTCTAGGCTCTTATCTACTTTTATGTCTTTTACTAGTCCTTGTAGTTTCTGGATGTTTGCCTGGATGGATGTTGAGTGCGAAGAAAGATTGAAGCAGCACATCCCTTCAAAGTCTTGGCAGCCATGTCCGTGGGCAAGCAGTAGGTAGTCTATTGCTGCTCGATTTTGTAGGGTTGCGTGTCTGGTAGTCTCCTCATCTTTTAAAAGATCGCTCAAGGCGGCAGATGTCACATTGGCCTGTTTGCTTAGCCAACACCCTAGGTGATTGATATCACCAAGGGCTTTGAGTGCAGCTAACCAAGGAGTGAACACGGAAACTGCGACTTGTTCAGCCTTATTCAAATTGTAAATGCGGCTGTCACAGCTTTCGTCAAACTCAGCAAAGGATCTCTTTTGACGTGTTGATATGTTTGTCTCCAATTATGTAATAATGTGATATTTGGGGTGAGGGTAGAAAGCTTGCCAAGGCTACAGGGGCCTCCTTGGAGGCGTGAGGAGATCCCGGCCCATACTCTGTCACCACAGACAAGAAACACTCCCCGGGGTAACACTTTTGGGTGGAGAGTGGACACAGAGAGTACGTGACTGGTGTAATTGCACCAATCCTGACTATTATAGGCTTTGTTAATTGGTGATATGTCTTTTCTGTATGTGTTTTTTGCCTGGTCAATCCCTGGCCAGCGTTGGCTTTGCTGTCTAAAATAAAATTTGACACAATATGTTGCTTTGGAGGACCCCAGCAGGTTCAATTCTTGGGGTTCATCTCGAGCATTTGGCAGAATCTTTGTCTACTCATCCCAAGTGTCTACCGGGTTGGACCTCTTACCTGTGGTGTGGAGGAGCTCTGGGTTAGTGATGGGCCAATCATCTGCTACCAAGGGAATTCCTACCAGACACATGGAGAGTGGGTTGTCTATGCTGCCCATGGACAGGCACAGATTGTCTTGATTGAGTGTCTTTGCTAGGGTCACCCAAATATTATGGCTAGGCTGTGGGACAAGCTAGCTGAAGGCATGTGGTACGGCGAAGAGCATCCAGACAGCAATAAGGACAGCATCAACGTAGATAATTTTCATCTTTGGACAGGGATGGGGCTTCTGAGAGGGAATATAAGCGAGATTTGTTAGCTTTGTGGTGAGAGGGGACGTTTTAGGAGGTTTGACAAGGGTGGAGGGAAGGGGATATTTTGGGGTAAAAAGGAAGGTGGTAACATATAGACTAAGGATAAATTTTTTCAGGCTGTGTCTGGCCTACGGCTTGACTTTTGCCGTAGCATCTTGTTCAGCTTTCTGTTTCGTCTGCTGCCGTGTGGTGGGACGTTCTTTTCTCTGGTTGATGGTCATTCGGCGACGTCTCCGTCTCCATGCAGAACTGGTCTGGTTTTGGGGAGGTCCTGTATTTGTCTCAGGAGAGTTCTTGTTGGTGTTTGTAGAAGCAGTGTTTGTAGGGCCTAGGTATGGTTTTATATTTTTTCCTGGGAACCACTTCGGGCCAGATGGTAGCTGAACACAGGCGTAGCCTCTCCCCCAGGTAATCAATTGGAAAGGCCCAGAGACCTGGTGTGATCCTGGGTCCTTCACCAGCACTGGCAGTTTCTCTGTGAGCTTAGCTTGGGTTGAATTTGAGAAGTGGCAGAGTACTGGGGGGTCAGGCTCTGATGAGGTACCATTTAGGAAGTTAATGACATAGAGAGCCTTACAGAGTCTTTCAACAGGAGATTTCTGTTTCTCTCCGCTGCTGATTGAGGACTCTTTTGAGGGTTTGGTGGGTCCTTTCTACGATGGATTGTCCTGTGGGATTGCTAGGTATGCCTGTCTTGTGTTTTATCCCCACTTGGTTGAAGAAATCTTCCAACTTATGGGAGGTGTAGGCGGGCCCATTATCTTTTTTGATTTCTTCAGGGACTCCCAGGGTGGCGAAGGCAAGGAGAAAATGCTTGATGACGTGGACGGCATTTTCCCCTGCATGGGCTGATGCAAACACTGCCCCAGAAAACGTGTCGACTGACACGTGTACATATTTAGATCTCCCAAAGGATGGGAAGTGGGTTACATCGGTTTGCCACAATTGGCAGCTGTTCAGACCGCGGGGGTTGACTCTGGTACCCATAGATGGTATTTGGTAGTTCTGGCAGTTCGGGCACATTGCAATGATAGCTCTTGCTTGATCTTTTGAGAGCTTGAACATTCTGACGAGGGCAGGAATGTTTTGGTGATAAAATGCATGTGACAACTTCGCCTGGGCAAAGATGTCGGGGACGTTTGCAGTCTCTGCTGGCATGGCCGGTGCATCTGCTCTCCTGTTCCCTTCGGCAATGGGACCAGGGAGGTCAGTGTGTGACCTCACATGCATAATGTAGTAAGGTTGTTTTCTGTGGGAGATTAAATGAATTAATGTAGAAATCAATTGGTATAATTTTTGATTGGAGACCTCTTTGAGAAAAGCATGTTCAGCCCTCATAGCTATGCCAGCGACATAAGCTGAATCTGTGACCAAATTAAAAGGTTCGTCTTTGAATTTCTCAAAGGCTCTTACAACGTCTGCTAACTTGGCAATCTGTGGAGATCCCTCTACTATTTGAATGTCAGACTCCCATTTTTGAGTATTGGGATGCGTCCAAGTCATGACAGACCGATGTGATGAGCCAGAGCCATCTGTAAAGATGGTCAGAGCTTTGAGAGGTTTTCTACTTTGGATTAATTTTGGAATCAATTTAAAGGCAGCATCAAGGTAGAAAAGTCTATGTTTTGGCATGTGGATGGAAATTTGGCCTGTGTAGCTATCTAGGGCGAACTGGAGGCTCTCATTGGTCTGGAGAAAGTGCTTCAGATCTCCAGTGGTCAATGGCAAGTATATGCATGTGAACTCACACCCTGCAAGAGAGCGGAGACGAGTTCTGGCCTTTTTTATTAAATGTGCCATTACTTCTTGGAAGGTGGTTAGTGTCTTTGTAGGTTGATTGCTTGTGAAGACCCATTCAAGTATCAGCAAAGAGTCTCTGAGTTTAGGGTCCCATTGGAAGATCAGTCTGTGAAAACAGGGAGCTTTACCCAGAACTGCAAACTGGAGAGGCAGGCTGGGTTCAACACGATGGGCTTGGCGTGAAGACAGGGCTTCCTGGACTTTGGTGATGGTATCTCAGGCTTCTGGCATGAGGGCACATGGAGAGTCCAAGTCTCCACTGCCGCAGAGGAGGTTGAAGAGGGGGGCAAGGTCTTCTGTTGTGACTCCTAGTAGGGGGCGTATCCAATTTATGGATCCGCACAGGCTGTGCAAGTCTCTCAGGGTCTTTGGATCATCTCTGATGGTGAGTTGCTGGGGTACGATGGTTGTTCTCACAGATCTGGAGGCCGAGGTAAGTCCATTGGGCTGGAGTGTTGCACTTTGTCCTCACGAATCTCAAACCCTGCTTCTTCTATGGCTTCAATTGTCTTTTTAACAGTTCTGTCCAAGTAAGTTTTTTCTGGTGCACAGACCAGGATGTCATCCATATAGTGGTGGATGATTGCTTCTGGGAACAGGCTCCTGATGGGGGACAGAATGTGGGCGACGTACCACTGGCAGATGGTCGGGCTGTTCTTCATGCCTTGTGGGAGGACGAGCCAGTGGTATCTTCAGAGTGGGGCTTGTTCGTTAAGAGAGGGGATGGAGAAGGCGAACCATGGTGCATCTTGGGGATGGAGCGGGATGTTAAAGAAACAGTCTTTAATGTCTATGATGGCAAGCATCCAGTCTCGGGGCAGCATCAACGGTGATGGCAGGCCGGGTTGGAGGGGGCCCATGTCTTCAGTGACTTCATTGATCTTACGGAGGTCATGGAGTAGTCTCCATTTGTCTTTGCCTGGGCTTTTTCAGCACAAAGACAGGAGAATTCCAGGGGCTCGTGGTCTCGGTGATGTGACCTTTGGCGAGTTGCTCTTCCACCAGGGCTTCCAGCGCGCTGAGTTTTTCTTTATCAAGGGGCCACTGCCTTGTCCATTTGGGTTGTCAGTCTTCCAGGTGAGCGGGGCAGTAGATGGCAGTGCACGTTTCTCAGTGGCCCCAGTCAGAAATCCTGGCTGGGAATGGTGAGGGTGGCCCCCCACTGGGATAGAAGGTCTCTGCCCCATAGGGTGATGGGGGCCCTTACCATGAATAGTCGGGTGGTCGCTATCTTGCCCTCGGGTCCTTCGATGACGACATTTCATTTGCTCCTCATGGATACTGCGACTCCACCAATCCCGGAGATCATACCTGCCACTGGCTCCAGTTCCCAATTCCCTGGCCACTCGGAGCAGGTGATGATGGTCACATCTGCTCCGGTGTCCAGCATCCCTGGGCAGTAGACCCTCTCTCCTTTTCAGAACAAGCTGCACTCAATGGTCGGTTTGTTTGAGCCCACAATCTCTATCCACATTGCTGTAGGATTGAGAGGAAGCTGTTCTGGGCGGTTCTGTGGAAGTAAAAAGGCTTGTGCAATCAGTGTTCCCTGTGGGAGAGAGAAAGGTGTGTCCGTGCAGCAAAGCTGGACAAGAATCTCTTGTCCAGGGTGCACTGTTTGTATCTCTGGTAATACAAAGAGCTGTTCTGGACCATGGATGGTATCGCTTAGGATAAGAATGTCCCATGGGCCGTTCTGCGGTTCATACTTTCCTGTGGGGATACGATAAAAACGCTTGTCAACAAAGTTAAGTGACAGTGACATTACCAGCTGGCGCCTGGTTCCCATTGGTAGCGCTCCATGTGTTGGATCCTTCTCACGTGTTCTGGGATCACCTGGGATGATGGTGCTGTGTGAGGTCCAGTTGTCTGCTCTCAGTGATCTGATGTGGAATTTGCAGCCGGGGCGAGGTAGTATGGCCTTTGATTTGTTATCTGAGTGCGGGGCCTTGATACCGCACTCTGATGGAAGTTTTTTGAGCGCTGCTGGTGCTGCTGCTGTCTCTGGTGCCTTTGGTAGGTGATGCGACGGCCCTGGGTGGGTGACCTTTCTGGGCAGTCTTTTATAAAGTGTCCAAGTTCGCCAGAGTAGAAACAGCGAACATTCTCCTTGGAGACTGCTGCAGCAAATGCACCGGAAACTCCCTCTGTGATGCCAACTGCTTGGGTCATCGTGTTTTCTGTGGATGTGTTTTGTGTACAGCTCTCTATCATTTGTTCAATCGTGGGTTCTGTGTCCATGGGTAAAGCCCTTAAGACACTCTTACATTGTTCATTAGCATTTGCCATGGCAAGTTTATCCAAAAGTTCTTTTCGTCCATCAGGACTCTCTATCTGTTTCTCTAAGCTCGTTTTTAAACGATCAACGAACTTAACGAAACTTTCATTTACTGACTGTTTGATGTTAGAGAAATATTGTGTAGGAACAGAATCATCAGGAGTGAGGAGCAGTGATGTTTTTGCTGCAATAGCTATGTCTTGTAATGCTACTTCAGGTAAGGTTGTAGCTTGGTCTGAGGGTTTTTGGAGGTCACCTTCTCCAGCCAGTTGTTCTATTGTCCAATCTGTCTGATTTGCATCTTTAGCATAAGTATCAGACAATGTTTTTAAATGTCTCTTCCAATGCCTTTCCCATAACATATATTCGGCAGGGGAAAGGATGCAGTTAATAATGTTTTTAATATCATGTGGTACTAATGTATAGGCGGAGAAGGTGGCTTCCAATAAGTTTCTAAAAATATGTGACCCTCTCCCATGTTCTTTTGCTGCCTTGCAAAGCTCTTTGATTTCTTTGTATGGGATAGGTTCCCATGTTTTTGTAATTGATGGTCCACCCCTCCTTCCTTTCCCCATAATGACTGGGAAGGCTGAGACTTTTTGGGCTAGCTCCCAATCTCCCTCCCGGTTCGCCTCCCTGCGTGTGTGTGCCCAGCGGTCCTCAGATTCAGATTCAGAGCTGCTGCTACTGTCGTCTGAAAATGAGGAGTCAGCTGTGGCAGGGTGGGGCTGAGCTACAGGGGGCATAGCGCGGCCTTTTTTAAATGCCGGCTTTGCTTTACCTAGGGCAGGAGCTGCGGGGGATCGGGAGTGTTTTGAGGGATGGGAAGGGGGTATGTTGTGGCAGCATGGAGGTGGAGAGGCTGTGCAGCAGCAGCTCGTTTTGGGGGGGGTCGGGTTGCCGCTGGTGCCGGTTTTGCAACTGTGTGTGGAGTCGGCATAGGCTATAAGAGGGTGTGGGGGAGCGGTGGGCTTTAGGGCAGGAGCGGAGGAAGTGGGGATTGCGCACGAATCCGTGGGGGGGGGGGGGGGGGATTAGTAGCGGGGATTGCGCAAGATGCAGCTGGGGGCGGGAGGGAGGGGGTCTGCCGGCGTTTGCCAGGTTGACAGAGGTACTGGTGGCGGAGGCAGGGGGAAGGGGGCTTCTGGTCTGTGAGCGGCAGCCTGGGGCGGCGGCACAGGTACTTTCTGGCACAACAGCTGCGCTCCGCCAGCGGCGAGAGGGGCAGACGCTGGCGGGAGGCATGGCGTTTGCTCTGTGCCCCACAGTGTGGGGGTGGGATCGCGCAGGGCTGGTGGCGCGTTGTACAATGCCTGCTCCATGGGTGCGGGGAGGGGCTGGGACGGGCTGGGGCGGGGACGGGGTGGTAGCGGGCTCCACCGCGGTAGACAGGGTCTGCAGCCATGGTGGAGCCGCGGCATGGGGCCATGGCTGTACCATGCTCCCATTGGCGGAGCCGGACGGTGGCGGAGACGGCTCCAGTGCCACCGCGGAAGGGTGGGGGGGGGAGATCAGAGGCACCGCGAGCCGGTGCGAGAGAAGGAGGGGTGGTGTCGCGGGTGGAGGATTGCAAAATACCAGGGGTACAGGGAGATTGGGCTGGGGGGCCTCAGAACCATCCATCCCGGGGAGGGGGGATGGCTTTGGGGTGGGTCCCTTGCACCCTGCCTGGGGGGGTGACAGCGGGACCGAGGGGGCTTGCAGGGGGGTTTGGGTATGGGAGAACTGCTGGGAATAGGGGATCGGGATAGGGTAGGGGGGTGGCCACCGCCCCAGCCTGGCCAGGGCCTGGGGAGCAGGCGGGCTTAGCACTGGGACTGGCCTCTGTCCTAGGCTGCAAGAGAGGATGGGGGGAGGGGAGGGCAGGGGGCAGGTTTGGCTGAGGAGAGTTAGTTGCACGACACGTCTTAGCTATGACATGAAATAAAGGAATGAATCTGGAAACAGAAAGGTCTCCTGCCGCTTGAAAGGAATAGAGCTTCTTCCCCACTTTGTCCCAGAACGGATCTGAAAGGACAGAGTCTCCAGTGACATCAGGAAAATTTCGATATATCCAATTAATGAAAGATTTAAAATTTTTCTTAGGAAGAACGCCCTTACAGAATTTAAAGTCAGTTTTTAAGAGAAGGGCTAGAAGAAAGGGATATAGGTCTCTCTCAGATTGGAAAAGGCTGGGTTTAGCTTGCCTATTTCCCATTTGAGTTCAGTTCCTCCCTCAGCAGAAAAAAGAGACAAAAAACCAAAAAGGACTTAAAAGTATTGCGCGCGAGAAAGAGAGGAGAGCCCAATTTTAAACTTACAAATCCTGTCTTCTGGCGAGGCTAGCTCCTTATGAAGTCCAAAAAAAATGTCTGCTGGGGGGGGGGAGGTCTGGCCAGTTCGATCCTCAGGGGTTTCTGTCCCAGGTGAGAAGGCAAGGGTCTCGAACTGTCCTCTTCCAAAAGGCCCTGCTACAACGTAGGTCCTTTTATCAGAGGTGCAGCACACGAACAGCTGTTTTTGTCTTGACACGGTCAAGACGCAGCTCAAGCTGGGGGTCCGTCAGAAGTCCGGGGTCCAAATGGCTTGTTTGGGCGCCAAAATAAGGCAGCTGGTGTGGGGTCAGTAGCTCTGACCCAGGAAGCTGTGACCGGTCCGGAGAGATGGTCCCATGCATTGGGGAGGATGAAAGTTTGGTAAGAAAGTTTCACAGATATGTAGGCTTGGCAGAAAGATCTCTGAATGTAGAAACTGAGGATGAGGTAGAAATGGAAGCAAGTTTTGATATAGAGTAAAAGATGTTTTGCTGAAACACTGACCACTGAATAACTGAGAAGGCAAAGGTTGGAGATGAGTTGGAAAGAGATTTTTATGAATAGGACAAAGGTATGTGACTACAAAGACATGTTTTTCACCAAGTAAATAAGTCTCAAGAAGAGCATAAGTAAATAGAAAACATGTCTTTACCAAAAAGAGAGATATGGCAGGAAAACAAGAAATGTCGATGTAGGAAGAAAAAGAGGTCTGAGAATTTTCCATTGTAAGCTTAAATTGTAACTTACTTACTCTTGTGATTGGATAATAATGACTATAATATGGTGATGGTAGTAGTTATGATAGGCTATAGGCAAATGTAAAGGTATTGTGTATGGTGCTTATTGGTTGTTATGTGTTAAGATACTCTGCAAAGAAAATGATATAATGCTTTGTAACTTGAACAGAAGGCGGCTTCAGGTACACCTACAGCTGGAGCTGGCAGCTGTAGGGCTGGCTCTGGATACCCACTCCCTGAAATGCTGTAACTTCACCTATGCAATAAACAGCTTTCAAGAGAGCCGCCTGAAGTCCAGACATTCTTCGTGAAACTTTCTCCTATACCCGTGGAGGATCATCTTCCTGGGTCCCGGTGTCTTCCCTCAGCCACTAGCCAGAGTGCCCGTGCAGAGAAGCTATTAGTTCTTAGTGACTTTCAGCTCGTGATTTCAGCTCTTGCTCTGCTGGGCAGTCTCCAGGCCAGACCAGGGAGAGAGAGACAAGAGGCCCGTATAGCAGTTCTGCACGAGGTAGCTTTATTAGTCCATAGCTGGCGAAGGGGAAGCCATTGACGGGCTTCTCTCTGCCCTCACAGGGGTAGAGGGCTAGCTTTTATAGGGATCCAGGGGGTGGGTGTTGTGAAAAACAAGGTTCACTCTTAGTAAAATTTTAAGGAAAGTTTAATAAAAGGGACAATTAGGAGACAATAGCAAAAAGGGTATTATGGCTGGGTGCTTTGGCAGAAATCCAAAGGCATAACTCTACATCCAAAAGATCGTCTTTAAAAGTACATCTCTTATTGCATATTCATTACAATCATACATAATTCATAAATTCTTTGGAGTTTCTGTGTATTGTCCCATCAGCATTATCTTCCTCCTTGGCTCCATTCAGTCTCTGCTCCCTCCATAAATTCTTCTCTCTGGTTTCAGTTCTTCTTCTCCTCTGATAAGATCCTCCAGGAATGTGAAGGTTTTCTCTGCCTATCTTTTCTAAATTGACTACATAAACAATAGACATTCTATATCATGTATTACATTACAGAACCTAGGTAAAGTTTTCCTAACATTAAGGAACATAAAAAAGCCAACATCACAATACATTCATAACAATTATGTAACATGCGAAAAGCCAACATCACAATACCATTTATAATAATACCTCCCTTTTCCTTTTTTTACAGATCATTTGGCTTGAGCAGTATCCTTTGTTTTCTAGCCTTTATTATTTGCTCATTTTTTTCACAAATCAATCTTGCCTCTTCAAAGGGGTCTTTGATATAATTTTGCTTCTTTAACACCATGATCTTTTGTGCCATTCCAGATGTAGCCAATTTTGGTTCCACAGGCATTGGTACTATTTGCATGCCTTGGACCACGGTAGATATTAATTGAATAAAACAGGGGATCAGGCAAGGGAGAAATATCAAGCCTGCGGTGGCACATAAAAGGAAGAAGCCTAGCTTCTTCCACCATTCTATTCCCAATACGTTATCCCACCAGCTAAGTTTTAGTGCGGATTCCCACTTTTGGACCGGTACATGGGCTATTTTTCTGATATTGTTGGCTATTACAGCTGGTGATGGGGGGTCAGCGGCTCTGACCCAGGAAGAGGTGACCGGTCCGGGGAGATGGTCCCGAAAGGAATCGCCTTCCTGAGGTCCGGTGTCTTCCCTCAGCTGCTGGCAGGAGGGCCCATGCAGAAGCTGTCAGCTCTTTAGTGATTATCAGCTCGTGATTCCAGCTCAGCTCTGCAGGGCAGCCTCCAGGCCAAGCCAGACCAGAGAGAGAGAGACGAGAAGGCTCGTGTGGCTGGTTCCGCACGGAAGGTAGCTTTATTGTGGGTCCCCTCCGGCGAAGGGGAGAGCCAGGGACGAGAACCCTCTCTGTGCCACAGGGGCCCATAGGGCTTGCTTTTATAGGGATACAGGGGATCAGTAAAGGACCAATGGATTACAGAGGATCTGGGATGGTTACAGGCCAATGGGTTATGAAGAAATCTGCATAGTGTCTCCCAAAGGATTGTGGGTCTGGTTTTCCTCGCCGTGACCAAAGTGGTTGCCTTTCCAGGGAGTCCTGCTGGGCGATTGCAAAATCTCTTATCTCAGCAGAGATCCCTCCAGGGCAGGGGCTGGGCATACCCCACAGTTGGCTATATCTAGGATGGCATCCCCATGGTCATCTATCTTCAAACAACAGTCTGATGTATTAAATTTTCCACAAACACCTCCTTCTTCAGCCAATAGATAGTCTAAAGCCAACCTATTCTGATACTCTGCAGCTCTTGTTTGGCTTTGTTGGCTAGCTAGTAATTCCAATGCCTGACCATTTTGGTTCGTTATTATTTCTACAATTACTTGGAGTCTTATAATCCGATTCAGCATGTAAATTAGGGTTCGATACCCCCAACTCCCATCTTGTGCCCAAGTGGCTGGCCCATATGTTTCAATCATGCGCTCAGCGGGCCATTCCTCGTCTCTCCATTTTTGAGATCCTCCAATCAATTCTCTTTTATATCTTTTTAGATCTTCATACACTGGTATTCCTAGTTGATCTCCGTCTGGCTCTGGTAAAAGAAAGAATCCTGGGTGTATGATTCCCAGGGTACAACTCCCTTCCCACCGAGAAGGGAGCTTTGCATATGCCTTTTTTCCACATATCCAAAATAGGCCATCTGGTGCCTTCCAGTAATCAAATTTTTGTTGACTTATATTTTCTCGAAATTCTAAAATTTCTGGGATCCCAAAAATAAGGATTTTTGTTTGTATCATTGCATTGAAAGAGTTTGACCTTATTATTGTACTTACAATTCTTTTCCTTTGTTTTTTTTTTTCTGAGTCCAATACAGAGCTGGTTTCTCGGGGACCCACCATGTAAAAATTCTATTACTATTTCTTACAGGGAGTATTTCCTACTTCGTTAAGGAAATTGTTCCTGGTACGCTAGAGACACTCCTCTCCTATCACTGTTGAACTCAGTACCCACCCTTCTGGTCTGTTTTCTCCCCTTATCCTTGTCCGATTCCACTTAAGGAGCTCTATTGGGCTTAAGCTACTGCCTTTCCATAGCTATTCCTCTGTCATCAGAGGCCCTCCACAGACTCAACAGCTGGTTACATTAAGCTCTTTACCTATTCTAACTCCACAAACAGGTTATTTCTAAATTTTGAGATATCTTTTTTCATTTTCTATTTGTTGTTTGAGTTTCACATACATGTCTTGAATTGGGGTCGATATAGAGTTAGATTGCTGTGCTACCTTTGCCTTCTTGTTTACCAGTTGTTCTTTTACTAAGCCTGAGACTTTACTCCCAACAATATATGTGAAACAAGCCCATCTTTCTCCTTTTGGACATTTACTTCCCTACCTGCTACCGCTTGTTCCTAGGTTTTCTGCAATCCAGTGCTTTTTCCCATTTTGCATACAGTTTTCTATTTTGGATGGGTTATAACAGTGACTGTTGACATGGGTATGTGCAATGAAAAAGGAACCTCGCTGTTTTTCCATATACAGCTTTCGGTAACACCTATGGCATGGCTTTGTCGGTATCCCCAGAGGGAAGAGACAAAAGAGGAGTGACAGATAAAGGAATAACAGAGGTCCGATATGGCTTATACCTCCACCTCCCATGCCTATGGGGTTGATACCCACAGCAGGGGTATATGATCTTCTTGGTGGCAGGTACAGTGGTCAATTCGGTCTTGCCCTCTATTTCCTTGTCACTTCCTTTTTGCTAATTTCCAGGCAAATTGTTTTTGACACTTCTTAATTGTAGCTTCCCACCGTTCCTCAGGTATCTCCCATTCAACAGGCACTAGTAATTCCCATCCACAAAGCAAGGTTACTATTTCAGCTGTTCTTTGCTCTACCTGGATGGGGAATAGATTTGGCGTTCAACACTTCATGCAATGAGAGTGTCATTTTAGTATACTACAATACCAATATTTTTACAGTCTAGACATTTACATTTAACCCAGCCAGCATGTCCAGTATTGGGGTGGATCAGACAGGGTATATGGTATGGCACTGTTGGAGGTAGCAATTCCTCCTCCTTTTTAAATAAATCACAGGCTAAGGCCAGAATATGAGAACCCTCAGCCCGAAATAGTCCTGATCCTCCTGTTTGGAGTGGAAGGATACCCAAGGAGGGTATCGGAGGTGTCTCAGGACTTGTCCAGGCAACACTTGAAACCACTGATATAAGCTTGGCCTTATTTCCCAATCAGGTGGGATTCTTGGTGCATCCCTTGGATCATTTGGGTCTTCCCAGTGCATTACCACCCAGTTCCCGCTTAAGAGTCAACTTGGTATCACCAGGCTTAGATGCTATAGTCCACTCTTTAGGTTCTTCCACGGGTCCTTTGATTCTGCTGGCGTGGATCCACCCTTGCTCCTTGGTCCGGATTGCTGCCTCAGTTGTCAGTAGCACCTGGAAAGGACTTTCCCCTTGTGGAGCTAAAGATTGCTCTTTCCACGTTTTTACTAGTACCCACTCCCCTGGATGGATGTTATGGATTTTAAAGTCTAAAGGTGTGGTTTGAGGGATTATCCCTTTTAACCGCAAATCTTCAAGGGTCCTTGCAATTGTGTTGACATATTCTTTAACACTCATTTCCCCTAATTCATAGGTAGCAGTTTCATGTTGGGTGGTCAGAAAGGGTAACCCAAACTATAGGAGAAAGGTTCACAAAGGATGTCTGGACTTCAGGCGGCTCTCCTGAAAGCCATCCACTGCATAGGCAAAGTTACAGCATTTCAGGAAGAGGGCATCCAGAGCCAGCCTTACAGCTGTCAGCCACAGCCTGTAGGCACACCTGAAGCCGCTTTCTGCCCAAGCTACAAAGCACTATACACTCTTCCTTGCTGAGCATCCCAATACATAACAACCAACAAGCACCATACACAACACCTTTACATTTGCCTATAGCCTATCTTAGCTACTACCACCACCATACTATAGTCACCACCATCCAATCACAAGAGCAAGCAAGCTACAATTCAAGCTCACAATGGAACACTTTCAGACCTCTCTTCTTCCTGCCACATCAACATTCCTTGTCTGCCTGCAATAGCTCTCTTCCTGGCAAAAACACGTTTTCTATTTACTTATGCTCTTCCTGAGACCCACCCACCTGGTGAAAAACATGTCCTTGTTTGCAGTCACATACTTCTGTCCTAACCACAAAAATCTCCTTCCAACTCATCTCCAATCTTTGTCCTCTCACCCATTCAGTGATCAAGGTTTCAGCAAAACATCTTCCACTCTACATCAAAACCTGCTTTCATTTCTACCCCATCCTCAGTCTCCACACTCAGAGATCTCTCCACCGAGCCCACACATCTGCGAAACTTTCTTACCAAACTTTCATCCTCTCCAACACCAAACATCATTTCGTAAGGTGACACTCTCAGGTCTGACCTGGTTGTGTCCGAACCCTCAATAAAGCCAGAGGTTGGCATTTTACCCATGACATTTGAGTTTCAATTATTAATTCAGTTAAGGTTCTCTTTAAAGTTTGTTTCATCCTCTCTACCTGTCCTGAACTCTGTGGGTGCCATGGGGTATGTAGTTCCCATTTTATTCTTAAGGCTTGAGTTAGTTGCTGTAAAACTTTTGATGTAAAGTGTGTCTATCTTATTAATCATTCCATACCTAGGAATAATTTGTTCTAAGAGGGTTTTATATACTACATTGGCTGTGGTTCTGACAGTGGGAACAGCTTTCACCCAATGGGTAAGAAGGTCTGTTATTACTAACAAGAATTTCTACCTCTGCACTTGGGGGAGTTCAGTAAAGTCCACTTGGATACTTTGAAATGGTCGGAGAGCTAACTCACGACCTCCTGGAGTTGTTTTTCTCATCACCTTTTTATTTACTTTTTGGCAAACCATACATCTTTCAGTTATTTGTTTAGCCAACCCATAAATTCCAATGCACCCATAATTCCTTAGAAAGTGATCACACAAAGCCTTAGTACCCCAATGAGTTTTTGATGCATGTTTTCTAATATTTTTCTGGTGAGTGACTTAAGTAACTGCCTTCCGTCAGGAAGTTTCCATTTTCCACATTCGTCTTGGCTTCCCCCCCCCCCCTTACTTAATTCTTTGTCCTCTGTTTCACTGAATTTTGGAGTCTCCAATTTTTCATTCTTTGAAGTCAAAATTAACACAACCCTTTTTATCCCATTCTCTGCAGCATCCTCAGCCCCCCCGATCTGCCAAACTACCTCCTCCCATCTGGCATCCAGACAAGGTCAAGCCACCACACCTACTTGCATGAAATGTTTAGAACACATCCCACATCATGACAGCAGCCATGTTATTCTGAAGTTGTGTGTCCAAAAATGGCTTGGCAAGAGACAGCAATTCTATTGAGAGAGGAAGGCAAGTTAGGGCTAAGCTGTCTATAGTTCATATATAATGTGGGGAGTGGGGGTGTGTGTTACACCAGCAAACCAAAATATTTTATCCACTTCCAACAAGCCTGGAATGGGCAAACCTAGCAAGTATACAAAATACATCATTTGTATTAAAAAAATAAATGAGAAAACACTATAGAGCCATATCCAAATTATGTAAGAATGTTCCCTTCCTTATCAACACATATACAAAAAAGAAAAATCCATATGAATATATGTTGCAGCGGGGATCCTGCAACATACATATACCAAACCAGGAGTCCCGTGGAAAGGAAATATATACGGACAGACAGATTCTTGATAGCTGTTTCAGAGAGATGTTTATTTCTCCAGCCGCATGGCCGGAGCTCTGCCGAGGAACTGCTCCAGTCACCGGACCAAGGGTCCTTCTGCCCGCGCAGGGAACACAAACCAACCAATGGGAACGAGGCTGAGCAGGGGCAGGGAAACCCCGTGCCTCCCCACCAGGGCCCCTCTCCCAGGGCTACATGGCAGGGGAGGGACCCCAACACCTCACCCGTTTTATTTTAATAAAAGGAGAATGAAAACAACTGGATAAACATAACAAGAACAGTTTCAAAACAAAACAAGCCACCCTCCTGAGTCTTTAAATGTCCAATCAGATTCTGTGGAACATCTTAGGGCTGACAGAAGGGAGACAGAACTCTCTGAGCATGCTTTGTGGGGAAACTGAGGCAGGAGAGGGTTTAACTTCTTCCCTCCCCCTTTTCATCCCCCACTCGGCATTGGAAAGGGATTTTTGGGGAAACAATTGGCAAAAGCATGGTTTTGTGAGGGAAACCATGGATGAAAAAACGGATTAGGAATACACTGGGGGTAATAGGACATAGGGTAAAAGGGAAAGGTGGGATTAGGAAAGGGAGACTGTAGGGGGGGCTTACAATGCAGATATTGTCTAACATGACTATGATTTTTTGCATATATACTGCCTTTTACAGGAACACCATCAGGCCCAGTGACCTGCGATGCTTGTAACCCTTTTCTACCTCGTATAATTTTGAATTCCACGACTTCTCCATCTCCCAAGCTTGGGATGCATTTTTCAGGGTTATTCTTTTTAATAGCAGTTCTATGCACGAATATGTCTTGCTGGTTGTCACACCTTGTTATAAAACCACAGTTTTGCTTAACATTATACCATTTTACTATCCCTAAGATCTTAGCTACTATGATCTTTTCCTTTTTCCGAGTGGCTGCTGTTTTCTGTCTCGCTGCGTCTTTGCTCTCTCTTTCGGTCGCTCCCGTGTTGGAATTGTCGGGGCTGCTGGTGCCTGCGCGCTCTTCCCGGGGTCGCATTCGGGGCTGCGCGGGCCGGGCCGGGCCGCGCCGCTCAGTTCTCCATGCGTCACCTCCTCTGGTCGCAGCTTCGCTGCCGCTGCCAGGCGCTGCACCCACGTCTCGGCCGGGCCCCCGAGCGACGACCCCCCTGCGCCCTGCTCCAGCGCGCGTCTCGGCTGGGCGCGGCTCCGTTCCACCGCCACCGCCGCCAGCCGCTGCCCGTGCGCCGCCCCTCTCGGTCGGGCGTTCACAGGGCTTGCTCCACCATGCGCTGCGCGGGACCCGGCGGGCACCACCGGGTCCCGCCGTGCCTCGCTCCGCCACCGACACTGCGGCTTGCGTGGCTCCGCCCGCGCGCGGGAACTGCCTCGCTGCTGCTCGCAGAGCACTCGGTGCACGTGGCCTGGGCCGCACGGTCCCTGCGCCAGGCTTCCTTTCGCCAAGACACAGCTGACATTGCTCAACAGTCTCGGTAACTAAATAATATTCACGAAAATATTCTTCCATCAGCATGTATTTTGACTCAAAAATTAACTGTGTCCAAACGGTTTTCCAAAAGCCCTTGGTAAGAATTAAATCCCAAGAAACATAGAAAAAGTTCTTAAACAACCATGCCAGGAAGTGTTTCAGTTCTTTTTGAGCTTGAATCCAGCTAAAATTTACAAATCGTTGTTCAAGAATCATTTTAAGTTTAAGATAAATGTCCATATGCGGCTCTGAGAGCCAAGAGTCTTCCCACGGTTCCTCCATAGTTTAGATATGGAATAGCAAAGCAAAACCAAGAAGAGGAATCCAAAGTTTCCAGGGTTTACTCACACAAATCAGTCGCTTAGGGATCGGGGATCGTTCTGCTCACAATTCGCCACCATTATGTTGCAGTGGGGATCCTGCAACATACATATACCAAACCAGGAGTCCCGTGGAAAGGAAATATATATGGACAGACAGATTCTTGATAGCTGTTTCAGAGAGATGTTTATTTCTCCAGCTGCATGGCCGGAGCTCTGCCGAGGAACTGCTCCAGTCACCAGACCAAGGGTCCTTCTGCCCGCGCAGGGAACACAAACCAACCAATGGGGAACGAGGCTGAGCAGGGGCAGGGAAACCCCGTGCCTCCCCACCAGGGCCCCTCTCCCAGGGCTACATGGCAGGGGAGGGACCCCAACAAATATCCACTTGGCTGGCAAGATTTGAGTCATTAAACTTTGCAGATCTTCAAGGACCTGCCGAAGGTAACTGCTATGCACTTTAAATTCTGTGCAGATCCACACTGACAGAGGTACATGGTGACAGTGAACCCAGAACTAGAAGGACAGGAATTGTGACCCTCCTGTCTGAACTCCATAAATAAAAGAAACGGAAAAAAAGGCCGGGGGGGGGGGGGGGGGGGGGGGGGGGGGGGGGGGGGGGGAACAACATCAGCAGCAAACAAACCAGACCCCAAACTAAGATTTATATTAATTATATTTAAAAGTATCAAAATAGTAAACTTCACTTTGATAGGGGTTTAAATGTTTACTTTTGCAAAATGCCACGCTTTTATACCCTCACTCCTCAGTTAATGTGGTGGGTGCTGCAAGGGGGGGGGGGAAGGCCGGCAAAGGCAGCCGTGCCCCGCTCACCTGCCGAAGCCCTGCCTAGAATTTGCTCAGGATTAGCCGCTTCACGAACAAAAGCTTTGGGCAAGGTCTGTAACTGAGCGACGTGCCGAGCATTTCCCTGACAGAATCGTTGCGATCTTTACTGTTAGGCAGGCAATCCTCGGCTGAGGGGGAGAACCCGTGTCGTCCGCGGCCAGACTCCGGGGCCTGGCGCCCACCGACTGCTGCCCGATTTCAGCTGCCAGCTTCTTCCGAGACGCCTCCCTACCAACCAGCCAGGATCCCCAGGCCGTGCCAGGCAGTGAGATGAGATATGAAATACGAGATGTGGAAGCCCTCCGGACAAGGAGCCCTCGCATCCCCCCCCCCCCCCCCCCCCCCCCCCCCACCTCAGACGTTTTTTTCTCAGTTCTTCAGTACATATCTCAATACCGTACTGCGAACTCGCAGTACTGCCCTGATTCCACCAGGGAGTGCTCTGACTCTCTGCATGAGACGGAAGCAATAACACAAGAAAACCGAACACGACAGGAAAGACACGCAAGAGATAAAGGAAACCGCCGCCACGACTCACTTCGCGCATGCGCCGGGGTGGTTGTTTTTCACAAAGCTGTTCTTAAAGTGAGCTGGCAGCGTGCGGGCAGCTGCCTTTGTAAGGATATCGCAGTGTTGGGCGGCTGCTGCTGTAAACTGAAGGTCGCGTTTTGTATGAAACCTTGACTTTTTTTTTTGTTTTCCTTACAGTATATTTTTATACACTTCATTAAAAAAACATGGTGCTGGGGAAGGTGAAGAGTTTGACAATAAGCTTTGACTATCTCAGTAACAGCAATATCCCCGTCTATTCTAGCGGGGACACAGTCTCAGGAAGGATCAGTTTAGAAGTTACTGGGGAAATTAGAGTGAAAGCTCTTAAAATTCATGCAAGAGGACATGCAAAAGTACGTTGGAGCGAATCTAGAAATGCTGGATCCAACACTGCCTATACACAAAATTACACCGAAGAAGTAGAGTATTTTAACCATAAGGACGTTCTAGTCGGGCATGCAAGAGGTAAGCTTTTCGCTTATTCATTCACTACGTGCAGACATATTTCCAGAAAGAGATGTATCTTTGCTTGGTTTAGCCCTTTTTAATATGCAGTCTCAGAGCGTTCACTATTTCTAAAGATGAGGAAATGCTGGTTACATTCTTAGGTTGTATTTTTGATTATTTGAACGTTTACTTAAAAGCACGTTGAGGTGCATTTTCAAAGTACCTGAAAACAGGACGTTTTAAAAATACCTGCCTTTTAACAGTCTTTTCATAAGGCTTTGCATTGTTTATAATATGTATTTTTTAATATATAATGCCTTTTTTTTTTTTCTTTTTCCTTAGCAATATTAGCGTGATTTGTTTCTCTATGGGGAAAATAGCTGTTAAATCAAAGCCAGATATGCAGTAAATTACTTTCTTGGTAGTATCCTATTGAATCATAAGTGTAATTAAAATGTAACATTAGACTTTTTGACACATAACAGATACAGGTCTGACTTGCAGAATTATTTTTAAGGTTGATTCATTGTTGGCAGATAAAAGATTTCCTGTGGATTACTTTGATGTGCTATCACCACTGCACCCGTAATTTTCCATTTCTTCCTTTCTTCTAAACTATTATACTTGTAAATTACTTTAATTTCTTTTATTTGACTCCTCTATGGGCGACCCAGATGTAAAAATCTGTCTGAAAGGCCAAATAAGAGGTCATGGTTGTATGATTGAAGCATTGCTTCTGAGTTGAGGAGTTCTGGAACCTGCATTCAATGAAAACCTGGTCTGCTAAGGCCCTATAGAAATGGAAAGTGCCCTGCAAATTCCCTTATTTTGGGTATGGAAATGGGGTATTACATTGTGAGTGGGATTGTGGGTCTTAAATTTGCTAATCTATTGTTTGCATAGTTACGTTGTGAAAGTACAAGGGACTTGTACTTGTTATTTCTGAAGTTTCCACCCTTTGTTAGAAGCGGTTCAATCCTGTTTGGGACCGGTCCTGGGAAGAAGGGAGGGAATATTCCTTCTCTCCTCAGATTGGTTGCACACGTCAGGTGGTGGTGATGACTCAATTCCTAGAACAAGAAAATGTTAAAACTGAGTACATAATTTGGTTGGGTGTTTTGGTGTGTTGTTTTGGTTTTGTTTGGTTGGGGGGGGGGTTGGTTTTTTTTTCTCTGTGTGTTTTTGTTTTGTTTTTTAATTTGAAGCATATTTACTGCAGAGATCCTCTGCAAATAGTAGTTGCTATTGATTTTAATTATGTTACCGTGATGCAAGCAAGCTCGGGTCACTCCTGAGGTGTCTTTCTAGCTCAAATGTTCTTTATACTGCTGCCTTAGAAATAATCCTCTCATGCGAAAAATTCATTCACCTCTGGCTTGCAGATGACAGAAACATGCAAGCATGCATGAGTCATTCATAGCAGGATGTATCCTTACGAGTAAGAAGGCGATCCTATGCTTCTGTCAGCTTAAGCAGCAGCAATGACTTTGTATGTGGCCTGTAGATCCAAATGCTGACCTCGATAGTAGGTGCTTGGTTTTGTCTGGAAAGGGAACAAAAGGTGGCAGGGAAGGGACAGATCTGACACGTTCCAACACCAGAAGCAAGACTGGTGCTGCATGTGCAGCACGTACAATCTTAAGCAGTTATCCCGGGACACCATTGTCCTTCCCTTGGCTGCAGAGGCAGGACTGTGAACACTCGCTGCACAGAGTGGAGTTTAACTTTACACCTTGTACCCTACCATAGTCTGGAAGATCGCTCCCTGTCCCCGCCTTGTCATTGGCCTGCTGGGGTTTGTTAGCCTGTTGCTAAGGTGATGCCACCCGCTGATTGTAGGGGGCTGGGACGTGGGGGAAGTTCCTTTGCCCGCTCTCTAGTATGTGCTGGGGGGCGGAGCGAAGTGGCTCTAGAGGGCACACTGCCTTTCTTGGGAACGCCCACCTCTGGGGACAGACAGAAGTATTCAAGCTCCTGCCATGCACATCCACTGGGCCAGCAAGGAGTTGTGAGCAGGGGCGGCCGTTGGGACACACGACCCTGCAGCCTCTTGCATCACTCACTCGGTTATCTCTCCTGTCTCACGCCCCTGGCCAGCACTATCTGTAATCGCCTTTCAGTAATGGTCAGCACATGCTCCCGAGAGAAGTGCGGGATTGGGGTGTCTGCACGGGGCAAGCCAGCAGCATGGCCCTGTGGTATGAGGAGAGCAGATGGTGAGGCATGGGTGATGCCCCTCCCTCTCTCCTTACTTCTGCGGTAGTCAGGCCAGACTGTGAGCAGAGTTGCTGAGCAAATGTAGTGGGGTGTAATGTATACTATATGTATATGAATGGTTGGCAGGGGATGTGCTCGTGCCTGTTTAGGCCAGTCCTCTCCTGCTCCAGCCTAGTCTGTGATTGACAGCTCGGTACTTGCTTACCGTAATTCTGCTGCTGCTGCTCAGGCTCAATGGGACTGTTGATCTCACAGGAAGTGAAGAAGGGATGAAAAAAGTATGTGCAAGGAAAACATTATTATTTTAAATTAAAAACAAGCAAACAAAGCCCTCCAAGTGTTTTTTAACAACAACAACAAAAAAGCATTATACACATTGCTTTGCTTTTTCTGTGTATTGAAGATTGTTATTTCATGACATTACATGCTGCAAATGCATTTGTGTAAATAGTGTTCTAGTGTTTTTATATTTTTGCATAGGTTTTTTCCAGCATTTCTGGTGCACTAAAGAAATTGGAGCATCAGCACTTTTGTAGAACAGTGGGAACTAAAAAAAATCCTAAAATGTAGCAGTATTCCTTCATGATGCTTCAGACTATTAAAAACAGGAAGGGTCTTTTGCGTAATCCCACTATATGTGCCTTTATTATGCCAACCCTTTTGTATATGAGGTGCTCAATTGTTTTTATCTAAATAACTTTCTGTTCTGTTGGAATCAGCGGGGTTTTTTTCTGGTTTCATGGTAATTATATCAGAACAAACCACAAATTTATTGGAGCATTTAAAGCAATACAAGGAATCATGACTATAAAACAAGGTCAGCTTTCTCGTTGAAATTAGGAAATTTGCTATCCAAGCAAAATCGAGCTAAACTTTGAATTTTTGATACATTAGCTCTTAGCAACATTAATTGGACAGCTTTCCACTTCTCGTGCCCCTGAATTTGTTTGGTACTTTCTAGGTGGTGCTTGTGCACTTTTTTTAAAAATCAATTTTTGGACACTTGCTAGGCAGGCGATAGGAGGAAGCTGAATTACTAAATGTAATCAATTAATGTAGCAGGCAATACTAAGATCACTTAATACTATTAGAGAGCTCTATTTCATTTTAGGTTTTAACTAGAAGTCATATCGGAAAACAGTTTCCATTACAGATCTTTCAGGCAGACCTTGAAATGGCAGCAGTTACAACTATGTCAGTACTTGGAATCAAGATCATAAATTAAAACAATTAAGCTTCTGCTTTTATGTCAGGCAAGTCTTGGAATCTCACCTAACCTTAAAAATTCTGCAGCTATACATTTAGCAGTTAATACAAATGGACTGGAGAGACTCGTTTCTGGGACACTGTATTCTTAGTATTGTAAAGAATGTATAAATCTCTCTTGTTCTGGAAAAGAAACCTATATAATATATTATGCTGTGTAAAATGTTCACAGGTGCAATAGCATATTGGGTTTTTCCCTCCTAGATGATGACAATTCTGAAGAAGGTCTTCACACCATTCATTCAGGAAGGCATGAATATGCATTCAGCTTTGAGCTTCCACAGATGTAAGTACTTACATGCAGTACACAGCTTGTGTGAGAGAAGGCTAAGATACATACCTGCTTAAGAAAAATTCTTGTGGGGGGAGGGAAACCTTTTCAACGGTAGTAGGAGTTGTGCTCAGACATGCAATAGAGGACATAATCTCATTAAACTGAAGAGGTTGCTTTTAAACTGGCTAAGAGTTGTTCACAAAACAGGAGCTCGTTGTTGCCCAGTTGGTTACTCTTTCTTTTCACTGAGGTATGTTGGCTCCTTATGTCTTGTAGGATTGGACCCCTTCACAGAAGGGAGAGGAACTTGTGTCATTTGAGTCCTGCAGAGGGGCTGAAGTATCTTCTAAATGAAACGAGATTTTACTGGAGCCATGCAGGCCATCAGAACCTAGTGATAACAGCTTAACTGTTCAGGCTCAGTCTGAAAGAGATGTGTCAGGCTTAACCGCATTTGAACTAAATAAGAGTTTGTTTGGGGTTTTTTTCTACTTCAAATAGGATGTATATACTCAGGCTGACCTTTAGACAAAAAAGCCAGGATGGAAAAAAGCAAATGAATGGGTGGATGAAGCAAGAAACATTCCCATACCTAATCCCGCTTGTCTCAGAAAGCAAAGGTGAAGCAAGAGTGATAGCAGAAGTCTTAAGATAAATTGCCACATACACACACACACGTACATATTGTGAAGGGAAGATTTATACATAGAGGAGTTACCAACATGGAAATTAGCTCAAACACAAGTTACAGGAAAATTAAATAGGAAGGAACAGAGAGAGTCTGGAAATAGATGAAAGAAAGGAGGTAGGAGGAGTCTTTTACTGTAAAAGCCAAGTGCCAAAGTCATTAAGGTTAAAAAAAGTTGGCAGGATATTAGACTGATACCTAATATTAAAGCTAATAAAACATGTCCTTATTAGAGGGACTGGCTTTAACAGAACCTGCAGATGATAAATGCTTTTACAGATCAGTTTCCATGAATAGTGCAGGGCTTTACAGTAGATATTATTAGAATGCTGAAGAAGACCCATATATATGGAAACTTTTAGAAGTCAATTTAAGGTTCAGATGAAAAATTCTTCTATAAGAAGTGATAAGGGTGATACTGATATTCCCTTGAGTTGGAAGAAATGTTCAAATATGACCACTAAAATAGCACAAGAATTGATTAAAACACGAAAGGTCTTGTCAAGTGACTTGAAAGAATAACTATGAAGCCATCTTTGATAATACTGGAAAAAAATGAAGGCTGGTAGTAAAAGGCCTGAAGAACACTAGTTTGACACTGCCTCCTTACCATTTCTCACTATTCTGTATCCATAGAATATTTCTAAAATTTATTTAAAACAAAACCAATGTGGCAGGTTGACCTTGGCTGCCTGCCAGCCCTTTGTGCAGTTGCTCTCTCCTTCCTCATCAACAGGCCAGGGAGAGAAAATAAGATGGACAAGCTTGTGGGTCAAGATAAAGGCAGTTTTAATAAGAAAAAACAAAAGCTATATGCAGAAGCAAAGCAAAAATAAGAATTAATTCACTACTTCCCATCAGCAGGTAAATGTCCAGCCACTTCCTGAAAAGCATGGCCTCAGTATGTGTAGTGGTTGCTTGAGAAGACAAACACCATAGCCACGAATGTCTGTGTCAGCCCTGCCTGTCTGGTCATTCTGTGTGTGTGTGTCTGTGCCCCACTATATGGGCTGTTACGAGGAAAGTTAACTCCATCCCAGCCAGACCCAGTGCAACCAAATACAAAGCAATAGTGAAAAGAACCAATATGCTGATTGGCCTTACTGATTTTTTTTTTCTTAAAGGATACTGCAGCAGAATGAAACATTGAAGGCTGATTAGAAAATCCTTTCATTTGTGTTATTAAGAAAAAAAGTAAACATTTTAGATGTGCAAATAGAGATGTCAAACTTGTACCAGAATGATTCTTTCTAGTAAAGTAATAGTGCAGCTAGCATTATTTGATATAGAATTTAGGGAGGGAAGCTTTGCCCATAACTTATCTTTTATTATGATGCACTTCAAACATAGTGCAATATAAAAATTCTTCCTGGAGATTAAAGGATGAAAATGTTACGAAAAGACAAGTTACAGTTAACTGGACATGATTGGGATATAAAAATCTTATGTCCTTCATCTTATGATGGGGGGGGGGGGGGAAGGAGGAGGAGGGAGAAGAGGATAAAAGGGTAATGCTGAAAGGTTTGAAGTCCCTATACACATTTTTTTTTCCCTCTCTCAAGTCCCCACAAGGACTTTGTCTTTCAGCGTTCAGAGCAGAATAGTCTTTATCTTTTTTATGTGTGTGTGTATATATATAAAGATGATCTCATCAGGGTAAAGGAAAATTAGACAAAGCTTAAAAGCTCTCTCTTCAAAATTTTACATTGAAATATTTAACTACTCTACTTAAGGCAAAACAAACTACAAAAGCATTTAGTTATAGTTAAACCACTGAGATACCAGCCAAGTAAATAATACACAATTATTTACAGAATACAATGTCCAAAATAATAATTGGATGGTACTAATGCTAATTTTTCTTGGTGGTCTTAATTTGACCTTAAAAGGGCATGCTTTACTCTACACTTGAAAATGGCCTCTGAAGGAGATGTGTATTCTTCTGGCACTTTCTTGCACAATTCTTTAACTGATTCTTAAAACTTCTACAAAACTACTGTTGAATGAATCGGAGATTATATATTTCCCCAACTTTAACATTATGTTTTTCTAAGATATGGAAATGTTGCAAATAAGTTATGCTTATTATGATACAGTAAAAATACAGTTCTGCATACGTCTTGGTTTGAAAGACAGGTGTCCGCCAAGGAAGGCAGGGACCTCCCTTGGAATGGAGAATATGACCCCCTTCCGTCTGAATTATTATAACTTTGAAATTGAGGGGCTTTCAGGCAAAGATATGGGAAAAGGAATAACAGTTCTTTACTAGTATGTATAACAAGGCAAACAAACAACAACAACAGCAGCAACAACAAACAAAACCAGAAACCCAGTAACAGCCTTCTCTCGGCTGTCAGGCACCTTCCCCTTTGTTGTAGTTATGGTCACAGCCGGCAGGGGCGCTGTTGGCTCCCGGCTGGGCAGGCGCGATGATTCCCTCGCGGCTGCAGGGGCCGCTGTGGCGCGAGGTCGGTCATCTCTCTCCACGTGGACAATGGCGGGCACAGCTGGCGGAAGGGGTGGAAAAGGGGCTTCCTTTACAAACCCCCAGGGGCAGCCGATCCTGGTGTCCGTCTGGATAGCAAAAGGAGCTGTAGCAGGGACCTCGGAAGCAGGAAGCTGGAACGTCAGGGACGAGCAAAATCCCGGAGTAGTAGACGAGATGTATCAGAAACTCCGCAGCTGTAGCTGGAACTGCGGGACATCCCGGCAGGCAGGGGCTGCAGTGTAGCAAAAAACCTGGAGCAGTGCCAAAGAAACGGTGGGGGCTAGGCAGTGGCAGCCCGGCTCCCGAACACGGCAGGGAGAGGCTTCCTGGGAGGGGGAAAGGGCTCGGGATCCCGGGGTTTCCCCTGAGGCACCCAAGCAGATGGTGGGAGTCCTTTTTTTTTTAGTGAGGTAGGGTGTTAGTAAGGTCCCAGTTCAATGGCTGCTCTCACGAGCAAAGGCTCACCCACGGCAGAAGAAGCAGGACAGGGCTGGGCTCTGGTGGCCGCAGCGAATTCCCCCCCCCCCCCCCCCCCCAGTAAGCAGCAACTGGATCGTCCTCCTCCCGAAGCCGAGAGAGGAAGAGAGAGCTAGGAGCTGCACCCAACCCCTCCCCCAGCCCAAATCTCACGATATCTCTGCCCTTCCCTGGAGAATGCCCCTCAGCTAGGATAGTAAAGCCAGCTGCACTCCTCCCCCTTCTCTGTGGTCACTTCTTTTGTCTCTCTTAAGTACTGGTCGTTATTGTTTCTTAGCAACAAAATGGGAGAAAATTCCCTAAGAGAAAGAAACAAAAGGGAAAATCCTAAACCCCAACAACATACTAATTCCAAATCTGATCAATTACATCGTTAATGGAATGAGAGAAAAACTTTACTCAACTTTGACCTTTGTCCTGCACAGACCACTTGCTACCTCATTCGAAGGCAGACACGGCAGTGTTCGGTATTGGGTGAAAGCTGAATTGCATAGGCCTTGGCTTCTACCAGTAAAATTAAAGAAGGAATTTACAGTCTTTGAACATATAGATATCAACACTCCTTCGTTACTGGTAAGAACTGACAGAACTATTCATTCCTTTTCTGGCATAAAAATAATGAAGTATAATAACTGAAACAACGTCAGCATGTAACTTTACCTAATATTTATTTGCTAGTTTAAGTACAGCTCTTTTAAGTATTATATCAGTTTAACAACTCTTTAACTGCTGGTATTTTGAAGGCTAAGTTATCCTGTACTTGGAGTTACTTGATTTTTACAAGATGTAAAATGCATTTGTTGGTCTAAACTGATACTACTAAATTGTAGACTCTCATTAAGGAAGAAAATTTGGTGAACTGATCCTCTTCAATTATAAATAAAGAATAATCTATGAAGGAGCAATGCAATGCTTAATATTTTAGTGAGGGACTGCTAACTTAAAAATGCAAAGTAAAAAATTTACTGCAGTGCATAATTGATAATTTCCATATGGATAGCTTTCTACTGGTGGGGAGGAAATTATCACAATTCTGTATAATCCTTTCCTGAAATATCATTTTATTAAAATAACTTTAATATCACAACTTCTTTCAGTGAGGATTTGATTTCAGTCTGGCCTAAAAATCCTTTATTTTATCCCCTTCTCAAATTTTAATCTAGAGGGGGAAAAAATTAGAAGTCCATTGAAACAGATTTCTTTTGTGTATGGGTGAAAAATCGGCTTGCAAAGGGACCTTACACAAACTCCGTGAAAATTGAAGGTCTCTCATTTGACTTTAGTGGGCTTTGGATCAAACCCTAAATCCTGGTGTGTAAAATAAGTCTTTTTAACATAGATGAAACAGGATTATGCAGAAACTGAGGAAATATCGGGAGTAAAGATTACAGTAGTTTAGCTTAGTTATTTTGCTTTGGAAATGCAGCTTAATGGAAAATGTGAAGATGTTCTAATTTGCTGTTAGGTAAATGAAAAGCTCTGCAGCATTATGTTGGGATGTGTAGGCTATGAAGCCTTTTAAGCTATACAGTACTTTCTTTTAGTATTGTTTTAATTGTGGCTGTAGTATGGAGGATCGCAGAAAAAGCAATATGAATACACCAGTGGAATTAGGACAAACATTGTATCTGTATAATGCTGTTTAAACTGCTTGAGACTTTTCCTATGAAAGCAGCTTTGTTTATCAAAATATGCAATAATAAGCACGTTATGAATATTATTTTCCTGTGTTGGTTTAAATACCTGATGAGATTCATGGAGCTCCTAATTTGATGGACAATACTTTTCTTCTTCTTGCAGTCACCTCAAGCAGGCACAAAAGAAAAGACTCTATGTTGTTGGCTTTGTACCTCAGGCCCAATATCTTTAAGTGCCAAAATTGAAAGAAAGGGCTACACCCCAGGTATGTGATCCTATAATTAATTCTGTGTGGTTTTCCTTCCTTTTTAAAGCTAGAGTCTGTGCTACTGTTTTTACATAAATGAAACATTAAGGATGTTTGTACCACATCAGTCTGCATTTAGCAATCTTCTCCGTATACTCTGTTAACTAAGACAGCGCTACTTGTATCTCTAGATGGTTCAATGACCTCATCTGTTAGACTGGCATGTTTTGGGTGTTAGACTGGTATTTTTTTGGATGTGTTGTTTTCTTTTTCCTTTTAGAACAGCTCATGTGGATCTTGTTTCTATTAGCATCAGTGTATGGCTTTTTCAGGTAGAGCAGTGATAGCAGCATCGTTATAACAGGATAAAGAATGTGAAAGTTTGCTTAAGCTGCCTTGTAAATGTAAAGAGAATTTAAAATTCTGGTGTGTTTTGTTGGTTTCTTTGGTGTTTTTTTCTTTTCCTTTTTGTTTCAGGTGAATCAATTCAGATCTTTGCTGAGATTGAGAATTGCTCTTCCCGTATGGTGGTGCCAAAGGCAACCATTTACCAAACACAGGCATTCTATGCCAAAGGGAAAATGAAGGAAGTCAGACAGCTTGTTGCCAACCTCCGTGGGGAATCCTTGTCATCTGGCAAAACAGAAACCTGGAATGGCAAACAGTTGAAAATTCCACCTGTTTCCCCTTCAATCCTTGACTGTAGTATAATCCGTGTGGAGTATTCGCTGATGGTATGTTGGGCAGTCTGTTTCACTCGCGAGAGTGAGTAGCTTCCAACATGCCATACAAATTTCTAGCACAGCATTTTGTGATCATTAGTTATGAAAGAAATACATGTTCTGGTATTAGTGTCATGACAGGAGATCTGGTAAGTAAATTTAGTTTAGATCATGCAAGTTCTTAAAGCAGCTGTCTGTCAACTAAGCAAGCATTTAATGAGTAGACTGCATTTCTATGTGAGGGCTCATGTTAAGACTCTTCTTAACTTGAAGAGCTCATGTCTCCATAGGGGCATGGGCCCTAAAAGGGGCTATTAGAAACAAGCTCCTCATGAAAACTTTCATAGAAAGATAACTTAGACTAATACTTATGAAATGCTGATAAGACCCCCACATTTTAATCATATACTTGTTTCATTTTTCTTCAGGTCTATGTTGATATTCCAGGAGCTGTGGATTTATTCCTTAACTTACCACTGGTCATTGGTACCATTCCTCTACATCCATTTGGTAGCAGAACATCAAGCGTAAGCAGCCAGGGTAGCATGAACATGAATTGGCTTGGTCTGACACTGCCTGAAAGACTAGAAGGTAACTTGATAATACAAATCCCAATCAATTCGCTACTCTCTTGATTTTTGTCTGCTTTATTCATTGCAGTCTTGTTAACAGAGTCAAATTACATCCTTTTATAATAAAGCCCACAGGAAATCCGTTGTGGATGTTTTCTTGCCACCTGCTTGTTCTATGTAGAGCAAGAGATTTTTTTCATTCCCTGCCTTTCTGTTTCTAGGACAGGTTGTGAAATCTAGCTTCTTTGGAAAGTGGCAGAAATAAAAGCACAGGATACCATTGTATCTGTGCATAACTTCATTGCTTCCACTTCCAGTATCCCAATTGCAACCTTGGTTATAAGGCATTGCAACCCATAATAGCAGTTTCTGGGCTTTCTCACCAGCCTTAGTAGCCAAGGCTTTGTGAAAAAATATTCTTTTCTATGGGAGATCTCTCATGGCCAAAGAAAGAATTATGTATTTCCTTCCTTCTCTTTTTGCATATCTAATATATTGCTTTTTTTAAGTACAAACCCCAGACCTGGAGACTTCTGGAGTACAGAGGACTGCAATGTTCTGTCATTTCTACCTGTACAGAGATTAAATTATCTTTGGTATGATTTAAATTTTAAGAGGGATAATTAAGCCACAATAAACAGTGGTCAGTCTGTCTTTGAACATAAGCTTAATATTAGAATAAAACAAAATAGTCTCCCTTTTTTGTTTAACAATTTTTAAGTCATTGTTTATCTGCTGGTGAATCTTTCAGTGGTTGAAGTTTAAAATTTATCATGTTATGTATTTTGTCATGCATAAGAATTTGTTGTTTGAACTCTATGTACCTTCTCCCTCCAGCACCTCCTAGCTATGCAGAAGTGGTCACAGAGGAAAACAGACAGTCTGGCCTTGCACCTGTAGCTGCTTTTGATGATTTTCAGAGAGCACTGCAAGGACCATTATTTGCATATATCCAGGAGTTTCGTTTTCTGCCTCCTCCCCTATATTCAGAAGTAGGTATATCTGTCAGACTATGATGATTTATATATTGTTTGTGACTGATTTTTTTTTTTTTTTTTTTTTGTCTGATGGAATAAGTTTAGAAAGCTGTTTCTCGTTCCTAAAATTGGGAGAAACCATTAAAATTATAAACATGGAATAAGTTGGTTTTGAGGAGGATTTTTGTTTGCTTGCAAGATGCAGATGAATTGCATCAAGAGTTTTCCATGCCTGTTTTACAGCATGGGTTACCCTTTTTATAATTAATTTTTTTTTTTAATTTTTTTACATGAACTCTGCAACCTTACATTTAAAAGGTGCTCCATGAGGTGCCTTGGCTTCTCCATCATGCTGTTTCCTGGAGCTGCCAACCTGGGAGGTAGTTTTTGTTGGCAGCACTCTTCCCTAGTCTAATACTTTCTGGAAATTTTCCAAGTGTTGTTCGCCATTTTAGAAACATAATGTTTTTAAATTTGTGTATTAAAAATAAGGTTTCAACTCTTTTACCTCTGCTGCTTCCTAACATTTTATAGCAACCACTAAACTGTTTTGCCTGCATGTGTGTTTAAATTCTGTGAATGTAGGCCTTTCAGAAGTTTCAGGTAGAAAAGCGATGTATTGGTATTAATTTATGACTTAAGTTTTCTGAAGTACACAGTTCTTAAACACTTTTGGCCTTTACAGAAATAAAAATGCAGCCACCGAATAACTATGAAAGAGATGCAAATTTTAAAGCTTTTCATGTTGTTTTTTTTTTTTGTTTTTCAAGAAAAAGAAGTGATATAGGACAAATGAAAAAAGTGTCCTCGGGCCAAATTTTGTCTGAATTGATCCACTTTAGGAAAATAGCATTATGTAGCACAACTTCCCCCTCCAGGCTTGAAATGCAAAAAAAAAAAAAGCTATATGAAGTTAACTGATTCAATGTTGTCTAAAAGATGCAATGTACGCTTAAACTATTCTTACCATCTAGTTTTTGAGACCTAAGTTAGCAGGCTTATACCCTTTATTTCTCCTATAGAGAGGAAGAAGAGGTAAGGTTTAGAACACATGAACTTTTTGAAACATCCCATAGGATATTTGAGGATTAACTACTTTAATTTAAAAGTAGAATGATTTTTTTATTGATAAATTTCTGCCATTTCAAGAAAAACTTCTTTGCTTCTCTCAATTACATATTTCTTAAATTATGTTTCCAGTGATATGTGTCATGTAATCTTTTTTGTATATATCAGATAATTCAAAAGACTTCTGTGTGAGTAATGGAGAATTTTTTTTTTTATAGCAGTTATTCATGCTTATCCTTAAATTACCATCAACTTGTAGTTTAAAGTCTTCCACTGGATCTAATATTTCTATTACTGCTTATCCAAAGTTTTGTCTAACTAGAAGTTTTTCAATTATTTCAATAACCCTTACACTGGAAATGCCACATATCATTATAATTGTCTTAAACTTGTGAATTTTGATTTTTATTCCTAGCAATTCATGCTAAAATGCACTGGGTTGTTGTGGCTTTTATTTTTGGGGTGTTTTTTTGTTCTGGGTTTATTTGGTCAATTGTTTGGGGGTTTTTTTGTTTCGGGCTTTTTTCCTTTTTCTTTTGGTTAGATTGATCCAAACCCAGATCAGCCCACAGATGAGATACCGTCTTGCCCCTCTCATTGAAGGAATCCATAAAAAGCTGACTTGACTTGGGTTTTGAATCACACCTGTGTTGAAGATCAAGGTGTCATAGTGGAGACTTGCTTTTAAAGGAAATGGCATTGCTCTTGCCTGTATGGTGAACAAATGAAAAGAACCTGTGATCATGCTTTGACACCTACAGCACATCATAGGACTGCTCCACATGCTTGAAAACCTGTGTCCCCCTCCATTAAATAGTGGCACATACTAGGAGCAGCCTTATTAGCATGCAGTCAGGTGTTTGAAAACACTCAAACCATGTAAGAGCGGAATGGCTGCTTTCTATGATTATATGAAAATTTGCACGTGCTTATTACTTATGTTATACAGTTAAGTGTCACTACAACTTATTTCATTTGTGATGGACTGTTGTTAACACCCCCCCCAATTGTTTGTGATCTGCACAACAAGGAAAATAAGACAGCTTTGACAAAAAAAAAAAAAAAAGAAGAGATGAAGGCTGACAAATGCCCTGACTTTTCTTTTAATTTGATGTAGCCTGGACTTAACCTGCATATATGCACATGCTCAGAATTGTCCTAGTAGGCTGATCCTGTATCACCTCTTCAGCTTGGATCCTATTGTGGATTTATTTACAAACATTACATGCCTTCAGAGTCAATCCTTGCTGTATGTTTTGCAGCCAACTGTAGTAGACAAGAAACAGATAGGTGGGGGAAGAGATAACAGAAGGAAACTAATAAGAGACGTGATCAAGATTGCATAACTTCTTGATTTTTTAAAAGAATTTGTTGCCTTTCTGCTTTTATTGCAAAGCAATGTTTTGTTACAGACTGCCTAAAGATCATGTAATCTCAGGTGAATTCATCACTTGCCAAACTGTTAGAATGCTATTTGTTTTGTTATGTTGCACTGTTATTTATATTTGTGGTTTGGTTTTGTTCTTTGAGGGGGATTTTGAACCCGGACATGCGCAAAACTTACAAAGTGAAAGCAGCACCAGCAGACACTAGCAAAGTGTGAAAAGAAAGTGTGAAGAAGGGATAATCATATGCTGTCCAGGGTTCATGGGCAGAGATAGCTTAACTATTAGGGATGGGAAGGAGAAGGTTTGTTAGTTGATTTGTGTTTGGTTTTATTTAAATAATAGTTACCTAATCATCAAAAATTATATATAAAATGAGTCTCCAGTAGAAAGTGTATTTCAGATTGCAAGAAAAAATTGAACTATGGCAACTAAGCAGCAGCTCAGTTTGTCCATTTGGTATTATCTTCAAGGTTTATGATACTCTGTCATAGAATCATAGAATACCAGATTGGAAGGGACCTCAAGGATTATCTGGTTCAACCTTTCTTGGCAAAAGCATGGTCTTGATGAGATGACCTACTACACCTAAAAAGTGTCCAATGTTGGGGAATCTGCCACTTCCCTGGGGAGATTATTCCAATGGCTGATTGTTCTCATTGTGAAAAATTGTTCTCTCGTGTCCAATTGGAATCTCCTGAGGAGTAACTTGTACCTATGACCCCTTGTCTTTTCCATGTGACTCCTTGTAAAAGGGAAGTCTCCATTTTCTTTGTAGCCACCCTCTAAATACTGGAACATGGTGATAAGGTCTCCCCTCAGCCTTTTTTTCTCAAGGCTGAACAAACCCAGTTCTCTCAGCCTTTCTTCACATGGCAGCTTCCCAGTCCTTGAATCATCTTTGTGTCCCTTCTCTGGACCCTCTCCAGCCTGCCCACATTTTTTTTTTGTATATCAGGGACCAAAAGTGAACACAGTATTCCAAGTGTGGCCTGACAAGGCACTGAGTAGAATGGGAGAATGACTTCTTTATCTCTGCTGGTGGTGCCCTTGTTGATGCAACCCAGCATCCTGTTGGCTCTCTGCCACAGCAGCTCACTGTTCACTCATATTCAGCTTGTTTTCCACCAGGATCCCTAGGGCCCTTTCCACAGAACATCTCCCCAGAGGGGTAGATTCCAGCCTATGCTGCATTCCTGGATCATGTTTTCCAAGGTGCAAGAGGTTTGTCTTTGTTGAACTTCATAAGGTTCTTGTTAGCCCACTCTTCCAGCCTATTCAGGTCTTCCTGCAGGGTGGGTCTTTCTTCCAAAGTGTCTGCTTCCCCACTCAGCTTGGTATCATCAGCACACTTCATCAGGGTACACTTGATTCCATCATCCAGATTACTTATGAAGATATTAAAGAGCATTGGGCCCAATATCGATCCCTGGGGGACTCCACTTGTGACCAATTTCCAGTTTGAAAAGGAGCTATTTACCACCACCTTCTAGGTGTGGTCTGTCAGCCAGTTCCCCACCCACTGCACAGACCACTTGTCTAGACCATAACACAGTCTCTGTAGGAGGAGGCTGTGGGAAACAGCATCGAAAGCCTTGGAGAAATCCATGTAGACAGTGTCCACTGCTTACCCCACATAACTGAGCCAGTTACTTAGTCATCGAAGGTGATCAGGTTTGTCAAACATTATTTGCCCTTGGTGAATCCATGCTGGCTTTTTCCAATCCCGTGCTTCATTTAACTTCTGATAGCCCCAAGGAATATTTGTTCAATAACTTTCCCAGGGACTGAATAAGACTGATGGACCTATAATCTCCAGGATCCTCTTTTAATCCTTTCTTGTAGATGGGGGTGATATTAGCCTTCCAATCTCCTGGGCAGTCTCCCAATCTCTGTGACTTCTCAAAGGTTATGGAGAGCAGCCTTGCAATGATGTCAGCCAACTCTCTTAACACCCTTGGGTGGATAGTGTTAGGGTCCATCGATTTGTTGGGGTCAAGCTCCTGTAACAGTTCACATGCTGACTCTTTCTTCATTGACAGTAGGTCTGTGTTTGCATCAACCTGGATTTTTGTTCCCAAGGCCTGGGGCCCAACAGTGCTGGGTAAAGAAGACAGAGGAGGTGAAAGTGTTGAGAACCTCTAGCCTTTTCAGCATTGCTGGTGACTAATTCATCTCTCCTGTTTAACATCAGGTCCATATTTTCCTTCTGTTTCTTACTGTTTACATACACAAAGAACCCTTTCTTGTGGTTTTTGACATCTCTGGACAATTTCAACTTGGGCTGAACTTTTGCTTTTCTAACTGCTTCTCTGCATGCCCTGGCAGTGCCTTTTTAGTATTCAATAGATATTTGTCTGCTTTTCCATCTCTGGTATGCTTCTCTTGGTTTTGAGCAGACTCGGAGGCTTGCAGTTAAGCCAGGGGGGTCTCTTGATCTGCCTATTTTTTTATCTTTAAAGGCAATTAATTGCTTTTGTGCTTCCAGAAAAGCATTCTTGGAAAAACTCCCAGCCCTCACTAGCACCTTAATCCTTCATGGAAGCTTCCCATGGAATCCTTCCCAATTAAGCTCTGAGCAAGCTGAAGTTTGCTCTTCTAAAATCTAAAACCTTTGTCTTAATACTAACCTTTAGCGTACTCAGCTGGCTCTCTAATTCTACAATATTGTGATCACTGCAGCCAAGGTTATCACTAACAGATATTACAAAGCAGGTTTTCTTGGTTTGTGAGAAGCAAGTCCAGCAGTGCCTCATTTCTACTTGGCACATCTAATGTTTCTATGAGGAAGCAGTCCTCTACGTATTCCAGGAACTTGATGGCTGATATGTGAGCTGCTGCATTGTTCTTCTAACAAATGTCTGGGTAGTTGAAGTCATCCATGAGAACCAGGTTCTGTTGACCTGAAGCTCGTTTAAGTGACCAAAATATTGCTCCATTGGCCTTATCATCTTGGTTTGGAGGTTGGTAGACTAAAACTGTTATAAAACTGAGCCAGAGTATCAGTGTTACCAGCCATACTCAAATTAGTTTGCTGAGAACTGCTCTGATCGCTCCTGGGCTAGTCCTGAGAGCTTTAAAACAAACAATTTATAACAAAAAAATTTCCATTTTAGGGCCAGTTCTCTTCAACATCTTCATAAACGACTTGGATACAGGACTCGAAGGTATACTAAGTTTGCCGACGATACTAAAATGGGAAGAGCTGTTGACTCCCTCAGAGGCAGAGAGGCCCTGCAGAGAGACCTTGACAAATGAGAGGGCTGGGCAATCACCAACTATATGAAGTTCAACAAAGGCAAGTGCCAGATTCTGCACCTGGGATGGGGCAACCCTGGATGTACGGACAGACTGGGGAACAAGAGGCTAGAGAGCAGCTCTGCAGAAAGGGAACTGGGGGTTCTGGTCGATGCCAAGTTAAATATAAGTCAGCAGTGCCCTGGCAGCCAGGAGGGCCAACCATGTCCTGGGGTTCATCAGGCACAGCATCGCCAGCCAGTCAAGGGAGGTGATTGTCCCGCTCTACTCCGCACTGGTGCGGCCTCACCTTGAGTCCTGGGGGCAGTTTTGGGTGCCACAATATAAGAAGGATATAAATCTATTAGAGAGCATCCAAAGGAGGGCTGCAAAGATAGTGAAGGGTCTAGAGGGGAAGCCTTTTAGAGGAGTGGCTGAGATCACTTGGTTTGTTCAGCCTGGAGAAGAGGAAACTGAAGGGAGACCTCATCACAGTCTACAGCTTACTCATGAGGGCAAGTGGAGGGGCAGGCACTGAGACTGATCTCTTCTTTCTGGTGACCAGTGACAGGACCTGAGGGAATGGCCTGAAGTTGTATCAGGGGAGGTTTAGGTTAGATATTAGGAAAAGATTCTTCACCCAGAGGGTGGTTGGGCACTCGAACAGGCTCCCCAGGGAAGTGGTCACAGCACCAAGCCTGACAGATCTCAAAAAGTGTTTGGATGACGCTCTCAGGCACAGGGTGGGATTCTTGGGACTGTCCTGTGCAGGGCCAGGAGTTGGACTTCGATGATCCTTGTGGGTCCCTTCCAACTCAAGATATTCTCTGATTCTATGAAACAAACAAAAAATCCAACAACTTTAATCATACATTCATCTAGAATGTGAGAAATTATATAGAAAAAGCACTGACTCCTTGAACATATTCTAAAGAAGAAATGAATGATGGAGCTATTAGATCTGATCAGTGTTTTTATGCTAGAGATTTGTAAATGTAAATTTTCTTTTCAGAAATAGTGTAAAAAAATAAATAAAACCAACCAACAACAAAAAAAAACCACCAAACCCAAAAACCACCAACAAAAACTATTGTCTGAGACATGTCTGATGTTGACTATTTAAAAACTAATTCATCGTGTGAATCCTCGTGCAATGAAACAGCTCAGAAGGGAGGGGAGGGAAAGCTGGTGTTTCTGTATTGTGCTCATTCTTACAAAGTTATGCCTTATTTTTAAGGCTTCATAAATATAATAGGCTTTTCCATAAGTGGCCTTAATGAGAAAATGAAAGATATTTTATGTTCCAGAAATGATGACAGGGTGATTAAATGAAAGTCATGTCTTAAGTGATTCAGTTCAAATGTTTGGGCTTTGATAAGCAAGAATTGGAAATTGGGTGATGTCTTATGCTGCCATTTTTGTGGCTGTCCTTTCCTTCAATCCTTTCCAACCAGACAAAATTTTACAAGTTAAGATTGTTGGTATAAAAGGGCATTTGATGATTTTACTTTTTTTTTCTTTTTTATTAACAAACTAGGGAAGAATTGTTGATATACATAGCATTGAAGCACTTATCCTAGTATAATGGAAAAACTATATATGAAGCAAAATTGACCAATGTTGTCATAATTGATGTTGCATCACAGGCTGTGATCAGAGTGAAAAATTCTAAAACCTTATCAAAGATTTCCCACTTAAACTTTTTTATTAGTTGTTCAGAGGCATTATAGGTTCATAGTTGTAGTCCAATACTTGATATAGAATCTTGATCTGAATTAGGAAAAAGTAAAATCCAAGCATTAGAGAAACAAAGTGCAATATTAAATATTTATAGATTCTATTCTATGGCTGGGTTTTGGCTGTGGTGGGTTTTTTTTTTTGTTTGTTTGTTTTTGTTTTTGTTTTTGTTGTTGTGTTTCTTTTTTTAATTAACTTTTGGTGCTGAATATGTCCTTATGGACTTTGTTTTAAGAGAACTATGTGGAAAACAATTTAATTTTTTCTGTTGTTCTTCCTTGTGAAAAAGAAACTTTAAAAATTTTTATTTGAATGCTTTAAAATGCTTTAATTGTAATCTGTAAGATTGTTTGTGACAAACATTTAATGTGTGTCTTTGTGTAAAATAACAGCCATAAGGATCAAATTACTATCAGAAATGTATATGCTATGTATCAACTACATAGGGAAAAACTATTTCTGGAGCTACACCACTGATTAGTACAAGAGTTGAGTTTCAGCACCTTCAGTTCCTTTGTCTTGTTTATATCAATAGTTTCTTAGGGCTAGGTTTCAGCTGGGAAGCTATAATACAATCTCCTAAACTTAGAAAATACCAATAACTTACATGATATGAATGTTTTTTCCAGGACACTGCTTAAAAATTACTGTAACTGGTGACCTCTGTTCAAGTTTAGTGTTTTCCAGTACATATGGTGGGGGCAGGGATTGCACATTTTCGTAGGGGTGGGAGGAAACTGGGGAAGGGGAATTACTTTAAAAGCCAGATAACTCAGTGATTTGCAGTTGGGATCTGAAGGTTGGTTTGTTGAACTGGGGTCAATAAGGTGTGTCTTGCTGTTTATTTAGAAGTCTAATGTTACCAGATGTTGAAAATCACTATCTGTGATTTGTGTTTTGGTCAGTAGAGCTTTGCAAGATATTAATACAGCTCCTCAACATTCCAGAAATGAAGCACTGCCATAGCATCTTGTTTCTGTATACCGCACACAGCTGAACCTCTGAAAGAATGGACTATCATCATTGCTTGGTATCAAAGTGTCTTTTGACCTAAGGCAAGGTTCACTAGGCTATCAGCTGGGACTCAGGAGTCCAATAAATGCTGTTCCTGACTGTTGGTGTTAAAGGTACCGAAGACCGCTAAATTATCATGGTATTGTTACAGTAGGTTTTATGGTGTATGCTACTAACATAGACAACCCAAATATTGGATCTAACTCCTTGTATAATGCAAACAGTAGACTTCCTAAATGAGTGCATTATTGTGTCAAATAAAGCATTTTTATTTAATTTTGAATTTGTAACTGCCAACTATGGAGAATCCAGAAAGATCTTTTAGGGTTTTTTTTCCCATTAATAACACTGTGACTCATTTGTGACTGAGTTTTGATTGAAACCAATAGGAAATATAAAAAATAAGGTTGTCTCTTATTATGATTATATACTCAGAACTCCTTTACAGCTGAGTGACAATGATTAGAATATTTTTTTTCTAATAACAGCACAACCCTTTTTAATAACTAAAGTTTCTACTGCTATGTGGCAATGTCAGAATTTAAATTATCGTCAGTGTCATTTAAGGGACAGACACTTTGAGCATCTTTGTGCAACATTTTCTTGAAGTTACATTTTTAGACCACAACCACTGCTCATGATTTTTTTTTCTACCTTTAGGTTTATTGCTAGTGATGCCTTAAAGACCTAGAAATAAAACAACACGCTTTTGAGACAATATTAGTATAGGAGGTAATATAAAGACTGGTCTTTATTGGAGGCCTCCAGGGGCAGATACAGAAAAATGCCCAACCCACATGGGGTGAATACAATTTTATAAGCTTAGCAAATTAGCATAATTGACAAGAATCGCCAATTAGAAGCACAATTGAAGTAGTAATTCCCCCCCTTTTGGTTCCACCTCTTCTGTAGCCCCCCTTTAGATAGGAACTAACCTTTGTTTATGAAAATGTGTCTCGAAGAGCTGTTTTCAAGCTTGGCTCCCAGGAAGAACCAAGATAGGATAGGGGCCTTGAACCCCCGGGGTTTGGAGCCTCTGAAATGTGTTACAGCGGGGATTACTGTAACACGTATATATCAAACCAGGAGTCCCGTGGAAAAGAAATATATATGGACGGATTCTTGGTAGATGTTTCAGAGATGTTTATTTCCCCAGCCACATGGCCGGAGCTCTGCCGAGGAACCCTCACAGTCTGCGCTGAGGGTCCTTGCCCACACAGGGAAACACAAACCAACCAATGGGGAACGAGGCTGACCAGGGGCGAGGGAAACCTCATGCCTCCCCTCAGGGCCCCTCTCCCAGGGCTACATGGCAGGGGGAGGAGACCCCGACATTTCACCCGTTTATTTTTAACAAAAGAGATTTAAAACTTAACATTGAAAACAACTGGATAAACATAACAAGAACAGTTTCAAAGCAATACAAGCCACCCTCCTGAGTCTTTAAATGTCCAAACAGATTCTGTGGAACATCTTAGGGCTGACAGAAGGAAGACAGAAGTCTCTGAGCATGCTTTGTGGGGAAACTGAGGCAGGAGAGGGTTTAATTTCTTCCCTTCCCCTTTTCATCCCCCACTCGGCATTGGAAAGGGATTTTTGGGGAAACAATTGGCAAAGGTATGGTTTTGTGAGGGAAACCATGGATGAAAAAATGGATTGGGAATACACTGGGGGTAATAGGATATAGGATAAAGGGGAAAGGTGCGATTAGGAAAGGGAGACTGTAGGGGGGGGCTTACACTGGAGATATTGTCTAACACGACTATGATTTTTAGCATATATACTGCCTTTTACAGGAACACCATCAGGCCCCGTGACCTGCGATATTTTTGTAACCCTTTTCTACCTTGTATAATTTTGAATTCCACCACCTCTCCATCTCCCAAGCTTGGGATGCATTTTTCAGGGTTATTCTTTTTAATAGCAGTTCTATGCACGAATATGTCTTGCTGCTTGTCACATCTCGTTATAAAACCATAATTTTGTTTAACATTATACCATTTTACTATTCCTAAAATCTTAGCGACAATGGTATTTTCCTTTTTCCGAGTGACTGCTGTTTTCTGTCTCGCTGCGTCTTTGCTCTCTCTTTCGGTCGCTCCCGTGTTGGAATTGTCGGGGCTGCTTGTGCCTGCGCGCTCTTCCCGGGGTCGCGTTCGGGGCCGCGCGGGCCGGGCCACGCCTCTCAGTTCTCCGTGCGTCGCCTCCTCTGTTCGCAGCTTCGCTGCCGCTGCCTGGCGCTGCATCTCAGCCGGGCCCCCGAGCGATGACTCCCCTGCGTCCTGCTCCAGCGTGTGTTTCGGCTGGGCGCGGCTCCGCTCCACCGCCGCCACCCGCCGCCCGCACGCCGCCCCTCTCGGTCGGGCATTCACGGGGCTCGCTCCACCACGCAGTGTGGGGCTGGGCGGGCACCGCCGGGTCGCGCCGCTCCCGCCGCGCCTTGCTCCGCCACCGACACTGCAACTCGCGTGGCTCTGCCCGCGCGCGGGAATTGCCTCGCTGCTGCTCGCAAAGGGCTCGGTCCACATGGCCTGGGTCGCACGGTCCCTGAGGCACGCTTCCCTTCGGCAGGACACAGCTGACATTGCTCAACAGTCTCGGTAATTAAATAACATTCACGAAAATATTCTTCCATCAGCATGTATTTTGACTCAAAAATTAACTGTGTCCAAACGGTGTTCCAAAAGTCTTTGGTAAGAATTAAATCCCAAGAAATGTAGAAAAATTTCTTAAACAACCATGCCAGGAAGTGTTTCAGTTCTTTTTGAGCTTGAATTAAGCTAAAATTTACAAATCGTTGTTCAAGAATCTTTTTAAGTTTAAGATAAATGTCCATATGCGGCTCTGAGAGCCAAGAGTCTTCCCACGGTTCCTCCATAGTTTAGATATGGAATAGCAAAACAAAACCAAGGAGAGGAATCCACAGTTTCTAGGGTTTGCTCACACAAATCAGTCGCTTAGGGATCGGGGATCGTTCTGCTCACAATTCACCACCATTAGTTACAGTGGGGATTACTGTAACACGCATATATCAAACCAGGAGTCCCGTGGAAGAGAAATATATATGGACGGATTCTTGGTAGATGTTTCAGAGATGTTTATTTCCCCAGCCGCATGGCCGGAGCTCTGCCGAGGAACCCTCACAGTCCGAGGGTCCTTGCCCACACAGGGAAACACAAACCAACCAATGGGGAACGAGGCTGACCAGGGGCGAGGGAAAACCCGTGCCTCCCCTCAGGGCCCCTCTCCCAGGGCTACATGGCGGGGGGAGGAGACCCCCGAGAGCAATGTGTTTTGTCTTTCTGCCTATCAGGGTAGGGAAAGGTAATGGAGCTGTCTCGGAACTATATAACTATACAATAGTCTACAGAGCTAAGAATATATATATATATATATATGTATGAAGGAAATATAAAAGCAAAAATCATTCTGGCAACACTAGCATTAATAAAAAATTGGAAATTACCAGTTTTTTTCTTTGATAAATGGGGGGTCCATTTAAAAAAACCAAATGTTTCATATTTCTGAATATTAAAATACCTGTGCATGCATACAAATCTGTGCTATACCAGGATATAAAACTAATGACTCTTTTATATCAGCTATCCATAAAAAAATATAAAATAGTGATGAATCATAAAACTCCAATATCCAAGAGATATTAGGCAACATTGCAAAACTGATCAATTTTTTTCCAGTTATCTAGTTAAAATAGCACTTATTAATCCCTTTTTAAATTTAAGTCTTTCATGTTTTAGGAAAATCAGCCAGTAATTTACCATAAACTACAGCTACCTTAGTTTTTTGCAGGACAGCAGCACTCACAAAAGTTCAGCTACAGAATCAAAGAACATTCTTCAGAACAGATAGAGTAAGCTTGGCTTTTGTCCAGTAATGAACTTTCTACAGGGACACTTCTTTGCTAATGTGAATGCTGCTGATTTGAACCGAATCCTGTGAATCAAATTATATGGCTGTGTGCAACTGCAAAGAGTCAAGCATCCAATGTGATTTTTCAGTAGGCTTCTGTTAAAAGATGACAGCTGCTCCTAGGAATATTGATTTGACTGGAGAGTCCAGCCTGACTCAAAGAGTCTAGTCACAGACTTTCCACATTCCATGGATTTTGAGCAGAATCTTCTTCAGAGACTCTCAGAACTTTAGGAGATGCCAAGGATTTATAATTGCATGACAGTTCAAAAGGATTTTTTTTTCCTAGTGAAAGCAATGTACAAAGACGTCATCAGGTGTGTTTCAACTGCCCTCTGAACGGTATTCTTGAAATAGGAAAAAAGTAATCTATTTGTTAAGTAATTGTTCACTCCCTGTCAGCTGCAGCTTGCTCTTTTTAGAGCTACATCTCCATATATCCTGACCTAGTGGTAGCTTCTGAATAGAAGCTAGATGATGCTGTGACATTCAAGTTGAACAGTGTACCTTTAATCCAGTTCATAACATGAAATATTTGGAATTTAGAAGGACATTGTATTTTTAGTTTGTTTCAAGCACCTTGCTATAAATGTTTGTCATATTTGGATGAAAGACAATAACTTACAACAGTGAAGGTGAGAGCATGCAATTTTTAAGGGGGTAGAAATATACAATCACAAAAAACCAAACCAACCCCAAACATATCCAGGAACTAACACTGAAGTGCAAAACCAGGTATTGTGTGAAAAACGAGGTTCACTCTCCTGTTAGAATTTAAAGAGTTTAATATAAAGACAATAAGAAACACATAAAATAAAGCAAAGGGATAACGGCCGGGTGCCTTGGCGCTCTGCCAAGAGCACACCTGATGCTAGAGGTGAGTCCTTTTTATACCATTTTTACTGTCTGTTCTCTATTCATATTAAAACTTTTCCAAGAGCTGTTCTGCATGGCCACTCCTTGGTTCCACCTTTTTAGAGCATGCGTAGTCTTCTGCCTTGTGGTTTTATTTCTTTTGATTCTTGGGGTTGGGCCTGCTAGGTAAGGGTCAATGGTAGGGTGGATCTCTTAATTCTCCAGACAGGGCTGATTGCAGCTTTGGGCCTCTTTGCCCCCCGGGCAGAGCGGTGATAAGGGCTCTCCGACTCTCCTGGCCGATGTTCTCCGGGCGGAGTAGCCTTTGGGCCCTTTTGTTCCCCGGACAAAGTGTTGATTAGCAGCTTCTTGGGCCTCATCCTCTGTTCGCTTGGAGGTTATCTTACTTGCTCACACTTGCTAACATTCTTGCTAAAACGAGAGAAAACTACATCCACACAGCAAAAAGCATTTCTAACATTATATAATATCTACCTTAATACTTTGCGAGAAGCCAATACTATATGTTTATAACATTAAGCATTAAGTTTGCCTCTTCAGCAGTAGAGTCTGATCCCTTATACATGAAAAACAAAAATCTAAGATGGTGGATCACCACAAGTGACAGCACTGAGGTCTGCCATTAAATCCCTCTACAGGTTCCCACTAAGGACAACAGAGGGAATTATGAAGTGAAAGATGATTCCCCTCTTGTTCCTGTGCATCAGGCTATTCTAAAGTATGCCTTTGATGTGCCTGCTCTTCAACAAATGTTGGGAATGGGAGAAGTCAGAACCTGTTAGCTGTTCATTGATTTAATAAATGTTCTGTCTAAAATGATTTTATGAGTGGGATGTCATTCAGTCTTTCTCGAGATATGGCACTTGTTTTCAACTGAATAAAATGGGAAAACGAGGAAGGAAAAATCACTACAAATTCTAATAGTTTTTTATTTTTATCTGAAACATCATGCAATTATCTAAATATAAACAATCCCTTAGTGTCATCATATTGCCTAGAATCCAAATTAAACTTCCCACTAGAGCTGGTCATATTAATGTTCAAGGCAAATTTGTCGTGCATGTCCATCAGTCAGCAAACAGAATATAAAAGATTTTTCCATGTTTCATTCAGCTCTGTAGAAGATATAAACTTTTTACTGGGTAATGATTTTTTTAATAAGCTTTTATTGCTTTTATCCTAGTTTTAGGGCCAATTCTAAATCAGTTGCAGTCTGTATGGTTAACCAGTCCATTTTTATTGGTTAACATTGCTAAGTTCGGAAAACAGATCACCATAACATACCAAAGTGTGCCGAGGAAGGTTATGGAGCAGATCATCTTGATTGCAATTGCATGGCACATACAGGACAACCAGGGAATGAGGCCCAGCCAGCATAGGTTTAGGAAAGGCAAGCCCTGCTTGGTTAACCTGGTCTCCTTCTATGACCAGGTGACCCACCTAGTGGATGAGGGAAAGGCTGAGGGTACTGTCTATCTGGACTTTAATAAAGCCTTTGACACTGTCTCCCACAGCATCCTCCTGGAGAAACTGGCTGCTTGTGGCTTGGATGGGCGTACTCTGCTGGCTGGATGGCTGGGCCCAAAGAACTGTGGTGAATGGAGTTGCATCCAGTTGGCAGCCAGTCACACATGGTGTTCTCCAGGGCTCAGTATTGGGGCCAATTCTGTTTAATGTTTTTATCAATGATCTAGGTGAGGAGATTGAATGCACTCTCAGTAAGTTTTCAGATGACATCTAGCTGGGTGGGAGTGTTAATCTCCTTGAAGGTAGGAAAGCTCTGCAAAAGGGATCTGGACAGACTGGATGGATGGGCCAAGGCCAATTGTATGAAATTCAACAAGACCAAGTGTTGGGTCCTGCAATTGGGTCATAACAACCCCATGCATCATCTTTGTGGCCCTCCTCTTGTATGGAAAATTGCGCTATAAAAAGCCAGTGTCCATAAAGGAGACAGAGAAGTCCTGCAACTTTGTTCAAATAAAGGGAGAGAATCCACTGGGGCACATGCTCACGGGGTTTTCTCTCTCGAGGTTTCGGAGGGTTCAGCCTCCTTTTATCCTAAACTCCCGGCCGCATGTTGCCCTCTTCCTTTCTCCATTGGCTGAGGTACTAGGAAGGTACAGGCTTCCCAAACTGCCTACCACATATCCCCCCTTGAACCTGTCATTTTACCCCAAAGTTCAGAAGTTCAGGCTTGTGTAGACCCATTTGTCTGTTTCAGGAGCCAAGCTGTCTGGGCTCTGTAACAAACCTGCTGCTTGAAGTTAGTAGAGACATTAAGACCCATTTCAAAGACATTAACACCCATACCTTCACCCATCGAATTGTTTGTAAAGACATCTTCCCTATCACTCTGGACCCACTCTAACACGTTGTCTTTGTCAGGAAAATTAATCCTCAAACAATGGAGGTTTATGTCCAAGAAGGAGACAGAGGAGTCCTGTTACTTGATTCGAATAAAGGGAGAGGCCATGGGGCATTCCCCTGGGGTCTCAAAATTTTAGAGGACGCAGCCTCCTTTTTATCCTAATTTTCCGACCACATTTCCCTCTCTCTTTCCTCATTGGCTGAAGTACTTGAAAGATACAGACTCCCCGAATCGCCTAATACAGACTTCCTTCAAATGTATACCTGTCCCTTTTTCTTTTCCTATGGAATTTATGGTTCTTCCCATTGCTTCTTTCATCTCTCAGTATCTATCTTTACCTATCAGTGTGAAAAACAAGGTTCACTCTCCTGTTAGGATTTAAAAGTTTAATAAAGGACAATAAGGGACAAAGATAATAAAGCAAAATTCACGGTGCCGGGTGCTTTGGCACTCAGCCAAGAGCACACCTGTTATTGCGGAGACACCCTTTACATACCTGTCCTATTGCATCAGCCTAGTGCATATTCATAATCAATTATGCATATTCAAACTTTTCCTTAAACTAGTTTACATGTTCCAGGAGCTGTTTAGCATGGCTCCTCCTTGGGTCCGTCTTTTTAGAGCATGTGCATTTCTTGGCTGTGGTTTTAGTCAGTTTTTATTATCATCCTCAGAGTGGGCTTTGGACCATGGTTTCTGCAGACGGTAGTTGCTGATAGTTGGTATGTCAGTAGCAGGGGTCTTCAACACACGTTGGTTGGATGTTATCCAACCAAGCAGACAGTTCACAAGCATAACTATATTAGCTATTTCACTATTATGTCTAAGTTTTTAGTTAATGACAGAAATAAAGGCATTAGTTATTGTTACAAAACTATATCTTTATAACAAAGCTACTTTTACATATAGCATCTATTTGTAGAAAGGCACTATTATAATATGTATCTATTACAATAACAAATCTACTTTAACATCATTCATTTTAACATTTGCAGAAAGCAAATATTATAACATTTATCTATCACATCAGCAAACCCACAGTTTGTTTGTAAAGACAAATCCATCTCACTCCTTTCATCAATCAGTGGAATTCCTCCCATTATTTCTTTCATCTCTCAGTATCTATCTTTACCTATCAGCAGACCCACAGGTTGTAAAGACAAATCTATCTCATTCCTTTTATCTTGATTTAAGACAATTTTAAGACGTGGACACTAAAATGAGTTGCCTCCCCTTAAAGCTTTAACCAATCCCTTTCCACTAATAAGGAGAAACAAATACAAGTAGATATAAGCGAAAAAATAACAGTTTACTAAAAAAAAAAGAAAAACAGGCAAAAAAAATAGCAGTAATAGTCACTAGTTGCAAAGTTGCTGAAATCTTGCAGATTCCCCAGGAACAAAGAGAAACACAAAATGATGGAGTGACCCCTCCCCCCAAGATGGCACCTGCCTGTAGGGAAACAAAGGGAAAATGGCGGCAGCCCTCTCCCCCCTTATCTCTCCAGCGGCAGCAGCTCCATCAGTGAAGGTGGCTGTGATATGCGGAAAAGACTCCACTACTGGAATAAGTAGTAAAGCAGGTGTACCGATTTGGCCAAATTTAGAAATATATCCTCTGAGAGAAAGCAGGTCACCACCTGTTACAATCCGGTTTAGACCCAGGAAAGCAAAGCAAGCTAAGTCTCTGAGCATAAACCGGAAAGAACTTAGAAGGTTCAAAATATTCCCAGAAATGAGATTAAAACCAAACGAGGTTAGATGTTGTTGCCAAAAAATGGATGTATTTTATTTAATAGTAAAAGAGGCAAAGAGAAGGGAAGAGAAAAAAAAGAGAGAAAGAAAAAGAAGTATGCGTGGGGGATGGGGGAACAGGGAGAGGTGACAGGGGTTAGGTGGAAGCGTATCACCCATCTGAGGGTCCCAACGACGTCTCGTTGCTCCCCTCCATCTGGTCTGCTGGTGGTGAGGGTCCCCTGTCGCCGCTGTGGCCACGCCGCTACATGCTGCCAAACGCCATGCCACGCTGCCACACGCCGCCACACGCCACCACACGCCGACGAGTGCAGAATTCCGTGGATTAATATACACTTTGGGCCAGGTGGGAACGCCCACGTGCCTCTCTTGCAGGGGCTAGCTTGACACTGTCCCTTGCAACACTGAGGGTCTGTTGCATCATCTCTGGTGCTCTGATGCAGGGTCTGGGGACCCCTTGGGGGGGTCCCTCTGATGGGCCATGTCACCCCCTCCTGCTGTGGATAAGCTTCCCCCCCCCCCCCGGTGAGGACCCCTCAGCTGGGCTCCTCTGCACAGTGGAGGATGGGCAGTCACTGCGCCTCTGACCAGAGGCTTTTCCAAGATACCCAAAGCCTCTCCTCCCTCCACCCCTTGGTGCGAGGGTCTGTTCGAGCCGGGCAGCTGATAGCCCTGGGGCTGTGGTCCTCATCTTGGAGGTGTTAAGCCTATGCACAGTGAATGTTCCCAGCCCTGAGTTGTTACTTTATCTTATCTTCATCAGCGAGCAGTGTCAGGCCTCAGGGCCCCATTCAGGGTGTGGGAGTCTTCGCTTCAGCTTTTGTAATACAGTTTTAAAAGTCCTTTAAGAAAATGTTTGTCATAAAATATAATATTTCAGTCTCTGACACCACCCCTCCCCCACCAGGTTCGGGGAAAATAAATTTTTCTCAAAGGAAAGTGAAAGAAATAAAAACTATTTATTTAACAAACACATGGGAAAAGGATAATAATGCTAAATAATAAAATCTCTCGCTGTGGAGAAAAAACCTGGGAAAGTGTTAGAGTCCTCCCTTTGGTCTCCTCGGAGCTGGGGCTTGGCCCAGGGCCAGGCCCTCTGCGCTTGGTGGAAAGTCCTCCCGATGTGTTCTAATATTGAGCAGTCCAGTGGAAAAGGGAGAAAATCCGAAATTCCAGGGAAGGGAAAAAAAATTCAACTCTCAGTCTCTCTCTGGAGAAAAAGAAATGGAACAACTGGCCAAAAACTGACTCGGGAAACAGCAAGCCGGGTGCTTCCTCCCTCCCCTGCCGCAGCTGGGCAAAAGTTGCTATCTCTGTGTGACGTTGAACAAGCTGCAAACTGCTTTGAAAAAGTTTTGCTCAGTTTTTCCTTCCCCCTCTCAGGCTCAGTTTAGAGGCATAGAAAGGCACAAAGTTAATTTCTGGGCATAGGGCAGCGATATGGGATACACATCCTAAAGTCACCCCAAGACAGCAGGTATGTTTATTCCAGCGCTGGGACACATGGGGGATAATTCCTCCAAAGTCACGCGTGCCGACAGCTGCATTCAACTTGATATATATCGGGTTACAAGTTCCATATTCATTAAGTTTCCCAATACACCTATACATATTTATTGCCTAGCCCCGCCTAGCCTCGCCTCGTATTACAATGAGCCCAAAAGTCGTTTACATCCGCGTTGCGCATGCGCAGTGTTGTCTGGTGGTCGTGGGCAGGGGTCTCCGGGGTGAAATAAGAGTCTTCCTCAGATGAAGTAAAGGGTCTTCCTCATTCTGAACTTTTCACCTTGCTTCCCTGCGCATGCTCTTTATGTCCCTGGGCTAAGTCCAAACTTCAAGACTGGTTTGAGTTAGCTTTAGGTTAAAAACAGGATCTTTGGTCAAGATTCCTTCCCTTTATCAATAGTCTTATATCTTCTCATCCTGCTTTGGTAGGCACAATAAGTGTTGAGCAAGCTGTATGCATTGCTTCTAACAAACAACTTCTTAGCAAATCATTTAACCTCTGCTTCCCCATCCCCCTGATTTAGTCCCCCCTTTTCTAAAGAGTTAGTAAATTCTTTTACTAATACGTAAATTCTTTTTCTAATAATCTTTTATGATAAGCATCCCTTAATGCTTTTCCATGTGCATTTGACACAGTAGTTAAAACTGATAACCTTTTTAGTACTCTATAGTTCCAAACAAGCAACATAAAAGACAACACAAAGCAAGCACTCACCAAAATTAATAAGACAATTATGGGGTGTCATAACGTATTCAGAATGCCAGTTGCGGTAGGTGACCACCCGAAAAGCGTATCCCACCACTTATGACTTGCATCTTGTTTTACTCTTTGCAAGATTCTGCTTATTTTTTGTGTGTCATGATGGATGGTGACTAAGGTCTTTTTCCCGTTCTTTCGGATTTCTTCTAAAAATCAATTAGATCCTGATGTTTCACTAATTGCTTTACTAATGTGAGGTCTACCCCAAGAGGTGTGGGTAGCAATTTATGGTATACGGTGTAGTTAGACCTCATCAATTGATGAGACAACCCGTGCTAAATACAAAAAGTCACACCCAACAATCTTGGTAAAATTACAAATACAAAAATTAGAGTGATTCCTGGCAGCTACATTTATATTAGTCATCTATCATCATAAAAGTGCAGATAGTTCTTAAGCACACACAACCTTGACCAGTATATACAAGTAAAGTTTTCAGTGTAGTGTCTGGGTGGATCTCAAAGTGACAAATGCCTTGTTCCATGTCAAGACATATGTCTTTGGCATCAAGTGTATTACTTTCACAGATAAACCCTTGTTGTTCCCGTGCGATGCAAGATTCTAAATTGACCATTTCCCATTTTTCTCCTACAATCCTGTAGCGGGTTGGGTTTGTAACCAGGCAGAAACACCAATTCAGTGGAGTGGTTTGGTCCAAAATACTCATTACTGTTTACCTTCTGTGAGATAAGAATTAGGAGAAATGCAAAGCAGGCACCAAACTTGAAAGAATATAAAGAAGTTTATTAACAGACCTAAAAGAAGAAAAAAAAATCATACCACACCTTCAGAACTCTTCTCCTCTCCCCACCTTTCTCCCTTCTCCCACTGACAATGTGAAAAGACAACCCTTGAGATGTTCAGTCTGTTTACCACTTCCATAATAACCTTGTTCAGTCCATTTAGGAAGAGGAGTCTCTCTTGCCCATGTTATGAAAACATTATCACAACGAGACAGCCACCCAGGTTGGTTCTCTGCTCGCATGTGAGTCCCTTCCCCAACTTGCAGCTTTCCCCACAACTGCTTTCAAGGGTCCACTCTTGAAGTTTTTTGGGGTACAATTTTAAGGTTGAGCCGTTCAGAAATAAAAGTTCTCTTCACCCATCTCTGGGAGCATTTCATCTCTAAGAACAGAGGCCCTTCTCCTTCCCTGGGAGCAAAGGGTCTTCCTCATCTTTGTCTTTAGGACTATCTCTGGGAGCATCTCTAGGAACTGAGGTTTTCTCCTTTCCCATTTGGAGCAAAAGTCCTCATCGCTTCCATCTCTCCCTGTCCAAACTTCTCATAAAATTACAGCTGCATCAGCATCTGCCTATCTCAGCACAGGTGCTTTTGCTCACAAGTACGAGTTTGTCATAGGTTAGCAAGCATAGTCCCGGAAGGGATGTCCTTGCTAAGGGGTGCTTACAGTTTCCTCTGGGAACTGATAGAACCTATCAGCTGGCCAGTTTGAATATGGACAATTCTCTAAGCCACTTAAAGTTGTGACCACCTCTGTGATCCACATTTAAGAATAGGCAAACTCCCCCTCCAAGCTCTCTCTCGTTTCCGGTGCTGGGACAGGTGGCTGCAGGCCCTGTGTTGGGGCCAGCGGGCCTGGCCAGGCCCTGCTTGGGCCAGGCCAGGCCGGGCCACAGCCATCCTGGAGCCGATGGACCGGTTCCAGCTGTGGAACCCCCCCACTGCCTTGCTGTGGGCAGCCGGAGCGGCTCGGCTCTCCCCCCTCTCCACTTCGATAAGAAAGATTCAACATTCCAGCTGCAAGGCTGCAAGGCCGAGGTGAGATTAACCCTTTTATTGCTGTGAAGAGCTGAAAACCCTAGGGAAGAGAGAGAGGAGATGCTTAAAGCTGAAATTCTGTTGTGAAGCTATGATATCTCAGAGTATCCCCTTGTAATTCCATGAAGATATGGGGGGTGGAGTGTTCAGCTCGTAAGCAAAAGCACCTGCACTGAGATAGGCAGATGCTGACGCAGCTGTAATTTCATGAGAAGTTTGGACAGGGAGAGATGGACCAGATGAGGACTTTTGCTCCAAACGGGAAAGGAGAAAACCTCAGTCCCTAGAGATGAATCAGATGAGGACTTTTGCTCCAAATGGGAAAGGAGAAAACCTCAGTTCCTAGAGATGCTCCCAGAGATAGTCCTAACAATGAAGATGAGGAAGACCCTTTGCTCCCAGGGAAGGAGAAGGGCCTCTGTTTTTGTTTCTGAACGGCTCAACCTTAAAATTGTACCCCAAAAAACTTCAAGAGTGGACCCTCGAACGTGGGAAAACCAATTGCTATCTGTGTGTGACCTTGAACAAGCTGCAAGTCGGGGGAAGAAACTCACATGCAGGCAGAGAGACTCCTCTTCCTAAATGGACTGAACAATATTTGGAAGTGGGTGGCTGTCTCGTTGTGATACTGTTTTCATAGCATGAGCAAGAAGAGACTTCTCTTTCTAAATGGACTGAACAAGGTTATTATGGAAGTGGTAAACAGACTGAACATCTTAAGGGTTGTCTTTTTACATTGTCAGTGGGAGAAGGGAGGAAGGTGGGGGGAGGGAGGAGAGTTCTGAAGGTGGTATAATTTTTTTTTTTTTTTCCTTTCCTCTTTTAGGTCTGTTAATAAACTTCTTTATATTCTTTCAAGTTTGGTGCCTGCTTTGCATTTCTCCTAATTCTTATCTCACAGAAGGTAAACAGTAATGAGTATTTTAGACCAAACCACTACACTAAATTGGTGTTTCCGCCCGGTTACAAACCCAACCCGCTACAGAGTTGAACGCTCCACCCCCCATGCCTTCATGGAATTACAACAGGTACTCTAATATATCATAGCTTTACAACAGAATTTCAGCTTTAAGCATCTCCTCTTTCTCTTCCCTCAGGTTTTCAGCTTTTCACAGCACTAAAAGGGTTAATCTCACCTAGGCCTTGCAGCTGGAATGAAGCTTATCGCTGTTGGTCACATGATGTCTGCCAGACAGTGGTGCAGCTTTACCTGAATCTTGGCCCCAGTGGAGGGGGGGGGAAGCCGAGCCGCTCTGGCTGCCTACAGCAGGGCTTTGGGGGGGGTTCCGCGGGTGGAACAGGGCACATCGGCTCCAGGATGGCTGTGGCCCGGCCTGGCCTGGCCTGAGCAGGGCCTGGGCCGGGCCCGCTGGCCCCCACACAGGGCCCGCAGCCACCTGTCCCAACACCGGAAACGAGACAGAGCTGTGGGGGGGTTAGTCTATTTTTAAGTGTGGATCACAGAGGCAGGCACAATTTTAAGTGGCTCAAAGAGTTGTCCATATTCAAACTGGCCATCTGATAGGTTCTGTCAGGTCACAGAGGAAGCTCTAAGACCATACTAGCCCATACTCTGTGTTCAGAGGGGTAAAAAACTGTTCCTTCATAGTTTAGTCCCAATGCAACCATAGGATGAATTACATAAACTGTGGCATTAGTATAGTAAGCACAAAGGCAGCAGCTATGTTAGTCATTGGGTCATAGGTGAAATTTACCAAGGTCCACAAGGATTGGAGCTTTCTTTCTAACTTAGTAGCATTATTCCAAACAGCTTCTCAGATTTCAATAGGGAAAATGCCTTCATTACCTTCTCTTATAATTAAGGAAGCTGTTGACTGCATCCATAATTGGGCTTGTATGCAGTTGAGGGCTAATGATACATTGTCTTGAGCTACACCAAGTATGTTTAATATCAATCTGTGGTCCAGGTCGCTGGTCTTGGCGAAGTCTGGGAGTATTTTTTAGACTTGCCACTGGCTGTTTCCTAATGCTAATAGGGAGGATTGTAGGGGCTGTTTTAATTTGGTCAGGTCACTGGTTGCTATGGCCAATTTATTCATCGGTATCTCTGAATCAATTCCATTTATAACTCCCAGTCCTGTTCCCAGCATGCCAGACAGGTCTTTCCGCATTCTGCCTTTGAGGGGTGTTTGTTTTTGCAGTCAGGCTGTCTACCCTTCAAAGGATGTTTGTATTAAAGGGGAGGAGGCTGGTTGGATCTCAGAGATATTAATTTGCATTAGTAGTTCTACACGCTTAAGAGACCACTCTGGATTAAACAGCAGTAATTGCTGGCCTGTGTTCCTCACTACATAGGGGCCAATCTCATAAATCTTTGGTTCAGGTTTAAGTGATGTGACCTGGATTTGGATTTGATTGCCGGTGTAGGTTGTAATGATGCCATGAAGATATTTGCCTTTTCTTTTATACCCCCTGTAACAGGCCTAGCCATGGCATTTATCTGGAATTTGAATGAGAGCCCATTACTGTCCTGGCCCCAAAGACAAACTACTTCAATGGTCTGTACTAATGTAAAATTAAACCAACAATCTGCTTCACTTGAATGACTATAGATTTCATTATGTTTGTCTGTAGGAGTCATTGAAACACTAACTTGGGTTGCTTTTTTATGAGTAGTTCCATTAATCATTGGCATCCTATTTTCTTCTCCTACAGTTCCCTGAAGCTGCAAAGTTTTCTGTTTTTCCCATTCTTGCTTTGTATACACTTGATTTCCGTGCATGACCACAGTCAGCAGGTTTAAATCCTTTAAATCAGAATATTTCCCCATGAGTCCAGTAAACCGCATAAGGACTTGGGACCATATGTCTTCTCTCCTATGAATAAATTCCCAACTGAAGGTTACAATTATGACTGTGAAAAAACCAATTTTCTGAGTTATACTTGCGTGCCACCCTAACGTTTTCATTTTGTTTGGGTAAACTTCAATTTCAGTTCATCATCACCAGGGGTCACTTTCCAAGGGGCCTCTGGAGCCTTCTTTACCCGAGTATGGTGAATCCCAGCACTCGATTCTCTGATCTTAATTGCGGTGTTAGTGGTGAGAAGTACCTGGAATGGTCCTTCCCACTGTGGTTCCAGAGTCTTTTCTGTAAGAGACTTAACATATACATAATCTCCAGGCTAAATGTCATGTACAGGACCGTCCAAGCCTCGACTTTGGATTCCAGCCACGTTTTCCAATTTCTCTAAGCTGTTTGTCTAAAGCAATCATATAGGTGGTTAGTGTCTCTTCCCCTATTTGGGTAGATATTCCTTTCTGTACCCCACATGGTCTCCCATAAAGTATTTTGAAGGGACTTAGCTTTTCTTTAATTCTGGGTTTGGTCCAAATTCGTAACAATGCAAGTGGAAGAGATTGTGGCCCGGGTAATTTAGCTTCTTGCCCTAGTCTCACAATTTGCTGTTTAATTAAATGGTTCATTTTCTCTACTTGACCACTCGACTGGGGGTGATATGGAGTGTGGAGTTCCCAATCTATGCCTAAATGTCGGCTAATTTGTTGTACCACCCTTGAAATAAAATTTGGTCCCCTATCTGAGGACATTGTGGCTGGAACTCTGAAGCGCAGTATTATTTCTTGTAGTAATGCTTTGGTTACTTCTCGAACCTTAGTGATTCTAGTAGGAAAAGCTTCTGGCCATCCTGAAAAAGTATCTGTTAGCACTAGCAAATATCGATACCCCCCTTTTCTCGGAAGTTCCGTAAAATCAATTTGCCACTGCTGTCCAGGCCCATGGCTCCTTCCAATTTGACCCATTTTTGGTTTGGGGGTATTTTTGGAATTAGTCTGGAGGGAAAGGTTACACTGTCGGGTTACCTGCACAATGGTTTCGTATAAATTTCTAGCGATAATTTTCCCAATTAAGTAGTTATATAGGGCATTTGTTCCCCAATGCGTTTTCTGGTGGTCCTCCCTTACTAGTGACCATAGCAAATGGGAGGGAATAACCAATTTTCCTTCTGCAGTGATAGCCCATCCCTCTTGGTTAAATGGTCCCCCTTCATCTTTAATCAATTTCTTGTCCTTTTTGTTATATGCGGGCTTACCCTCTAGGGAAAGTTGTCCATCTCGTATCAAGGCTCCAGTTGTCGTTACCTCACCTTTTGCTGCTTCTTTTGCCTCTCTGTCCGCCAGTTCATTTCCTTCTTCCAATTCTGAGCTCACCTTTTGATGTGCCTTAATGTGCACGATTGCTACTTTCTCAGGTAGCTGGACTGCTTCCAACAGTTGCATTATTTCTTGTGCATGTTTGATGCTCTTTCCCTGCGAATTTAACAGTCCTCTTTCTTTCCAAATGGCCCCGTGTGCATATACAACCCCAAATGCATACCTTGAGTCTGTATAAATGCTTATTTTCTTTCCTTTTGCGATCTCTAAGGCACGGTGTCTTGGTTTTGAAAGAAAGGTGTCTGCTAAGGAAGGCGGAAGCCTCCCTTGAAATGGCAGATGTAACCCCTTTCCCTCCGAGTTATTATAATTTTGAAATCAAGGGCCTTTAGGCAAAGGTGTGGGAAATAGGAATAACAGTTCTTTACTATTATTTATATATATATATATATATTACCAGTCAAACAAAACAACAATAACTATGGCAGTAACAGCAAACAATCACAAACCCAGTCCCAGCCTTCTCAGCTGTCAGGCCCTTTCCCCTCGGGTGCAGTTCCAGTCGCAGCCGGTCGGGGCGCTGTCGGCTCCCGGTGAGCAGGGCAGGTGCGATGGTTTCCCCGCGGCTGCAGGGGGCGCTCCGGAGCGAGCTCAGGGAGCATGCGGCACCGGTGGCCTGGGATCCCGGGGAAGGATGGAACAAAGGCTTCACAAACCCCATACGGCTGGCTCCAGTGTCTGGCCGGACTCTTGAGAACAGCAGGCTGGAGCAGCAGGCTGGAACGGCAGGCTGGAACGGCAGGCTGGAGCGGCCGGGACGAGCACAAATCCTGGAGGACAGACGAAATGTATCCAAATGGGGAACCCCCCGGAGGTCCAGGCAGGCCGGCAGGTCGAGCACGGCTACAGCGTAGCGAAGGCTCGAAGCAGCAGCGGGGCAGGGCGGCCACAGCCTGGCCTCCAGCAGGGCAGGGAAAGCGGCTTTGGGATCCCGGCATTGTTTCCAGCAGAAAGAAAAACGGCCGAAGAAAAGAAGCAGCAGCTCTTTTCTCTGCAGCTTCTCTCTCTGGACGCCGAGAGCGAACTGACCCCACACCCAGGTGAAACAAAGGAGTATCCAGGCCCACCCCACCGCCAGTGGGCAGCTCTTTTGTCTTTCTTAAGTACAGCCATTTGTCCCCTAGCAACATGCATATGGGAAAAAATTCCTTTAACAGAAAAAAAACTAGGACTAAACTAAAACCCCAGCATTATCCACCCCGAATTTTTCCCATACTAACATGTTACATGAAACTTAACCTTTTTAACCATATAAATACATGCATCACCCAAATTATATACATATATACATGCTGATACTGATACAAGTACAGAGCCATGGGTAGTTCACCCTAAAACAAGGTCCCCTTGAGGTATGCATCGGGTCTCTCCATCCCTTTGCATCACCCACCAGGTGCAACCTGGTCCCTGAGCAAAAACAACCCCACGGATGGGTTTGTCTTTGCTCAAGGCAGACTTAACACAGACAGTTTTTCCAAGCATACCTCTCACATGCACCACTGGAACCTTATCCCTGTCTGTTGTTTGTAGGGGTTCGGATTGGGCAGGGCCTGCTCGGCTGGTGGAGCCTCGGGTGTTAACTAACCAGGTGTCTCTTGCTGAATGCACCTCCCAGTTTTTGAAAGTCCCCCCACCCAGTGCATTCAAGGTGGTTTTAAGCAGTCCATTACACTTCTCAACCTTCCCAGCTGCTGGTGCACGGTAAGGGATGTGGTACACCCACTCAATGCCATGTTCTCTAGCCCAGGTGTTTATAAGGCTGTTCTTGAAATGAGTCCCATTGTCAGATTCAATTCTCTCGGGGGTACCATGCCTCCAAAGGACTTGATTTTCGAGGCCCAGGATGGTTTTACGGGCAGTAGCGTGAGGCACAGGGTAGGTCTCCAGCCATCCTGTGGTGGCTTCTACCATTGTGAGCACATAGCGCTTGCCTTGGCGGGTTTGAGGCAGTGTGATGTAATCAATCTGCCAGGCCTCCCCATACTTGTATTTGGACCATCGCCCACCATACCACAGGGGCTTCGCCCACTTGGCCTGCTTGATCGCAGCGCATGTCTCACAATCATGGATAACCTGGGAGATACTGTCCATGGTTAGATCCACCCCTCGGTCTCATGCCCACTTATAGGTGGCATCTCTGCCCTGATGCCCTGAGGCATCATGGGCCCATCGAGCTAGGAACAACTCTCCTTTATGTTGCCAATCCAAGTCTATCTGGGATACCTCTATTTTCGCAGCCTGATCTACCTGTTTGTTGTTACGATGTTCTTCGTTAGCCCGGCTCTTGGGGACGTGAGCATCTACATGACGGACCTTCACGGATAGCTTCTCTACCCTAGTGGCAATGTCTTTCCATTCCTCAGCAGCCCAGATTGGTTTTCCTCTGCACTGCCAGTTTGCCTTTTTCCACCTTTCCAGACAACCCCACAGAGCATTGGCTATCATCCATGAATCAGTGTAGAGGTAGAGCTTTGGCCACTTCTCTCTTTCAGCTATGTCCAGAGCTAATTGAACAGCTTTGAGTTCAGCAAATTGGCTCGATCCACCTTCTCCTTCAGTAGCCTGTGCAACTTGTCGTGTGGGGCTCCATACAGCGGCTTTCTATTTCCGGCTAGCGCCTACAATTCGGCAGGACCCATCAGTGAAGAGGGCATATTGTCTTTCACTCTCTGGTAGCTCGTTATATGGTGGGGCTTCTTCGGCACACGTCACCTGCTCCTCTTCTTCTTCAGAAGATAACCCAAAAGTCTCACGTTCTGGCCAGCTCGTAATTATTTCCAAGATCCCAGGGTGACTTGGGTTTCCAATTCGGGCGCGCTGCGTGATGATGGCGATCCATTTGCTCCAAGTAGCGTTGGTGGCGTGATGCGTGGACGGAACCTTTCCTTTGAACATCCACCCCAGCACCGGTAGTCGGGGTGCCAGGAGGAGTTGTGCCTCTGTGCTGATTACTTCTGAGGCAGCTTGGATTCCTTCATAAGCTGCCAAGATTTCTTTCTCTGTGGGAGTGTAGTTGCTTCAGACCCTCTATAGCTTTGGCTCCAGAATCCCAGTGGTCGGCCAGGAGTCTCACCAGGCACCTTCTGCCAGAGGCTCCAGGACAGACCATTGTTCCCAGCTGCAGAGTAGAGCACGTTCTTCACCTCTGGTCCTGTCCTGACTGGGCCAAGGGCTACCGCATGAGCGATTTCCTGCTTGATCTGGGCAAAGGCTTGCTGCTGTTCAGGGCCCCAGTGGAAATCATTCTTCTTGCGGGTAACCAGGTAAAGAGGACTCACGATCTGGCTGTACTCGGGAATGTGCATCCTCCAGAAACCTATGGCGCCTAGGAAAGCTTATGTTTCCTTCTTGTTGGTTGGTGGAGACATTGCGGTGATCTTATTGATGACCTCGGTGGGAATCCGACGTCATCCATCTTGCCACTTTACTCCCAGGAAATGGATCTCTTGGGCAGGTCCCTTGACTTTGCTCTTCTTGATGGCGAAACCAGCTTCCAGGATAATTTGAATTATTCTCTCTCCTTTCTCAAACGCTTCTGTTGCGGTGTTCCCCCACACAATGATGTCATCAATGTACTGCAAATGTTCTGGGGCCTCACCCTTTTCCAGTGCAGCCTGGATCAGTCCATGGCAGATGGTGGGACTGTGCTTCCACCCCTGGGGCAGTCGGTTCCAGGTGTACTGCACGCCCCTCCAGGTGAAAGCCAACTGAGGCCTGCACTCTACTGCCAGAGGAATGCAGAAAAATGCATTGGCAATGTCAGTAGTGGCGTACCACTTCGCTGCTTTGGACTCCAGCTCATACTGGAGCTCCAACATGTCCGGCACGGCAGCGCTCAGCGGTGGAGTCACTTCATTCAAGGCACGATAGTCCACAGTCAATCTCCATTCTCCGTCAGACTTGCGCACAGGCCAGATGGGGCTGTTGAAGGGTGAGTGGGTCTTGCTGACCACCCCTTGGCTCTCCAGCTCGCGGATCATCTTGTGGATGGGGATCACAGCATCTCGATTTGTCCGATACTGCCGGCGGTGCACTGTCGAGGTAGCAATTGGCACTCGTTGCTCTTCCACTTTCAGGAGCCCAACTGCAGAAGGATTCTCTGATAGTCCAGGCAGGGTGTTCAATTGCCTAATGCCCTCTGCCTCCACAGCAGCAATCCCAAATGCCCATCTGAGTCCTTTTGGGTCTTTGTAATAGCCATTCCGGAGGAAGTCTATGCCCAGAATACACGGGGCCTCTGGGCCGGTCACAATCGGATGCTTTTGCCACTCCTTCCCAGTCAGGCTCACCTCAGCTTCCAAAAGGGTCAACTGCTGTGATCCCCCGGTCACCCCAGCGATGGATACAGGTTCTGCCCCCACATGTCCTGATGGCATTAAAGTACACTGTGCCCTAGTATCAACCAATGCATCATATTTTTGTGGCTCTGATGTGCCAGGCCATCGAATCAACACCGTCCAGAAAACCCGGTTCTCCCATGCCTCTTCCTGGCTAGAGGCAGGGCCCCTCTAGCCCTGGTTATCATTCTTTCCCTGGGCGTACATGCTCAAGGTACCTTCAAGGGGATCCGACATATCATCCCCCCTATTTGCAGTACCTGGCAGCTCGGTCACGGGAGGCTGAGGCTACTTTCACCTTAGTGGAACCCCCTCGGTTAGTGCCTCCCTCCTTGAGTTCACGCACCCGCGCTGCCAGGACAGAGGTGGGTTTCCCATCCCACCTTCTCATGTCTTCCCCATGCTCACACAGGAAAAACCACAGCTCAGCTCGTGGGGTGTACCCTCTCTCTCTAGCTGGGGGACGACGGGCTCTGACTTGGGGACCTGTGACTCGCGCTGGTGCCACACTGACCTTCCTCATCTCCTCCCTCATCTCCTCCCTCATCTCCTCCCTCATCTCCTTCATCTCTTCTTTGAGGTCCTGGACCACAGCAGAGACATGAGCTTTCAGCGGGCCATTGACCATACTGTCATAATTCCTGAGCTTGTTGGCAACAGAGCCCACTGTTTCTCGGTTATTGTCAGCATCAATCGTCGCAATGAAGGTGGTGTATTGTGATGGCCCTACCTTTGCCAGGTTCCACATCATCTGTCCTGTGCACCTGACCTTATCGGGGTCATTATCATGCTGTCCATCCTTCCCAAAGAGTACCTCTAATACTGCCACCTCTCTTAGCTGCTGGATCCCTTCCTCAAGTGTCTTCCACTGCATTCTATGATGGTACTCCTGCATTCTCTCTTTGTGAATGAACCTTTCTCTCACACTCATTAAGAGCCGCTCCCAGAGAGAAAGGGGCCCTGGCTCCCTCACAAATATCTGGTCCACACCTGGGTCCTGGGTCAACGATCCCAGATACCTTGCCTCGCCACTATCCAGTTGCACACTTGTGCCCATAAGGCCCCAAACCCGAAGCAGCCAGGTTGTATAAGGCTCACGCCCCCTTCGCACAATGTCTTTTCGCATACCACGGAGACTGTCGTACGACAGGGACTCAGTGATGATTTCTGGCTCTGGCTCTCCTGCTGGTTGTGAGGGCCCTGGTTCCCCATCATCATTAACTGGTCGTACTGATTTGGTCTTATACTTCCTCCTTTGCACAGGGGCGACTGCTGCTGGCTGTGGTTGTCCTTGTGGTTCAGCTGAAGCCTGGACAGTTGTAACATCCGTGGGTTCTACTGCTGCACCATCGGACTCACCCTCTTTGGGGCAGGGAGAGGGTTTTTCACTAGCTGAGGAGGTGTATTCCCTTAGCAATTGGCATATCCCCTGGTGCACCTGGCCCATCTCCTGGCACATCTCCTGCATCCCTTTCACCAGTACCCCCACCCAGTTCGGGTAGTCCATTTCTGAGGTGGGCTGTTGGGCGGTATCAGGCTGTGGGGCAGGGTCTCTAGTGTCTGGGGTTTTGTCAGGCTCTGGGGCTGAATCAGGCTCTGGGGTAGGAACTCTACTCTCTGGGGCCATGTCAGGTTCTGGGGCAGGATCAGGCTCTGGGGCAGGATCTCTAGTGTCTGGGGCCGTGTCAGGTTCTGGGGCAGGATCAGGCTCTGGGATAGGATCTCTAGTCTCTGGGGCTGGTGTCTGGGTAGTTATCCAAGCCAATCTCAACTTATCCTTGAGTGCTAAATAGAGTAGGCCTACCAGCAGCAGGTGGTTAGTATTCAGAGGGAATCTAAACCCTTTGAAAATTGATGGGGTGGGCCCAAAGAACTGGTTGAGGGGTTGGGGGAAAACTTCCCCTGGTGTCATTTCCTCACAGAAGGTACCATTTTTAACATAACCCCAAAAACACGTGCTCAGTGTGTGATAGCCGTTTATCCACATGCCCACATTGCGGAGGAAGTTAAAAACCCATGAATTCCTCACCTTCTTGACCCATAGTGCAAGCTGAATAACAGCAACGGTAGCCTTAGTCAGAGGACCCATATTCAAGTAAAGAGCTGCAAAGGGGAAGAATATAGCCACGGCCACATGCCACCCAAACCAGGGTAAACTAGACCACATATTGCTGACTAACAAGGTTCCTATATCCAGCACACAAAATTAAGTTATCCAGGAACTGTTATTACTTTTTCACCTCTCTCTCTTAATGCCCTCGTGCCCCACATTGGGCGCCAAAATCTGTCTTGGTTTTGAAAGACAGGTGTCTGCTAAGGAAGGCGGAAGCCTCCCTTGAAATGGCAGATGTAACCCTTTTCCCTCCGAGTTATTATAATTTTGAAATCAAGGGCCTTTAGGCAAAGGTGTGGGAAATAGGAATAACAGTTCTTTACTATTATTTATATATATATATATATATTACCAGTCAAACAAAACAACAATAACTATGGCAGTAACAGCAAACAATCACAAACCCAGTCCCAGCCTTCTCAGCTGTCAGGCTCTTTCCCCTCGGGTGCAGTTCCGCTCGCAGCCGGCAGGGGCGCTGTCGGCTCCCGGTGAGCAGGGCAGGTGCGATGGTTTCCCCGCGGCTGCAGGGGGCGCTCCGGAGCGAGCTCAGGGAGCATGCGGCACCGGTGGCCTGGGATCCCGGGGAAGGATGGAACAAAGGCTTCACAAACCCCATACGGCTGGCCCCGGTGTCTGGCCGGACTCTTGGGAACAGCAGGCTGGAGCGGCAAGCTGGAACGGCAGGCTGGAACGGCAGGCTGGAGCGGCCGGGACAAGCACAAATCCTGGCGGACAGACAAAATGTATCCAAATGGGGAACCCCCCGGAGGTCCAGGCAGGCCGGCAGGTCGAGCACGGCTACAGCGTAGCGAAGGCTCGAAGCAGCAGCGGGGCAGGGCGGCCACAGCCCGGCCTCCAGCAGGGCAGGGAAAGCGGCTTTGGGATCCCGGCATTGTTTCCAGCAGAAAGAAAAACGGCCGAAGAAAAGAAGCAGCAGCTCTTTTCTCTGCAGCTTCTCTCTCTGGACGCCGAGAGCGAACTGACCCCACACCCAGGTGAAACAAAGGAGTATCCAGGCCCACCCCACCGCCAGTGGGCAGCTCTTTTGTCTTTCTTAAGTACAGCCATTTGTCCCCTAGCAACATGCATATGGGAAAAAATTCCTTTAACAGAAAAAAAACTAGGACTAAACTAAAACCCCAACACACGGGTTAGGGCGATTATTTCAGCCTTTTGCGCAGAGGTGTTTGTTGGCAGGGGTCCGGATTCTGTCACCTCGCGGCAGGTGGTAATGGCATACCCAGCATGTCGTTCTCCACTGATGACATAACTGCTCCCATCGGTAAACCAGGTCTCTGCGTCATCTAAAGGGGTATCCTTCAGATCCTGGCGGCTGGAGTAGGTGGCTTCGATAGTCTCCAGGCAATCATGGTGTACCGGTTCCCCTTGATTTCCACTGAGAAAGGAAGCTGGGTTGACAGTGTTAGTTACCACTATTTCTACATCATCTTGTTCCACCATGATGGCTTGATATTTCAGGAACCTTTGTGGGGAGAGCCAGTGCCCGCCTTTCACTTCCAGCACTGCGGACACCGTGTGGGACACCAGCACAGTCATTTTCTGACCCAAGGTGAACTTGCATGCTTCCTGGATGTTTAGCATGACTGCTGCAACAGCTCTGAGGCACCCAGGCCATCTTTTGGCTGCTGTATCTAGCTGCTTAGAGAAATAAGCAAGTGCCTGTCAGTATGGGCCCAGGTCCTGTGCTAGTATTCCCAAGGCAACCCCTTGTTTCTCATGGGAAAATAGAAAGAATGGTTTACTCATGTCTGGAAGTCCTAGAGCTGGAGCTGACATGAGGGCATTCTTTAGCTGATTGAAGGCCCGCATGGCCTCCTTTGTCCACTGGAGATCTCTGCTTTCTTTTGTAATGAGCTTGTATAGCAGTTTCACGAGCAGCCCATAATTGTAAATCCACAATCTGCACCATCCTGTCATCCCCAGAAAAGTCCGTAACTCTTTCACTGTCTGGGGTTTCGGGGTTTGGCATATCGCTTCTTTGCGATCTCGCCCCAAAGTTCGTTGCCTGTCACTGACTTCATAGCCCAATGTCTTGGGGTGACTTTATGATGTGTATCCCATATCGCTGCCCTATGCCCAGAAATTAACTTTGTGCCTTTCTATGCCTCTAAACTGAGCCTGAGAGGGGGAAGGAAAAACTTGAGCAAAACTTTTTCAAAGCAGTTTGCAGCTTGTTCAAGGTCACACAGAGATAGCAACTCTTTTTTTCTTCCCAGGTGCGGCAGGGGAGGAAGCACCCGGCTTGCTGTTTCCCAAGTCAGTTTTTTTGGCCAGTTGTTCAGCTTCTTTTTCTCCGGAGAGAGACTGAGAGTTGAATTTTTTTTCCTTCCCTGGAATTTTGGATTTTCTCCCTTTTCTGCTGGACTGCTTCAATATCAGAACACATCGGGAGGACTTTCCACTGAGCTCAGAGGGCCTGGCCCTGGGCCAAGCCCCAGCTCCGAGGAGACCAAAGGGAGGACTCTGACGCTTTCCCAAGTTTTTTCTCCACAGCGAGAGATTTTATTATTTAGTATTATTTTCCTTTTCCCGTGTGTTTGTTAAATAAATCGTTTTTATCTCTTTCACTTTCCTCTGAGGAAAATTTATTTTCCCCGAACCTGGTGGGGGAGGGGCGGTTGTGCCTTCTCTCAGAGGATATATTTCTAAATTTGGCCAAACCGGTACACCCAGGTAGATCACTTTCTGTTTCACCACCTGAGCCTTTTCCTTAGATACCCTGTACCCTTGGAGTCCCAGAAAGTTTAAGATGCTTACCGTCCAAGCTACGCGAGCTTCCTCTGTTCGGGTGGCTATTAAAAGGTCATCCATGTATTGCAATAGCTTCCCTTCTCCTGGTGGGGCTTCCCAGGACTCTACATCTTTTGCAAGTTGTCCTCCAAACAGGGTGGGACTGTTCTTAAATCCCTGAAGCAACACTGTCCATGTGAGCTGGGTTTTGCGCCCACTCTTAGGGCTTTCCCATTCGAATGCAAAAATTTTCTGGCTGGCTTCATGGAGAGGGAGGCAAAAGAAGGCATCTTTTAGATCTAAAACGGTAAACTAAGTTAGCTCTGGTGTTAAGCATGTTAACAGAGTGTAAGGATTCACTACCACAGGATAGAGATCCTCAGTTATCTTGTTAACAGCCCGTAAATCCTGTACCACCCGGTACGACCCATCAGGTTTTTGGACAGGCAAGACAGGAGTGTTAAAATCAGACTGGCACTCTTTTAACAGTCCTAACTGTAAGAATTTTTCAATTATTGGGCCAATTCCTTCCCTGTCTTCCCTTTTGAGGGGGTATTGTTTAATTCTAACTGGTTGTTTTCCCTCTTTGAGTTTGATCTGTATTGGGGTTGCATTTTTGGCTCTCCCAGGTACATCTGTGGCCCAGACTCCTGGGAACACTTGACTCATTATCTCTTCTCTAATTTCCTCTGCAGAGCCTTTAGTTGTTAATATTAGGCTCAGTATTTCCATGTACTGTTGGTCATTTACCTCCAGAATAATTTCCCCATTCCTAAAAGTAATGGTTGCTTGTAATTGTTCCAATAGATCTCTTCCTAAAAGTGCTTTTGGAGAATTGGGTTAATATAAAAACTTGTGAATACCCCATTGTTTCTCAATTTTATATTTCAATAGCTTGCAAAAATATGCTTTTTCAGGTTGACCAGTTGCTCCCTTTACCACAATGTAGTCATCCCCCACAGGCATTAAAGCTTTATTTAAAACTGAATATGCTGCCCCTATATCGACCAAAAATTCTATTTCTTTTTCCTTGTCCCCTAGCTTCATTATAACCAGTGGATCTGCTAGGGTAGAATCCCCCGGTCCTCTTCTTTCACACGTGCAACCACCCTCCTTCCTCGGTTTCCTCTGTTCTGGCGGTCTTCTTGTGTTCTTTCTGGGCACTCATTTTTCCAATGACTGAACTTTCTGCAAATCCCGCATTGGTCTTTACCTAGCTGGGGTGGGCCCTATCTGGGAGGTCCTTGTCTGGGGGGTCCCTGTCTAGGTTTTTCCCTATTTCCTTCCCTTACTACTGCTACTAATTTCTTCATCCCTTGCTTGTAACTTTTTTCGCGATTACTGAAAACCCTCCAAGCTGCATCTAATAGAGTTTCCAGGTTCCTCCCCTCTGGCCCCTGAAGTTTTTGCAATTTACGTCTGATATCTCCTGTGGATTGTCCTAGAAAGCTGTTGTACCCCTACCTCGGTCTCAGGATCCAGCAATGTATTGCGGCGCATTGCATCCCTCAGACGATCCAGGAATTCGGATGGTGACTTGGAAGGACCCTGTCTTCCTGCATACAAAGCTGACCAATTTAGGGTCTTGGGAATAGCCCTTTCCACCCCTTTTGCTATCCATTCTTGATAACCTTTTAATTTCTCTAATTCGGCTGTTCTATTCGGACTCCAGTGTGGTTCCTGGAGTGGGAAGTAATTTTTTATATCTAATTGTTGCATTTTATAATAGTCCTCTGCCAAGTCTCTTGCTGTTTTCAAAACTAACTGTTTCTCCGTGTCTCTTAGTCCACCCAATAGTAATTGTATATCAGACCAATCTGGATTATGCTGTTTTATTATGAGTCGCAAGCGTTCAGCGGTACCCACTGGATCACTTCGGTAATTTTTGGAAATGTTATACCATGCATCTAGGTCAGCAGTAGAGAAAGGTATTCTAATCAACATTGTATTCCCATCAGGTGCCACTGCTTCTCTCGGGGGCGCCATCAATACCTGCTTCCTGGTTCGGGACGAGACAGGACTGCCCAGGGGAGAGGGGGTTGGCATTGGTGTTCCTTCCAAGTCCGCATCCTCTTCCCGTCTCCTAAGGGGAGGCTTAGGCAAATCGGTTAGTTCATCATCGTCTTGTCCCTGAGCTACTGCCTGATAGACTTTGTCTGACTATGCATCTCTGACCTATACTGCACGACAAACAACACCACTTAATTCTTCCTCGGCCTTTTTTATTTTCTTTTTCCAGAGCTAACACCATAGGATCACTGGGGGGTTTGATTCCACGATCTCTCTGCCATTCAGGGTGATTTTGGAGAGAGAAAAATGCATCAGCGTAAGAAACTTCTTCCCATTTACCATCCCATCTCAGAAAGACCATTAACTGTAGCAAAGTATTATAATCTAAGGTTCCATTAGGTGGCCACTTTGCTCCATCTTCTAATTTATACAGTGGCCACCATTGGGTGCAATATTTTACAAGAGTTCTTTTATTTTCTGTGCCTCCAGCTCCTACTATCTCTTTCCAATGTGCCAAAACACAGCCAAGAGGGCTCGCTCAAGAGATTTCCTTACTCTGTCTGGTTCCCATCCTATTCAGAGTTCGAGTTCACTCAAATACTGTGCCACTCACTCCAGGTCACCCGTATAGTGTATAAGCCAATCTTTATAAATTCTTGCCTGCTTCGCTGCCACTTAAAATCTTCTTCAAAAGCCTTTATTACCTCCTCCCAATCCTTTTCTAGCACACTACTATTTTCAGGAACGTGATGCTCTTTGCCACACAAAAGTTTTAAAACAAAATGTTCCTTGCTTTCCCAGCACTCTGGGCACGGATCTCTGTCTGCTAAATAAATAGAATTGTAATATCTCCGACTTCCACAAAATCTACACTGAGCGAAGACCCACAGCCAGTGTGGGGCTGGAGTCTTCTTATACCCACACACAAAGCAGGGAATCCTTTCTATCACTCGTGCAGGTAGGACAAATGAATGGAAAGAGTCGGGGGCTATACTCCTACCATATAACTGCTGAGGGATGGAGGGGGGCAACGACCTCCCTCCTTGCTTAGCCACTGTTGTTTCTATCTCCTTCTCCTAGTCTCCTTCTCCTAGTTTTATCTCACTTCCACCCGAACCTTTCTTCACACTCTCTCACAGGTCTTTCCCAGTTTTCTTACCGAACCTCCCAAACCTCAGATACCAAATACGACTTCTCTCACACAAACTTTAAAATAGGCTCAAAATCAACTTCACTAGAGTGCCTCCGATAACACTGAGAACATAGGCTCTGCCTCCTGACAGAAGAGCAGTACCACCTTCTTCTTACAAACTTTACACTGTATTAATACCCATGCAACATGCCACCCTCTCGCTGAATGAAAAGTTCTAACACATCCACAAAAACAAGCTATTCCATGTAATCTTACAAAACCTAAATCCTCTGCTGCTGGTTGTTCTCAATCTAAAGCCACTAATCTTCCTGCGGAGATTCTGTATATTCCCTCTAAAGGAACTCGTTCACCTCCTCTCTCTATCCAATGTCCTATCGGATTTACAAACTCCCAAGAATCAAGACCAAACCACTGAGGGGGAGGGGTTCTTCTAACCTCTCACCTAGCCATGATTCTAATTCTATTGGCACAAAAATCAATAATCAAGCACCACCCCAAACAAATGCTTCAATACTACACACTCAAACAACACACGGCAACATACACATCTCCGATTTACAAACGAATAGGCAAGCTAATATACAGCCACATACACATAAAAGCAGTCCAACAACAACCAATATCCACACATATAAGCAGCCCAACAACACTCAAACCAGCTACTAGTAGCCAAAATATTCATAACACTCACTTGTAATAACTTCAGGGTCCCGCTTATATTTTCCCCAATACAGTCATCAACAAGTTCTGGCGGAAACCACCCCTCCCCCCCCCGGAATCACCCGATCTGCTCTCAGGATCGCTAGCAGCTGCTCTATTGGTCGGCAATTCCTCTTGCCAGCTCCCGTAGCCAGTTGCTTGCAAGCTCCACCTTTACCCACACAGGGACTACGCTGTGCTCGGGATGTCTCCTCGCGTCTTACCAGCAGCCCTGGCCACGCGTACGACTTACAGGCGCCCTAAATCCAGAACATACCATTTTATCCGCAGTTCCAGCAGGTTGTTGTCTGCCCCTGCAGTGAGGGAGCCGAGGGGCGGAGTTCCTCCAGGAGAGCCCTGGGGCGCGCCTAGGACGTCTGCTCCTCAGCCGATCCTGCAGTCGGACAGAGTTTCTCCTGGCTGCTCGCCAAAATGATACGTGGAAAAGACTCCACTACTGGAATAAGTAGTAAAGTAGGCGTGTTTATTCCAGCGCTGGAATGCATGGGGGATAATTCCTCCAAAGTCATGCGTGCCGACAGCTGCATTCAGCTTGATATATATCGGGTTACAAGTTCCATATTCATTAAGTTTCCCAATACGCCTATACATATTCATTGCCTAGCCCCGCCTAGCCTTGCTTTGTATTACAATGAGCCCAAAAGTCATTTACATCCGCGTTGCGCTTGCGCAGTGTTGTCTGGTGGTCGTGGGCAGGGGTCTCCGGGGTGAAATAAGAGTCTTCTTCAGATGAAGTAAAGGGTCTTCCTCATTCTGAACTTTTCACCTTGCTTCCCTGCGCATGCTCTTTATGTCCCTGGGCTAAGTCCAAACTTCAAGACTGGTTTGAGTTAGCTTTAGGTTAAAAACAGGATCTTTGGTCAAGATTCCTTCCCTTTATCAATAGTCTTATATCTTCTCAACCTGCTTTGGTAGGCACAATAAGTGTTGAGCAAGCTGTATGCATTGCTTCTAACAAACAACTTCTTAGCAAATCATTTAATCTCTGCTTCCCCATCCCCCTGATTTAGCTGGCACACTCCAGCAGCTGGTACTCGGTCCAGGGCTAGAACTCACGAAGGGACTTCGCCTTCCTCTCGGCAGAAGACGGCAAGGCGACCGGCTGGAGTGACTTGGACTTCGTGCCTTCTCACCTCAGCCGGGCGCTGCTGGCGGGATGGGATTACCGCATGGAACTGGTCTGTTCCGCTCCTCCAAGTGCAATGCTGCGGCTGTAGTCAGGCGCTCGCAGAATTCTCCTTGAGGCAGTCAAGGACCGAGAAATGCAGCTCCTCGGAAAAAGAAAAAACAAAACTGCCCGGAGCAAACCCCTCGTAAAAATAAACAAAAGAAAACCCAAAAGGGAGCCTCCACCTGCACTGCTTCAGCTCTCTGGCAAAAGCCAAAAGGGGAACAAAAAAAAACCACAAAGCAGAGCCTCTGCCTTGAGCAAAAGCCATGAGGCAAGAGAGGGAGCTCTCCCTCCATGCTCCAACTTTAAAAGGCCTGGGCACCCTCCCTGCCCCACCGTTCCGTTTTCTGGCAGCAGGGTCTTAAAGTGACAGTAACAATTTTGGACACCGATAGATATGGCATACAGTAACAGTTTGGGTTACCCAGGACACGAATCCGCATCTTTCTTGTGCTGAGGACACCAGAGCTGTACGCGGTAGTCCAGGTGGGGTCTCACGAGGGCAGAGTAGAGAGGGAGAATCACCTCCCTCAACCTGCTGGCCAGGCTTCTTTTGATGCAGCCCAAGATATGGTTGGCTTTCTGGGCTGCAAGTGCACACTGATGGCTCATGTCCAGCTTTTCATCCACAAGAACCCCCAAGTCCTTCTCCACAGGGCTGCTCTCAAGGAGTTCATTTCCCTGTCCGTACTAATGTCTGGGATTGCCCCAACCCCAATGCAGCACCTTGCACTTAGACTTCTTGAACTTCGTGAGGTTCTCATGGGCCCACTTCTCAAGTTTGACCAGGTGCCTCTGGCTGGCATCCCTTCCTTCTGTTGTGTCAGCTGCACTGTTCAGCTTTGTGTCATCTGCAAACTTGCTGAGGGTGCACTCGATTCCACTATGTCATTGATCAAGGTATTAAAGACCACCAGTCCCAAGACAGAGCCCTGAGGGACACCATTTGTCACTGGCCTCCACCTGGATGTAGAACCATTGACCACAAGTCTCTGGCTGTGGATGCCAATTCCTCATTGTGAGAGACTGGACTTTTATGGGTTAATGACTCAAAACATTCCTTAGTTGGTGAAGACACCAGGGTGCTTTGTGGAGCTGTGTTTGGAGGTGGGAGAGCCAACTTTTGGGTGTGTAATGGCTAAAGCTCCAAGACAGAGGGTGAAGGATGGGCTATGAGTGAGATAAGAGAGGAACCTCAGGAGACAGGATGAAGCCTCTTGACATGCTAAATTGCCCTCCCTTATACAAACCACTGGGTTATAAAACTCCCTTCCCTTCCCCCCCCAGGAAAGTCTGATGGGGCATCCCTGGCTCAAATGCCTGAGAGACAGCTGTCATGTCTTAGAAGGTGTCATAAACAATAAAAGACTTCCAAAGTGCCCCCAGACTCATTTCTGAGGCCTTTCACCAGAGGACTGAATGCTCCTCCCCTCATGGGAGGTACCTGGGTGTTCCCACCTAGCCTCAGTGTATTTTAACCCATCTGACTTTGTGTTTTGTGGGCTTCCCCCCCCTCCCCCCGCCACAGACCATCACTTCAACCAAAGGACATCTAAGCTGCAACAATCAAGACTCATCAAAGGTCAACAGGGTGGTGAGATTTTCACACTCATTCTCTTTCTCTTATTCTCTCTCACTTTCTTTTCCCTTACACGTGTCATTGGATGATATTTTTGTGCTTTCATATTGCAATGCTTTCATATTGTTATAGATAATAATAAAAATCAAAATGGCTACATACCTGCTTTCCTTTGCAACCAAATTGTTCTAAAATAAACCCTATATACATATATTTACACACATCAATCATCCAGTGTTTCACTGTAATTCACCACAAGGAATCTATTAACAAGATCCTGGGTTACTCTCGTCTCCTGGGATGGGTTGTAATGCTCATCCACCAAATAGTCCACCCTTCAAATCCATGTGTCTCCAATTTGGAAATAAGGATATCATATGAGACCGTATTAAAGGCCTTACAGAAGTCTAGGTAGGTGACATCAGTCTTTCTTCCCTTGTCGACTGTTGCAGGCACTCCATCATAGAAGGCCACCAGACTGCTCAGGCACAATTTGTCCTTAGTAAGCCATGCTGGCTGTCTCGGATCACCTCATTGTCTTGCATGTGCCTTAACATTGCTTCCATGAGGGTCTGTTCCATGATCTTCCCAGGCAGAGAGGTGAGACTCACCAGTCTGTAGTTCCCCAGGTCTACCTTTCTACCCTTTTTAAAATAGGAGTGATGTTTCCCTTTTTCCAGTCACTGGGGACTTTGCCTGACCGTCATGGCTTTTTAAATACGATGGAGAGTGGCTCGGCAACAGTATCATCCAGTTCCCTCAGGACCCTGGGATGCATCTCATCAGGTCCTATAGAAAAGTGGTCTCGAACCATCCCTTCCCTTACAGTGGGAAGGACTTTGCTCCTCCAGCCCCTAGCTGTTGGGGAAGATGAAACAGGAAAGCCTTATAAATATGATTGCCTGACAAAAGATTTTGGGAATATGAAAACTACAGGCGACATCGAAATGAAAGCCACTTTTGAAATACCAAGTCTTAGTTACTGAACAACTGGAAAACAATGGTATGGCCAACTGAAGGTAATCCCCTCTTGATTGAACAATACCCTCTGCTTGCAGGCAGGTCCAAGGGTCAGAGCAGACCCTACTAGCTCAGCAGAAGGGGTCCAAAGAGTAGTTTTTAGACGTTAAGATGTAACACTCTATGGTAATATAAAAACTCTTATAGGCTGTATGTAAATGCTATAGGATTTGTATCTTGTATTAGATTGGTTAGTGACAATTAGAATATTCAATACAGAAGATGATTTATTGTATTGTAACCAGGACTTCACCATTCCATTCCATTCCATTCCTCTCTTACTCTTCGCACACTCTTACACTCTCTCTCTCTCTCTCTCTCTCTCCTTACTTACTCGCTTACTCTCTTGCTCTCTTGGGCCTGCTCAGAGCTGCCAGCTGCAGCTCTAAGCAGTGCCCCTATACCCACGCCCTTTGCAATAAACCGCATGTCCCAAGATCTGCTTATAGAGATCTCCCGACCGTCCGAACCACCCCAAAGCTCTTACACCTAGCTTTTCTGCTGGACTGCTTCAATATCAGAACACATCGGGAGGACTTTCCACCGAGCGCAGAGGGCCTGGCCCTGGGCCAAGTCCCAGCTCCGAGGAGACCAAAGGGAGGACTCTAACGCTTTCCCAGGTTTTTTCTCCACAGCGAGAGATTTTTATTATTTAGCATTATTTTCCTTTTCCCGTGTGTTTGTTAAATAAATAGTTATCTCTTTCACTTTCCTTTGAGGGAAATTTATTTTTTCCCGAACCTGGTGGGGGAGGGATGGTTTGTAACCTTCCTTCTCTCATAGGATATATTTCTAAATTTGGCCAAACCGGCACACTTTCCAAGTCCTGTTCCATCCGGCTTTCTTGACCCCATTCCTACACATCCGAACCATATCCCAATATTCTCCCCAGGTCACTGGTCCCTGCTTCCACTGGCTCTGCATTTCCTTCTTACTCCTCAGTTTGAGGTGTGGGAACCGACAGCTGGTCTGAAGGCCTTGCAGACATTTCCCTTGATACGGTCAGTTTGTACCCGTGAGAATTGCAGAAGCAAGAAGATAAACAGCAGAAAGAAGTTGTAACAGCTGCAAAGGGGAGGATACTGGCTGATGTTTAGCAAAGAATGTGTGTACACTATAGACAGCTGTAACACTAGGGAGCAGCGAGGAGTCCCCAGGCAGGTGCAAAGGAGGAACTTTATTTACAAAAAACCCAGCCTTTTTATGCCATTAGTCGGTTGTTAGTTTACATAGTTTTAAGGCATGACAAACCAAATTTAACCAACCACCATACACCACGGTGCGGGCATGAGGCATTCACGCAGCATGCCTCACTTCCTCTATTCTAGCTGAGTCATTCTCCCACAGTCCATTTCTACTTAGGCTAAGTAACAGGCCTGTCGCTGTTGTACCAAGAACGGCGAAAAGAACGTCACGATTCAAGTCAGGAGAATAGCTCTATTTAAATAATTATAAACTGGTTTATATAACGTGGTCCGCAAGAGTGGTAGGAGGTCATTGGTCCTTTGACCAACCACCCCTTAGAAGGATTGGCTGAGGTTCTCTAACACCCATTCAAAATATTTTTTCCAATATACCAAAAAAAGACTGGAAAACAAACCCCAGGTGCAGAGATAGAGAATTAGTTTACAAAACTGTCTTCACTGTTTCTCAGCTAGCTGTATGAGAAAGGAAAAACTTCACAAAATGCTTCAGCAGCTGGAAAATTCCTCTGCTCCTAGCTTTTTAGTATCCACACAGGCCGGAGCCATGATTTTACCAGGCCTTCCCTTTACAAAGCTTTACCTACCGGTCACACTTCCCCCTTCTTTGTTTTTTAAGTGTTGCACAGCTAAAACTGTGTCGGTATAGCCATTGTCTTATTAAGACTGTTATTGATCATTTGTTGCACACAAGATAAAATACATGGGATACATATCATAATCATTAAGAACACACCAAGGATAACTATGCCATACATTGCTAAGTGTTTAAACCATGCCCCAAAGCCAAAGCCGAGGTTGTTGAGCCATGAAGACACCCCCCACCAATCACCCTCATTATGTTGCTGTAACTGTTTAAAGAGCTGCTTCAGATTACTGATACTCTTATGGATAGACTCTGAATGATCACTTAAGTTCATGCAGCACATGCCGTCAAAATCTTCGCATCCATGGCCTTGAGCCAACAGCAAGAAGTCAATGGCCGCCCTGTTTTTCAGTGTTGCATGTCGCACCGATTTAACGTCCATTAGCATAGCTGAAAGAGCGGCACTAGTGGCGTTAGCTTCCTTTGCAAGCCAGAAGCCAAGCTTGTTTAAAGAAGCCAAAGTGTGAGCAGTACCAATTATTGGCACTAAACTGGCAGAGATGTGCTCTGCGGTGTTCCAGAAAGTTACCGTCGGATCGCACTTCTCATTAAGAACCTGTGTGCTGTGCCTAACACGACGCTGTGCTGCAACAATTAGAGCAGCCAATTTGGGTGACACAAGGTTAGTTGGCCAATGGTGCAAGGTCCACCAACAACTGTGCCTGGTATACCTTTCCAGACGCACTCCCCACATATTAAGAACAAGTCCAAGGGGAGTGCAATAGTGCTGATGCTAGATGTCAGTTGACTTTCCAAGGTCCGATTACACCACAAGGAAGCATTGCTGAAAATACCTTTAGGGGAGACATCAAAGTTAACAGTGTTTATATAAACACCAAACGTACCATCAATGTAAAAGCATAGCGAAGTGCGCAAAGTCCCTAGCATATCTAGTTCTTGTGGCTGTGAGGGCAAAGCTGGAAAGTCATGCATCCTTCTCATATCTTGATACCATATCTCATCCTGTCCTGCGGTCTTCCGCCAGGGGTCCTGGCACCACCACATATGCTGCAATATACCTGGGGCCGTGCAGTTTTGCTGCACACTTTCATTATACAGCTTACCAGAGCATTTCTTGTCAATGGGTACCCCTACCAAGCATGTGCGAAAAAGATCACTAGCAGTTGTCGTAGAGATGCACATAGTATCAGTGTGCGTAACATTTGCAAGGGTGATCCATACGGTTGCACCATCCAGTGTAGGGGGTATGACACTTGCAGTGCCTTCACTGATCAGGATGATGCAACAAATGGTCGCACACACCGCAAAGGAACCCATTTCACATGGTGACCTATGGAGACACAAGCATAACCCCTTCCCCACGTTAACAAGTCTAAAGGTCCTGCCCACTGCCCTGTTACTGGGTCCTTTACCATCACTGGAGGCCTGGGACAAGCCTTTGTATCAAAAGAATATTGCCTTTCACATGCTGTTTGGCCAGCTTCATCTCAATTCAGGAAATTGAGAACATACAGGGCTTTTGCTAATCTATCATGTGGGCACTCCAACTCCCCCTTCTTTTGTTTCTGAAGCATAGTTTTCAGTGTTCTGTGGGCACGTTCAACAATTTCCTGACCAGTGGGAGAGTGAGGGATACCCGTGCTGTGGGAGATACCCCATTGCTGTAAGAACTGGCAAGTCCGCTCAGAAGCATAAGCAGGCCCATTGTCAGTCTTTATAGTGTCTGGGAGGCCCAAAGTAGCAAAGCATGTGAGCCAGTGTCGAGTAACATCAAAAAACATGTGAAAGTGTCAACAGTTACATGAACATACTTTAAATGACCAAATTCTGGAACATGAGTAACATCAGTTTGTCAGACAGAATTAGCAGTTAGGCCTCAAGGATTGACACCTTCTGCTAAAGGAGCAGGAGCAATTCTACGGCAAGAGGGGCAGGAAAGCAGAATGTCTCGAGCTTGTGAGGCAGTCAATTGGAATTGCTTTCGTAAAGACCGTGCATTCTGATGAAAGAAGTCATGAGACAGCTTAGCCTGAGCAAACTTATTAGGCACAACATTTGGCATGACAGTAAGATCAGCACAAGTATTAACTTCCATGATAGGTCCAGGTAAACCTGTATGAGAACAGACATGGAGCACATAAAAGTCATGCTGCCGGTTGTTAATCAAAAGCCACAGTGTACACAGCTCTGCAAATAAAAGTGGGTTATCAACATAGTGCAAGTATGAAGATTCCAAACGAACAACTATATCAGCAGCATATGCAGAATCAGTTACAATGTTGAGCAGTTCCTGTGAAAACAACTGAAAAGCATAGCAGATAGCAGCTAACTCTAGCATTTGCACTGAAGCTTTGTGCACAGTCAGAACCCTTTTATGCCATCGGGCAGAGTCACCCTCACACCATACTACTGCAGCTTTGCTGGTTCTGCTGGATGCATCCGTAAAAACTGTCATTCTGTCGACCGGAGTCATACTGCAGCAGCGTTTTGCATATAAGGGGAGGCTACCCACCTCCGTCCACAGGCGATGTGAAGGGTAGTGGATAGACAATTGTCCTGAAAAGTCTGCAAGTGCAGTCTGAAAGTTAGTGTCCTCTGACAACAACCATGACAAGTTTTCTTTGTTGGCAGGTACATAGATCACATGTGGATCATGGCCATTGAGCGTCTCCAGCCGCTCACGGCCTTTCATGATTAGCTGTGCAAACATGTCACGGACAGTCCATACAGTTTTTGTTGCCGTGTGAGGTAAAAATAGCCACTCCAGCACATGCAAGGGATCACTGTCATCAGGAAAACACTGAAACAAGACAGGAAAGGGTTGAATCTTGCTAGCCACTATAGCAAGAGAAACAGGTTCATCAGGGTCCCATCTCCAGCCCTGACAACTTTCCAGAGCCTGAGCACAACGCTCTAGGGCTTTTTTAGCCTCAGGAGTCAGCCGTCAGGGAGAACTGAGATTAAGATCACCCTTGAGTAAAGCAAACAGGGGGTGCAAAAGTTCTGTGGATAAACCTAGAATGGGACGTAACCAGTTCAAGGAACTTAACAATTTCTACAAATCATTCAAGGTCAGGTTATCCTTAACAGAAAGCTTTACAGGCTGAGGGCAGATAGTCTGCTGAGTAATTTTCCACCCTAGGTAATGCCACGGGGCCTGCTGCTGCACTTTCTCAGGTGCAACGACCAAGCCAGCTGCTTAAACTGCCTGAATGACAGCCACCTGTATGGAACACAAAACAGAATGATCTTTAGCTGCAAGTAAAATATCATCCATGTAGTGGTACACGGTTGCTTCAGGAAATTGGTGGCGGACAGGTTACAGAGTAAGGTCCACCACCCTCTGGCATATAGTTGGGCTGTTGCACATGCCTTGTGGCAAAACTGTCCAGTGATACCTTTTCATTGGCTCTGCATAGTTCAGGGTGGGCACTGAAAAAGCAAAACGAGGTGCATCATCAGGGTGCAAGGGAATGGTAAAAAAGCAGTCTTCCAAGTCTATGACAACGAGGGGCCAATCGAGAGGTATCATTGCAGGAGAGGGAAGTCCAGGTTGCAAGGCACCCATTGGTTCAATGACTGCATTTACCGCGCGCAAGTCATGCAACAGTCGCCATTTACCACTTTTCTTGGGAATGCAGAATACAGGAGTGTTCCAAGGGCTAGAGGATGCCTGTATATGTTCGAGAGACAGCTGTTCATCTACAAGCTGCTGTAGGTTCTGTCGCCGTTCCTGACGTAGGGGCCATTGAGAGACCCAGATAGGGTCATCAGTCCTCCATATGAGCTTACATATGTTCAGTACTTGTGTTTGGAATGGCTGTTCAATGGACTCTATGAAAAAGGGTTTGATGAGAGTCAGTGTTTATGCTCACAGTAGTTCCAAACTGTCCCAGGACATCACGTCCCCACAATGTACATGGCACTAGAGCAATGAATGGTGCAATGCGGGCAGTCTGCCCATTGGGGCCATGAACAAGGCAAAGGTGGGCACTTTGGTGAGGGCGTTGAAGCCCTCCTACCCCAACCAGGGTTGAGGCAGGATCAACTGTGGGCCAATCACTAGGCCAGTCACTGGCTTTGATAATGGAAACATCAGCCCCACTATCAACAAGTCCTTTGAATTCCTTACCATCAATCGTGCAGACCATGGTTGGCTGAGCTGCTGTGATAGCACTTGCCCAAAAAATTTGAGGCTGGCCAGTGCTTCCGAAGCCTGCAGCACCACGCTTACCTTTTCCACCCGGGGTTGTGCTGCAGAATGAAACAAGCAGTGCGAGTCGCTGGCCTGCGGGTATAAAGCAAGGTGGCTTGGGCATCCAGAGCATAATCTGTATTTCACCTTCATAGTCGGAGTCGATGACACCAGGTAACACAAAGAGCCCTAGCTTAGTGGTAGAAGAATGTCCGATTAGTAAAGCATGCATATTATTGCCAATAGGTCCCCATACCCCTGTAGGGACTAAATGAACTGAGGTGGTCGCCAGAGTTACTGGCTGGCTGGTGGCCAGGTCCAGTCCGGCACTTCCGGAGGTTGCTGGGATGAGCTGGCTTGCCAGACACAGTGCTTCGCATTTGTTTGTTTCTGCGGGGCGCACGAATTTGCCCCCCGAGGGCGGTTTCCCAAGACTGCAGGTTTATGGTCCACAACACAGCGAGAGCGGCAATCTTTAGCCCAATGGAACCCCTTTTTGCACAGGGGACACTTAGTGGTAGGGGCATTAATGGAAGGAGATTGACCTCTTGGTTGCTGCAGAGGGCAATTGTTCTTCAGGTGATCAAGGGACCCACAACGATGGCAACAATTGCCATGCTCTTTCTGCAACCGAGCTGCGTAAGCTGCAGTGGGGGGGTTAGTGCTACGGGATGGAATAATTACATTTTGGCAAGCTCTAACCATCTCCACTATATCACAAGTGTGGCGATTACAAATAGACAAGAGGGTTTTTTTACAGTCAGAATTCGCATTCTCATACCCGAGTTGCCATAACAGGTTTTGTCGTGTGTCCTCATCATCCACCTGTCGGGCCAGCGCTGCCTGGAACCTATTCATGAAAACCGTGTAAGGCTCGCTTGGTCCCTGCTCAACCTTGGTATAAGAAATGTTAGCAGCTTTGTCTGTCATTGGAACCTGACACAGCACTGCAATGGAAAGACAGGCAATGAGGTCATAAACATCACGTGGATAGTCTGGGCTCTGGCGTTCTCAAACACACCTTCACCAGTTAACTGAACCACAAGGACAGGGGGATCCCTCTATTGTAGATGCCCTGCCTGAGAAAGGCAAGATGAGCAGTAGTCCGAGAACCATACAAGATATTGGGTCATTGTCAGGACCATCCTCATCATATTTTTCCAGTCAGCAGGAGTGAGAATATAGGCAGAACTTAATGTCTGTAAATATGTAATGAGTTGCTCAGAAGTTGTACCTGCGTCTTTTGCCAGCCTGCGCAACTCCTTCAGGACAGAGTACTCTACATCTTTATAGGATGGAGGCCTGGCCAGCTCGTAGACAACTGGGTACGCAGTCAGATATGGGGGGACCCAGTCCCTATCATGTGTAGGGTACAGTTGCTGTACTGCCTGGGCATCACAAGATGCTGTGTCTGAATAGCTATTCAAAGTAACGGTCTCCGGAGGGACAGCAGAGCTGGCCAGCAGCTCCTGGCATGGCCTAGGTGGAGGGGTGGCTTGGCCCGGGGGCCTACATGGGGGCAGGGTAGCTGCAGCATTCCAGAGGCCCTGCGAGGGCGAGGGCGGGGGACTAGTCGGAGAGACCTTGATATTCACCACGGCTGTAGGGACATCTGCATCTGTAGCGGGTTGGGTTTGTAACCGGGCAGAAACACCAATTTAATGTAGTGGTTTGGTCTAAAATACTCATTACTGTTTACCTTCTGTGAGATAAGAATTAGGAGAAATGCAAAGCAGGCACCAAACTTGAAAGAATATAAAGAAGTTTATTAACAGACCTAAAAGAAGAAAAAAAATCATACCACACCTTCAGAACTCTTCTCCTCCCTCCACCTTTCTCCCTTCTCCAAGTGACAATGTAAAAAGACAACCCTTGAGATGTTCAGTCTGTTTACCACTTCCATAATAACCTTGTTCAGTCCATTTAGGAAGAGGAGTCTCTCTTGCCCATGCTATGAAAACATTATCACAACGAGACAGCCACCCACTTCCAAATAACTTTGTTCAGTCCATTTAGGAAGAGGAATCTCTCTGCTCGCATGTGAATCCCTTCCCCCAACTTGCAGCTTTTCCCACAACTGCTTTCAAGGGTCCACTCTTGAAGTTTTTTGGGGTACAATTTTAAGGTTGAGCCGTTCAGAAACAAAAGTTCTCTTCACCCATCTCTGGGAGCATTTCATCTCTAAGAACAGAGGCCCTTCTCCTTCCCTGGGAGCAAAGGGTCTTCCTCATCTTCATTGTTAGGACTATCTCCGGGAGCATCTCTAGGAACTGAGGTTTTCTCCTTTCCCATTTGGAGCAAAAGTCCTCAACTGGTCCATCTCTCCCTGTCCAAACTTCTCATGAAATTACAGCTGCATCAGCATCTGCCTATCTCAACGCAGGTGCTTTTGCTCACACGTGCGAGTTGAACACTCCACCCCCCCCATATCTTCATGGAATTACAACGGGATACTCTGAGATATCATAGCTTTACAACAGAATTTCAGCTTTAAGCATCTCCTCTTTCTCTTCCCTCAGGTTTTCAGCTCTTCACAGCACTAAAAGGGTTAATCTCACCTCAGCCTTGCAGCTGGAATGTGGCTTATCACTGTCGGTCACATGACCTCTGCCGGACAGCGGTGGGCAGCTTCAGCTGAATCTTGGCCACAGTGGCGTGGCGGGGCGGGGCGGTTCTGCGGGTGGAACAGGTCCCATCGGCTCCAGGATGGCTGTGGCCCGGCCTGGCCTGGCCTGAGCAGGGCCTGGGCCTGGCCCGCTGGCCCCCGCACGGGGCCTGCAGCCACCTGTCCCAACACCGGAAACGAGACAGAGAGGCTCTGCCTCGGAGTTTCCTATTCTTAAGTGTGGATCACAGAGGTGGTCACAACTTTAAGTGGCTTAGAGAATTGTCCATATTCAAACTGGCCATCTGATAGGTTCTATCAGGTCACAGAGGAAGCTGTAAGCACCCCTTTGCAAGAACATCACTTCCGGGACTATGCTTGCTCACCCATGACAGCATCCAGGGCCGGGAGGCCACAGTCGGCCACAGAGGTTGGCAGAAGTGAAGTAGCTGTGGAGGGGGCTGGTGACGCAGCCGTAGGGGGGGCGTGTGCTGAGAGGCCGGGCGGCGAAAGATGAGGCACTGCAGGAGAAGCCGTGGGCGGTGCAGAGGCTCTAGGAGAGGTGGGCAGCACTGAGGCCATAGGAGCGGTGGGCGGCGCAGAGGCGGGGCTGGGACGGCCAGGCAGAACAGAGGCCGTGGGGGGAGTAGGCAGCACAGAGGTGGGGTTGGGCGGGGCGGGGGTGGGGAGGGCGGGCGGTGAGGGAGTTCTAGGACCCGGGGGATACTGGAATGTGAGGCAGCTGTTATGCAGGAATGCGTCTCCCTGGGAGACAGCTGCCGAAGAGGGTAGCTGTATGGGGGGAGAGACAGGTTCCCAGGAGAGCGGGGCAGCCAAACCGGCATTAGATTCTTTAAGAGCTGACATTAAAATTCCCCAAGTCGCGAGATGCCTGGACGCACAGACATCACCCGCACTCGCGAGATAGAAAAGTTTTTGCCCAACTGTTTGCCAAGCATCTAGGTGATAAATGCTGGCTAGTGGGAGATCTTTGATATGCGTAGATAGCCAATCTAGGAAAGAAAGGAATTAAGCATCGGAAATAATCTCTGTTCTGCCTTCGTAAAAGCTACCGCACCATCTCTAGGGTCTGTTTCTGCTCAAGAGACAGCTTAGTACCCATTATCAATCGCAGTTCGCCTCACAGTGTCGAATGCGCGCACTGAAGTTTGATAAGGTGAAGCTGAGAGGTCGCTCGGGTCCTCTAAGAGTGCCGCCTCGGTTTGCCGCCGGAGCTCGCCGCCAGAGTTCACCGTAGGGATGGACTGCCTAGAGCCCCCGCCAGAGTCCTTTGTGTGGGCTTGGGCACTGCCTGGGGCCTCTGCGGGGGGTCCACGGGAACTGGTGCAGGTTGCGGGCCGGGGCCGCTCCTGGGGCCCAGGGGCTTCGGTCCTGGGAGAGGTCCGCTCTTCATTGTAGGGTTGTTTTCCGCATTCAGGCACCAGATGTAACACTAGGAAGCAGCGAGGAGTCCCCAGGCAGGTGCAAAGGAGGAACTTTATTTACAAAAAACCTGGCCTTTTTATGCCGTTAGTCGGTTGTTAGTTTACATAGTTTTAAGGCACAACAAACCAAATTTAACCAACCACCATACACCACGGTGCGGGCACGAGGCATTCACGCAGCAAGCCTCACTTCCTCTATTCTAGCTGAGTCATTCTCCCACAGTCCATTTCTTCTTAGGCTAAGTAACAGGACAGAGCCATGATTTTACCAGGCCTTCCCTTTACAAAGCTTTATCTATCAGTCACAGACAACCAATAGTATTGTACTGTAGCAAAATAATAGCCAATGAACATGTAGTTAAGAAAGTGTATAAAAGAAGTTGTGTAAATAATAAATGTGCTTTTTGCCATTGCTTGGGGCAGAGTGTATGTGTGTTGTGACCGTCTCAACAGCGACATTGAGGAGCAGATCCTTGCTCAGCCATGCTGTTTTCCAGCCTGCCCTGCTTGATTTCCTACACACTGGGATGGAGAGCTCTTGCACTCTAAGAAAATTGGCCTTAAAGAGTTGCCATCTCTGGTCAGCAAATCTCTCCCTAAGGACAGTTACCCAGGGGATCTCATTCACCAACTCATTAAACATCTGAGAGTTAGCTCTTCCAAAGCTCAGGGTCCTGGTTTCTCCTCACCAGGCTCTTTGAGATCACAAACTCAACCAGGGCATGGTTGCTACATCCCAGTCTGCCTCAAGTCTTAATTTCTCTGATGAGCTCATCTGCATTGGTGACCACCAGGTCCAGTAATGTTTCTTCTCTGGTTGCTTTGTCTAAGTATAAATGGTCTTCTTATCAGTCTTAATAACTTAAGATAGGAAAGACAATTTTACTACTGCCCATTTTTTAATCCATTAGATACCATATAGTGTGACAGACTTTCACGCCTCTAAAGAAATATAGTGATTCATTGGTTGTACCACACAAGGCTATCATCTGAGAGAAAGCAAATGAAAAAAACAATACCTGGTCAATGAAGAAGTAAACCAATATAATGAAATGAACTTTCAAATCACATCAGTCATATAATCAATCTAATTACTTGGGCCGGTTTGGACAAATTTGGAGATATATATATCCTCTGAGAGAAGGCAGGTCACAACCACCCCCCCCACCCCACCCCACCAGATTCGGGAAAAAAAGAAATTTTCCTCAGAGGAAAGTGAAAGAGATAAACCTATTTATTTAACAACCACACAGGAAAACGAGAATAATGCTAAATAATAAAACCTCTCACTGTGGCGAGAAAACCTGGGAAAATTTCAGAGTCCTTCTGTAGGTAGCCTCTCCCCTCCTCCTCGGAGCCGGGATGGGGTGGGCCCTCCTCCGGGGCCTTGATGAAAAAAAAATCCTCCCGATGTGTTCTGATGTTGAAACAGTCCAGAAAAGAAGAAGGGAAAACATCGAACTCCCAGGAAAACAAAGTTCAACTCTCCGGAGGGAAAAAAACCCCGAAAAACTAGCTGAAAAAAGCAAGCAGAGTGCTCCTCCGCTCTCTCGCTGCCACAGAACACAGACGAGTGTGTGTGTCCTAGAAAAAAAACTGCTTTGAAAAGTTAGCTTGTTCAGTTTTTTTCTCCCCCCTCTTAGGCTCAGTTTAAAGGCACAGAAAGGCACAAATTAATTTCTGGGCATAGGGCAGCGATAGGGGATACACATCATAAAGTCACCCCAAGACATTCTACCCCTTATCCCATATTGTCAGCTCAATGCCCAAACGAATATATTCTAACTCTACACAGACACATTAATACATATATATATACACAGCTATGTACAAACAGTGGCAGTGACAATCAGCAAGCAGTGGTATACAGGCATGTCACATTACAGATGGTTTTCACACAACAATCAGATCTCCCTGCGGTACACAATGTGTTGTTCCATCTTTCTGCATTACCCACCATGTGCAACCAAGACCCTGAGCAAAAATGCCCCCACGGATGGGTTTGTCTGTACTCGAGGCAGAATTTATCCACACAGTCTTTCCTAACAGTCCTCTGACATGCACTACTGGGACCTTATCTCCATCTGTTGTATGCAGGGATTCAGACTGGGCTGGACCAGCTCTATTGGTGGAACCTCGGGTGTTAACTAACCAGGTGGCCTTTGCCAGATGCTGTTCCCAGTTCTTGAAAGTTCCCCCACCCAGTGCCTTCAGGGTGGTTTTCAACAATCCATGGCACCGTTCCACTTTGCCTGCAGCTGGTGCATGGTAAGGGATATGGTACACCCACTCAATGCCATGTTCTCTAGCTCAGGTGTTAATTAGGCTATTCTTGAATTGAGTCCCATTGTCAGATTCAATTCTCTCAGGGGTACCATGCCTCCAAAGGACTTGCTTTTCAGGACCCAAGATGGTGTTACGGGCTGTAGCACAAGGCACAGGGTAGGTCTCCAGCCATCCTGTTGTGGCTTCTACCATTGTGAGCACATAGCGCTTGCCTTGGTATGTTTGAGGCAGTGTGATGTAATCAATCTGCCAGACCTCCCCATACTTGTATTTGGACCATCGCCCACCATACGACCGGGGCTTCACCCACTTGGCCTGCTTGATCGCAGCGCATGTCTCACAATCATGGATAACCTGGTGTGGGGCATGCCCAGCTCCTGCCCTGGAGGGACGTCTGCTGAGATAAGAAGAGTGCCTAAACCTCCCAGCAGAACTCCCTTGGAAAGGGAGCTACTCTTCAGTTACGGCGAGAAGACAAACCCAGAATCCTCTGGGAGACCCTATGCAGATCCTTTGTAACCCATTGTCCCTTACCCTCTGATACCCCCCCCTGTATCCCTATAAAGCTAGCCCCCTGCCCCTGCGAGGGCAGAGAGTTGGTCGTCCCTGGCCTCCCCTTCGCTGGACTAATAAAGCTACCTCGTGCAGTACAGCTATATGGGCCTCTCGTCTCTCTCTCCCTGGTCTGGCCTGGAGGCTGCCCAGCAGAGCAAGAGCTGAAATCACGAGCTGACGATCACTAAAGAGCTGACAGCTTCTGCACGGGCCCTCTAGCTAGCAGCTGAGGGAAGACACCAGGCCTCGGGAAGACGATCTCTTTTGGGACCATCTCTCTGGACCGGTCAAAGCTTCCACGGTCAGAGCTACTGACCGCACACCAGCTGCCATAACCTGGGAGATACTATCCATGGGATCCACCCCTCAATCTCGTGCCCACTTATAGGTGGCATTTCTGCCTTGATGACCTGAGGCATCCTGTGCCCATCTAGCTAAGAACAAATCTCCTTTATGTTTCCAATCTAAGTCTATCAGTGACACTTCTATCTTTGCAGCCTGATCTACCTGCTTGTTGTTTTGGTGTTCCTCATTAGCCCTACTCTTGGGGACATGGACATCTACATGGCGGACTTTCATAGTTAGCTTTCTTACTCAGGCAGCGATGTCTTTCCACTGTTCAGCAGCCCAGATTGGTTTTCCCCTATGCTGCCAATTAGCCTTTTCCCACTTTTCCAGCCATCCCCATGAGCATTGGCTACCATCCATGAATCAGTGTAGAGGTAGAGCTTTGGCCACTTCTCTCTTTCAGCAATGTCCAGGGCCAGTTGTACGGCTTTGAGTTCAGCGAGTTGGCTCGATCACCCTTCTCCTTCAGTAGCTTCTGCAACCCATCGTGTGGGACTCCATACGGCTGCTTTCCACTTTCATTTCATCCCTACGATGCGACAAGAACCGTCGGTGAAAAGAGCGTAGAGTGTGTCTTCTGATGGCAGTTGGTTGTATGGTGGAGCTTCTTCAGCATGTGTCATTTGTTCTTGTTCTTCCTCGTCACTGAGACCAAAGTTTTCACCTTCAGGCCAATTTGTGATTATTTCCAAAATCCCAGGGCGATTCAGGGTGATCACTGTGTGATGAGGGCAATCCATTTGCTCCATGAGGCATTGGTGGTGTTGTGGGTAGAGGGAGCCTTTGCTTTGAACATCCACCCCAGCACTGGTAGTCGGGGTGCAAGAAGGAGCTGTGCTTCAGTGCCGATTACCTCTGAGGAGGCGTGGATTCCTTCATAGGCTGCCAAGATTTCCTTCTCTGTTGGAGTGTAGTTGGCTTCAGACCCTCGGTAGCTTCGACTCCAGAATCCCAGTGGTCAGCCTTGAGTTTCACCAGACACCTTCTGCCAAAGGCTCCAGGATGGACCATGGTTCCCGGCTGCAGAGTAGAGCACATTCTTCACTTCTGGTCCTGTCCTGACTGGGCCAAGGGCTACTGCATGAGTGATTTCCTGCTTAATCTGGGAAAAGGCTTGTTGGTGTTCATGGCCCCAATGGAAATTGTTCTTTTTGCAGGTAACCAGGTAGAGAGGGCTCATGATCTGGCTGTACTCAGGAATATGCATCCTCCAAAAGCCTATGGCACCTAGGAAAGCTTGTGTTTCCTTCTTGTTGGTTGGCGGAGACATTGCTGTGATCTTATTGATGACCTCAGTGGGAATCTGACGCCGTCCATCTTGCCGTTTCATTCCCAGGAACTGGATCTCTTGAGCAGGTCCCTTGACTTCACTCTTCTTGATGGTGAAACCAGCTTCCAGGAGAATCTGAATGATTCTCTCTCCTTTCTCAAACACCTCTGCTGTGGTGTCCCCCCACACAATGATGTCATCAATGTACTGCAAATGTTCTGGAGCCTCACCCTTTTCCAGTGCAGTCTGGATCAGCCCATGGCAGATGGTGGGATGGTGTTTCCACCCCTGGGGCAGTTGTTTCCAGGTGTATTGCACACCCCTCCAGGTGAAGGCAAACTGAGGCCTGCACTCTGCTGCCAGAGGAATGGAGAAAAATGCATTAGCAATGCCAATAGTGGCATACCACTTTGCTGCTTTGGACTCCAGCTCATACTGGAGCTCCAACATGTCCGGCACAGCAGCGCTCAGCGGTGGAGTCACTTCATTCAAGGCACGATAGTCCACAGTCAATCTCCATTCTCCTTCCGATTTGCGCACAGGCCAGATGGGGCTGTTGAAGGGTGAGTGGGTTTTGCTGATCACCCCTTGGCTCTCCAGCTCACGGATCATCTTGTGGATGGGAATCAGAGCATCTCGAGTTGTCCGGTACTGTTGGTGATGCACTGTCGAGGTAGCAATTGGTACTCTTTGTTCTTCCACCTTCAGAAGGCCTACTGCAGATGGGTTCTCTGATAGCCCAGGCAAAGTGTTCAATTGCTTAATGCCCTCTGTCTCCACAGCAGCTATTCCAAAAGCCCACTTGAGGAAGTCTATGCCCAAAATGCACGGGGCCTCTGGGCCAGTCACAATGAGATGTTTCTTCCACTCATTTCCAGTCAGGCTCACCTCAGCTTCCACCAGGGTCAAATCTTGTGATCCACCTGTTACACTAGCAATAGAAACAGATTCTACCCCCACATGTTGTGATGGGATTATTGTGCACTGGGAACCAGTGTCAACCAAGGCATCGTATTTTTGTGGTTCTGATGTACCAGGCCAACGAATCCACACAGTCCAAAAAACACGGTTTTCCCTGGCCTCTACCTGGCTAGAGGCAGGGCCCCTCTATGCCTGGTTATCCTTCTTTCCCTGGGCCTGCATCTTAGAGGTTTCTTCAAGGACATCGGACATGTCATCGTCTTTTCCATCATTTCCGGCAGTTTGGCTACAGGCAACTGGAGCTACTTCCTTTTTGGTAGAACTTCCTTTCTGAGACTTGCACTCCTTCAATTCACACACTTGTGCTGCCAGAGCAGAAGTGGGTTGTCCTTCCCACCTCCTCATGTTTTCCCCACTATCATACAGGAAATACCACAGCTTTCTTTGTGGGTTGTACCTTTTCTCTTTCTCTGGGGAACGATTGGTAGCAGAATCTCTGATCTGTACTGCTGAGATTTGGAGAAGGCCCTCTTTAATCTCCTTCTTGAGTTCCTGGTGATTCTTCTCCATCTTATCTTACAATTTCTGCATGTGTGTTTCCACAGCTGCAATTTTTGCATGTGTTGGGCCATGCACGGAATCTGCATATGCTCGGAGCTTCGTCGCCATATCCTGCACAGTCTCATTCGCACCGTAGTCCAGTTTCATTATTGCTAAAGCAGAAGCGTATTCTTGTGGCCCAAGTTGTATGAGTGTTCGCCACATGAATGGATTAACTCTGGCCCGGTCTGGACTCTTCAATCTTGGGTCATCAGTGAAGACAATCTCTACCACCGCTAGTTCTCTCAGACATTGGATCCCTTGTTCTATGGTCTTCCACTGGGTTTGCTGCATGTAGAGATCATCTATCCCTCGCGCCATTCAAGACCCGTCTCCAGAGACTGGCAGACAGCCCTCCTTATCATCGCTTGGTCGATAGCTGGATCATGTGACAAGGATCCCAAATGCCTCGCTTCTGCACCATCCAGCATTATATCATCACCTACAGCATCCCAAATACGGACCATCCAACTTATTATGGATTCATCAGACCTTCGGGTGTAATCCTTTCTTAGGCTGTGAAGATCCTTTATGGACACGGACTCAGTAATGGTTTCTGTGCCTGAGTCAGTTGGTGGCTTTGAGGTTCCTTCCCCTGCATCATCATCATCTTTCACTGGACGATCAGTTTTGGTGGTTTGCTTTTTCCTTGTGACAGGAGCCACTGTCAATGGCTTAGACTCTCCATCTGGCTTGTGCTTGCTGTCTGGTTTGGCTGCAGTCTGAGTGACTGGGGTGTCTGCTGATTTATCATCCTGCCCCTCTGCCTTTATCTGCTGCTCTACAGTGCCTAGCAGTGTGCGATAGGCATCTGCCAAGGCCCAACATATTGCAGTGAGCTTTTTCTCATTAGATTTGTCATTGTATTTCTCTTTCAGATATTTCCCCATCTCAGCTGGTTTCTAAATTAGTTCAGGGCAACAATTCCAAGCTATTGGGTCAGAGAATTTCTTCTGGGTTTGGCCCATATCCTCCCATTCCCCACATCACTCAGGATTTTTCACTTCTGGATCAGGTGTCTCAGCAGTCACCCTGGAAATCTGAGCTCTCATTCTAGACAAGCTGCAAACCACATAGAGGAAGCATACCAGATTAAATATCAGGAGGGTGGTCCCTTTAACATCCAGGGGAAACTGAACATTCTCAAAAGATAATGTATCACATTTAAAGGGAAAGGAGATGAAAGGCTGGGAAACCCCGTCTCCTCTGCCTCCAACAAACTGGGTGCAATTACTAATAAACCCCCAAAAGAGGCTACTGAAACTCGGACCGGGATTATGACGGAGAAACCACATATCATACACACTTTGAACAGCTGCCTGTACCTCTGTTAACGTCTTATAAATCATTATCACAGAGCACAGCAAAATAGAAATCCTGATTTGTGCCCCTGCTCGGTAGAAGTTTTGTATCAGGTACAGGATTGGAGCATGTTGTGGATAGGCGAACAGGACTAGGGACCAGAAAGGCATCAGTGCCTCAAACAAGCCTAAGGACCAGAAAGACAAGAGTACATCAACCCAGAGAGACATTATGTACTCAACCAACATGGTGACTATTTTACCCCAACACAGAATAAGTAAATTCAATCCAAAATATAATTAGTACAGGTTTTTCACTTTCTTTGAGGCACGCATTTAGGCGCCACTCATTATTTGTGGCGGTTTGGACAAATTTGGAGATATATCCTCTGAGAGAAGGCAGGTTACAACCATCCCTCCCCCCACCAGATTCGGGAAAAAAAGAAATTTTCCTCAGAGGAAAGTGAAAGAGCTAAACCTATTTATTTAACAACCACACAGGAAAACGAGAATAATGCTAAATAATAAAACCTCTCACTGTGGCGAGAAAACCTGGGAAAATTTCAGAGTCCTTCTGTAGGTAGCCTCTCCCCTCCTCCTCGGAGCCGGGACGGGGTGGGCCCTCCTCCGGGGCCTTGATGAAAAAAAAATCCTCCCGATGTGTTCTGATGTTGAAACAGTCCAGAAAAAAGAAGGGGAAAAATCGAACTCCCAGGAAAACAAAGTTCAACTCTCTGGAGGGAAAAAAACCCGAAAAACTGGCTGAAAAAAGCCAGCAGAGTGTTTCTCCGCTCTCTCGCTGCCACAGAATGCAGACGAGTGTGTGTGTGTCCTTGGAAAAAAAACTGCTTTGAAAAGTTTCACTCAGTTTTTTTCTCCCCCCTCTCAGGCTCAGTTTAAAGGCACAGAAAGGCACAAATTAATTTCTGGGCATAGAGCGGCGATAGGGGATACACATCATAAAATCACCCCAAGACACTGTGTTTACTTTTCTACTTTTTATTTTTTTCCCTCTTTTTCCCTTTATAATTCAAAGAAGGTAACAATCTTCGCTTAATCCCTTCACTGTTGTGGTGGGTTGACCCCAGCCAGCAGCCAAACACCCACCCTACTTCTCACTCACTCCCCTCTCCTGGGGGATGAAAGAAGTTGAAGGAGGGCAAAAAGATTAATGGATCGAGTTAAAGACAATTTAATATGTAAAGCAAAAGCTGCCTGGGCGTTCCAGTTTGGTCAAATTTAGAGATATATCCTCCGAGAGAAGGCGCAACCACCCCTCCCCCCACCAGGTTCGGGAAAAAATAAATTTTCCTCGAAGGTAAGTGAAAGAGACAAAAACTATTTATTTAACAAACACATGGGGAAAGGATAATAATGCTAAATAACAAAATCTTTTGCTGTGTAGATACAAAAATGCTGCTAGCAAGGATTTTCTTGCTATTTTCTAAGTCCGTGAGAGACTTTTCTCTCTCACAGAAGAGGTAGCAGAGTTATGCAAACAACCAAGCCACCTGCAACCTTGGAAAGTCTTGTTTATGGTATAGTAGAAAAATATTTTGACAATGGATGTTTTAGGATTTTAGCCAATCACCCCCAAGGGGTGGCTGATCCTTTGTCCAATTACACTGTGAAGAAAAAATTCTATAAAAGAGTTTGTAAAATAATTAAATGAATCAATCTTGCAGCACAATTCCTGCCTGCTGGATCTTCTCCTCCTCCTCCCTATGGCTGCGGGACATGGTGATATACCCTAGGGCCCAGGCCAGTGGTAATATTTGGTGCTGCCCAACGTGATCTGCACTCTCTGACGTGTCCTGCTGCTGCGAGCCAAGCCGAATTCCTGTAGAGGTATGCTGTTCCCCTTCCCCCCCAGGACCGGGAAGTCCAACGTGACTGAGAAATGGCGAAAAGCGGCTCACAAACCGACGCTGTCGTACTGGTCGGGAAAGGTGTGTTTAGTATAATGCACACCTCCATTCCTGAAAACTCAGTTCGGGAATTATTAGACTGGGCTACCTTAAAAGAGATTTCCATGGACAGAGATACTGCCCTGGACTTTGCCTTATGGCAGGAACTTGGCTATGCTGTCCGACACGAGCTCCCGTCTGAGGAGCCAGCAGTGTTTGAATTATATCAAACCTGGCATCGGTTATTTATTCTGCTGACCGACCTTGACTGTGGCAGCAGAGCTGGCTCGCCTATTTTGGTGATGAGTGACGGAGGAATGTCCGAGGGGGACCCCGCTGACCGGGCTTCCGGGGCAAATGATGGTGGATTCGGAAAAACTTCCCCGGCTCCACAGGCAGAGCCTGCACTGCCTCACCCTGCACAATCGCAGGACTCCACGGTCCCTAGGGACACCACGCCGGCAGAGGCAGGGGGTGTCGGGGCAGCGGCAGGGTGCACAGCCTGCATTACCGCTCAGCTCGGCGGTGGCCACGGCTTATCCAGGGCCGCAAATTAGCGGCTTAGTGAATTGGACCCCCAGAGCGGCTCCTAGCCCGGTTGTGTATGCACCAACAGAGCCAAAATCGCCTGGATCTAACTTCTTAGCCGGCATAGCACCAGGCATGCCTGCACCGAGACTGCCTGGGCGTGGTCCGCTGCCTTTCTTGGCTCTGGACTGTTCTGCACAGTCGCAGAACTGAGCCATCGACCTTTTAATACAGCATCTGCCTTTGCTGACAGAGTTACCGAACATATCCCGAAGGGCAGAGGACCTATTCAGCTTGCTACTGCTGCGGATGCCAGAGGCACCCGCGCCGCCAGCACTGCCCGCGCCGCCCGGGGGAGACGTGGCTCCAAACCAGGAAGCGGTGCGGCCAGCGGTGAACCTAGAAGTAGCACTGCCGCTGGAAAACCCGGAAGCGGCGGCAGCTGTGGAGGGGCGGCCAGGGGCGGCGGCGCTGAATGTGGCCAGGGAACTCGAAACAGGAGCGGCGCCAGTGGCACTGAACTCGGCCGCGGACCAAGGGCCAGCGGCGGTGCCGGGCGCGGCCATTGCCCCACAGACGGCGGCATCAGCTCCAGTACCGGCTTGGTCGGGACCGGCCGAGATGGCATCCCGTAAAGAAGCTGCTGTTCAAACTGCAACACAGCCAGCTGTAGTCTGTACTGTCTGTTCTGGCTCTAGCGAACTTAGCCAAAGTGCCCCTCCCCGTCCATCTCTGTTCACTCCCAGCGTCTCAAAGTTGCCTTTGCCTGACGACTCATCGTGAGGAAGTGAGGCAGATGAGGTTCTGGCCCCAGGTCGTCAGGCGGCTGTAGCCGGGCGGCGAAGGAAAAGGCTGCGCCGGTCTCGCCCCTGGACCTTTCAGGACTGCACGGTAACAGTGCGTCTGACCCACTACAGTCACTTCTTAGAGTCAGTTAAAATGCGGGCGTTGGAGGAGGGTGACTGGAAGTTATTGGAAACACTTGGAATGCCAAATAGATTTGAGGATTCTGGGCGTAACCGGGAAGCTGTTAAACCTCATCCACAGGCTGTGCCAGAAGTTCCAGATGGTAGGGATTCCCCAAAAGGGGAGATCCAAGCTTTCCCAGTGTATAAGGCTCTCCCAAATTCTGGCGAGCATGCTAAGCATGAGGTAATTGCTTGGAAAGTTGCCCAGGACCTCCAATCCAAGGTGGCACGATATGGGCTAGGTTCTGCTGAGGTTATGCAGATAATAAGGGTGATAAATACAGATTTGCTTGCTCCATTTGATATCAGACACTTAGGTCAAATTCTATTTCAACCTGTACAATTTACAGTTTTTGAGAAAACCTGGAGAAAGCTGGCCAACAAGGCTGCATTAGCGAATATGCGGCTCCCTGCTGCCGATCCTAGACGGACAGCAGGAATGGATGCTTTGATGGGGACTGGTCCCTTCTCTGATCCCAGTCTAAAGGGTACCTTGTCCTCTAGCGTCCTGCAGCCAGCTCAACAGATCGGCATCGCTGCCCTGTTGCAAACCTTAGAGTTGTCTGCACCCAGAAAGCGATATACTGAAATAGTTCAAGGGAAATCAGAGTCATTCCTCTCTTTTGTAGAGAAAGTCACTGCTTCTCTCGAGAAGCAGGTTGAGGATGACGGGTTAAGACAGATGTTATTAAGGCAGTTAGTGAGAGATAACGCAAATGAGGAGTGCAGAAAAATCATAGATGCCTTACCAGGGGATCCTGAGGTAACAGACATGGTCGAAGCCTGTGCTAAGGTGGGATCTGGGAACCAGAGAAGGTCTGCTTTGGCTGCGTTCCTGCAGCCTGTTCACGCATCTTCTGGTCGTGAACCAAAGCAACCAAAACAGGCAAAAAAACGGAAGCGGCCTAAGCCAAACCAAAAAGAGAACACACCGATCCCTCAGTGCAAGAGGTGTGGCAGGCCAGGGCATTGCTCGGACTACTGTAGATCCCTGACTCATGACAATGGTCAACCGTTGTCGGGAAACTTCCGCCGGGGGGCAAGGAAGGGGAATTGCTCTCCGATGCAGTTGCTCCCCCAGAGTGGAACAGGTACAGGCACAGGCCTACCCAGCCACCCTAGAGACGGCACCCAGGGATCAGACGGTTTTGACGTCCACACCGCAGCCGCAGTCGTCTTAGACTCTAGCGGTATTTATGAGGTGCCCTTGGATGCATATGGACCCTTAGCCCAGGGATCCAGTGCGATGCTGGTGGGAAAACCTGATGTTGCCCATCAAGGAATCTTAGTGCACTCAGGAGTTATTGATGCTGACTTTAAAGGTCAGATTTGCGCTATGGTCTCCGCGCAAAAACCCCCTGTAACTATTCCTGAAAAGACCTGTCTTGCTAAATTAGTGCCTTTTAAGTTCTGTGTCCCCAGGATCGAACAACAAACTCATGAAGATAACAGCAGTGGATCTACGGGACTTCCGCAGGCCTTCTGGACTGCAAACATCTCTGACCAAAGGCCACAGATGATATGTACCCTGGTCCTGCCGAACGCCTGTCCACCCCGGATTCAGCTTCGAGGTTTGATTGATATGGGTGGTGATGTGCTGTTCGAGTTTGCCCTTGCTGTGTGTTAAGCAGTTCAAGAGCATGATGTAACGATCATCTCCTTCTCTGCATGGCCTCCCTCATGGCCTTTAGCCCCGGTGGGATCAGCCATCTCAGGATTAGGAGGAATCACACAGAGCTATTTAAGCAAACGGCCTGTGGTGGTGAAGGACTCAGAGGGGCACCCAGCTACGATTAGGCCTTATGTTACTACCAGTTCCCTTAACCTTTGGGGACGGGATGTGTTGGCAGCTTGGGGCATACGGATTGGGACAAATTTTTATCACGGGTCACTGTGCGCAAGGGTGCACAGTATCCTACACTGCCTTTTCAGTGGTTCATCGACACACCAATCCGAGTCAGACTCTGCTGAGTTAGTTGAATTAAGAGCTGTTATCATGGCTTTTCAATGATTCTCACAGGAACCTTTGGTTACTGAGGCCGACTAGAAAAAGCTTTGTATACAATTAATCGCCTTACAGTACCACAAAATTCAAATAATCCTGTTATTCTGAATCATTTTCTCTCATTGCAGTCTGCAGGCGAGAGACAGCTGCCCCGGGCAAAAGTCTGGGTGCGGAATTTACTCACTAACCAGTGGGAAGGCCCGCATGAGCTTATCATTTGGGGTCGTGGGTATGCTTGCGTTTCCACAGATACTGGGATACGGTGGCTACCTTCAAAATGTGTTTGCCCTGACCTACGGCACCAGAGGCAGAACAGGCAACCTCCAAATGATGACCAGAACGCCAACCATCCAAATGGCGACCGGAATGTAGATCATCAGCCTAATGACTCTTCTGATGATGACCAGGATGTCAACCATCAGGCAGATGGTCCTTCTACAAGCAGAGACTGGGATGGTCCTTCCACAAGCAGAGACTTAACTTTAAAATTCTTGTTATGGAGTCAGATAGTTAAAGCCTTAAGGACATATTTAGAATTAATAACTGATGTAGATTTCTATTTAGGATTAATAGTAGAGTTGTTATCTTATAAAACAAAAAGGGGGAATTGTAGATACAAAAATGCTGCTAGCAAGGATTTTCTTGCTATTTTCTAAGTCCGTGAGAGACTTTTCTCTCTCACAGAAGAGGTAGCAGAGAATGTAAACAACTAAGCCACCTGCAACCTTGAAAAGTCTTGTTTATGGTATAGTAGAAAAATATTTTGACAATGGATGTTTTAGGATTTTAGTCAATCACCCCCAAGGGGTGGCTGGTCCTTTGTCCAATTAGACTATGAAGAAAAAAAGTCTATAAAAGAGTTTTTAAAATAATTAAATAGATCAATCTTGCAGCACAATTCCTGCCTGCTGGATCTTCTCCTCCTCCTCCTCCCTATGGCTGCGGGACACGGTGATATACCCTAGGGCCCAGGCCTGCTGTAATACTGGTGGACAACAAGCTGTCCATGTGGCCAAGGCCAATGCTGTCCTGGGGTGCATTAGGAAGAGCATTGCCAGCAGGCTGAGGGAGGCGATCCTGTCCCTCTACTCAGCCCTGGTGAAGCCTCACCTGGAGTACTGTGTCCACTTCTGGGCTACTCAGGACAAGAAAGACATGAAGCTCCTGGAGGGTGTCCAGTGGAAGGCTATGAAAATGATTAGGGGACTGGAGCACCTCACTTATGAGGAAACACTGAGGGAGCTGGGCCTGTTCAGACTGGAAAAGAGAAGACTGAGAGAGGACTTTATCAATGTATATAAGTATCTGATGGTGTCAAGAGGATGGAGCCAGGCTCTTCTCGGTGGTTCCAAACAATAGGAGGAGAGGCAAGGATCATCTAGTCCAACTGCCTGACCAATTCAGAGCTGACCAAAAGTTAAAACATGCTGTTAAGGGCATTGTCCAAATGCCTCAAATACTGACAGGCTTGGGGCATCAGCCACCTCTAGGAAGCCTCTTCCAGTGTTTGACTACCATCTCTATAAAGAAACGCTTCCTAACGTCAAGTCTAAATGTCCCCTGCTGCAGCTTTGAACCATTCCCACACATCCTGTCACTGGATACCAGAGAGAAGAGATTAGCACCTCCCTCTCCGCTTCCCCTCCTTAGGAAGCTGTAGAGAGCAGTGAGGTCACACCTCAGCCACTTTTTCTCCAAACTATACAAGCCCGTAGTCCTCAGCCACTCCTCATAGGACATTCCTTCTAGCCCTTTCACCAGCTTTGTTGCCCTCCTCTGGGGGCACTTCAAGGACCTTCACATCTGTCTTGGGGTGACTTTATGATGCTGTATACCCTACCGACTGCTTATTGCCCAGACATGAATCCCGTGCCTTTCTGTGCCTTTAGTCTGGGTCCGAGAGAAAGGGGGGGGGGGGGGGGGGGGGGGGGGAAGCCAAGCAAATTCTTCAGCATGGTTTGTGTTCAAGGACTCGCAGACTCCCCTGCGTTCTCACCACTGCAGAGCCGAGGAAGCACCTTCCTGCCTTCCCCCGGCTCTTGGCTCTTTTTCTCAGGAGAGAGAGAGTTTAAAATTCCTTGCTTTTAGGTAGCTTTTTGTTCGTTAGCTGAGGCAAGAAGTTTTTCCTGGGACTGTGGTTTCTTCTTCTTTTCCTGGAACTGTTCAGCTTTGCTCCGGTCTGGAACATCATTACCTGGAGGCCCCCACACTGCGGTCCGGAGGGGGCCCACGTTGCACCCCAGCTCCAGAAAGAGCAGAGCCACACCTACAGAAAGGACTCTGAATCTACCAGGTCTTCTCCACAGCGAGAGGTTTTATTATCTAACATTATTCGTTCTCTTGTGCCTGTGTGCACCCTGCTTGTTAAATAAACAGCTTTTTTTTTCACTTTCCTCCAAGAAATTTCTTTCTGAACCTGGGTGGGAAAGGGGCTGCTGAAACCTGCCTTCTATTAGAGGACACATTCATTTCAGACATTTCCTCATAATTTGTCTCAAACTGAGACAACATACTTTTTTGATTGTGGGGCCAAGAAGCACACACAATATTCAAGGTGAGGCTGTGTGCCAGTTTGGACAAATTTGGAAGAAAATATCCTCTTATAGAAGGCAGGTTACAACCATCCCTCCCCCACCAGGTTCAGGAAAAAAAGAAATTTTCCTCAGAGGAAAGTGAAAGAGATAAAAACTATTTATTTAACAAACACACAGGAAAAGGATAATAATGCTGAATAATAAAACCTCTTGCTGTGGAGAGAAACCTGGGAAGATTTCAGAGTCCTTCCGTAGGTGTGGTCTCTCTCCTCCTCCTTGGAGCTGGGTCGATGTGGGCCCACCTCCAGGGCCTCCACCTCGGTGGAAAATTCTCCCGATGTGTTCTGATGTTGAAACAGTCCAGAAGAGAAGAAGGGAAAAACCGAAGTCCCAGGAAAACAAAGTTCAACTCTCCGTCTCCCTCTGGAGAAAAGGAGCCAAAAGCTGGCTGAAAAGCAAGAAGGGTGCTTCCTCCGCTCTTACTGCTGCAGAAGGAGAACGCAGAGGAGTGTGTATCTGTGTCCTTGAACAACTGCTTTGAAAATTTCGCTTGTTTTTTTTCCTCTCCCCCCTCTGAGGCTCAGTTTAAAGGCACAGAAACGCACAGGATTGATTTTCTGGGCATAGAGCAGGGATAGGGGATACACATCATAAAGTCACCCCAAGACAGGCTGCACCAATGCTAAATACAGAGGGATAAGCACCTCTTTTAACTGGATGGTTATGCTGTGTTTCATGCACCCAGGAACATGGTTTGCCCTCTTGGCTGCCAGGGCTCACTGCTGACTCATACTGAGCCTGCTGTCAGCCAGCACCCCCAGATCCCTTTCTGCAGGGCTGCTCGCCAGCCACTCCTCTCCCAATTTATACTTGTGCCTGGTGTTATGCCATCCTAGGCGCAGAATACAGAATTTGTTCTTGTTAAATTTCATCCCACTGATCATAGCCCAATGCTCCAATCTATCTAGATCCCTCTGCAAGTCCTCTTGTGCCTCTAGAGAGTCAGCAGCACCTCCCAGTTTAGTATCATCAGCGAACTTGCTAATTGTGCATTCAACTCCTGCATCCAGACTCCCAAGGCCCAAGATGATTGAGAGGGATCCTGCCATAACATCCATTAGCTTGTTCAGAATTCTGGGATGAATCCCATCTGGCCCCATGGACCTGTGAACATTCAGCTGAGACAGCTGTTCCCTTACAATTTCAGTGTCCAGAAATGGAAAGTCACTGTTCCCACATTCGTGGTCCTCTGACTCAGGGGACTGGGCAGCCCAAGGGCTATCAATATTATTAAAGATTGAAGCAAAAAATGCATTGAACTCCTCTGCTTTTTCTTCATCCATATTAATCTGGTGACCATCTTCAACAAGCATCAGTCCAACATTTTCTTTAGACACTGTCATGGGTTAGCATAGCTACGGAAGTGGTTTTCCTGCAAAGAGGTGCTTACAGCTTCCTCTATGACTTAACAGAGCCTATCAACTGGCTAGTTTGAATATTGACAATTTCTTAAGCCACTTAAAAAGCTTGACACACCTCTGTGGTCCACATTTAAGAATGGACAAACCCTGGGAAAGCTCTCTCTTGCTTCCGGCCTTGGGACAGGTAACTGGGCTGGGCCCGTGTGGCCCAGCAGGGCTGGGCTGGGCCCTGCTCGGCCCGGGCTGGGCTGGGAAACAGCCATCCTGGAGCCGTGCGGCCCTGTTCCATCCATGACCCCCCCCCCCCAGCCCTTTTATGTGCAGACGGTGCGGCCTGGCTCTACATCGCGCCCCTCCCCCCGCTCCAGTGCGGCCGAAGATTCAGCTGAAGCTGCCCGCTGCCTGGCAAAGATCATGTGACCAACAGCAATAAGCGAACTCCAGCTGCAAGGCCTGGGTGAGATTAACCCTTTTAGTGCTGTAAGTTTCCTCCAGAACCGATGAAGCCTGCAGACATTAAGTAAAGAAGGAAGAGCTGAAACCCTGAGGGAGGAGAAAGAGGAGATGCTTAGAAGCTGAAATTCTGTTGTAAAGCTATGGTGGTGATAGACTATGATATATCAGAGTACCTGTTGTGATTTCATGAAAGCATGGGGGGGTGGAGCATTCAAACTGTACTTGTGAGCAAAACTACCTGTGCTGAAATAAGCAGATGCTGAAGCAGCTCTAATTTGATGAGAAGTTTGAACAAGGAGAGATGGAAGTGATGAGGACTCTTCCTCCAAATCGGAAGGAGAAGACCTCTGTTCCTAGAGATGCTCCCAGAGATAGTCCTAGAGATGATGATGAGGACCCATTTGCTCCCAGGGAAGGGGGAGGGCCTCTATTCCTAGAGATGAAGATGCTCCCAGAGATGGGTGAAGAGAACCTTTGTTTCTGAACAGCTCAACCTTAAAATGGTACCCCAGTGGCTCAAGATTGGACCCTTGAAAGCAGTTGTGGGGAAAGCTGCCAGTCGGGGGAAGGGACTCTCACATGGGAGCAGAGAACTGTAGTGAGTTGGGTTTGTAACCGGGCAGAAACACCAATTTAGTGGAGTGGTTTGGTCCAAAATACTCATTACTGTTTATCTGCTGTGAGATAAGAATTAGGAGAAATGCAAAGCAGGCACCAAACTTGAAAGAATATAAAGAAGTTTATTAACAGACCTAAAAGAGGGAAAAAAAAATTATACCATACCTTCAGAACTCTCCTCCTCCCCCCACCTTCCTCCCTTCTCCCACTGACAATGTAAAAAGACAACCCTTAAGATGTTCAGTCTGTTTACCACTTCCATAATAACCTTGTTCAGTCCATTTAGAAAGAGAAGTCTCTTCTTGCTCGTGCTATGAAAACATTATCACAAGGAGACAGCCGCCCACTTCCAAATATTGTTCAGTCCATTTAGGAAGAGGAGTCTCTCTGCTCGCATGTGAGTCCCTTCCCCCAACTTGCAGCTTTTCCCGCAACTGCTTTCGAGGGTCCACTCTTGAAGTTTTTTGGGGTACAATTTTAAGGTTGAGCCGTTCAGAAACAAAAACAGAGGCCCTTCTCCTTCCCTGGGAGCAAAGGGTCTTCCTCATCTTCATTGTTAGGACTATCTCTGGGAGCATCTCTAGGAACTGAGGTTTTCTCCTTTCCCATTTGGAGCAAAAGTCCTCAACTGGTCCATCTCTCCCTGTCCAAACTTCTCATGAAATTACATCTGCATCAGCATCTGCCTATCTCAGCGCAGGTGCTTTTGCTTACGAGCTGAACACTCCACCCCCCATATCTTCATGGAATTACAACGGGATACTCTGATATATCATAGCTTCACAACAGAATTTCAGCTTTAAGCATCTCCTCTCTCTCTTCCCTCAGGTTTTCAGCTCTTCACAACAATAAAAGGGTTAATCTCGCCTCGGCCTTGCAGCTTTGCAGCTGGAATGTTGAGTGTTTCTTATCGCAATGGAGAGGAGGGGAGAGCCAAGCCGCTCCGGCTGCCCACGGCAAGGCAGTGGGGGGGGGGGGGTTCCACGGATGGAACAGGTCCATCGACTCCAGGATGGCCGTGGCCCGGCCCAGCCTGGCCCGAGCAGGGCCTGTCCGGGCCCTCTGGCCCCTGCACGGGTCCCGTAGCCACTTGTCCCTGCACCGGAAACGAGAGAGAGAGAGAGAGCTGTGGGGGGTTTGTCTATTCTTACGTGTGGATCACAGAGGCGGTCACAATTTTAAGTGGCTTAAAGAATTGTCCATATTCAAACTGGCCAGCTGATAGGTTCTGTCAGGCCCCAGAGGAAGCTGTAAGCACCCCTTAGCAAGGACATCCCTTCCGGGACTATGCTTGCTAACCTATGACAAGAACCAACACAGGCGACTGTCTCGTGATACTGAAGCCATGAGAGAACTTCTTGTGGAGATGTCTCCATAGCATGAGCAAGAGAGACTCCTCTCCCTAAGTGAACTGAACAAGGTTATTATGGAAGTGGTAAACACTGAACATCTCAAGGGTTGTCTTCTTACATTGCCAGTGGGAGAAGAGAGTGAGAGGGAAGGGAAGCACCCAGCTTGCTTTTCTTTCCAGCCAGCTTTCGGCAGTTTTTTTGCTCAGTTGAACTTTTGTTTTCCTGGGACTTCGTTTTTTCCTTTTCTCTCTGCTGGACTGTTTCAACATCCGAATACATTGGGAGGACTTTCCACCGAGGCCTTGGCCCTGGAGGTGGGCCCACCACCCCGTCCCAGCTCCAAGGAGGGAGAGAGAGAGATCTACGGAAGGACTCTGAATTTTCCGCCAGGTTTCTCTCAGCAGAGTGGGAGGTTTTATCATTTAGCATTATTATCCTTTTCCTGTGTGTTTATTAAATAAATAGTTTTTATCTCTGTCTTGGGGTGACTTTATGATGTGTATCCCATGTCACTACCCTATGCCCAGAAATTAACTTTGTGCCTTTCTATGCCTCTAAACTGAGCCTGAGAGGGGGAAGGAAAAACTGAGCAAAACTTTTTCAAAGCAGTTTGAAGCTTGTTCAAGGTCACACAGAGATAGAGACTTTTTTTTCCCCAGCTGCGGCAGGGGAGGGAGGAGGCACACGGCTTGCTGCTTTCCAGTCAGCTTTTGTCCAGTTGTTCAGCTTCTTTTTCTCTGGAGAGAGACTGAGAGTTGGACTTTGCTTTTCCTTCCCTGGAATTTCGGATTTTCTCCCTTTTCCACTGGACTGCTTCAACCTCCGAGCACATCAGGAGGACTTTCCACCGGGCACAGAGGGCCTGGCCCTGGGCCAAGCCCCAGCTCCGAGGAGACCAAGGGGAGGACTCTAACACTTTTCTCAGGATTTTTCTCCACAGTGAGAGATTTTATTATTTAGCATTATTTTCCTTTTCCTGTGTGTTTGGTAAATAAATAGTTTTATCTCCTTCACTTTCCTTCGAAGAAAATTTATTTTTCCCGAACCTGGTGGGGGAGGGGTGGTTGTGCCTTCTCTCAGAGGATATATTTCTAAATTTGGCCAAACCAGAACTATCTCTTTCACTTTCCTTCGAGGAAAATTTATTTTCCCCGAACCTGGTGGGGGAGGGGTGGTTGTGCCTTCTCTCAGAGGTTGTATTTCTAAATTTGGCCAAACTGGAACAGACGTCCACTTGCTATTAACATACATTAAGAAAGCCTTTCTTGTTGTCTGAAAGAACACTGGCCAGTTTCAACTCTAATTGAGATTTGACATTTTTGTATCTTGTCCTTGCATATATGAACCACAGCTCTGTAATCTTCCTATGCAGCCTGACCTTGATTCCAGAGATCATGCAATTTCTTTTTCTTCCTGATCTCCTTGTTCAGCCAAGCTGGTCTTCTGCCCTGTTTGCTTGACTTGTGACACACTGGAGTTGCCTGTTCCTGTGCTTTTAAAAGGTGGTTCTTAAAGACTGACCAGCACTCATGGACCCTTAAGCCTTCAAATGTACATTCTTAGGGTACTCTGCTAAATAATTCCCTCAATAGCGTAAAGTCTGCTCTCTTGTAGTCCAGGGTAGCAACTCTGCAGTCTTTTTTTCTCATTACACTGAGAATTTTAAACTCAACCATTTCATGATCAGTGTGCTCAAGACAGCCACGTAACATCACATCTCCCATTCTTGCCTAAGACAAAAGGAAAGACCTTGCAACAGTGTTAAAGGAGTTAGATAAAAAGCAGATCTTTAATGAAAGCTCTCAGGTGCACAAATATGGCTATATGCACACATGATAAAGGATTTTTACAATTTTTATAAGGCTAATTAATTAGTATATCTAGCAGGTACATCCAATCAGTTTCCCCAGTAACCACCCCTGGGTCTGCCCCTTTGGAGTTGTTCCAGGGGCTTATTTGCCCTATTTCTTATTATGTCTCTGAGGTGCTGGTGGAAAACAAAATGTCCTTGTGTCCTGGTTTGAAAGACAGGGGTCTGTCAAGGAAGGTGGGAACATCTGCTGGTTTGGACAAATTTGGAAGAAAATATCTTCTTATAGAAGGCAGGTTACAACCAGCCCTCCCACCAACCAGGTTCAGGAAAAATAAAATTTCCTCAGAGGAAAGTGAAAAAGATAAAAACTATTTATTTAACAAACACACAGGAAAAGGATAATAATGCTAAATAATAAAACCTCTCACTGTAGAGAGAAAACCTGGGAAGATTTCAGAGTTCTTCTGTATTTGTGGTCTCTCTCCTCCTCGGAGCTGGGTCAGTGTGGGCCCACTTCCAGGGCCTCGGTGGAAAATTCTCCCGATGTGTTCTGATGTTGAAACAGTCCAGAAGAGAAGAAGGGAAAAACCGAAGTCCCAGGAAAACAAAGTTCAACTCCCCGGAGGAAAAAACCCAAGAAACTGGCAGAAAAAAGCAAGCAGGGTGCTTCCCCGCTCTCTCACTACTGCAGGAGCAGAGACATCAGAGCGTCCTGGAAAAAACTGCTTTGAAGAGTTTTGCTCAGTTGTTTTTTTTTCTCCCCCCTCTCAGGCTCGGTTTAAAGGCACAGAAAAGGCACAAAATTAATTTCTGGGCATAGAGCGGCAGTAGGGGATACAAATCATAAAGTCACCCCAAGACATTCCACCCCTTATCCCATATCATTGGCTCAATGCCCAAACTATTTTCTAACTGTACACACACACATTAATTCATATATATATGCACAACTATGTACAAACAGTTACAGTGACGCTCAGAAAGCAGTGGTATACAGGCATGTCACATTACAGATGGTTTTCACACAACAATCAGATCTCCCTGTGGTACACAACGTGTTGTTCCATCTTTCTGCATTACCCACCATGTGCAACCAGGTCCCTGAGCAAAGACAACCCCACGGATGGGTTTGTCTGTACTCAAGGCAGAATTTATCCACACAGTCTTTCCTAACAGACCTCTGACCTGCACTACTGGGACCTTATCTCCATCTACTGTATGCAGGGATTCAGATTGGCTTGGACCAGCTCTATTGGTGGAACCTCAGGTGTTAACTAACCAGGTGGCCTTTGCTAGATGCTGTTCCCAATTTTTGAAACTTCCCCCACCCAGTGCCTTCAGGGTGGTTTTCAACAATCCATTGCACCGTTCCACTTTGCCTGCAGCTGGTGCATGGTAAGGGATGTGGTACACCCACTCAATGCCATGTTCCTTAGCCCAGGTGTTAATAAGGCTGTTCTTAAAATGAGTCCCATTGTCAGATTCAATTCTCTCAGGGGTACCATGCCTCCAAAGGACTTGTTTTTCAAGACCCAAGATGGTGTTACGGGCTGTAGCATGAGGCACAGGGTAGGTCACCAACCATCCAGTGGTGGCTTCTACCATTGTGAGCACATAGCACTTGCCTTGGTGTGTTTGAGGCAGTGTGATGTAATCAATGTGCCAGGCCTCCCCATACTTGTATTTGGACCACCGCCCACCATATGACAGGGGCTTCACCCGCTTGGGCTGCTTGATTGCAGCACATGTCTCACAGTCATGAATCACCTGGGAGATACTGTCCATGGTTAGATCCACCCCTCGATCTCATGCCCACCTATAGGTGGCATCTCTGCCTTGATGGCCTGAGGCATCATGGGCCCATCGAGCTAGGAACAACTCTCCCTTGTGTTTCCAGTCCAAGTCTACCTGTGACACTTCTATCTTTGCAGCCTGATCTACCTGCTTGTTGTTTTGGTGTTCCTCATTAGCCCTACTCTTGGGGACATGGACATCTACATGGCAGACTTTCATAGTTAGGTTTCTTACTCAGGCAGCAATGTCTTTCCACTCTTCAGCAGCCCAGATTGGTTTTCCCCTATGCTGCCAATTAGCCTTTTCCCGCTTTTCCAGCCATCCCCATAGAGCATTGGCTACCATCCATGAATCAGTGTAGAGGTAGAGCTTTGGCCACTTCTCTCTTTCAGTAATGTCCAGGGCCAGTTGAACAGCTTTGAGTTCAGCGAGTTGGCTCGATCACCCTTCTCCTTCAGTAGCTTCTGCAACCCATCGTGTGGGACTCCATACGGCTGCTTTCCACTTTCATTTCATCCTTATGATGCGACAAGAACCGTCGGTGAAAAGAGCATAGAGTGTGTCTTCTGATGGCAGTTGGTTGTATGGTGGAGCTTCTTCAGCATGTGTCATTTGTTCTTGTTCTTCCTCGTCACTGAGACCAAAGTTTTCACCTTCAGGCCAATTTGTGATTATTTCCAAAATCCCTGGACGATTCAGTTTTCCGATACGGGTGTGCTGTGGGATGAGAGCAATCCCTTTGCTTCATGTGGCATTGGTGGCATGGTGGGTAGAGGGAACCTCTGCTTTGAACATCCACCCCAGCACTGGTAGTCGGGGTGCCAGGAGGAGTTGTGCTTCAGTGACGATTACCTCTGAGGTGGCTTGGATTCCTTCATAGGCTCTTCCACTGGATTTTCTGCATATAGAGATCATCTCCACACAGATATCTATCCCTCGTGCCATTCAAGACCCGTCTCCAGAGACTGGCAGACTCAGCCCCCCTTATTATCGCTTGGTCAATAGCTAGATCACGTGACAGGGATCCCAAATGCCTCGCTTCTGCACTGTTCAGCATCACATCATCACCTACAGCATCCCAAATACGGACCATCCAACTTATTATGGATTCATCAGACCTTCGGGTGTAATCCTTTCTTAGGCTGTGAAGATCCTTTATGGACACGGACTCAGTAATGGTTTCTGTGCCTGAGTCAGTTGGTGGCTTTGAGGTTCCTTCCCCTGCATCATCATCATCTTTCACTGGACGATCAGTTTTGGTGGTTTGCTTTTTCCTTGTGACAGGAGCCACTGTCAATGGCTTAGACTCTCCATCTGGCTTGTGCTTGCTGTCTGGTTTGGCTGCAGTCTGAGTGACTGGGGTGTCTGCTGATTTATCATCCTGCCCCTCTGCCTTTATCTGCTGCTCTACAGTGCCTAGCAGTGTGCGATAGGCATCTGCCAAGGCCCAACATATTGCAGTGAGCTTTTTCTCATTAGATTTGTCATTGTATTTCTCTTTCAGATATTTCCCCATCTCAGCTGGTTTCTAAATTAGTTCAGGGCAACAATTCCAAGCTATTGGGTCAGAGAATTTCTTCTGGGTTTGGCCCATATCCTCCCATTCCCCACATCACTCAGGATTTTTCACTTCTGGATCAGGTGTCTCAGCAGTCACCCTGGAAATCTGAGCTCTCATTCTAGACAAGCTGCAAACCACATAGAGGAAGCATACCAGATTAAATACTGTTGGGGTCTCCTCCCCCGCCGTGTAGCCCTGGGAGAGGGGCCCTGAGGGGACAGACACGGGGTTTCCCTGCCCCTGCTCAGCCTCATTCCCCATTGGTTGGTTTGTGTTCCCCTGCGCAGGCAAAAGGACCCTTGGTCCGGTGACTGGAACAGTTCCTCTGCAGAGCCCCGGCCATGCGGCTGGAGAAATAAACATCTCTCTGAAACAGCTATCAAGAATCTGTCTGTCCATATATATTTCTTTTCCATGGGACTCCTGGTTTGGTATATGTATGTTGCAGGATCCCCACTGCAACATAATGGTGGCGAATTGTGAGCAGAATGATCCCCGATCCCTAAGCGACTGATTTGTGTGAGTAAACCCTGGAAACTTTGGATTCCTCTTCTTGGTTTTGCTTTGCTATTCCATACCTAAACTATGGAGGAACCGTGAGAAGACTCTTGGCTCTCAGAGCCGCATATGGACATTTATCTTAAACTTGAAAAGATTCTTGAACAACTATTTGTAAATTTTAGCTTGATTCAAGCTCAAAAAGAACTGAAACACTTCCTGGCATGGTTGTTTAAGAACTTTTTCTATGTTTCTTGGGATTTAATTCTTACCAAGGGCTTTTGGAAAACCGTTTGGACACAGTTAATATTGGAGTCAAAATATATGCCGATGGAAGAATATTTTCGTGAATGTTATTTAGTTACCGAGACTGTTGAGCAATGTCAGCTGTGTCTTGGCGAAGGGAAGCCTGGCGCAGGGACCATGCGACCCAGGCCACGTGGACCGAGCGCTCTCCGAGCAGCAGCATGGCAGTTCCCGCACGCAGGCGGAGCCAAGCGAGCCGCAGTGTCGGCAGCGGAGCGAGGCACGGCAGGAGCGGCGCAACCCGACGGAGCCCGCCTGGCCCCGCGCAGCGCGTTGTGGAGTGATCCCCGTGAATGCCCGACCGAGAGGGGCGGCGCGCAGGCGGCAGCTGGCGGCGATGGCGGTGGAGCGGAGCCGTGCCGAGCCGAAACGCGCGCTGGGGCAGGGTGCGGGGGAGTCGTCGCTCGGGGGCCCGGCCGAGACGTGGCTGCAGCGCCTGGCAGCGGCAGTGAAGCTGCGACCAGAGGAGGTGACGCACGGAGAACTGAGCGGCGGGGCTCGGCCCGGCCCGCGCAGCCCCGAACGTGACCCCGGGAAGAGCGCGCAGGCACGAGCAGCTCCGACAATTCCAACACGGGAGCGACCGAAAGAGAGAGCAAAGACGCAGTGAGACAGAAAACAGCAGCTACTCGGAAAAAGGAAAAGATCATAGTAGCTAAGATCTTAGGGATAGTAAACTGGTATAATGTTAAGCAAAACTATGGTTTTATAACAAGGTGTGACAACCAGCAAGACATATTCGTGCATAGAACTGCTATTAAAAAGAATAACCCTGAAAAATGCATCCCAAGCTTGGGAGATGGAGAGGTGGTGGAATTCAAAATTAGACAAGGTAGAAAAGGGTTACAAGCATTGCAGGTCACTGGGCCTGATGGTGTTCCTGTAAAAGGCAGTATATATGCAAAAAATCGTAGTCGTGTACTAGTTTGAAAACAAACCAGTGGGAGGCACCAAGTCAGAATAACAATTTAATGGAAATTAAAGAAAAGGAAGAAAAAAGTAAAAGAAAACACTGTCAAACTGACAGAGTCAAGGTACAACCTGACACCCTGTTAGGCAGGGTGGTGGTAGCAGTCTGGTAGAATGGTGGCTGCAGTCCTCTGAAGCAGTGATCCTGTAGTAAAAGAGTCTGCTCTTCCTCAGGAAGTCCAGTGGTGGCTGTGTAGCTCCTGTCCTCTGGAAATCCAGTGGGAAGGGTTGTCTCTGGTGGTCAGAGTCCCAGATTATATCCACGATGGGATGCTTGGTTCCTCCCTCTGGGTGGAGCATCTCACAATGGGGTAATGAGTCATGAGGCCAAGTGTTGATTAGGCTCATTAACAGAAGATAGTCCAGAGGGAGTTATCTCTGAGTCAGGCGGCAGGACAATGATGGGCAATTAACAGAAAGATAGTCTGGGGGGAGGAGGCAAGGAAACACTGCCCCACCTGGTTTCAACAGCTCCTGAGGATGGTAATAGAATACACTGCAACCCAGGACATTATCCACCCCTTATTCTATTACCATCTACATTATCCCAAATCAATACCTTCTTAAACTCTAAAACACACATACATACATATATATATATATATATATATATATATATATATACAATGAAACCCTACACACAGTTCTCACCTAAGATTAGGTCTTTTTGTGGTACACAACGGGTTTCCCCATCTTTCTGCATTACCCACCAAGTGCAACCAGGTCCTTGAGCAAAGACAATCCCACGGATGGGTTTGTCTTTGCCTGAGGTGGGATTAATCCAAACAGTCTTTCCTAAAATACCTCTCAGGTGTACCACAGGGACTCTATCTCCATCCACTGTGTGCAAGGGTTCAGACTCGGCGGGACCAGCTCGATTGATGGACCCTCGGGTATTGACCATCCAGGTGGCCTTTGCTAAGTTCACTTCCCAATTTTTTAAGGTCCCCCCACCAAGTGCCTTTAGGGTGGTTTTAAATAGTCCATTGCAGCGTTCAACTTTTCCAGCAGCTGGTGCATGATAAGGAATATGATATATCCATTCGATACCGTGTTCTCTGGCCCAGGTGTTGATGAGGCTGTTCTTAAAATGAGTCCTGTTGTCTGACTCGATCCTGTCAGGGGTGCCATGTCTCCACAGGACTTGCTTTTCCAGGCCCAAGATGGTGTTCCGGGCTGTAGCATGAGGCACAGGGTAGGTCTCCAGCCATCCAGTGGTGGCTTCAACCATGGTCAACACGTAGTGCTTGCCTTGGCGGGTTTGGGGAAGGGTGATGTAGTCAACTTGCCAGGCTTCACCATACCTGTACTTTGACCATCGTCCACCATACCACAGAGGCTTCACCCGCTTGGCCTGTTTGATTGCAGCACAGGTCTCACAACTGTGGATGACCTGTGAGATGCTGTCCATGGAAAGGTCCACCCCTCGGTCACGGGCCCATCGGTATGTTGCATCTCTCCCCTGATGACCAGAGGCATCATGGGCCCAACGAGCTAGGAATAATTCTCCCTTGTGCTGCCAGTCCAGATCCACCTGTGATACTTTCACCTTGGCAGCTCGGTCCACCTGCTCGTTGTTGCGATGCTCTTCATTAGCCCGACTCTTCGAACCTTCACGGTCAGCTTCTCTACTCGGGCGGTGATGTCCTGCCAAATCTCAGCGGCCCAGATGGGTTTCCCTCTGCGCTGCCAGTTGGCCTTTCTCCAGCGATCCAGTCATCCCCACAGAGCATTAGCTACCATCCATGAGTCGGTGTAGAGATAGAGCCTCGGCCACTTCTCTCGTTCAGCAATATCCAAAGCCAGCTGGACGGCTTTAAGCTCTGCAACCTGACTCGATCCACCTTGTCCCTCGGTAGCTTGTGCAACTCGTCGTGTGGGGCTCCATACTGCAGCTTTCCACTTCCGGTTAGCGCCTACAATTCGGCAGGAACCATCAGTGAAGAGGGCATAACGTCTTTCAGTCTCCGGTAGCTCATTATATGGTGGGGCTTCTTCAGCACGAGTCACTTGCTCTTCCTCTTCTTCAGAAGATAGTCCAAAAGTCTCACCTTCAGGCCAGTTTGTTATAATTTCTAGAATCCCAGGGCGATTCGGGTTTCCAATACGGGCACGCTGTGTGATGAGGGCGATCCATTTGCTCCATGTGGTGTTGGTGGCGTGATGCGTGGAAGGAACCTTTCCCTTGAACATCCAACCCAGCACCGGTAGTCGGGGTGTCAGAAGCAACTGTGCTTCAGTGCCGATTACCTCTGAGGCAGCTTGGACTCCTTCATAGGCTGCCAAGATTTCCTTCACTGTGGGAGTGTAGTTGGCTTCAGACCCTCTGTAGCTTCGGCTCCAGAATCCCGGTGGTCGGCCAGGAGTCTCACCAGGCACCTTCTGCCAGAGGCTCCAGGACAGACCATTGTTCCTGGCTGCAGAGTAGAGCACGTTCTTCACCTCTGGTCCTGTTCTGACTGGGCCAAGGGCTACCGCATGAGCGATTTCCTGCTTGATCTGGGCGAAGGCTTGCTGCTGTTCAGGGCCCCAGTGGAAATCATTCTTCTTGCGGGTAACCAGGTAGAGAGGGCTCACGAAGTGGCTGTACTCGGGAATGTGCATCCTCCAGAAACCTATGGCGCCTAGGAAAGCTTGTGTTTCCTTCTTGCTGGTGAGTGGAGACATCGCAGTGATCTTATTGATGACCTCGGTGGGAATCTGACGTCGTCCATCTTGCCACTTTACTCCCAGGAACTGGATCTCTTGGGCAGGTCCCTTGACTTTGCTCCTTTTGATGGCAAAGCCAGCTTCCAGGAGAATCTGGATGATTTTCTCTCCTTTCTCAAACACTTCCTTTGCTGTGTTTCCCCACACGATGATGTCATCGATGTATTGCAGATGTTCTGGAGCCTCACCCTTTTCCAATGCAGTCTGGATCATTCCGTGGCAAATGGTGGGACTATGCTTCCACCCCTGGGGCAGTCGGTTCCAGGTGTATTGCACACCCTTCCAGGTAAAAGCAAACTGGGGCCTGCATTCTGCTGCCAAAGGAATGGAGAAGAAGGCATTGGCAATGTCAGTAGTGGAGTACCACTTCGCTGCTTTGGACTCCAGCTCGTACTGAAGTTCCAACATGTCCGGCACAGCGGCGCTCAATGGTGGCGTGACCTCATTCAGGCCACGGTAGTCCACCGTCAGCCTCCATTCTCCACTGGACTTACGCACTGGCCATATAGGGCTGACCACCCCTTGGCTCTCCAGTTTGGGAATCATCTCATGGATGGGAACCACAGAGTCTCTGTCAGTGCGGTATTGCCGACGGTGCACTGTTGCTGTGGCGATTGGCACCTGTTGTTCTGCAACTCTTAGCAGTCCCACGGCAGAGGGGTCATCTGAGAGGCCAGGCAATGTACTCAGTTGTCTGATATCTTCTGTCTCCACAGCAGCTATCCCAAAAGCCCAACGATGTCCTTTTGGGTCCTTGAAATATCCATTTCTGAGATAGTCTATGCCGAGAATGCACGGGGCCTCCGGGCCCGTCACGATGGGGTGTTTCTGCCACTCGTTCCCAGTTAAACTCACTTCAGCTTCCAGTACAGTCAGCTGCTGGGATCCTCCTGTCACCCCAGAAATAGAAATGGGTTCTGCTCCCACATACCTTGATGGCATCAGAGTACATTGAGCACCAGTGTCAACCAAAGCCGTGTATCTTTGTGGGTCAGATGTGCCAGGCCATCGGACCCACACAGTCCAAAAGACCCGATTCTGCCTTTCCTCTACCTGGCTAGAGGCAGGGCCCCTCTATTCCTGGTCATGTTGCATGTTGCTCCCTTCCGGTGAATACGTTCCTGAGGTCCCTTCAAGGGGATCGGTCATATTATCATTCCGGTACCGTCTGGAGTTCTGTGTGCGAGAGACCGGAGCAATATTGACTCTAGATGCGCTTCTTGTGGTAGTTGTCCCTCTTTTTAGTTCACGTACCCGAGCTGCTAAGGAGGAGGTGGGTTTTCCATCCCACTTACTCATGTCTTCTCCATGTTCCTGAAGGAAAAACCAGAGGTTACCTCGTGGGGTGTATCCTCTCTCCCTGGTTGGGGGACGCCGGCTCCTAATGGCAGAGACTCTTGTTGGTTCTGGCGAGATCTGGTAAATCTCTTCCTTAAGTTCCTTTTTCAATTTCTGATGGCCTTCTTCAATCAAGCTCCGGACTTGCTCAGCCAAAAGACTTGTTTCCACGGATGAGACATGGGTGCGAAACGGGGCTGTGACGGTGTCCTCGTAAATCCTCAGTTTGTTCACCAAGACGCCCACCCTGTCTTCGCCTTCCCTCCATTGCAGCGTCGCCAGGTAATGGGAGTATATCTCTGGTCCAAGGCGTGCGAACCTCAACCACATCTGTGACGTGCACTGGACACCATCTGGGCTCTTAGGAAATCTCTCGTCTTCTGAGAAAATGATCTCCAGCACAGCCAATTCCCTCAGGCACCGGATACCTTGTTCCATTGTGCTCCATTTTCCTTGGTGCACCTGGAGGTCTTCTTTACAAAGGTACCTGTCCCTTACACTTGTAAGCAGTCGCCGCCAGAGGCTGAGGGTTTCTTGGGTTCTCCCGATCCCCTGGTCAATGACCACATCCCAGGACAGAGATCCCAGCTGCCTGGCCTCACTTCCATCCAGAATGGTGTCATTGGCTGCAGTGTCCCAAATGCGGAGCAGCCAGGTCAGGATAGACTCGTTCGTCTGGCGGGTGAATTCCCTCCGCAGGTCACGCAGCTCACCCAGGGATAGCGACCGAGTGATGATCTCTGGCTCTGCCTCTTCTGCTGGGTGCGAAGGTCCTGCTGCATCCTCGTCAGTCACTATGCGGACTGATTTGCTTTTTGATTTCTTCTTCTGCACGAGGGCAACTGCAGTTGGTTTAGGCTGTTCTGGTTCAGTGATGGTTTGCATGGGGACGCTGACAGTGCTTTTGGTTCCTTTCTCCTCTGAGTCAGTCTGCGTAGACATGGACGCTGTTGTTTTGCATTTGGTTCCTTTCTCCTCTGTGACAGTCTCTGTAGAGATGGACACTGTTGCTTTTTGTTTGGTTTCTTTCTCCTCTGTGTCAGTCTGCGTAGAGATGGATGCGGTTGCTTTGCTTTTGGTTCCTTTCTCCTCTGTGACGGTCTGCGTAGAAATGGATGCGGTTGCTTTGCTTTTGGTTCCTTTCTGTGTGACAGTCTGTGTAGACATGGTATTTGCTGCTTTGCTCCTTTTTACCTCCTCCTCAAGCAGACGTTGCACCACACTAAGTAGTGTTTTGTTTCTAAGCATGGTGTACACAATGAAGGCCATAGAGAAAAAAGAGAAGAGAACTGACAAGAAGATTATACCATCCTTAACATCCAGAGGGAACTCAATTTTTTCAAAAACTGCTGTGCCTGGCCTGAAAGGCTGGAAGAAACCACTCTCTACTCCTCCCACCAGGGGCTGGCTGTGATTGTTGAAGAGGGGTCCCAGACATAGGAGCCCAGACTAGGACAGCCAAACAAAATTGAGTATATATTCCGAATGGTATTCATGGCCTCGCAGGTTATTATGCTATAGACATAATAAACCAATAAAGCAATTCTCATACCATTCCCTGGTTTTAACAGGAGTAATACAACAGGCAGGTAGTTCTCCATGTGAGGAAAAATATAGAGAGCAAGATACAGTACCCATGCAGACCAGCTGAGCACCATGGTGAATAGGTTTCTGTTTATACAAAATTGTAATTCTGACTTTTTCTCAGAGCAAGCCCCACCTTGGGCACCAAATTATGTACTAGTTTGAAAACAAACCAGTGGGAGGCACCAAGTCAGAATAACAATTTAATGGAAATTAAAGAAAAGGAAGAAAAAAGTAAAAGAAAACACTGTCAAACTGACAGAGTCAAGGTACAACCTGACACCCTGTTAGGCAGGGTGGTGGTAGCAGTCTGGTAGAATGGTGGCTGCAGTCCTCTGAAGCAGTGATCCTGTAGTAAAAGAGTCTGCTCTTCCTCAGGAAGTCCAGTGGTGGCTGTGTAGCTCCTGTCCTCTGGAAATCCAGTGGGAAGGGTTGTCTCTGGTGGTCAGAGTCCCAGATTATATCCACGATGGGATGCTTGGTTCCTCCCTCTGGGTGGAGCATCTCACAATGGGGTAATGAGTCATGAGGCCAAGTGTTGATTAGGCTCATTAACAGAAGATAGTCCAGAGGGAGTTATCTCTGAGTCAGGCGGCAGGACAATGATGGGCAATTAACAGAAAGATAGTCTGGGGGGAGGAGGCAAGGAAACACTGCCCCACCTGGTTTCAACAGCTCCTGAGGATGGTAATAGAATACACTGCAACCCAGGACATCATGTTAGATAATATCTCCATTGTAAGCCCCCCCTACAGTCTCCCTTTCCTAATCCCACCTTTCCCTTTTACCCTATGTCCTATTACCCCCAGTGTATTCCCAATCCGTTTTTTCTTCCATGGTTTCCCTCACAAAACCATGCTTTTGCCAATTGTTTCCCCAAAAATCCCTTTCCAATGCCGAGTGGGGGATGAAAAGGGGGAGGGAAGAAGTTAAACCCTCTCCTGCCTCAGTTTCCCCACAAAGCATGCTCAGAGAGTTCTGTCTCCCTTCTGTCAGCCCTAAGATGTTCCACAGAATCTGTTTGGACATTTAAAGACTCAGGAGGGTGGCTTGTTTTGTTTTGAAACTGTTCTTGTTATGTTTATCCAGTTGTTTTCATTCTCCTTTTATTAAAATAAAACGGGTGAGGTGCAGGGATCTCATCCCCCGCCGTGTAGCCCTGGGAGAGGGGCCCTGAGGGGACAGACATGGGGTTTCCCTGCCCCTGCTCAGCCTCGTTCCCATTGGTTGGTTTGTGTTCCCTGCGCGGGCAGAAGGACCCTTGGTCCGGTGACTGGAACAGTTCCTGGGCAGAGCCCTGGCCATGCGGCTGGAGAAATAAACATCTTTGAAACATCTAGCAAGAATCTGTCCATATATAGTTCCTTTCCACGGGACTCCTGGTTTGATATATGTATGTTGCAGTATCCCCACTGCAACAAAATACCAGGAGGGTTGTCCCTTTAACATACAGGGGAAACTGAACATTCTCAAAAGATAATGTATCACATTTAAAGGGAAAGGAGATGAAAGGCTGGGAAACCCCGTCTCCTCTGCCTCCAAGAAACTGGGTGCAATTACTAATAAACCCCCAAAAGAGGCTACTGAAACTAGGACTGGGGTTAGGACGGAGAAATCACATATCATACATATCATTATCACAGAGCACAGCAAAATAGAAATCCTGATTCGTGCCCCTGCTCGGTAGAAGTTTCGTATCAGGTACAGGATTGGAGCATGTTGTGGATAGGCGAACAGGACTAGGGACCAGAAAGGCATCAGTGCCTCAGACAAGCCTAAGGACCAGAAAGACATGCGGACTTCAAGCCAGAGAGACATTATGAACTCAACCAACATGGTGTCTACTTTACCCTAGCACAAAGCAGTTAAATTCAAACCAAAATGTGGGAGACAGAGGAGTAGAAACTCCTGCAATTAAAGGAGGCTTTGATTTACAACCCTGGAAGTGACTAGGTCTGTCTTAATTGACAGAGATTTATAGATCTTAAGCAAACGGATCTGTCTTGGGGTGACCTTATGATGTGTATCCCATATCGCTGCCCTATGCCCAGAAATTAACTTTGTGCCTTTCTATGCCTCTAAACTGAGCCTGAGAGAGGGAAGGAAAAACTGAGCAAAACTTTTTCAAAGCAGTTTGCAGCTTGTTCAAGGTCACACAGAGATAGCAACTTTTGCCCAGCTGCGGCAGGGGAGGGAGGAAGCACCCGGCTTGCTGTTTCCCGAGTCAGTTTTTGGCCCGTTGTTCAGCTTCTTTTTCTCTGGAGAGAGACTGAGAGTTGAATTTTTTTCCCTTCCCTGGAATTTCGGATTTTCTCCCTTTTCCACTGGACTGCTCAATATAAGAACACATTGGGACGACTTTCCACCGGGCACAGAGGGCCTGGCCCTGGGCCAAGCCCCAGCTCCAAGGAGACCAAAGGGAGGACTCTAACACTTTCCCAGGTTTTTTCTCCACAGCGAGAGATTTTATTATTTAGCATTATTATCCTTTTCCCATGTGTTTGTTAAATAAATAGTTTTTATCTCTTTCACTTTCCTTTGAGGAAAATTTATTTTCCCCGAACCTGGTGGGGGAGGGGTTGTGACCTGCCTTCTCTCAGAGGATATATTTCTAAATTTGGCCAAACCGGAAAAGGATCACGTGCCTGTGTTCCTATAGTTATAAGTAAAAATGTACACTGGGCGTTCTGGTGGAGGGTTTTAAATATAATAGCGTGATTTTATATAGTTTAAGTTAAGAATGTAGATGGTATAATAGAGACATCTGTGTGTACGTGACATGAGAAGTTATCGGTCAAGACACAGCTGCATTGCAGTGAGAAGTGCCACAGGTGATAGGTCATAAATCCAAAACAAAGTGTCGTTTTAAGTGCCTATTGGATTAGAAAGTTATAAATTACAATGTAACTCTAAATCTTGTGACTAGCTGCCATTATTTGGAGGTATTGTAAAATCTCACGCCTCATCTGATGCGTTTTGTTATTTTAAACAAGAAATCCGTGTAACTGCATAGTCTCATCCCCGAAAGTTATTTCCTCTGACGAGTGAACACGCGGGAAATTCGACAATTGGTGCCCGGTGTGTGGTGGATTTATGGCGGTGAAGTCGGAATCAGGAAGAGGATGCCCCCGGTCGAAGTGAGCCTGATTTAGTCTAACCCTGAAAGGAAGGGTGATCCAGCGGCAGCTAAAGCTGAAAGGTAGCTTGAAGGAGGATCGCTGGCCAATTTATCCCATAGCATGCTGGTAGAAGAACTGCCTTCTAAGTCGAGTGAAGGTAGGGACCAGGAAGGACAAGATGGGTGAAAATATCTCAAAAGAACAAAGACATGTTTATAATAAATTAGATGCCTTGCTCAAGTTACATTCTGAGCCTCTTCCCAGCAGGGGAGTGAAGGATTTATTGCTTTGGGTTTTTCGTAATTGTCCTGATGTTAACTTTGAACTTCTTCTTACTAAATCAGCCTGGGATGATACTGCAACTAGACTTTACGATCTCACTTCGAAACGCGATAAAGCGGCGGCTGTGTTAATCCCTGCTTGCCGAGTGGTGATAGAATTGTTGAACAGCTCAGTGATTAATGGTGGCTCTGAAATTTTAACTGCGCCATGGGCTAACTTACAGTCGCCCCCCTCCAGCTGCTTGTGATATTGCACCCGACAGGGGGGATGGTGAAGAAGGGAGGGGGGAGGCCTCAGAAGTGATGCATGATGCTGGAGGGCGGGAGGCCCCGGAAATTACATCTCCGGAAGTGACATCCCCAGAAATGACAACTCGGAAACGATGAAAACAAAGATGGATGCCCCCATGACAACTCGGAGGGTTGCTAGTAGCAAAGCAGATGTGCAAACTCAGGATGAGTGTTTACCATCAGTGGATGAATCTAATTTAAGCCTTCAAGATATGAATAGGCTTTCCTCTGCCGATAAGCAGAGAGAAGTAAATCTGAGAGAAAAGCCTGTTTTAACAAATTGGAATGCTATACATCGGGAGGTATCTAAAGAGGATGATCTTATCCCAGCTCGTAAATCGTTGTTAGCATTGCCAGTGAAGTATGGCAGAGCAGGAGCAAACCCAAGATGGGAAGCTCTCAAACATGATGACATTAAGGATTTAAGGAGAGCTATAAAAGAGAGTGGCTTGGGATCTCCCTACTTTAAGCAGCTGTTAAAAGCAACTTTAGATCACGTGGACTTGACACCTTTTGACTGTAAAAATATTGCTCCAATGCTTTTAACTGGTCCACAGTGTTTACTGTGGGATTTAAAGTGGCATAGACTTCTTGGAAAACTAATAGAGAATTATGCAGGAGGTCCTAATACAGCTCTGACACTTGCACAACTGGCAGGGGATCCACCTCATGACAGGCCAGAAGATCAAGCAGACCTGGCAAGGACGGTCCTTGCTGACCTTAAAGAAGCAGCTAAAAGGGCACTTTTGCAAATTGAGCCTGTGGGTTCTCCACAAGGTGCCTACACACAAATTAAGCAGGGTCCTACCGAGATCTTTTCTTCCTTCATTGATCAGCTGACCCAGGCTTTGGAGAGACAGTGTGATGATGATGTTGCTCATCCAATTTTGTTACAGAATCTTGCTTATGTTAATGCTAATGAGGAGCGTCAGTGAACTATTAGAGCTTTACCAGGGATATAACCAAGTATTTCAGATATGCTTGAAGCATGTAGTAAAGTTGGTACTGCACAGAATATGGCTGTAGTTCAAGCTGATACATTAGGAGAAAGACTGGAAAGAGCTATTAACAATCAAGCTAAAATGATGGACAAAAGGCTCTCTGCTCAAGTGGAGGTGTTGGATAAGAGACTTATAACAGCACTTAATGCTCTTGCTGTAAGCAATCCCTGAGCAATGCCACAAGCTGATACAGCTAAGAGATAAGGGACATCACCAACCTAGACTTCCTTCTCTCTCTATGATTCCAAGAGATTGGTTGCTAGTTATCATTGATTTAAAGGACTGTTTTTCAACATTCCACTTCAACCAGAAGATGCGATTAAGTAAAGCCTTGTATGTTTATAACTTTTTGAATAGTTCTTCTGCAGAGCCTGATCCTCCAATATTTAGACATTTCTCTAATAGTACACATGCAAGATTAAAAGAAAATCCTTTAGTTCTGATTAGAAATCCAGAAACAGGACAAATAGAAGATACATTTCCACTAATAACCTGGGGCAAAGGGTTTGCTTGTGTCTCTACAGGTACAGGACCTAGGTGGCTTCCTGCCAAGAATGTGAAACCATACCACGTGCAGAAAGAAGTTGACAACTCTATGAGTAGAGAGTACGCAGACGTGAACTACACAGAGACTACAGCCCATACCTGCAATCTTTTGTTTTATTGCTAAAGCTGTAAATTTTAGGTTTTAGGTCAATATAAGAGTGCATAAATGAAAATATTGTAAAGCTCTTTTGGCAAATAATCCTCATCTTTCTATTTAAAGAAGGTACAAAATATTTTTGTGTCTCATCATTAAATGAAGTGTAAACAAAATTGGGAAAATACAAAAAATATTCTTAAAAATTCATTTAGACATTGAAATTTGAGAAGGAGTCTTTTGCCAAGAGAACTTTCAAGAAACATGAAATTTAATCAAATGTTAAGTTTGTTTTTTGCTTTGTTTGTTTTAGTTGCTTTTAGTAGTGTAGCTTTGTGTAGCTATGTCTGTCCACTACAACTCCAGAAAATCCATTTTCAACTTGTGTAGCCAATGTTCCAATAGAGAATTGGCCAATCCCAGAGAAAATTGATAGACCCCTACGAGATACCTTTGCAGGATCAAAAGTTTGGGAACACTATACTGTGGAAGGTATCTTTTCAGCTTTATACCGGCTAGCGCTTGAATTTCAATGCCTTAGAAAGCCTCGAGCAGCCTTGAGAGGTAGCACGGGCGATCTAGCACTTTAGTAGCTCTAAAATTGGTACCTGAATCAGCTGCAGAGCAAATACCATCAGCAGAAGCAAAGAGGGAGAAATATAGCTCCCTGCTCGCTCAATTCCCTGCAGTTAGAAGCTTTCAAATGAGACAGACAACCAGAGATGTTCACAGGAAAGTAGCTGAGCTGAGAGAGAGGCGGAGCCTCCCCTAGACCATCTTTTATTAGGAGAAGGGGAAAGGGGAGGACTGGGGGCGGACCCGGGGTGACCGACCAATCAGACACTGCTAAAGAGTCTGAGTTACATTTGGCTTTGCCCGCGCTTGGAACAAAGGAGCTCGGAGCACATGGGCAGGAGCACGTGTCTTTGGGAGGGGGAGGGGAAGCTCAGAACAGGCAGCAACAATTCCCTATTTTTTTTTCTTTAAAGCTGGGTTGTAACTCTTAGTAACCTAAAAGTGCATAGAACAGTAACAAAACAACAGTGCAAAATATAATTGTAATTTATCGTCCCTACAACTCGACAGTACCTAGGATGCCTTTAAACTAGTTCCCCAGTCAAAACTCAGGGGTTTAGTCAGGACATCTATGGTATGGAGCATCAGGACGAAGATTTACAAAATACAGTGCAAAACCTGAGTGCAAAACAGTGCAACTTAACTTAAGGGATTAACATCTAAACCTGCAGTAGGGGGTTTACATGAAGGTGCAAAATCAGGATTCTTTTTACGGCATCTCCTCCAGGAGGCAGTTTTAACCTCCTTAACTTTTGAGGAAGTGACATAAGGTTTTACCCATTTCCCTGGGATCCATCTCAGTCCTTGAGGGGTAGATACACTGGCATACCCACGTCCCCAAGTTAAAAGTTTGTATGGTCCTTGGATTTTTTGAGTCTCTGGGTCCCGGATCAGGACTTCTGGATTTTCCTTCAGTTCCTGTCTCCCGGTGTTCTGGAAATGACGATAGATGGGAGGGTTTGGATCCTCAAAGGTGCCATTTAGGAAGTTTATGGTAAACAGTGCTTTGCTGAGTCTGAGGACAGGTGAGTTGAGTTTGGTGGTCCCTGATTGTTGTAGCAGCATTCGCTTGAGGGTTTGATGGGCACGTTCAACAATGCCTTGTCCAGTTGGGGAGTGAGGAATACCTGTAACATGACGAAATCCCCATTGCTGACGAAAGTTTTTAAACTCCTGAGTGGTGTAGGCAGGTCCATTATCAGTTTTTCTCTCCTCAGGTATGCCGAGCACAGCAAAAGCTTGGACAAGATGTTTTTCAACATCCTTAGCCTTTTCACCTGCATGTGCAGAGGCATACATAGCACCAGAGAAGGTATCAATAGAAACATGAACGTATTTTAATCTCCCAAATTCAGGGAAATGTGTGACGTCCATTTGCCACACTTCACTGCTATTAATGCCTCTGGGATTGACCCCCATGCCCAGTGATGGAAGCTGTAGCTTCTGGCAGTTGGGACACGTTGCCACTATTGCTTTTGCCTGTGTCCGCGATAGATGGAACATGCGGATAAGAGCAGGAATATTTTGATGGTACATGGCATGGCTCAATTTTGCTTGTTCAAAAACTTGGGGGAGCTTTGGTAAGTCGGCTGATAGAACTATGTCTGCTGGCATAGCCAGAGCATCAGCTCTACGATTACCTTCTGCAATAAATCCTGGCAGGTTTGTATGTGACCTCACATGCATGACAAAATTGGGATGCTCTCTGTGGGAAACCAGATAAATTAATTTTGAGAGCAAATCATAAAGTTTCTTGTTTGAGATTTCTTTTAGGAGAGCATGCTCAGCTCTAACAGTTACTCCAGCTACATATGCTGAGTCTGTGACCAAATTAAAGGGTTCTTTGAACCTCTCAAATGCTCTAACGACAGCTGCTAATTCAGCTACTTGTGGTGATCCCTGGATTACCTCGATGTCAGATTCCCACTTTTGCGTCTTTGGATTTTTCCATGTGACCACAGACGTTTTACTCTTTCTTGAAGCATCAGTAAAAACGGTAATCGCATCGAGGGGTTTTCTACTTTGAATCTCTCGAGGGATGAAAGAGAATGGCAGATTAAACATGTCATGTTTTGGGTAATGATTTGAGATTTGGCCTGAGTAACTATCTAATGCAAATTGTAAATTTATATTATTTTGAAGTAGGTGATCTAATGCGTCAGTTGTTACAGGTAAGTAAATGCATGCAAAGTCACATCCTGCCAGGGTGCGGAGCCTTGCTCTACCCTTCGTGATAATTTTTGCCATTAGTTCTTGTGGCTGTGTGATGGTTTTAGGAGGTTGGAGTGGAAGGAATACCCATTCAATTATGATGAGGGGTTCCTTCTGCTCTTTGTCCCACTGAAATATGAGGCCATGAAAGCGTGGTACCTTCCCTAGAATGACAAGCTTAAAGGGGAGGGAGCGCTGATACCTGTGTGCTTGTCTGGTGGAAATGAGCTCTTGTATCTTTTTGAGAGACTGCCTTGCCTCTTCTGTCAGGGATCTAGGGGTTGCTGGACCGCCTTCCCCTTTTACTAGGTTTGCAATAGGAGCTACATCCTCTGTGGTGAGTCCTAACCAGGACCTTAAATACTTCAGTGTCCCACAGATCTGTTGCACTTCCTCTAGTGTTTTTGGGTTATTATTAATGGTGACAGGTGTTGGGGTGATAGAGGTTTCTGTGATTTTGAATCCGAGGTATTTCCAAGGGCTTGTTCTCTGCATTTTTTCTGGTTGTAATTCAAAGCCCTTGGCCTCTAGGGCCTCAATCACCATGTTAAGTGCCTGCTCGAGATACTGATTATTGGGAGCACACACCAGCACATAATCCATGTAATGCAGGATGATGGCTTTCTCTGCTTTGGCACGGATGGGAGATAGAATTTTAGCAATATACTCTTGGCAGAGAGTTGGGGAATTTTTCATACCTTGGGGAAGCACAAACCAATGATAACATTCCATGGGAGTTTCACGATTAAGAGATGGTACAGAAAATGCAAATCGGGGGGCATCTGCAGGGTGGAGTGGAATATGAAAGAAGCAATCTTTAATGTCAAGAACAGCTAAATGCCAATGTTGTGGGAGCATTGAAGGTGATGGCATACCTGGTTGAAGGGGTCCCATTTCTTCAATAACCTTATTAATTTCCCTAAGATCTTGGAGTAGCCTATATTTGTTCTTTCCCGGTTTTTGTATTACAAACACGGGTGTGTTCCATGGGCTGTTAGTTGGAACTATATTTCCTTTAGCCAATTGTTCAGCTACTAATGTTTTGAGTGCCTCTTTCTTTTTTTAGCGACCACAGGTTAACCCACACGGGTTCATCTGTTTTCCAAGTTAATTTATGTGGATGGCACTCTGCTTCAGTGGCCTGCAAGGGAAAATTTTGATGTCTAGGGGTGATATCAATTTTTGTTCCCCGCTGAGACATGGCATCCCTTCCCCACAGGGTGAATTTGGTGTCTAGGACATATGGATGAAGTGTCGCTATTTGTCCTTCAGGACCTTCAATTTGGATGGTGTGTTTGGACTGCTTTGCAATTTGGGTACCTCCAATCCCTTGTATGATGCCCTGAAATTGCAACTCCCATTGCGTAGGCCACTTATCAAATGGAATGACAGACACATCAGCACCTGTGTCTAACATTCCCATTATACCGATTTTATGTGATTTGTAACGGAGCTTACATTCTATTACAGGTTTGTCGTTTCCCAAAACCTCAGTCCAACAGATGGCTGGGATATGACCATCTGTGGGCAGGTATTTGGGCAGTGGAATGGCCTGTGCAATGACTTGACCCTTTGGCATAAAGTACGGTGGATATATACATTGTACCATTAGGTTAGAACACCCGTTCTGATCCATTTTCATGAGTGTGGGTGTAACCTCTATCCCAGCAGGTGTTTTCCGAGTGTCCCCAGTAACAAAAAGGTATGTAAATTCTGGCATGTGGTCCACATTCTGGAATGAGATGGGTATGAGAGTCTGTTTGTTGTTGTTGAAATGGTGTGCTTTATCACAGGTTACCTTAAACCTGAGTCCAGAAGCCCAAGTTGCTTTGTCTGCAGCCCTATTTATGTCTGAACGCGGAGCTGTTAGGGTGCGTTGAGTCGCTAGTTTCCCTGCTGTTGACCTGGGGAAACAGTCTTTGGAGAGTTTTTATCAGCATTTATAATCGCTCTGCAATTGCGAGCTACATGTCCCTTTTTCTGACAACGATAGCATATAAAGTTACCAGGCGATTGAGTTTCTCCTGTACCCGTAACATTCTCTACAACTTCCCCAACCATCCCCACTTTTTTCAAAAAGGGAGCAGCTGTGTTCAGCTGCACCTTCTTTGTACAGACTTCGAGGACTGATTCAACGGTAGGAGGAGGATGCAGAGGGAGAGTGAGAATGACTTGTTTGCAAGCATCGTTTGTATTAACTTGGAGAAGTTCGAGTAGGAGCGCTTGTTGGAGGTTAGGATTAGGGACCTGGGAAGAGACAGCTTCGCACAAACGGTTATAAAAGTGAATAATATTTTCATTTGGCAATTGCTTGATGGTAGTATAATGAGAATTAGGAGTTTGAGATGGTAGTAATGTTAAGGCCTTTTCAGCAGCACGTGTGATTTCAGTAAGAACTGGACGAGGGATAAGCATTGCTTGTTTTTGAGGATTTGCCATATTGTCACCAGATAAAAGGTCTAATGTGATATAATTGTTTTCAAAATCCAGGTAATTATCTGGAGTTTGCCACAAAATTTTCAATAAATCAGATAAAATTATTTTCCCTTGCTTTTTCCACATCATAAAATCACCAGGTGTGAGAAGAGTTTGCATTAATGTAAGTAAATCATGAGGTACAAGTAAGTGAGTTGCAAAAGTAGCACTTAAAAGGCTCTTAAAATAATTACTATGCATTCCAAACTCCTTAATTGCCTTGCACAAATCCTTAATATCAGAATAAGGAAGGGGCTTCCAGTCAGGGTTAGCTCCATTGCTAGTACAAGAGAGTGTAGTAGAAGCAGTTGGAGTTACTTCCTGGTAGCCATGGGTTCCCGGATTCAGAGGCGCAGTCACAGGATTGTGGGAACCTGGGGCGGGACAATGGGAAGCAGGGGCGGGGAGTGGAGGGGCAGGGGCGGGGAGTGGAGACAGGAACAGGGCTGGAGGAGGGGAGGGGTTGGGGGCGGGGTTGTGGGAGGCAGGGGCGGTACTTGAGCCATGGGTGGGAACAGAGGGAAGGGTGAAACACGACGCTGTGGTGGCGGGGTCAGGGGCGGGGTCAGGTTGTGACGCAGGAGTGGGAGGGGATGGGGACAAGAAGGGATTTGTGGGATGGGGGAGAAAGGGATTGTGGGAGGTGTAGTTTGGAGAGGAAGGAACATTGCGTCCGCCATTACTGGAGACAAACAAACTCAGAGAAAAGGGGTTGGGGGGAGGGGGTTTTTTCCCAGGCTGTGAGCACATGGCAATGGCTGTCCCTGGGAACAAAGAGATCAGGGGAGAAGGGGTTTTTACACGCGGTTGAAACATGAGGGCTAGAAACTGGGGAAAAGGGAGTGGAGAAAAGGGGTTGGGAAGGTCCTGGGACGGGCTCCGGATTCCCATCCAAGGCAGGGTGCTGAGGAAACACGGGTGAGCCAGGAGGACGATAGCTCTCCTGTGCTGAGAAGCAGTCTGCTCTAGCTGTGTTTTCCAGCATAGGAGAAGAGGGGTCCGGGACACAGGGGTTGGAAGAGGGAATAAGGGAATTAACAGGGGGGTTTTGCAGTGGCTTTTCGCGTACTGCCTTTTTCTCTGGCAGAGTATAACTTAGTAACAGGAGAGGAAAGAATTTTGAAACTGTTTCGTCTCCTGCATGCCTAAGAGAGGAGAGTTTTCTCCCCACCTTATCCCAAAATTCAGCAGATCTTATGTCTTCAGAGGTCAGATTAGGAAAGTACTGAAAAAGCCAGTGTACAAAAGATTGAACTAGATTTTTAGGGTATTTATGCCCAGTTAAAGAAAGGTAACTTTGAACTTGGTGGTATATTTCTCTATGGTGTGCAGAAACTTCAGATCCCATTGTGAATGCAGCACCAAACCTCAACCCCTTACTCGCCAAAAAGGAGGAAAAAAAAGAGAAAGTTTACACAGGCACCAGCTTAAGACAGGAGCCCCTAAACCAGCAGGGAAATACTCACCAGAATTCTGGATTTTACCACAGGAAAGCAGGTCTGGAGAAAAAAAACACGCGAGAAGGGTCTTCTGCTTACCAGCCGTTCCCTCGCCGCGTGGTGTGGGGGAGGGTACAGGCTGAGCCTCTGGGCTCGATGTTACACAAAAAGTAACACCTCGCTACACAGAGCTGGCACAGCAGGACGTGCAGAGCTAACTCCAGCAGACACAGCTGCCGGGACACCCTGAAAGTCTCTCAGAACTGGAGTTCAGAGATAGCACGTTGGGCGCCAAATGTGGAAGGTATCTTTTCAGCTTTATACCAGCTAGCGCTTGTATTTCAATGCCTTAGAAAGCCTCGAGCAGCCTTGAGAGGTAGCACGGGCGATCTAGCACTTTAGTAGCTCTAAAATTGGTACCTGAATCAGCTGCAGAGCAAATACCATCAGCAGAAGCAAAGAGGGAGAAATATAGCTCCCTGCTCGCTCAATTCCCTGCAGTTAGAAGCTTTCAAATGAGACAGACAACCAGAGATGTTCACAGGAAAGTAGCTGAGCTGAGAGAGAGGCGGAGCCTCCCCTAGACCATCTTTTATTAGGAGAAGGGGAAAGGGGAGGACTGGGGGCGGACCCGGGGTGACCGGCCAATCAGACTCTGCTAAAGAGTCTGAGTTACATTTGGCTTTGCCCGCGCTTGGAACAAAGGAGCTCGGAGCACATGGGCAGGAGCACGTGTCTTTGGGAGGGGGAGGGAAAGCTCAGAACAGGCAGCAACACTATACCCCAGTAAATACATGGGAATGGTGGACTCCCTATCTTCCTAAAGCCTCTGATGAACCCCAAGAATTAGAAATCCTTGGTTCTGTAAAAGTAAAATTCTGTGTTGAGTACCATTCTACAAACTTTAATCAATCACTGATGAGAGATGTTTCTCCACATCACCCTGTGTATAAGAACCACTCCTTTTGGTGTAATTGTACTTATATAGTCTCATCTGCACCTAGCTCTATTCCTCTGCAACTACCAAAAGGAATGTTTTTTGTATGTGGAGACAGAGCATGGCCAGCTATCCCTTCAAACATCAAAGGTGGTCCGTGTACTTTGGGAGAGCTTACCCAACGAGACACAGACAAAAAAGATCTGCTCCGCATCAATATGGACCAGAATGTATAGATGATTTTACCCCATGGGGTTATGGAAAAAGTCTTGCAACATCTCTTCTTATGCCACCAGTTGCCGCAGTAGCTGTGTTAAAGCAGTTGGATCAGTTGGGATGTTGGCTGAGTAAACAATCTAATGCCACATCCCTTGCATTAAGTGGCCTTTTAGCAGATGTCAAAGATGTGAGGCATGCAACTTTGCAAAACAGAGCAGCCATTGATTTTCTTTTGCTGGCCCGTGGACATGTATGCAAAGACTTTTAAGAGATGTGCTATATGAATCTGTCTGACCACTCAGAATCTATTCATAAGAGCATACAATAACTTAAAGAGGGTGTGTCAAAAATAAGAATTGATGATGGAACTTGGCTAGATAATTTGTTTAGTGGATGGGGCTTAGCATCGTGGGTAAAGAAATGTCTTACAACAGGCCTATACATTTTGGAAGTTATAGTAATAGTTCTCATAATGGTACCGTGTCTGTTTCAATGTGTACAGTGAATGATTGATAAATCCATCAAAGGAGTTATTTTGGTGCAGAAAGGAGGGGGAGATGTGGGAGACAGAGGAGTAGAAACTCCTGCAATTAAAGGAGGTTTTGATTTACAACCCTGGAAGAGACTAGGTCTGGCTTAATTGACAGAGATTTATAGATCTTAAGCAAGAGGATCACACGCCAGTGTTCTTATAAGTAAAAATGTACACTGGGTGTTCTGGTGGAGGGTTTTAAATATAATAGTGTGATTTTATATAGTTTAAGAATGCAGATGGTATAAGAGAGACATCTGTGTGTACGTGACATGAGAAGTTATCGGTCAAGACATAGCTGCATTGCAGTGAGAAGTGCCACAGGTGATAGGTCATAAATCCAAAACAAAGTGTCGTTTTAAGTGTCTATTGGATTAGAAAGTTATAAATTACGATGTAACTCTAAATCTTGTGACTAGCTGCCATTATTTGGAGGTATTGTAAAATCTCACGCCTCAACTGATGTGTTTTGTTATTTTAAACAAGAAATCTGTGTAATCACGTAGTCCCATCCCTGAAAGTTATTTCCTCTGACAAGTGAACACGCTGGGAATTTGACACCAAAATGTAATTAGTACCGGTTTTTCACTTTCCTTCAAGCCACGCAGTTCGGCGCCACTAATTATTTGTGCCAGTTTGGACAAATTTGGAGGAAAATATCCTCTGATAGAAAGCAGGTTACAACCAGCCCTCTCCCACCAGGTTCGGGAAAAAATAAATTTTCCTCAAAGGAAAGTGAAAGAGATAAAAACTATTTATTTAACAAACACACAGGAAAAGAATAATAATGCTAAATAATAAAACCTCTTGCTCTGCTGAGAGAAACCTGGGAAAATTTCAGAGTCCTTCTGTAGATCTCTCTCCTCTCTTTCTCCTTGGAGCTGGGACAGGGTGGGACCCCTTCTCCAGGGCCTCCACCTCAATGGAAAAAGTCCAGATGTGTTCTGATGTTGAAACAGTCCAAAAAAGAAGAAGGGGAAAAAAACCCCAAAGTCCCAGGAACACAAAGGTCCAACTCTGTCTCTCTCCGGAGAAAATGGAGCTGAAAAACTGGCTGGAAAGCAAGCTGCTTCCTCCCGCTCCCTCTGCTGCTGTTAGAGGCAAGAGAGGTTTATCTGTGTCTTTGAAAACATGAAAACAAACTGCAAACTGCTTTGAAAAAGTACACTTTTCTCTCCCCCCTCTCAGGCTCAGTTTAAAGGCATAGAAAGGCACAAAATTAATTTCTGGGCATAGAACAGCGATATGGGATACACATCATAAAATCACCCCAAGACACCATGAAACCAGGGTGTGGAAGATACAATCTGAACTCAATGTGTTATCTTTGAATGTTATCTAATGTAAGATCTGAGTTAGTTCTCAAATTGTAAACAAATTTTGTTGATCTTTCCACTTCAGTTTACATGTCAATTATTAGTTTTGTATCCAAATGAATGTCTTTGGGCTAGAATCATATGCAAATTTTGGTTCCAAACCCAAGTCAGGGTTACCAACTGTGTAGATAATAAGCACAGGAAAAAAATAATTTAAAGTACATCATCTTCATTTGTATCAGTCTCTGTTTTCTCAGTTGTTTCAGGAGCAGAAGCCTTCTCAACTCTGGAGTAGTGAATCCAGGGTCCTTTGCCAGCAACTCTGACTGCGGTGAGGGTGGTCAGCAAAATCTGGAATGGTCCTCTCCACTTGGCCTGTAGAGGATCACTGTCCCACCACTTAACATAGCCCCAGTCTCCAGGCTGGAAGGGATGTGCAGGGGTGTCCAGTCCTATGGGTCTGGATAACACGATGTAATTCTGGAGCTTCTGCAAAGTGGAACCTAAAGCCATTAGATATCTCTGCAAATCAAGTTTTCCCCTCATGTGAATTTCACCTGGAACATGTGGAATTTGATATGGCCGGCCATACAATATTTCATAGGGACTGATGTTATCCCTCCGCCTCAGTTGCATGCGGATCCTCAGTAAAGCTATAGGCAAGGCCTGAACCCACGTCATGGATGTCTCTTGACAGATTTTGCTAATTTTTGCTTTAAGAGTTCCATTCATACATTCAACTTTACCGCTTGCTTGGGGTCTGTAAGGTGTGTGCAGATCCCAAGCAATTCCCAAAACCAAACTAACTTCTTGAATCACATTTGCAACAAAACGTGGTCCCTTATCTGATTACATACCCAAAGGAACCCCAAACCTTGGTATTATATGATTAAGCAAAACTTTCACCACCTCCTTGGCTGTGTTAGTGAGACAGGGGTAAGCTTCGGGCTATCCACTGAAGGTGTCAACCAATACCAGTATGTACCTGTATCCCTCTTTGCGTGGTAACTCAGAAAAATCTATTTGCCAGTAATCTCCAGGAAGATCCCCTGCCTTTATTACTCCTAACACAACTCTTTTCCTCATATCAGGATTGTTTTTGCAGCAGATTTCACACTTGCTCACTAGTGATTGTACAATATCTGCCATTCCCTTTCCTATTACTACCTTTTTCAGATGTTTCAGAAGATTTTCAACCCGAAATGTGTGCTTTCATGTTCTCTTCGAGCTAGCTCTCAACGGATTAGAGGTGGGACTACAACCTGATTTGCAGGTGTGACAGCCCATCTATTTTCTGTGATCTCAGCCTTAAGAAACTTAATTAACTTGTGGTCTGCCTGATCATATTTTGGGGTGAACCCTGACAAATCAATCTTTTTTTGTGGAATTACTGCAAGAACACCTTTTTCTGCAGCTCCTTTTGCTGTGTTATCAGCAAAGTGATTTCCCAATTCTGGAGTGGTTTTCCCTTTCTGGTGACCCCTATAATGCATAATGGCTACTTCTGTGGGTTTTCTGATGCTCTCCAAGAGGGCAAGGATTTGTTCAGCATGTTTGATTTGATTACCTTGAGCGTTCAACAGTCCTCTCTCCCTCCAGATGGCTCCATGGGCGTGGACAACACTAAATGCATATTTGGAGTCAGTCCATATATTTACCTTCTTTCCTTTGCTCAGGTCTAGGGCCCTTGTCAGTGTAATCAGTTCAGCTTTCTGCAATGACACATCTGCCGGCAGGGCCTTTGCCTCGATCACCTTGTCCTGGGTTGTTACTGCATAACCTGTCATTCGTTTACCATTTCTTATGAAGCTTCTCCCATCTGTAAACAGCTCCCATTCTGGATTTTCCAGGGGCACGTCCTTCAGGTCTGGTCTGCTGGAGTAGACCTCCTTGATTGTCTGCAAATACTCATGCTCAGGCACATCGTCAGTTAAGGTAGAGGACAGAAACATGGCAGGGTTAACAACAGAAGTTGTTTTCAGGGTAACATCATCCTGTTCTAACAGCAGTGACTGATATTTAAGCATCTGGTTGCCGGACAGCCAATGTCCTCCTTTCTGTTCCAGTATTGCTGCTACTGCATGTGGCACATACACTACAATGTGTTGTCCAAGGGTGAGTTTCCGGGCCTCTTGAATCAGGATGACAGTAGCCGCCACGGCCTTCAAACACCCAGGCCGCCCTTGGCTAACATTGTCTAGCTGTTTGGAAAAGTAGGCCACAGCCCTCCGTTGGCTTCCGAGGCGCTGTGCTAATACGCCCAGTGCCACATTCAGTCTCTCTTGTGTAAAAAGTTCAAAAGGCTTAGTCAAGTCTGGTAAGCCCAGTGCTGGAGCAGACATTAGAGAGTGTTTCAGCTGTTTAAATGCAGCCCTTGTGCTTTCAGTCGATATTATAAGGCCATTTTCAGCTGCCTTTATTGCTCCATACAAGGGTTTTACCAACAATCCATAATTTGCTATCCACAAATGACACCAACCTACCATTCCCAGAAAAGCCTGCATCTCTCTCACGTTGTGTGGCTCCAGAAGTCGGCAGATGGCTTCTTTCCTTGATGAGCTGTCGGTGTCCACGGAAGATCTCAAGTCCCAAGTAAACTACTGCTTCCTTGGCAATCTGTGCTTTGTCTTTGGAAACTCTGTATCCACTCTGTCCCAAAAAGTTTAACAAGCTTACAGTGAATTGGATGCAGTCATCTCTGGTCTTGGCTGCAATCAAGATGTCATCAACATACTGAAGGATAATCCGTCTTGTCTCTTGTCTCCTCCAATCTTCTAATTCCTTTGCTAGCTGGTTTCCAAATATTGTTGGGCTATTCTTGAAACCCTGGGGTAGGACTGTCCAAGTAAGCTGACTTTTCCTCCCTGTTTCAGGATTTTCCCACTCAAAATCAAAAAGCTCTTGGCTGTTTTTATGTACAGGAATGCAGAAAAAAGCATCTTTCAGGTCTACAACAGTAAACCACCCTAATTCATCTGTCAGTGTGGTCAAAAGTGTATAAGGGTTTGCTACCACTGAGTGTATGTCCTCTGTAATTTTGTTAATTGCCCTCAAATCTTGGACTAACCAGTAACTTTTACCATCAGCTTTCTTCACTGAAAGGATTGGCGTGTTATACCTGGACTCACATTGCACTAATAACCCATGCTGGAGAAATTTTTCAATTATAGGTGCCAGTCCTTTGCAACTCTCTAATTTTAAAGGATATTGTTTTTGCCTTACCGGTGTAGCTCCTGGTTTGAGTGCAATGCTCACTGGTTCTGCCTGTTTGGATCTTCCTGGAACATCACTGGCCCACACAATTGGATTGACAGCATTTTCGACTTCAATGGGGATTTCACCACATCTGTCCTGTATAAAAAGTGCAGCAACTTTGACAAATTTAGTTTCTGGAATGATAACTCGAACGCCGTCCCCTCTTCTAAATTTAATTTTGGCTTCCACTTTTTCTAACCAATCCTTCCCTATCAATGGTTTAGGGGAGTTAGACATATAAAGGAATTGATGAGTTACCCAGTGCTTCCCTGATGCCATGAAGATTTTTTGCCTTTTCTTTTATACCCCTGTTATACCTTTTTTACAACTTCTGTATTCCTAGTGCTTTTTGCCTACATTCTTGGACTTGTTTGTCAAGCTGAGAGACTAAACATTTTAGAAGCTTCGTAGCTAGGGATCAGTGTGCCCCAGACGCCAAGGTCCTCTGGAGAACACATTCTGTAAACCAAGATAGAACCATCCAGGGGAAGGCTCCTTGGGGAGGGGGGCTCATTCGAACCTCTCATTGGGGAATTTTGATAGATATGCTAATTAGTAAAACCTATAATGTTATACCATATCTTTTGGGGGGGGGCATTTTGGTGGGGTGCATTTCGATGCATATGACCTGGACGTGTGCACCTAAGGATCTTTAAAATAAATACCAAGTTAAAATCCCTTTTCCCCTTCTAACCGTGTATGACTCTTGATTTTAAGACCAGGAAAAGGCATCATCCCCAGTTCAAATTTCTAAGGTTGGAAGAAAGGCCGTGTTTCAGTTACCCCTGTTGCCCCAACTACATGAACAGTTTCATGACTCAGTTTCCATTCTAAAGTATTTAACACAGAATACGCCCGCCGGTGTCTACCAGAAATTCTATATCATCTTTCCCCAGCTTTGCTATAACCAAAGGCTCTGCTGGGGGAGAAACCTTCAGTCCCCATCGTTCTGAGTATGAGTCTTGTCCCAATGGGAGTTGGGGAACTGGGGGTTTCTTTTTCAACATTGCACAGTCGACTTTCCAATGTCCTTTTTTCTTGCAATAAGCACAAATATCCTTGTCTATAGGGGAAGAAGCTTTCTTAGATGACTTTTCCTGACTACCCTTCTTCCTAGGACAGTGTTTACCTTTGTCACTTGGGTCTCTGTTCCGATACACTTTCCAGGCTACTTCTAACAATTTACTTATGTCCTGAACCCCTTCTAACTTTTGCAACCTTCTTCTTATATCATTTGAAGCCTGACCTACAAACAAATAAACTAGGTGTGTTTTCCCCTCGGTTGAATCAGGATCTATGTTTGTGTATTTGGTAGCAGCTTCTCTTAACCTATTCAAAAAATCAGTAGGAGATTAATTAGAATCTTGCCTCACTTTGTAAAGCTTTGCCCAATTAAGAGCTTTAGGGACACCATGCTTCAACCCATATACTATGAGATTTTGGTACCGTTTTAAGCTTTGCATTTGTGCTGGCACATTTGGGTCCCACCTTGGATCATCTGTTGGAAAAATTTCTGCGACCGTACCTTGTAGCGTCCTGTTAGCTATGCTTAATTCCACAGAGTCTATAATAGCTTTGTTTACCATCTGTCTCTCAGTGGGATCGAGCAATGTCTCCATCATAGCTGCCAAATCACTCCAGTCAGGGTTCTGTGTTTGAATTGCTCTTTGAACCAAAGTAGCCACTTTGTCTGGACTTTCTTTATATTTTCCCACTGTATTTTTCCATTGTTCTAACTCTATGAGGGAGTATGGAAACTTCACATAGATTGGCCCTTGATTACCAACAGCCTGTCTCAGAAAGGCTTGTAAAACTGGCTCCCTTTTTCCTCTGGTCCGTTTAGCAATTGGGCTCCGCTCCCTTATAGCTTTTCTCGCTATCTTTCCCCTCTTTTGCCTGCTGTACTAGTTTGAAAACAAACCAGTGGGAGGCACCAAGTCAGAATAACAATTTAATTGGGAAATTTAAAAAAAATAAAGGCAGAAAACACTAGTTTAAATTGACAGAGTCAGGATACAACCTGACACCCTGTTAGTCAGGGTGGCGATAGCAGTCGGATAAAATGGTGGCTGCAGTCCTCCTGAAGTGGTGGATGTCGTTCTGTTGAAGCGGTGATTCTGTAGAAGGGTCTGCTATTCCTCGGAAGGTCCAGTGGTGGGTATGTAGCTCTTGTCCTCTGGGAATCCAGTGGAAAGAGTTGTCTGTGGTGTTTGGAATCTCAGATTATATCTAGGATGGAATGCTTGGTTCCTCCTTCTTGGTGGAGCATCTCACAATGGGATGATGAGTCATGAGGAAAGGCATTGATGGGCCTATTAAGCAGAAGATAGTCCGGAGGCAGTTATCTCTGAGTCATTCGGCATGGCATTGATGGGCTCATTAACAGAAGATAATCTGGTGGGAGGAGGCAAGTAAACATTGCCCCACCTGATTTCAACAGCTCATGAGGATGGTAATAGAATGCACTGCAACCCAGGACACCTGCTTAAAGCAGCTATCTCCCTCTTCAGAGGAGCTACTTGAGCGAGAACTGTCTGATTCCAAGGAATTGGCTGTGTCAGGTCTGCCCTGGCCAGTTCTGGTACCTGGTATCACTGACAGGGACCTACTTCATTGCAGGGGTTGGACAGTGTCCCTGGGCCTGCGCGCTTCGATGATGTCATCTTCTGAGCCAGCCACTGGGTGTGCAGCATTGTTATGGAGAGTCAGAGGCTTGGTAGACGGAGGAACAGCACTCCCTCTGTGGGAGTGTCATGGGGTGACTTTATGATGTGTATCCCCTATCCCTGCTCTATGCCCAGAAAATCAATCCTGTGCGTTTCTGTGCCTTTAAACTGAGCCTCAGAGGGGGGAGAAGAAAAAAAACAAGCGAACTTTTCAAAGCAGTTGTTCAAGGACACAGATACACACTCCTCTGCACTCTGCATTCTCCTTCTGCAGCAGTAAGAGCGGAGGAAGCACCCTTCTTGCTTTTCAGCCAGCTTTTGGCTCCTTTTCTCCAGAGGGAGACAGAGAGTTGAACTTTGTTTTCCTGGGACTTCGGTTTTTCCCTTCTTCTCTTCTGGACTGTTTCAACATCAGAACACATCGGGAGAATTTTCCGCCGAGGTGGAGGCCCTGGTGGTGGGCCCAAACCGACCCAGCTCCGAGGAGGAGGAGAGAGACCACACCTACGGAAGGACTCTGAAATCTTCCCAGGTTTCTCCCCACAGCAAGAGGTTTTATTATTTAGCATTATTATAATTTTCCTGTATGTTTGTTAAATAAATAGGTTTTTTATCTCTTTCACTTTACTCCGAGGAAAATTTTTTTTCCCGAACCTGGTGGGGGAGGGCTGGTTGTAACCTGCCTTCCATCAGAGGATGTTTTCTTTCAAATTTGTCCAAACTGGCACAAATATTTAGTGGCGCCCAACACGTGGTTCGAAGAAAAGTGAAAAAACCTGTACTAATTATATTTTGGTTTGGTTTTAATTAGTTTGCATTGGGGTAAAATAGTCACCATGTTGGTTGAGTTCATAATGTCTCTCTGGTTTGAGGTACTAACATCTTTTTGGTCCCTAGGCCTGTTTGAAGTACTAATGCCTTTCTGGTCTCTAGGCCTGTTTGCCTATCCACAACTTGGTCCGATCTTGTCCCTGATATGAAACTTTTTCCAAGGAGGGGCACGAATCCGGATTTCTATTTTGCTGTGCTCTGTGATAATGATTTATAAGAAGTTAACAGAGGTACAGGCAGTTGTTCAAAGTGTGTATGATATGTGGTTTCTCTGTCCTAACCCCAGTCCTAGTTTCAGTAGCCTGTTTTGGGAATTTATTAGTAATTGCACCCAGTTTGTTAGAGGCGGAGGAGACGGGATTTCCCAGTCTTTCATCTCCTTTCCCTTTAAATGTGATACAGTATCTTTTGAGAATGTTCAGTTTCCTCTGGATGTTAAAGAGACCACCCTCCTGGTATTTTATCTGGTAAGCTTCCTCTATGCGGTTTGCAGCTTGTCTAGAATTAAAGCTCAGATTTCCAGGGTGACTGATGAGACACCTGATGCAGATGTAGAAAATCCTGATGATTTACCAAAATTTGAATATTGATCTAATATCGATATCCAACTGAGACAGACAAAAACTCTCTAACAGTTTAGAGTTAGAAAGTGTATGTTTTATTTGGCACCAGGCACTGTGTGGGATAGCTCCCTAAGATGCAGGGCCTCGATACAAGCAAAGATGATACCTTTTATTTCCAAACATTATGAATATCCAAAATACAAATGTATATTCATAACGTTAACACCTCCCATTCTCCGCTTCGCATGGAAATGAGCTTAAATGTCATTAAGCATGCGTAGTGTGTGTCCTGGATTGAGTCAGTGGTCTTGTATTTACAGCTGGTGAAGGGGGTCCGTGGCTCTGACCCAGGAAGAGATGACCGGTCCGGGGAGATGGTCCCGAAAGGAATCGCCTTCCCGAGGCCCGGTGTCTTCCCTCAGCTGCTGGCAGGAGGGCCCTTGCAGAGACTGTCAGCTCTTTAGTGATTATCAGCTCGTGATTCCAGCTCAGCTCTACAGGGCAGCCTCCAGGCCAAGCAAGACCAGAGAGAGAGAGACGAGAAGGCTCGTGTGGCTGGTTCCGCACGAAGGTAGCTTTATTATGGGTCCCCTCCAGCGAAGGGGGGAGCCAGGGACGAGAACCCTCTCTGGGAGGGGCCCCAGAGAGCTTGCTTTTATAGGGATACAGGGGATCAGTAACGGACCAATGGATTACAGAGGATCTGGGATGGGAACAGACCAATGGGTTACAGAATGATCTGCATAGTGTCTCCCAAAGGATTGTGGGTCTGCCTTTCCTTGCTGTGACAAAAGTGGTTGCCTTTCCAGGGAGTCCTGCTGGGAGATTGCTCAATCTCAGCAGACGTCCCTCCAGGGCAGTGGCTGGGCATACCCCACAGTCTTGAATTGGGTCAGTGGTCCTAAAAAAGATGAAGTAACTCATCTTCCTCATTTTGACCTTTTTGCCTTTCTGAACTTTAACAATCCTAATTACTTTAGTGACCTCTAAGTTTCTTCCTGCATGACTTTTGGATGGGTTCCCACAAAGGGAGGAAATTGGTGATTGTCCTTGCTCTCTACACCAACTTATCAATGTTTCTGCTCCTCGTTCTAAGCACAGCTAAGCAAACATGCAAATGACAGATCATCAGTTATTTGGCAATCAGTTACTAACATCTTAAAACCCATTTCAGGTCCAGCTCTCCTAACTATTTTAATTAACTCTCACTGGGCCCAAATTCTTTCTTATTCCAACTAATCTCAACACAGCTAGCCTATAACTAAAATCTTTATGTGTTGGAATTGAAAAAGTCCGTGGACTCCGGCGGAGGGAGAAATTGCAGTCCAAAACCAATGTGGTTGATAAGAGCAAGCTCCGTTTATTAGGAATCCAAAGGCACTTATATAGTATACCAGCTTGTTAACTCTTAAGTGGCTTAAAACTTATCAAAGCGCATTTCTACTTCTACATAATTGGACTTACATTGGCAAGCTTCTACAGTTATGTTATGATTAAAAGAATTCAGAGTTCACCCTCCCCTCTCCGGGTCTTATCTACATAGCTGTAAATCTTCAAAACTCCCTCTTTGTTCCCAGCCCTGTTTTTTTCACATAGGGATTTTCTCATGGAGAGTTTTCCTCATACAGGCCTTTTGCTTGCAGGCCTATTGCTTGTATAGTTCTTTTATTGATCCCATAATTCTATCAATGATCCATGTCCCTGATCCTTTAATAATTCCCAACAAATTCCCCCTTTTTCTTTTTGTACAAGCAATACTTGATTGGCTACAGATGTAGTGACTTTGTATATTATCTTTTGCAAGCATTGGAAGGCAAGGTGAGCACACTATTATTAATAATATTACTAGTCCTACAGTAATCAAATGCTATACAAATAAAACTAGCCATGATTTAAAAAATAACTTTAACCATCCCTCTAAGCTGAGACCATCTTCTTTTTTTTTCTGTAATTGTGTAGTTAATTGATGTAACTCACTTATCTGCTTGTAAATTAGGACAGAGTGGTTAGAATGATTTATACAGCACATACCTTGTAACTTTTCCCAGCCGTGGCTGTGAGCTAATAGTAGAAAATCAATGGCTGCTTAATCTTGTAATATTATATGTCTAACACTAATAACATTCACACTTAACTCATTAAGTATTTGCAAAGTTATGTTAAACTTATCCCTCTCCCAGCAAGCAAGTTTATGCAAAATAGCGTAAGCCCTGGCTGCTAAAGTACCAGGTAAAAACATAAATGCTAGTTAAATTGACTGTTTTCACTTGATCTAAATGGGCAGACAGCTGATTGAAAATGTCTGCTAATGCTCTTGTTTCAAGACAGTTAAAAAACAATTTTTCACTTTACTTCTGTGTTTGGTGTTATACCCAAAAATTTATGCAATATACCCAAAAATTTATGCAATTCTTCTTCTTAGTTTTGTCTTTGGAAAGGGTTCCCCAACACCCACCACAAGTCACTAGCAACCACCCAGGGCAGCTGTTACATTCACCCCAGAGTCTTGCTATTTCTCCTGCTACGAAGAGTGGTGGATCTGGCAAGTCCTCAGCTCCTTCACTCAGCCACGTCTGCAGCCTCTCCCAAGGCTTCTCGGGATGGAGGTCTCAGAGTCCCAGCTGTTATGGTAGTGGCGTCACTTTCCTCAGGAGCTGATGCTGACTGCGCCTTCTCGCTTCGGGGTCCTGTATGCGTAGCATGGCACCACTTGCTGGGCACCCCTCTGGGCAGTGCTGCAGCGATGACTTGTTCCTGTTGTTGCAGGACATTCTGCAGCATTGCAGTCCACGTTGGTTCCCAGAGCAGGAACTGTGAAGGGGTTAATAACAACTGTGCGATGCTGATGCAATCATTTGAACACAGGACATCTGCTGTAAAGATAGACTGCAAAATGCTTTGTGTAGATAAGTCAGCAAGCTTTTTGATTACTTTTTGCATTATTTGTTGGTGTTTCTCCCTGTCCCGGGGCTGACCTCCGGCAGCCCCGGCCGGCTTCGGCTTTGCAGGTGACAAAACCGCAGAAGCTACGTAGCTGCTGGACATTCTGCCGTTCGGCAGGGGGGGTTACTCTCTGCCGCTTTTGGCCGGGTTTTAGGACCTCTCCGCTGCTCTGCCACTTTCGGCGGGACACCAGGACTGCCTGTGTCTCTTTGGCCCGCCTGTGCCCTGCCCCCTGGGTCGGGTGTCTCTGCTTCCGCGTTTGCCGCCATTTCTCTCTCAGACGTCGGAGGGGTAACATCCGGCTCTGCCGAGTTTAGCAGCTCCTGCAGTAAGCAGACGGGTGCTGCTGTGTTTTTAACCGATTTTCTCGTGGCCAGCCCGAAGGACCACGCCACTCCGGACTCCGCTCCGGTCTCTGCCCACCGCTCCGTAAGACGCGCGTCTGTTTCTTTCCCGGAGCTGCTACAGCCAGCGCTGCCACTCTCTAAAGTTTCTATGGCGGCTGCGGCCACTGTCTTTTCCGTTTTTATTTCTGCGAGAGTGCTAGTTACTGCTCTCCAGGTGAATTTGAGAGCTTTTGTTTCTTTAGCTTTCTTTTTAAACGATCTTGGATCAGCTAGTTCCTTATAAAGGTTTACTTCTTAAGTCCCTGCTTTTCTAAAAAGCGTAAAAATAAGTCAAGGGCCACCTCTGGTTCCGTAACTGCGTCCTACCGCACTGCGTCCCACCGCAAAGACACTGCGTACCACCGCAAACTGTGTCCCACCGCAAACTGCATCCTTCTGCAAACTGCGTCCAACCGCAAACTGCGTCTACCCGCAAAACCGCATCTTACCGCGCTGTCCCTGCTGTCAGGGTCGTGCAGCCTTCAGGTTTAGCCCTTGTCAGCCAAACAGCGGACCCCGCTGTTCGGTCGGTCCAGGCTGGGATCAGGTGCCGGCCTGCAGCTGCTGATCCTACGCCCCCGGTCGCTGCTACCGTGCCTCAGTTGGCTTCCCGCCGAGTCGAGAGGAAAAAAGTGCCAGTCCGAGTTCGAGTTCTGAGTTCCGAGTTCGGGTGCCAAATGTTGGAATTGAAAAAAGTCCGTGGACTCCGGCGGGGGGAGAAATTGCAGTCCAAAACCAATGTGGTTGATAAAAGCAAGCTCCGTTTATTAGGAATCCAAAGGCACTTATATAGTATACCAGCTTGTTAACTCTTAAGTGGCTTAAAACTTATCAAAGCGCATTTCTACTTCTACATAATTGGACTTACATTGGCAAGCTTCTACAGTTATGTTATGATTAAAAGAATTCAGAGTTCACCCTCCCCTCTCCGGGTCTTATCTACATAGCTGTAAATCTTCAAAACTCCCTCTTTGTTCCCAGCCCTGTTTTTTTCACATAGGGATTTTCTCATGGAGAGTTTTCCTCATACAGGCCTTTTCCTTGCAGGCTCTTGCTACAGTTCTTTTATTGATCCCATAATTCTATCAATGATCCATGTCCCTGATCCTTTAATAATTCCCAACATTTATGTTTCTTCTAAATCTATGTTTCAGTGAGTGGTGTGGGGAATGGGAAGATATGGGCCAAACCCTGTAGAAATTCTCTGACCCAATAGCTTGGAATTTCCTGTCTGAACAAATTCAGAACCCAGCTGAGGTGGGGAAATATCTGAAAGATAAATACAATGTCAATTCTAATGAGAAAAAGATCATTGCAATATGTTGGGCCTTGGCATATGCCTATCGCACACAGCTAGGTACTGTAGAGCAGCAGATTAAGGCAGAGGGGCAGGAAGATAAATCAGCAGAGACCCCAGTCACTCAGGCTGCAGCCAAACCAGACAGCAAGCCTAAGCCATTGACAGTGGCTCCTGTCATGAGGAAAAAGCACACAATCAAAACTGATAACCCAGTGAAAGATGATGATGAAGCAGAGGAAGGAACCTCAAAACCACCAATGGACACAAGCACAGAAACCATTACTGAGTCCATGTACGCAAAGGACCTTCATAGCCTAAGAAAGGACTGCACCCGATGGGCTGATGAATCCATAATGAGTTGGATGGTCTGTATTTGGGATGCTGCAGGTGATTATATAATGCTGGACGGTGCTGAAGCGAGGCATTTGGGATCCGTCACATATTCCGGTGTCGGGGGCCCTCACCCCCTGCCATGTAGCCCTGGGAGAGGGGCCCTGAGGGGACAGACACGGGGTTTCCCGAGCCCCTGGTCAGCCTTGTTCCCCATTGGTTGGTTTGTGTTTCACTGCGCGGGCAAGGACCCTCAGCCCAAACTATGAGGGTTCCTCGGCAGAGCTCCGGCCATGCGGCTGGAGAAATAAAAATCTCTGACACATCTACCAAGAATCCGTCCATATATATTGTTTTCCACAGGACTCCTGGTTTGATATATGTGTGTTACAGTATCCCCGCTGTAACATTCCGGCTATTGACCAAGCGATAATAAGGAGGGCTGACTGTGTCAGTCTCTGGACACAGGTCTTGAGTAGCGCGAGGGATAGATATCTGTGCGCAGACCATCTCTATATGCAGCAAACCCAGTGGAAGACCATAGAACAAGGGAACCAACGCTTGAGAGAACTAGCGGTGGTAGAGATTGTCTACATGAATGACCCAGGATTGAGGAGTCCAGACAGGGTCAGAGTTGACCCAGTGATGTGACAAAAACTCATATGACTCGGGCCACAAGAATACGCTTCTGCTTTAGCAATAATGAAACCGGATGATGGTGGGAATGAGACCGTGTGGAATATGGCGACAAAGCTCCGAGCATATGCAGATGCTGTGCATGGCCCAACACATGCAAGAATTGCAGCTGTGGAAACACGTCTGCTGATAGTGAAAGATAAGATAGAGAAGAATCACCAGGAACTCAAGAAGGAGATTAAAGAGGGCCTTCTCCAAATCTCGGCAGTACAGATCAGAGATTCTGCTACCAAACGCAGACACCCCCCAGAGAGACAGAGAAGGTACATCCCATGAAGTGATCTGTGGTATTTCCTGAGTGATAGTGGGGAAAACATGAGGAGGTGGGAGAGACAGCCGGCTTCTGCTCTGGCAGCATGAGTGCGTGACTTGAAGGAGTGCAAGACTCAGAAAGGAAGTTCCACCAAAAAGGAAGTCACTCCATTTGCCTGTAGCCAAACTGCCGGAAATGATGGAAAAGACGATGACGTGGCCGATCCCCTTGAGAGAACCTCTAAGATGCAGGCCCAGGGAAAGAAGGATAACCAGGCATAGAGGGGCCCTGCCTCTAGCCAGGTAGAGGTCAGGGAAAACCATGTTTTTTGGACTGTGTGGATTTGTTGGCCTGGTACATCAGAACCACAAAAATATGATGCCTTGGTTGACACTGGTGCACAGTGCACAATAATCCCATCGCAACATGTGGGGGTAGAATCTGTTTCTATTGCTGATGTGACAGGGAGATCACAAAATTTGACCTTGGTGGAAGCTGAGGTGAGCCTGACTGGAAATGAGTGGAAGAAACATCTCATTGTGACTGGTCCAGAGGCCCCGTGAGTTTTGGGCATAGACTTCCTCCGGAACGGGTATTTTAGAGACCCAAAGGGACTCAAGTGGGCTTCTGGAATAGCTGCTGTGGAGACAGAGGGCATTAAGCAATTGAACACTTTGCCTGGGCTATCAGAGAACCCATCTGCAGTAGGCCTTCTGAAGGTGGAAGAACAAAGAGTACCAATTGCTACCTCGACAGTGCATTGCCGACAGTACCGGACAACTGGAGATGCTCTGATTCCCATCCACAAGATGATCCGTGAGCTGGAGAGCCAAGGGGTGATCAGCAAAACCCACTCACCCTTCAACAGTCTCATCTGGCCTGTGCACAAATCGGAAGGAGAATGGAGATAGTCTGTGGACAATCGTGGCTTAAATGAAGTGACTCCACCATTAAGCGCTGCTGTGCCGGACATGTTGGAGCTCCAGTATGAGCTGGAGTCCAAAGCAGTGAAGTGGTATGCCACTATTGACATTGCTAATGCATTTTTCTCCATTCTTCTGGCAGCAGAGTGCAGGCCCCAGTTTGCCTTCACCTGGAGGGGTGTGCAATACACCTGGAATCAACTGCCTTGGGATGGAAGCACAGTCCCACCATCTGCCATGGACGGATCCAGACTGCACTGGAAAAGGGTGAGGCTCCAGAACATCTGCAGTATGTTGATGACATCACTGTGTGGGGGAACACCGCAACAGAAGTGTTTGAGAAAGGAGAGAAAACCATTCAGATTCTCCTGGAAACTGGTTTTGCCATCAAGAAGAGCAAAGTAAAGGGACCTGCTCGAGAGATCCAGTTTCTGGGAATGAAACGGCAAGATGGACGATGTCAGATTCCTACAGAGGTCATCAATAAGATCACATCAATGTCTCCGCGAACCAAGTAGGAGACACAAGCTTTCCTAGGTGCCATAGGCCTTTGGAGGATGCATATTCCTGAGTACAGCCAGATTGTGAGTCCTCTTTACCTGGTTACCCACAAGAAGAACAATTTCCACTGGGGCCCTGAACAGCAACAAGCTGTTTCCCAGATCAAGCAGGAGATCGCTCATGCAGTAGCCCTTGGCCCAGTCAGCACAAGACCAGAAGTGAAGAACGTGCTCTACTCTGCAGCCAGGAGCCATGGTCTGTCCTGGAGCCTTTGGCAGAAGGTGTCTGGTGAGACTCGGGGCCAACCACTGGGATTCTGGAGTCGAAGCTACAGAGGGCCTGAAGCCAACTACACTCCAACAGAGAAGGAAATCTTGGCAGCCTATGAAGGAATCCGAGCTGCCTCAGAGGTAATCGGCACTGAAGCACAACTCCTCCTGGTACCCCAACTACCGGTGCTGGGGTGGATGTTCGAAGCAAAGGTTCCCTCTACCCACCATGCCATCAATGCCACATGGAGCAAATGGATTGCTCTCATCACACAGCGCGCCCGTATCGGAAAACTGAATCGCCCTGGGATTTTGGAAATAATCACAAACTGGCCTGAAGGTGACAACTTTGGCCTCACTGACAAAGAGGAACAAGAACAAGAGACACGTGCTGAAGAAGCTCCACCACACAAACAACTGCCATCAGAAGACAGACACTACGCTCTTTTCACTGATGGTTCTTGTCGTATCGTAGGGATGAAACGAAAGTAGAAAGTAGCCGTATGGAGTCCCACATGACAGGTTGCAGAAGCTACTGAAGGCGAAGGTGGATCGAGCCAATATGCCGAACTCAAAGCCGTTCAACTAGCCCTGGACATTGCTGAAAGAGAAAAGTGTCCAAAGCTCTACCTCTACACTGATTCATGGATGGTAGCCTGTCATGGGTTAGCTAGCATAGTCCTGGAAGTGATGTTCTCGCAAAGGAGTGCTTACAGCTCCCTCTGTGACCTGACAAAACCTATCAGCTGGCCAGTTTGAATATGGACAATTCTTTAAGCCACTTAAAATTGTGACCGCCTCTGTGATACACACTTAAGAATAGACAAACCCCCCCCACACCTCTCTCTCTCCTTTCCAGTACTGGGACAGGTGGCTGCGGGACCCGTGTGGGGGCCAGTGGGCCCAGCCCAGGCCCTGCTTGGGCCAGGCCGGGCCAGGCCACGGCCATCCTGGAGCCGATGGGCCCTGTTCCATCAATGGAACCCCGCCCCCACAGCGCTGCTGTGGACAGCCGGAGCGGCTTGGCTCTCCCCCCTCTCCACTGCGATAAGCCACATTCCAGCTGCAAGGCCTAGGTCAGATTAACCCTTTTATTGCTGTGAAGAGCTGAAAACCTGAGGGAAGAGAGAGAGGAGATGCTTAAAGCTGAAATTCTGTTGTGAAGCTATGATATATCAGAGTATCCTGTTGTAATTTCATGAAGATATGGGGGGTGGAGTGTTCAACTCGTAAGCAAAAGCACCTGCACTGAGATAGGCAGATGCTGACACAGATGTAATTTCATGAGAAGTTTGGACAGGGAGAGATGGAAGCGATGAGGACTTTTGCTCCAAATGGGAAAGGAGAAAACCTCAGTTCCTAGAGATGCTCCCAGAGATAGTCCTAAAGATGAAGATGAGGAAGACCCTTTGCTCCCAGGGAAGGAGAAGGGCCTCTGTTCTTAGAGATGAAATGCTCCCAGAGATGGGTGAAGAGAACTTTTGTTTCTGAACGGCTCAACCTTAAAATTGTACCCCAAAAACCTTCAAGAGTGGACCCTCGAAAGCAGTTGTGGGAAAAGCTGCAAGTTGGGGGAAGGGACTCACATGCGAGCAGAGAGACTCCTCTTCCTGAATGGACTGAACAAAGTTATTTGGAAGTGGGCGGCTGTCTCGTTGTGATAATGTTTTCAGGGCACGAGCAAGAAGAGACTTCTCTTTCTAAATGGACTGAACAAGGTTATTATGGAAGTGATAAACAGACTGAACATCTTAAGGGTTGTCTTTTTACATTGTCAGTGGGAGAAGGGAGGAAGGTAGGGGGAGGAGGAGAGTTCGGAAGGTGTGGTATAATTTTCTTTTCCCTCTTTTAGGTCTGTTAATAAACTTCTTTATATTCTTTCAAGTTTGGTGCCTGCTTTGCATTTCTCCTAATTCTTATCTCACAGAAGGTAAACAGTAATGAGTATTTTGGGCCAAACCACTACACAAAATTGGTGTTTCCGCCCGGTTACAGAACCAAACCCACTACATAGCCAGTGCTCTGTGGGGATGGCTGGAAAAGTGGGCAAAAGCTAATTGGCAGCGTAGGGGAAAACCAATCTGGGCTGCTGACGAGTGGAAAAACATTGCTGCCGGAGTAAGAAAGCTAATTGTTAAAGTCCGCCATGTAGATGCTCATGTCCACTAGAGTAGGGCTAGTGAGGAACACTGAAACAATCAACAGGTAGATCAGGTTGCAAGCACAGAAGTATCACAGATAGACTTAGATTGGAAACACAAGGGAGAGTTGTTTCTAGCTCGATGGGCCCGTGATGCCTCAGGTCATCAAGGCAGAGATGCCACCTATAGGTGGGCACAAGGCCGAAGGGTGGATCTAACCATGGACAGTACCTCCCAAGTTATCCATGATTGCGAGACATGCGCTGCGATCAAGCAAGCCCAGCGAGTTAAGCCCCTATGGTATGGTGGGCGGTGGTCCAAATACAAGTATGGGAAGGCCTGGCAGATTGATTACATCACACTCCCTCAAACCCGCCAAGGCAAGCGCTATGTGCTCACAGTGGTAAAAGCCACCACAGGATGGCTGGAGACTGTTGCTGCCTGTTCTGAGCTTCCCCTCCCCCTCCCAAAGACACGTGCTCCTGCCCATGTGCTCCGAGCTCCTTTGTTCCAAGCGCGGGCAAAGCCAAATGTAACTCAGACTCTTTAGCAGTGTCTGATTGGCCGGTCACCCCGGATCCGCCCCCAGTCCTCCCCTTTCCCCTTCTCCTAATAAAAGATGGTCTAGGGGAGGCTACACCCTCTCACACAGCTCAGCGACTTTCCCGTGAACATCTCTGGTTGTCTGTCTCATTTGAAAGCTTCTAACTGCAGGGAATTGAGCGAGCAGGGAGCTATATTTCTCCCTCTTTGCTTCTGCTGATGGTATTTGCTCTGCAGCTGATTCAGGTACCGATTTTAGAGCTACTAAAGTGCTAGATCGCCCTTGCTACCTCTCTGGGTTGCTCGAGGCTTTCTAAGGCATTGAAATACAAGCGCTAGCCGGTATAAAGCTGAAAAGATACCTTCCACATTTGGCGCCTAACGTGCTATCTCTGAACTCCGGTTCTGAGAGACTTTCAGGGTGTCCTGGCAGCTGTGTGTCTGCTGGAGTTAGCTCTGCACGTCCTGCTGTGCCAGCTCTGTGCGGCGAGGTGTTACTTTTTGTGTAACATCGAGCCCAGAGCCTCAGCCTGTACCCTCCCCCACACCACGCGGCGAGGGAACGGCTGGTAAGCAGAAGACCCTTCTCGCGTGTTTTTTTTTTCCTCCGGACCTGCTTTCCTGTGATAAATCCAGAATTCTGGTGAGTATTTCCCTGCTGGTTTAGGGGCTCCTGTCTTAAGCTGGTGCCAGTGTAAACTTTCTCTTTTTTTTCCTCCTTTTTGGCGAGTAAGGGGTTGAGGTTTGGTGCTGCATTCATAATGGGATCTGAAGTTTCTGCACACCATAGAGAAATATACCACCAAGTTCAAAGTTACCTTTCTTTAACTGGGCATAAATACCCTAAAAGTCTAGTTCAATCTTTTGTACAATGGCTTTTTCAGTACTTTCCTAATCTGACCTCCGAGGACATAAGATCTGCTGAATTTTGGGATAAGGTGGGGAGAAAACTCTCCTCTCTTAGGCGTGCAGGAGACGAAACAGTTTCAAAATTCTTTCCTCTCCTAAGTTTTACTTTGCCGGAGAAAAAGGCAGTACATGAAAAGCCACTGCAAAACCCCCCTGTTAATTCCCTTATTCCCTCTTCCAACCCCTGTGTCCCGGACCCCTCTTCTCCTATGCTGGAAAACACAGCTAGAGCAGACTGCTTCTCAGCACAGGAGAGCTATCGTCCTCCTGGCTCACCCGTGTTTCCTCAGCACCCTGCCTTGGATGGGAATCCGGAGCCCGTCCCAGGACCTTCCCAACCCCTCTTCTCCACTCCCTTTTCCCCAGTTTCTAGCCCTCATGTAAAAACCCCTTCTCCCCTGATCTCTTTGTTCCCAGGGACAGCCATTGCCATGTGCTCACAGCCCGGGAAAAAACCCCTCCCCCCAACCCCTTTTCTCCGAGTTTGTTTGTCTCCAGTAATGGCGGACGCAATGTTCCTTCCTCTCCAAACTACACCTCCCACAATCCCTTTCTCCCCCATCCCACAAATCCCTTCTTGTCCCCATCCCCTCCCACTCCCGCATCACAACCTGCCTCCCACAACCCCGCCCCCAACCCCTCCCCTCCTCCAGCCGTGTCCCCGCCTCCACTCCCCGCCCCTGCCCCTCCACTCCCCGCCCCTGCTTCCCATTGTTCCGCCCCATGCCTCTGCGTCCTTTTTGGAGCAGTTCCCACTTTGCCCGGTCAGCTCTGGACGCAGCAGGCTGCAGGGGCCAGCCTCCGGAATCCGGGAGACCAGAGGTCTGGCTCGTGGGTCCTTCCACAGGACCGCGGCAATAGAGGCAGGTGGTGGAAGAAGGAGGCAGGCTCAATTGTGGATGAAATCCGGAAGGTTTATTGTGTCTCCGAACAGGAGACCTCGCCCCCCGGGGGTGTCCAGCAATGAGCAACCCTGAACGCACCTGCCAGGGGTTTTATGGGGGGGTGGCGACAGGGGAGGGATGACAACGGCATCGAATCAGGGAAGGAGAAGGACGGGTCTGCGGGATGAGGGACACACAAGGGAACCTATCTTGGGAAAGGAAGGGAGGGATCCTCTCCCCAAGACCAATCACTCGACGCCCCTGCCAGAACTTTCTAGAAGCTTGGGAGGGGTGCCGGAGAGATTGGCAGGGGTCTGGGAGGAGACAAATAGAGAAAGCAGGGTTATGAACACGAAACCAGGAGGGTATAAACTGGGATGGTACAGTAATACGAAACCCAAAGGGGAGACCCAGACTGAACCAAACAAGACACACTCCCACATCTCCCCCTTTTTTGTTTTTTAAGATGGTTTAAATTTCAGCTGGGGGTAATATTCAGAGTCCGGATAAAAGACCTCGAACTCTTGCAACTCAGGAGCCGTAGGTTCGAGCTCCTGTTCCTGCAGGGTCTCTGCATCCGGGAGTACCTCGGCTCGGTCAATATCCATAGGGGAGGGGGAGCTTGTAATCAACTTTACTAACATTCTTTTGAGGAGTCCAAACAAAATTAGGGCAACCAACAAAACAAAAAGAAAAATCAGATCGGAAAATAGATCCTGCCCATCCGGATAGTCCCCATTTGCTGAAGATGTCGCCGAGCCAGTCACCAGTTTCTTTCCGAATTTGCATCACCACGGCCTGCATCTTGTCTGTGGATGTTCTCCGCCCTTGATGTAAACATATGTGGTCTTGGCCCATGGTTTGCGCCAGGACTGACCACACGTTTGCTGCCGGTTGGGGAACTATCCACGGCGACGCAGGCCATGGGAGCAGCTGCAGGATGATGACAAGCTGCAGGCTTCTGGTGACGGCTCGGATGGACAGTGCAGGATCCATTTCTGTAGTCTCTAAACTAGAAAGAAACTCAAAAGGAAGAATATTAAAATTGGGAAGAATACCTGGGGGCGAACTTAGGGTCCAAAGGGGCGTAGGATTAACCCACCCCGGTTTTAGGGGGTGCTTGACTCCTTCCTCCGGTGGGCTGGGAAATACACGGTTTCACCCATTTTGATGGGATCCACCTGGGGCCCTCGGGGGTGGATATGCATGCATATCCCTTCCCCCATGTAACTAGTTCATGAGGGCCCTGTATTTCCCGAGTCTCCGGGCCTTTAACCAACACCGGAGGCCTTTCTTTCATTTGCAGCTGCTGAGACCGCCTGAAGTGCCGCACGATCGGTGGATTCAGGTTCTCAAAGGCACAGTTGAGGAAGTTTAGCGTGAACAGTGCCCTTGAGAGCCTGACAGCTGGGGATTCTAATTTCTTTGAGGACCTTTGCCTTTGTAGCATCCTCTTGATATTTTGGTGAGCCCTCTCGACTATCGCTTGACCTGTCGGGGAATAGGGGATGCCTGTCTTATGTTCTATTCCCCATTGCTGCAGGAAGCCCCTGAACTCCTTGGATGAATACGCAGGGCCATTGTCCGTTTTGATGACTTTGGGGATGCCCAGGGTGGCGAATGCCTGCACTAAGTGCCTTCTGACATCGCTAGCCCTTTCCCCTGTGTGGGCAGAAGCAAAGACGGCTCCGGAGAAGGTGTCCACTGACACATGTACATACTTCATTCTGCCAAATGAAGCGACATGTATCACGTCCATCTGCCACACCTCGCAACTACTGAGTCCACGGGGGTTAACGCTGGTGCCAATGGCGGGAAGAGCTAATTGATGACATTCAGGACATGCGGCCACGATCGCTCTGGCCTGGTCATGCTTCAGATTGAACTGCTGGACCAGGGCAGGCGCGTTTTGATGGAACAGCTGATGGCTAATTTTGGCCTGCCCAAATACATCTGGGATCGGGGCTATTGCGGCTGGCGCAGCAAGGGCATCTGCCTTCCTGTTGCCTTCCGCGATGAACCCGGGCAGGTCCGTGTGTGACCTGACGTGCATCACGTAATAGGGTTGCTCTCAGTGGGAGACTAGGTTAACCAATTTCGAGAGCAACTCATATAAAGCCGTGTTGGAGACCTCTTGTAAGATGGCATGTTCGGCACTGGAGACTACTCCTGCAACATATGCAGAGTCGGTTACTAAATTGAGAGGTTCGGGAAACCTTTCAAAAGCCCTGATGACTGCGTCTAACTCAGCGACTTGAGGCGATCCTTCCACCTCTTTAATATCAGCCTCCCACCGCTGAGTTTGGGGGTTTTTCCAAGTCATGACTGACTTGTGAGACGCCCCAGACGTGTCAGTAAAAACGGTCAAGGCCTTTAAAGGTTCCTTGCTCCGAACACTCTTTGTGCTTAATTCGAATTGAACTTCCGAATTGAAAATTTTGTGGGCCGGCCTATGTAGAGAAATTTGGCCTGTGTAACCTTCCAGAGCAAATTGCAAGGCTTCACAATCATGAAGCAAGCTCTCCAACATTGCCTTGGTAATTTGGCCCTTTTGTGTCCTGATTGGTACGTGAATGCAATCAAAGTCACACCCTGATAGTTCCCTGATCCGGACTCTAGCCTTCCGGATCAGTTCAGCCATCAGCTCCTGTGGCCGTGTCATCCTTTTGGACCTATTATGACTGAGAAAGACCCACTCTATGATCAAGAGAGGGTCCCTCCGGTCCTGGTCCTCCTTGCTCTTCTTTTTGTCTTCCCATTGGAAGACAACCCCGTGTAGGTGCAGCAGATTACCCAGGATGATAAACCTGAATGGCAAGTCAGGCCTGTACCTGCTTGCCTGCCTGGTGGACATCAGGTGTTGCACCTTCTCCAAGGCTGTCCATGCCTCTGGGGTAAGCGTCCGGGGAGAACTAAGCTCCTCTCCCCCTTTCAACAAATTGAAAAGGGGGGCTAGGTCTTCAGTGGACAGACCCAGCCACGGCCTTACCCAGTTTAAGGACCCACACAGTTTGTGGACATCCGCCAATGTCTTAATATCCGTTTGAATTGCCAATTTTTGCAGCACAATGGTCCGCTTTGTAATTTCAAGGCCCAGGTATTTCCAAGGTGGCATCCTTTGAATTTTTTCACTTTGGAGCTCGAACCCTGCAGCAACCAATGCTCCGATTGTCAGGTCAAGCACACTCGCAAGCATGTCATCATCGGGGGCACACACGAGGACATCATCCATATAATGAAGGATGATGGCCTCCTTTGCGGCTGCGCGAACTGGGGCAAGCAAGGAAGAGACATACCATTGGCAGATGGTCGGGCTGTTCTTCATGCCCTGTGGCAACACCTTCCAATGATATCTCTTTCTTGGGGCTCCTCGGTTGATGGCCGGAACTGAGAAGGCGAAACGTGGGGCATCGTCAGGGTGTAGAGGAATTTGGAAAAAACAGTCTTTAATGTCAATCACGGCCAAATTCCAATTTTGGGGAAGCATCATCGGGGACGGCATCCCTGGTTGGAGAGAGCCCATGTCCTCAATTTCATCATTAATTTGGCAAAGGTCCTGGAGGAGCCGCCATTTGTCTTTGTTGGGTTTTTAATTACAAAGACAGGGGAATTCCAGGGACTGTTGGTTTCCACGATATTCCCCTTCTTAAGCTGCTCTTCCACGAGCTTCTCGAGCGCCTCTAATTTCTCACCGGAGAGCGGCCACTGTTCTACCTACACCGGCCGGTCCGTTTTCCATGTCAATTTCTGGGTAGGGCGCTCCTCAGTGACCGCTGCGCAAAAGTTCTGCGGGGGGTCAGGAATGTCAATGGTGACTCCCCACTGCTGCATGAGGTCTCTCCCCAAGAGGGGTTCCTTGTAATCCAATACGAACGGACGTATATTGGCCAATTGTCCGCTCGGCCCCTTAATTTGCACGACGCTTTTAGACTGTTTCGCTAATTGGATGCCCCCAACACCTTGTACGTGCCCTGCCACGTTTTGCAGTTCCCAATGTGTCGGCCATTCCTGTGTGGGAATGATCGTCACATCTGCCCCTGTGTCCAGAAGTCCCTTGAGGTGAAGGACTTCTTCCCCTCTGTTGATTTTACGGTCTACCCTCGGCTTCCCTGTCCCTATTACATGAGTGGCACACACCATTGGGTGTGGCCCTCCTGCAGGGATAGCCTGGGCGACCATCTGCCCTCTGGGCAGAAACAGAGGTGGACGGACACAGCGCAGCCAGAGAACGGGTCCTTCGGGACTAGATGTCATTAGCCCCGGAGCGACTTCGATCTCGGGTGGTGTGCAGTTAACATCTCCGACAATGACATACCTGTCAGGGCTCTGATCTCCCGCCCCCAGCTCACCACCGGTGCTCACCGGTGCGGGGTGCCACTCGCTATTCCTCAGGAGGAGCGGTGTCAACAGCTGCAACCTGAAAGAACTGTCAGAAAAGGAAGTCAAGTTTGGCTGAAGTGTCATATCCGGTGATTTTGTGTCATCGCTATCTGCCCTCCCCTGTTCCTCCTCCCCCTCGCGTCCCGTCCCTTTTTTGTCTTCACGCAGGGCGGGCGCGCGCTCCTCATTCAGTTTTTTTTGTTCCCGGCCCTCAAGCCCCCCGACCCTTGTTCTCTTTTAAATTGATAAAACTGTCTCTTGAGTGGACAATCTTTGGTCCAATGCCCGGGCTGGTCGCAGAGGAAGCAGGTGTTCTTGGTCTGCTGTTGAGGCCGCTTCTGGCTGTTCTTTGCTGGAGGTGGTCTGTTGCTTCGGCCCGCGGTCCTCTTCTGGTCCGCAGCAGTATGGTGTGTTGCTGTTCCCACCGAAACCATTCCCCGGGATCGCTGCTTATCCGAGCCGGCAGGTTGTAGGTGTGGCGCCTTCGCAGCGCAAACCTCTAACATCGCCTGTATCGTCGGCGGAGGGTCCAGGGGGAGGCTCAGGATGGCTGCCTTGCACTGCGGGTTGGCGTTGACCATTGCCATCTCTGTGATGACCTCCTCTCTGGCCGCCGGCTGCTTAACCTGCAACTCTACGGCTCGGGTTAATCGCTCCACAAACCTTAGGAACGATTCAGTGGGTTGCTGACGGATCTGTGAGTACGTTAGCACGGGTGCGTCCGGCCTCAGGCCAAGGAATGCCTTTCCGGCCAGTTCCTTGACCTGCTGCAGCACCTCTAGGGGCAGACTCTGGGCCTGCTTCGGCGCCAATGCCCATTCCCCCTCGCCACTTAAATGGTCCATAGTTAATGCCTGGTTGTGAGCATCAACAGCTGTATCAGAGCTCTGCAGAAGCGCAGGAAGGAGTCGGTGGAGCTCCTTTTCCCATGCCGCCCTCCAGAGCAGAAACTCTGCCGAGGAAAGCAAGCACGAGAAAAGCTGATGCAGGTCAAAAGGCGTCATTACTGCTCCGGAGAGATTTGCCTTTAAAAGGCCACGAAAATATTCGCTTTCTCTCCCAAACTCTTTCTGTGCCTTGCAGAGTTCTTTGATCGTTTGGTGGGAGAGGGGTTCCCAGTTGGTGTGGGTCATTCCCCCTCTCCTGGACCTTTGATAAAAAACCAGAGTGGCCGAAGGAATGGAGTCCAGTTCCGGGTTCCGGTCCTCAGGCCCCTCCCCTTCCGGCCACTCACCGTGGGAACCGGAAGGCCAAGCGTGGGAACCGGAAGCAGGTGGCAACCAGACACGGACCTACAACAACTTCTAGGGGCGGAGCACGGGGGAGTGCACTGATGACCGGTGGGAGGGGCAACAGGGGTGGACCCAGCTTGGGTGTGGGAGGAGTTAGGGTACTGGGAGGGGTCATGACGAAAGGGGTTGGGACTTGAGAGAAAGGGGTTTTGGGATGAAGAAACGGGGGGAGGGCAAGACGGGGTTTCTGCCATGTGGCACCCGCCATCTTGTCCTCATCGGGCAGGGAATCCATTTTCTAAGTTCTCAATATAACTAAAGCGAACACGGGGTCTAGAAACTGGGGAAGTCGGGGAACAGGATAAGCCCCGGGCAGTCTGGCCAGGACTGTCTGGGCGGGGGGGTCGAGAATCCCGAGGGAAGCCAGGGAGTCGGTAGCAACCCTGCGCAGCGTCACGGTTTGCTCTCTTCAGGATGCCCGGTTTAGGGGACATGGGTTTAGGAGAAGGCTTAGGGGTAACTGGGGAACCGGGGGCAGGCTGTGCTTCCCTCTCCCTTTTTTGATTTAAAGCAGACCGAATTTGTAGGTATAACAAAGAAAACTTATCTAAATCCTTTTCTTTTGCCAATTGAGATTGCGCCAATTTTGCTCCCACGGCGTTCCAAAAGGGATCGCTTAAAACTGAACTGTGGGAGCACTGAGGGAAGTGCGGGAACAGCCACCGCACAAACCGTTTTAAACACCCTTTAGAAAAACGTTTCCCCCCCCCCTCCAGGAGTCCCGCAACTTGGAAAAATACCCCCTTTTGTGCTGTGGACAATTTTGCGCCCATAATCCACAGCACGACGTCTGGAGCTTTAAAAATAAACCAACCCTTGGACACTAGCTCCCACCAGAAACCGGAGGCGACCGGACCACAGTCGCCCCGGGGCTGCGCAGCCTACCCTGGGCGCCTACGAACCGCGGACCGTGCGAAGCCGTTCACCACGCGCTGCGCGCGGCCGGGCGGGCACCGCCGGGTCCCGCCGCTCCCGCCGCGCTTTGCTCCGCCGCCGACACTGCGGCTCGCGTGGCTCCGCCCGCACGCGGGAACTGCCTCGAAAGGCTTTACGGTAAGTTCCCCCCCGGGGAAATACTTACCTGCTGGTGTCCAGGCGAGCTCCAGGCGTCCCGATTTCCACCGAGGACGACTCTGCTGGCGCAGGCAGAGCTACCGTCCTCTTCCCCAGGAGCGCAGCTCACTAAAACGGAGCCTGCTGCAACTGGGGTAGCTTGACGTCCCAAGGACGCACTTGGAAGTCCAATCAGTCCCTTCCGTGGGGTCCGGGGGAAGCAGGGGCCCCCCGATGGGTGCCAAGCTGCCTCTGCGTCCTTTTTGGAGCAGTTCCCACTTTGCCCGGTCAGCTCCGGACGCAGCAGGCTGCGGGGGCCAGCCTCTGGAATCCGGGAGACCAGAGGTCTGGCTCGTGGGTCCTTCCACAGGACCGCGGCAGTAGAGGCAGGTGGTGGAAGAAGGAGGCAGGCCCAATTGTGGATGAAGTCCGGAAGGTTTATTGTGTCTCCGAACAGGAGACCTCGCCCCCCGGGGGTGTCCAGCAATGAGCAACCCTGACCGCGCCTGCCAGGGGTTTTATGGGGGGGTGGCGACAGGGGAGGGATGACAACGGCATCGAATCAGGGAAGGAGAAGGACGGGTCTGCGGGATGAGGGACACACAAGGGAACCTATCTTGGGAAAGGAAGGGAGGGATCCTCCCCCCAAGACCAATAACTCGACGCCCCTGCCAGAACTTTCTAGAAGCTTGGGAGGGGTGCCGGAGAGATTGGCAGGGGTCTGGGAGGAGACAAATAGAGAAAGCAGGGTTATGAACACGAAACCAGGAGGGTATAAACTAGGATGGTACAGTAATACAAAACTCAAAGGGGAGACCCGGACTGAACCAAACAAGACACACTCCCACAGCCCCAGGTTCCCACAATCCTGTGACTGCCCCTCTGAATCCGGGAACCCATGGCTACCAGGAAGTAACTCCAACTGCTTCTACTACACTCTCTTGTACTAGCAATGGAGCTAACCCTGACTGGAAACCCCTTTCTTATTCTGATATTAAGGATTTGTGCAAGGCAATTAAGGAGTTTGGAATGCATAATAATTGTTTTAAGAGCCTTTTAAGTGCTACTTTTGCAACTCACTTACTTGTACCTCATGATTTACTTACATTAATGCAAACTCTTCTCACACCTGGTGATTTTATGATGTGGAAAAAGCAAGGGAAAATAATTTTATCTGATTTATTAAAAATTTTGTGGCAAACTCCAGATAATTACCTGGATTTTGAAAACAATTACATCACATTAGACCTTTTATCTGGTGACAATAATACGGCAAATCCTCAAAAACAAGCAATGCTTATCCCTCGTCCCGTTCTTACTGAAATCACACATGCTGCTGAAAAGGCCTTAGCATTATTACCATCTCAAACTCCTAATTCTCATTATACCACCATCAAGCAATTGCCAAATGAAAATATTATTCACTTTTATAACCGTTTGTACGAAGCTGTCTCTTCCCAGGTCCCTAATCCTGACCTCCAACAAGCGCTCCTACTCGAACTTCTCCAAGTTAATACAAATGATGCTTGCAAACAAGTCATTCTCACTCTCCCGCTGTATCCTCCTCCTACTGTTGAATCCATCCTCGAAGTCTGTACAAAGAAGGTGCAGCTGAACACAGCTGCTCCCTTTTTGAAAAAAGTGGGGATGGTTGGGGAAGTTGTGGAGAATGTTACGGGTACAGGAGAAACTCAATCGCCTGGTAACTTTATATGCTATCGTTGTCAGAAAAAGGGACATGTAGCTCGCAATTGCAGAGCGATTATAAATGCTGATAAAAACTCTCCAAAGACTGTTTCCCCAGGTCAACAGCAGGGAAACTAGCGACTCAACGCACCCTAACAGCTCCGTGTTCAGACATAAATAGGGCTGCAGACAAAGCAACTTGGGCTTCTGGACTCAGGTTTAAGGTAACCTGTGATAAAGCACACCATTTCAACAACAACAAACAGACTGTAATACCCATTTCATTCCAGAATGTGGACCACATGCCAGAATTTACATACCTTTTTGTTATTGGGGACACTCGGGAAATACCTGCTGGGATAGAGGTTACACCCACACTCATGAAAATGGATCAGAACGGGTGTTCTAACCTAATGGTACAATGTATATATCCACCGTACTTTATGCCAAAGGGTCAAGTCATTGCACAGGCCATTCCACTGCCCAAATACCTGCCCACAGATGGTCATATCCCAGCCATCTGTTGGACTGAGGTTTTGGGAAACGACAAACCTGTAATAGAATGTAAGCTCCGTCACAAATCACATAAAATCGGTATAATGGGAATGTTAGACACAGGTGCTGATGTGTCTGTCATTCCATTTGATAAGTGGCCTACGCAATGGGAATTGCAATCTCAGGGCATCATACAAGGGATTGGAGGTACCCAAATTGCAAAGCAATCCAAACACACCATCCAAATTGAAGGTCCTGAAGGACAAATAGCGACACTTCATCCATATGTCCTAGACACCAAATTCACCCTGTGGGGAAGGGATGCCATGTCTCAGTGGGGAACAAAAATTGATATCACCCTGTCATAGGTTAGCAAGCATAGTCCCAGAAGGGACGTCCTTGCTAAGGGGTGCTTACAGTTTCCTCTGGGAACTGAAAGAACCTATCAGCTGGCCAGTTTGAATATGGACAATTCTCTAAGCCACTTAAAGTTGTGATCACCTCTGTTATCCACATTTAAGAATAGGCAAACTCCCCCTCCAAGCTCTCTCTCGTTTCCGGCGCTGGGACAGGTGGCTGCGGGGCCTGAGTGGGGGCCAGCGGGCCCGGCCAGGCCCTGCTTGGGCCAGGCCAGGCCGGGCCACGGCCATCCTGGAGCCGATGGACCTGTTCCAGCCATGGAACCCCCCCCCCCCCCCCACTGCCTTGCCGTGGGCAGCCGGAGCGGCTCGGCTCTCCCCCCTCTCCACTGCGATAAGAAACATTCAACATTCCAGCTGCAAAGCTGTAAGGCCGAGGTGAGAGTAACCCTTTTATTGCTGTGAAGAGCTGAAAACCTGAGGGAAGAGAGAGAGGAGATGCTTAAAGCTGAAATTCTGTTGTGAAGCTATGATATATCAGAGTATCCTGTTGTAATTTCATGAAGATATGGGGGGTGGCGTGTTCAACTCGTAAGCAGAAGCACCTGCGCTGAGATAGGCAGATGCTGACGCAGCTGTAATTTCATGAGAAGTTTGGACAGGGAGAGATGAACCAGATGAGGACTTTTGCTCCAAATGGGAAAGGAGGAAACCTCAGTTCCTAGAGATGCTCCCAGAGATAGCCCTAACGATGAAGATGATGAAGACCCTTTGCTCCCAGGGAACGAGAAGGGCCTCTGTTTTTGTTTCTGAACGGCTCAACCTTAAAATTGTACCCCAAAAAACTTCAAGAGTGGACCCTCGAAAGCAGTTGCGGGAAAAGCTGCAAGTCGGGGGAAAGGACTCACACGCAGGCAGAGAGACTCCTCTTCCTAAATGGACTGAACAATATTTGGAAGTGGGTGGCTGTCTCGTTGTGATACTGTTTTCATAGCACGAGCAAGAAGAGACTTCTCTTTCTAAATGGACTGAACAAGGTTATTATGGCAGTGGTAAACAGACTGAACATCTTAAGGGTTGTCTTTTTACATTGTCAGTGGGAGAAGGGAGGAAGGTGGGGGGAGGAGGAGAGTTCGGAAGGTATGGTATAATTTTTTTTTCCCTCTTTTAGGTCTGTTAATAAACTTCTTTATATTCTTTCAAGTTTGGTGCCTGCTTTGCATTTCTCCTAATTCTTATCTCACAGCAGATAAACAGTAATGAGTATTTTGGACCAAACCACTACACTAAATTGGTGTTTCTGCCCGGTTACAAACCGAACCCGCGACACACCCCTAGACATCAAAATTTTCCCTTGCAGGCCACTGAAGCAGAGTGCCATCCACATAAATTAATTAACTTGGAAAAGAGATGAACCCGTGTGGGTTAACCTGTGGTCGCTAAAAAAAGAAAACTTAGAGGCACTCCAAACATTAGTAGCTGAACAATTGGCTAAAGGAAATATAGTTCCAACTAACAGCCCATGGAACACACTCGTGTTTGTAATACAAAAACCGGGAAAGAACAAATATAGGCTACTCCAAGATCTTAGGGAAATTAATAAGGTTATTGAAGAAATGGGACCCCTTCAACCAGGTATGCCATCACCTTCAATGCTCCCACAACATTGGCATTTAGCTGTTCTTGACATTAAAGATTGCTTCTTTCATATTCCACTCCACCCTGCAGATGCCCCCCAATTTGCATTTTCTGTACCATCTCTTAATCGTGAAACTCCCATGGAATGTTATCATTGGTTTGTGCTTCCCCAAGGTATGAAAAATTCCCCAACTCTCTGCCAAGAGTATATTGCTAAAATTCTATCTCCCATCCGTGCCAAAGCAGAGAAAGCCATCATCCTGCATTACATGGATTATGTGCTGGTGTGTGCTCCCAATAATCAGTATCTCGAGCAGGCACTTAACATAGTGATTGAGGCCCTAGAGGCCAAGGGCTTTGAATTACAACCAGAAAAAATGCAGAGAACAAGCCCTTGGAAATACCTCGGACTCAAAATCACAGAAACCTCTATCACCCCAACACCTGTCACCATTAATAATAACCCAAAAACACTAGAGGAAGTGCAACAGATCTGTGGGACACTGAAGTATTTAAGGTCCTGGTTAGGACTCACCACAGAGGATGTAGCTCCTATTGCAAACCTAGTAAAAGGGGAAGGCGGTCCAGCAACCCCTAGATCCCTGACAGAAGAGGCAAGGCAGTCTCTCAAAAAGATACAAGAGCTCATTTCCACCAGACAAGCACACAGGTATCAGCGCTCCCTCCCCTTTAAGCTTGTCATTCTAGGGAAGGTACCACGCTTTCATGGCCTCATATTTCAGTGGGACAAAGAGCAGAAGGAACCCCTCATCATAATTGAATGGGTATTCCTTCCACTCCAACCTCCTAAAACCATCACACAGCCACAAGAACTAATGGCAAAAATTATCACGAAGGGTAGAGCAAGGCTCCGCACCCTGGCAGGATGTGACTTTGCATGCATTTACTTACCTGTAACAACCGACGCATTAGATCACCTACTTCAAAATAATATAAATTTACAATTTGCATTAGATAGTTACTCAGGCCAAATCTCAAATCATTACCCAAAACATGACATGTTTAATCTGCCATTCTCTTTCATCCCTCGAGAGATTCAAAGTAGAAAACCCCTCGATGCGATTACCGTTTTTACCGATGCCTCAGGAAAAAGTAAAAAGTCCGTGGTCACATGGAAAAATCCAAAGACGCAAAGGTGGGAATCTGACATCGAGGTAATCCAGGGATCACCACAAGTAGCTGAACTAGCAGCTGTCGTTAGAGCATTTGAGAGGTTCAAAGAACCCTTTAATTTGGTCACAGACTCAGCATATGTAGCTGGAGTAACTGTTAGAGCTGAGCATGCTCTCCTAAAAGAAATCTCAAACAAGAAACTTTATGATTTGCTCTCAAAGCTAATTTATCTGGTTTCCCACAGAGAGCATCCCTATTTTGTCATGCATGTGAGGTCACATACAAACCTGCCAGGATTTATTGCAGAGGGTAATCGTAGAGCTGATGCTCTGGCTATGCCAGCAGACATAGTTCTATCAGCCGACTTACCAAAGCTCCCCCAAGTTTTTGAACAAGCAAAATTGAGCCATGCCATGTACCATCAAAATATTCCTGCTCTTATCCGCATGTTCCATCTGTCGCAGACACAGGCAAAAGCAATAGTGGCAACATGTCCCAACTGCCAGAAGCTACAGCTTCCATCACTGGGCATGGGAGTCAATCCCAGAGGCATTAATAGTGGTGAAGTGTGGCAAATGGACGTCACACATTTCCCTGAATTTGGGAGATTAAAATATGTTCATGTTTCTATTGATACCTTCTCTGGTGCTATGTATGCCTCTGCACATGCAGGTGAAAAGGCTAAGGATGTTGAAAAACATCTTGTCCAAGCTTTTGCTGTGCTTGGTATACCTGAGGAGATAAAAACTGATAATGGACCTGCCTACACCTCCCAGGAGTTTAAAAACTTTCATCAGCAGTGGGGATTTCGACATGTTACAGGTATTCCTCACTCCCCAACTGGACAAGGCATTGTTGAACGTGCCCATCAAACCCTCAAGCAAATGCTGCTACAACAATCAGGGACCACCAAACTCAACTCACCTGTCCTCAGACTCAGCAAAGCACTATTTACCATAAACTTCCTGAATGGCACCTTTGAGGATCTAAACCCTCCCATCTATCGTCATTTCCAGAACACCGGGAGACAGGAACTGAAGGAAAATCCAGAAGTCCTGATCCGGGACCCAGAGACTCAAAAAATCCAAGGACCATACAAACTTTTAACTTGGGGACGTGGGTATGCCAGTGTATCTACCCCTCAAGGACTGAGATGGATCCCAGGGAAGTGGGTAAAACCTTATGTCACTTCCTCAAAAGTTAAGGAGGTTAAAACTGCCTCCTGGAGGAGACGCCGTAAAAAGAAACCTGATTTTGCACCTTCATGTAAACCCCCTACTGCAGGTTTAGATGTTAATCCCTTAAGTTAAGTTGCACTGTTTTGCACTCAGGTTTTGCACTGTATTTTGTAAATCTTCGTCCTGATACTCCATACCATAGATGTCCTGACTAAACCCCTGAGTTTTGACTGGGGAACTAGTTTAAAGGCATCCTAGGTACTGTCGAGTTGTAGGGACGATAGATTACAATTATATTTTGCACTGTTGTTTTGTTACTGTTCTATGCACTTTTAAATTACTAAGAGTTACAACCCAGCTTTAAAGAAAAAAAATAGGGAATTGTTGCTGCCTGTTCTGAGCTTCCCCTCCCCCTCCCAAAGACACGTGCTCCTGCCCATGTGCTCCGAGCTCCTTTGTTCCAAGCGCGGGCAAAGCCAAATGTAACTCAGACTCTTTAGCAGTGTCTGATTGGTCGGTCACCCCGGGTCCGCCCCCAGTCCTCCCCTTTCCCCTTCTCCTAATAAAAGATGGTCGAGGGGAGGCTACGCCCTCTCACTCAGCTCAGCGACTTTCCTGTGAACATCTCTGGTTGTCTGTCTCATTTGAAAGCTTCTAACTGCAGGGAATTGAGTGAGCAGGGAGCTATATTTCTCCCTCTTTGCTTCTGCTGATGGTATTTGCTCTGCAGCTGATTCAGGTACCGATTTTAGAGCTACTAAAGTGCTAGATCGCCCTTGCTACCTCTCTGGGTTGCTCGAGGCTTTCTAAGGCATTGAAATACAAGCGCTAGCCGGTATAAAGCTGAAAAGATACCTTCCACAGGAGACCTACCCTGTGCCTCATGCTACAGCCCGTAACACCATCTTGGGTCTTGAAAAACAAGTCCTTTGGAGGCATGGTACCCCAGAGAGAATTGAATCTGACAATGGGACTCATTTCAAGAATAGCCTAATTAACACCTGGGCTAGAACATGGCATTGAGTGGGTGTACCACATCCCTTACCATGCACCAGCTACAGGCAAAGTGGAATGGTGCAGTGGATTGTTGAAAACCACCCTGAAGGCACTGGGTGGGGGAACTCTCAAGAACTGGGAACAGCATCTAGCAAAGGCCACCTGGTTAGTTAACACCTGAGGTTCCACCAATAGAGCTGGTCCAGCCCAATATGAACCCCTGCATACAGTAGATGGAGATAAGGTCCCAGTAGTGCATGTCAGAGGACTGTTAGGAAAGGCTGTGTGGATAAATTCTGCCTCGAGTACAGACAAACCCGTCTGTGGGGGTGTTTTTGCTCAGGGACCTGGTTGCACATGGTGGGTAATGCAGAAAGATGGAACAACACGTTGTGTACCACAGGGAGATCTGATTGTTGTATGAAAACCACCTGTAATGTGTAATGCCTGTATACCACTGCTTGCTGAGTGTCACTGTCACTGTTTGTACATAGCTGTATATAGATATAGATATTGATATATATATTAATGTGTGTGTGTAGATTTAGAATGTATTAGTTTGGGCATTGAGCCGACGATATGGGATAAGGGGTGGAATGTCTTGGGGTGACTTTATGATGTGTATCCCCTATCCCTGCTCTATGCCCAGAAAATCAATCCTGTGCCTTTCTGTGCCTTTAAACTGAGCCTGAGAGGGAGGAGAGAAAAAAAACCAAGCGAACTTTTCAAAGCAGTTTTTTCAAGGACACAGATACACACTCCTCTGCATTCTCCTGCTGCAGCAGTAAGAGCGGAGGAAGCACCCTTCTTGCTTTTCAGCCAGCTTTTGGCTCCTTTTCTCCAGAGAGAGATGGAGAGTTGAACTTTGTTTCCCTGCGACTTTGGTTTTTCCCTTCTTCTCTTCTGGACTGTTTCAACATCAGAATACATCGGGAGAATTTTCCACCGAGACACCGGAGGTGGGCCCACACCGACCCAGCTCCAAGGAGGAGGCGAGAGACCACACCTACGGAAGGACTCTGAAATCTTCCCAGGTTTCTCTCCACAGCGAGAGGTTTTATTATTTAGCATTATTATCCTTTTTCCTTGTGTTTGTTAAATAAATAGTTTTTATCTCTTTCACTTTCCTTTGAGGAAAATTCATTTTTTCCCGAACCTCGTGGGGGAGGGATGGTTGTAACCTGCCTTCTATCAGAGGATATTTTCCTCCAAATTTGTCCAAACCGGCACAGGGAGGTTCCCTCCCTGCCCTCCTGGTGTAAAGCCTTGCCTCATGGCTCCACCTCTAAGGGTGGTGCTGTGGGCTGTACACGCTGGCTGTCTCCTCCCCTTTGTCCCTCCCACCCAGGAATGACTGGAGGAAATGGGGAGAGACAGGGGCGCCGTCCAACTGGGAGTCGAAGAGGACGCATGCGCTAAGCTGGGCTTCCACGGCCAGCCTCCCAGTGGCCAGGGCCACCCTCCCCCCTCCCCCTTCCCCCCCATTGGTGGCTGCGGCGAAACCGCGGTCGGGGTCGCCGGCGGCGGAGGGGCCGGGGCCGGGGCCGGGGCTGCCTCCACCTCCTCCTTTTTCACTGGCAAGGAGCCATCTAAAGCTGCTTCTTCCTTTTTCACTGGCAGGGACCCATCTAAAGCTGCTTCCCCTCTCCCACCTGCCCTCGTCTCGGTTACCGCCGGGACCCTCACTGGGACCCCAGACAGCTGAGAAGGCGGCGGGGGGTGCAGAGGAGGAGCAGGAGGGGGAGGCGGCGGAGGCTGCACTGGGGCTGTCGAGGGCTCTGGCCTCAAGGCAGGAGCTATTAAGTCCATTTCCACCTCCTCCGAAAGCTGGCTGAAAAGCAAGAAGGGTGGTTCCTCCACTCTTGCTGCTGCAGCAGCAGAATGCAGAGGAGTGTGTATCTGTGTCCTTGAACAACTGTTTCGAAAAGTTCGCTCGGTTTTTCTTCTCTCCCCCCTCTCGGGCTCAGTTTAAAGGCACAGAAAGGCACAGGATTGATTTTCTGGGCATAGAGCAGGGATAGGGGATACACATCATAAAGTCACCCCAAGACAGTACCTCCCTTGGAATGGAGAATGCAACCCCCCTCTCTCTGAATTATTATTATTATAACTTCAAAATTAAGGGGCTTTCAGGCAAAGATATGGAAAAAGGAATAACAGTTCTTTATTAGTGTATATAACAAGGCAAACAAACAACAGCAACTATGGCAGCAACAACAAACAAAACCAGAAACCCAGTAACAGCCTTCTTGGCTGCAGGCACTTTCCCCTTTGGTGTAGTTATGGTCACAACCGGAAGGGGCACTGGCAGGCTCCTGGTTGGGCAGGGCAGGTGCGATGATTTTGCTGAGGCTGCAGGGGGCACTTCGGTGCGGGTTCAGGGACCATGTGGTAATGGTGGACAGGCTGAATGGCAAAAATGGGCTGCAGCAGGAACGTCGGAGCAGCTGCTGGAACAGCAGGGTGGGCTGGCCCAAGGTAGCAAGCAAGAGGTAGCTGAAACTCCGCAACTGTAGCTGGAACAGTGGGGCATCCTGACAGGGCAGGGGGTGCAGAGCTACAGTGTAGTGAAAACCCAGAGTAGTGGTAAAAGAAACTAGCCGGGGCAGGGCAGCTGGGGTCTGAGCAGGGCAGGGAAAAGCTCCCTGGGAGTCGGCTCGGGATCCCAGAGTTTTCCCCTGAGGCACCCAAGCAGATGGTGCAAGTCCTGTTTTTAGTGAGGTAGGGTATTAATAAGGTCCCAGTGCAACGGCTGCTTATGAGCAGAGCTCCACTCATGGTAGAAGGCAGCAGAAGACTGTTGCAATGGGGATGGTTGCAACACGTATATCAGACAACGAGGCCCGTGGAAAAGAATATATAGACCGATTCTTGATAGATATTTTCAGAGATGTTTATTTTCCTAGCCACATGGCTGAGGATGCCAAGAAAACTGCAGCAATCACAGGACCCGAGGGTCCTTGCCCGCGCAGGGGAACACAGAACAACCAATGGGGAACGAGGCTGACCAGGGGCTAGGGAAACCTCATGCCTCCCCCCGAGAGCCCCTCTCCCAGGACCACATGGCAGGGGGGAGGAACCCCAACACTTCATCTGTTTATTTTTAACAAAAGGAGATTTAAAACTTAACATTGAAAACAACTGGATAAACATGAGATAACAAGGACAGTTTCAAAACAAAACAAGCCACCCTCCTGAGTCTTTAAATGTCCAAATGGATTTTTTCTCTGGAACATCTTAAGGCTGACAGAAGGGAGACAGGACTCTCCAAGCATGCTTTGTGGGGAAACTGAGGTAGGAGAGGGTTTCTTCCATATGTACCTGTTGGAACGCTAAACAAAAATAGTTAATTTCTTCCTCTCTCCCTTGTCATCCCCCACTCGGCATTGGAAAGGGATTTTTGGGGAAACAATTGGTAAAGGCATGGTTTTGTGAGAGAAACCATGGGTGAATAAACGGATTGGGAATACACTGGGCGTAATAGGATATAGGATAAAAGGGAAAGGTGGGATTAGGAAAGGGAGACTGTAGGGGGGGCTCATAATGGGGATATTGGTTGACATGACAATGATTTGCAGCATATATACTGCCTTTCACAGAAGCACCACCAGGCCCAGTGACATCTGCTGCTTGCAAACCTTTCCTTCCTTGGATTATTTTAAACTCTACTATTTCTCCATTTCCTAAGCTTGGGATATCTTTTTCAGGGTTATTGTTTTTAATAGCAGTTCTGTGAACGAATATGTCTTCCTGGTTGTTTCATCTCGTTATAAAACCATAATTTTGTTTAACATTATACCATTTTACTATTCCTAAAACCTTAGCTACCATGATTTTTTCTTTTTCCGAGTGGTTGATGTTTTCTGTCTCGCTGTGTTTTTGCTTTCTCTTTTGCTTTCGCTCGCTCCCGTGTTGGAACTGCTGGGGCTGCCAGGGCTGCCGGGGCTGTCGGGGCTGCTCGTGCCTGTGTGCGCTTCCTGCGGGGCCTCCTGGGGTCGCATTCAGGGCTGTGTGGGCCAGGCTGCTCCTCTGGTCACAGCTGCGCTGCCGCTGCCTGGTGCTGCGCCCACATCTCGGCCGAGTCCCTGAGCGGCGGCCCTCCCGCGCCCTGCTCCAATGTGTGTTTTGGCTAGGCACGGCTCTGCTCCACCGCCAGGCGTTCACAGGGCTCGTTCCACAACGCGCTGCGCGGGGCCAGGCAGGCACCGCTGGGTCGCGCCGCTCCCACTGTGCCTCGCTCCGCTGCCGACACTGCAGCTCGCATCGCTCCACCCGCGCGTGGGAACTGCCTCGCTGCTGCTCGCAGAGCACTCGGCGCACGTGGCCGCAGTTGCACAGTCCCTGAGGCAGGCTTCCCTTCACCAAGACACAGCTGACATTGCTCAACAGTCTCGGTAATTAAATAATATTCACGAAAATATTCTTCCATCGGCATATATTTTGACTCAGAAATTAACTGTGTCCAAACAGTCTTCCAAAAGTCTTTGGTAAGAATCAAGTCCCAAGAAACGTAGAAAAAGTTCTTAAACAACCATGCCAGGAAGTGTTTCAGTTCTTTTTGAGCTTGAATTAAGCTAAAATTTACAAATTGTTGTTCAAGAATCTTTTCAAGTTTAAGATAAATGTCCATATGCGGCTCGGAGAGCCACGCATTTTTCCACGGTTCCTCCATAGTTTAGAGATGGAACAGCAAAACAAAAACAAGAAGAGAAATCCGGAGTTTACTCACAAATCACAGTCGCTGTCCTCCAAGGGATCGTTCTGCTCACATTCTCCGACCAAATGTTGCAGTGGGGATTGTTGAAACGTGTATCAGACAACGAGGCCCGTGGAAAAGAATATATAGACCGATTCTTGATAGATATTTTCAGAGATGTTTATTTTCCTAGCCGCATGGCTGAGGATGCTGAGGAAACTGCAGCAATCACGGGACCCGAGGGTCCTTGCCCGCGCAGGGGAACACAAAACAACCAATGGGGAAGGAGGTTGACCCGGGGCTAGGGAAACCCCGTGCCTCCCCCCCAGGACCCCTCTCCCAGGACCACATGGCAGGGGGGAGGAACCCCAACAGAAGACAGAACCCCACAGTAGTGGTGAATTCTTCCCACAGCGACTGCAGCCTCCTTCCCCTCCGAATGCTGAGAGAGCAAGAGAGGTAGGAGCTGCACCCAACCCCTTTTCCCCATCCCAATTCTTGCCGTATCTCTGCCCTTCCTAGAGAAACCCCCTGGTAAAAAGAGAGAATAGCCAGAGGGACCCCTCCCCTGAGCTGTGGCCACTTCTTTTGTCTCTTTTAGATACCCGGTTATTATTGTCTCCTAGCAATATATATGGGAGAAAATTCTTTGAGAGAACGAAACAAAAGGAAAGAATCCTAAACCCCAACACCTTGTTAGAAATTCCCTTCTGGAGAATAAGACTAAACAGAATTTGAGGAATGTGTTAGCAAGGGTTTGCTTATTGTTATAAAATGTGAGAGAAAGGGTAGGAAAAGTACTTGAAGCTATATAATTTCATATAAATAGTCTACAAAGCTACAAATATATGAAAAATATATAAAAAGCAAAAATCTTTAGGCATCATCATGAGTCCTCTATTCACAAATAGCAAGTCTAGGAGAGTATCTTTCATAGTTGGCTCACTGAGTACCTGCTATCTCCTACAAACTTCAGGAATTTCCAAGACCTGCTGGTCACAACACTGTTGATGCCTTTTCCTGGTCTTAAAATCAAGAGTCAAGCACGGTTAGAAGGGGAAAAGGGATTTTATCTTGGTATTTATTTTAAGGGTTCTTAGGTGCACACGTTCAGGTCATATGCATCGAAATGCACCCTGCCTAGTATGCCCTAAAAGATTGGGTATAACATTATAGGTTTTACTAATTAGCATATTTATCAAAGATTCTCCAATGAGAGGCTCAAGTGAGCCCCTCTCCCCAAGGAACTTTCCCCTGGATGGGTCTATCTTAGTTTATAGAATGTGTTCTGAAGAGGACCTTGGGGTCTGGGGCACACTGATCCCTAGCTAAGAAGCTTCTAAAATGTTTAGTCTCTTAGCTTGACAAACAAGTCCAAGAATGTAGGCAAAAAGCACTAGGAATACAGAAGTTGTGAAAAGGTATAACAGGGGTATAAAAGAAAAGGCAAAAAATCTTCATGGCATCACTGTATTCCCAGTTGATGTCTGGGAAATTGAAATCTCCCATAAGGACAAGGGCTACCAATCCAATTAGGTTTGGAAATAATTCCTCTGGTTTCGAGGAACAAAAAAATATGGGCTAATAATCATCCCCCAAGCCTATTGTGAACAAATTTCAATACATTACTGCTAATTTTACTGAAACCTACTTTGGAATGTTACAGCTGGGAATTATGTTATCCAATGGCAGGGTTTTACTGTGCAATACTGATACACGGAAAAGACTCCACTACTGAAATAAGTAGTAAAGTAGGTATGTTTATTCCAGTGCTGGGGCACATGTGGATTGCTCCACCAAATGCTTGTACGTCAGCAATACCATTTGGCTTGGTATATATCAAGTTACAAGCTGCATATTCATTAAACTTCCCAATGTGCCTATAGAAATTCATTTCCTAGCCTCGCCTAGCCCTGCTTCGTATTATAATGAGCCTAAAGTAATTTCCATATGGCTTGCGCTTGCGCAGTGCCTCGTGCAGGGGTCTCTGGGATGAAGTAAGAAGTCTTCTTCAGATGAAGTAAGAAGTCTTCCTTGATTTGAACTTTTCACCTTGCTTCCTTGCACATGGTCCCTGAGTCCCTGGCTCAAGTTCAAACCCCAAGGCTGGTTTGAACTGGTTCCTAGGTCCAAAGCAGGATATTTTGGTCACGGCTGCTTCTCCTTATCAATAGTCTTGTATCCTCCCTTTTCCTACTTGACAAATGTAATAAATGTTAGGCAAGCTACATGCATTGTTTTAGCAAGCAGCCCCTTTAGTAATTAACTTAACCCTTGTTTCCCCAACTCAATACAAAGTATACAGGAGAGTCACTGAGGGCTGCTGGTACCTATAACTGCCTCTGAAATGTACAGCTGAAAGAACTCTTAGTCCCAGAATGATCTTTTCTTTTTGACTGTATTGAGTTGGGACTGATTTTGATGATCAGTTTCAGTAAAGAATCATAAAATTATTTTACATTTAAAATTTTCAGTATTAGAATAATTTTCTCTCCCTCCCCCTCTCACCATTTTCCCCCTCACATAATTTCCCAGGACTGCAAGGCTACAGAAGTGTCTAATCAATTTTCAAACCCGCTTTTGTCTCTGAGAAGGTGGTAAAAAATCTAACTGCTCTGCTTTTGTGGGGGGGGGGGGGGTTTCCGAGTGCAGGGGAGCCAGCCAGAGTAACAACACGAACACCGATACAATTTGAGCATCGTGCTCCAGTTTTATTGTTTACTTTCACTAACTTATATCTACTTTGCAAAGATTCATGCCCTATTCCCACTAGACAGCCTCTAAGCAGTGGGGGAGACGACCAGTATATAACTTTGCCAAGGATTTTCAAGGCTGCCTGCAGCCAGGTGTCTTCCAGGCCTGCCTGCAGCCTGAGGCCAGTTCAGGGGTTCTTCCTCAGCAACCCTGGGTTGGCCAGACTTTCCTGGGGTATCATATGCCCCTGTTCCACAAGGAATCCCTCTACACATCCCCCATTTTCTTTTTGGGCAACCCAGGCCTGGTCGATAATCTTTCGCAGCCCCGCTTTAATGCAAGAAAAAATACACCCAAATACTATTAAGCCTAATATAACTACAAATAGCAATCGGCAGCCTTCTACTACCAAGGTACACAGCCATCCGGTGATACCCAGATCCTTAAGACAATCTCCAATAGGGTCGTCTGTCTCCCGAAGGTTGTGCAGGCCCCTCTGGAGGTCAGAGAGGTGCTTGTGAATTGAGACAGAGTGGTCAGAAAGATTCATATAGCACATACCCTGGAAATCTTCACAGCCGTGGCCGTGGGCTAATAGTAGAAAATCAATGGCTGCTCTATTTTGTAATACTGCATGCCTAACACTGGTAACATCTGTGCTCAGCTTGTCAAGCATCTGCGAAGTTATGTTTAGCTCATTCCTCTGGAGTCTTGCGGGTTAAAATATGGGAACCCGATTAAACAGGTGCGAAATGGGTCCCCTGGCATGGCCAGGCTCAGACACATGGAGTCTTGCCCCGTTAAATTAGCTAGGGTGACCCACATGTTTTGTCTCTTTTGGATTGCTGTCAACATTGCGTGGGACCCTGCTAAGATGCTTACGAGAAGCAAACCTCTCAGAATGTTTGCAGGCCCAGCGCTGCTTTGTCGCTTCCCAGCTCTCGGGGGCCACCACATGCTGCCGCGGGACACGAACCTGTGTGCTACACTCTCGCCCTAACACTGCCACACTCCATACTGCCTCCACTCGGTCTAAATGGGCGGACAGCCGATCGAACACGTCCGCCAATGCCCTTGTCTCAAGACAGTCAAAAACAATTCCCCACTCTACCTCTGTGTGTCTGGTGCTATACCCAAGAATTTACGCAACTCCCTTTCTTGATTCCGCCTTCGATCATGGTCCGCGCAAGGCGGGCACGTATACCACCCACTTTCTCACGTTAGCTCCCAGAGCAGGAACTGTGCAGGGGTTAACAACAATTGTGCGATGCTGATGCAATCATTAGGACACAGGACATCTGGCAATGGGTCAGTCCTCACCTTCGGGGCTGATGGAGGCAATGGCTGCACCTCCTCTCGTGGGAAGGGAGGGGACGTAGACACTGTTCCTGGTTCTTCCGACGGGAACGTAGGAGTTCTGGTGGCTGTCTTGACCGGTGGGTCCACGGGATGCCACGGTGCTGATGGTGTGGTTTCACAAGCCTTAGACTCCAGTGCGTCCTGATGTGTAGACAATTCAGCAAGCTTCTTGATTACTTCATGCATCATCTCTCGGTGGTTCTCCTCCTCTTGGGGCTGACCCCCAGCAGCCCTGGCTGGCTCTGTCTCTGCAGGCGACAAAGCCGTAGAGGCTGCTTCGCCGTCAGACAATGATCCTCTGTCCGGCAGAAGGGGGGTGACGCGCTGCCGTTTTCGGTCAGGGAGCTAGGACCGCTCGTTTCTCCTCTGCTCACCTGTGCCCTGCCCCCAGGGTCAGGACCCTGCGCTTCCGCCTTTGCAGCCATTTCTCCCTCAGACTTCGGAGGGATAACTTCCTTCCCCGCCGGGTCCAGCAGCTCCCACAGTGGACGTATGTACGGGTGCTGCCATTCCCCTCATCGGTCTACCCGCGGTCAGCCCGAAAAATCGCGCAACCCTGGACTCCACCCTGGTCTCCGGCCGCCTCTCCGTAAGACCCCTATCTCTTTGCTGTCCGGGACCGCCACCCCCCAGGGCTTCCATGGCCGCTGCGGCCACCTTCCTCTCTGCTTTCATTTCTGCGAGGGTGTTAGTCACGGCTCTCCAAGTTAATCCGAGAGCTTTAGCTTCTTTACCTTCCTTTCCATCCTCAATCGTGGACAGCCACAGTTTGTTCCCAACTTCCCACTACGCTTCAGTCAAAAACAAAAGTGAAGTGCATTTCAAATATCCTTGTTCCCGGGCCCACGTAATTAGGGCATAGAGATCTCGATCTTTCACAGTCTCGCCTCTCTTAGAGAGGATACTGGCTAGGAGATGAGTTCCTGCCTCGTACTCCATAGCTTCTTACCTGCAGGGGCTCGCTCGGCTGCGCAAGCTCCAGTCTCCGGCTTCACTCGGCTTTGAGACCCTTCCCGCTCTGGCTACCCAGGTTCCAACACCGATGTGATGCTTCGGAGTCTTGCCACATTCAAGCGAAACCTCATTTAAGCGAAAAACACACCGCATTTAAGCGAAAAAATCACTCGGGTCCCTGTTCGGGCACCAGGTTTTGCAGGGGGAGGTTTCCGAGTGCAAGGGAGCCAGCCAGAGTAATGACACAAGCACCAATACGATTTGAGCATCGTGCTCCAGTTTTATTGTTTACTTTCACTAACTTATATCTACTTTGCAAAGATTCACGCCCTATTCCCACTAGACAGCCTCTAAGCAGCGGGGGAGCCGACCAGTGCGTAACTTTGCCAAGGATTTTCAAGGCTGACTGCTGCCAGGTGTCTTCCAGGCCTGCCTGCAGCCTGAGGCCAGTTCAGGGGTTCTTCCTCAGCAACCCTGGGTTGGCCAGACTTTCCTGGAGTATCCTATGCCCATGTTCCACAAGGAATCCCTCTACACTCTGCTGTACAGGGGCCTTCTGACTGCACAACACACTTTCTCACACACAATACTACTATGATTAATGACCTTTCACCTCAGACCTCGCTAATACCTTTTCTTTAACGCGAGCTGGTGCACCACAGTGAGAGCAAAAACAAGGCTGCACAAATTAATGTGTTCTCACAACCTCCAGCATGTCAATTGTCATTATAGATATCATCTGAATGACTGAAAGAAAGAGAAAAATAAATATTGCATCCTGTGACCTTTTGCCTAATGACCACTTTTTGACATTTTTGAAGACATGATTAAGTTTCGATAACTATGGGAGTCACTCTGAGAAGGCTGAAATAGAGGTAATTTGAGTGAGGGTCTGTACTAGTTTGAAAAAAAACTAGTGGGAGACAGCAAGTCAGAATAACAATTTAATAGGGAAATAAAATGAGGAAAAAAAATAAAATATAAAGGCAGATAACACTGGGTTAAAACTGACAGAGTCAGGATACAACCTGACACCCTGTTAATCAGGGTGGTGGTAGCAGTCCGGTAGAATGGTGGCTGCAGTCCTCCTGAAGCGATGATCCTGTAGAAAAAAGGGTCTGCTCTTCCTCAGAAAGTCCAGTGGTGGCTATGTAGCTCCTGTCCTCTGGAAATCCAGTGGAAAGGTTGTGTCTGGTGTTCAGAATCTCAGATTATATCTAGGATGGAATGCTTGGTTCCTCTCTCTGGGTGGAGCATCTCACAATGGGCTAATGAATCATGAGGCCAAGTGTTGATTAGGCTCATTGTCGTGGGGTGACCTTATGATGTGTATCCCATATCGCTGCCTACGCCCAGAAATTAATTCCTGTGCCTTTCTATGCCTCTAAAACGAGCCTGAAAGGGGGAAGGAAAAAACTGAGCAAAACTTTTTCAAGGCAGTTTGCAGCTTGTTCAAGGTCACATACAGATAGTTTGTTTCCCAGCTGCGGCAGGGGAGGGAGGAAGCACCCGGCTGGCTGTGCCCAGAACAGTTTTTTTCTGGCCAGTGGCTCAGCTTTTTTGTTCTCCAGAGAGAGACTGAGAGTTGAATTTTTCCTTCCCTGGAATTTCAGATTTTCCCCCTTTTCTACTGGACTGCTTGATTGCTTTAACATCAGAGCACATCGGGAGGACTTTCCACCGGGCACAGAGGGCCTGGCCCTGGGCCAAGCCCCAGCTCCAAGGAGACCAAAGGGAGGACTCTAACATTTTCCCAGGTTTTTCCTCCACAGTGAAAGATTTCATTATTTAGCATTATTTTCCTTTTCCGGTGTGTTTGTTAAATAAATAGTTTTATCTCCTTGTCTTTCCTTCGAGGAAAATCTATTTTTTCCTGAACCTGGTGGGGGAGGGGTGGTTGTGCCTTCTCTCAGAGGATATATTTCTAAATTTGGCAAAGCTGGAACACTCATTAACAGAAGATAGTCTGGAGGGAGTTATCTCTGAGTCATGCGGCATGGCATTGATGGGCCATTAACAGAAAGATAGTCTGGGGGGAGGAGGTAAGGAAACACTGCCTCACCTGATTTCAACAGCTCATGAGGATGGTAATAGAATACACTGCAAACCAGGTCAGGGTCTCACATTTCAGTGGGGAGTAGGGAACTTATTAGTCTGTGAATTGCACTCTGAGAGATAAAGGGGAGGCTGATTTAATCAGAGGAGATGCTGAGGTACAGGAATAGTCAGGAATAATTTCAACCTAAGTAGAAATCAGAGGCTCAACAAGCAGCTTTTTCTGTCCTCTGGATTGGCAGCTGCTGACCTGATGTCCAAAACTTTTGAACTCATACAACAGTAATACCATTGTCAAAGCAATTTGCTTGCAGCTTTCTATTACCAGTTATTTCATTTGTGGCCATTTGTCCTGGGTAACCCAAAATGTTATTGCATTCTACAACTATCTGTGCCTAAAGTTTGTTACTGTCTCTTTAAGACCCTGCAGTCAGAAAGAGAATTGCAGGGCCAGGAGATGGTGGTCTTTTTAAAGTCAGGTCGCCCAAGCAGAGCTTTCTCTTGCCTCTTGGCTCTACTCACAACAGTAACAACCCAAGAAGCTGCATTTCACAATCAAAAATTGTTTCAGAGTGAAATTTGCAACTCCTATTGGCAGTGCAGAACCAGTCAGTCCAAGGTTGGGCCACTGTTTCTCAGTGCTCAAGAGTCCATTTCCCCTCCCCTCATCAGAACGTGGACCCGAGAGAGCAGCACCAACACCAGTGGAAGCCAGCAGGTGGCAGGAAGCGGCAGCAAACAGCAGGACAGACCACACACACCAGAGCAATTTCCATCTGACACTAGAACTGCTTTGTAAGCTCCTACCTTCCTGTTTTTTTGTTCCAGGGAGAAGGTTGAATCGAGTGGGGTTTGTCTGACATTTCCCCTTTGTCTCCCCACACACGGTTGTCAGCAGAGGGCGCCATCTTAGGGGGAGGGGTTAATCTGCCATTGTGAGTTTGCTGCTGGGGAGCCTGCGAAATTTCGGCAACTTTGTAACTAGTGACTATTACTGTTATTTTTTGCCTATTGGTGTTTTGGTTTTTTGGTAAATTGTTATTTTTTCATTTATATCTACCTGTATTCGTTTCTCCTTATTGGTGGAAAGGGACTGGTGTTGTGGTTTGACACTGGCCTAATGACAGGCACCTATGAAAGTCGCTTGATCACCCTGCCCTGCCACAGCTGGGCAGAAGAGAGAAAAAAAAATAACAAAGGGTGCATGAGTTGAGATAAGGACCAGGAGAAACACTTCAAGGGTGTTCTGGTTTGGCCAAATTTAGAATATATATCCTCTGAGAGTAGGCACAACCACCCCTCTCCCACCAGGTTCGGGAAAAATAAATTTTCCTCAAAGGAAAGACAAGGAGATAAAACTATTTATTTAACAAACACACCGGAAAAGGAAAATAATGCTAAATAATAAAATCTTCTGCTGTGGAAGAAAAAACCTGGGAAAGTGTTAGAGTCCTCCCTTTGGTCTCCTTGGAGCTGGGGCTTGGGCCAGGGCCAGGCCCTCTGTGCCCGGTGGAAAGTCCTCCCAATGTGCTCTGATGTTAAAGCAATCAAGCAGTCCAGTAGAAAAAGGAGAAAAATCTGAAATTCCAGGGAAGGAAAAATTCAACTCTCAGTCTCTCTCCAGAGAACAAAGCAGCTGAACCACTGGCCAAAAAAAAAACTGTTCTGGGCACAGCCAGCCGGGTGCTTCCTCCCTCCCCTGCCACAGCTGAGAAACAAATTGCTATCTGTGTGTGACCTTGAACAAGCTGCAAACTGCCTTGAAAAAGTTTTGCTCAGTTTTTTCCTTCCCCCTCTCAGGCTCATTTTAGAGGCATAGAAAGGCACAGGAATTAATTTCTGGGCATAGGCAGCGATATGGGATACACATCATAAGGTCACCCCAAGACATTCCACCCCTTATCCCATATTGTTGGCTCAATGCCCAAACTAAGATATTCTAATTCTACACCCACATTAATACATACATATATATATACACACACAGCTATATACGAACAGTGACAGTGACAATCAGCAAGAAGGGGTATACAGGCATTTTACACTACAGGTGGTTCTCATACAACAATCAGATCTTGCGGTACACAACGTGCTGTTCCATCTTTCTGCATTACCCACCATGTGCAACCAGGTCCCTGAGCAAAGACAACCCCACGGATGGGTTTGTCTGTACTCGAGGCAGAATTTATCCACACAGTCTTTCCTAACAGACCTCTGACATGCACTACTGGGACCTTATCTCCATCTGTTGTATGCAGGGATTCAGATTGGGCTGGACCAGCTCTATTGGTGGAACCTCGGGTGTTAACTAACCAGGTGGCCTTTGCTAGATTCTGTTCCCAATTTTTGATAGTTCCCCCACCCAGTGCCTTCAAAGTGGTTTTCAACAATCCATTGCACCGTTCCACTTTGCCTGCAGCTGGTGCATGGTAAGGGATATGGTACACCCACTCAATGCCATGTTCCCTAGCCCAGGTATTAATAAGGCTATTCTTAAAATGAGTCCCATTATCAGATTCAATTCTCTCAGGGGTGCCATGCCTCCAAAGGACTTGCTTTTCAAGGCCCAGGATGGTGTTCCGGGTTGTAGCGTGAGGCACAGGGTAAGTCTCCAGCCATCCAGAGGTGGCTTCTACCATTGTGAGCACATAGCGCTTGCCCTGGCGTGTTTGAGGCAGTGTGATGTAATCAATCTGCCAGGCCTCCCCATACTTGTATTTGGACCACCGCCCACCATACGACAGGGGCTTCACCCCCGTGGCCTGCTTGATCGCAGCGCATGTTTCACAATCATGGATCACCTGGGAGATACTGTCCATGGTTAGATCCACCCCTCGATCTCGTGCCCACCTATAGGTGGCATCTCTGCCTTGATGACCTGAGGCATCATGGGCCCATCGAGCTAGGAACAACTCTCCCTTGTGTTTCCAGTCCAAGTCTACCTGTGACACTTCTATCTTTGCAGCCTGATCTACCTGTTCATTGTTTTGGTGTTCTTCATTAGCCCTACTCTTGGGGACCTGGGCATCTACATGGAGGACTTTCACAGCCAGCTTTCTTACTCAGGTAGCCATGTCTTTCCACTCTTCAGCAGCCCAGATTGGTTTTCCCCTATGCTGCCAATTAGTTTTTTCCCACTTTTCCAGCCATCCCCACAGAGCATTGGCTACCATCCATGAATCAGTGAGCTTTGGCCACTTCTCTCTTTCAGCAATGTCCAGGGCTAGTTGAACAGCTTTGAGTTCAGCGAGTTGGCTCGATCACCCTTCTCCTTCAGTAGCTTCTGCAACCTATCGTGTGGGACTCCATAGGGCTACTTTCCACTTTTGTGTCATCCCTACGATGCGACAAGAACCGTCGGTGAAAAGAGCATAGTGTGTGTCTTCTGATGGCAGTTGGTTATATGGTGGAGCTTCTTCAGTGCATCATTTGTTCTTCTTCATCAGTGAGACCAAAGTTTTCACCTTCAGGCCAGTTTGTGATTATTTCCAAAATCCCAGGGCGATTCAGTTTTCCGATACTGGTGCGCTGTGTGATGAGAGCAATCCATTAGCTCCATGTGGCATTGGTGGCGTGGTGGGGAGAGGGAGCCTCGGCTTTAAACATCCACCCCAGAACCAGTAGTCGGGGTGCCAGGAGGAGTTGTGCCTCAGTGCCAATTACCTCTGAGGTGGCTTGGATTCCTTCATAGGCTGCCAAGATTTCCTTCTCTGTTGGGGTGTAGTTGGCTTCAGACCCTCTGTAGCTTTGGCTCCAAAATCCCAGTGGTCGACCTCGAGTCTCACCAGACACCTTCTGCCAAAGGCTCCAGGACAGGCCATGGCTCCCAGCTGCAAAGTAGAGCACGTTCTTCACTTCTGGTCCTGTCCTGACTGGGCCAAGGGCTACCGCATGAGTGATTTCCTGCTTGATTAGGGCAAAAGCTTGTTGCTGCTCGGGGCCCCAATGGAAATTGTTCTTTTTGCGGGTAACCAGGTAAAGAGGACTCACAATCTGGCTGTACTCAGGAATAGGCATCCTCCAAAAGCCTATGGCACCTAGGAAAGCTTGTGTTTCCTTCTTGTTGGTTGGTGGAGACATTGCTGTGATCTTATTGATGACCTCAGTGGGAATCTGACGCCGTCCATCTCGCCATTTCATTCCCAGGAAATGGATCTCTTGAGCAGGTCCCTTGACTTTGCTCTTCTTGACGGCGAATCCAGCTCCCAGGAGAATCCGGATAACTTTCCTTTCTCAAACACTTCTGTTGCAGTGTTCCCCCACACAATGATGTCATCAATGTACTGCAAATGTTCTGGAGCCTCACCCTTTTCTAGTGCAGTTTGGATCAGCCCATGGCAGATGGTGGGACTGTGCTTCCACCCCTGGGGCAGTCGGTTCCGGGTGTACTGCACGCCCCTCCAGGTGAAGGCAAACTGAGGCCTGCACTCTGCTGCCAGAGGAATGGAGAAAAATGCATTAGCAATGTCAGTAGTGGCATACCACTTGGCTGCTTTGGACTCCAGCTCGTACTGGAGCTCCAACATGTCCGGCATGGCAGCGCTCAATGGTGGAGTCACTTCATTCAAGGCATGATAGTCCACAGTCAATCTCCATTCTCCTTTGTCGGGGTCTCCTCCCCCTGCCATGTAGCCCTGGGAGAGGGGCGCTGAGGGGACAGACACAGGGTTTCCCGAGCCCCTGGTCAGCCTCGTTTCCCATTGGTTGGTTTGTGTTTCCCTGCGTGGGCAAGGACCCTAAACCCAGACTGTGAGGGTTCCTCGGCAGAGCTCCGGCCATGCGGCTGGAGGAATAAACATCTCTGAAACATCTACCAAGAATCCGTCCATATATATTTCTTTTCCACGGGACTCCTGGTTTGATATATGCATGTTACAGTAATCCCTGCTATAACAAATGGTGGTGAATTGAGAGCAGAACGATCCCCGATCCCTAAGAGACTGATGTGTGTGAGTAAACCCTAGAAACTTTGGATTCCTCTTCTTGTTTCTGTTTTGCTATTCCATATCTAAACTATGGAGGAGCCGTTGGAAGACTCTTGGCTCTCAGAGCCGCATATGGACATTTATCTTAAACTTTAAATGATTCTTGAACAACGATTTGTAAATTTTAGCTTAATTCAAGCTCAAAAGGAACTAAAACACTTCCTGGCATGGTTGTTTAAGAACTTTTTCTATGTTTCTTGGGATTTAATTCTTACCAAAGACTTTTGGAACACCGTTTGGACACAGTTAATTTCTGAGTCAAAATATATGCCGATGGAAGAATATTTTCGTGAATATTATTTAATTACCGAGACTGTTGAGCAATGTCAGCTGTGTCCTGCCGAAGGGAAGCCTGCCTCAGGGACTGTGCGGCCTCGGCCACGTGCACTGAGGGCTCTTCGAGCAGCAGCAAGGCAGTTCCCGCGCGCAGAGGTCAGGTGACCAACAGCAATAAGCCACACAGCTGTAAGGCCGAGGTGAGATTAACCCTTTTATTGCTGTGAAGAGCTGAAAACCTGAGGGAAGAGAAAGAGGAGATGCTTAAAGCTGAAAGTCTGTTGTGAAGCTATGATATATCAGAGTATCCCGTTGTAATTTCATGAAGATATGGGGGGTGGAGTGTTCAACTCATAAGCAAAAGCACCTGCGCTGAGATAGGCAAATGCTGACGCAGCTGTAATTTCATGAGAAGTTTGGACAGGGAGAGATGGACCAGATGAGGACTTTTGCTCCAAACGGGAAAGGAGAAAACCTCAGTTCCTAGAGATACTCCCAGAGATAGTCCTAACGATGGAGATGAGGAAGACCCTTTGCTCCCAGGGAAGGAGAAGGGCCTCTGTTTTTTTTGTTTCTGAACGGCTCAACCTTAAAATTGTACCTTAAAAAATTTCAAGATTGGATCCTCGAAAGCAGTTGTGGGAAAAGCTGCAAGTCGGGGGAAGGGACTCACATCTCGAGCAGAGTGGCCTCTTCCTGAACGGACTGAACAATATTTGGAAGTGGGCGGCTGTCTCGTTGTGATACTGTTTTCATAGCACGAGCAAGAAGAGACTTCTCTTTCTAAATGGACTGAACAAGGTTATTATGGAGGTGGTAAACAGACTGAACATCTCAAGGGTTGTCTTTTTACATTGTCAGTGGGAGAAGGGAGGAAGGTGGGGGGAGGAGGAGAGTTCTGAATGTGGTATAATTTTTTTCCTTCTGTTAGGTCTGTTAATAAACTTCTTTATATTCTTTCAAGTTTGGTGCCTGCTTTGCGTTTCTCCTAATTCTTATCTCACAGCAGATAAACAGTAATGAGTATTTTGGACCAAACCACTACACTAAATTGGTGTTTCTGCCCGGTTGCAAACCCAACTCTTACAGCTGGTGGTGGGGTCCGAGGCTGTGACCCAGGAAGAGATGACCGGTCTGGGGAGATGGTCCCGAAAGGAATCGCCTGCCCAAGGTCCGGTGTCTTCCTCTCAGCTGCTGGCAGAGGAGCCCTTGCAGAAGCTGTCAGCTCTTTAGTGATATCAGCTCGTGGTTCCAGCTCAGCTCTGCAGGGCAGCCTCTAGGCCAAACCAGACCAGAGAGAGAGACGAGAAGACCTGTATGGCTGGTTCCGCACGAAGGTAGCTTTATTGTGGGTCCCCTCCGGCGAAGGGAAGGCCAGGGACGAGCTCTCTTTCTAACAGAGGCGAGCTGGTCTTCTTTTATAGGGATACAGGGGATCAGCAAGGGGACCAATGGATTACAGAGGGTCTGGGATAGACCAATGGGTTACAGAATGATCTGCATAGGGTCTCCCAAAGGATTGTGGGTCTACTTTTCCTCACCATGACTCAAAAGTAGTCACCTTTCCAGGGAGTCCTGCTGGGTGATTGCGAAATCTTTTATCTCAGCAGACATCCCTCCAGGGCAGGGGCTGGGCATATCCCACAACTCCCCCTTCTGTATTTATTAAAAGGGCATTCCCAGCAGCCTTTCTGCAGCAACGTAGGAGGCAAGAGAACATAAGTAACACAATAATAATTACAATGAATACCCACAAAGCTCCCTTAATCAAAGATGCAATCCATCCCGTTATTCCCCATCGTCCAAAAAGTCATTGTCTACTTTTAGGTCATCAAGGCTGTGGTGAGGACAGCATCAACGTAGATACATTTCATCTTTGGGCAGGGATGGGGCTTCTGAGAGGGAATACAAGCAAGATTTGTTAGCTTTGTGGTGAGAGGGGAGGTTTTGGGGTTTAGGGAAGTTTGACAAGGGTTGAGGGAAGGGGATATTTTGGGGTAGCAAGGGGTGATAACATATAAACTAGGGATCAGTTTTTCCAGGCTGTGTCTGGCCTACGGCTTGACTGTTTGCTGTAGCTTCTTGTTCAGCTTTCTGTTTCGTCTGCTGCCGTGTGGTGGGACGATCTTTCTTCTGGTTGGTGGGCATCCGGCGACGTTTTCGTCTCCATGCCGAGCTGGTCTGGTTTTGTGGAGGTCCTGTATTTGTCTCAGGAGAGTTCTTGGTGTTTGTGGTAGCAGTGTTTGTAGGGCCTAAGTATGGTTTAATGCTTTTTCCTGGGAACCACTTTGGGCCAGATGGTAGCTGGACACAGGCGTAGCCTCTCCCCCAGGTAATCAATTGGAAAGGCCCAGAGACCTGGTGTGTTTCAGGGTCCTTCACCAGCACTGGTGGCTTCTCCGTGAGCTTAGCTTGGGTTGAATTTGAGAAGTGGCGGAGTACTGGTGGGTCAGGCTCTGATGATGTACCATTTAGGAAGTTAATGACATAGAGAGCCTTACAGAGTCTTTCAACAGGAGACAAGATTTCTGTTTCTCTCCGTTGCTGGTTGAGGACTCTTTTGAGGGTTTGGTGGGTCCTTTCTACCATGGATTGTCCTGTGGGATTGCTAGGTATGCCTGTCTTGTGTTTTATTCCCCATTGGTTGAAGAAATCTCTTAACTTGTGAGAGGTGTAGGCAGGCCCATTATCTGTTTTGATTTCTTCAGGGACTCCCAGGGTGGCGAAGGCAATGAGAAAATGCTTGATGACGTGGATGGCACTTTCTCCTGCATGGGCTGACGCAAACACTGCCCCAGAAAATGTGTCAACTGACACGTGCACGTATTTGGATCTCCCAAAGGATGGGAAGTGGGTTACATCACTTTGCCACAATTGGCAGCTGTTCAGACCACGGGGGTTGACTCCAGTACTCATAGATGGTATTTGGTAGTTCTGGCAGTTCGGGCACGTTGCAATGATAGCTTTTGCTTGATCTTTTGAAAGCTTGAACATTCTGACGAGGGCAGGAATGTTTTGGTGAAAAAATGCATGTGACAACTTTGCCTGGGCAAAGATGTCGGGGACGTTTGCAGTCTCTGCTGGCATGGCCAGTGCATCTGCTCTCCTGTTCCCTTCAGCAATGGGACCAGGGAGGTCAGTGTGTGACCTCACATGCATAATGTAGTAAGGCTGTTTTCTGTGCGAGATTAAATGGATTAATGTAGAAACCAATTGGTATAGTTTTTGGTTGGAGACCTCCTTTAGAAAAGCATGTTCAGCCCTCATAGCTATGCCAGCGACATAAGCCGAATCTGTGACCAAATTAAAAGGTTCATCTTTAAACTTCTCAAAGGCTCTGACAACAGCTGCTAACTCAGCAATCTGTGGAGATCCCTCTACTATTTGGATATGAGATTCCCATTTCTGGGTATTGGGTTGTCTCCACGTCATAACAGACCGATGTGACGAACCATCAGTAAAGACGGTCAGAGCTTTAAGAGGTTTTCTACTTTGGATTAATTTTGGAATCAATTTAAAAGCTGCTTCATGGTAGAAAAGCCTATGTTTTGGCATGTGAACGGAAATTTGTCCTGTGTAGCTATCTAGGGCTAACTGGAGGCTCTCATTGGTCTGGAGCAACAGCCTCAGATCTTCAGTGGTCAATGGCAAGTATATGCATGTGAACTCACACCCTGCAAGAGAGCGGAGACGAGTTCTGGCCTTTTTTATTAAATGTGCCATTACTTCTTGGAAGGTGGTTAATCTCTTTGTAGGTTGATGGCTTGTGAAGACCCATTCAAGTATCAGCAAAGGGTCTCTGAGTTTAGGGTCCCATTGGAAGATCAGTCCATGGAAACAGGGAGCTTTACCCAAAACTGCAAGCTGGAGAGGCAGGCTGGGTTCAACGCGATGGGCTTGGCGTGAAGACAGGGCTTCTTAAACTTTAGTGATGGTATCTCGGGCTTCAGGTGTGAGGACGCATGGAGAGTCCAAGTCTTTGCTGCCGTGGAGGAGGTTGAAGAGGGGATCAAGGTCTTCATTTGTGACTCCCAGTAGGGGGCATATCCAATTTATGGATCCACACAGGCTGTGTAAGTCCCTTAGGGTTTTAGGGTCCTTTTTGGTGGCGAGTTGCTGGGGTACGATGGTTCTCTCACGGATCTGGAGGTCGAGGTAAGTCCATGGTCTGGAGTGCTGCACTTTGTCCTCACGAATCTCGAACCCTGCTTCTTCTATGGTTTCAATTGTCTTTTTAAGAGTTCTGTCCAAATAAGTTTTTTCCGATGCACAGATTAGTATGTCATCCATATAGTGGTAAATGATTGCTTCTGGAAACAGGCTCCTGATGGGGGATAGAATGTGGGCGACGTACCACTGGCAGATGGTCGGGCTGTTCTTCATGCCTTGTGGGAGGATGAGCCAATGGTACCTTCTATTACCGCAGGCCTGGTTCCTACGGTATATCATCGTGTCCCGCAGCTATAGGGAGGAGGAGGAGAGAAGATCCAGCAGGCAGGAATTGTGCAGCAAGATTGATTTATTTAATTATTTTACAAACTCTTTTATAGACTTTTTTCTTCATAGTCTAATTGGACAAAGGACCAACCACCCCTTGGGGGCGATTGGCCAAAATCCTAAAACATCCATTACCAAAATATTTTCTACTATACCATAAACAAGACTTTCCAAGGTTGCAGGTGGCTTGGTTGTTTACATTCCCTGCTACCTCTTCTGTGAGAGAGAAAAGTCTCTCACGGACTTAGAAAAATAACAAGATCCTCACTAACAGCATTTTTGTACCTACAACCTTCTGAGTGGGGCTTCATTGTTAAGAGAGGGGATGGAGAAGGCGAACCGTGGTGCGTCCTGAGGATGGAGCGGGATGTTAAAGAAACAGTCTTTAATGTCTATGATGGCCAGCAGCCAGTCTCGGGGCAGCATCGATGGTGATGGTAGGCCGGGTTGGAGGGAGCCCATGTCTTCAATGACATCATTGATCTTTCGTAGGTCATGGAGTAGTCTCCATTTGTTTGTGCCGGGCTTTTTCAGTACAAAGACAGGGGAATTCCAAGGACTTGTAGTCTCAGTGATATGACCTTTGGCAAGTTGCTCCTCCACCAGGGCTTCCAGCGCGCTGAGTTTTTCTTTATCAAGGGGCCACTGCCTTGTCCATTTTGGGTTGTCAGTCTTCCAGGTGAGCGGGGGGGGTAGATGGCAGCGCGCGTTTCTCAGTGGCCCCAGTCAGAAATCCTGGCTGGGAATGGTAAGAGTGGCACCCCACTGGGATAGAAGGTCTCTGCCCCATAAGGTGATGGGGGCTCTTACCACGAATGGTCGGGTGGTCGCTATCTTGCCCTCAGGTCCTTCAATGACAACATTTCGTTTGCTCCTCATGGATACTGCAACTCCACCAATCCCGGAGATCATACCTGCCACTGGCTCCAGTTCCCAATTCCCTGGCCACTCAGAGCGGGCAATGATGGTCACGTCTGCTCTGGTGTCCAGCATCCCTGGGCGGTAGATCCTCTCTCCCTTACAGAACAAGCTGCACTCAATGGTTGGTTTGTTTGAGCCCACAATCTCTATCCACATTGCTGTGGGATTGAGGGGAAGCTGTTCTGGGCGGTTCTGTGGAAGTAAAAAAGCTTGAGCAATCGGTGTTCCCTGTGGGAGAAAGAAAGGTGTGTCCGTGCAGCAATGCTGGACAAGAATCTCTTGTCCAGGGTGCACTCTTTGTATCTCAGGTAATACAAAGATTTGTTCTGGACCATGGATGGTATCGCTTAGGATAAGAATGTCCCATGGGCCGTCATGCGGTCCATACTTTCCTGTGGGAATACGATAAAAACACTTGTCAACAAAGTTAATTGGCAGTGATGTTACCAGTTGGCGTCTCGTTCTGATCGGTAGCGCTCCGTGTGTTGGATCCTTCTCATGTGTTCTGGGATCGCCTGGGATGATGGTGCCGGGCGAGGTCCAGCTGTCTGCTCTCCGTGGTCCGATGTGGAGTTCACAGCTGAAGCGGGGTAGTATGGCCTTTGATTTGTTGTCTGGGCGCGGGGCCTTGACACCGCGCTCCAATAGAAGTTTTTTGGACGCTGCTGGTGCTGTTGCTGTCTCTGGTGCCTTTGGTAGGCGGCACGATGGTCCTGGGTGGGTGACCTTTGTGGGCAGTCCTTTATAAAGTGTCCAAGCTCACCACAATAGAAACAGCGGGCATTCTCCTTAGAGACTGCTGCAGCAAATGCACCGGAAACTCCCTCTGTGATGCCCTTTACAACTGCTTGGGTCATTGTGTTCTCTGTGGATGTGTGTCTAGTACAGGTCTCTATCATTTGTTCTATTGTGGGTTCTGTGTCCATGGGTAGGGCCCTCAAGATATTCTTACATTGTTCGTTAGCATTTACCATGGCAAGTTTGCCCAAAAGTTCCTTTCGTCCATCTGGACTTTCTATCTGTCTCTCTAAGCTAGCTTTCAAACGATCAACAAACTGAATGAAGCTTTCATTTGCTGACTGTTTGATGTTAGAGAAATATGGTGTAGGAACAGAATCATCAGGGGTAAGAAACAGCGATGTCTTAGCTGCAATAGCTATGTCTTGTAATGCTACTTCAGGTAAGGTTGTAGCTTGATCTAAAGGTTTTTGGAGGTCACCTTCTCCAGCCAGTTGTTCTATTGTCCAATCTGTCTGATTTGCATCTTTAGCATAAGTGTCAGACAGTGTTTTTAAATGTCTTTTCCAATGCCTTTCCCATAACATATATTCGGCAGGGGAAAGGATGCAGTTAATAATGTTTTTAATATCATGTGGTACTAATGTATAGGCAGAGAAAGTGGCTTCCAATAAGTTTCTAAAGAAATGTGACCCTCTCCCATGTTCTTTTGCTGCCTTGCAAAGCTCTTTGATTTCTCTGTATGGGATAGGTTCCCATGTTTTTGTAGATGGACCACCCCTCCTCCCTCTCCCTATAATGACTGGAAAAGCTGAAATTTTCTGAGCCAACTCCCAATCCCCCTCCTGGTTTGCTTCCCTGTGTGTCTGTGCCCATCGGTCTTCAGATTCAGAGTCAGAGCTGCTGCTACTGTCATCTGAACAGGAGGGGTAGGCTGTGGCAGGGCGGGGCTGGGATACAGGGGGCTTAGCACGGCGTTTTTGAAATGCCGGCTCTGCTTTACCCAGGGCAGGGATGGCGGGGGGTCCGGGGTGCTTTGAGGGGTGGGAAGGGGTCCTGTTATGGCAGCATGTGGGTGGAGAGGTTGTACAGCAGGAGGTCGTTTGGGGGGGGGTGAGTTTACAGGTAGTTCCGGTTTCGCAATTCCATGTGGAGTCGGGGTGGGCGATAGGAGGGTGGGGGGGGGCAGTAGGCTCTAGCGCAGCAGCGGGGGGAATGGGGATTGCGCAAGAACTCGTAGTGGGGGGGGGGGGGTGCAGGGAGAGGGGGAACATCAGCAGGGATTGCGCAAGATGCAGCTGGGAGGGGGGAGAGCGGATGTGCCGGCGCCTGCCAGGGTGGCAGAGCCATTTGTGGTGGGGGAAGGGGGGAGGGAGATTCCATTCTATGGGCGATAGCCTGAGGCGGTGCTGCGGATAGCTGCGTTCCGCCAGCGGCGAGAGGGGCAGACGCTGGCGGGGGGCGTGACGCTTGTTCCGTGCCCCACGATGTGTGCACGGAGCTCTGCGGGACCGGTCCCGTGTTGCACCATGCTTGCTCCGTGGGTGCGGGGGGGGGCAGCGGCAGCGGGGCGGCTTGCTGGGACGGGGCCGCCGCGCTGGGGTGTGGGGGGGGCAGGGCCGCGTGGAGCAGGGACGCGGCAGGGAGCTGGGACGCGGCAGGAAACTGGGATGCGGTGGGGTGGGGGGGGTCGGAGGCACCGCGGGTCGGTGCGAGAGGGGGAAGGGTGGTGTCGTGCGGGGAGGGTTGCGGGATACCAGGGGCACAGGGAGACGGGGCTGGGGGCGGCTCATCCATCCTGGGGAGGGGGGATGGGTCTGGGATGGGTACCACGTGCGCTGCCTGGGGGGTGACAGCGGAACCGAGGGGGCGAGCAGGGGGTGTTGGGTATGGGAGAACTGCTGGAAATAGGGGATCGGGGAAGGGAAGTGGGGGGGCCGGCGCCCCTGCCGGGCCAGGGCCGGGGCAGCTGGCTGGGTCCGCGCTCTGGCTGGCCATTACCGGAGGCGGAGAGGGGGGATGGGAGGGGGGAAGGGCAGAGAAGGGGTTCGGCTGAGGGGGGGGTTTCGCACGACACGTTTTAACCAGTAAATGAAATAAAGGAATGAATTTTGAAACTGAGAGGTTTCCCGAGGCTTGAGAGGAATACAGTTTGTTCCCCACACTGTCCCAGAATGAATCAGAAAGAACAGAATCGACGGTAGCTTCAGGGAAATTTAGAGATATCCAATTACTGAAAGATTTGAGATTTTTCTTAGAAAGAACACCTTTACAGAATTTAAAGTCAGATTTTAAGAGAAGAGTCAGAAGAAAGGGGTATAGGTCTCTCTCAGATTGGGAAAGGCTGGGTTTAGCTTGCCTATTTCCCATCTTAGTTCCTCCCTCAGCAGAAAAAGAGAAAAAAAAGACCAAAATAACTTAAAATGCGCTCAAGAGGAGAGCAGAGCCCCAAGTTTAAACTTACAAATCCCGTTTTCTGGTGGGGCTGGCTCCTGGAAAGGTCTGCTGAAGGGGTGGTCTGGCAGTTCGATCCTCAGGGACTTTGTCCTAGGTGGGAGATGAGGGACTCGAACTCTCCCCGTCCGAAAGGCCTGCTAAAACATAGGTCTATCTTCAGAGGAGCAGCACACGAACGGCTGGTTCTGTCTTGGCGATCAAGACGCAGCTCAGGCCAGGTCCGGAGCTCCGGGGTCCAAGGCTGTTCGGGCGCCAGTTATTACAGCTGGTGGTGGGGTCCGTGGCCGTGACCCAGGAAGAGATGACCGGTCCGGAGAGATGGTCCCAAAAGGAATCATCTGCCTGAGGCCCGGTGTCTTCCTCTTAGCTGCTGGCAGAGGAGCCCTTGCAGAAGCTGCCAGCTCTTTAGTGATATCAGCTCGTGATTCCAGCTCAGCTCTGCAGGGCAGCCTCTAGGCCAAACCAGACCAGAGAGACGAGAAGGCCCATGTGGCTGGTTCCGCACGAAGGGAGCTTTATTGTGGGTTCCCTCCGGCGAAGGGGAAAGCCAGGGACGAGCTCTCCCTCTACAGAGGCGAACTGGTCTTCTTTTATAGGGATACAGGGGATCAGCAAGGGGACCAATGGATTACAGAGGGTCTGGGATAGACCAATGGGTTACAGAATGATCTGCATAGGGTCTCCCAAAGGATTGTGGGTCTACTTTTCCTCACCATGACTCAAAAGTAGTCACCTTTCCAGGGAGTCCTGCTGGGTGATTGCGAAATCTTTTATCTCAGCAGACATCCCTCCAGGGCAGGGGCTGGGCATATCCCACACCCAACCAGCTACAACAAGGAAAAAGAATGTCAGGGTATGCTTTAGTTGATTGGGGGGACTATGCACACTGGAATATTTAGCACACAAGAAGAGAAAGGGGTTGATGCATGGGAGAAGGATGAAAGATGAGAAAATCTTTCAGGAGGTCTCGGGCTGTCAGGGGTTTCTCAATTTACAGTCCAGGAAGCCCTTGATAAAATTAAAAGTCGGACCCCTAAAGCAGGAACTGATTTTTTTGGTAGACTCGGGACCTGAACAAACCACCATTCAGCGACTGCCGAGCGGATGTACAACAAGCAAAGATACCCCGACGGTGGTCGGAGCAAAAGGGGAATCCTTTAAGGTCCCAGTTATTAAAAATGTAGAGTTCAAATCTAAAACCAGGACATGCCTAGGGAATGTTTTGTTGATTGAAGAGGCAGACTACAATTTGTTAGGAAAAGATTTGATGGTGACTTTGGAGGTAAGCTTGATTGTTCAGGAGTCACAGCTTGTAGTGAGCTTATACAAACTATCCATAGAAGATAAAGACAAGGTGAATCCGAAAGTCTCGTATACCAAAGGAGAGGCAGGCAGAATAGAAATGACACCCATTCGTATCAAGATTAAAAGGCCAGAAGATCTGATTAGGAGTTAAACAATAGCCTCTTCCTACAGAAGGGAGAAAAAGACTAAAGCAAGTAATAGCTGGGGTGCTGTTCCCCACTGTCCTCTAATCCGTGCACTTTGCTGGGTGACACCCCCCCCTCAGATACTTGGTGTAGTGTGAGTAGACTTGAGAAGTGCGTTTTAGACTTGTACTCTTGGCAGAAGACAGCTGGGATTGTTTCACTTTTTGGTGGGGGGATGCGGGAACCCGCTGGGGGCGGCGGCTCGGGTGAGCCTCCTTGCCTCAGGGGTTTGTGGACTCACGGAGCTTGTTTGGTTGGGCTCTTGAGCATTGCTCAGCCGGTTTTGTTCGGGGAGCCAGGCTGCCTCAGCGCGTGGATGGCTTGCTGGTGGCTGGACCAGCGGAAAGGGATGTGAGAGAAGCCACTATAAAGTTGTTGAATTTCTTAGGAGATATGGGGTTAAAAGTCTCCAAATCAAAACCCCAGTTCACTGAACCCGAAGTAGAATACCTGGGACATTGGCTAATGAAAAAAAAGGGGGGGGGAACTATTTTTACAGACTCCAAGTATGCATTTGGTGTGGTACACACTTTTGGGGAAATTTGGGAAGAAAGAGGGTTAATTAACACCAGAGGGAGAGGATTAATCCATGGGGAAATAATAAAACAGATACTGTAAGCTGTCAGGGACCCAGAGGCGATTTCAATAGTGCATACAGGAATGCAGTTCCAGACCCGAGGAGCTGATAAAGAGGCGAAAACGCAACATTATTAAAGGTGAGTACCCCGGAGGTCGAGCAAAGAGAACCCAGAGAATACCCCCCCATAACCTTCCAAAAAGGAGATTGAAGTCTATTTAAAAATAAGGGAAAAAGTTAAAAAAAAAAACGGTAAGTAGAAGTTACCTGATGGGAGGGAGCTACTGTCAAAGGAATACAGTAGGAAAATTCCAAAAAGACTACATCAGAAAACTCACTGGGGGGCACAGGCTTTAGCAGAACAATTAAAAAAAAAAAAAAATTTCAGATGTAAGAATTTATGAGTTAACCAAGCAGGAGGTACAAGGATGCATGACATGCCAAAAAGTAAACCGGGCTAAATCTCAACGAGCGGTGTTGGGAAGTTGCCCTGCAGCCCACCGGCCTTTTAAGAAAATTCAAATAAATTTTACAGAGTTGACTAAAGTGGGGAAGTATAAAAATCTGTTAGTTTAGTACATAAATTAAAACATTGGGTAGAGGCTTTCTGAACCCCTAGAAGTACAGCCCAAACCTTATAAAAAAAATATTATTAGAAGAAATTATACCCCGATATGGCATGATAAATTATATAGACTCAGATCAGGGGACACATTTTACCTCAAAAATTATTAAGCAATTGGCTGAAGCTCTGTTGGGGTTTTAAGAGGTCTAGTTTTTTTCCTGTTAAAGAAATTTTCCCCCATTCTGTTACTAAGACGATAAATCGCTGGGTTCTTGAGAGCAAACAAAAGACCTGGCTACCCTTTTGTTTCACCTGGGTGTGGGGTCAGTTCGCTCTCGCGTTCGGAGAGAGAAGCTGCAGAGAAAGGAGCTGCTGGTTCTTTTTCTTCGGCCGTTTTTCTTTTCTGCTGGAAACAACACCGGGATCCCAAAAGTTGCTTTGAGCCTTCGCTACGCTGTAGCTGTGCTCGACCTGCCCGCCCAGACCTCCGGGGGGTTCCCCGTTTGGATACATCTCGTCTGTCCTCTGGGATCTGTGCTCGTCCCTGCCGCTCCAGCCTGCCGCTCCAGCCCGCTGTTCCAGCCCGCCGTTCCAGCCTGCTGTTCCCGAGAGTCTGGCCGGACACCGGGATCGGCTCCCCAGGGGTTTGTGAAGCCTTTGTTCCATCCTTCCCCGGGATCCCAGGCCACCAGTGCCACGTGCTCCCCGAGCTCGCTCCGGAGCGCCCCCTGCAGCCGCGGGGAAACCATCGCACCTGCCCTGCTCCTCGGGAGCTGCCAGCGGCCCTGCCGGCTGCAAGTAGAACTGCACCCAAGGGGAAAGGGCCTGACAGACGAGAAGGCTGGGACTGGGTTTGTGATTGTTTGCTGTTACTGCCATAGTTATTGTTGTTTTGTTTGACTGGTTATATATATAATAGTAAAGATCTGTTATTCCTATTTTCCCACATCTTTGCCTAAAAGCCCTTGATTTCAAAATTATAATAACTCGGAGGGAAAGGGGGTAAATCTGCCATTCCAAGGGAGGCTTCTGCCTTCCTTAGCAGACACCTGTCTTTCAAACCAAGAAAAGCTCTGAGAATTCAATGAGAGTATCACACTCCTTAGCACCCCCAGAGTTCGAGTCAAGTTGAAAAAAAATGAATCAGACACTAAAAGCTCAATTATCTAAATTAATGCTGGAAACAAAAATGTCATGGGTAAAATGTCTCCCCTTAGCCTTGTTAAATATCCAAACTATGCCGCATTCAGAGACAGGGCTGTCAACTTTTGAAATGTTATACGGGATGCCAGTAGGACACCCCGGGATAGAGGATTGACAAATACAACCATACCTATTAGAAATTAACAGGAATCTACAGAGATTGAGAAGGCATGGACTGACGCAGCAATTCGGACAGCAGAGAGAGGCTGGATGCACGCTTCTTGAGTGAAGAAAACAGAACTCCAAGAAGGAACACCTGAGTAGAGGATCACCTCTTCACCAGGAGACTTAAAAATAAAATTGCACTGACCCCTCAAATGACCGGGAGGGATCAGATAAGTTGTAATGTAACTGGTTGTGAATGTTATCCCTTTGTCTCTTTCAAGAGTGCGAATATTGTCACGAGGTTCGGGTTACTCATTGCCAAAGGGGCTATAGACCCAGAGACTTGTGTACAAAGTGGTTAGAAGAAGAACAAGACTTGACTAGCCGTGTTTTACAGCTTGCTACAAATTTGAGTATAATATAATTGGATTCTTTAAAGTAGTATCACCTATACAAAAACAAAGTAAGGAGAAAATTGGACTCTTTGGCACAGATTCTGACTGTCGAGTGTCACAGGTTAAATAAAGTACCCTGTGGGACTGACACAGTTAAACTCTCTTAAGTGGGGCGTGTACAAAAGGCAGTATGCAGCTCGATCTGGCCACAGGATCCCAAGACAATATTCCTGCTGCCGAGAAGATCGTTCACCTCGCCGCTGGTAGCAACCCAGTGGGTGTAGACACAGGCAGAGGAATGCATCAGTGAGGATTCCTGATGGTTCTGAGCCTAGCCATATGCCAGACAGATAACCTGCAGCCGGATAGCTGGTCCTACACTGAGAGAGAAAACCTCACCGAGAGGTGTAAGCTGTGACTGCCAAGCCTCTTAAAGGAACAGGGTACATATCAAGTCCCAGAGGTCTGTGAAATCAGAAAGAAAGGCAAGACCTGTCATATAAACGGCACCCCATTCCAAATATGTAAAACAAATGAGGTAATTTTGTGCTACCCCCAAGTTGCAAGCTCTAAGCACGGGCAGTCAAGGGCACCTCCTATTAAAAGTAGACACCACCTTAATAGATATAAAAGAGAAGCCACACAAAAACCTATTCCAACTTGCAACCAATGTAATCAGACTGTTGGGATAAGAGGAAAAATGAAACCCATTTTTGTGGCCTACTTTCAGGTTAACAGTCTGTGCTATGTGTATTATGTGTGGAAAAACCTCCTAGGTGGGGCAAAATTTAAAATATCAAGGTAAACTGACCCTGAGCAACAAACCTGTTATACTAGACCTCCTTGAGGAAAATGATGACAGGGCATGCTTGCAATATGATAACAACTTTTGCTTTTCTAAGAACAAAGATGGCATGGACCCAGAAAGCACTATGAAACAGGTAGCATTAGAGCTTAAGAGACAAAAATCACAAATAAGAAAAAAAAGAATAGAACGAGAGAGTATTGACATTAAGCAAACAATACGACTTACTAGAAAAGCAGTATAATGATTGGGAATGGCCAACCCCTAACACTCACTTGTTCATAGACCTGATGCAAGAAATTGCTACTGAGTTAGTGTCATAGGTTAGCAAGCATAGTCCCAGAAGGGATGTCCTTGCTAAGGGGTGCTTACAGTTTCCTCTGGGAACTGATAGAACCTATCAGCTGGCCAGTTTGAATATGGACAATTCTCTAAGCCACTTAAAGTTGTGACCACCTCTGTGATCCACATTTAAGAATAGGCAAACTCCCCCTCCAAGCTCTCTCTCGTTTCCGGCGCTGGGACAGGTGGCTGCGGGCCCCGTGTGGGGGCCAGCGGGCCCGGCCAGGCCCTGCTCGGGCCAGGCCGGGCCGGGCCACGGCCATCCTGGAGCCGATGGACCTGTTCCAGCCGTGGAACCCCCCCCGCTGCCTAACCATGGGCAGCCGGAGCGGCTTGGCTCTCCCCCCTCTCCACTGCGATAAGAAAAATTCAACATTCCAGCTGCAAAGCTGCAAGGCCGAGGTGAGATTAACCCTTTTTATTGCTGTGTGTACTAGTTTGAAAACAAACCAGTGGGAGGCACCAAGTCAGAATAACAATTTAATGGAAATTAAAGAAAAGGAAAAAAAGTAAAAGAAAACACTGGTTCAAACTGACAGAGTCAAGGTACAACCTGACACCCTGTTAGGCAGGGTGGTGGTAGCAGTCTGGTAGAATGGTGGCTGCAGTCCTCTGAAGCAGTGATCCTGTAGTAAAAGAGTCTGCTCTTCCTCAGAAAGTCCAATGGTGGCTGTGTAGCTCCTGTCCTCTGGAAATCCAGTGGGAAGGGTTGTCTCTGGTGGTCAGAGTCCCAGATTCTATCCACGATGGGATGCTTGGTTCCTCCCTCTGGGTGGAGCATCTCCCAATGGGGTAATGAGTCATGAGGCCAAGTGTTGATTAGGCTCATTAACAGAAGATAGTCCAGAGGGAGTTATCTCTGAGTCAGGCGGCAGGACAATGATGGGCAATTAACAGAAAGATAGTCTGGGGGGAGGAGGCAAGGAAACACTGCCCCACCTGATTTCAACAGCTGATGGGGATGGTAATAGAATACACTGCAACCCAGGACATTATCCACCCCTTATTCTATTACCATCTACATTATCCCAAATCAATACCTTCTTAAACTCTAAAACACACATACATATATATATATATATATACACAGTGAAACCTACACACCGTTCTCACCTAAGATTAGGTCTCCTTGTGGTACACAACGGGTTTCCCCATCTTTCTGCATTACCCACCAAGTGCAACCAGGTCCTTGAGCAAAGACAATCCCACGGATGGGTTTGTCTTTGCCTGAGGTGGGATTAATCCAAACAGTCTTTCCTAAAATACCTCTCAGGTGTACCACAGGGACTCTATCTCCATCCACTGTGTGCAAGGGTTCAGACTCGGCAGGACCAGCTCGATTGATGGACCCTCGGGTATTGACCATCCAGGTGGCCTTGGCTAAGTTCACTCCCCAATTTTTGAAGGTCCCCCCACCAAGTGCCTTTAGGGTAGTTTTAAGTAGTCCATTGCAGCGTTCAACTTTTCCAGCAGCTGGTGCATGATAAGGAATATGATATATCCATTCAATACCGTGTTCTCTGGCCCAGGTGTTGATGAGGCTGTTCTTAAAATGAGTCCCGTTGTCTGACTCGATCCTGTCAGGGGTGCCATGTCTCCACAGGACTGGCTTTTCCAGGCCCAGGATGGTGTTCCGGGCTGTAGCATGAGGCACAGGGTAGGTCTCCAGCCATCCAGTGGTGGCTTCAACCATGGTCAACACGTAGTGCTTGCCTTGGCGGGTTTGGGGAAGGGTGATGTAGTCAACTTGCCAGGCTTCACCATACCTGTACTTTGACCATCGTCCACCATACCACAGAGGCTTCACCCGCTTGGCCTGTTTGATTGCAGCACAGGTTTCACAACTGTGGATGACCTGTGAGATGCTGTCCATGGAAAGGTCCACCCCTCGGTCACGGGCCCATCGGTATGTTGCATCTCTCCCCTGATGACCAGAGGCATCATGGGCCCAACGAGCTAGGAATAATTCTCCCTTGTGCTGCCAGTCCAGATCCACCTGTGATACTTTCACCTTGGCAGCTCGGTCCACCTGCTCGTTGTTGCGATGCTCTTCATTAGCCCGACTCTTGGGTACGTGCGCATCCACGTGTCGAACCTTCACGGTCAGCTTCTCTACTCGGGCGGTGATGTCCTGCCAAATCTCAGCGGCCCAGATGGGTTTCCCTCTGCGCTGCCAGTTGGCCTTTCTCCAGCGAACCAGCCATCCCCACAGAGCATTAGCTACCATCCATGAGTCGGTGTAGAGATAGAGCCTCGGCCACTTCTCTCGTTCAGCAATATCCAAAGCCAGCTGGACGGCTTTAAGCTCTGCAACCTGACTCGATCCACCTTGTCCCTCGGTAGCTTGTGCAACTCGTCGTGTGGGGCTCCATACTGCAGCTTTCCACTTTCGGTTAGCGCCTACAATTCGGCAGGACCCATCAGTGAAGAGGGCATAACATCTTTCAGTCTCCGGTAGCTCATTATATAGTGGGGCTTCCTCAGCACGAGTCACTTGCTCTTCCTCTTCTTCAGAGGATAATCCAAAAGTCTCACCTTCAGGCCAGTTTGTTATAATTTCTAGAATCCCAGGGCAATTCGGGTTTCCAATACGGGCACGCTGTGTGATGAGGGCGATCCACTTGCTCCATGTGGTGTCAGTGGCATGATGCGTGGAAGGAACCTTTCCCTTGAACATCCAACCCAGCACCGGTAGTCGGGGTGCCAGAAGCAACTGTGCTTCAGTGCCAATTACCTCTGAGGCAGCTTGGACTCCTTCATAGGCTGCCAAGATTTCCTTCACTGTGGGAGTGTAGTTGGCTTCAGACCCTCTGTAGCTTCGGCTCCAGAATCCCAGTGGTCGGCCCCGAGTCTCACCAGGCACCTTCTGTCAGAGGCTTCAGGACAGACCATTGTTCCCGGCTGCAGAGTAGAGCACATTCTTCACCTCTGGTCCTGTCCTGACTGGGCCAAGGGCTACCGCATGAGCGATTTCCTGCTTGATCTGGGCAAAGGCTTGCTGCTGTTCGGGGCCCCAGTGGAAATCATTCTTCTTGCGGGTAACCAGGTAGAGAGGGCTCACAACCTGGCTGTACTCGGGAATGTGCATCCTCCAGAAACCTATGGCGCCTAGGAAAGCTTGTGTTTCCTTCTTGCTGGTCGGTGGAGACATCGCAGTGATCTTATTGATGACCTCGGTGGGAATCTGACGTCGTCCATCTTGCCACTTTACTCCCAGGAACTGGATCTCTTGGGCAGGTCCCTTGACTTTGCTCCTTTTGATGGTAAAGCCAGCTTCCAGGAGAATCTGGATGATTTTCTTTCCTTTCTCAAACACTTCCTTTGCTGTGTTTCCCCACACGATGATGTCATCGATGTATTGCAGATGTTCTGGAGCCTCACCTTTTTCCAATGCAGTCTGGATCAGTCCGTGGCAAATGGTGGGACTGTGCTTCCACCCCTGGGGCAGTCGGTTCCAGGTGTATTGCACACCCTTCCAGGTAAAAGCAAACTGGGGCCTGCATTCTGCTGCCAAAGGAATGGAGAAGAAGGCATTGGCAATGTCAATAGTGGCGTACCACTTCGCTGCTTTGGACTCCAGCTCGTACTGAAGTTCCAACATGTCCGGCACAGCGGCGCTCAATGGTGGCGTGACCTCATTCAGGCCACGGTAGTCCACCGTCAGCCTCCATTCTCCACTGGACTTACGCACTGGCCATATAGGGCTGTTGAAAGGTGAATGGGCCTTGCTGACCACCCCTTGGCTCTCCAGTTTGCGAATCATCTCATGGATGGGAACCACAGAGTCTCTGTTGGTGCGGTATTGCCGGCGGTGCACTGTTGCTGTGGCGATTGGCACCTGTTGTTCTGCAACTCTTAGCAGTCCCACGGCAGAGGGGTCATCTGAGAGGCCAGGCAATGTACTCAGTTGTCTGATATCTTGTCTCCACAGCAGCTATCCCAAAAGCCCAACAATGTCCTTTTGGGTCCTTGAAATATCCATTTCTGAGATAGTCTATGCTGAGAATGCACGGGGCCTCCGGGCCCGTCACGATGGGGTGTTTCTGCCACTCGTTCCCAGTTAAACTCACTTCAGCTTCCAGTACAGTCAGCTGCTGGGATCCTCCTGTCACCCCAGAAATAGAAATGGGTTCTGCTCCCACATACCTTGATGGCATCAGAGTACATTGAGCACCGGTGTCAACCAAAGCCGTGTATCTTTGTGGGTCAGATGTGCCAGGCCATCGGACCCACACAGTCCAAAAGACCCGATTCTCCCTTTCCTCTACCTGGCTAGAGGCAGGGCCCCTCTATTCCTGGTCATGTTGCATGTTGCTCCCTTCCGGTGAATACGTTCCTGAGGTCCCTTCAAGAGGATCGGTCATATTATCATTCCGGTACCGTCTGGAGTTCTGTGTGCGGGAGACCGGAGCAATGTTGACTCTAGATGCGCTTCTTGTGGTAGTTGTCCCTCTTTTTAGTTCACGTACCCGAGCTGCTAAGGAGGAGGTGGGTTTTCCATCCCACTTACTCATGTCTTCTCCATGTTCCTGAAGGAAAAACCAGAGGTTACCTCGTGGGGTGTATCCTCTCTCCCTGGTTGGGGGTTGCCGGCTCCTAATGGCAGAGACTCTTGTTGGTTCTGGTGAGATCTGGTAAATCTCTTCCTTAAGTTCCTTTTTCAATTTCTGATGGCCTTCTTCAATCAAGCCCCGGACTTGCTCAGCCAAAAGACTTGTTTCCACGGATGAGACATGGGTGCGAAACGGGGCTGTGACGGTGTCCTCGTAAATCCTCAGTTTGTTCACCAAGACGCCCACCCTGTCCTCGCCTTCCCTCCATTGCAGCGTTGCCAGGTAACGGGAGTATATCTCTGGTCCAAGGCGTGCGAACCTCAACCACATCTGTGACGTGCACTGGACACCATCTGGGCTCTTAGGAAATCTCTCGTCTTCTGAGAAAATGATCTCCAGCACAGCCAATTCCCTCAGGCACCGGATACCTTGTTCCATTGTGCTCCATTTTCCTTGGTGCACCTGGAGGTCTTCTTTACAAAGGTACCTGTCCCTTACGCTTGTAAGCAGTCGCCGCCAGAGGCTGAGGGTTTCTTGGGTTCTCCCGATCCCCTGGTCAATGACCACATCCCAGGACAGAGATCCCAGTTTCCTGGCCTCACTTCCGTCCAGAATGGTGTCATTGGCTGCAGCGTCCCAAATGCGGAGCAGCCAGGTCAGGATAGACTCGTTCGTCTGGCGGGTGAATTCCTTCCGCAGGTCTCGCAGCTCACCCAGGGATAGCAACCGAGTGATGATCTCTGGCTCTGCCTCTTCTGCTGGGTGCGAAGGTCCTGCTGCATCCTCGTCAGTCACTATGCAGACTGATTTGCTTTTTGATTTCTTCTTCTGCACGGGGGCAACTGCAGTTGGTTTAGGCTGTTCTGGTTCAGTGATGGTTTGCATGGGAACGCTGACAGTGCTTTTGGTTCCTTTCTCCTCTGAGTCAGTCTGCGTAGACATGGACGCTGTTGTTTTGCATTTGGTTCCTTTCTCCTCTGTGACAGTCTCTGTAGAGATGGACACTGTTGCTTTTTGTTTGGTTCCTTTCTCCTCTGTGACGGTCTGCGTAGAAATGGATGCGGTTGCTTTGCTTTTGGTTCCTTTCTCCTCTGTGACGGTCTGCGTAGAAATGGATGTGGTTGCTTTGCTTTTGGTTCCTTTCTGTGTGACAGTCTGTGTAGACATGGTATTTGCTGCTTTGCTCCTTTTTACCTCCTCCTCAAGCAGACGTTGCACCACACTAAGTAGTGTTTTGTTTCTAAGCATGGTGTACACAACGCAGGCCATAGAGAAAAAAGAGAAGAGAACTGACAAGAAGATTATACCATCCTTAACATCCAGAGGGAACTCAATTTTTTCAAAAACTGCTGTGCCTGGCCTGAAAGGCTGGAAGAAACCACTCTCTACTCCTCCCACCAGGGGCTGGCTGTGATTGTTGAAGAGGTCCCAGACATAGGAGCCCAGACTAGGACAGCCAAACAAAATTGAGTATATATTCCGAATGGTATTCATCGCCTCGCAGGTTATTATGCTATAGACATAATAAACCAATAAAGCAATTCTCATACCATTCCCTGGTTTTAACAGGAGTAATACAACAGGCAGGTAGTTCTCCATGTGAGGAAAAATATAGAGAGCAAGATACAGTACCCATGCAGACCAGCTGAGCACCATGGTGAATAGATTTCTGTTTATACAAAATTGTAATTCTGACTTTTTCTCAGAGCAAGCCCCACCTTGGGCGCCAAATTATGTACTAGTTTGAAAACAAACCAGTGGGAGGCACCAAGTCAGAATAACAATTTAATGGAAATTAAAGAAAAGGGGGAAAAAAAGGTAAAAGAAAACACTGTCAAACTGACAGAGTCAAGGTACAACCTGACACCCTGTTAGGCAGGGTGGTGGTAGCAGTCTGGTAGAATGGTGGCTGCAGTCCTCTGAAGCGGTGATCCTGTAGTAAAACAGTCTGCTCTTCCTCAGGAAGTCCAATGGTGGCTGTGTAGCTCCTGTCCTCTGGAAATCCAGTGGGAAGCCGGTGTCTCTGGTGTTCAGCCTCAGCTTATATCCACGATGGGATGCTTGGTTCCTCCCTCTGGGTGGAGCATCTCCCAATGGGGTAACGAGTCATGAGGCAAAGTGTTGATTAGGCTCATTAACAGAAGATAGTCCAGAGGGAGTTATCTCTGAGTCAGGCGGCAGGACAATGATGGGCAATTAACAGAAAGATAGTCTGGGGGGAGGAGGCAAGGAAACACTGCCCCACCTGATTTCAACAGCTGATGGGGATGGTAATAGAATACACTGCAACCCAGGACAGACCTCTGCGCCTTCAGCTACGAAAAATCAACACAACGTGATTTGGATCATACTGGTAACATTGATAATTGGGGCAGGTGCATGGGACCAGAATACATACCTTCGATTACTCAGAGGTGTTGTTGAAAATTTTAATCTAACTGATTGCTGGATATGTTCTCAGCTGCCTGAGAATTCTGCTAGAGGCTTTCCTTTGGTTGGGGCAACATTCCCTAATACAACAGAAATCTATGTTGCACTTAGTACTAACAGGCTTTCACATTATGTCAACATATCCCTAGATCAACTTCAGTGGAAGTTGGAGTTTGAAGAGCCAATACTTGGGTCCTCACCAGTATCCTGTGTGCAGCGGTGCTGGGAAGAATCTGTACCTAAAAACTCAGGAGGGAATAAGACAGACTCCAAATGCGGGAACTTAACATTCATAGGCAGCTACCCCAACTGCTCAGAATTCTGGATGTATGGGGGGGGCCAACATGTGGAATAAGAATCAAACAAGACAAGGACCAAAGCTCAAGGGTTGGCCGGTGCCCACAGGGCGGGGTTGGTACTGGATATGTGGTCACAGCGCCTATAAAGTTTTATCCTTAGGATGGCAAGGCCGCTGTGCCATAGGACTGGTATTTCCCCACATTACTGTTGTTTCTCAACTACAAGGCTTGCTCCGAACTTTTATACGAAGGACCAAAAGGACATCAAACCCCTTAATAGATAGTCCCACTAGATTTCACAGCTTTGCCAGATGGTTTATACCGGGACTCGGGGTAAGTGAACTAGAGGAAGCAATAGTGAACTACTGTAGAAACCATAATGAATGCCAGTGCAGATGCCATAAGAGCACAGCAAATCGAGATTAAGAGCATCTCACAATTAGCCATACAGAATAGACTCGCATTAGATTTTCTGTATGTCAAAGAAGGAGGAGTATGTACAGTTATAAATACAAGCTGTTGTAGTTATGTTGATTTAGACAAACGAATAGAAACAGATTTGCAGACAATTCTGGAAAAAACACAGACACTACATCAGATCACCTTAGATGACACTTCTTGGGGGTTTAAAGAGGTATGGGACAAACTTACATCATGGTTACCCAACTTATCCTGGCTTAAACAATTGTTTGTAATAGCTATTTGTGTTGTTGCATTCTTACTTACTGTTTGTATTAGTAGTTACTGTTGTATGATATTATGTACTTAGAATCGTGATGCTTATGCTCAATGGCACAAGCACAAACTTAGAAATAAGGTAGAGAAGGGTACTTACTTTAAAGGCATGCGAGATTTGTAAAGAATTACAAATAACCAAAGAAAAGGGGGGATTGAAGAAGGGGCAGTCAATAACTAACTAATGTAAGCACAAGTTAACTATTGGGAGACAGCAAATGTTAGTTCAGACAGCAGATGTTAATTACAAAGCCTGAGAAGCCGAATTCACCCTAATCTTGTCAAGATAGAGGGGACAAGGATCATCTCAGAGACTGCTGAATCATTCCTCAAAGGACTATGCATGCCCAGGGAGAAAGGTGAAAAGTTCACTGGGAGGATGACTACTGGCCTTCATCAGAAAAGACCCCCCAGGAAGAGGAGAGGTCTTCCTCCAGTGCGACCACCAGGACACACAGCGCATGCGTGGCCCATATGCTAATGACTTCCGATAAATAATTTGTATAACCACACCTGTTCCAAGGAATGTGATGAATATTCGTAATTTAACCCTTAATACTGTGTTGTAGAGAGCACCAGGTGTGTGTGTTTGGAGGAGCGATCCCCACACACCCGGCGCGCCGAATAAAGCAAATACCCACTTCTCTGACTCTGTCTCTGAAGTGACTCCTGGCCCGGTTGCGGTGTGATTCATGATATATCAGAGTATCCCGTTGTAATTTCATGAAGATATGGGGGGTGGAGTGTTCAACTCGTAAGCAAAAGCACCTGCGCTGAGATAGGCAGATGCTGACACAGCTGTAATTTCATGAGAAGTTTGGACAGGGAGAGATGGAAGCAATGAGGACTTTTGCTCCAAATGGGAAAGGAGAAAACCTCAGTTCCTAGAGATGCTCCCAGAGATAGTCCTAAAGATGAAGATGAGGAAGACCCTTTGCTCCCAGGGAAGGAGAAGGGCCTCTGTTTTTGTTTCTGAACGGCTCAACCTTAAAATTATACCCTAAAAAACTTCAAGAATGGACCCTTGAAAGCAGTTGCGGGAAAAGCTACAAGTCGGGGGAAGGGACTCACATGCGAGCAGAGAGACTCCTCTTCCTAAATGGACTGAACAATATTTGGAAGTGGGCGGCTGTCTCGTTGTGATAATGTTTTCATAGCATGAGCAAGAAGAGACTTCTCTTTCTAAATGGACTGAACAAGGTTATTATGGAAGTGGTAAACAGACTGAACATCTTAAGGGTTGTCTTTTTACATTGTCAGTGGGAGAAGGGAGGAAGGTGGGGGGAGGAGGAGAGTTCTGAAGGTATGGTATAATTTTTTTTCCCCTTTTTTTAGGTCGGTTAATAAACTTCTTTATATTCTTTCAAGTTTGGTGCCTGCTTTGCGTTTCTCCTAATTCTTATCTCACAGAAGATAAACAGTAATGAGTAATTTGGGCCAAACCACTTCCCTAAATTGGTGTTTCTGCCCGGTTACGAACCGAACCTGCTACACCATAGAAGATAGTGAATCCAAAAGTCTAGTATACCAAAAGAGAGACAGGCAGAATAGAAATGACACCCATTCGTATCGAGATTAAAAGGCCAGAAGATCTGGTTAGGGGTTAAACAATATCCTCTTCCTATAGAAGGGAGAAAGAGACTAAAGCAAGTATCAGCTGGGGCGCTGTTCCCCACGGTCCCCTAATCCGTGCAGTTTTCTGGTTGGCACCCCCCCTCAGATACCTGATGTAGTGTGGTGGACTTGAGAGGTGCCTTTTGGACTTGTACTCTGGCAGAGGAGAGCTGGGATTGTTTCACTTTTTGGTGGGGGCATCCGGGAACACGCTGGGGGCAGCGGCTCGGGTGAGCCTCCTTGCCTCAGGGGTTTGTGGACTCACGGAGCTTGTTTGGTCAGGCTCTTGAGCAATTTCTCAGCCGGTTTTGTTCGGGGAGCCAGGCTGCCTCAGTGCGTGGATGGCTTGCTAGGGGCTGGACCATCAGAAAGGGATGTGAGAGAAGCCACTATAAAGTTGTTGAATTTCTTAGGAGATAAGGGGTTAAAAGTCTCCAAATCAAAACCCCAGTTCACTGAACCCGAGGTAAAATACCTGGGACATTGGCTAACGGAAGAAAATGAAAAGGAACAATTTTTTATGGACTCTTAAGTATGCATTTGGTGTGGTACACACTTTTGGGAAAATTTGGGAAGAAAGAGGGTTAATTAACACCAGAGTGAGAGGATTAATCCATGGGGAAATAATAAAACAGATCCTGGAAGCTGTCAGGAAGCCAGAGGCGATTTCAATAGTGCATACAGGAATGCAGTTCCAGACCCGAGGAGCTGATAAAGAGGTGAAAAACACAGCATTATTAAAGGTGAGTACCCCGGAGTTCGAGCAAAAGAGAACCCAGAGAATACCGCCCACAACCTTCCAAAAAGGAGATTGAAGTCTATTTAAAAATAAGGGAAAAGTTAGAAGAAGGTAAGTGGAAGTTACCTGATGGGAGGGAGCTACTGTCAAAGGAATACAGTAGGAAAATCCTAAAGAGACTACATCAGCAAACTCACTGGGGGGCACAGGCTCTAGCAGAACAATTTTTAAAAAATATTTCGGATGTAAGAATTTATGAGTTAACCAAGCAGGAGGTACAAGGATGCATGACATGCCAAAAAGTAAACCGGGCTAAATCTCAACGAGCAGTGTTGGGAAGTTGCCCTGCAGCCCACCGGCCTTTTAAGAAAATTCAAATAAATTTTACAGAGTTGACTAAAGCGGGGAAGTATAAAAATCTGTTAGTTTAGTAGATAAATTAACACATTGGGTAGAGGCTTTCTGAACCCCTAGAAGTACAGCCCAAACCTTATTAAAAAAATATTATTAGAAGAAATTATACCCCGATATGGCATGATAAATTATATAGACTCAGATCAGGGGACACATTTTACCTCAAAAAATATTAAACAATTGGCTGAAGCTCTGAGAATTCACTGGGAGTATCACACTCCTTAGCACCCCCAGAGTTCGGGTCAAGTTGAAAAAATGAATCAGACACTAAAAGCTCAATTATCTAAATTAATGCTGGAAACAAAAATGTCATGGGTAAAATGTCTCCCCTTAGCCTTGTTAAATATCCAAACTATGCCGCATTCAGAGACAGGGCTGTCAACTTTTGAAATGTTATACGGGATGCCAGTAGGACACCCCAGGATAGAGGATTGACAAATACAACCATACCTATTAGAAATTAACAGGAATCTACAGAGATTGAGAAGGCATGGACTGACGCAGCAATTCGGACAGCAGAGAGAGGCTGGACGCACGCTTCTCGAGTGAAGAAAACAGAACTTCAAGAAGAGACACCTGAGTGGAGGATCACTTCTGCCCCAGGGGACTTAAAGATAAAACTGCGCTGGCCCAGCAAATGACCGGGAGGGACCACATAAGTTGTATCGTAATTGCTTGTACATGTTACCCGTTTGTCTCTTCTGAGTGCGAATATTGTCACGAGGTTCGGGTTACTCATTGCCAAAGGGGCTATAGACCCAGAGACTTGTGTACAAAGTGGTTAGAAGAAGAACAAGACTTGACTAGCCGTGTTTTACAGCTTGCTACAAATTTGAGTATAATATAATTGGATTCTTTAAAGTAGTATCACCTATACAAAAACAAAGTAAGGAGAAAATTGGACTCTTTGGCACAGATTTTGACTGTCGGGTGTCGCAGGTTAAATAAAGTACCCTGTGGGACTGACACAGTTAAACTCTCTTAAGTGGGGCGTGTACAAAAGGCAGTATGCAGCTCGATCTGGCCACAGGATCCCAAGACAATATTCCTGCTGCCAAGAAGATCGTTCACCTCGCCGCTGGTAGCAACCCAGTGGGCGTAGGCACAGGCAGAGGAATGCATCAGTGAGGATTCCTGATGGTTCTGAGCCTAGCCATATGCCAGACAGATAACCTGCAGCCGGATAGTTGGTCCTACACTGAGAGAGAAAACCTCACCGAGAGGTGTAAGCTGTGACTGCCAAGCCTCTTAAAAGAACAGGGTACATATCAAGTCCCAGAGGTCTGTGAAATCAGAAAGAAAGGCAAGACCTGTCATATAAACGGCACTCGATTCCAAATATATAAAACAAATGGGGTAATTTTGTGCTATCCCCAAGTTTCAAGCTCTAAGCACGGGCAGTCAAGGGCACCTCCTATTAAAAGTAGACACCACCTTAATAGATATAAAAGAGAAGCCACACAAAAACCTATTCCAACTTGCAACCAATGTAATCAGACTGTTGGGATAAGAGGAAAAATGAAACCCATTTTTGTGGCCTACTTTCAGGTTAACAATCTGTGCTATGATACCTCTACATTAAGCATGTGTATTATGTGTGGAAAAACCTCCTAGGTGGGGCAAAATTTAAAATATCAAGGTAAACTGACCCTGAGCAACGAACCTGTTATACTAGACCTCCTTGAGGAAAATGATGACAGGGCATGCTTGCAATATAATAACACCTTTTGCTTTTGTAAGAACAAGGATGGCATGGACCCAGAAAACACTATGAAACAGGTAGCATTAGACCTTAAGAAACAAGAATCAGAAATAAGAAAAAAGAGAATAGAACAAGAGAGACTATTGGCATTAAGCAAACAATACGACTTACTAGAAAAGCAGTATAATGATAGGGAATGGCCAAACCCTAACACTAACTTGTTCATAGACCTGATGCAAGAAATTGCTACTGAGTTAGGTTTATCCAACTGTTGGATATGTGGGGGGCTAAAACCAGCAGAAAAATGGCCTTGGAAGGGTGAAGGCTTAGCTCCAGAACAACTTCTAAAAAGAAATAAATATCAGTTCTCAAAGACTACACAGAGGCCTGAAGGTTGGATTCTAGACCAACGAGTAATAGGAATAATTTGCATCAGCAGGGAAGGAAATGAATATACTGAGGTTGTGGGATACACCCTGTGTATATCCACCCTAGCAATATATTAGAATAATAAAAGTAAAATCTGGCAACCAGAACCCCCTGCAGGATATTGGAGTCAAGAAAGAAAAGCAAATTGTGATTGGAATAGTCGAGTCAACCTTTGCTGGTGCAAGCAATCTGGAGCTAACCCTTACCAATCCTTAGAAGACTTAAAAGAATATTGGAGAGAACCAGAAAATACGAGAATAAAATGGAAAGCCCCTAATGGTATATACTGGATACGTGGCAAAAAGGCATACAGCAAACTACCCAGTAAATGGAAAGGTTCATGCACTCTAGGTATGATTCGGCCTTCTTTCTTTACACTCCCCAAATCAGAAAGTGGCCTGTTAGGAGCCCCTCTATACGAAACCTTAAGCCGGAAGAAAAGGGGGATAAAAAAAAACCACAAAAAACCCACTACCTATAGCAGGTGGGAATCAAAAGTGGGGTGAAGAAGAATGGCTCGCAGAAAGAATAATCCAGTATTATGGCCCAGCAACATGGGCACAGGATGGGAGCTGGGGGTATAGAACCCCTGTCTATTTACTCAATCGACTCATAAGGCTCCAAGCTGTAGTAGAAGTGGTTTCAAATCATACCTCATATGCACTAGAACTGTTAGCCAAACAACATTCTCAGATGCGGGCCTTTGTGTACCAAAACAGAATTGCATTAGACTATTTGTTAGCTGAGGAAGGGGGAGTCTGTGGGAAGTTCAATGAATCAGAATGCTGCATAGAAATTGATGACTATGGAGAGACCATCAGGGACCTCGCAGCTGAGATTAAAAAGGTGGCACATGTTCCAGTCCATAAATGGAATTCCATCTTACAAGCATCTTGGTGGGAACAATTATTTGATGGTTCATGGTGGAAGAAGGCAGCATTTTTCATACTTTGTTCAGTGGCCGGGGTGATATTCATACCCTGCATGATACCATGTTTTATTAGATTAATACACTCAGTAGTACAAGGTATGCAAATAGCTGCGATGCCCATGGACCCGGAACTAGCTGCTGGAGGATTAGGCAAAACCAAAAAAATCTCTAAAATCATGGAATTAAAAGAAGGAGAAGCAAATAGTAAAGCTGCCGAGGTTCTGATAAAGTTTGAAAAGCAGATAAAAGAGGAAAAGCTAGAGTTACAAGAAAAACTAAATAGCTATAAGTAAAAAGAATTCTTTTGTTTGAATATTCATACCTTTATATTTGTAGTAAATATTTGATGATAGTATTTCTACTTTTTTAGTGACAAAAGGTAGCACGAATTAATGTTTCCATATAAAAAGGGGGGGAATTGTTATAAATAATGTAATTCGTGCTATTATGTATAAAACTGGAATGTAATCAGACCATGTAGAGACAGAGTTTCAAAATCCCTCCACCAGCCTGGCTGAGAGAAAAATTTCACAACACTAAAAGAAGTTCTCTCACAATAAGTGAGGATTCCACCTAGGTGGGGTTGGATCTTATCACCGGGACATTTGCACCATGATGACTTGATCACCACACTCTGATATCTACATCTCATCTGATAAGGAATCAGACATTCCGGGAACTAAAAATAACTGTTCCAGGAACCAGAGATGGCCCATTCATCATCAGAGATGGCCCTTCCATCACCAGAAATTGCCCACTCATCACCCAGGATGGACAATTCATCAGACCCAGGAAAGGCTTTGTGCAGCCCAACTCCAGGACAAGAAAACTTCATGAATATGCTAAAATTACGAGAAGAATAGAATTAATTCGGACTCTGCCCAAAAACTGTATAAGAAGGGACCAGCCAAAGCAGCGTGAACTTGGGAGGTCTGGTGCGATACAGATCAGATCTGTGCGTGTTCACCCAGCTCCGACCCCGGGCTCGGAGCTGCTTTTCTCGATCGTGCCTTTCTGTGTGACCGTTCTTTCGGCCGCGGAATAAAATCTATTTCTTTATTAAATTTAATTTGGCTGAATTTCTTTACCTCGGGGCCTAACTTTACTTCTTACCTGACCCATGTCCCTCAGGACTGCAAACTCTACCAGTGGATGATCACTGCAGCCCAGGCTGCCTCCAATCTTGATGTCCCTGATTAGGTCGTTTATGTTGGTGACCATGAGATGCAGTATCTCATCCCCTCTGGTAGGGCTGTCTATTATCTGGCTCAAAAAGTTATCCTCCATGCATTCCAGGGGCCTCCTGGATTGCTTACAGCTTGCCGTGCTACTTTTCCAGTAGATGTCAGGGTGGTTGAAGTTAGTGATTGAAGTTACTATTCCCATTTCAAAGAAGGAACAGGAACAGAAAAAAGGCAGGGAAGCCATGTTGCCCAAGGCAGTGGCATGCCTTCCAGCAGGCAGGTGGCACTGCAGCTGCACCACAGGGACATGGTGCCTCCTCAGGGCCATCCCTCTGTGGAGGCTGGCTTCAGTTCTCCTCCCTCAGGGAGGGTCACCCAGGGGCACAGGTGTAACCCCAAGGGAGGCACATCAATAACATCCATCAGTAGACAACCAGCAGATACAATTTGTTCTTCTAAATAAAACTGATTAAGAGGGCATACTGGAAGGGTAATTTGCTCTACTCATACATACTGATAGCCTCTAAATTAACTATAAGTACTCAAGACTCAGATATAATTGTGCATAGCACTGTGAAAACATCTTCCTAATGTACAATGTCAATCAAAAAGAACTTGTAAGATATTCCATTGCTTAAGATGGGATGCTGACTAAAAATAATAATCAGCAATGTTGTTATATATGCTCTCCTGGTTTACTGTCATGTGAGTACCAAGTTCAGATGCTAGTTGCAATTTTTCAAAACATCACAGAAAACATATCTCAACTAATAAATATCTTTGAGGTATTTGGAAGAAATGAAAGACTGAGCTTGATTGGTACAAAGAAAGATACAAAGCTGATAGAGTGATGGTTCCCCAATCTTTTTTGGCTCATGGGCAAGAATACTGAAGATGCAGCACATTTAATATCATACTTTGCTCCCCTGACAGTCTCACTTTTAATTTCCTGTGACAGTGAGAAACATTAAAATATCTCACTGGCAATGGGTTTGCTATAAGACATGACTACTTGGATAGAGGATAATGAAATTATTAATGGCCCAGGGAAGGTTTATCAGGAGATATAGAATCATAGAATGGTTTGGGTTGGAAGGGACTTTAAAGATCATCTAGTTCCAACCCCCCTACCAGGGTGGGGTGTACCATATCTGTACAGGATTAGGTAACAGTATGCATAATATCTATGGATAATAATCTGCATGGGTAATAATTGTATCTGTGATTTACTGACAGTTCTTATTAGAATAAAATATTTATAAAGAATGTTTCACATTTCAAAACAAAAGCAAACCATTATGGAGATGAGGGCTGAAAAAATTTCCTCATAGGTTTATTATCACATAATTGTCCATTATGGGGGTTCTTCTAGGTTCTACTAAGTCGCAAAGCAAATGAGTAAAACAGTATAATGGCTATCAGGTGATGCCTGAATCAGTACTAAATGGCTCATCTATTAAAAATCCAAAGATATTTATTAAGTGGTGTCATGGGTTAGCATAGCTACGGAAGTGATTCTTTTGCAAAGAGGTGCTTACAGCTTCCTCTATGATTTTGAATACAATGATGTCAATGGGAATGGTACATACAGATACAATTTATGGGGTGTCTTTTCTCACTAAAATGCAAAATTAAATTACAGTTTCACTTTTGAGGTACATGCAGTGGTCACGCCTTCTACACTGAACATATAAAAGAGTTGGTCAAGAAAGCTGAGTCAGAGTTCGTCTACTAGGGAAGGTTATAATGTTGTTTCAGGTATGTAGGTTTTTTTGTAGGACTACTGTGCCCTTGTCTTGGTTTAAAAGACAGGTGTCTGCCAAGGAAGGTGGGAACCTCCCCTGGAATGGAAAATATGACCCCCTTCCCTCCAAATTATTATAACTCCGAAATTACGGGGCTTTCAGGAAAAGATATGGGAAAAGGAAAAACAGTTCTTTACTAGTATGTGTATGCATAACAAGACAAACAAACAATGGCAGCAAAAACAAACAAAAAAACCCCAGAAACCCAATAACAGCCTTCTCTCAGACGTCAAGCCTTTTCCCCTTTTGTGTAGTTATGGTCACAGCCAGCAGGGGCGCTGTTGGCTCCCGGCTGGGCAGGGCAGGTGCCATGATTCCCCCATGGCTGCAGGGGGTGTTGTGGCACGAGTTCAGCCACCTCTCCACTGGCAATGGCGACTGGGCCAGTGGGAGAGAGAGAAAAGGGGCTTTCTTTGCAAACTCACGGGGAGCAGTTGGTCTCAGTGGTTGTCTGCCACTCCGGGTGGCGAAATGGACTGTAGCAGGAACCTCAGAGCAGCAGGCTGGAACAGCAGAGGTGAGTACACCCAGGGTGGCAAACAAAGTGTAGAAAAACTCTGAAGCCATGGCAGGAGCCACGGCGATCCAGGCAGATACGGGATGTCAAATTAAAGTGTAGGAAAAAACCCGAAGCAGTGGCAGAAAGCAGTGGGGCTGGGCAGCGGCTGAAAGGCTGCTGCAGGCAGCTACTGCAAGCAGCCAGGAGATGCTCCCTCTGGAGGGTAGGGGGTCATGGTCTGCTTCCCAGTGAGGTTGGGTGTTGGAAATGTCCTAGTTCAACAGCTGCTCTTGCGAGCAGAAGCTCACCCATGGTAAGGAGAAGCAGTTAAGGACAAAAACTCTGCACTGGCAGCGAATCTTCTGGGCAGCACGAGTCCAGCACCAAAACAGCTGTGTCCACTCTGATCCCAAGAGCAAGAGAACAAGCAACAGTTGAGCCCAGCCCCTGACCTCCAGTCCAGTCTCGCAGTATCTCTGCATTTCCCAAGAGAAAACTCCCCAGCTCAGAGATGGTAACAAATTGCACCCCTTCCTCCCCCTTGGACACATCTTTTGTCTCTCTGTCTTGGTTTGAAAGACAGGTGTCTGCCAAGGAAGGCAGGAACCTCCCTTGGAATGGAAAATGTGACCCCCTTCCCTCCAAATTATTATAACTCCAAAATTACAGGGCTTTCAGGCAAAGATATGAGAAAAGGAATAACAGTTCTTTACTAATTATATCTATATGTATGTATGTATGTATGTATGTATAACAAGGCAAATAAACAACCACAACAGCAGCAACAACAAAGACAGAAACTCAATAACAGCCTTCTCTCAGCTGTCAAGCACTTTCCCCTATGGTGTAGTTATGGTCACAGCCAGCAGGGGCGCTGTTGGCTCCCGGCTGGGCAGGGCAGGTGTGATGATTCCCCCACGGCTGCAGGGGGTGCTGTGGCACGAGCTCAGCTGCCTCTCTGCACGTGAGTAATGGAGGGTGCACTGGCGGGAGAGATAGAAAAGGGGCTTCCTTTACTAACCCACAGGGGCAGTCAGTCCTGGTGCTCCTCCGGATAGTGAAATGAACTGTAGCAGGAACCTCGGAGCAGTGCCTGGAACGGCAGAAGTGGGCACAACCCAGGGCGGCAAACAAAATGTAACAGAAAACTCCGCAGACTTAGCAAGAGCTGCAGGGGTCGGGCGTACACAGGGTGTTGGGTTAGAGTGTAGTGAAAAAAAGCCCGAGGCAGCGACAGAAAACAGCAGGGCTGGGCAGCAGCGGCCGGGCTTCTCCGTAGCAGCCGTACCCCTCCAGGAAGGGGGAGGGGGTCGAGGTCCCGGGTCTTTTCCCTGAGGCACCCGAGCAGATGATGAGGGTCCTTTCCAGTCAGATCGGTTGTTAATAAGGTCCCAGTTCACCAGCTACTCTTGCGAGCAGAGGCTCACCTACGGTTAAGAAGAAGCAGTGTCGGGCTGGACTCCACGGTGGCAGCGAATTCTTCCCGCAGTAGCAGCAACTCGACCGTTACCCTCCAATCCCGAGAGAGAAGAGCTGAGCCCAGCCTCTCACCCCCCAGCCAAAATCTCGTGGTATCTCTTCCCTTCCCAAGAGAATGCCCCTGTGCTAAGAGAGTGCAGCCAATTGCACCCCTTCCCCCAACTTGGCCACTTCTTTTGTCTCCTAAGTACTGGTCGTTATCGTCTCTTAGCAACAAATGGGACAAAATTCCCTGAGAGAAATAAAAAAAAAAAAAAAAAGAAAAATCCTAACCTCCAGTCGTTCCCATCTCTTGGGCAACAAATGGGAGAAAAATTCCCTGAGAAAAAGAAAATATAAGGAAAAAAATCCTAACCTCCAACAGCCCTAAATTTTGGGAGGGATTTTGATCAGATGATGGATATGTCGCAAATTCATTGACCCATTCATATACTTTCTTTACACTTGATGTCAGATGCTGTTTGCAGCAATGTTTCAGGCATAGAGCAGTTGAACATCCATTGCACCACAACCTGAACCACACACCAATTTTCATCTTTTTGGGGAGGAAATTCTGTTATGTTGAAAAATTATTTAATGCAGAAAAATCTTTTCCACTTTGGTTATTTTCATTTTTATATTTATAATATTTATAATTCAATGTATAGAAATTCTTATCACCAAATTTAATATTAACATATTAATCTGGGGCCACAAGGTAGATAAATACATAAATATACCTACATACATATGAATTTTAAAATCCACATCAGGTAAATAAAGAAGATGCTTTTACTGAAATATCATTATTGATTAATGAATAGGATTACAGAGTTTAGAATAAAATTCACTTATTCATTTACTGGAATAAACATACTTATAAAAATATTCAAAATTTTCTTAAATGCTTTTATACATTATACATAGAAAACTGATATAGATCTAAACAAAAATCACACATTTTGTAAGTAATGAAAAACATTTTCATGCTCTAAAAACTATATTATTCTATGGACGATTACATTTTCATTTTTTAATTTCCTCTTAGTCTTATGCCTTATGGTGGACTCTACTTAATTCATATTTACAACATATTTGCACAGTTGTAAGAAAGAGCATGTGATGTTCAAAACAGATGACAACAGGTGCTAGAGAGGACATTGCATATGAAACTAAAAGATGGAGAGTGATGCACCCCTCTAACTACCTAATAGACTACTATGACTTTCCTGGGAGATTTTTCAACATTCCCAGATATTTAATTTAATATGGAGGTGGGAAAATGTAGGGCAGCTGTAGGAATTTTGAAATATTTTACAAATCCACAAAAACTAGAACTTAATATGTCCATCGTGTGCTATCACTCTGGGAGCTACTAAAGGCTATGTGTTAAAGACAGGCTTTCTAGTACTGGAATTGAAGGCAAGCTGGTCTGGGGTTGTGAAAAAGGATGGTAGCTAAAAGCATTGGTTGAATAAAGGTTACAACAACAGAATATAAAATGCGGTATATCGATGCCTTGAAATTATAGAATATTAGGTTTTTACAAGCAAGGGAAGTATACTACTGTTTTTATCTGTTGTAAACATCTTTTATTTCTTCTATATATGACAACTATTCATTTTCAGGATTACCGGAATAAAAAAGTTACTAGTGTCTAGTATATTTTTATCCCCCACATTTTAATTGCCATCTGAAGGTGAAGATTCTTCCCCCTTCGTGTAAATTATTACATTTTCCCCCTTTTTCTATGAACCAAAGGCATCTCTTCTAGGAAGAGAGTGGAAGGGTAAAATAAAAATGTGCATTTATCGACTAAAACCAAAGCTATCAAAAGCAAATAAAACGCGCATGGTCGGGAGCTGCATCCCGGGAGTTCCTGGCTCCTACAGCTACTTATTCCCATCGCGCAGTGGCGCAGGGGAAGAGTGGCAGAGGCAGCAAGAGAGACAGTCCGCCATATTTCTACCTCACCACGCCCGCAGAGATAAGCCATTGAAAAGCCCGTCGAGCTGGGCTCACAGTGTGCATGCCCCAGTCTCCACTTGCCTTCTCTTCCTCTCTGGTGGAGCCCTTTGTACTCGTCCCCCCTCTCTTTCTTACTGTCAGGGCAGGAACGAGCCGTGACGGCTCTTCAGCAGCAGTTCTACTCGCGACAGGGGCGAGCGACCGTGCCTGGAAAAAAGGTTCATCGTAAGGAAGTTCTCCATCCAGGCGCACGCTGAGATTGCCGGGTGGCGGCGGCCTTGCCCACTTTCGGAGGAGCCGAACTCTCGCTTTAGGACAGAAGGAGCGACAGGGAAGCGTTATTGAGGAGGAGGGGAGGGATTAACAGACATTAGCATTTCCGTGGGGGCTGGTTATTTCGGAGGGCGGTGGGGGTGTAGTTTGCGAGGGACACTCGGGTGGTGGCAGCGGTAGCAGAGGCAGAAGCAGAAGTAGTAGTGAGGGAAGGAGGGAGAGGGGTATTTGTGCTGAGCAGCTTGGCTCGCGAAGAAAGCACTGCTGCCGCCACGGCTGCAGTGGTGGATGTTTTCATGTTCCTTGGTGCATAATTTAGAGGAGGAGTTGGAAGCGGCGACTATTTGAGGCAGGGAACGGGGGGATTTGTGCTACTGGGGGCCCGCTCTCTTTTTCCTTATCTGTGTGTGGCATCGAGGCAGCTCGCTGCACTTGCCCTACAGTGTCCGGGTGGGGACTTCCGGGCAGAGAGCCTCTGTGTCCCCCGGGGCTGGTGCTCTGGTGGGGTGTGTGTGCGCGCGCGTTTTTAGGGTGGGGGTTGTGTCTGAACCAGTTAGGAAGAATGACTTTGGAGTCCATGATGGCGTGCTGCCTGAGCGAAGAAGCCAAGGAAGCCCGGCGGATCAACGACGAGATCGAGCGGCAGCTGCGCCGGGACAAGCGGGACGCCCGTCGGGAACTGAAGCTGCTGCTGCTGGGTGAGTGTGGGCCGCCGTCAGCACACACGCCTTAAGTGCCGCTGGGGGTGCAGCCCAGACATCGCCGCCCCGGGCTCTGTCCGGGTGGCCCCCTGGTGCATTACATGGCGTGGTCGGTTCGGTTTCTCCCAGGCGCCTGCCACCTTCACCGCGGAGCGGCCGTGGCGATGGTGGCAGTGACCCGCTCGTAGTTCCTCCGCCACCGCGTTGTGTGTGCGCGCTCGTGTGCAGGCTTTGCCGAGGTGCTTGTAGCTGGGTAAATAACCGTGGTTCCTGTGGGTGGGTTTGATATGGTAGGGAACCCGTCCTTCCAAAATGGAGAGGGAAAGGATGGCTGGTCAGTGGAGGGAGTGTTGGGGGAATATCGGCGATGATGGGTGTAGGAGACTGATGGTTAGGAAGCAGATTAATGAAAGTACTTGCAGGGGGGTTGCTTTGCAGATTTCTGGGGCATTGTTCTGTGAGTCTTAGGTTGCTGGGTCACCGGTTGCATTTTTTTCATTGTGATTTTTATTTAATGAGGCAAAATGGGATAAGGGGCTTATGCCCAGATTGTAGACTGACTTTTAAAGCAAAAGGAGAAAGAAATCATAAAGACCAAGATGCACCCATGAAGGTGAAGAGTAACCTTAAAGTATACTGGTGAATAGCAGGATCTTTAAGACCTTTGCAATCCACCCACTGTTCCGGAAATAAAATCTATAGTATAATTTATCTTTAATTAAAACAGGTTGTTATTTTGGAGCCACAAGTGTGCAAAGGCAATGTTTGTTTAATAGGAATTTGGCTTGTTTTAAAATCATCTTTTTGAATTAAAACACATTTGTCTGTATCTGAGGCGCTCTACTACACTGTGTAGTTCTTGTGGTAATACAGCTTCTGTTGTAGACTAACAGGCCTTGAAATATGTCTGCACCAGTATTTGGGTGAATGGGAATGCTCCAAGTGGATGTGGGGTGTTTATGCCAAAGACTTTTGTCTTGGATCAGGTACATGAAAGTAATTATTTATATTGGGGGAATAAACTGCCTGTAAAGTGATTTGAAAGGAACTTGGAATTTATTTTAATGCTTGCTTATGATTGTGTTATTTTCTACTTTAAATAATACAGTTTGTCTTCTGTATATGGAGAAAGGTATTGGCATCCTTAACTGATGTGGAAAAAGAAGGGGTGGAGACATACAATGCTACCAGTAATAATATTCTGTCTCATTTTGGCCTAATTTTGGGTTGATGGAAGTGTGTGCTGTGGCTATTTCAAGATCCAAAACCAAGATAAAATAGAGGACAGATAGCTTGCATTTTTTAAATTTTATGGCTGTTTAAGTATTATTACTTAACTATATGCATTTGCTACAGGAGAGGCAGTTGATGTTTGACTTATTACTCGGGTCCAAATTGTTGCTGCATTTCCTGGTTTTCTTGCAGTAATGCTAGCGGTTTCTCCCAAGTTTTTAAAAATGCATGAAACTTACTGAATGGTGCTAACATATACCACACAGAGAAGGAATTCAGAGATTTCATTCCACAATCAGTAGTGCAGATCTTGTATTGTTTTATAAGATCCACCTACTGGTAATGGTAAATGTATGGTAATGGTAGATTAGGGCCTAATTGTGGCATTACTTTTAGATCAAATGAAATAAAGTGTTTTCAGAGCAAATAGTTAAGAAGCTGTCACTTAGAAAGCTTTGAAGAAAACACACTGATTGCCTGTATGAAGGTTTTCTTCATATATCAGTATCTGTATAAGCCGTGCTTCTGAATGTGTAAGCATGATGTACATGAAACCGAGGTAAATGTTCTGCTTCATACTTAATAGCATATCCGTATTTGAGTGGAAATCAGTATAGAAATTGTTACTGTGTACACATTTTTCGTGTTGTACTTTGTCAGCTGCAGTCACATATTTGATTGAAAGTGTTTGTGCATGTGCAGCTGTTTAACAGTTAATATCGTAAAATGCAGTATAGCAGTAAGCCACTGTTGAAGTCACAGGGTTGGGTAGAGATTCAAGTTTCAATTTATTAAAAAACCCTAAACAAACCAAAACTCAGTCTTTCTAAAAATTTGTTTAAATTAGTGGGTTTCTTTTAGGTATCTGACAGTACTTTCAGTCACTCTCACTGCTTCCCTAGCATAGTCATTTGTTTAGTTCTTAAGCTTGTGTTATTTGTTTGGGTAATTCATATGGTTGGGATGGACAAAACCATTTTAAAAATAGGAAAATAATAATTAAAATGGGGAGACTGGGAAATAAATGTCTGAAGTTGTTTGCCATCCATTTTTTTAATTGACTTGACCTTTACTGTCCCATTATGTATCTTTAGCCATCAAAACTTAAAGTAGCAGTAGTGCTTTATTTTATGTAAATGTAAGGCAAACTTTTTTTAAAAGTGCCAACTTCTCAGTCCCACATTGAAAAGTGTTCTTGGACTTAGAAGCCTAAGTGGGTTAAAGGCTTTTGAACATGGGACAAAAGGTATATCCTTTTGATCATAAGGAGAGAACACAAGCTGAGCTGTGTTAACCGACCACGTGCTTTTTGAACTTGTTGCAAGTGCAAAGTAAAAGGTATTAAATAAAAAGGTTTTAAGGAACAAATGAGCATGTCTATGCCATTGTCCCGGTTTGACAGCCATATTTTTTGTTCTTGTTTAAAAATTAGATGTACATACAAATGCACGCATAGCACATATAAAGAAAAAATTCTGGGTCAGAATGGAGGATTTTTTCCCCCTCCTTAACTTGTAGAAATTATAGTGCTTCCTTGCAAAGTGAAATATTTCCCTCCAAAACGTGTTGGTTACTGTTACTGTGTGACACACATTATGCTGTGTGCACCTTTCTTGTGTATTAATGACGTTTTTACTTTTCATGGGATCAGAGTTTAAAATGTTGAAAGTAATTTCTGGAAAACTTTTTGCATGGTAAGATTTTTAAAAATTATTAGTTTAAAAATAAACTCTCTCCATGATTAAACATTAAAATACCACTTTTAGGTACTGCATGGAACATCATTGTCCTGTTCTAATCTACTGTAAAAAATTAAGCAAAGTATCTGTTACTATTGTAATTCTAAAAAGTGAGAACTCTAGCATATGCACTGAAAATAGTTCAGCTAGCACAAGTTGGTTGCAATGTTTAATGTACTTTGGAGCAAATTCAGTCTTCCACTGAATTTGGTTTTTATCTCCTCTATTTTTGAAATTCTTCTGTATTCCATTACTACTGAACATTTTGTAAAACCTTATGATTGCTCTCCAGAGCATAAAGTTGTTAACATTTATTTGTTGTTTGCTGTTGTAAATACATATATTGCTATAGTACCAAAAAAACCCCCCATGTGTTTTACTGTTTTATATTGGTCAGCACCAAACAATGTACAGTATTCTGCATGCTTGTATTTTAAGCATGTATGTACATATTTATTGTTAAGTAGCAAGAGGCATGAGATCTAACCTTCTATGTATATAATTTTGACTGCCATCAGTGGAAGTTTTACCTGGTCTCAGAAAGCAATGTTTGGGCTTAAATGTTATTTTGTAGCCGTAAACCTTCACTACTGGACATAATATGCCTGTACACTGTATATACTTATGTTATGCATTATTATCTCATCAGGAGTATCTAAGAAAATAATCAGCAATATCTATAAGCTTTGGCAAAATTAGGTATTGGAGGGCTTGACAGTATGTTTACTATTTTGTATAATGCTTGCAGGTATTGTGACGTGCAAAACATGACTCTTAAGGCAAAGGTGTTCTTTTCATTTGAAATAGCAGATGAATCAGTGAAGCAAGGTGTCAAATATGAGTATCTTTTCATTATCTATATGTTACCAAAGGAAACAGGTGGGAGGTAAGTCATTTGAATTTAGCATGAATTGCAACTAGTCTTAAGTGGAAGACTTTGTTTTTTCTCCAAACCTATAGGATATATATACGTTGTAGGGTTTTATTTGTATACCTGTGGTAGCTGAATGAAAGATTTGTGTACAGAACTCTGTAAATTAGCAGACTTAGACTTCAAAAACCTTGAAGAGGAAGTGGGCCCATCAAGCCAACAATCAATCTTCCCTGCTGTAATCTGAAATATGTATGCAAATAGTCCCATCTACTTATATAAGTAGATAAACTGATACTACACATTTCAGAATTTTTTGTGCACAATTTAAAAATGTTGGTATTGATTAGCATATCCTAATTGACTATTTTCTTTGCTCTTCATTAAAGCAGAAAATGTAATTATTTTGAAAGAGAATTGCAACCTTTTCTTATTATCTTGTATTTGATCCATACTTATACTTGCACTGAACACTTGCAAATAAGTTTAGGTAATTACAACAGTATGTATTTATGATTAGAAAACAAGCAAATACTTAATATATCTCTTGTTGATGTCTGTTGAAACTAGATTGGTAAGTATATCTTAGTTTGGAGAAGCTGTTTCTAAGGTTATGTAATTTGATTCTGGATGACAAACACTGATCTATTATATATATAGACATATGTTACAGCGGGGATTACTGTAACACGCATATATCAAACCAGGAGTCCTGTGGAAAGGAAGTATATATGGACAGATTCGTGGTAGATGTTTCAGAGATGTTTATTTCTCCAGCCGCATGGCCGGGGCTCTGCTCAGGAAGTCTGCGGTCACGGGACCCGAGGGTCCTTGGCCACACCGGGGAACACAAACCAACCAATCGTGAATGAGGCTGACCAGGGGCAGGGAAACCCCATGTCTCCCCCCCAGGGCCCATCTCCCAGGGCTCCATGGCAGGGGGGGAGACCCCAACATCTCACCCATTTTATTTTAATAAAAGGAGAATGAAAACAACTGGATAAACATAACAAGAACAGTTTCAAGACAAAACAAGCCACCCTCCTGAGTCTTTAAATGTCCAAACAGATTCTGTGGAACATCTTAGGGCTGACAGAAGGGAGACAGAACTCTCCGGGCATGCTTTGTGGGGAAACTGAGGCAGGAGAGGGTTTAATTTCTTCCCTCCCCCTTTTCATCCCCCCCTCGCCATCGGAGAGGAATTGTAGGGAAATGGAATTGTATAGGGAAGCCATGGGGTGAAAAACAGATTAGGAATAAACTGGGGATAGGGTAAACTTAGGAAGGGGTTCATATTGGGTATAGGGTAAAAGGGGGAAGTAGGCTGTGGGTAGGGAAATTGCTGGGATGGATATTGTTTATAATTTTGTGCATAACGTCTGCCTTTGACTGGAATACCTCCAGGCCCAGTAACATTTGCTGCTTGTAAACCCTTCTTTCCTTGCACTATATCAAATTGTACAACTTCCCCATCTCCTACACTTTGCAGGTAATTTTTAGGGTTATTCCTTTTAATAGCAGTTCTATGGATGAATAAATCTTCCCCTGTATCATCTCGTGTTATAAATCCATAGTTGTTTTTTACATTGTACCATTTCACAGTTCCTGTGAGTTTCATGGCTACAACTCCTCCTATCACGTGCTTGCGTGTTTGTCGTGGCTGCTGGTCCCGCGTGGCCGCCGCCTCGCCGACTCCGACGTCTCGGCCGGGCCCCTGCGTTGCGGCTGCTCCACGCCCTCCGAGCGGCGCTGCTCCGGTGCGTGTCTGGGCTCTGCGCGGCCCCGTGTTGCCATCGCCGCTGGCTCTGTGCCCTGTGAGTGGTTCCGCTCCACAAACTCCACGCTGCTTTGAGTGCGGCCCCGTTTCGGCTCGGCGCTGCACTGCGCGGCTTCCCGTGTCACTGTGGAAACCGCCGCTTCTCCCTCCGCAGGGCTCTCCGAGCCAGTTGCTCAGAGCGGCCTGCCACGCCGATGCCCGGTTCCTGGCTGCTCGTGGCCCACGGCACCTGCGGCGCCTGCAGCATCGCTCCCTCACTTGCGGTCGCATGGCCGGGGACCCCGAGACAGGGATGGAGTCCGCAATAAGGCGCACGCTCCCGAGGGGGCTGGGCGCATCCAGCGCAGGCATCTCCACCGGCATGGCTGCAGTCATGTGTTCCCAGGATGGCAGCCGCGTGGCCTCGGCCACAGGATTAGTATGATCTTCTGCTTTAGGGGTAATGAGACCATACAAATGCTCCTCAAGAGCTTCCCTGATTATAAGGTATGCACGGAAAGCTTCTCTTTGATCCCATACTTTATCCCAGATCTCGTCCCAGAAACACCCCTCACAAGATACAGGAGGTTCGATATCAAAAAGTAAGTCTCGAGAAATATCGGAGAACCTTTTGAAAAGCCAGATGAAAAAGTGTTCTAGATCTCCCGGTTGCATTACTTTTTTGTTTTGTTGTTCAAGGATTCCTTTAACTTCTAGATACATTTTTTTCTGTGGCTCAGAGAGCCCCATTTCCCACGATTCTTCCATAGTCCAGAGAGAATATCCAAACCAAGATGAGAAGAGAGAGGTCTAGAGTGGTTATTTTACTCACGAATCTTCCTCAGGGATTGGTGTCTTGCCCGCATTCCCCACCAGTTTGTTACAGCGGGGATTACTGTTACACGCATATATCAAACCAGGATTCCCGTGGAAAGGAAGTATATATGGACAGATTCGTGGTAGATGTTTCAGAGATGTTTATTTCTCCAGCCGCATGGCCGGGGCTCTGCTCAGGAAGTCTGCGGTCACGGGACCCAAGGGTCCTTGGCCACACCGGGGAACACAAACCAACCAATCGTGAATGAGGCTGACCAGGGGCAGGGAAACCCCATGTCTCCCTCCCAGGGCCCATCTCCCAGGGCTCCATGGCAGGGGGGGAGACCCCAACAGACATATATATCAATTTATAAAAATAACTGGTTTTGAGGAATACATGAATCATCATCTTGATATATATGTGATATCATGATTTCACATTTGCTGGAAAAGAGCATATTAATTTTTTAATGCATGATAAAGGAATGTTTTATTTTTAGCCCTTATAAAGGATTTTCTTCTGGGTTATTTTCTTTTGATTTTCCTCCTTCTTTAAAAGTCATCTACTGTAGTTAATGGAAAGTAGTTTAGAACCTAAATAGTCAAAGAATTCTGACCAACTTAGTTTTGCTCATATGTCAAAAAATCAAGGGACCCCAAATTTGTACTTCCTTTTAAAAACATTGTTGAATTTGTACAGGAGGGAAACATGATAAACAGAGGACTGTCTTGAGAAGGGACTTTGGGGTATATATTGTAATGTTAAGAAATATTTCTGTGTTTTTAGCTACTTCAAATTATGTTTCGTGTGTAAAGGCAATGGTAATTTAATAAGCAACAGCATTTCTTTTGAAGTAATATGACAATCTGCAAAATTAATCCCAGGAAGGGAGAGCATGATAAGGTAGATGTGTTTCTTGCTCTGCTGAATGGATTAACACTCAAGGAAACGTGTTCTCATACTTGAACAAGATTGTATGCAGCTGTTGCTAATTAAATTATGGGAAGTTTTTCAACATTCAACTGTTATTTGCTCTACTTATTTAAAAAGTCTAACTTGCAAGAATCAAGAGCAACAAAGTAATATAAAAACTGAGGAAGCACTTGAATATTGGAAATACTATGAAGCCATATAAATAGTACTGTTAAAATCAGAGAAGTAAGTGGGCAACAGGCTTTAAGTATTGTGTTAACACTGTGCAAAGAAATAAGATAATTAATACTGAGGGGCATAAGTCTAAGTGAAACTATAGTTTGAAAAGTTTTCAAAGTTCCTCGGGAAGTTCTAGGAGCAATATATATCTGTGGGTTTTGGTTTTTTTTTTTTCCTTCATGCTAAATTTGAGCATAGAATAGGTCAATTGGAAGGAACTTTAAATGATCATCTAGTCTAAAAAATTGCCTGATCACTTCAGGGTGGATCAAAAGTTAAAGCATGTTATTAACTGCATTGTCCAAATGCCTCTTTAACATTGACAGGCTTGGAGCATTGATCACCTCTCTGGGAAGCCTGTTCTGCTGTTTGACCACCCTCTGGGTAAAGAAACACTTCCTAATGTCCAGTCTAAACTTCCCCTGGTGCAGCTTTGAACCATTCCCACACATCCTCTCATAGTATCGTTCTGGACAAAATGTCCAGCACACAGATGGATAAGCACGTCATGCACTGGGTGAGCAACTGACTCATGGGTGAATGGGGTAACATCAAGCTTCTGACCCATCACTAGTGGGGTTCCACAGGTCTCCATCTTAGAGGCAGTTCTCTTCAACATCTTCATAAATGACTTGGACGCATGACTGGAAGGGTTACTAAGCAAGTTTGCAGATGATACAAAACTGGGAGGAGCTGTTGACTCCCTTGAAGGCAGGGAGGCCCTGCAGAGAGACCTCAACAAATTAGAAGACTGGGCAATCACCAACTATATGAAGTTCAACAAAGGCAAGTGCCAGATTCTGCACCTGGGATGGGGCAACCCTGGATGTACGGACAGACTGGGGAACAAGAGGCTGGAGAGCAGCTCTGCAGAAAGGGAACTGGGGGTTCTGGTCGATGCCAAGTTAAATATAAGTCAGCAGTGCCCTGGCAGCCAGGAGGGCCAACCATGTCCTGGGGTGCATCAGGCACAGCATCACCAGCCAGTTAAGGGAGGTGATTGTCCTGCTCTACTCCGCACTGGGGCAGCCTCACCTTGAATATTGTATGCAGTTTTGGTCACCGCAATATAAGAAAGACATTAAGCTATTAGAGAGTGTCCAAAGGAGGGCAATGAAGATGGTGAAGGGCTGTGAGGGGAAGCCGTATGAGGAGCGGCTGAGGTCACTTGGTCTGTTCAGCCTGGAGGAGACTGAGGGGAGACCTCATCGCAGTCTACAGCTTCCTTGTGAGGGGAAGAGGAAGGGCTTATCTCTTGTCTGTGATGACCAGTGACAGGACCCAAGGGAAGGGCCTGAAGTTGTCAGGGCATGTTTAGGTTGGATATTAGGAAAAGGTTCTTCACCCAGAGGGTGGTTGGGCACTGGAACAGGCTCTGCAGGGAAGTGATCACAGCACCAAGCCTGCCAGAGTTCAAGAAGTGTTTGGGCAACACTTTTGGCACATGGTATGACTCTTGGGGATGGTCTTGTGCAGGGCTGGGAGTTGGACTTGGTTATCCTTGTGGGTCTCTTCCAACTCAGCATATTCTGTGATCCTGTCTGGATACCAGGGAGATCAGCACCTCCCTCTCCACTTCCCCTCCTTAGGAAGCTTCAGAGAGCCATGAGGTTGCCTCTCAGCCTCCATTTCTCCAAACTAGACAAACCTGGAGTCCTCAGCCGCTCCTTACAGGATGTGCCTTCTAGCCCTTTTACCAGCTTTGTTGCCCTCCTCTGAGGGCACTTCAAGGACCTTCAAATCCTTTTTTAATTGTGGGGCCAAGAAATGCACACAATACTCAAGGTAAGGCCACCCCAATGCTAAATACAGAGAGATAGTCACCTCTTTGGACTAGCTGGTTATGCTGTGTTTGATGTACTCCAGGATGTGTTTTGCCCTCTTGGCTGTTGGGGTACACTGCTGACTCCAATTGAGCCTGTTGCTGACCTGCACGCCCAGCAGGGCTATTCTCTAACCACTCCTCTCCCAATTTATACTCTTAAATTGTTAATCTGAATGTTAATTTTCTTGGTCATGTTAGAGAACATTGGATAAGAATTCCTGAAACTACTATCCATGTTTCTTGGTAAATGGGTTTCAGCCAGAAAGACAGAAGGTTTCTGTAGCAGCAAATACTAACTTATAAGGCCAGAAAAACTCAAATGCATGAAAGTTGGGAAAGGTGTCAGGTGGTTTTAGGAACCTATCAGGCTTGGGAAACTGAGGATCTAATATGGGACTTTTTTTTTTTAACTCTGATTTTGGCTTTACTAAGCATTATGGGTGCCACTTCATCTCATAGACCAGGGCAATACTAGCAATAAAAATTCAATGCTGTATCTGGGTCGGATGGAGTTACTTTTCCTCATAGAAGCCTGTATCATACTGTGTTTTGGATTTATGACTAAACCAGTGTCGATATCATCAATGTTTTGGCTATTGCTGAGCAGTGCTTTCACAGTGTCAAGATTTTATCTTTTTTTCCCCCACTCTGCCCACCCCCCCTTCCTCCATCCCCAACCTCAAGTCAATAAGGGGGGGGGGGGGGGGCTGGTAGGATGTTGTGCTCAGCAATAAAAGCTCTGTGAAAGAAGGAGGAATGGGGAAATAGCATTTGTCTTCCCAAATAGCATTGTACATGCTGAGGCCCAGAAAGTGTCAAAACAGTGAATTAATGCCTCTTTTTGCTTTACTTACACATGTAGCTTTTTCTTCACCTAGTAAAGTATCCTTATCTTGATCCACAAAGGCAAAAATGCACTCTTGAGCTAAAAACTCTTACAGATTTTTGAGCTTTGATGGGATACCCTTCCTTCTCAGACCAGGGTAAGAGAGCAGAGGAGACTGCTGTTCTGCTAAGTTCTTTATTTCATAGTCTCATAGCTTTCTTGAAGGCAGAATTCAAGGGGGTTACATGATAAGGCCAAGCAGCAACAGCAAACAGCAGGCAGAAAACAGCTTCTTCTTCTAATTCTAGTTTCTTTTATATTATTTTTTTTTTTACAGAAGTGTGGATTATATTTGTTAATTGACCAATAAGATTAACACACGATTCCAGTTTTCTTAACCTATCCTGGTCTAATTCTAACAGTCGTAAGTCTTACATAAGTATTGCATAGGTATTACACAGATTTGCATATATAGTTTCTATCAACTCTTATTGTTTATGTGAACACTATCTAAAAAATGTGAACAGTGTAGTTCTATCTATATTTTGTCCAAAATAAAGAATTCTGTGAATAGGTAACACTGCTGCAGCAAGAACTGTGTTTAAGGTCTCTGCTACAGCTTTTCAATGTTTAAGGCACTTAGCATATATTTCTCCTAAAATTTAAAAATCTATATTTCTATTTCACCTTGGTGTGACTTCATGTATCTCAGCTTATCCAAAGGTTTTAATTCAACCCCTGTGCTTTGGCTTCCATCTGGGCCTGAGTCCAGAGAAGCTTTCACTCCAACAACAGATCAACATGCTTGCACAATTCTTGGTATGTTATAAAAAATAATTTTCCCCTGTGAAACATTGTCCTGTTCTTACCTTGAATTTGTCCAGGATTTGCTTCTAGTCACTTGTTATATTTTGTCTTTTTTGACCTCTGATATTAGATATATGACCCATGGACACTTAGAAACTGAGACCAAGATAGTCGTTAATCTTTGTATCTATCATGAAGCTAAATTAATTGATTTCCTAATTCTAATTGTAGGGTGAATTTTTGAATCCTTTAATCATTCTTATAGTTATCTTTCTCATCCTTTCCAACATCACTTCTGAATTACAGACTATGAGAAATGAGCACTGAGGTTTATACATTCTTTACTACAAGTGCAAAAGTAAAACTTCTCTTGTGATAGTTGAGATGCCACTGTTGAGATTTGTACAAGGAAAACAATGACCTTTTTAGTTATGGCATCAAACTATTCATGTTTAGATGGCTATCTACCATAACTAAAATATTCTTCAAAATAATTGCTTTTCAGGGTGGGTTCATTCACCATTTGCAACCTGCTTTCTCTATTCCTATATAGTTAACCTTACATTTACCTGTATTCAGAAGCACAGTCTCTGCCTGTTCCTGGTTTACAGGTTATTCCAATTACTTCACATCATCATATCCTCTTCATAATTTACCAGTTCACAGCTTTTGTGTCACCTACAGGTATTGTCAGTAGTAAGTTAAGAGGTTTTCTTTTAATCTCATGGGTAAAGATATTTAAGTTTCTTATCAGAATGGGAGTATCACTGGGATCCTATTAGAAACAAAGCTGCCTGAGAGCTTTCTCTTATGTAATTTAATACTTACTACTTAAAGAATGAATGCGTGCTGTTTGTTTGTGGTATGATACCAAATCGGTTGCTTAGCAGAAGTCTAGTTCCTCAAAACTGCTGTATTTATAAACCAAACCACTAGAACTGTTGTAACTGCTTAACTCTTGGTATGCAATCTCTCCCATGTCCCATTCCCATCCTTGGGTTTTTGGGTTTTTTTTGTGGTATTTCAAGATTTATAAGGCAGAAGGGTTTCTTGGTCAGTTATCCCTTTGATATGAGGTGTCTTGACTTACTGAGTAACAACAATGTTCTAACTTTAGTAACTGCTCTGTAACATCTTCAGTAACTGCTGTAGTGGAAACTTTCATTGTCACTTTAAATATGATCTTTGTTTCCCTAAAACCAAAAGAGAAATATTTCCAAACTGTGGATTTTTTGCTGTTAATATGAAGAGCCATATCCATTTAGTAGAGGACCAATACAGTTTTAAGTATTATTTTTTTTGCATGAAAATATGAAGTTTAAAAAACAACAAAAAAGTGCTCCCCCCCCCCAGTCTTTGGAACCCTTTAGTTCTTCATTTGACTCCCCTCCCCCCCTCCCTCCCCCTTAACGATTTTTAATACTTCTGAAGGTTTTGACTTACCTATTTCAACTTTCTCTTTTTACATCCCCTCTTATCCAAACTCCTTTTACTGTTTTTCAGGCTTTCTTATTTTGTGGGATTGAGGCCATCTAGCTATTTAATGAAATGTTATGAAATGCCTCTTAGTTGTTCCCATTTTAAATTTAATTGCAGCTGTTCTCACTCCTAATTCTGTCTGCTTTTGTTCAAGTATCTCTCATGAAACATGAAGTATTTGTACTACTAGTTTTGGACTTTTTTTGCTTGCACATAACAAATGTAATCAAGTAATGATAACTCCCTCTAAAAGTTACTTTTTACTTCAGTTCTGCCACAAGTTCTTTTTCTTAATATGATAAGATGTATTTCTGTATGGTGCTTTTCTGTTAGAAAATTATAATTTCTGGAATACAGACATTCCAAGGTCATTTGCTTGAGACTTTTAGCATCCGTTATGTTGCCCTGGGAGACTATTACCTCCTCCTGTTTTCATTAAACTGTTTAAAGAGCCCCACTCAGTTGTCTGTCAAATCACTTGTGACTTGGTCATCTGACATGGTTCTAGGTTTTGTGTCAATTCTTTCTGTCTATTAGATTTTAAAGTGAAAACCTTAAAGATCACTGTCTAGAAGCCAATTTTGAAGCACAGAAATGTTAATCACTGCATTTTGACTCATGTAAGTCTTTGCTTCAATTATACCTCCCTGTTTAATTTGTATATTAGCAAGTTTTTGGTTTACCACCTACACATCTAGCATTTTTGTAGACAGTTGAATTTCTTCTTTTAATTTGATGCTTTGTTCAATTTTAATCCTGTTTTTATTTTTTTCTGCTAAATAAGTACACTATTGTTTTCCCTCTCATCCTTCTCTTTCAGTAATGAAATGATACTCTGGCCTCTTTGTCCAGTCTGTCTTTCTGAATGTTTTTCATTTTAACAGAGAACTATCCAAACTCTGCAACTCCATCTTCCACGTATATCCAGTGATGCTCTATCATATATTCTTTACCTGTCCAGGAATTTACCTTTAGGTGGTCTGGTGTTTTTTTTCTCCTGGTATGTAACAAAATTGTCATTTAAATTTGATGCCAAGCTAATAAATGTGGAATGTTTAGATATTTATTATTTGGGAGAATTGTAATTATTTGTTTAATAGCAAAACTGAAGTATCATCAGTGGATATTCACAGATGACATGTTCACATATGTTCAATTTTGCTGTCATTTTCTGTGTTAAATATAGTTAAGCAAGTCCCTTCATCTGTTGTCAGGGACTTACTTGCATCCAAATAGAGTGCACATTATTGAAATAGCTATCCCAGCCATATGCACCTACCCCTTGGGATACCTGCAGACTTATCTTATGTACTATATGTGCTGTATTCATGGCTCCTCTACCTCATGAGTATGATATGACTATACACTAATGTCTTTGTACAAGGAGCAATGCTTGGTGAATGTTGGCAGCAGCTATTTAGCATTTCTGTGAAATATGAAAAAAGTGTTGTTACAACTTGAGAAACAATGACTTTCAAGGACTGTTAGAAGGCCTTCTGCAATTTCTGCAAAGGGTCCATTTGTCCTTAACAACTGCGTGGCTCTTGTTCTCCCGAAGGAATTGAATGCTCCAGAACTAAACTGCAAGTGGAAGAGTCTGGGATGCTTACTGTTTTAAGAAAAATTCAGACCCTAGGTTCTGATGCAGAGTCAGTTTATCACAGCTCGAGCTGGGCGCCTCCAGAGAGGGACCCCGAACAAAGAAATCCCTGTGCCTTTATACCCTCACAATCTGTGCACCTGATCTTCATGCACTCTTCATGCACCCTGCACATGCCTCTTGGTCCAATGGTGATTTGTGGTCTGGGGTCTTTGTCCTGGGTTGCAGTGTATTCTATTACCATCCTCATGAGCCGTTGAAATCAGGTGGGGCAGTGTTTCCTTGCCTCCTCCCCCCAGACTATCTTTCTGTTAATTGCCCATCATTGTCCTGCTGCATGACTCATAGATAACTCCCTCCGGACTATCTTCTGTTAATGAGCCTAATCAACACCTGGCTTCATGACTCATCATCCCATTGTGAGATGCTCCACCCAGAGGGAGGAACCAAGCATTCCATCCTGGATATAATCTGAGATTCTGAACACCAGAGACAACCTTTCCACTGGATTTCCAGAGGACAGGAGCTACACAGCCACCACTGGACCTTCTGAGGAAGAGCAGACCCTTTTTCTACAGGATCACCACTTCAGAGGACTGCAGCCACCATTCTACTGGACTGCTACCACCACCCTGCCTAACAGGGTGTCAGGTTGTATCTTGACTCTGTCAGTTTGAACCAGTGTTTTCTTTTAGTTTTTCCTTTTCTTTAATTTCCCCATTAAATTGTTATTCTGACTTGGTGCCTCCCACTGGTTTTGTTTTCAAACTAGTACAGTCTTCTAACACCTCATTGTTTTTATCCACACGGGCTGTGCCAACTTCAGTAGTCCCACATCTGTGGTCTTCCAGCTCCACAATATCTTTGGGGCTTTTCTCAATTCTGAGAGTATTCCAAAATCATTTCTGGTTATACCTTCTTTCATTTTTCTTTTATCTCATTCATTCCTATAACAATTAAATCTATTCCTTCTGATGCCAACCTTATTTCTACATCCAAAGCCTGCAACAGATCCCTTTCCAAGAGACACACTGGTGTGTCCTCAGCTATTACATTTTCCCCATATGCTCTTATTTCCAATCCTCTGTTTCTATCCTGAATTTTTTTTGCCAACACTGTCACCAATAAATTCGCCTCCTGTTCCTTCATCTTTCTTTTCACCTTTCATTCTTCCACCTTTTCCCTTTCTTCCCTTCCATCATATACAAACGTAGCTACACTCAGTATTTTTTTACATGTTTACACTTTCACCATACTAGATTTCAGCTAGGTTCTTCTTACTTATGGATCACAAAAGCTGAAAATAAAGCACATGAGCTTCTATATATACATTTAAACTTGAAACAACTCTAAACAGCATCCTCCCTTAGCCTTGGCATTTTACTTCCCCAAGCTGTTAATTCTCCTGAGGATCACAGATAATGGTTGTAAAATACTAACACTAGGGCATTACTTGGCAGAGCCCTAGGTTGCATTAGCAGCGGGATTTGGCACCATGTGCAGGGACATAGGATATAGCCCTGCATTTTGCAGCAGCGGGGAGGTAGGAGCAGGAGCAAGTGAAGGGACAGCAAGCGAAGCGACAGAAGCAGGAGATGAAGCAGTTGCAGTTTGCAAAGGTGGGGGGTAGAAGCAAAAGCAAGTGGAGCAGGTGATACAGCCGCAGCAGCTGCAGTGTAGAGAGGAACATCCTCCCCCATTTCAGATACCGGTTCTGTGATTGCAATCATCATTTGCTTTCCAAGTTTTGTTTTAGGTTTTCTCCTTGCATAAGCTAAATTATCCCATATGAACCAATAACACATATGATTAGAGTGATGATTTTCTAAAGATATTCTTAAAGATGTTAGATGGTTTTGATCAAATGTGTACTACAACCTGGCCAGGTTTTCTATGGATTTACCCTTGTTTTTGTAGTGATGAATGGGCACTCCTCCTGACACAATTCTATAGCGCACTTTTTCAGTGGCTCTTTTGTTCCAGACTTTTGTTTTGGTTTTGTTTTGTTTTTTTCTTCAATTCTGGAGGATTTCAGCCAAGGGCATCCCCTTCTCTACTCTGGCCATATTCCCCAGTTTTACCTTGTTTCAGGAACTCTAACCCCAAATTTCCTTTTTACCTCATTTCAGGGACTCGAACGCTGAATTTCTTTTTTACCAAAATACAGATACCGTTTTTCAGAAGACTTAAACCTCTCTTAGATGAACTCCTTGTCATCTGTTATAGAGTAAGGCTGGACTCGAACCTGCCTCCTTGGAGTGCCAGATTTGAACCTGCATCCCACCGGCCTCTGTGTCAGAATTTAAACTCATTCTAGAGAGAAAGCTTCCACTGCAAAGGGCCCTCATGAACTCACCTGTCTGCCAGCAGTATGGACATTTGGAGTCAGGATGATCCAGAGATGAGACCTAGGATCCCATCTGGGTTGCTATCTGTTTAAGAAAAGTTCAGACCCTGGCTTCTGAGGCAGAATTGGTTTATTTCAGCTCGGGCTGGTGCCTCCAGAGAGGGACCCAAACAAAGAAATTCCTGTGCCTTTATACCCTCACAGTCTGTGCACCTGATCTTCACACACTCTTCACACATCCTGCACATGCCTCTTGATCCAATGGTGATTTGTGGTCTGGGGTCTTCTACCACTTCATTGGATTCTTTCTTCATGTCCACCTGGGCAGGCCATTAACTGCTCATCTTCCAGCTTGGGCCAGCCTTGGGGCCCTCTAGGGTCTCAACCCTTATCTGAAGGTATCCAGTCTTCCTCTGTTTCCTCCCCTGCTTAGCACTTCATGCTGACAGAGTTCTTTTAGAGTTCACCTCTGCTAAGTTTTGAGCAGAGCCCACTCATGCTAAACTGTAAGTTACAATCAAACTTAAACTTACCCAATTAATTTCTAGTATTCTATAAGTAAATTTATAAAGTAAATTTATAATCCCCAGCACTTACAGTATATCTTCTCTCTTTGATCATAGTCTAGCTTTTGGCCATGGCCAGACTTAATCTTACCAAGATGAGGATTTGGAGCCTGTGGGACTATGTTGTCCTACGTGCTTGTGGTGACCAGCAGGTTATGTATAATTTTCAGATCTGAATAAACACAGCTGAAGCATGGCTGGGATTTGACTCCTGCTCTCCAGCGCTGATACATGCAGTCTGAGCTCTTGTACTCCCTGAAAATGAGTTTCCTTGTTTAGCAGAACATTTAAACCCCTGACTCATTCTGCTTGGTGGGCAGAGATTTTGAGGCTAGTGAGTTCACAGTGAGCATGCTGCAGCATCATCTTGAAGATGTGTATGTGCTATGTTGCCAGTTCACCCAGACATTTAATTAGCATGGCTGGAATCTTACTATGCTGCCCCTCACCTATCAGTTTCTTGTGTTCTTAGGGATTTATAAGAGATTATTTTGCAGACACTCCTGGGCCACTATGACTGGCTACTTGAGGAAAATCAGTGAAATCCTTAGTTCTGCAGTTTTCAGGACTTCCAGCAGTAGTAGGCCAGCACACTTCTCAGGGAATAGCAGCCTCTGCTAGTAGTCTATTGTGGGGTAGACAGTAGGATATCTTGTTACTTTGGATTATGGGCTCTATTAGGTATCCTAGGGCTATGTTTCAACTGAGCCCTAAACATCTACAGGATTGAAGCAGAATGCAGCTTCAAGTAGTTGACTGTAAGCCAAGGGGCATTAAGAACTGACCTGGTGTCAGTAACCCCAGTGTGGTCAGCATCATACCACACCAGTACTGACACCTCCTGATAAATAATGTTTGATCATGATAAAAAACTCAGCTCTTCTGCCCAGTGCTCAGAGGCTCACTGTCTACTGCCAGCAAATTCCCTTTGCATGCAAAACAAAACCTTTAAGTAACTGTATTGGGTTTGCATGGACAGGTTTTGGTAATGGGAGGGCTACAGGGGTGGTGTCGGCGATTGAGGCATGGACCTAGACCGGCAGGGAATCTGAATCATTTATTCAAAGGAATGAGCTGGTTTTATACACTTAAGGCACAGTATTTCCTTATATGGTAATTCTCACTACGTGACCTATCCCGTGTTGCCACATCAGCAACACACTTCCTTCAATGGGATGATCACTTGCTGTTCACATGTCTGTCAGCTCCTGGCAGGCTCCTATCCATAGGGGTCTGCCGTGTGACACCTCCTCCCCCCAGGGTCTGGTGGAGACAAGCTTCTCTGTGCCACCATGTGCTCCTTTGTGCTGCCATGTGCCTCTGCAGGCAGGTTTTACAGCTCACAACCCAATTCTATCTTTTTTCTCCCCATAGGGTGGCTTCTGTGAGAAGCTGCTGGAAGCTTCCTCCATGTCCGGCAGAGCCAGTGACAGGCAGCTCCAAGACAGACGTGCCACTGGCCAAGGCTGGGCCAATCAGAAGTGGTGGTAACACCTCTGTGATAACATATTTGAGAAGAAGAATAAAACAAACAAGTTATTGCACAGATGTAATTGCAGCCAGTGAAGAGCAGGGTGAGAATATGTGAGAGGAACAGCTATGCAGACACCAAGGTCAGTGGAGAAGGAGGGGCAGGAGTTGCTCCAGGTGCCGGAGCTGGGATTGCTCTGCAGCCCATGGTGAAGACCACGGTGAAGCAGGCTGTCCCCCTGCAGCCCATGGAGGACCACGGGGGATGCAGAGATCCACTCAGCCTGTGGGGGAGGTGCCCATGCCAGAGCGGGTGGATGCCTGGAGAAGGCTGTGACCCCGTGGGAGGCCTGTGCTGGAGCAGGCTCCTGGCAGGGAGCTGCAGACCCATGGAGAGAGGAGCCCATGCTGGAGCAGGTTTCCTGGTAGGGCTTGCGACCCTGTGGAGGACCTGCACTGGAGCAGGCTGTGCCTGAAGGACTGACCCTGTGGAAGAGTGACCCACATTGCAGCAGTTTGTGGAGAGCTGTTGCCTGTGGGACGGACTCACCTTGGAGAAGTTCAGGGAGACCTGTCTCCCATGGGAGAGACCCCATGCTGGAGCAGGGGAAGGACTCCTCTCCCTGAGCAGTAGCAGAAACATGTGATGAACTGACCGTAACCCCCATTCCCCATCTCCCTGTGCTGGGGGGGAAGAGGTAGAGTTGGGAATGAGGAGGGGGGGGGGGGGGGAAAGGTGTTTTTAAGGTCTTATTTTACTTCTCATTATCTTGCTCTGATTTTGTTAGTAATAAATTCAGTTAATATCTCTTATTCGAGGCTGTTTTGCCTATGATGGTAAACGATGAGTTATCTTTGTCCTTATCTCAACTCATGAACCCTTCATTATATTTTCTCTCCTCTGTCCAGCTGTGGAGGGGAATCATAGAGGGGCTTTGGTGAGTTTCTGGCATCCAGCCAGGGTCAACCCACTACAATCTTTTTGGTGCTGGGACTCAGATCATGAGGATTTTGAGATAAGGATAATAATTGGGAGAGGTAATGAGCAAAACAAGTACTGAACAATGTTAGAGAGTAGAATGATCATGGGAAATTAACATTCTCATCTCTCTGCTTCCCAACACTTACTAATCTAAGTGTGCTATGAAGTCAGGAGATCTTGCAAGATCTTGTAGGTTTCTTTTTAAATGTAAAACTGCTTTTCAGTGCCTTTGTGATAACTAGGCAGTGAAATCCTTGAAGACAGTTAGGCCACAACAAATAGGAGATTTTTAGCCTTCAATTAATCATTCTTGGCTCTTTGTCATTATTTTCTAAAAAGGGCAAGCAGACTTCTGATTTTTCCTATTATATCTCTGTATTTTGTTTTTATTTGTAGTGATCTTCTAAGCCCTCAATCTGTGGAACTACTTTGCATCTTGAGCTGAAAAAGCAAATAATGACAAGTAATTTCAAAGGCTCTCCTTAGTTGATTCCAATAATAGCTATTAGTGGAGTTGTCTTTGTGATGCTATACTATTTTCTTTATGAAAATTCATAAATTATAAGGAAAAAATCATTTGAATTCTGGTTTATCTTTTTTCTGTCCTTTTCCAGTAGCCCACTTCAAATGTACTAATGCCATTGTTTGCTATAAAGATTTGTCTTTCAGTCTCTCTCTCTATGGAATAAATTGTATTAAAAAAAAGGCCCACACAACTTCCATGTTATTGAATAGAAGAAATAGAGAAAACCTTGAAGCTTTAGGTGTGCACTTTTCCTACAGCCAAGTATAGTGATCCTGTTAATTTTTGAATGTATCTTCTCCTATGATGAAGTATTCTAGAATACACCATGTTTCCTTAATTGAGAGGACTGTAATGAGGAAGTATAGTGGGATGGGTTGACCCTTGCTGGATACCAGGTGCCCACCAAAGTCACTATCACTCCCCTACTCAGCTGGACAAGGGAGCAAAAATATAACAAAAAGTTCATGGGTCAAGATAAGGACGTGGAGATCACTCACCAATTACAACCATGGGCAAAACAGACTCAAGGGAAATTAATTGAGTTTATTACCAATCAAATCAAGAGTAGTTTAATGAGAAATGAACCCAAATCTTAAAAACGCCTTCCCCCCATGCCTCCCTTCTTCCCAGGCTTAACTTTACTTCTGATTTTCTCTATCTCCTCCCCCCAGCAGCACAGGGGGATGGGGAATATGGATTTCAGTCAGTTAATCACACGTTGTTTCTGCCACTCCTTCGAAGGGGAAGGACTCCTCACACTCTTCCCCTGCTCCAATGTTGGGTCCCTGCCATGGGAAACAGTCCTCCACAAGCTTCTCCAACATGAGTCTTTCTCATGGGCTACACTTCATCACAAACTGCCCCAGTGTGGGTCCCTTCCACATCACGAATTAGTGTTTTAGGTTGCTTAAAGAATCACCAGCAAAGGTATTGGCAAAAGCAGGTTTAATATAAAAGTGTAGTGGTTTGGTCCAAAATACTCATTACTGTTTATCTTCTGTGAGATAAGAGTTAGGAGAAATGCAAAGCAGGCACCAAACTTGAAAGAATATAAAGAAGTTTATTAACAGACCTAAAAGAAGAAAAAAAAAAATCATACCACACCTTCAGAACTCTCCTCCTCCCCCCACCTTCCTCCCTTCTCCCACTGACAATGTAAAAAGACAACCCTTAAGATGTTCAGTCTGTTTACCACTTCCATAATAACCTTGTTCAGTCCATTTAGAAAGAGAAGTCTCTTCTTGTGCTATGAAAACATTATCACAACTGAGACAGCCACCCACTTCCATATATTGTTCAGTCCATTTAGGGAAGAGGTCTCTCTGCTCGCATGTGAGTCCCTTCCCCTGACTTGCAGCTTTTCCCACAACTGCTTTCGAGGGTCCACTCTTGAAGTTTTTGGGGTACAATTTTAAGGTTGAGCCGTTCAGAAACAAAAGTTCTCTTCACCCATCTCTGGGAGCATTTCATCTCTAAGAACAGAGGCCCTTCTCCTTCCCTGGGAGCAAAGGGTCTTCCTCATCTTCATTATTAGGACTATCTCTGGGAGCATCTCTAGGAACTGAGGTTTTCTCCTTTCCCATTTGGAGCAAAAGTCCTCATCGCTTCCATCTCTCCCTGTCCAAACTTCTCATGAAATTACAGCTGTGTCAGCATCTGCCTATCTCAGCGCAGGTGCTTTTGCTTATGAGTTGAACACTCCACCCCACATATCTTAATGAAATTACAACAGGATACTCTGATATATCATAGCTTCACAACAGAATTTCAGCTTTAAGCATCTCCTCTTTCTCTTCCCTCAGGTTTTCAGCTCTTCACAGCAATAAAAGGGTTAATCTCACCTCGGCCTTGTGGCTGGAATGTAGCTTATCACAGTGGAGAGGGGGGAGAGCCAAGCCGATCTGGCTGCCCACAGCAAGGCAGTGGTGGGGGGGTTCCACGGATGGAACAGGTCCATCGACTCCAGGATGGCCATGGCCCGGCCCGGCCTGGCCCGGCCTGGCCCAAGCAGGGCCTGGGCTGGGCCCGCTGGCTGCCGCACGGGGTCCGCAGCCACCTGTCCCAGCACCAGAAATGAGAGAGAGCTTGGGGGGGGAGTTTGTCTATTCTTAAGTGTGTATCACAGAGGTGGTCACAACTTTAAGTGGCTTAAAGAATTGTCCATATTCAAACTGGCCAGCTGATAGGTTCTATCAGGTCTCAGAGGAAGCTGTAAGCACCCCTTAGCAAGGACATCCCTTCCGGGACTATGCTTGCTAACCTATGACAAAGTGCGATAATGGTTGTTGGCAAGGTTCACTGTACTACTTACTAGATGTTAAAAGCAAGCAGGGAAAAAGCAAACTAAAATATAAATCAGTCTAAAACCAAAGCCAACCCAGAAATTATCTATGTGGAGGCTGGGGGAAGGGGGTGGGGATGGGTAAGGGTAAGGATAAAAAGGGATAAGGGAGACCCTCCCATTGAGTCACAAGGTTCAGAGTGGAGCCCCTTTCCGAACTTAGCCCTGGACTTGACTGACAGTTTATGCCTTGTCCTGGGTACAGAGAAAAAAGGGGGGGTGGAGTTTCTAGCACTAATTCCATACTACCCACATAATTGCTGGGGGCATGGTTTTGGCAGGAAAAAAAGCTGGGGCCGGAAACAGAAAGTTCACCATCTTGCCTGGCTCGCTCCGGAAAGTGTGTGGCACCGGGGTCAGGACCGCACTGCCGCTTTGCACCAGGAGAGAGCCCCACTACAGTGGGAGAATGTCTTGCGCCGGCAACGGAGAGCTCCAAACACCCCTGCTCCACACTAGGGAGCTCCGCTAGGAGAACCTGGACTGCCACTCAGCACTGGGAGAGGCCCAGCGGAGCCCAAAACCCCCAGCCAGAGTGGAAGCGGCTGCACGGACACTTCCGAACACAGCCAAGCACAGTGGTTCGGAGAAAACAATGGGCAGCTTGGAACAAATGATCTAAGCTCCTGAGGGGTTTGTTTTGTCCTAGTTCTTTGTTGTTTTTTGTTCAGATTGGGGGTCGGGGGGAACATTCAGTGGTGAATACCCTTTTGTGGGTAAAACTCTCTTTAGTATACTTTTTGGTTTTGCTATTAATACTGTTGTGAGTATTGTGATTTTCAGTGACTTGTCATTCCAATTTATAATCTCTCCTAGTGTTCCTCCATTATCGGAAGAGACAGGGGAAAGGGAACATCTTGAGAACAGAAGCCACCCCTGTGTGTGAAAAACAAGGTTCACTCTTTGTAAAATTTTAAGAAAAATTTAATAAAAGGGACAATTAGGAGACAACAGCAAAAAGGGTATTATGGCTGGCCGGGTGCTTTGGCAGAGCCAAAGGCACACCTCTACATCCAAAAGATCATATTTAAAAGTACATAGCTTATTGCATATTCATCACCATCATGCATAATTCATGAATTCTTTGGCCTTACTAAGTATCATCCCATCAGCCTAATCTTTCTCCTTGGCTCCATTCCATCTGGTTTCGGGTCTTCTTCTCCAGGAATGTGAAGACTCTCTGCCCACCTTCTCCAAACCGACTACATAAACAATAGACATTCTATACCATACATTACATAATAGAACCTAGGCAAAGTTTCTCCAACATTAAGTAACATGCAAAAAGCCATCATCACAATACATTCATAACAATTATATAGCATGCAAAAAGCCAACATCACAATACATTTATAACGTGGAACCCTGCTACTAAAATCTTGCCACGCAAACCCAATACATCTAGAAATTAAGTTTAGGCTTGCATTTGTAAATTAAGGTTTTCCTTCCTGCCATTCTCCTTTTTAATTTAATTGCCTTACTAATGAATCCTCTTTCTGGAGATTGTAGGTCAGGATCTTTCTCACTCTTTTCCAATTTGGATAATTTAATTGAAGAGAATAAATCTATAGGAAGAGGACTTGAAACCAGACAGGAAATAATTGTTTCCCTTATCATTTTCTCTCGGAGCAGAGAAGAGAAAATGATTCTGAGTGTTTTTGAAATTGTGAAAAACGAGGTTCACTCTCCTGTTAGAATTTAAAGAGTTTAATACAAAGACAATAAGAGACACATAAAATAAAGCAAAGGGATAACGGCCGGGTGCCTTGGCGCTCTGCCAAGAGCACACCTGATGCTAGAGGTGAGTCCTTTTTATACCATTTTTACTGTCTGTTCTCTATTCATATTAAAACTTTTCCAGGAATTGATCTGCATGGCCACTCCTTGGGTCCGCCTTTTTAGAGCATGCATAGTCTTCGGCCTTGTGGTTTTATTTCTTTTGATTCTTGGGGTTGGGCTCGCTAGGTAAGAGTCGATGGTAGGGTGGATCTCTTAATTCTCCAGACAGTCAGGGCTGATTGCAGCTTTGGGCCTCTTTGCCCCCCGGGCAGAGCGGTGATAGCGGCTCTCGGACCCTCCTGGCCGCCCGTTCTCCGGGCGGAGTAGCCTTTGGGCCCTTTTGTTCTCTGGACAAAGTGTTGATTAGCAGCTTCTTGGGCCTCATCCTCTGTTAGCTTGGAGGTTATCTTACTTGCTCACACTTGCTAACATTCTTGCTAAAACGAGAGAAAACTACATCCACACAGCAAAAAGCATTTCTAACATTATATAATATCTACTTTAATACTTTGCGAGAAGCCAATACTATAATACATATTTATAACAAAATGAAAGACCTCACTGACCAATTGATATTGCGAATTCAAGCTTTTAATGCTTTCACAATAATCTTGTTCTGGATTTGGGTAGACTTTTAAGTCTGTCAGTAAGCAAGGTAGATTGGTTTTCTAATAATGCAGACTATTGAAATTGTATATTGTGACAGAAATGTCACATAGGAGTGTTTCTTCTTTTCTTAAGCTAACAGTATCTCTGCAATGATAAATATCATGGGCCTTATTCACCTCCCAGTAATCTCATTGAAATTATAGTTCTTCAGAAAAATGCTGGAAATAACACTAGGTTTTGTTCCTGGATAAATTAATGAATCCACACTCACCATTATTTCTCAAATAAAACACTGATTCAGGCTGATCTATGTTTTGGGTGTTGGGGATTTTGTTGGTAGGGGTTTTTTGGTTGTTCCCTCCCCCATTTGCTTTATAGTGTGTTTATGTTGTAAATCATCAGATAGTCAGGCAAACATTTCTATTTGTCTTTGAACCACTTAATTACTACGGCCTGGATCCTGCTGAATGATTCTGTTTCTAAATGATCAGGAGTTTGCCTTTAACTGAGCGCTATGGATCAGTATTTTCATATAATAATTTTTCTGTTTGGAAAAGTATCATACTGATGCTAAATATTCAAGTTGGGGGAGTAGGGAGAAAATATTACTCTTGTAGATGATACTGTTATCATCCAGTTTATAGGCTGATATGGAAAAGAGACAAAGGTACCAAAGCAGTAGCTTTTACTAACTTATGTTGCACTAGAAATGCTTGCCAAGAAGTAGTAAGAATTTTGTGTTACCCAGACATAAATGCTTGAACTAAGCTTCATGTTTTAATATATTGGGGAACTTGTTATACTTCCATTAAAAAAATAGGACTTGCTTGGAAGATGCAACAAAGGATATAAATAGATTTTTGAAAACTAGTTTGCATGAATAAAACAGCAGAGTAATCCAGAAAATATTACTTTTAAATATTTCTGAAAATTAGGAATGTTCATGTAGAATTAGACAAAAGGTTTTGTTTGCAATAAGTTGCAATAGTTCAGGAAATGAAAGTAACAAAAATCAAGAAAACAAAATATAAAAAATATAGCTATTAAAAAGTGAGGGCAAAAAAAAATTACAGTAGTTTGCAAAAATGCAGGTGACGAAAATGCTTTTATTCCATTTGTAGCCTTGTGTGGCTGTGTTGAAAATAACCTAGTTAATCAGCAAATCTACTCTTTCAGTACACTGTTAGCCTATGTTAAGGAAACTTCCCAGTCTGACCATTCAGGAACCATTCTGGCAGTCACACTCCCAACGCCAGAGACATTGACTGCTGGGACCGAGCGGGTGTAGATGCTGAGAAGGCTAGCAGAGAAAAATTCTCCACTTTTTACTGTCTCATGTGAAAGTCTCCATTCTCACGCAAGCTATCTGTCTGACGGTTTGCTAGTTGGTAAACATTTGCAGGTGCAAGGCTGTTGTGAGAACGTAGTGGAATTGTTTTAGTTTACTGGGAATAATATTTTGAAATGGGTAGTTATACCTCTTAGCCTATCACCTTGGTAGGTGACTGACCAATGGGCCAATCATGTAATTTCTCTTTTGCGATCCATGCTATAAAAAGATGGGGTTTTGTCATTAAAAGGTCGGCTTCGACCATCTTCTCTGACCTGAGTGCATGTCGTTCTTCGCCGTCCCTGCGCGTAACAGCGACAAGCGGGTGGCTCCAGTAAGCCAACGGGTGCCCGCTCGTCTCCCTACACACGCCACTCACATACAGTCAGACCAGGTTTCCCTTAGCAGAGTCTCGGATGTCTCGTTCCATAAAGCCATTTATTCACAGCGCAGTAACACAGAAACAGCCTGAGCTGGTGCCTCCGAGGAGGGACCTCCAACAAAGGAACCCCATGGCTTTTATCCCCTCACAGTCTACCCATTCGGAAGTCTCTTCCTCCCGATTCCTTGGCTCCTGCTATGTTTCTCAGCCGTCCATTCACCTAGCGCCCGGCACCACCGGTTTTACAATCTTTTGTTATGCAAAGGGTTTGCAGTTCACGGCCTCTTGTCTCGAGCTCCCACCCAGAGCTCAATCTGCATCTCGAACTGCAGCTTGCAAACCGAGCTACCTGCACCACATGTATTCCTCAGCAGTCCTTTTGTTTCAACTGAGCATTCCCGCTAATGTACTAACTGAAAAAAAAGAAACAGACTTTCAAGTCATTTATCCACCGCCTTTATATACAACATTGTTACAAGTAACAAACATAACCATTTAGGCTAACAAGACTCTCATAAAGAAAAGGGAAAATACGCCTTTCAAGACATTTAACCATTTGCCTTATTGCAAGTGATGAACATAGCAGGATTAAGGCTAAGAAGGTTATCACGGGTAGAAATTATTATTAAGATACAATCATGAAAGAGTCTCAAAAGTCCATTATTGACCAACTGGTTGCTCATTCACTACTTGTTTGATATGAAAACGGTGTAACCGGTTATCCTTACCCAAAACTTTAACAGCAAAATAGAGAACACAATAAGACAGTATATGGTCACTTCCATTTAGGTTCTAATTTGGATTTTCATGAAAATATCTTGACTAACACTTCATCCCCAAATGTGTACCACATACTCGTATTTCAGATGGGCTGGGCTGATACCATTTTGCATACTTTCTTCACCCTTTGAACCCTTTCTGCATATTCATAACGTACTGAGTCAGGCATTCATCTCCTTCCAACATGCTGGTCTTAGCTGGGATGTAAGTCCCTGGTGTAGCTAAGTGCCTCTCAAAGAGAATTTCTGCTGGTGTTAGTCCTACAGATTGTCTCAGAGTATTCCAGACATCCCAAAGAGCCAAATTTAAGGCTTCTGGCCATTTCAGATTAGTGCATGTGTATATTTTTGCTATCTTTTCTTTTAATGTCCTACTCATCTTTTCTACTTGTCCTGAAGATTGTGGGTGATACAGTGTATGTAATTTTCTCTCTGTCCTCAAAGTCTTATACAGCTGTTCAATTATATTTGCTGTAAAATGAGCACCTCTATCTGATTTGTATAGAGGTTAGCTCATTTCCCTTTTCTCAGATGTGATGCATGCATCAGACCTACTAGTTCTGCTCCTTGTGCGCTCATCCTTGCTGGTAGTTGTGCTTCTATCACCTGCCCCCAGCTCACCACAACATACCCAGACCATCACTATCCTTGTAGGTAGTAGGATGGGCCATCTGCAAATAGAACCAGATCTGGGTTATGTGAGGGAACATCAGTTGAATCAGTCCATTGTTTACTTGGAATACATATAATTTGCTCACTGGTGATGTTCTCCATCATCAGGTAGAGGCACTAGGCTTTCTGGATTCAAGGTGTTACATCTTTTTAAGATTACATTATCTGCTATTAGGAAGATCAGTTCATATCTATGTGCCTGTTGTGGCATCAAAGCTTGGGTTACACACTGTCTCACCAGTATTTCCATCTCATGTGGTGTCATGTTCCACCTATTCTTTCCAGATCTAGTCTCTTGATTCAAAGAAAATCACTTGACAACCTAAACTGTTAGGAAAGCATTCCTTTATTCGATATCGAGAACATGTTGGGGATGTCCCTTCCATAAGCACGTTGGCTCAAGCACTGTTCCCTCAGGTTTATTTACATTGTAATATTCAAAAATTCCCCAAACCGTGCCCAAAGTCTGTCTTCCTTGTTATGTAATAAGTATGTATTTTAATATTTCTTGGATTTTCAGTCCTTTGTGTTTTCATGGAACAAGATTATCACCTATTGTCCATTGTTTGGAACTGCATTCCCCCTTTTTTGGCTTTCAGGGTGTTTTATTTGATTCCAGAGTCTTCCTCATCATGTCCTCTGTTTGAACTTCTAGGCTTGCGCACGTGTCAATTCCTCTTGTGCTGAGTTGTGCAGTTCTTATCTGGTAACATAAGACTCATACAATTAGCCTCAGCAAGGCAAAACTTAAGACTCTCATCTGGAAAGGTTTCTACTTATTTAGTGCTCTGAAGGTCTTAGGTCACTGTGATAAAGCCACAACTGCCAAGGTTTGCTCATCTTCTCAGTCCCTTGTTATTCCAATATGAGCTAATAGCAATTAAAATAAAGCTACAAATGTTGGTTATATGGTAAAACTAAACTATAGATTAAAAGTTACAATGTTTAAGCAAAATTAAGTAAGTGAAGCTAAATTATAAAATGAAAGTTACAATGATTTAGGCAAACTACAAAAACAGGTAAAACAAACTACTGAACTAGGAAAAAATACAAGATTCTTTGTTTAACTCCTTTCACTCTGTTGTCGTTTTCCCAAAATAAAGCCTAAATATTAAATTTTCTTTTGACCCAGTTGAAGTTTGGATGAAGATGCACGGTGTCCCCTTTTTACTAGGGAAACAAATAAATGTATAGTGTCTAATATAAAGGCATTCTCATCATTACTTGCTAATAACAAGTCATCTACACGCTATGCAAAACCTGATTTGCACAATTTCATGCCCTTTAAATCAACCCCCAATATTCGTGGAAAAAAATGGTAGTGGATCCAGAAAATCCTTGGGGAAAGCATGTCCAAGTCATGGTATGTGGGAAAGACTCCACTACTGGAATAAGTAGTAAAGTAGGTATGTTTATTCCACCACTGGGACACATGGGGGATAGTTCCTCCAAAGTCATGCGTGCCAACAGCTGCATTCAGCTTGGTATATATCAGGTTACAAACTCCATATTCATTACGTTTCCCAATATGCCTATACATATTCATTACCTAGCCCCGCCTAGCCTCACCTTGTACTACAATGAGCTCAAAAGTTATTTACATCCGGGTTGCGCTTGCGCAGTGTCGTCTGGTGGTCGAGGGCAGGGGTCTCTGGGATGAAGTAAGGGTCTTCCTCAGATGAAGTAAAGGGTCTTCCTCCTTCTGAACTTTTCACCTTGCTTCCCTGGGCATGCTCTTTATGTCCCTGGCCTAAGTCCAAACTTCAAGGCTGGTTTAAGTTAGTTTTAGATTCGAAAACAGGATCTTTGGTCAAGATTCCTTCCCTTTATCAATAGTCTTATATCTTCTCATTCTGCTTTGGTAAGCACAATAAGTGTTGAGCAAGCTGTATGCATTGTTTTTAAGAAATAGCTTTTAGCAAATCATTTAACCTCTGCTTCCCCCTCCTCCCCCTGATTCAGTGCCCCCTTTTCTATAGAGATAGTAAATTCTTTTACTAATACACAAATTCTTTTTGTAATAATCTTTTATGATAAGCATCTCTTAATGCTTTCCCATGCGCATTTGACAAAGTAGTTAAAACTGATAACTTTTTTAGCACTCTATAGCTCCAAACAAGCAACATAATAGACAACACAAGGCAAGTACTCACCAAAATTAATGAAACAATTGTGGGGTGACATAACTTATTTTGAATGCCAGTTGCAGTAGATGACCATCTGAAAAGCGAATCCCACCAGTTATTACTTGCATCTTGTTTTACTCTTTGCAAGATTCTGCTTATTTCTTGTGCGTCATGATGGATGGTGACGAAGGTCTTTTTCCCGTTCTTTCAGATTTCTTCTAAAATCTCAATTAGGTCCTGATGTTTCGCCAATTGCTTTACTAATGTGAGGTCCATCCCAATAGGTGTGGGTAGCAATTTATGGTATATGGTTGTAGCGGGTTGGGTTTCTAATCGGGCGGAAACACCAATTTAGTGTAGTGGTTTGGTCCAAGATACTCATTACTGTTTACCTTCTGTGAGATAAGAATTAGGAGAAATGCAAAGCAGGCACCAAACTTGAAAGAATATAAAGAAGTTTATTAACAGACCTAAAAGAAGAAAAAAAAATTATACCACACCTTCAGAACACTTCTCCTCCCCCCACCTTCCTCCCTTCTCCCACTGACAATGTAAAAAGACAACCCTTAAGATGTTCAGTCTGTTTACCACTTCCATAATAACCTTGTTCAGTCCATTTAGGAAGAGAAGTCTCTCTGCTCGCATGTGTGTCCCTTCCCCCGACTTGCAGCTTTTCCCACAACTGCTTTCGAGGGTCCACTCTTGAAGTTTTTTGGGGTACAATTTTAAGGTTGAGCCGTTCAAAAACAAAAGTTCTCTTCACCCATCTCTGGGAGCATTTCATCTCTAAGAACAGAGGCCCTTCTCCTTCCCTGGGAGCAAAGGGTCTTCCTCATCTTCATTATTAGGACTATCTCTGGGAGCATCTCTAGGAACTGAGGTTTTCTCCTTTCCCATTTGGAGCAAAAGTCCTCATCGCTTCCATCTCTCCCTGTCCAAACTTCTCATGAAATTACAGCTGTGTCAGCATCTGCCTATCTCAGCGCAGGTGCTTTTGCTTATGAGTTGAACACTCCACCCCCCATATCTTCATGAAATTACAACAGGATACTCTGATATATCATAGCTTCACAACAGAATTTCAGCTTTAAGCATCTCCTCTTTCTCTTCCCTCAGGTTTTCAGCTCTTCACAGCAATAAAAGGGTTAATCTCACCTAGGCCTTGCAGCTGGAATGTGGCTTATCGCAGTGGAGTGGGGGGGAGCCGGGCCCCTCTGGCTGCCCACAGGAAGGCAGTGGTGGGGGGGGCTGGTTCCACGGGTGAAATAGGGCCCATCGGCTCCAGGATGGCCATGGCCCGGCCCGGCCTGGCCTGAGTAGGGCCTGGGCCGGGCCCATAGGACCCCGCACAGGGCCCGCAGCCACCTGTCCCAGCACCAGAAATGAGAGAGAGCTTGGGGAGGAGTTTGTCTATTCTTAAGTGTGTATCACAGAGGTGGTCACAATTTTAAGTGGCTTAAAGAATTGTCCATATTCAAACTGGCCAGCTGATAGGTTCTGTCAGGTCATGGGGAAAGCTGTAAGCACTCCTTTGCGAGAACATCACTTCCGAGACTAGGCTAGCTAACCCATGACTACGCCATGTAGTTAAACCTTATCAATCGATGAGACACAACCGGTGCTAAATACGAAAAGTCACGCCCAACAATCTTGGTAAAATTACAAATACAAAAATTAGAGTGATTCCTGGCAGCTACATTTATATTACTGTCATCTATCATCATAAAAGTGCAGGTAGTTTTTAAGCACACACAGCCTTGACCAATATATACAAGTACAGTTTTTGGTGTAGTGTCTGGGTGGACCTCGAAGTGACAAATGCCTTGTTCTACGTCAAGACATATGTCTTTGGCATCAAGTGCATTACTTTCACAGATAAATCCTTGATGTTCCCATGTGATGCAAGATACTAAATTTACCATTTGCCATTTTTCTTCTACCATCAGAACCCATACTTTGTGTTCAGAGAGGTAAAAAACTGTTCCTTCATAGTTTAGTCCCAATGCAACAATAGGATGAATTGCATAAACTGTGGCATTACGTATAGTCAGCACAAAGGCAGTAGCTATGTTAGTCATTGGGTGTTAAGTGAGATTTACCAAGGTCCACCAGGATTGGACCTTTCTTTCTAACTTGGCGCCATTATTCCAAACAGCTTCTCGGATTTCAATAGGGAAAATGCCTTCATTTCCTTCTCTTATAATTAAGGAAGCTGTTGACTGCATCCATAATTGGGCTTGTAGGCAGCTAAGGGCTAATGATACATTGTCTTGAGCTACACCAAGTGTGTTTAATATCAGTCTGTGGTCCAGGTCGCTGGTCTTGGTGAAGTCTGGGAGTATTTTTGAAACTTGCCATTGACTGTTTCCTAATGCTAATAGAGAGGATTGTAGGGGCTGTTTTAATTTGGTCAGGTCACTGGTTGCTGTGGCCAATTTATTCATCAGTATCTCTGAATCAATTCCATTTATAACTCCCAGTCCTGTTCCCAGCATGCCAGTCAGGTCTCTCCGCATTCTGCCTTTGAGGGGTGTTTGCTTTTGCAGCCAGGCTGTCCACCCTTCAAAGGATGTTTGTATTAAAGGGGAGCAGGCTGGTTGGATCTCAGAGATATTAATTTGCATTAGTAGTTCTACATGCTTAAGAGACCACTCTGGATTAAACAGCAATAACTGCTGGCCTGTGTTCCTCACTACATAGGGGCCAATCTCATAAATCTTTGGTTCAGGCTTAAGTGGTGTGACCTGGGTTTGGATTCGTTTGCTGGTGTAGGTTATAGTAGGCCTAGCCATGGTATTTATCTGGAATTTGAATGAGAGCCCATTACTGTCCTGGGCCCAAACTACTTCAATGGTCTGTACTAATGTAAAATTATACTAACAGTCTACTTCACTTGAATGACTACAGATTTCATTAAGTTTGTCTGTAGGAGTATTTGAAACACTAATTTGGGTTACTTTCTTATGAGTAGTTCCATTAATCATTCGGCATCCTATTTTGATTTCTTCTCCTACAGTTCTCTGAAGTTGCCAAGTTTTTTGTTTTTCCCATTCTTGCTTTGTATATACTTGGTTTCCGTGCATGACCACAGTCATCAGGTTTAAATCCTTTAAATCAGAATATTTCCCCACGAGTCCAGTAAACCGCATAAAGGCTTGGGACCATATGTCTTCTCTCCTATGAATAACTTCCCAACTTAAGGCTACAGTTATGACTGAAAACAATTTTCTGGGTTATACTTGCGTGCCACCATAACGTTTTCATTTTGTTTGGGTAAACTTCAATTTCAGTTCATCATCACCAGGGGTCACTTTCCATGGGGTCTCTGGAGCCTTCTTTACCCGAGTATGGTGAATCCCAGCACTCGATTCTCTGATCTTAATTGCGGTGTAAGTGGTGAGAAGCACCTGGAATGGTCCTTCCCACTGTGGTTCCAGAGTTTTTTCTGTATGAGATTTAACATATACATAATCTCCAGGCTGAATGTCATGTACAGGACCATCCAAGCCTCGACTTTGGGTTCCAGCCACATGTTTTTCAATTTCTCTAAGCTGTTTGTCTAAAGCAATCATATAGGTGGTTAACATCTCCTCCCCTATTTGGGTAGATATGGTTTTCTGTTCCCCATATGGTCTCCCATAAAGTGTTTCAAAGGGGCTTAGCTTTTCTTTAATTCTGGGCTTGGTCCGAATTCATAACAATGCAAGTGGAAGAGATTGCAGCCAGGGTAGGTTAGCTTCTTGGCTAGTCTCACAATTTGCTGTTTAATCAAATGATTCATTTTCTCTACTTGACCACTCGACTGGGGGTGTGTTGGGGTTTTAGGAGTTCTCAATTTTTTTTTTTTTTTGTTAAAGGAATTTTCCCCATATGTATTGCTAGGGGGACAAATTGCTGGGTACTTTAGAAAAACAAAAGACCTAGCCATTGAAGGAAGGGTGCACCTGGCTACTCTTTTGTTTCACCTGGGTGTATGAACAGGCTGTTTTGTCATCTGCTTTACCTTCTGCCAGAGAAACCCCGGGATCCCAAGCCCGCCTTCCCTGCCCCGCTGGGAGCCGGGCCGTGGCTGCCCTGCCCCCACGGTTGCTTTGAGCCTTCGCTACGTTGTAACCGTGCTCACCCTGCCTGCCCAGAACTCCGGGGGGTTCCCACCGCAGCTCTGTAGTTTGGATACATCTCGTCTGCCACACGGGATTTGTGTCCATCCCTGCCGTTCCAGCCTGCCATTCCAGCCTTCTGTTCCTGAGGGTCCGGCTGGACACCAGGATTGGCTGCCCAGGGGGTTTGTGAAGCCTTTGTCCCATCCCTTCCCGGGATCCCAGGCCACCAGTGCCGCGTGCTCCCCGAGCTCGCTCCGGAGCACCCCCTGCAGCCGCAGGGGAACCATCGCACCCGCCCTTCTCACCGGGAGCTGCCAGCGCCCCTGCCAGCTGCAAGCGGAACTGCACCCAAGGGGAAAGGGCCTGACAGCCGAGAAGGCTGGGACTGGGTTTGTGATTGTTTGCTGTTACTGCCATAGTTATTGTTGTTTGTTTGATTTGTTATACACATATAGATATATAATAGTAAAGACCTGTTATTCCTATTTCCCGTATCTTTGCCTAAAAGCCCCTTGATTTCAAAATTACAATAACTCGGAGGGAAGGGAGATCGCATCTGCCATTCCAAGGGAGACTTCTGCCTTCCTTAGCAGACACCTGTCTTTCAAACCAGGACTGGGTTGTATGGAGTGTGGCGTTCCCAATCTATGCCTAAATGATGGCTAGTTTGTTGTACCACCCTTGAAATAAAATGCGATCCTCTGAGGACATTGTTGCTGGAACTCCGAAGCGTGGTATTATTTTTGTAGTAATGCTTTGGTTCCTTCTCGAGCTTTAGTGGTTCTAGTAGGAAAAGCTTCCGGGCATCCTGAAAAAGTATCTGTCAACACTAACAAATATCGATAGCCCCCTTTTCTTGGAAGTTTCGTAAAATCAGTTTGCCACTGCTGTCCAGGCCCATGGCCCCTCCTATAAGAGAAAGTTTCACGAAGGATGTCTGGACTTCAGGCGGCTCTCTTGAAAGCTGTTTATTGCATAGGCAAAGTTACAGCAGCTCAGGGAGTGGGTATCCAGAGCCAGCCCTACAGCTGTCAGCTCCAGCTTGTAGGCATACCTGAAGCCACTTGCTGTTCAAGTTACAAAGCATTTTATACTTTTCTTTGCTGAGTATCTTAATACATGACAACCAATAAGCACCATACACAATACCTTTACATTTGCCTATAGCCTATCATAGCTACTACCATTACCATATTATAGTCATTATTATCCAATAACTAAGTAAGTTACAATTTAAGCTTACAGTGGAAAATTCTCAGACCTCTTTTCTTCTTCCTACATCAACATTTCTTGTTTGCCTGCGATATCTCTCTTTTTGGTTGTCTTGGTTTGAAAGACAGGTGTCTGCTAAGGAAGGCAGAAGCCTCCCTTGGAATGGCAGATCTAACCCCTTTCCCTCTGAGTTATTATAATTTTGAAATCAAAGGCTTTTAGGCAAAGATGTGGGAAAATAGGAATAACAGTTCTTTACTATTATATATATAACCAGTCAAACAAAACAACAATAACTATGGCAGTAACAGCAAACAATCACAAACCCAGTCCCAGCCTTCCCGGCTGTCAGGCCTTTTCCCCTCGGGTGCAGTTCCGCTCGCAGCCGGCAGGGGCGCTGGCGGCTCCCGGTGAGCAGGGCAGGTGCGATGGTTCCCCCGCGGCTGCAGGGGGCGCTCCGGAGCGAGCTCGGGGAGCACTCGGCACCGGGTGCCTGGGATCCCGGGAAAGGGATGGAACAAAGAAGCTTCACAAACCCCTGGGCAGCCGATCCCAGTGTCTGACCAGACCCTCGGGAACAGCAGGCTGGAACGGCAGGCTGGAACGGCGGGCTGGAGCGGCAGGGACAAGCACAGATCCCAGAGGACAGACGAGATGTATCCAAACAGGGAACCCCCCGGAGGTCGGGCAGGCAGGGCAAGCACGGCTACAGCGTAGCGAAGGCTCGAAGCAACAGCGGGGCAGGGCGGCCACAGCCCAGCCTCCAGCAGGGCAGGGAAAACAGCTTTGGGAACCCGGCGTTGTTTCCAGCAGAAAAGAAAAACGGCCGAAGAAAAAGAACCAGCAGCTCCTTTCTCTGCAGCTTATCTCTCCGAACGCCGAGAGCGAACTGACCCCACACCCAGGTGAAAAAAAAGAGTAGCCAGGCCCACCCCACCCCCAATGGGCAGCTCTTTTTGGCTTTCTTAAGTACAGCCATTTGTCCCCTAGCAACATGCATATGGGAAAAAATTCCTTTAACAGGAAAAAACTAGGACTAAACTAAGACTCCAACATTGGTAAAGACATGTTTTCTATTTACTTATGCTCTTCTTGAGACATATTTACTTGGTGAAAAACATGTCTTTGTTTGTAGTCACATACCTTTGTCCTATTCATAAAAATCTCCTTCCAACTCATCTCCAACCTTTGCCTTCTCAGTTATTCAGTGGTCATTGTTTCAGCAAAACATCTTTTACTCTATATCAAAAGTTGCTTTCATTTCTATCTCATCCTCAGTTTCTACATTCAGAGATCTTTCTGCCAAGCCTACATATCTGTGAAACTTTCTTACCAAACTTTCATCCTCCCCAACACCCTCCCAATTTGACCCATTTTTGGTTTGGGGGTATTTTTGGGATTAGTCTGGAGGCAAAGGTTACACTGTTGGGTTACCTGCACAATGGTTTCGTATAAATTTCTAGTGATAATTTTCCCAATTAAGTAGTTATATAAGGCATTTTTTTCCCCAATGCGTTTTCTGGTGCTCTTCCCTTACTAGTGACCATAGCAAATGGGAGGGAATAACCAATTTTCTTTCTGCAGTGATGGCCCATCCCTCTTGGTTGAATGTTTCCCCTTCATCTTTAATCAATTTCTTGTCCTTTTTGTTATATGTTGGCTTACCCTCTAGGGAAAGTTGTCCATCTCGTATCAAGGCTCCAGTTGTTGTTACTTCACCTTTTGCTGCTTCTTTTGCCTCTCTGTCTGCCAGATCATTCCCTTCTTCCAATTCTGAGCTCACCTTTTGATGTGCCTTAATGTGCATGATTGCTACCTTCTCAGGTAGCTGGACTGCTTCCAACAGTTGCATTATTTCTTGTGCATGTTTGATGTCCTTTCCCTGTGAATTTAGCAGTCCTCTTTCTTTCCAAATGGCCCCATGTGCGTGTACAACCCCAAATGCATACCTTGAGTCTGTATAAATGCTTATTTTCTTTCCTTTTGCCGTCTCTAAGGCATGGGTTAGGGCAATTATTTCAGCCTTTTACGCAGAGGTGTTTGTTGGCAGGGGTCTGGATCTATCACCTCTCGGCAGGTGGTAACTGCATACCCAGCATGCCGCTTTCCACTGATGACATAACTGCTCCCATCGGTAAAACAGATCTCTGCATCGTCTAAAGGGGTATCTTTCAGGTCCGGGCGGCTGGAGTAGGTGGCTTCGATAGTCTCCAGGCAATCATGGCATACCGGTTCCCCTTGATTTCCACTGAGAAAGGAAGCTGGGTTGACAATGTTAGTTACCACTATTTCCACATCATCTTGTTCTACCATGATGGCTTGATATTTCAGGAACCTTTGTGGGGAGAGCCAGTGCCCACCTTTCACTTCTAGCACCGCGGACACTGTGTAGGACACCAGCACAGTAATTTTCTGACCCAAGGTGAATTTGCGTGCTTCTTGGATGTTTAGCACGACTGCTGCAACGGCTCTGAGGCACCCAGGCCATCCTTTGCCTGCTGTATCTAGCTGCTTAGAGAAATAGGAACTGCCCATCAGTATGGGCCCAGGTCCTGTGCTAGTATTCCCAAGGCAATCCCTTGTTTCTCATGGGAAAATAGAAAGAATGGTTTACTCACATCTGGAAGTCCTAGAGCTGGAGCTGACATGAGGGCATTCTTTAGCTGATTGAAGGCTCGCGTGGCCTCCTTTGTTCACTGGAGATCTCTGTTTTCCTTTGTAATGAGCTCGTATAGCAGTTTCACGAGCAGCCCGTAATTGTAAATCCATAATCTGCACCATCCTATCATCCTCAAAAAAGTCTGTAACTTTTTCACTGTCTGGGGTTTCGGGGTTTGGCATATCGCTTCTTTGCGATCTTGCCCCAAAGTTTGTTTCCCGGCACTGACTTCATAGCCCAGGTAGATCACTTTCTGTTTCACCACCGGAGCCTTTTTCTTAGACACCTTGTACCCTTGGAGCCCCAGAAAGTTTAAGAGGCTTACCGTCCAGGCTACACAAGCTTCCTCTGTTCGGGTAGCTATTAATAGATCATCCACGTACTGCAATAGCTTCCCTTCTCCTGGTGGGTCTTCCCAGGACTCTACATCCTTTGCAAGTTATTCTCCAAACAGAGTGGGACTGTTCTTAAATTTCTGAGGCAACACCGTCCATGTGAGCTGGGTTTTGCGCCCACTCTTAGGGCTTTCCCATTCGAATGCAAAAATTTTCTGGCTGGCTTCATGGAGAGGGAGGCAAAAGAAGGCATCCTTTACATCTAAAATGGTAAACCAAGTTAGTTCTGGTGTTAAGCATGTTAATAGAGTGTAAGGATTCACTACCACAGGATAGAGATCTTCAGTTATCTTGTTAACAGCCCATAAATCCTGTGCCACCCAGTATGATCCATCAGGTTTACGGACAGGCAAGATAGGAGTGTTAAAATCAGACTGGCACTCTTTTAACAGTCCTAATTGTAAGAATTTTTTGATTATTGGGCTAATTCCTTCTCTGTCTTCCCTTTTGAGGGGGTATTGTTTAATTCTAACTGGTTGTTTTCCCTCTTTGAGTTTGATCTGTATTGGGGTTGTATTTTTGGCTCTTCCAGGTACATCTGTGGCCCATACTCCTGGGAACACTTGACTCGTTATCTCTTCTCTAATTTCCTCTGCAGAGCCTTTAGTTGTTAATATTAGGCTCAGTATTTCCGTGTACTGTTGGTTATTTACCTCCAGAATAATTTCCCCATTCTTAAATGTAATGGTTGCTTGTAATTGTTCCAATAGATCTCTTTTGAATTTCAACATCTCATACTAATGGGATCACTTGATCTGTTATTTCACTGTCTATGGGTATTTCTCTTCTTTCAGTTTTGTTTGTCTGTTTTATGTAATAAATTGCCTTCATCACATTCTGCACCTACAATTAAGATTGCAGAATGTGCTATAAACAGGAGGCATGAGGCAAAGTTAAAATACTCTCTTAAGACATATGGCATGATATTCAACAGCACATAAGTTTGAGACTTGGTAGAAGGCTTTTCTGTATTTTATTCCTGTCTTATCTGCAGTCCATGGGTACCTTTTTTGGTTTAGGAAGGGGGATCCAATCATTTCTCATGTAGCATTTGCTTGTATTTTGTCAAGATTCTTTAATTGACTAATTAGAAAATCTAAAAAATTTAGCTATATTATAATAATTTTGAAGCCTTCTGAGGCAGAACTGGGAAGGTTAGTCCATATTTGTAGGATTTCAAATATGTATAAATTCTTATACCAACTCTCAGGATAGTATTGGTTGAGACAAATTATACATCTATAAGACCTTAGCTACAACATTTTTCAGAAAAAAAGACAGAACAAGTTCGACAAAAATTAAACTCAAGAATATATAGACTGCTTTAACTTCTATTTGATCTTTCACCAAGTCACTTGCAATGGAAACACAAATTACAAACATTAACCAACTGACAATGCAAGCATTTATGGTGACACTTTAAATTTCATTGGTTTTCACACAGCTCTATCTCATGTGTTGGTAGATTCCTATAAAAGAAAAGTGAAAATTTGGCCCACTAGACCGATTAATAAAAAAAGTAAAACTTGTTGGGGCTAACACAAAGGGACAGTGAAGCAATGGTTATCACATTTAGGTGTGATTTTGCTGCTTGCAGTTTCCTTGCTCTCAAACTGCTTTATCTTCCATGCCGGGATGTTTGACATTCTTAGAAAAGAGAAAAGAAACAAACTTCCTCAAAAAAAAAAAAAGAAAAATATGTCTGAGTGAAACAAGTTGTTAATTGCATTAACTTTTTCAAGTGGAGTTTTAGTTTTTATTCTATGAAGTGCTTGTTGCACCGCTTTTGTTGTTTCCCACAGGTTTTCAGTGGTTTCCTCCAATTGATTCTTCAGTGGAGGGAGTGAGACTGCTTTTAAAAGTTTTGCAAGAGTTGCAGTCTGTGAATCAGGCATTTGAATTGCTTTTTCTTATTTTTTTTTTCTTTTCTTCACTGGCCACTCAGGACAGGCATTTTCCCCTAAAGTTTCTCTATAGCCCCTACAGATGAGGCTGCATGACAAATACCTCGACCTGCATAGGGGCAACATCATCTCTACAAGGCTGTAGCTGCAGAATTGGCTTCAGGATTAGAACCTGCCAATTCTAGTTCTCCACAATAAACCACAGACTGGTGGGGGGGTTATCCACAAAATAGGAGCTCTGGATTGGCTTCAGGACTGAAACCTGCCAATTTTGGCTTTTCACAACAAAACAGACAAAAGGCACAGGGGCATGGGTCTCCTCCAAACAGAAGCCTTTCGGCTCTGCACAAGCACCACGTAACAGAAGCCTTACAGCTCTGCACAAAACACCAAGCAGAAAAGGCAACTAAACGCCTAAATCTATTAACCACAATGTCCACAATTTGTAAAAATTCTGCCATCACCTTTGCCATTGCTTTCGCCTTTTCCTCATCCCTTCTTTCATTCACCTGCTGTACTTTTCTAACCAGCTCCTCTCAAATTTCTCACTATTCTCTGCCACTCTCTCCTCACTAACATTATCTACACCTTCATTTTCTGCCAAGTTCTTTATTCCTGCTCTTTCTAGTCTGATGCCAAACTCTCTCCTCTGGCAACTTGGACACCACCCACTCCTTCTAGTAGAAGTACAATACCACTTCTCTCACAATTAATACATGCACACAAATACAAGCTTCACAATTGTTTTCACACACTAAACACGGGATTCCAAAAGGGAAATCAGATGGAGCTATATTAGAAAGGCATTGAGGGTCCCAAGAATCAAGACTAAACTACTGAGGGGGAGGTGTCGGGGTCTCCTCCCCCTGCCATGTAGCCCTGGGAGAGGGGCCCTGGGACAGAGACAGGGTTTCCCGAGCCCCTGGTCAGCCTCGTTCCTGATTGGTTGGTTTGTGTTCCCTGCGCGGGCAAGGACCTTCAGTCCCGTGATTGAGGGGTTCCTTGGGAGAGCCCCGGCCATGCAGCTGGAGAAATAAACATCTGAAACATATATCAAGAATCTGTCCATATATATTTCTTTTCCACGGGACTCCTTGTTTGGTACAGCGTGTTACAGTATCCCCACTGCAACAGGGAGGGGTTCTTCTAACCTCTCGCCTAGCCACAATTCTAATTCTATTAGCACTTTAATTAATAATCTAGCACTGCTCCAAACAAATGCTTCAATACAACATAAACAACACACGGCAACATACACATCTCCCATCTACAAACAAATAGGCGAGCACATAAAAGCAGTCTAACTACAACCAATGTCTACAGAGACATATAAGCAACCCAACAACACTCAAACCAGCTACTAGTAGCCAAAATATTCATAACACTCACTTGTAATAACTTCAGGGTCCCGCTTATTTATTTTCCCCAATACAATCATCAACAAGTTCTGGCAGAAACCCCCCTCGGAATCACCTGATCCACTCTCAGGATCGCTAGCAGCAGCTCTATCAGTCGGTGGTTCCTCCTTCCCGGCTTCCGTAGCCAGCTGCTTGCAAGCTCCAACTTTACCCACACAGGGACTATGCTGTGCACCAGACGTCTCTGCGCAGCTTACCAGCAGCCCTGGCCACGCATACGACTTACAGGCACCCTAAATCCAGAACATATCATTTATCTGCAGTGCCAGCAGGTTGCTGTCTGCCCCCGCAGTGAGTGAGCCGAGCGGCGGAGATCCTCCAGGAAAGCCCTGGGGAGCATCTAGGACGTCTGCTCCTCAGCCGATCCTGCAGCTGGACAGAGTTTCTCCTTCCTGGCTCACCAAAATGATATGCAGAAAAGACTCCACTATTGGAATAAGTAGTAAAGTAGGTATGTTTATTCCACCACTGGGACACATGGGGGATAATTCCTCCAAAGTCATGCATGCTGACAGCTGCATTCAGCTTGGTATATATTGGGTTACAAACTCCATATTCATTACGTTTCCCAATATGCCTATACATATTCATTACCTAGCCCCACCTAGCCTCACCTTGTATTATAATGAACCCAAAAGTCATTTACATCTGTGTTGCGCTTGCGCAGTGTCGTCTGGTGGTCGAGGGCAGGGGTCTCTGGGATGAAGTAAGGGTCTTCCTCAGATGAAGTAAAGGGTCTTCCTCCTTCTGAACTTTTCACCTTGCTTCCCTGGGCATGCTCTTTATGTCCCTGGCCCAAGTTCAAACTTCAAGGCTGGTTTAAGTTAGTTTTAGATTCGAAAACAGGATCTTTGGTCAAGATTCCTTCCCTTTATCAATAGTCTTATATCTTCTCATTCTGCTTTGGTAAGCACAATAAGTGTTGAGCAAGCTGGATGCATTGTTTTTAAGAAACAGCTTTTAGCAAATCATTTAACCTCTGCTTCCCCCTCCTCCCCCTGTTTCACTGTGCTGTTGTGAATGCAAATGCAGAATGAAGTGACCAGATGTTTTGACTGATAAAATCTGCCCATTTGTCCCTGGTATCTTCTAATCTCATGTCCTTAGTGACCCAATAAAAGCTTCTGTCCTTCCCTTCCCCCAAGATTAAATTTTGTTTTAACTTATTTTCATGAGCAAATGCTGCATCTAAAAATTTACATTGCATTTCAGTAATCATGTAGTTAGCACCAAAATACCTATATAGTATAGTGCATAAGGCTAGCAAGGATGTCCTCTGAGATCTTAGCTATTCAATTTGCTTTTTTTTTTCTTTAATAAATAGCACAGGTTTCTTTGTGTGTGTAGAATCTAATTAATATTTTAATTATAAACTTGTTCTTTGATAATACTGCCCTTACCTGGTTTCTTAAACGTGCAGAGTTCCAGTGGTATATTTGTATCTATAAAGTCTTCATCACTGTGTGTGTCTATCAACACCCATTTAAGTATGCACATAGGTATATTGATGTTAAAATATACAAGGAACATGATTAAAACATTAATTTATTTAATGACTTTTTCTAATGACCTGTCTTCCTAATTTGAAATGGTTGAAATTAGACTTGGGGTCTCTTCTGAGAATATAGAAGTTGTATTGTTCCTGTCCAGCTAGAGAGCTGGCTGGCCCTGACTAATCTATATGGGAACATGGCCACCTTCCATGGGGAATGCTGGTGAAGGGGAGCTGGCTGGGCTTCCTCCTCTCCTTGCTGGTGGACAAAGTCCATAGAGGGGCTAGTTTTCTTAGAGAGGGGCTGTGGTGTATAAATGTGAGAGACAAGCTGAGAGCAAGTGAATCTGCTTTACTGCAGAGTTAAGACAGTATTTATACATTTTAGTGTGAGAAACTGTGTTCAGCAGTTTACTCAAAGCTTGCCAAAAACCAGTTGCAGGTTCATAATAAATCATTGGCTTGACAGCTTGTTATTTTTCTCTCAAGGTTTACAGCCTTGACAAACAGGACTCCTTTCCTGTTTTCAGATCCTGTGTAATCAACATTTTTCCCCATTTCTCAGCGTTCTTGCTGCTGCAGCCTTCCGTAGTGGTGGCTTCCTGTGTAACTTCATATCTCCTCCCTTTTGTTTTTATGGGGGTCATAGATAAAGCTAAGGTAACCACGACTTGTTTTTGCATGCTTTTAACATCTGTGACTATGTTGAAAAGGACAAGACAGAAGATTAAAAAGGATGTCATTGCCAAACAACCCAGTCCGATGAAAACCCAAACTCATAAATTTATCCCAGAAAACCAATTTTTCAGATTTAGCCAAGAAAGATCATTTTCAGACGTCAGTACCTTTTGTTCCTCCAGAGTTTGTAAAGTTCTGAGTTGATCCTTTCATTGAGTGTGAAGTGATTGAATATCTTGTCACAAGGTTTTGTCAAAGGCCCCTTGGAGGTGGTTTTTAACTGTCTCCCCTTTCTGTTCTGTGTCATTCCATGGAAGAGGAGTGACACATAAAGAATTATGGATATATTCCCAATCACAGTGCAGGGATAGACGAGTTTTTTGGGCATCAACTCTCTCGCCTACCCATAAAAGAGCACTTTCCAAGGTGTCTAATCTGGCCATTATTTCTTTATCAATGTTTTCTTGTGTTTGTAATTCTTTTGTGATATTAGTTAAAGCCTGTCCCACATTATGGGCAGTTTGAACGGAATGAGTTAAGGCAGCAACAGCCACAGAAGCTGTGGTTAATACTATCATGGAGGAAACAATAGCAAAAATTAGCCAACCCAGAAATTTGCAAACTCGTTTCTTACTCATTTGGATTTCCTCTTGGACTAGTCGAACCAATTGTGAAAGATCATCTTGTCCTTCCCAAGTCTGAGTCAAATTTTCAGATCTTCTTTTAAATGGAAGAAGGACAGAAGAGTTACGCATATCTTCATAGGTTACACATGATTTGAAAACAAAAGACTCAGTGGATAAAAAAATACAAACCATTTCTATAATCTATTGAAAAATCATTAGCTAAAGCAAAAACATACAGGTGAGAAGTACAAGTCATTAGTAATTGTTCCTCCAGCAGAGTTAAATTAGCAATTGTAGCATTCTTATCTAATTTTACTTGGTATGTCCTATTGCCAAAAGCAGGTAACAATATTTTCCACGAATGTTTATACACATGGGACTGATTATTACCAAAATATTACTGAATTAATGATCCAGCCATCCTACCATCATGCCAAACAATACTGCGGTTTGCCTTTTGGGATGGGAGAATGGTTGTATTGGTCCCACTTTCTCTAAGGATACCATGTGGTCCCCAATCAATTACCCTCCCATACTGTAAGAATTGTTGTTGCGGCCGTTGTCCTATACATGATGTCCATTCCAAATGCCGTATATTGGAGATGGGTGTAAAACGACATTTGGGGAAATGAGGTGGGGTGGCATCCACAGATTTCTTGGAGGTAGACAGAATGGCCAGCAATGTAATAGCAGTCAATTTTCTTGCAGTCTCCAAGTGTACATATAGCAAATGTAATTGCATAGAAAAGTCAGCACAAGATAAAGGTAAAGAGGTACTTGTTTGATTCCATGTTAAGCATATAGGTGGTAAATCAGTAGCAAAAGTAGTATTAATATTATATGTATCTACAATATCCTGATCTAGGGGAGGAAGCCAAGTTCCTCCTACCCATTGTTCCATTGCTGCTGAGGGGAGGCTCTGGATCCCACCAGGTCAGAGGATGAAAAATTGGTGGCTGAATGATGTGGGCCCAGTAGATTCTTCCTTCTGCCACTCGATGGCAGTATAGCAGTAGAAAGACGACAAGATTCATTGTTGTCGTCCTTGGCTGGGTTTGATGTATCTTGCCAGGAGCCAATATGGTTTTGTGGGCAAAGAAATACATCCGTAACCTCTTCCCCAAGCTAACAGTGGAACTGGACCTTTCCACTGACTGCCATGTACATCTTTGTATGTAACTTCTGGGTAAACTCTTTCTGCATCAGCGGTCTGATCTAGGCGTCTTTGATGTGCTGTTAAGTCATCTCTAGTGGAGAGATTCAAAAACTTTAAAACATAGGTTGCTTTGTCAAGCTGCTCTTGAGGGAGCATACCTATTGGATTCCCCCTTTTTTGTTTTTGTAGCATGTTTTTCAATGTATAACGGGCCCTTTCCACTACAGCTTGCCCTGTTGAAGAATGGTTGATACCTGTAATGTGTTTGATACCCCAAGTGTGGAAAAATTCTTGTGTTTTATGAGATGTTGTATTGATTTTGCATGGCCTGGTTTTTGGTAGTGGGGGGGCCACAGAGCTGGCTTCTGTGAGAAGCTGCTGGAAGCTTCCACCATGTCCAGCAGAGCCAATCCCTGATGGCTCTGAAGATGGACATGCTGCTGGCAAAGCCTGGGCCAACGAGAGAGGTTGGTAACTCCTCTGTGATATCATATTTAAGAAGAAAATCAAAACAAAGTGCGCAAAGTTTTTCTTCTAGTCAGAGAAGAGGAGGAGGTGAGAACATGTGAGGGAAAATAACATGATGACACCAAGGTCATTGAAGGAGGAGGGGGATGAGGTGCTCCAGGCACCAGAGCCAAGATTCCTCTGCAGGCCGTGGTGATGACCATGGTGAAGCAGATTGTCCCCCTGCAGCCCATGGGGATCCACGGGGGATGCAGAGATCCACCTGCAGCCCATGGGGGAGGCGCCCACGCCAGAGCGGCTGAATGCCTGGAGGAGGCTGTGATCCAGTGGGAGACCCAGTGGAGAGAGAGGGTCCCTGCTTCCAGGCTGGAGCAGCCTGTCCTTGGAGGACTGCACCCCGTGGAGGACCGACCCACACTGCAGCAGTTTTGGGAAGACTGTTTGCCCGTGGGGGAAATTCACGTTGCAGCAGGTTTGGGAGGACTGCTGCTCGTGAGAGTGGACCCATGCTGGAGAAGTTCATGGAGAACTGTCTCCCGTGGGAGGGACCCCACAGCCTCACAGGAGAAGGACTCCTCTCCCAGAGCCACGGAAGGAAATCTTGGTGATGAACTGACCAAAACCCCCATGCCCTGTCTCCCTGCGCTGTCGGTGGGAAGGAGGGAGGGGCTTGGGGGGAAAGGGTGTTTTAAAGGCCTATTTTACTTCTCATTATCCTCCTCTGATTCTGTTAGTAATAAATTCCCTTTGCAACTTTAAGTTGAGCCTGTCTTCCCCTTGGAGTGTTTCTCCTGGTCCTTATCTCAACTCATGAACCCTTTGTTAATTTTTTTTCCCTCCCCTCTGCCCAGCTATGGCAGGGAAGGGTGAGCTAGCAACTCTCATGGGTGCCTGGTGTTGGGCCAGTGTCAAAGCACAACAGATGTATATGTTTTTATCTGTTGGGGCACTCCCATCGTGCTAAAAGCACGTAGCCAATGTCAGGTGGCATCTCTCGATTTCCCACCTTTGTGTGCTGTTGCTACTATGAATCCTGAAAAGGTATCAATGGAAACATGGACATATTTAAAAGTCCCAAAGCTCAATATGTGTGTTACATCTGTTTGCCAAATGTCATTAGGTTTCAACTCTTGTGGGTTTGTACCTAACATTTGCAGCAGAGAAAGTGTCTGTTGACATTGTGAGCAAGTATTCACTACATCCCGTGCTTGTGGCAAAGTTAGACCGAACTGTTTAGCTAGTGCTTGGGCATTCTGATGATAGAAATCATAAGAAAGTTTTGCTTGCCCTAATTTCTGTGGTATCCTGACTGTCATGGCGAGGGCATCCGCCCTTGCATTAACTTCCACTATAGGTCTAGGCAGAGTGGTATGTGACCTAAGATGCCGAATGTAATATTCATGAGACCTGTGAAGTAAAAAGTTGTACAGAGTGGTTAATAACACAGAAAGATCTTTGTTAGAGACTTCCTTCAGGAATGAGTGCTCAATTCTCTCAACAACTCCTGTAACATAAAGAGAATCACAAACAATGTTAACAGGTTCCTGTGAAAAAAGGCGAAATGCTTCTATCACGGCCGCTAGTTCAACTATAGCTGGGTAGATCCAGGTTTAAAGGTTATCGAATGTTCCCACTGTCCCTTATCATTTTTCCACAGGGTTACAGCTTTGTGTGTCTTTCCTGATCCATCAGTGAAAACAGTCTTTGCATCAGGGATAGGTGTCTTTGACTGTAATCATCACGGTTGGAAGGGAAATTCTTTGAAGGACTGTACCCCAGGGCATGTCAAGGCATTGTGTGAAAAAATTGGCCACTGTAGTCCGCAAGGGCAATTTGAAATGACAGTGAGTCCCTGAACAGATTCTCTAATACTGCTGCAGTAATAGGGAGATGTATCATTGCCAGATCATATCCTTTCAGGCTCTGACATTGGAATTGTCCCATTGACAGCACTCGAATAAGCATGTTGAGTGGTTATAGTTTTTGAAAAGGTGTGTGTCAGAAAAATCCATTCTAATAGCTAGAGACGATGTTCCTTGTCATGGGTTAGCAAGCATAGTCCCGGAAGTGATGTTCTTGCAAAGGGGTGCTTACAGCTTCCTCTATGACCTGACAGAACCTATCAGATAGCCAGTTTGAATATGGACAATTCTTTAAGCCACTTAAAGTTGTGACTGCCTCTGTGATCCACACTTAAGAATAGGAAACTCCGAGGCAGACTCTCTCTGTCTCGTTTCCGGTGCTGGGACAGGTGGCTGCAGGCCCCATGCAGGGGCCAGCGGGCCTGGCCCAGGTCCTGCTCGGGCCAGGCTGGGCCGGGCCATGGCCATCCTGGAGCCGATGGGCCCTGTTCCACCCGCGGACCCCCCCCACCCGCACAGCAGGGCTGTGGGCAGCCGGAGCGGCTTGGCTCTCCCCCCTCTCCACTGTGGCAGAGGTCATGTGACCGATAGTGATAAGCCACATTCCATCTGCAAGGCCTAGGTGAGATTAACCCTTTTAGTGCTGTGAAGAGCTGAAAACCTGAGGGAAGAGAAAGAGGAGATGCTTAAAGCTGAAATTCCATTGTGAAGCTATGATATATCAGAGTATCCCGTTGTAATTTCATGAAGATATGGGGGGTGGAGTGTGCAACTCGTACTTGTAAGCAAAAGCACCTGTGCTGAGATAGGCAGATGCTGAAGCAGCTGTAATTTCATGAGAAGTTTGAACAGGGAGAGATGGAAGCGATGAGGACTTTTGCTCCAAATGGGAAAGGAGAAAACCTCAGTTCCTAGAGATGCTCCCAGAGATAGTCCTAAAGATGAAGATGAGGAAGACCCTTTGCTCCCAGGGAAGGAGAAGGGCCTCTGTTCTTAGAGATGAAATGCTCCCAGAGATGGGTGAAGAGAACTTCTGTTTCTGAACGGCTCAACCTTAAAATTGTACCCCAAGAAACTTCAAGAGTGGACCCTCGAAAGCAGTTGTGGGAAAAGCTGCAAGTTGGGGGAAGGGACTCACATGCAAGCAGAGGGACTCCTCCTCTTCCTAAATGGACTGAACAAAGTTATTTGGAAGTGGGTGGCTGTCTCGTTATGATAATGTTTTCATAGCATGGACAAGAGAGACTCCTCTTCCTAAATGGACTGAACAAGGTTATTATGGAAGTGGTAACAGACTGAACATCTCAAGGGTTGTCTTTTTACATTGTCAGTGGGAGAAGGGAGAAAAGTGGGGGGAGGAGAAGAGTTCTGAAGGTGTGGTATGATTTTTTTTTTTCTTCTTTTAGGTCTGTTAATAAATTTCTTTATATTCTTTCAAGTTTGGTGCCTGCTTTGCATTTCTCCTAATTCTTATCTCACAGAAGGTAAACAGTAATGAGTATTTTAGACCAAACCACTACACATTGACCAATAAGAGCAAAGGGTTGGAAAGATTGCAGAACCATACTCACAAAGGCAAACTGGGTTTCGACATGTGGTAAAGGACTTGTTGATTTTATCACTTACAGTCTCTAAAGCCTTTTGGGCAGTTTTTGTCAACTGCCATGGGGAAGGGAGGTCTGGGTCCCCTTTTAATAATTGAAATAAGGGGGATAATTCTTCTGTGGTGATTCCCAATAAAGGGTGAAACCAATTAATAGTGCCTTATAGCTTTTGCAAATTGTTCAATGTGTGTATGTCAGTTTTTAGGGTTACTGGCTGTGGGGTGACTGTTGTCTCCAATAATTTGAAACCCAGGTATTTCCAAGAAGGTTCTGTTTGGATTTTTTCTGTGGCTACGCACAAGCCTCTGCTGGGAAGTGTTACTTTTAAAGCAGCAAGACAATCACGCATTAATGGAGAATTGTCACAAGCAATTAAAATATCGTTCATGTAGTGATACATCAAAACAGATGAATATTTGTGCTGTACTGGTTGTATTGCTGAGTTAAGGATGAATTGACAGATAGTAGGGCTGTTTTTCATACCCTGAGGTAGCACAACCCAGTGGTATCGTTCCATGGGGGTGTCATGATTGACAGAAGGTAAAGAAAAGGCAAATTTAGGTGCATCATCAGGATGCAAGGGAATTGTAAAATAGTAGTCTTTTAAGTCAATTATCACTATTTCCCTATGTTCTGGAATCATTGTGAGGTTAGGTATTCCTGGTTGTAATGCTCCCATAGGTGACATGACTGCATTGACCATCCTGAGATCCTGTAAAAGCCTCCACTTTTCCGATTTCTTAGTGATAACAAAAATAGGTGTATTCCATGGGCTGATGGAAGGGACTATGTGACCCAAACATAATTGCTTTTGTACAAGCATTCAGGCTTGATCAAGCTGCTCATTTTTCACGGGCCACTGATTTATCCAGATTGGCCTATTTTAAAGCGAAGTCAACTTAAGCGGCGTTTCATCAGTCGCCCTTATCAGAAATGTGTTGAAATGATCAGACCCCATTGCGTCATCAGGTGTCACCCCCACAGAGTGACTGGAATCGGGAGTACATACGGCCGCAAGGTGGCAGTCTTGCCCTCTGGTCCGATTATCTTCAGTTCTTTAGTAGACTGCCAGGGAATTTGCTGACCTCCGACACCTGCTAGGATTGGATCGCAGTTGAAGATGCTAGAGGCCACTTGGGGGGCCAGTTCTTTTGGGATATGATGGAAACATCTGTGCCAGTGTCGACTAAACCTGTAAAAGACTTAGATTCTATTTGACAAGTGAGTAATGGTTGTTGTATCCCTATGACTTTTGACCAAAATATTTGCAGGGTGCCTGTGCTCCCAAATCCTCCTGCATTTTGTTGTTGCTTTAAGATAGGTGCTGAACTGACGAGAATTCACTGCTAGCTCAGTCGGCAGACTCACCATTCTATGCCCTGGAATGCCTCGAGCTGCCTGGAGAGACGACACGGGAGATCCAGCAGCTCTGCGGCTCTGAAACGCGGCAAGTGATAGCTGTTAGGCTATCATCATAAGCAGAAGCAAAGAGGTAGAAATATAGCCCTGACTCCATGCCTGTATTCCTGTTTTCTTTATTCCTCCCATCCCGGGAGGGACGAGAGAATCTGTTCACAGAAGGGAGAAGCAGGAGAAAAAAGCAGCGGGCGAGCTGCGATCGGCCGCCTTTATTTGGGGGAGGGGAAAGGGCAGAGTAGGGGGTGGACCCGTGGTAACCAGCCAATCAGACTCTGTTTCGGGGGGGGGGTCCATGCTACTTTCAAATTCTACCCGCGCTTGGAACAAAGGGGATTCAGAGCGCATGGCAGAGACAAGTCCGGACATGCCTGGTCAGGTTCCGGGGCTGGGCGGCCCTTCGGGCAGGCAGCAACACTGAACAGGGAATTGCTGGCAGCAGTATTAATTGTGCCAAACAACTTCAGTGTGCCACTGTACAGGGTGGATTAGGCATCCAAGCCATGATTTTAATTTCCCCTTTATAGTTGGCATCAATGATTCCTGGTAATAGAAATAGTCCTGTGCAGGTGGTAGAGGAGAGTCCCAGGAGTAAAGCATGTGTTTGAAATGGCAGTGGCCCATATACAGTGGTGGGCAGCAGGTGAACAGAGGTATCATTCAGGGTTGTGGTAGAGCTGACAGCCAGGTCCAGGCCAGCACTGCCAGGGGTGCCCCTTGCAAGGCTTGTGCTTGTATTGGTGTCCGTTTGTGTTCCCATTGGATTAGGGGGCACCAGACCACGCACCTCTTTTTGAGTTTCCCTGCTATGGAAGAAGGTTGCCCTCTTTGTCATATTTAGACTGGCACTGATTGCTCCAAAGAAACCCTTTCTGGCAGTGAGGACAAGGTTTACTGGGCTTTTTATTGCCTTTTTGTCCCTTTGGACATTGCTTCCTTATATGTCCTAGCTCCCTGCATTCAAAGCACTTAATAGCTGCTCTGGCCACTTGCAGTTGTTGGGCTATTGCAGTAGCAATTAGTTCTGCTTTAAATTGTCCCGAGCTGATATTAGCACATGCCTTAATATAATCAGAAAGTTCAACATCAGCATGGTTATGAATCGGGTCCAGGGCTTTTTTACAGTCATTGTTAGCATTTTCATAAGCAAGAGATTTTAAGACAGCATCACCTGCTTCCTGCATATCAATTTGCTGCCTAGCAGCTGATTGTAATCGACCAATAAAGGTAATATATGGTTCCTGAGGCCCCTGCCTCACAGCAGCAAAAACAGACTCTAATTTTTTTGTATCAGGTACTTTTTGTAGTGCACGCATGGCAATAACAGTAGACTGATCCCACGCTTGTGGCAGGAGTCTCAGTTGTGCCCGAACAGTAGTGTACATGTCTGTGCCAGAGAGCTGTGATGCAGTGATAATAATGGGGGGTTGTTGATTACCATTATTCAACACCTGGGTTTGAGCCAAATCTACAAATTCCACCCACCAGAGTATTGCCCTCCTGCCAAAATTGTCTTAAAAAGAGATTTCTAATCCACTGGTAACATATTATATCCTTCTGCAATTGCATCCAATAAATTCATAGTAAAGGAGGAATGTAAACCATTTTCTTTCACCGATTTCCTCAGTTCCTTTACCATCTCATATGACAATTGTTCATGGTGTGGGTTTTGATTACGATTAACCACAGGCATTGCTCGAAAATATTCAATATTACCCTCCTCCAATGCTCACCTCAGGCATTTCTGTATAAACCTTTTCTGCTCAGGTCCTATAGGTGGTATTGTTTCCTCATCATAGTCACTAGAGGAATAGGACGTGGTATAATATGGTGGTCTAATATGTGAAATATTGGCCACAGCTTTTTTGTGTGCTGTTTTCAGTATTTCTTCCACGCTAGGAGCAGCTGCTGCCATAGCATGTATTGGGGCTAGAGGAGGATATAAATCTGGTTCTTTTCCAAGGTCAATTGGACCGGGATCAAATGGATCCTCTTTCTCCAGATCATTCTCCTCAGGTGGTTTCATTAATAAAAACAACAGAATCTGACCGCAATGCAGGCGGAGCATCTGCAAGGAAATGATCTGCATCCTTAAATTGTTGCAATGCCTAATATATCACATGCCAAGTAATAATATCATCAGAGTGGACATCATGATGAGTAATTTGGTGCATTTGCAAACATTCACTGACCTTTTTCCAGTGAGTAAGGTCATAGGAACCATCTGATGGGTACCAGGGACAAAATTGTCTGACATATAAGTAGCTGCATGAGTCTTTGGGGTTGGAGTTTATATCCTTGTTCCCTGGTAATATATTGCAACAGACAGTCTTTATGCAGTCTTTGGGATTTCGTTGCGCTTTTCCCCATTATAAGAAATGTTTCCCAACTGCTCGCAAAGGCTAACCTGATCTATAGCCAGCGATGAAAGGAGCTCCTTGGTGATCAGCTGAACACACCCACCGTTGGTTCAGTCAGAGTACACCACCGGACTGGATCACATCAGTAGTAATGAAGTCCTTGTTAATTGGGAGCCATTTGTGGCGTATGAATGCGAGAGACACAAGCTGAGAGCAAGTGAATCTGTTTATTGCAGAGTTAAGACAGTATTTATACATTTAAGTATGAGAAGCTGTGTTCAGCAGTTTACTCAAAGCTTGCTCAAAACCGGTCACAGGCTCATAATAAATTGTCTGCTTGACAGCTTGTTATTTTTCTCTTAAGGTTTACAGGCTTGACAAACAGGATGCCTTTCCTGTTTTCGGATCATGTGTAATCAATTTTTTCCCCCATTTCTCAGCATTCTTGCTGCTGCAGCCTTCCGTAGTGATGGCTTCCTGTGTAACTCCAGAATGGGCTTCTTGCAATGGCTGTGAAGGTGTAGAAGAGGACAGCAAAAAATAAATTGCTGGTGACTCTCCAAGGGAAATAGACATTAAAAAGCAGTCTCAAGGGCAACCCACTGTAAGCCACAAGAAATGAGCTACAATATTTGGAACTGTGCTTCCGTCTGTGTAGACTTATAATGTTACCCTTGAAACCAGTAGGGATTTCTCTGTATGCACACACATGTGGGTGTGTGTTGTGAGAAACAGATAAAACTTTAGGTGACCCTAAAAATTCAGGACCAAAGGAGAATACTGATGCCTTTTCCTGGTCTTAAAATCAAGAGTCATACACAGTTAGAAGGGGAAAAGGGATTTTACCTTGGTATTTATTTTAAGGATCCTTAGGTGTACACGTCCAGGTCATATGCATCGAGATGCACCCCGCCGAGTCTATCCCTGTGTCTCTCTCTCTCTGTGTCTCTGTGTCTCCCCGCCCCAACATTGGGTATAACATTATAGGTTTTACTAATTAGCATATCTATCAAAGATTCCCCAATGAGAGGCTCAAGTGAGCCCCCCTCCCCAAGGAACCTTCCCCTGGATGGTTCTATCTTGGTTTACAGAATATGTTCTGGAGAGGACCTTGGGGTCTGGGGCACACTGATCCCTAGCTACAAAGCTTCTAAAATGTTTAGTCTCTCAGCTTGACAAACAAGTCCAAGAATGTAGGCAAAAAGCACTAGGAATACAGAAGTTGTAAAAAGGTATAACAGGGGTATAAAAGAAAAGGCAAAAATCTTCATGGCATCATTTCCCCCCTTTTAGAGACTAACAAAACTCTACCTTGTCTAGTCTCTACTCTATTCTTTACCCACAGAACCGGTTTACACAACCGGCTGCTCTACAGGCAATTACACAGATAATAACTACAATTACAACTATTATGAATATTTCTTTTACCCAGGCCCAGTTTGGTAGCCACGAGGTGAGGGTATCAAAAATATGATCAAATTTTAAGGTGTTATTTCTAGAAGGTACTTCATGTAGAATTTGAGTTCCCTTCCAAATTTCATCCAAATCTTTCTTAATTCTTCCATTAAAATGCCAATCAATGGCCAGTGACCCTTCCCATCTAGGGGTGGTAACTGAGTACAGATCTAGCAATTGCTCTTATTAAGAATTTTGGACACATTTTGGACCACAGTCTTATGCAAATCATGGAGTGAACCCGGAACCATGGTTACCAGTTGGGCAAACAGCAAACGTGTAAAAAACAATTTAGACTGCATCTTTCTGATTTGTATCAGTCTCTGTCTTCTTGGTGATTTTGAGAGCAGAAGCTTTCTTCGCCCTGGAGCAGTGAATCCATGGTCCCTTGCCTGCAACCTTGACCACAGTAAAAGTGGTCAGCAAAACTTGGAATGGTCCCTTCCACTTGGCTTGCAAGGGGTCGCTGTCCCACCACTTGATGTAGACCCAGTCTCCAGGCTGGAACGGATGAGCAGGTGTGTCCAATCCTATTGGTTTGGATAACACGACAAATCTCTGGAGCTTCTGCAAAGTGGAACTCAGAGCCATTAAATATTTCTGCAAATCATTTTTACCTCTCATATGAATTTCCCCTGGGATATATGGAACCTGGTATGGCCTGCCATATAATATTTCATAGGGGCTGATGTTGTCCCTTCGCCTTGGCTGTATGTGGACTCTCAGCAAGGCTATAGGCAGGGCTTGAACCCATGTCATGGATGTCTCTTGACAAATCTTGCAAATCTGGGTTTTGAGGGTCCCATTCATGCGTTCAACTTTGCCACTTGCCTGGGGTCTGTATGGTGTGTGCAGGTCCCAGGTAAGGCCCAAAATCCTGCTAACTTCCCCAACCACTGTTGCAACAAAACGTGGTCCCCTATCTGATGACATTCCCAAAGGAACCCCAAATCTTGGTATTATATGATTGAGCAAAGCTTTCACAACTTCTTTTGCTGTGTTGGTGCGACAGGGGAAAGCCTCAGGCCATCCACTGAAGGTGTCAACCAGTACCAGTATATACCTGCATCCCTCTTTGCGTGGCATCTCAGCAAAATCTATTTGCCAATAATCTCCTGGGAGATCTCCTGTCTTTGTGACTCCTAACACAACTCTCTTGCTTGTGTCAGGGTTGTTTTTACAGCAGGTTTCACACTTGCTTGTTACAGATTGTACAATATCAGTCATTCCTCTCCCTATCACTACTTTCTTCAAATGTTTTAAAAGATTTTCTGTTCCCCAGTGGGTACTTTCATGCTCTCGTTGGGCTATTTCCCAAAGGATCGGGGTGAAACTACAACTTGTCCTACCGGGGTAACAGCCCACCCACCTTCTTTGATTTCAGCCTTAAGGAACTTAATGAATTTGTGATCTCTCTGATCGTATTTTGGGGTAAATGATGACAAATTTATCTCTTTCTGTGGTACCACTGCAAAAATGCCTTTTTCTGCAATCCCCCTGGCTGTTTCATCAGCAAAATGATTTCCCAGTTCGGGGGCTGTTTTCCCTTTTTGATGACCCTTGCAATGCATGATGGCCACTTCCGTAGGCTTCCAAATACTCTGTAAAAGTGCAAGAATTTTTTTAGCATGCTTAACTTCATTACCTTGAGCAGTCAGCAGGCCACGTTCCTTCCAAATAGCTCCGTGGGCATGCACAACACTGAAGGCATATTTGGAATCAGTCCATATGTTCACCTTCTTCCCCTCACTCAGTTCTAGAGCTCTCGTTAGTGCAATGAGTTCAGCCTTCTGTGATGATACATCTGGAGGCAAGGCTTTTGCCTCAATGATTTTATCTGAGGTGGTTATGGCGTAACCGGTCATTCTCCTACCGTTTCTCGTGAAGCTGCTCCCAGCAGTGTACAGTTCCCAGTCTGGATCTTTCAAAGGAACATCTTTCAGGTCTGGTCTGCTGGAATAAGTTTCCTCTATTGTCTGCAAACAATCATGCTCAGGCACACTGTCAAGTAATGTAGATGATAAAAGCATTGCAGGGTTTACCACAGAAGTTGTCTTTAGAGTAACATCATCCTGTTCCTACAACACAGATTGGTATTTGAGCATCCTGCTAGGGGAGAGCCAGTGTCCTCCCTTTTGCTCCAGCACATTTATCACTGCATGGGGTACATACACAACAATGTGCTGCCCAAGGGTGAATTTACAGGCCTCCTGTATCAGAAGGACTGTTGCTGCCACAGCTTCCAAGCATCCTGGCCAACCCTGGGCTACATTGTCTAGTTGTTTTGAGAAATAGGCCACAGCTCTTTGCTGGTCTCCAAGGTGCTGTGCCAGTACCCCCAGAGCAACATTCAGTCGCTCATGTGTAAAGAGTCCAAAAGGTTTAGTCAAGTCCGGCAGCCCCAGAGCTGGGGCTGACATCAAGGAATGTTTCAGCTGTTTAAATGCAGCCCTGGCATTCTCTGTCCACATGATTGTCCCCTTTTCAGCTGCTTTAAGGACCTCATATAAAGGTCTCACCAGCAGACCGTAGTTTGATATCCACAGGCGACACCAACCTACCATTCCCAGGAAGGCCTGCATCTCCCTTACGGTATGGGGCTCTGGAAGTCGACAGATGGCTTCCTTCCGCTCTCTGATGAGTTGTCGATGTCCATGGAAAATTTCCAGGCCCAGGTATAGTACTGTTTCCCAGGCAACCTGTGCCTTCTCTTTCGAGACCCGATACCCACTTTGGCCCAAAAAGTTCAACAGACTTACAGTGAGCTCTATGCAGTCATCTCGTGTCTTGGCCGCGATTAAGATGTCATCAACATACTGGAGAACCGCTCCTCCTGGTTCTTGTTTCCTCCAGTCCTCAAGCTCCTTTGCCAGCTGGTTTCCGAATATGGTTGGGCTGGTTTTGAATCCTTGTGGTAAAACTGTCCAGGTGAGCTGGGTCTTCCTCCCTGTTTCTGGATTCTCCCACTCAAAAGCAAACGGTTCTTGGCTATTCTTATGCACAGGAATGCAGAAAAAGGCATCCTTGAGATCTAAAACAGTGAACCACCCTAATTCATTTGTTAGTGTTGTCAAAAGTGTGTAAGGATTCGCGACCACTGGGTGTATATCCTCTGTTATCTTGTTGATTTCCCTCAAATCCTGTACCAACCTGTAGCTTTTACCATCAGCTTTCTTCACTGGCAAGATTGGTGTGTTGTACCTGGATTCCCATTCTACTAACAACCCAAATTTGAGAAAGTTCTCAATCACAGGTACCAATCCCTTGCGAGCTTCTAATTTCAGAGGATATTGTCTTTGCCTTACTGGTGTAGCCCCTGCTTTGAGTGTGATACTCACAGGTTCAGCTTTTTTGGATTTCCCAGGAGAATCATTGGCCCACACTATTTGAATGACAGTCTCTTCAACTTCTTTGGGAATTTTTCCATGGCATTCCTGTACAAGTATAGCAGCTGCTTCGATAATTTTAGCTTCTGGGATTATAACTTTCACTCCCCCTTCCTTTGAAAACTTAATTTCTGCTTCCAATTTTTCCAATAAATCTCTGCCTAACAATGGCATTGGGGAATTTGGCATATACAGGAACTGGTGAATGACCCAGTGTTTTCTCAATTTAAATTTTAAAGGTTGGAAAAAAGGCCTTGTTTCACTTACCCCTGTAGCTCCAATCACATTCACAGCGTCTTGACTCAGTTTACCTTTTAAAGTATTGTAGCGGGTTGAGTTCGGGACCAGGCAGAAACACCAATTAAATGTAGTGGTTTTGATTCAAAATATCCATTATTTACTTATTTTTCTTCTGTGAGATAAGAATTAGGAGAAAAGCAAAGCAGGCACAAACCTTAAACAGTTGCAGTACAATGAAAGAGCTTTATTACTAACAGAATTAAAAGTAAAGAGAAAACAACAAAACAAAATTAAAGTAAATTCCCCCCCCCCCCCCCCCCCCTTTCCAGCACTTCTCTCCTTTTATCCAGCTCACACAAGGGATAACAGAACATGGGATGTTAGTCAGTGTTGCAGTTCTTGAAAAGTCTTTCTCTTATGCTTAAGGAAGAAAAGGTTTTCCTTCAGTTGCACGTGGTTCCCAAACTGCCACCAATAGCACACCCGCCCGGAAACAAACAGTCTGCTGTGTGTAGAACATCTCTCCCATGAAGAATTTCACAGTTCTTTCATACTACAAAACATGGGCCATCACATGGGGTTATTCATCTTTTTAAGGATAAGTTATTTTGGCCTGCACACAGAGGCTTTTCTTCGCCACAAGTCTCTAACAGCCTCTCACTACTTCTATATAGCCTGGCATAGGCACTCTTCACAAACTTCATAGGCACACGAGGATACTCCATCCCCCCATGTTCTTCAAATGGATTAAAGAGACAAACAGTTTGTGGTATTACAGTTTCTTACCACGGCATGCAAGAAGGTTTCTTTTAAGCTGCGCGCCAGAATCGCGGCACCGCCCTCTTTTCTCCTGTCGCCATTTCCAGCTCCGTCCCATGTGACTCACTTCTCTTTCTCTCTGACTCTGAAACCGCCATGTTGAAGGGTGTTCTTGTTCAGGCTTTACGGTGGGGAAAGCCTCGCTCCCTTTGTGCTGCTGGCTGCACGGTGTCCTCTTCAGTTCAGCATGAAGTGTGCTGGCTGCAGACAGGAGGCTCCGCCGGCTCCCGCTGGCTCCGCCGGCTCCGCATGGAGAGGAGAGGGACCCGCCTGTCCCCAGAAGCCGCGCTGGATGGGTTTAGCTGTGGCAGTCCATGGCTGGTTTGAGCTGCCTGCGGCTCTGGGACAGTTCCCCCCAGCGACCCAGGGTCCGTGCCGTGGTGCTGAGAAAGGGGGAAAGGGGCAGTGGCCCCGGCCCGGCCCAGCGGGGCCGGGAGGCTCGGAGCCCCCCCACCTTCCAGCAGGCGAGCTCCAACCAAAAAGGGGAAGTCCCGCCTTTCTGTGTGGTTTAAATATGTAAATTGTGAGAAGCGTAATTGGTCTTAAAGACTGTCCATCAACTCAGGGTCAACCCAACACAAGTATTTAACACAGAATACGTTGTTAACTCAATAACCACACATTTCTGGTATCGCTTCAGCTTTTCCATCTGTTCTGGGACATTGGGATCCCAGCCAGGGTTTGCTAGGGGATAGATATCATTAACTGACTCTTGGAGACTCCCAGTTGCAATTTGAGTTTCTATAGCAGATATAGCAGCTTTGTTGACCATTCTCTCTCTGTTTTATCCAATAATTCATCTAGCATAAAATTTAGATCATCCCAATCTGGGTTTTGGGATTTTATGGCCATTTCTACACGCATAGCTACTCTCTCTGGGTTGTCCCTGTACTTCCCAATTGAGTTTTTCCACTGCTGTAATTCTTCGAGAGAAAATGGTACTTTTATATAAATGGCTCCTTGATTTCCCACAGCCTGTCTCAGAGGTGCTTCTAATACAAGTTCTTCCTCCCCCCCTTTATCTGTTTTGGACCTTGTGTGTTTAGCGACGGGACTGACTGCTCTCATAGCTTCTCGGGCTATTCTGCCCCTCCTTCTACCACCCTCCCCGTGAGAACCATCTGTATCAAAATCATCCCATTCGCTTTTAATTGAAATTGGTTCATTGGTTTTAAAACTTGTTCCAGGCAAATGTTGATCAGGAACTGTCTCGCTCTTTGCGGCAGTGGAGGGGTAGGGAGGCAGGGGCTGCAAGCAGGTTCTCCCGTCCCTAGCTCTGTAAAAGCCGCCTGGGTCGAGGCCATCCCATCTGCCCTCAGCTTTAACACTGCCTGTGCCGCAGGGTGGGGAGAGCGAGCGGCTCCTCCTGTCTCTGGCTCGGAAACTTGCGGTTCTCTGTATTGGGGAATGCCGCCGCAATTGCCCGTGTCCATTTATACCTTCACTTCTGTGTTCAGGGTACTCGGGGAAAGGCGGCCAGCCTGCCCCTTCCCCTCCCCCTTCCCTGTCTCTGCCTCTGGAAAAGTCAGGGGGCAGCAGCCAGTCTGCACCTTCTCTGCCTCTGGACCGGTCAGGGGGCGGTGGCCAATCCACCCCTTCTCCGCCTCTGGGGCGGTCAGGGGGCGGTGGCCAATCCACCCCTTCCCTGCCTCTGGAAAAGTCAGGGGGCGGTGGCATACCTGCTTCTTCTCTGCCTCTGGGGCGGTCAGGCGGCAGTGGCCAATCTGCATCTCCCCTACCTCCGCGCCCGCCCTCCGCCCCTGACGAGGCTGGGGGTGGGGGGGCCCCCGCCGCTCCTCCGTCTTGGAGCCGGCCTCTCGCCCCCTCCCCTGCCCCCGCTCGGACAGTGGCGACGGCGGCGGCAGCAGCGGCAGTGGCAGTGGGGGAGCCACTGCTCCCCCATCCCCCGCCCCCACCTGTGCGGGCTGCCCCGGCGGTTGAACAGGGTGGGGAGATCCTCTCCCATTGCGCAAAGCTGGTGCTGCCATATCTGTATCTGTCGTATCAATTTCTCTGTCCGTATTAGTATACGAGTCAGCTTGCTGCGGCTTTTTCTTTCCCTTTCTCTTCCTCAAAGTCATTTCCATATTACTTTTGTCTACCACATATGCTTCTTCCCTGTCCAAATACATAGTAAAAAGTTCTGCATATCTTAGTTCATCAAACCTACGTAATGATCTCAGTTCTACCATCAGGTCATTAATGATGTTATTTTCCAAACTCCCATAGCCAGGCCAATTTCCTTGACTTAATTTTAAAGTCGGCCAAACCCGTGTGGACAGTCTGATCAAATCTCGGGTGTCCAAAGTAGTTTTTCGCCCTGTCAGCCATTTCCAGTGTTTCATTATCAGCTCTAATGGGCTGTTAGGAGGGATTTTTTCATTCACACCGCCCATGTTTGCTCACAGACAGGAAAACTCTGCCAGAGGGAAGCTCTTAACTCTGGAATTCAGACTGCAATCTGGCCTTGGAATTCCGATTTCCCAGGCAGTTTATCTAGGTTACTACACAAACACTTCAAAACAGCACTTTAAAATACTAAAAAGCAACTAGTTTTAGCAAGCAGTAAATGCGCGCTCGCGAAAATCTGGTCTCAAAAGAATTCGAACCCTCAACTTCCCGACGTCCCAACCAACCAACCAACCAACCTCTGAGCCACTCCTGCAGCTGCGTAGGGTGCAGCCTCTGGGCTCCTGTGGACTCTACGGAGGGCGTCCCCTCCTTTCCACAGTTTGCAGGGGAAAAGTTTAAGCTTTCCCCTTTTGTGGGCTTTTATGCCCCCAACCTTTCCAACCCCCTCGGAGATCTCCTTCCCTAGTGCTAGCACAGTCTCGGTAGTATCGATCCCCTTTTCACTCACCTCTTTCCGTGCTTCTGCCTTTCCGTGCTGGGTCCTAAAGTCCTGGTCACAGTCTTAGATTGTTGCTCCGGCCCCTCTGTAATTTGCCGGCAAAGAGAGGGGCAAAGCAAGATGTGTTCCAACCCAAGACTGCAATTTTCAAGGTCTTTAGGGTCCCTTCGTGGTTGCCAGCAACTGATGCCTTTTCCTGGTCTTAAGAGTCATACACGGTTAGAAGGGGAAAAGGGATTTTACCTTGGTATTTATTTTAAGGATCCGTAGGTGTACACGTCTAGGTCATATGCATCGAGATGCACCCCGCCGAGTCTATCCCTGTGTCTCTCTCTCTGTGTCTCTGTGTCTCCCCGCCCCAACATTGGGTATAACATTATAGGTTTTACTAATTAGCATATCTATCAAAGATTCCCCAATGAGAGGCTCAAGTGAGCCCCCCTCCCCAAGGAACCTTCCCCTGGATGGTTCTATCTTGGTTTACAGAATATGTTCTGGAGAGGACCTTGGGGTCTGGGGCACACTGATCCCTAATTACGAAGCTTCTAAAATGTTTAGTCTCTTAGCTTGACAAACAAGTCCAAGAATGTAGGCAAAAAGCACCAGGAATACAGAAGTTGTAAAAAGGTATAACAGGGGTATAAAAGAAAAGGCAAAAATCTTCATGGCATCAATACAAATTCAACATTTGAGTCTCTCAGATTATGTGAGACAGAAAAATAAAATGTGAGTAGTGTTTTCATTGTCTTGCTACATGTCATGTCATGTCATGTCATGTCATGTCTCCTTATTGTGAACTTTTGTCCAATTTGATCTATGCATAGTCACTGGGGGAGAAAGGATGACGGAATACTATTAGTTTTAAGGAACAGATTTTCGGGGACATAGCTTATCTTAGCATTTATTAATATCCTGTTAGAAACTTTCACTTTGAACAGTGGCTTTAGTGAGGAAGAACTATGTTTTGTGCATTGCCAAGAAAGCAACAGTTGCAGTCTTGGAGCATTCATGACAAGGGAAAGAGGGAAAGGATTTCACAATGCATTCTCAAGGCTGGTAATTGGAAAGTTTTATACTCTTTAGCCTTGCCCTCCCACCTCCCTCCAATCACCTCCTTTTCTATTCCTCTTTTGGAGGTTATGGCTAAAATTATCCATATGATTCCTAGGTAAAGTTTCCTCTGTTTGTGTGTTTTCTTGTTTTTTCTTTATTTTATTTTATTTTATTTCATTTCATTTCATTTCATTTCATTTCATTTTATGGAAGAGTGGTTTTGTTTATTCCTTATCAAATGACTAATATACCTCTTCTTTCCTCCCCTCAAACTTTAATTATGTAATCACATGTAAAGACACTGAGGCAAATCTGAGACAACAGAGTAGCCAGGATGAGAGTATATGGGAGTGAGATGAATGCTCTTTTAAGAAAGGTCTATGAATGGCCTCGAAACTAGGTAGGTGTAGGTCTAGATAGTTATAGCTTGTTCAGTCTTCTTAATAAGAAAGAGGAGTGTGAAAAAGTTCTATACACCGGTACAAGGAAAAAGGGTTAAATATGAGAAGAAAATATTTATTGTGAGACAATATTTTACTTACACTGTTAAGATAGTATTATCCTTATGGTACTCTCAAGATGTATTCTCTTTAAAAACCAGTAAGGATATACAGTGCGTAAAAATACTGTAAGGTATATTATTTTAAAATTCACGTTATCCATGGGGATTCAATTTGTTGGAAGGCTTTGATTGCAAGACCATGGACTTGTATTTTTTTGTTTGTTTGAAGTAAGAATTACTTTATCGTTTAAGTAGAAGTAGCATGTTTGAGCCTTGAAAGAATCCTTTTGGGTGTAGTTCTGACTGAACAAATAGGTGTTATGGACAATCTAAACTATAAGACAAGCATCTGAATACTAATTGATATATAATAGCTTTATGTTTCTAACATAAGTTGATATATTTTATTGACTATATTATATAGCACAATGAGATCCCAAATAGCTACATGGGAGAAATGTGTTAAATCTATCATGTTAGAATGACCGTCTAAACCCATATGATAATGTTCTTTCTTTCACATGACTAAACAGCAGGTCAAGGGAGGTGATTCTCCCCTTCTGCTCCACTCTCATGTGACCTGGAATACTGCACCAAGTTCTGGGGGTCCCCAGCACAAGAAAGACATGGGCTTGTTGGAGTGGGTCAAGAAGAGAGCCCCAAAAATGGTCAGAGGGCTGGAACACATCTATGAAGACAGGCTGAGAGAGTTTGGGCTGTTCAGCCTGGAGAAGGCTTTGGGGAGACCGTAATGCAGCTTTTCAATATATAAAGGGAGCTTATAAGAAAAACAGAGACACTTTTTGCCAGTGCCTGTAGCAACAAGATTTCACAGAATATTCTGAATTGGAAGGGACCCACAAGGATCATCGAGTCCAACTCTTACGTGAACAGCTCATACGGGGATCAAAACCACGACTTTGGTGTTATTAACACAAATGGTTTTAAAGAGCTTAAATAAAGTTTAGATATTAGGAAGAAATTCTTCCCTGTGAGGATGGTGAGGCCCTGGCACAGGTTGCCCAGAGAAGCTGTGGATGCCCCATCCCTGTCAGTGTTCAAGACCTAGTTGTATAGGGCTTTGAGCAACCTGGTCTAGTTTCTCTGCCCATGGCAGGGGGGTTGGAACTAGATGATCTTTAAGGTCCCTTCCAACTCAAACCATTCTATGATTCTATGCTATCTAGGCAAAAGCCTAGAATTTGAGTGAATGTCTCTTCTGGAAACAGTTGTTTTGCTGGTGGGCAGAGTCACCACCAAAGACACTAACACCAACTGAAGGAATAAGTATAATTTACTGTAATGCAAAATTGCAAAGAATTACAAAAGGATAATCTAAGCAATGCACCAAATCATTAGCAAATAATTACAAAAGGATAACCAAAGCAATGCATCTAATCATTACTACAAAAGAATGCCTGTAGTCATTAAGAAAGATACATCACCAGTTACCTCAATACTTTACCCCTTCATTCAGATCCACAAACCAGCTGGGGGAAGCTGACTGGAGAAACACACCTGGTGTCTTGGGGTGACTCTATGATGTGTATCCCATATCGCTGTTCTATGCCCAGAAATTAATTTTGTGCCTTTCTATGCCTTTAAACTGAGCTTGAGAGGGGAGAGAGAAAAAAACGAGCAAAACTTTCAAAGCAGTTTTGCAGTTTGTTTTCATGTTTCAAGGACACACAGAGATACAGACTCCTCTCTGCGTTCTGCAGCAGCGGGAGTGGGAGGAAGCACCCTGCTTGCTTTTTTTTCCAGCCAGCTTTCAGACAGTTTTTCAGCTCCTTTTCCTCTGGAGAGTTGAACTTTGTTTTCCTGGGACTCCAATTTTTCCCTTCTTCTCTGCTGGACGGTTTCAACATCAGAATACATTGGGAGGACTTTCCACTGAGGCCTTGGCCCTGGAGGTGGGCCCACCACCACGACCCAGCTCCAAGGAGGGGGAGAGAGAGATCTACGGATGGACTCTGAAATTGTCCCAGGTTTCTCTCAGCAGAGCGAGAGGTTTTATTATTTAGCATTATTATCCTTTTCCTGTGTGTTTGTTAAATAAATAGTTTTTATCTCTTTCACTTTCCTTCGAGGAAAATTTATTTTTTCCCAAACCTGGTGGGGGAGGGCTGGTTGTAACCTGCCTTCTCTCAGAGGATATATTTCCAAATTTGTCCAAACCAGCACACCTGGTAACTGGGAAATTCTGCAGTGCGTCCGCCTTGCAGGCCATGAGGCTTCTGACTTTGCTGTGAGAGGGGTCCTGTTTTTATACTGCTCAATAAACAAGCTACCATAACGTCTAGTGAGGGAACATCTGGTTTCATTCTCCTTTTCGGTTTCTCCCAAAGCCTGGCCAGGGCTCAAGGAGGAACCATGGGAGTTATCTTTGATCCTACACCCCCAAACAAGGCCAGATGTGGCCTTTTCCAGTTTCTAAATATGGAAAGATAAACACATGTTTTGCCAATGAATGAATACATATATCATATTTCTAGAAATACTTCATTAATGAGTGGATACATATAACATTTGATTGGAAGGTTCATCTAGAGGTCAACTTTGGCTCAGGGCCTGTTGTTCAGGCCTTAGTACTTCAACAGTGGCCAAAAATTTGTGAGGGGAAAAAACCATGAAAGTACTAAGAAGCACTTTCTGTTCTTAGTCTCTCATTTAAGATAATATTTAATAATATAAAAAAATGCTACTTGACATAAAAATTGCACTGTAACAGAAGCATACCTATTCCTATGACTTCTGTTTACAATAAAGAGATGCTTATGCTGGCTTTGGTATGATAAAGCAATTAATTTTTAAAGTATTTATACATTTTAAGAAACAAAATTCTTTGCAGTATCCTTTGATTTCCTGGATGGAGGCCCTTAATACAAGTGGGAGGTCAAAAGTTAATGTTACTCTGTCAAAACAGACCTTACAAATGTAAAATATGTGAAATATTAACTCCCCCTTTGGAAAGTGTACTTTTATCTTTTTGCACTTTGGTTTTTAACATATTATTAAAAATTAACAAATTGCATAACATACTGGGTTTTAATTTTCATTTCTGATGTATACAAGCATATATCAAGTATACTTTCCAGATAGTACTTATTTAAAATATTAAATAGAAAATAGAGTATCGAATATTTTATCTACCGTTTATGAAAGAATGATGTACAAAGTTGTATTTCTATGGTAAATGTGTGGGTTTGGTTTTTTCCTAGATATGTTTTGGTACATGATAATTACGTATAATACTAGAAAACATCAAGAAATCCAGACTCGTCCTTTCCAGTTATAATGATTGAAATTCCATTCAATGGAGAAAAATATTAGTGAGGCTGGAGGGGGAAGACAGGACAAATTAGCAGGAGCTGTTGATTCCCATGAGAGTAGAGAGGCCTTAGAGAGAGAGCTTGATAGATTAGAGTACTGGGCAATCGCCAGCCTATTGAAATTCAAGAAGAACAAATGCTGGATTCTGCACCTGGGACAGTGTAATCTTGGGTGTAAATATAGATTGGGGAACAAGAGGCTGGTGTGCAGCCCTGCAGAAAGGGATCTAGGAGTTCTGGTTGATGGTAAACTCAATATAACTCAACATAACTCAACAAAATGCCCTGGTGACCAAATGGGCCAACTATGTCCTGGTGTGCATTAAGCACAGTATAGCTAACTGATCGAAAGAAGTACTTGTACCACCATACTCAGGATTGGTCCAGCCTCACCTTGAGTACTGTGTGCACTTTGGGACTCCACAATATAAGGAGGGCAACAAAGATGGTGAAAGGCCTTGAGGGCATGAATTATGAGGAACAGCTGAGGATACCTAGGTTTGCTCATCTTAGAGAAGAGGAAACTGTGGGGTGACCTCATTGCTGTCTACAACTTCCTCAAGGAGGGCAGCAGAGGGGAGGTGCTGAACTATTCTCTGTTGTGTCTGGTGACAGGACATGTGGGAATGGCTTAAAGCTGCATCAGGGGAAGATATTAGGAAATAGTTTTCACTGACAAGGTGGTCAAGCACTGGAACATGCTTCCCAGGAAAGTGGCCATGGCCCCAAGCCTGTTGGTGTCCGAGAAGCATTTGGACAGTGCTCTTAGGTTAACATTTATGTTGCCCTGTGTGGAGTCAGGAGTTGGACTTGATGATCCTCATGGGTCCCTTCCAATGTAGGTTATTCTATGATTCAAAGCATATTCTGCTTTACCATTTTGTAGTTTCATCTCTGCAGGATGTGTGCCAGGAAAAAATAGTATTAATGCAATAAATTGTGCATAATGTTTGTATATAAGGGGCTACTGCTGCATTTAAGCAACTTGACTACCTTCCTGACTGCTATGAGTGTGCTATCAGTCAATGCTTTGATCTTGTCATAGTGCTAATCATGGAACTTTAAAAGGTAAAAAAAATATAAAAATAGTTTGACTTCAATGCTATAATAATAGTCTTAAACCCCACTATCCACCAGTAATAATGATGTAATCATTGCAGCTTTGCTTAGCTAACCTTGGAGATCCATTAATCCCAACTTTTCCTTGTTTTGTTGTAGCTAATAACACTGCTTTTCTTCCAAGTTATTCTAGTTGTGGGGGAAGTATCTGAGCAAATCCCTAGATATGCATGTATTTCATGTTCTGCCACTACTAAGAAGCTTTATTTTCACCTAAAGAGGATTTATTTTTTACAGAAATATTTGATTTCATAGTTAAAAAAACTTTTTCTGTGTGCTTTTTTTGTGACTAACAGTAGAAAAATATTGGCTTTCTTCCCCTTGATCATAATAATCTAAGAGAAGCTATTAATGTTAAGATTTTGCAAGTTCCTGTATATTGTGCTGAAAATTACATATTCACTTCCTAATAATTTCTGTGCAATCCCATAATTTCTATTAGATATCTAATTCATATTCTTTTGTCCTATTTTAGTGCATTCTGTGATGGAAATTTTCCATTATTTCTTTTTTACTAGGATTACTTTTCACACTTTGCCCCTGTACATAGAATCATGGAATCATTTAGGTTGAAAAAGTCCCTTTATATCATCAAATCCAACCGTTAACCTTAATGCTGCCAAATCCACCACTAATTCATGTCCCTAAGTGCCATGTCTACATATCTTTTAAATCCCTTCAGGGTTGGTAACTCAACTACATGCCTGGACAGCCTGGTCCAATGCTTGATAACCCTTTTGGTGAAGAATTTTTTCCTAATATCCAACCTGAACCTCCCCTGTCACAACTTCAGGTCATTTCCCCTCATCTTATTTGCTTGCTACTTGGGAAAAGACTGACACCAACCTCACTACAACCTCCTTTCAATTAGTTGTAGAAAGCGATAAGGTCAGTCCTCAGCCTCCTTTCCTCAAGACTAAGCAACCCCAGCTCCCTCAGCCACTCCTCATAAGACTTGTACTTCAGACCTTTTCCCAGTTTTGTTGTGCCTCTTTGGACACACTCCAGCACCTTGATGTCTTTCTTGTATATAGGGGTCCAAATCTGAACACAGTAGTTGAGGTGTGGCCTCACCAGTGCCAAGTACAGGGGGACAATAACTTCCTTAGTCCTGCTGCCCACACTATTGCTGACACAAGCCAGGATGCCATTGGACTTCTTGCCTACGTGGGCACATTCTGGCTCATATTCAAAGGCTGTCAACCAGTACCCCCAGGTCCTTTTCCACTGGGCAGCTTTCCAGGCATTCTTTCCAAGCCTATAACGTTGCATGGAGTTGTTATGACTGAAGTGTGGGATGTGACGCTCCATGCAGTTAAGGAGGGCTGGAAATATTTGCTTCACTGTTGCTGCTGGCTTAACCACAAGATCAGTCTGTGGGAAGAAAAAGGATGGTTTAGTGAGCACTGACCTAAGAAGACACGGACTTGAGAAAGCACAGAGAAATTACATTTTTATATATGTATGTCTAGTATTACATTTTCTTTTGCATGTGTGTATGTGTGGCTATATAAAAGACATTGGATCCAGGTCTGTTCCCTTACAGACTTCTAGAAAAGCTGAAGAGAGGAGTAAAAGTAGTTTTAATTCAGCACCATTGCATCACAATCTTTGCAAAATTTAGTATACCTTTAGATCTCCAAATAGAGTTTATTATCAGCCTTAGGCTGACAAAGCCTTAGTACAGTGCCACCCAATTAAAGAATCAGAAAGCTGAATAAGATATAGACTCCTTCAGTTTTATTTTTGCGAATTTTTAAAATTTTGTTTGTCTATATATTGTAATTTTTATAGACTCACAAAGAGTAAATAATATGAAGTACTGTTTTCTCTAATATAGTGCAGATGGCTTTATCAGCATGTTTTCTTTCCAATTGTGTATGATTTTAATTGCTACCTAAACTCCCAGTAAAGAATTTAAAGCTTCAAGTTTTATTTTATTTTAAAACAGAGTAGATAATACAAACATGTTCTTACCATCTCAGTAGCTAAATTTGTATTTTATGATTTTTTTGGAGGAATATGGATTTCCTCTTAAAGAAGCAATATTTTGACCAAAAATGGAAGTTACTTTGTATTCCAATGATTTAGAGATATGTGGAAAATCACGCTGTGAAAGACCAGCATCCACAAAGGAGACAGAGGAGTCCTGCAAGAATCAACTTTATTCGAATAAAGGGAAAGAGTCCACAAGGCCATACCCTCATGGGGTCTCTCTCAAGTTTTTGGAGGATGCAGCCTCCTTTTATCCTAAACTCCCGACTGCATGTTGCCCTCCTCCTTTCCCCATTGGCTGCAGTACTAGGAAGGTACAGACTTCCGGGACTGTCTACTACATATTCTCCCTTTAACATGTATCCCCCCTTCATCATGCATTGTATGACCCTTAAAATTAGCTTTAAGCACACCCTGGGCAAAGAAGTTAATATTCATAAGTCCATTAAGCCTGAGCATTTTCTCCTAAAGTGCAGAAGTTCTGACTGTGCTGGGTTCTGCAACAAACTTGTGCGGCTTGATGTTCGTGAAGACTCCCACACCCATTCTTCCAGAACCTGATTGGTTCTTTCAGATCTAGTAGTTTGTGCAGACATTAACACCCATTTCTCCTATCAGAGAGATTTGGTGCAAATGACTTTTTAATGTGTTAGTTAAAGCAAAGTTTTTAATAAGAGTTAATCCTGTCAAAAATGCATACCATATACTATTCTGTGCTTTATGGGTTCATATTGAACAGACTCTTGTACTAAATGTGTGACATATCTTGTAGGAAAAAAAAGGAAAATATTACAGAATTATTAAAGCAATGTGTGATATGGTGCATTATTTCACTTCATATATATAAGAACATGACTCTATTGGGTAGGTTTCAGAAGAAGGGGAAAAACTGAGATCTGCGGGTAGCCTGAAAGATTTGGTTTTTAGTATGCAGTAGTTTTACATTGCCTAGGTCTGTAATTTTATAAGCTCTTAAAAAAAAGCCATGTTCTCTCCACTCTGGTAGATAACATCCTGGTGGTCAGTTAATGCCCTGCAGAGATGATCTGTGTATTTGGTGCTTTGCTCTTGATCACATCACAGTCTGGGGATCATAGTGAAGGCTGATTGTGGAAGCAGGTTTGGTCTAACCTTTCAACTCTGGAGAAGTTTCATTGCAGCAATAACCATTTGTTTTTCCACAAAAAAATTAAAATAGGCCTGTATATAACATTATGCTTGATTTTGTGGGAATGTGTGTGTAAGGAAGACTTGTGTTTGGTTTATACACGTGGGAGGTAGGGCTGAAGGTTTCAAAACAAAGTCCACAGTGTCACAGTCTCTTTGGATCTCAAATTTTCAGGATGACATACTCTGTGATTTAAACTTTTTATCATGGTCTCAATAAGAAATACAACAAACAGGCTCAATCTCCTTTTGCCCAGACTACTCTATCACGTGAATTCACTTATTCACCATTGAAGTCATAAGGTTTCATAACTTATAGCCCATAACTCTTAATATCGTGCACCTGTTACCAAAAATTGTGTATGGTTAGTCTGTTTCTGAAGGTAGATATTTGTGAAGATGGATTCTAAAATCCATCCCACTATGGTTCCTGTACTGGGGTGTTTCCAAGTTGTTGGGGTCCCTTCCCCCCTGCCATGGAGCCCTGGGAGAGGGGCCCTGGAGGGGAGACACAGGGTTTCCCTGCCCCTGCTCAGCTTCATTCCCCATTGGTTGGTTTGGGTTCCCTGATAACGCCAAGGACCCTCGGGTCCCGTGACTGCAGAGTTCCTGAGCTGAGCCCTGGCCATGCGGCTGGAGAAATAAACACCTCTGAAACATCTGCCACGAATCTGTCCATATATACTTCGTTTCCATGGGACTCCTGGTTTGAAATATGCTTGTTGCAGTAATCCCCGCTGCGACACAAGTCTCATCACGTTTAACTTTTCCCCATAGTTGGGTTCCCAATGGTGAGTCCTTCCACAAGGGACATAATGTTAATATTCCCAGTGTCCATTGCACTCTTGATTCTCCCAAGGCCAAATGTGTGGTCCAGATTCCATTACTTCCCACCCATACTGTGGGTCCTAATGATTTTACTGTGTCCTGCTGACAGTCTATCTCTCTCCAAGTCTTGTTATTTGTTAGGTGAGACCAGGTGTCATTAAGAAAGGTAGAATAATTTCTACAAACACATCCTAACCTTAGAGCTTGAGCCACAGTCATGAGTCGCTGTATCTCAGGATTCCTACTGGTACAAGTGTATACCTGAGTGCAATTCCGCTTTTCTTCACAGAATCACAGAATCACCAGGTTGGAAGAGACCTTCAAGATCACCGAGTCCAATCCATGCCCTAACACCACCTCAACTAAACCATGGCACTGAGTGCCACATCCAATCTTTTTTTAAACACATCCAGGGATGGTGACTTGACCACCTCCCTGGGCAGACAATTCCAGAACTTTATCACTCCTTCAGTAAAAAACTTTTTCCTAACATCCAACCTAAATTTCCCTTGGCGCATCTTAAGTCTTATATCTTTGGATTCTTTTGCCTTGACCTTATTAAATCAGAATATTTTATACTGACCTGTAAGGGGTCTTCTGGGAGGCCTGGATTCCCTTCTCAGTCCAGAACCCACTGAACTGGCTGAATATATTCCCATTGTCCCGTTTGAGGGCTGTTCCATATTTCCAGTATTTGACATCCCCAAGGGGTATTAGTGCAGTCTGTCTGCCAATAAATATTTCCTGAGATTATTTCCAGATCTGGTTTTGAGATATCACAATTCTCAACAGTATCATTCTTATGTGTCCATTGTAAGGAATATTCTCCTTCCATCCCTGTCCAATTTGCATGGGTGCTATTTCCTTCCCATGTGTTCCCAAATTTTTGTCAAATTGCTGACTAAAGCTCCCCATGGAACTGGATTTTCTGTGGAGGTTGGTGTTGGCAAACAAGCTGTTATAGCGGTTACATTCTGTAATCTGCCAAAATCTTGCACTAGCTTTAAGATCACATTTCTCTTCCCAGAGATTAACAACATAGTTTCTATTATTATTATAAATATGCAATTATTTATCATCTTCATTTAGATCCAATAAATAATATCCCCCTAGAAAATCATATCATATACATAAAACAATAGGATTTATATACAAAAAAAACCCTCCATGGTGTTAATTAATCTTGTTTCTGCTGTGTTTAATGTGTGGTTGATTGTTTTACTCACATGTGATGGACCCAGGGTTTGATTCCTTCCACCTTAAGTGCCGTGTAGGTTACCAGGAGGACTTCAAAGAGTCCTTTCCACTTTTCTTTCAAGGGTTCAGAGTTCCAGGTCTTTACATGTATGAAGTCCCCAGGTTGGTATGGGTGAACAGGTGCATCCACAGCAACTGGTCCCAATAGGGTTATAAACCGATGGAGTTCAGCATGAGTTTTTCCTAAAGAAATTAAGTATAGATTTAAATCTGTTTCTCCCTTTGAATGTATTTCTCCAGGAATGGATGGTGTTTGATATGGCTGTCCATACAGCAATTCATAGAGACTTACTTTGGTTTTTGACCTTGGCTGAATTCTGACTCACAAAAGAGTCAGAGGGAGGGCCTGTGGCCATTTTAAGGAAGTTTCTTGACACATTTTGCTAATTTGTCGTTTCAAAGTCTGATTCATCCTTTCCGCTTTCCCACTTCATTGTGGTTGCCAAGGTGTGTGTAAGTCCCATTTTATGCCTAGAATTCTGCTCAGCTGTTGCACCACATCTGCTATAAAATGTGGACCTCTGAGGACATCCCAAGTGGTACCCCAAATCTCAGTATGATTTCTTTAAGCATGATTTTTACCACTTCCCTAGCTTTATTGGTGTGACAGGGAAAGGCTTCTGGCCATCTGGAAAAAGCATCTACCAATTCCAAAAGATACCTGTACCCATTTTGTCTGGGTAATTCAGAGAAATCTATTTACCAGTAATCTCCAGGTGAATTTCCCTGTTTAGTTGTTCCAGGAGGTGGCCTCTTCCTATATATGGGATTGTTTTTTAAACAAATTGGACATTTCACTAGGATTGATTTTGCTATTTCAGTTATTCCTACGCTGAGTACAGAGCTTTGGAGACTAGATATCATGGACTCAATTCCCCGATGGGTTTTGTTGTGTTCTTTTTCCATTATTTTCCTCATTACAGAAGTTGGAACTATAACCTGTTGGCTGTCTGTTACCCACCATCGCTTCTGATTCTCAGTGGCTTTTAATGTGTTTGCTAAGCACTGATCCGCACTGTCATAATTAGGCTTAAATTCAGATATTTCAGTTTCTCTTTGTGGTATTAACGCTAGGATGCCATTTTCAGCTACTCCTCAAGCTGCTTTATCTGACAATTGGTTTCCCACAATAACATTAGCTTGCCCAGGTTGATGTGCTTTGCAATGCATCACTGCCACCTCTTTTGGTTTTTAAATTTCTTCCAAAAGTTGTAAAATTTCTTCTTTGTGTTTAATGGCTGATCCTTGAGCTGATAGCAGTTCCCTTTCCTTCCATATAGCTCCTTGGGCATGAATTACACCAAATGCATACCTAGAATCAGTCCAAATATTCACCCTTTTGCCCGTTGCCAAATTCAAAGCTTGTTTTAGTTCTGTTATTTCTGCCTTTTGTGCTGATGTGTTAATTGGTAAAGATAGAGCTTCTAATACTTCAGCAGTGGTTACCACTGTATCCTGGCATCCGTTTTCCATCCTTCACGAAACTGCTCCCATCTGTGAATAATTCTAAATCAGGATTCTCTATTGGATCGTCTTGCAAATCAGTTCTGCTGAAATATACCTGTTCGATAGTTTGGAGACAATGATGTGCCAGGGCTCCCTCATCCACTGCCTTTGGATCAAGGAACATGATTGGATTCGTGGCTGTTGTCGTCTTCAATTCCACATCATCCTGTTCCAAAAGCGCAACTTGGTATTTGAGCATCCTGCTGGGAGATAGCCAATATCCCCCCCCGCCTTTTACTCTAATACGGATATCACCATGTAAGGGACAAAAACAGTTATGTGTTGTCCAGTCGTGAGCTTCCTGACCTCTTGGATCAGTAGAACAGTTGCAGTGACCACTCGCAAGCATCCTGGCCATCCTTTGCTCACGTTGTCCAGTTGTTTGAAGAAATAGCCCACAGGTCTCTTCCAGGTTCCCAGCTTCTGTATCAGGACCCCAGGGCTAAATGTTGCCTCTCATGTACAAACAGTTCAAAGGGCTTGGTTAAGTCAGGAAGCCGTAATGCAGGTGCTGTCATTAATGCCTTTTTCAGTTTTTGGAAGGCAGTTTGGCACTCAGGAGTCCACACCAATTGTCCTTTCTTTGTTTCTTTTAGGGATTCATAGAGGGGCTTCACTAGAAGTCCATAGTTTAATATCCACAACTGGCACCACCCGACCACTCCCAGAAAGCCTAGTAATTCTCGTATATTCCCAGGTTCTGGAGTTTGGCAGATTGCTTCCTTTTTGTCAAGGCCAAGAATTTTCTACCCTTGAGTGATCTCGAAGCCCAAATAGTTCACAGTTGTCTTTCCTATTTGAGCTTTTCTTTTAGTTACTCTGTAACCATTCTGTCCCAGAAAGTTCAACAGACTTATGGTCATTTGTAGGCATTGGTTTTGGGTCTCCGCTGCCAGCAGAATGTCGTCCACATACTGTAAAACTGTTATTTTTCTTCCATTGTTCTAATTCTTTTGCTAGTTGATTTCCAAATATTGTTGGACTATTTTTAAATCCCTGCAGTAGGACGGTCCAGGTTAACTGAACTTTGCATCCAGAGGTGGGACTTTCATATTCAAAAGCAAATTATTGCTTGACTATTTTCCTCCAAGGCTATGCAGAAAAAGGCATCCTTAAGATCAATCACTGTAAACCATTTATATTCCCCTTTTAGTTCTGTCAAAAGTGTGTACGGATTAGCTACTACTGGATGAATATCTGGTATTATTTTATTAATGGCCCTTAAATCTTGCACTAACCTATATTCCCCATTTTGCTTTTTAATTGGTAATATTGGTGTGTTATATTCTGATTCACATTCCTTCAATAACCCATATTCTAAAAAATTTTTCTGTAAGTTTTTCCAGCCCCTTCCTTGTCTCCCAATTAATAGGATATTATTTTTGCCTTACCAGTTTAGCTTCAGGTTTGAGAGTAATCCTCACTGGTTTGGCCACTTTTGATTGTCCAGGCATTTCAGTGGCCCATACCAACGGGGTCACAGCATTCTCTACCTCCTCTGGTATTTTTCCCAATTCATTTGACTCCTGTAACATAAAAATCCTTGCCTCAATGGCTTTTGATTCTGGTATTTAAATTTGTATTTCCCCATCCTGAAAAATTATTTGAGCATCCAGTTTTCCCAATAAATCTCTCCCAGCAAGGGGACTGGGAATTTAGGCTTATATAGAAACTGGTGAGTAATCCAATTCTTTCCTAATTTAAATTTCATGGGTTGTAAAAAGGACCGAGTTTTGCTTTTCCCTGTAGCACCAATTTACATGTACCACATTCCTACTAAGTTTCCCTTTGTGTGTATTCTATACAGAATAAGTTGCTCCGGTGTCCATCAAAAATTCCACTTCTTCTTTCCCCAGCCTCAATGTAACCAGGGGTTCAGCTGGGGTAGAATCCCCCGGTCCCCTTCAATCTTCATCTTCTAATGTAACAGCCTGTAAGACCAGGTCCAGCTTTCCAGCCTGTGGGCATTCTTGCTTCTGTTACAATCCAGTTTAACCCCAGAAGAGCAAAGAAAGCTAAGTCTCTGTGTATAAAATGGAAAGAACTTTGAAGGTTCAAAGTATTCCCAAAAACGAGATTAAAACCAAATGAGATTAGATGTTAGTGCCAAAAAATCGATATATTTTTATTTAATAGTAAGAGAGGCAAAGAGAAAAAAAGAGAAAAGTTAGAAAAAGCCAAGGTTACTTTAAAAAGCATAGGATAGGTCACCACCACACTGTGCTACTTTTGTTGCTGCTGAGATGGGGTGGGGGGAGCAGAGCAGTTTTGCCCTTTTTTTTTCTGCTGTTTGAAGCATCTTATATGCCTTCTCCTATCTCTGGAGCAGTTTGGCTGGAATGCGGTGGCCCGTCCTCCCAGATGCAGGCGCGGTGCCCAGTTGCTGCAGCTGAACTTTGGTCCACTTGCGGTGCTTTTGCCACGGGACGCAGGATCAGGGGTAGGGGTTTCACAACTCACTCGGGATTTCGGTCCAGGGGTGCAGGATTGGGGGGTTCTCCCTAGGTGGGTGGCGTCAGCTCCCGGAGGCATCAGGGTGTCTCGTGGCAGGCGGTGGTAGTGGGGGGCAGAGGAAAGGCAAAGGTCAGGGATTCTGCCCCTTGCTTTCCCCTCCACATTTTGCACCAGTTTTGCCTTCCTTTTTATGGGCCTGAAGGTGGGCTACTCACGGCCCATACCGCACGTAGTTTTCAGGTGTTCAAAAGTGATTATGATAAGTAGTCATAATGACGGAGCACTTTTTGAAGCCTTTCTCTTATTACCAGGCTCTTAAAGCTTCCAATGCCCCTTTTCCTTGCAGATTGCACACTGGTTTTCCCCTAACCGTTGTCAGGGAAACGGTGGGAGCCTCCCACCTCCCCTTCCCCTTGTTCCTCCCACCTGACCTCCCCTCTTGGCTGGTCCCTTAGTACCCTCTACAGGTCCCTTAGCCACCCCCAGAGTCACAAGCAGTTTGTCATGTCTCTTGTTTTCTCTTCTAGCCTGCCATAGTTCTTTTTCCCTATCCCTGTTGTGATATGCTTTCCACACTTCATCTAACAATTTTCCTAAGTCACAGGACTCCTCTCCTTCCAGTTTCTGGAGTTTCTTTCTAATATCAAGGGCAGACTGCCCAATAAAGGTAGTTGCTAACTGTACAGTCTCCTGGATTCTCAGGATCCAGATTAGTATATTTTCTGGCAGTCACCTTCAGTCGTTTCATGAAAGCTGTGGGGTATTCAGTACTGTCCTGCTTTACCTCATACAGTTTTGACCAGTACATGGCTTTCGGTATAGCATGCTTTACACCAAACAATATCCATCTCTGATATCTTGTTAAACGATCTTGGAGCCCCGGTAAATTAGGGTTCCACCTTGGATCTGTTAAAGGAAAATTCTGATCTACAGCTCCTTCTAAGTCTCCATTAGCATGTGCCCCCTCCACCTGGTTTCTGGCCATGGTCAACACCATCCTTTTTTCTGTGCTATCCAACAACGTATCCAACATCACTTGTATATCATTCCAGTCAGGATCCTGAGTCCTAATTATGGTTTTGAATACTTTAGCAACTCTATCTGGATCCTCTCTATAAACTCCTGCTGCATTTTTCCATGACATTAAAACCACAATTTAAAATGGGGTCTTTACTGTTACTGGACCATGATTCCCAACCACCTGCCCGAGGGGAGCCACCAGAATTCCCCAGCATTCCCCCCAACATCTCCTTTCCACCTTCTAGGGTGTCTCACAATCGGGCTAAAATCCTCCCATCCCCTAAAGCGATCCCCTAAAGCGTTCTCTCCATTCCAGTCCACTCTCTCATGACCTACCTATTCGTCTAGCTGCATTCCCCACCAATTCATCATTCACCCCACCCCCTCTTTGCTTCGGAGCAACCATCAGCTCTAAATCATCCTCATCCTCTCTTCCACACTTTAAGCACCTCTGCCCTAGGCTGCACACAGAACACCACCTTTTCAACCCTTTGCCATTCTTTTCCTTTTCAAGCGCTAAAATTAATGGATCTTGCAGGGTCCTCCCACATTTCTTTTGCCACTCCGGATGATTTCTTAGGGTGAAAAACAAGTCAACATAAGGAACTTCATCCCACTTATTTTCCCTTCTACAAAACAACATTAATTGCAATATGGTGTTATACTGTAAGGTTCCATCCTCAGGCCACTTTTCTTGATCTTCCAGTGTGTCAAGTGGCCACCATTGATTACAAAATTTTATAAGTTTTTCACGCGTGAGGGGATCACCCCCAATTTGTTTCCAATGTTTCAAGATACATCCCAGCAGTGACACCTGTGATACCCCTTTTGAGGTTTTGTTTTCCATTATAACAAATTACTGTTTAGGAGCTCCTTAGAAGGGACTCTAACCCTTCCCTTTTCTCATCTTAGGTACCTTTAAACCAAACCCTGCGTAGCTTGCTGCGCCTTACAGGTAGGCTAACAGTTAACACCTTTAGAGTAAAGAATGCCTTTATCTTACCAGGGGTCTTGCTCCAATTTCCTTCAGACCAGGGATTGAAGGTTCTCCCCAAGAATCCCTTAGTGCCAGCTGGATGTCCTGTGATCCCTCGGATCTGTTGAAATTCAAGAGTCCATCCCATCTGGGTCACCAAAACTGTTACCAAAAATTTGATAAAATAAAAACTCCTTAACACCAGCATAGCATTAAGAAGTAGGCATTCTTTATTTGGCCAGATGCATGGGGGGATAGCTCCTCCCAAAGCCATGCATGCTGAGTACAGGAAAGTTTCTGTTTATATACTGTATTTTGCATACATATTCATTGATTGTCCTGTACTAAACATACATATGATAATCATTTCCCTGAATTCATGAACATATTTCCCCTCTTCTGTCCTGGGGTCTTTCTGGTGGTCCCTGGTGGTCATAGACCCCAATGTTCCAGGTGACCTGGCTGAGTTGGCAGGACACTGAGGCTGGTAAACTTCCAGTTCTCCTTCTTACACAATGGGCATTGTGCAGTTTCCATAGGCCAGTAGTTTTGGAGAACAAGCATTGTGTTAGCTCACCAGGTGTAGGCCATTTATCATCTGGTAACACACCTATGAGGAAAAGAAAAGAATTAGTTACCTAGCCGACAGTGACAATGCTCATCCTTCCTCTTCCATCACGGTGCAGGCATCTCCTGTATCACACCAGGAAGCATGAAAGACTCAGCAGTCCAACTGCTGTTGGATCTACTTCAAAAGTTTTTTGGGTAAGCTGATGTTCTATACTCTTCAGCTTGGAGATTTGGTCTATACCATTTCCATAATTTAGCACGTTCTGACAAGACTGCCAAACAAGATAGCAGCTCCTGGTGATGCCTTAAGAGGCCTCCTAGAAACAGAGACTAGACAGGAGTAAGAGAATAAAAGTAGGTATTTATTTGAAAGGCCTTCAAAGGTACCCCCTGGGGAGCCAGAGGCTATTGCCAAGATGGATCCCAAGATAGACGACAGGTCACGAGTTCTTCACACTTTTATAGGTTTGGTTCATTTGCATATCAGGGTTAATTCTCTAATTAAAGCTTCAGTTTAATGATGTAATTTCCCCTCCGCTTGCCCCCTTAGAGGCTCTTTGGTTTATACTTTTTGGGTCTAGGACAGTCTAGGTGTCCTTGGAGAGCAGGCCTGGAGAGGCTTTGTTATGTCTACCTAGCACGAGAGAGCAGAAATTAACAGGCTACAAGAAACTTCAGAGTTACACACTAAGCAGTACAGGATTTGAAATATATAAAAGTTAAAACCTAAGGCATCATTTCAAACAACAATTTGCAGGTGATAATGGTTTTATAATGGTCCTTTAGCTTTTTTTGGCTACCTGTCCTGCCTACATAGTGCTTGACTGACCTAATGGCACTGCTCCTAGCATACATCAGGCCTTAGCATGAGCTGTGATAGGCAAAAATTTAGGCAGGAGTTGAATTAACAGTCACACACAGTAAAGACAAAATCTTGTAGAGACTTCAAGGTTAGATTTTGAGGTGTACTACCTGAAAGACTTAAGAGTTGCAAGCACAGAATCATGCTTTAACCTTGCATTGCACTGCTTGTGGAATACACTACTCTGAGACACCTGAAACATCATGTAAAGCATAAGGCTTTCTTTGTCCTGGGAGCCAAATATTATATCATAAGGCCTGAAAGCTTTATAAAAATGATCAAAATAAAATCTAGACTGAAAGGCTAAGTATTGCATGCATTTAAATGCATTGCATTTCTTAGGGAGCTAAATAGGTGAACATACAGCATTCATATGGCTGTGCAACTCTTTTAAATTTCAATTCCTTCTTATAAAGTATTCATATGATTTGCTTGCTTAGGTAAGCTCTGCTAATCACAGAGAGACTGAATTTTGCCAAAGGAAAAAATGCTGATATATTTTGTGCAAAATTCAAAACAAGCAAATCTTAACTTTAAATTATTAAACATGCAGAATATTAATTTATTAGTTATTTATGCTTCGTGTAAAGTACAAAGACACAAAGAAATTTAAAGGAAGTAATGACTCTCCATTAACAAATACGAGCCAAATTTTACTTAAAGCTGATTTTATATATTTGTGAGGTTGAAGTTTTCACAACTCTAATTGTTATATTATTTGGTTTTCTAACAAATTTATGTATTGGTTGTATATTGATGCTTACCATAATGTTCTGAAAGTTGGCCATGCAAGCTGATTTTTGTTCTTACTCTATGATTTTTTGTGATAGAACATCTCATAGTAATTCCCTATAGTTGAGAACTATATCTTTGGGAATGGAAATTTATGCTTATAATTTTAAATACACCGTGGTGTATTCTAGATTTTTTTGGAGAGTATATTTTATTTTAGTTATTAACTCATTGCTATTTTTTTCTGCTTCTATTTTGTCTTCAAAATAAAAGTTTTAATTCAATGTTGCTTCAGTTGTTATTGTGTTACTGCTGTCTTTATATTGAACTGATCCCTGTAGCAAGCACCTTGCAAGCACCATAACCACTTGACAGTGTTCTGCCCTGCACTGAACAAGCTGCCCACTTTGTGCAGAAAAGTCATGTTTGTGTCCATTGGCTGAAGTATATTCTTATTTGTCTTGCAGGCACAGGAGAGAGTGGCAAAAGCACATTCATCAAACAGATGAGAATCATTCATGGATCAGGTTACTCTGATGAAGACAAAAGGGGCTTTACAAAATTGGTGTACCAGAATATATTTACAGCAATGCAGGCCATGATCAGAGCCATGGATACCCTCAAAATCCCATACAAGTACGACCATAATAAGGTGAGATTTTTGTTTATTTCCATAGCTGAAATTTTTCCTCTTCTATCTTTAGGAAATGTACTGAAGGTTTCTAAAAATTATAAATCACAAATTATATTCTACCTAAAGTTTAGAAGAAAAGGGCTTCTTCCAGTCGTGCCTCTAGTTCTCTGCCCTTTTCACTGCTCTGACAACGAGGTGCTGTTCTTATCAAGATGTTTGCAGGGTTTGTCATAGCAAGAGGGTAGAGGGCAGACTGCTGTTTGCCTGTGACTTTAATTATCTTTTTTCCTTTCCTCACAGCTTATGTTCTGGGCAAAGCAGTTAAATAATTTTTCTGGTTTGTACCAGTACTACTTAAGGTTTTCCATCAATATTATGTGGAGGAAAAAAAAATATTGGAAAAATAGGTGGGAATATCTTCGTGTGTGTAAGTATATTATGAAATAAAACTTTTGATACAAGGCCTTAGAATAAGCAAATTTTTTTGAAAGTGATGACATCATTGAAACTTAGAAAGAAAATACATTTAAAGCATTTTGTAAGGTTTATCTTTGATTAACCTGACTTCTTTCAATTTTTGTTCCATTCAGAAATTTTCCATTTAAAATCAAATGTATAACTGGTATAACTAGTATTAAAAAGGAAATTTGCATGTGTATTTCAGCTCCATGTTTTTGCTGTACATAAAGCACTGAATTTCCTAACAAGGTGACTTGAAAACTTAGTTCATTGTGAAGCGCACTTTTTTTTTCAGAATCGGTACTGACGGTCATTTTGCTGTAGTATATGAAAGTCCTAATCATAAATCAGTAAATTATTCTTGTATTATACTGCAAAGTATATATTCTACAGTTATTGTTCAAATTGAATGTTGAATTTTATAGGCTGTTTTTATATAGTTGTAGTGAATTAGATGTATCATAGCTGTATATGTGTGGCCAGACCTTTCTAATTAGAGCTGTTCATTTCTCGATATAAAAATAACTTGACTTAAAGTAAGTGAGTCTATCTTTGCACTCACCTCCTTCACTAGATGCAATTCCTTCAAAAACTTGGGGATTTTTTTAATTCAAGGAAATTAAAAATGCAAACTTATCTCTCCTCCTCCCGCCTTTTTTTTCTCCATTGAGAAAGTAAATTTATTAGCCTTGCAACCTAAAAAACAAAAAAAAAAATTGAATCTCATATCAAAAAATTTGGTCTCTAGAGAATATCTCAAAGTTCGAGTAACAGCATATTTTTAGCACAGTACTTGTCTTGCACAATAGCTTAGAAAACTACAGCTCAAGCTGATGTTTGTGTGGCTGAGCCTAAAGAAAAGAGTGAAGTGACACGTATCAAATTCAAAAAGTCCAGTTAAGTAGACAGTTGTGATGTTTGCACAGTGTAAAAAAATGACATCCAGGCTGGATTATTTTAATATCAGTGTAGGAAGAGGCATGTTGTAAGTTAAGGAAGTTAGTTCTTCTAGTGCTGTGTTGGCTTCATAGTCACGGATATAATTAAAGAGGCAGAGTCTGAAATTCATTGTCCTATATTATAATAATCTAGGAACTTTGAAATATTTATTATCAGAATAGTGAAAGTAAATTGAGAAATGTAAACATTACCGTTTACATTGTAATGTCTCAAAACTGATGGTAAGGCATTGTATCATACTTCATCACTTTTCATCACACTTTTTTGTCTTGTCAATTTCAGAATATGAGCTCTACTGAGGTTTAAGATAATAGGTGAGGGTTATCTCTTAGGGATGTGACACAGGAAATGGTTGCTTATGGACTGGGTTTTTAGTTTCCATTTGAGTAAACTGTTACTGTGTTTCCATTTTTTTTTAACCAGAAATTTTGAATTTTTTATATGCATCTTGAATTTTGAAGAAGCAGTTTATAAAATACTGAAAAGCCTTAGGTGGGGTTTCTCTGTCCTGTTTTTTTACAGAAATGGACTTGAGCAATTCTCAAAATTGCCTGTCTACAAAGTTTTTGTGAATGTACAATAGTAACTCGTGCAACCATTGATATTCAAATTCAATTTTAAAAAATCTTATATTTATTTTAAAATATTTTTAATTGTATTTTTAGAAATCTGACCTGTGTATTTATGTTCCTGTCAATCCTTTCAAATTCTGAATTAAAACATTAATTTTTTTATCTTCTGACATTCCCAGTGTTGTCCATAGTGGCTTAGAAGTCATTGCTCCAGGTAATGTAGTCCCCCATTTCTCCTTTTCTATCTTTCTTCATGTCTAATATTGCTGAAGGAAGGCTTTTTAGTTTTCCTCTCCTGTTGTTACAGAACTTTTACTAAAAAAATGTACTACTGTACTAAAGAACTACTACCACTTTTACCCATTATTGTTCCCTTTCAATGTAATTTCCAGAAGACAGTTGCCTCTTCTTACGGACTGTCAGGAAGATGTCACTCAGCAGTGGTTATCAGGCAGAAAGTCTTATTTGAATCCATATCCATGATTTCCCATGAGACTTCTTAAATATTTATAACAAGATACCTAATGTAAGATAGAACAGGTTACAAGAAACTATAGGGACCGAAAACATAAAATAATGTCTTATTGTAGACCAAGAATTTTGCTGTAAGTTGTTTCCATTGCTGAAGTTGTTTCTTTATTTAAGCCTATTTCCCTATAGGAAATGTTTAAAAAATAAAATAAGCAGGTATGGGAAAATGGTTTTAAATTCCAAAATCTTACTGAAATTGTCTTCAAGGCCAAGTTTACTTTATTAATAGCTCCACACCCCCACTCCCCCCCACCCCCATTGAAGTAATCTACTGTAACAAACACACACAAAAGTAAGATATCAGGATCAGGTATGGAGTCAAATTACATCAATTCTCATCTCAAGTAGTGGAGTCTTAAAAGTTTTGGATCTCTTCAGTGAAATTTCATGTTGAACAACAAAGTAGTAATTTCACATGACATTTTTTTTCCCTGGTTAAAGTAGGTATAAAGTCTAAACATTAGAGTTATGTGAACAACATAGGTTGGAGAAAAGGACCTCCCTCATATACCTTACCTGATATTCAGAGTACGAAGGATTGAATCCCAAGCATTAGCATGCAAGCTGTGTGTGAGATGCATTGACTCTCAGATGGTGCAGAATCTGAAGGATTTATGGCCTTCTTAAAAAAGAATTATTATATTCTTGGGATGTTGAAATGAAATGCTTTTAAAGAATAGCTTATTGGTCTGGAATACACATAATAAAAAACTGAACTGTGCCATCTTTGTAAAAAGTATTCTTCAGTGTCTCAAAGCTGAAGCAGAGAGCTTAAAAGCAGGTTACAGGAAAAAGGGATTTATACTAGTCATGTTAGTTAGTACTCCTAGTATTCTCAGTTGTCTTCCTCCAGACACACAAAACTAAAGAAAAATTACCCAGTAAATAAAAGTGTTGCAGTCAGTTAAATGCCTCTAATACTGTGAAGCTACTGATGCAATTTTTTTCCACAAGAAATAGACTACCTAAGAGCAAGCCACTATGGAAAAGAGTGTAGTAAGATTTCAAGTATTGTAATCAATTACATCTATTCAGATAAAGAAATTAAAGATTACTTTTTTCGTTCATGAGTCTTGCTTGACATGAGGTAAAAACTGGCTCCCCAATAGCTTTACATTTCCTGCCATGAGGATTTGCATCAAAGAGCTTTAGGGGCTTCAGTAAAGCCATGAACATTTTTTTCTTCAGTGCTTCATAAAGAATGAACTTACACAATCCAAAACAGAACTCAGTCTCCCCCTAACTGCTTTTCTTTTTAGCTGTCTTCCTCAGTCACTTCTCTCTTGCCTAGATGGCCTCTCTCCAGTTTTATTTTACATTTGACCTTATAAAGTTTTTATCTGTTTACCTGTGACCATATTGTCCTACTCTCTACTGTTTTCATTTTTTATTACATTTAAAGCAAAAATTTTTTTTTAAGTCATTGCTTACTTCCCTTTTTTGTTTACCTTTTGGTTAGAGCTGAAATTTCTTGCATTTGCCTGAATTGCTCCAATGATTTTGTAAATTGTTTCCATCTATTATATTCTTCTTTACTATTTCATATTTTATCTCAACAGAAGTGACTTTTAGATTATATTTTTTCCAAGTGTAGGAAAAATGATTGTCTATCAGAGGTAAAATAGGTTAGCAGAGTCACTCAAAGAACTGAGAATATCTTTTGTTCACATTTTAAAACAGCTGCAAGCCCACAAAATTAAATGAATTAATCACACTGAAGTTCGTGCATGTGCTAACATTTAATTTTGAAATGAATAGGACCTAGATTATTTAATATATATGCCAGATATAGAATACTGTAGGCATAAATTTGAAAACTCAAATTTCAGTGCATTAAAATTTCTTCATTTCGTCTTTTATATTTTAAGAGAAGCACTTTATCTTTTTTGCAACATAATATTTTAAGTGATTAACTACCCTTTTCTAATGGGAAATGAGAAGTCAAATACAAAAACATGTGTGGGGTGTGGTGTCCATGTTTTACCTTTCCAATTCCACCATTTTACTCCTAGTAGAGAGAATGGCTGGTTAAAATGCTTGCTTACAGATTCTTGTAGATTTTGTGATGGCTCCTGCAGATGTTAAAGGTTGATAATTATACAAGATGTTTCTAGCTTTTTTTTTTGTCATTGTTTCTTTTTTATAAGTATTCTTTCTCTTTTACTTTAGATATGTTTGCCACAGTTATTTTTCTTATTGAGTGTCTGAAAAGAAACATTCATGTGACCATGCATTCTGACAATAAAAATGTGAAATATTCTCAGGGAAGCTTTTGAATGTAATAGAGGTCTGGAGTTTATTTTAAGGTAATGAGTAAGATGTTACAGTCTTGAAATGATTCTGATTTCTTTCCTTTATTAGCAGTAGTTTAATAGCTATATGGGTATTTATATTATATATAATTTTTTCTTAGAGCAAAATATTTGTTAACTTCCTAATTAGTTCATTCATTTGTACATATTTTGTGTTTACATAATCCAGCATTCAATTTTGAAATAATTTCAGATTGAAATATTGTCTTAAATTCTCTGAAACTTTGGAAAATATTTTCTACCCCCAGTAAACATTTTTTGGGAAACTGACTGATACAGTTATGTTCCATTTATGTTTTGTGAAATTACTAAAAGCTTTTCAGTCTCATGTCTTCATTGTTCATTTCTACTAACTCACAAGATTCGCTTGAAATAAGATTTACTGCCATGAATTAAGAAACTGTCAGCTAAAATGGGCCATTTGTCTGAAGATTTTGTTGGTCTCTCTTTTTTAGTTTGTACTTCCTATGTGGTAAAAGTTGTAATGTCTGAAATACAAGAAAGCTTCCTCTTATTATACAGTTCAGGTTTGGTTTAGAAAATTGACTGTTAAGCAAATTAGTTGTGGGGTTTTTTAAAATATTAGAAATTAACCAGGCCTTTTTTTAATCAAGTGTTTGGTTTTTTTATTATTGGTGGCAGTACTAGTAGTTTTATATTTAGTGGGATGCATTGCCTGATAAAGGTATTCCCATAATTACTTTGATTGTTGAATTTTTTCTTGCATCTTTTTCTCCCTGGTTAAAGTAGGTATAAAATCTAAACATTAGAGTTTATAACATATTCACACTATGCAATTCTGATCACATGCCTACCTGATTTCAGAATATGGACCTATGTACCTCCATTCTTACAACAAAGTGAATACAAAATCTAACTTTAGGTGACTACCTAAAGGTGAGGCATGAGACAAAGGACCAGTATTTTATTTCTGGAACAGGAGGTGGGCAAAAAAAAAAAAAAAGGAAAAATCTTAGGTATGATTATTGGTGTTAATTTTGTTTTTACAATATGCTTTCCCAGAAACAAATGACAAAGCCTCTGTTGCATGCCTCAATTTTGGAAAAAAAGTATATACATTTTGACTGGTTTCTGTAGATTATTTATTATTATGGTGGACCTAAGATATTGGATAAGAAGAAAATGATTTGTTATGAGCAAGTGGCTTCTGTGAACAGTCTTCAGTTTGACAAAACAGAGCTTAGTATTGGGTTGGAAGGGTAACTGAGACAGTTGCTTTGAATCCCTTCTTTCACTTCTCTAATTCTCATGTGCATTAGAGTTCATGAAATGTATGCCTTGGCTGAGGTAAGTAATACTGTGAAAAAAATGTTATGATTAAGGTATTTTCATGCTAATTAAGTTTGTTTCAGGTTGATGACTTTGCATTTTTCTTCATGTGGCCAATAGGGCAGAGTTTAAATTTGGCTTATTTTGTTTTAGTTAACCTTGTTAGCTAATTTGTATACAGTGTAGCTATAGATTGCATGTACATGCTTTGCAAATTTGGAGTTTTTCTTGAATATTTTCAAAAGGTAACTTATGTGACAAGTAGTTTGTTTGAAAATGTTCCTCTATTTTTAGATTTTATTTTCTTTAATAAGCTATGACCCTTGTTTTGAGAACATATGCACTCAGTATGTATTGTTGCTGTACAAGCAGATAAATGAGCACTCTTGGGGTGTGCATATGTTCTTTGCATCTTGCTTCAGTCCTTATCCAGCTATTTTTTTTGGACCAGAGAACCAAGTGCTGTCAATTGTACAGGTTATACAAAAAAGTAATGTATGAACCCAGAGTGCAGAGAATATTTCTCTGCCTGTTTTGAAGGATTCTAACCCCCTGGACAACATTGTTTTCGACCTTCGTCCTTGGAGAAAATTGCCTACCCTCTGGGAAGAATTAGAATCTACACTGGTGTGAACTAGGTGATAAAATATTATGTAAGATTGTCACAGGGTGAAAAATTCAGAAGATTTGGGTTTGTTAATATAGTAAATAGATAAAAGCAAAAAACTTCAAAATGGAGGATTGTTGTTCTCCAGACCTTCTTCTTCTTCTTCTTCTACTACTCCATATTCTGCAGTAGAAGTAGTTTGGGATGATTGGATAAAGAATTCCGCAGTTCCTGTCTACGTGACTAGATGATTTCTTATACATTGGTGGAAAAGTAAAAATAATGTACGCTTTTAGTGACCTTTGGTTAATTTACCTTTAGAAAGGCTGTGTAATCTTGATAATTTGGCATTCTCCTGCATTCTCTGCTCTGTGCTATGTCTGGGTCACGTTAAGTGGCTCTATTTCTCTGATAAGACTTAATAAACAAACAACTATCTGAAAGCAGAGAAGGCTGAAAGTCCCGTTCGTCTCTCGGACTCCTGGCAAAGACTCTAAAATTCTCCCCCATCAGGTGAGGCATAATTACAGCACAGATAGTGTCAAGTAACTGTCACTGGAGCATAAAAGAAGTCTTGGGCACACTTGTTTCCTTTCTGGACTTTGGTGCAACTTTATACTGGGTGGAGACAGAATGGAAACATGTCCTGGAGTAAAGAGGTATTAACACTGCAGTTGTGTAACCTTGGTGAATCCCATAACAGTCTTTGGGGTGCCAATTGCACCACTTCATGACTATTTTTATGTTTTTATTTCTGTTTATTCAAAAAAAGGAAAACACAGAGATCAAAATTATTGACATTGGATTTAGTTTGGTCATATTTTTCTTACCTAGTCTATATCTATTTGTAATCTACAGAGGGTTTGCTGTGTATGTTGTAGAAAAGAAGCACCACCTTGACTTTGGAAAGTCTGACAGCAAACTTTTTTCTAACTGTACCATTTATAGGGCCACACTGTCATTTTACATTTGTTAAGAGGTTTAGAACAAAACTGAAATCAAATTTTTGTGTGTTCATTTCTATTAATGTGTTTGTTTAATTATTTTTGTGGTAGCCCAGTAGTTTATTCTTGTAATGGGTTTGCACGGCAAGGTTTTGGTAGGGGGGAGGTACAGGCGTGGCTTTTGTGAGAAGCTGCCAGGAGCTTCCCCTATGTTTGATAGAGCCAATGCCAGCTAGCTTCAAGAGAAACCCGTTGATGGCCAAGGCCGAGCCCATCAGTGATGGTGGTACCACCTCTGGGATAAAATATTTAAGCAGGGAAAAAAACCTGTGCAACAGCAACTGCAGCCAGAGAGAGGAATGAGAATATGTGAGAGAAACAACTCTGCAGGCCCCCAGATCAGTGGAGAAGGAGGGGCAGGAAGCACATCAGGCGCCGGAGCTGACAGTCCCCTGCAGCCCATGGTGCAAGACCACGGTGAGGCAGCTGTGCCCCTGCAGCCCAGGGAGGTCAATGGGGAAGCAGAGATCCACCTACAGCCTGTGGAGGAGACCCACACTGGAGCAGGTGGATGCTTGAAGGAGTCTGTAACCCTGTGGGAAGCCTGCGCTGGAGCAGGGTCCTTGCAGGACCTGTGGAGAGAGGAGCCCACACTGGAGCATATTTGCTGGCAGGACTTGTGACCCTCGTGGAGGACTCATGCTGGAGCAGTCTGTTTCTGAAGGACTGCACCCCGTGGAAGGGACCCGCACTGAAGCAGGTGGATGCCTAAAGGAGGCTGTGACCGCGTGGGAAGCCTGTGCTGGAGCAGGGTCCTGGCAGCACCTATGGACCTGTGGAGAGGAGCCCATGCTGGAGCAGGTTTGTTGGCAGGACTTGTGAAACTGTTGGGTAGCCATGTTGAGAGCAGCCTGTTCCTGAAGGACTGCACCCTATGGAAGGGACCCATGCTGGAGCAGGGGAAGAGTATGAGGAGTCCTCTCCCTGAGGAAGAAGGAGCAGCAGAAACAATGTGTGACAAACTGACCACAACCTCCTTTTCCTGTCCCCCTACAAGGCTGGGGGAGGACATAGAGAAAATTGTTAGCAACCTTAAGCTCAGGAAGGAGGGAGAGGTGGGGGGGAGGGAGGTGTTTTTAAAATTTGGTTTTATTTCTCATTATCCTGCTCTGATTTGGTTGGTAATAAACTAATTTCCCTAAGTTGAGTCTGTTTTGCCCATGATGGTATTTGGTGAGTGATCTCTGCCTGCCCTTATCTCAATCCATGAGCTTTTCATTATATTTTCTCTCCTCTGTTCAGTTGAGGAGGGGAGTGATAGAGGGGCTTTGGGCACCTGGCATCCAGCCAAGGTCAACCCACCACAATTCTTTACTGCTGGTTCTGCTCAACTAGGTGCTTGACATTGGAGAAATATAGTAGCACCAATAATTCAAAGCTCCTTCAAGGATCATTTAAAACACAAATCTGCTGAGTACGAAACATGAATAGTTTTTACACCTGCAGGGTGCACTTGGACTACACTAGAACTTACAGTTGTGCAGAAACAGGCTTCCTGTCTCATCTAAGTATTTTAACAGGTATTCTGACATAACAGAATTTTTCTGCTGTGTATTTCAGTATTTCTTTTGAACTGGGTATGGATGCAAAGGTAGTGATGCCTTTTCCTGGTCTTAAAATCAAGACTCATACACGGTTAGAAGGGGAAAAGGGATTTTACCTTGGTATTTATTTTAAGGATCCTTAGGTGCACATGTCCAGGTCAAATGCACCGAAATGCACGCTGCAATGCCCCCCCCCCTCCCCCCCCAAAAGATCTGGTATAACATTATAGGTTTTACTAATTAGCATATCTATCAAAAATTCCCCAATGAGAGGCTCTAGTGAGCCCCCCTCCCCAAGGAGCCTTCCCCTGGATGGTTCTATCTTAGTTTACAGAATGTGTTCTGGAGAGGACCTTGGGGTCTGGGGCACACTGATCCCTAACTACAAAGCTTCTAAAATGTTTAGTCTCTCAGCTTGACAAACAAGTCTAAGAATGTAGGCAAAAAGCACTAAGAATACAGAAGTTGTAAAAAAGCTATAACAGGAGTATAAAAGAAAAGGCAAAAAATCTTCATGGCATCAGTAGTACGTTATCAATCTTCTCTTTTAAAAACTGAAAAGATGTGAATAGTTTGGTTTGGAAGGGTTTTCCTTACTGTTATGATTTTTATTAAGAGTTAGAATCATGATGATATTCCATTAAATAAAAAAACCATTGTCCATTTCTATGTCTAAGCCATAATGTCATATGTTGTAAAAGGCCGGAATAATTTCATTGCACCGGTCTCCGAAAGCAAAACTTAAAGGCACATATCACAGTCAAATAGGAAGAATCTTGTATAATTTTAAGCACTTGAAGGGTGGGGTTTTTTTACTTAACTCACAACATGTAATCTGATAAAATTGTGTGTTTTCTGGCATGAAATATTTGTATTTTTAAGAAACATTTTATATACATTTTTAATGTTTTCTTTGATGTTCCTATGCATTTTTTAAAGCTGGCTTCATTCAAACTCTGGATTGAAAAGGGACTTTTGAAAGCTGAAATCTTTTGCGGTAAGGCTTTTAATTACTTTTTCCCCATGAAACCAGTACTTTCTGGGTTTCATTTGGTTCTTTTTTCCGCCTTTCCTTTCCTCTACTTTCTCTGTCAGCTTGAAACTTTAATACTCCCTTGGCCTTTTAAAATTTAAAACATTTAAGGATTGAAAATAAAGCTGCTCAAAAAAGCGCAAAATATACTGGATATTTGTGGTGGGTTGACCCTGGCTAGATGCCAGGTGTCCACCAAAGCTGCTCTATCACTCCCTTTCCTCAGCTGGACAGGGGAGAGAAAATATAATGAAATGCTCATGCCATGGGTAACGCAAAATGTTGTTGTATTCCATATCCATCTGTGCCAAAAAATTGTTACTGTCTCTTTAAGGACCAGCAGTGCAGCCAGAAACAGAATCACGAGGTCGGGGGATGGTAGGGCAGGTGCTTTTAAAGTCTGGTCTTCCAGGCATCTCACTCTCTTTTTCTTGACACGTGATTTTTGCCTCAGTGGCTTCTTGGGTTTTGCCTTAGGCAGAGCTCGATCTCTCTGGCTGCTTGGTTTGGCTCTTGGTTTCTTGCTGTAGAGCCGAGGCAGCACGGGCAGAGGCTTTTCCTTTTTGGGTTCTCTTTTCAGTTTTTTTCTCATCTCAGAGACACTGCCTTGGGGCAAATTCCACAGGTTCCCAACTGTTGCCACAGCGCTGAGCAGGGTGGCCCCCGCTCCAGCAAGCCAGTCCAGCTCGCCATCAGTGCCCAGCCAAGGGGAGAAGACCACGAGCTGCCCCAACCCAGCCGCCTTGCCTTGCCTGCTCCTGTCGTCTCCTGCTACGAGGAAGGTGAAGTCCCTCTGTGAGTTTCTATCCCTTGATCCAGAGAATACCAGTTGGAGCTCCAGCTGTCGAGGAGATAAGCAGAGCGGAGAGGGGCATGGGGGGAAGACTCACACCATCTTTCCCTTTGTCCTTCAAACCACATGCTCGGCTGTGGAGCGCCATCTTGGGGGGATGTGCCCAGCATTTTGGGTCTCTCTTTGTTCTTGGGAGGAATCCGTGAGATTTAGCAATTTTTTTATCTAGCAGTTATTTACTGGTTTGGTTGTTTTGGGGTTTTTTGCCTGTTGCTGTTCTACTTGTTAGTAAACTGTTATCGTTTCACTTATATTTACTCATTTTTGTTCCTCATTGGTGGAAAGGGATTTGTTTGAACCTGTAAAAGGAGGCAACTCATTCCAGAGTGTTCTCCTTTAATTTGTCTCAAACCAAGACAAATTTGGCACCCAACTTAAGGGGCATGAGGGAGAAAGTGGAAAATTTACAATTTTGTCTGGAACATTTTATACTGGATACAGGACTCACTGGTCAACATGCTGCCCGGTTTAATCATGGGGCTGTGGCACCTAGACTTATATACTTCTCTATATATATGGTACAATTTGCCCAGGATATGGTTCTTTTTCAGATCGGGGACACAAACCAAGATTGCTTTGTTGATACACTCTGCGATATCAGCTTATGTAAAGATAACATCAGAGGCAGTGAGATGTGTATTTGCTGCTGGTTTGCCTATCCTGGTCTCAGCTGCAACTTCTGAGGGTTTAGTAATAATCACCCCCAGCCTGTTGGGAGAAAAGTAGGGGATGATTTTTCCCAACTGTTTACATCCTTCTCCCCCTTCAGGTCTGACACATCACCTTTTGAGAATGTTCATTTCTGTCTAGATGTTAAAGACACCATGTTTTTGTTGTTAATTCTGTTAACTCTCCTCTATATGGCCTACAACACATTTAGAATCAGGGCTGAGATTTCCAGGATGGTTGCTCAGAGATCTGCCCCAGTGGTAGAAAATCCTGAGTGACATGGAATGTGGGAGGATATAGGCCAGGTCCTGAAGAAATACTCTGCCCCAATAGTTTGGAATTTCCCCCCTGAACAAATTCAGAACCCAGCTGAGGTAGGGAAATATCTGAAAGAAAATTGCAATGACAGTTCCAAAGAGAGGCAGCTTATTGCACTGTGCTGGGCCCTGGCTAATGCTTATTGCACACTGCTCGATACTGTACAGCAGCACCTACAGACAGAGGGAAAGGAGAACAAATCGGAAGACACCATGGTCATTCAGTCTGCAGTTAAACCAGAAGGGCAGCCTAAGCCAATAGCAGTTGCCTCCATCCAGAGAAGAAAGTATAAAACCAAATCCATTTGCCCGGTGGATGATGACGGGGAGGCAGGACCCTCACAGGAAGCAGAGGAATCAGAACCAGAAATAATCATCAAATCTTTGTCCTTAGAAAGTCTCTGCAATTTCAGGAAAGACCTCACCTGACGACCCGACAAGTCTATATTGAGCTTGTTGATCTGAGTCTGGGACACTGCAGGTGATGGCTCAGTTTTGGACGGTATTAAAGCAAGGCACTTGGGATCTCTGTTGCATCATGTGGGTATCAATCAGGGGATCATGAGGAGGCCCGAACCCCTCAGCCTCTGGACACAACTCTTGGCCAGTGTGAAGGAGAGATACCTTTTCCCAGAAGATCTCCAGCTGCAGCAAGGCCCTTGGAAGACCATGGAGCAACAAATCCAATGCTTGCAAGAACGGGCTGTGATAGAGATCCTTTTCTCAAATGATGACAAAACCACTAAGAGTCCAGACCTGGTAAAATGTACAACACTGACGTGGCTCAAACTAGCACTACACAGGCATACTCTCATTTCCTAGCATCACTGCAGTGGAATAAGGAAAATGAGACAGTGGGTACTATGACTTCCTCTCCTTAGCCATTCAGGCACAGGGAGGGGCTTCCTCTGCCCATTGCAGGTGATTTAAAGAAGGCTTTAGGGAGCGTGGCGACCAGGAATGGGCAAACAGAGGCATGACACATCTTTGAGGGCATTGCATGGCAGTTTGCACAGGCAGGGCAAGCAGGCAGGGTTTCAGCCATCCTCCTGGTAGTGGGGTTTTATTTTGTGTTGGGGTTTTGTTTGGTTGGTTTTGGGTTTTTTTTCCTCAGCAATGGTCTCCAAATGATCAAAAGCTATAGCTAGTAAAAGTGTACCAACCCAAACAGAACCCCTCAAGAAGGACACTTCTGTCAAGTCCCTTCGTGCAAGGAATGAGCCTGTCAGTAGTACCAGGGGATGGTGCAAAAGATGCCTGCATGTAGTGCGAACAGGTGAATGATCTGCTCTGTCTGGTGGTGGAGCTTAAGGAGGAAGTAGAAAGACTAAGGAGTATTAGGGAAAGTGAAAGGGAAATAGACTGGTGGATTTTCACCCTTTTAACCCTGAGAGAAGCCCATCAGGAGTCAGAGGACTCCCATGCCTCTTACCATCAGGCAGAAGGAGGATACCTAGCAGATGAAGGGGAGTGGAAATGGGTCCCTACTCAGGGAGTTAATAAAAATTCCTCCTGACCCCCATCACCTACCCAGGTGCCACTTCAGAATAGGTATGAGGCCCTGGATCCAGAGGGTCAGCCAGATGACATAGAAGAAAATAATTTTCCCAGTGAGCCTCCCAATTATACTTCGTCTGTCCGACGGATCACTACCTCTAGCATTAAAAAGAAAAGAAGGGTAGTCGTGGTAGGTGATTCCCTTCTGAGGGGAATAGAGTGTCCCATATGTCGACTGGACCCATCCCACAGGGAGGTCTGCTGCCTCCCTGGGGCCCGGGTACAGGATATCACTGGGACACTCCCTTAACGTATTCAGCCCTCTGCTTATTACCCACTGTTGACACTCCAGGATGGCAGTGATGAGCTTCAAAAGAAGAGCACCAGGGCAATTAAAAGGGACTTCAAGGCTCTAGGTCGATTGGTTGATGGGGCAGGAGCACAGGTAGTGTTCTGCTCAGTCCCTTCAGCTGCAGGGACAAATGATGAAAGGAACAGGAGAGCCCACATTATCAACAAGTGGCTTAAAGGACTGGTGTCATGGGCAGAATTTTGGGTTCTGTGATCATGGGGCAATTTTCATGGCACCTGGCCTGCTAGAGCCAGATGGGCTCCATCTGTCTAACCAGGGCAAAAGGATTCTAGCCCATGAATTGGCAGAACTTATTGAGAGGACTTTAAACTAGGATGGAAGGGGGAAGGGGATGCAACTAGGCTCTCCAGAAACAAGCCCAAGGGTAGTAAGCCAGAGTCAGGGGTGAAATCAGCAGCTCAGTGCATGTACACTAATGCACGCAGCATGAGTAACAAACAAGAGGAGATGGAAGCCATGGTACAGCAGCAAAGCTATGAGGTAGTTGCCATCACGGAAACGTGGTGGGATGACTCGCATAACAGGAGCACTGCAATGGATGGCTACAAGCTCTTCAGAAGAGATAGGCAAGGCAGAAGAGGTGGAGGGGCAGCTCTGTATATTAGGGAGGATCTCGATGCCATGGAAATTGAGATTAATGATTATAAGGTCGAGTGCCTATGGGTAAGAATCAGGGGGAAGGCCAACAAGGCTGACATCCTGGTGGGAGTCTGTTATCGACCACCCAACCAGGAAGAAGAGGTGGATAACTTATTCTACAAGCAGCTGGAGGATGTTTCAAGATCACCAGCCCTTGTTCTTGTAGGTGACTTTAACCTACCAGACATCTGCTGGGAACTCAGCAGAGAAGAGGCAGTCTAGGAGGTTCTTAGAGTGTATGGAGGACAACTTGTCACAGCTGGTGAGCGAGCCTACCAGGGGAGGGACTACGCTAGACCTGCTGTTTGCAGGAAGAGATGGGCTGGTGGGAGATGTGGTGGTTGGAGGCCATCTGGGACACAGTGACCATGAAATTATAGAGTTTTCAATATTTGGTGAAACAAAGAGGGGCATCAATGAATTTTCTACACTGGACTTCTGGAGGGCAGACTTTGGCCTATTCAAGAGACTTATTTGGAGAGCTCCTTGGGAAGCAGCCCTTAACAACAAAGGAGTCCAGGACAGGTGGGCGTGCTTCAAAACAGAAATCTTGAAGGCACAAGAACAGACTGTCCCTATGTGGCAAAAGATGAGCCGACAAGGAACATGACTGGCCTGGATGGGCAAGGAGCTTTTGAAGGAACTAAGGAAAAAAAAGAGGGTGTATCACCTTTGGAAGGAGGGTCAGGTATCTCAGGAAATGCTTAAGGGAGTTGCTAGGTCATGTAGGAAAAAAAATAGAGAGGCTAAAGCCCAGTTAGAACTCAATCTGGCCACTTCTGTAAAGGATAATAAAAAATATTTTTATAAATACATTAATGGCAAAAGGAAGGGCCATTCTCTATTAGATGCAGGAGGGAATTTAGTAACTAAAGATGAGGAAAAGGCAGAGGTACTTAACACCTTCTTTGCCTCAATTTTCAACAGAAAGACAGGTTGTCCTCAGGACAACTGTCCTTCTGGGCTGGTAGATGGTGTCAGGGAGCAGAATAGCCCCCCTGTTATCCGGGAGGAAGCAGTCAGAGACCTGCTGAGCCACTTAGATGCTCACAAATCCATGGGACCAGATGAGATCCATCCTAGGGTGATGAGGGAGCTGGCAGATGAGCTTGTGAAGCCACTCTCCATCATTTACCATCAGTCCTGGCTCAGCAGGGAGGTCCCAGATGACTGGAAGCTGGCCAATGTGACACCTATTCACAAGAAGGGATGGAAGGAGGATCTGGGAAACTGCAGGCCTGTCAGCCTGACCTCAGTGCCCAGCAAGATTATGGAACAGATTTTCTTGAGTGCCATCACACAGCACCTACAGGATGGCCAGGGAATCAGACCCAGCCAGCATGTGTTTAGGAGGGATAGGTCATGCCTGACCAACCTGATCTCCTTTTATGACCAGGTGACCTGCCTGGTGGGTGAGGGAAGTCTGTGGACGTAGCCTACCTGGACTTCAGCAAAGCCTTTGACACTGTCTTCCATCGCATACTCCTGGAAAAGCTGGCAGCCCACAGCTTGGACAGGTGCACTCTTCACCTGGTTAAGAACTGGCTGAATGGCCAGGCCCAGAGAGTGGTGGTGAATGGTGCTGCATCCAGTTGACAGCTAGTCACTAGTGGTGTCCCCCAGGGATCAGTGTTGGGCTCTGTCCTGTTTAATATCTTCATTGATGATCTGGATGAGGGGATTGAGTCCACCATCAGCAAATTTGCAGATGACACCAAGCTGGGAGCATGTGTCGATATGACGGAGGGTAGGAGGACTCTGCAAAGGGACCTGGACAGGCTGGATAGATGGGCAGAGTCCAACAATATGAGATTTAACAAGTCCAAGTGTTGGGTCCTGTACTTTGGCCACAACAGCCCCCTGTATCGCTACAGGCTGGGTACAGAGTGGCTGGACAGTGGCTAGGCAGAAAGGGACCTGGGGGTACTGGTTGACAGCAGACTGAACATGAGCCAGCAGTGTGCCTAGGTGGCCAAGAAGGCCAATGGCATCCTGGCATGTGTCAGAAACAGTGTGGCCAGCAGGACTAGAGAAGTCATTCTTCCCCTGTACTTGGCACTGGTGAGGCTGCACCTTGAGTACTGTGTCCAGTTCTGGGCCCCTCAATTTAGGAAGGACGTTGAGATGCTTGAACGTGTCCAGAGGAGGGCAACAAGGCTGGTGAAGGGCCTGGAACACAAGACCTATGAAGAAAGGCTGAGGGAGCTGGGGTTGTTTAGCCTGGGAAAAGAAGGAGGCTCAGGGGTGACCTTATCACTTTCTACAACTATCTGAAAGGTGGTTGTAGTCAGGTGGGGGTCGGTCTCTTTTTCCAGGCAACCACTGACAGAATGAGAGGACACAGTCTTAAGCTGTTCCAGGGGAAGTTTAGGTTAGACATCAGGAAAAAATTCTTCACTGAAAGAGTGATTGGGCACTGTAATTGTCTGCCCATGGAGGTGGTGGAGTCACTGTCCCTGGACATCTTTAAAAAAAGACTGGACGTGGCACTCAGTGCCATGGTTTAGTTGATAAGGTGGCATTTGGTCATAGGTTGGACTTGATGATCTCAAAGGTCTTTTCCAACCTAGTTCATTCTGTGATTCTATGACAAGAAGGCTCCAGACATGAAGACACTGTCCATGCCCTGACAAGAGCCCAAATCCTGGCTGTGGAAACAGACTTGACCAAGCGTATGCAGAAATTGGAGGACAGGATTGAAGAGACCCATCAGAAACTCAGCAAGGAGCTTAAAGAGGGCCTTCTCCAAGTCTCATCAGTACAGACCAGAGCCCCTGTTATCAGAAGTAGACATCGCCCAGCTAGGGAGAGGAGGTACACTCCATGAGCCAACCCATGGTTCTTCCTGTGTGAAAATGGGGAAGACAGAATAAGATGGGGTGGAAAACTCACTTCTGTCCTTACAGCACAGGTGCATTAGCTAAATGAGGAAACTACTAACAGAGGGAGTCCTACAAGAATGAATGTATCTCCAGAGTCTTGTGACCGAGCTGCTAGACAAAACGGAAGGCAGGATGACATGTCAGATCCCCTTGAAGGAACCTCCAGAATGTATGCCCAGGGAGGGAACAATAGCCAGAACTAGAGGGGCCTTGCCTCTAGACAGGTAGAGACCAGGGAAAATCGAGTCTATTGGACTGTGTGGATCCAATGGCCTGGCACATCAGAACCACAAAAATACAAGGTTTTGGTTGACACTGGCACACAATGTACTCCAATACCATTGGGACATGTGGGGGCAGAACCTGTTTCTATTACTGGGGTGACAGAGGGGTCTCAGCAGTTGACTTAGTTGGAAGCTGAGGTGAGCTTGACTGGGAAGGAGGGGAAAAAAACCACCCTATTGTGACTGGTCCAGAGGCTCTGTGTATCCTTGGTATAGATTACCTCTGGAGTGGTTATTTCAAAGACCCAAAAGGACTCAGGTGGGCTTTTGGGATAGCTGCTGTGGAGACAAAAGGCATTAGACAGTTGAACACCTTGCCTGGTCTCTCAGAGGAGCCTTCTGCAGTAGGACTCCTGTTGGTTGAAGAACATCATGTACCGATTGCCATCAGAACAGCGCATCATCGGCAATACCACACAAACTGAGACTATGTGATTCCCATCCATAAGATGATCTGTGAACTGGAGAGCCAGGGACTTTGTCGGGGTCCCTTCCCCCCGCCATGTAGCCCTGGGAGAGGGGCACGGGGTTTCCCTAGCCCCTGGTCAGCCTCGTTTCCCATTGGTTGTTTTGTGTTCCCCTGTGCGGGCAAGGACCCTCAGGTCCCGTGACTGCAACAGTTCCTTGGCAGATCCCAGCCATGCGGCTGGAGAAATAAACATCTCTCTGAAACATCTATCAAGAATCGGTCCATATATATTTCTTTTCCACGGCGTCCTTGTTTGATACATGCGTGTTACAGTATCCTCACTGTAACAGGACTTGTCAGCAAGTCACTCACCCTTCAACAGCCCCCTTTGGCCTGTGTGTAAATCTAATGGAGAATGGAGACTAACTGGGCTATCGTGGCCTGAATCAAGTCACACTATCACTGAGTGCTGCCATGACAGACATGCTCAAACTTCAGTATGAACTCGAGTCCAAGGCAGCAAAGTGGTGCCACTATTAACATTGCAAATGCATTTTTCTCCATTCCTCTAGCAGCAGGGTGCAGGACACAGTTTGCTTTCACCTGGAGGGACATGTAGTGTACTTGGAATCAACTGCCCCAGGGGTGGAAGCACAGTCCCACCATTTGCCATGGACTGATTCAGCCTGTACTGGAAAAGGGTGAGGCTCCAGAACACTTGCAATACATTGATGACATAATTGTATGGGGGAACACGGCAGAGGAAGTTTTTGAGAAAGGAGAGAAAATCACCCAGATTCTCCTGAAAGTGGGTTTTGCCATCACACAAAGTAAAGTCAAGGGACCTGCCCAGGAAATTCAGTTTCTAGGGGTGAAGTGGCAAGACGGATGCAGACAGATTCCAACAGCAGCTCATGAGTTGAGATAAGGACAGGCAGGGATCACTCACCAATTACCATCATGGACAAAACAGACTTGGCTCGGGAAATTAGTTTAATTTATTGCCAATCAAATCATAGTAGGATAATAAGAAATAAAACCAAATTTTAAAACACCTTCCCCCCAACCCTCCATTCTTCCCAGGTTCAACTTCATTCCCAATTTTCTCTTCCTCCTCCCCCTGAGCAACGGCAGGGGGTTTGGGGTTGTGGTCAGTTCATCACATGTTGTTTCTCTGTTCCTTCATCCTCCCATTCTTCTGCTCTAGCATGGGGTCCTTCCCACAGGAGACAATCCTCCATAAACTTCTCCAACATGAGTCCTTCCCACAGGCTGCAGTTCTTCACAAACTGCTCCAGCATGAGCCCCTTCCACAGGATGCAGTCCTTCAGGCACAGCCTGCTCCAACATGGGTCCACAGCAGGGTCACAAGTCCTGCCAGCAAACTGCTCCAGCATGGGCTCCTCTCTACATGGGTCCACAGGTCCTTGTCAGGACCCTGCTCCAACATGGACTTCCCACAGGGTCACATCCTTCTTTGGGCATCCACCCACTGTGGCATGGGTCTCCTCCACGGGTTGCAGGAGGATCTCTGCTCTGCCATGAACCTCCATGGGCTGCAGGGGCACAGCTGCCTTACCATGGTCTTCACCACGGGCTGCAGGGGAATCTCAGCTTTGGTGCCTGGAGCACCTCCTGCCCCTCCTTCTCCACTGACCTTGGGGCCTGCAGAGTTGTTCTTACATGTTCTCACTCCTCTCTTCTGGCTGCTGTGTGCAGCAGGTTTTTTCCCACTTTTTAAATATGTTATCCCAGAGTCGTTACCACTGTTGCTGATTGGCCTGGCCTTGGCCAGCAGTGGGTCTATCTGAGCCACCTGGCATTGGCTCTATCGGACCTAGGGGAAGCTTCTGGCAGCTTCTCACAGAAGCCACCACTGTACTGCCTCTGCTACCAAAACCTTGCTGTGAAAACCCAATACAATTTTATAAATTCTCTTGTAGTCAGTCTGAAAGGAAATGTTTTAATATTTTTCAAAAGTAGTTTGTGGAACATTTAATTTAGATGTGCAGTAACAATTTGGGGAAGAAAATCATTTCAACATTTACTCTCTTTTTTAAAAAGTTTTTTCAGCTCCCTGCCATTTCATAACTAGCATGTGTTTTTGTTGCGGTCTGATGCTGGTTAGGCGCCAGCACCACGAAACCTATTTGCCTCTGCTATAGTTAAGCAGAGAAGGGGAAATTGAAACTTCATTTTCATGAAGGGGGGCCCCCCGCTTTCCACCCCTCAGCAGGGAAGCAGGAAAAGGAACTTCTCACAGTCTCTTCTTTCTTAAATATGTACATCACAGAGGTGTTACCAGCTTGTTTAATTGGCCTAGCAACCTGCCCATCAAGCCAAGTTTCCCTAAACTGCTAAACTACCATAGTTTTTTAAACCCTTATCTGTAGTGAAAAGGTCAACTGGTTCTGTGGTAACGCAGGTGCTAACAATATTGGACTGAGATATCACTAAAAGATATGGAGACCATTTGACTAGTATATGTTTGTACTGTGGCTGACTATATAAAATGGATTTTTCTAAAGAAAATTTGAGTTACTTCTCTGTTTCAAATTTGCTCATGGGAAAAGGTTTTTAAGGATATGCATGAGGAAACTGAGGAATATGTGAATGGACAGATTTTTCAGGAGTTGCAAAGGAGTCTCTTGCACAATGGGATGTCTGCAAGGGAGAACAAAGCATTCAGGTAGTTTCTAAACTACCTTCAGGAAGTTTTTAAGAACCCTATCTGTCCCTTCTTGGATGCTTATCATCTTTTGTGGTCTTTATGCAGAGCTTTCTGTGTGCTGTTCTTGGATACCATATGAATCAGCAGTGCGTGTGGTGCTTAACCTATCTGACAAATAAAACTGCAGCAACAATATTTTTAATATTCTTCATTGAGATTGGCTCTATTAAGAGAACTACTTTCTTAAGTTGCACTGCAATTAATTTATGTAATCCAGTAGGTCTTTTTTAATTTCTGTCATTTACCAGCTAGGATAGGCAGTAGAAAACAGCCTTTTATGAATGCATCCCAAACAGATGGTACAACCATCTGAGTGTGTTGAAACAGATGCCATATATAGAAGCCTTTTGTACATAAAATCAAATCATGGCTGTTTCACATTCTAATGTAAGTTTTCTTTGTGTCCTGCATTGCTGGGTTGACCTACATGAGAATTGGATTGTATGATTTCTTTCCCCTTGGGAAAGGAATAAAAATTAGATTGCTCATATAAAACTATCCCAATGAGAGGAAATATATATAAACATGCTTGGGAGAGGATTTGACAGTATAAAAGTAATGATATAGTTGAGATGCAGGTTGAAATGTCAAACCTACTTTTAAGGTCAGGTTTAATGCCTGACTAAGTGTATTCAGTAATGTTTCTCCAGTGTTCAGATAGTCTCACTGTCTTTGAAAGACAGGTGTCTGCTAAGGAAGGCAGGAGGCTCCCTTGGAATGGCAGATGCAAACCCCCTTCCCTCCAAGTTATTATAATTTTGAAATCAAGGGGCTTTTAGGCAAAGATGTGGGAAATAGGAATAACAGTTCTTTACTATTACATATCTATATGTGTATAACCAGTCAAACAAACAACAATAACTATGGCAGTGTCATGGGTTAGCAAAGCATAGTCTCAGAAGTGATGTTCTTGCAAAGGGGTGCTTACAGCTTCCTCTGTGACTTGACAGAACCTATCAGCTGGCCAGTTTGAATATGGACAATTTTTTAAGCCACTTAAAATTGTGACCACCTCTGTGGTCCACATTTAAGAACAGACAAACCCCGGGAAGAGCTCTCTCGTTTCCGGCGCTGGGACAGGTAGCTGTGGGCCCCATACGGGGGCCGGCACGCCCAGCCCAGGCCCTGCTCTGGCCAGGCCGGGCCGGGCCACAGCCATCCTGGAACTGATGGGCCCTGTTCCACCTGCGGCCCCCCCCCACAGCCCTGCTCTGTGCAGACAGAGCAGCCCAGCTCCCCCTCTCCAGTGCTGCCAAGATTCAGCCGAAAGCTGCCCACTGCTGCCCGGCAAAGATCATGTGACCAACAGCGATAAGCAACATTCCAGCTGCAAGGCCTAGGTGAGATTAACCCTTTTAGTGCTGTGAAGAGCTGAAAACCTGAGGGAGGAGAAAGAGGAGATGCTTAAAGCTGAAAATCTGTTGTAAAGCTATGATATATCAGAGTACCTGTTGTAATTTCATGAAGGCATGGGGGGTGGAGCATTCAACTTGTGAGCAAAAGCACCTGCGCTGAGATAGGCAGATGCTGATGCAGCTGTAATTTAATGAGAAGTTTGAACAGGGAGTGATGGAAGCAATGAGGACTCTTACTCCACATGGAAAGGGGAAGACCTCTATTCCTAGAGATGCTCCCAGAGATAGTCCTAGAGATGAAGATGAGGAGGACCCTTTGCTCCTAGGGAAGGAGGAGGGCCTCTGTTCTTAGAGATGAAATGCTCCCAGAGATGGGTGAAGAGAACTTTTGTTTCTGAATGGCTCAACCTTAAAATGGTACCCCAGTAATTCAAGAGTGGACCCTCGAAAGCAGTTGTGGGAAAAGCTGCAAGTCGGGGGAAGGGACTCACATGTGAGCAGAGAACCAACCCGGGCGGCTGTCTTTTTGTGATAATGTGTTCATAGCATGGGCAAGAGAGACTCCTCTTCCTAAAAGGACCAAACAACTACACTAAATTGGTGTTTCTGCCCGGTTACAAACCGAACCCACTACAGGCAGTAACAGCAAACAATCACAAACCCAGTCCCAGCCTTCTCAGCTGTCAGGCCTTTTCCCCTCAGGTGCGGTTCTGCTCGCAGCCAGCAGGGGCGCTGGCGGCTCCTGGTGAGCAGGGCGGGTACGATGGTTCCCCCGCGGCTGCAGGGGGAGCTCCAGAGCGAGCTCAGGGAGCACGCGGCACTGGTGGCCTGGGATCCTGGGGAGGGATGGGACAAAGGCTTCACAAACCCCCTGGGCAGCCGATCCCGGTGTCCGGACGGACCCTCAGGAACAGCAGGCTGGAACAGCAGGCTGGAACAGCAGGGACAAGCACAAATCCCGTGTGGCAGACGAGATGTATCCAGACTACAGAGCTGCGGTGGGAACCCCCGGAGGTCTGGGCAGGCAGGTCGAGCACGGCTACAATGTAGAGAAGGCTCGAAGCAATGGCGGGTGCAGGGCGGCCACGGCCCAGCTCCCAGCAAGGCAGGGAAGGTGGGCTTGGGATCCCGGGGCTTCTCTGGCAGAAGGAAAAAAAAGCAGCCAAAAAAAAGCAGCCTCCCTCTCTGTCCAAACGCCGGGGACCGACTGTCCACACACCGAGGTGAAACAAAGGAGTAGCCAGATGCACCCCTCTTCCAGTGGCTAGTACCCAGCAATTTGTCCCCCTAGCAACACGTATGGGGAAAATTCCTTTAACAGAAAAAAAAACAGGAGAACTCCTAAAACCCCAATATTATCCACCCTGAATTTTTCCCATACTAACATGTTACATGAAACTTAACCTTTTAACCATATAAATACATGCATCACCCGAATTATATACATATATATACATGCAGATACTGATACAAGTACAGAGCCATGGGTAGTTCACCCTAAAACAAGGTTGCCTTGAGGTATGCATCGGGTCTCTCCATCCTTTTGCATCACCCACCAGGTGCAACCGGGTCCCTGAGCAAAAACAACCCATGGATGGGTTTGTCTTTTCTCGAGGCAGAATTAACCCAAACAGTTTTTCCGAGCATACCTCTCATGTGCACCACTGGAACCTTATCCCCGTCTGTTGTTTGTAGGGGTTCGGATTGGGCAGGGCCTGCTTGGCTGGTGTAACCTCGGGTGTTAACTAACCAGGGGGCTCTTGCTAAATGCACCTCCCAGTTTTTGAAAGTCCTCCCACCAAGTGCCTTCCAGGTGGTTTTAAGCAGTCCATTACACCGCTCAGCCTTCCCAGCTGCTGGTGCATGGTAAGGGATGTGGTACACCCACTCAATGCCATGTTCTCTAGCCCAGGTGTTTATAAGGCCATTCTTGAAATGAGTCCCATTATCAGACTCGATTCTCTCAGGGGTACCATGCCTCCAAAGGACTTGCTTTTCAAGGCCCAGGATGGTGTTCCGGGCAGTAGCGTGAGGCACAGGGTAGGTCTCCAGCCATCCTGTGGTGGCTTCTACCATTGTGAGCACATAGCGCTTGCCTTGGCGGGTTTGAGGCAGTGTGATGTAATCAATCTGCCAGGCCTCCCCATACTTGTATTTGGACCACCGCCCACCATACCACAGGGGCTTCACCTGCTTGGCCTGCTTGATCGCAGCGCATGTCTCACAGTCATGGATAACCTGGCAGATACTGTCCATGGTGAGATCCACCCCTCGATCTCGTGCCCACCTATAGGTGGCATCTCTGCCCTGATGGCCTGAGGCATCATGGGCCCATCGAGCTAGGAACAACTCTCCTTTATGTTGCCAATCCAAGTCTATCTGGGACACCTCTATTTTCGCAGCCTGATCTACCTGTTTGTTGTTACGATGTTCTTCATTAGCCCGGCTCTTGGGGACGTGAGCACCTACATGACGGACCTTCACGGGTAGCTTCTATACCCGAGTGGCAATGTCTTTCCACTCCTCAGCAGCCCAGATTGGTTTTCCTCCGTGCTGCCAGTTTGCCTTATTCCACCTTTCCAGCCAACCCCACAGAGCATTGGCTACCATCCATGAATCAGTGTAGAGGTAGAGCTTTGGCCACTTCTCTCTTTCAGCTATGTCCAGAGCTAATTGAACAGCTTTGAGTTCAGCAAATTGGCTCGATCCACTTTCTCCTTCAGTAGCCTGTGCAACTTGTTGTGTGGGGCTCCATACTGCAGCTTTCCATTTCCGGCTAGTGCCTACAATTCGGCAGGAACCATCAGTGAAGAGGGCATATTGTCTTTCACTCTCGGGTAGCTCGTTATATGGTGGGGCTTCTTCGGCACACGTCACTTGCTCCTTTTCTTCTTCAGAAATAACCCAAAAGTCTCACCTTCTGGCCAGTTCGTAATTATTTCCAAGATCCCAGGGCGACTTGGGTTTCCAATTCGGGCGCGCTGCGTGATGTGAGCAATCCATTTGCTCCAAGTAGCGTCAGTGGCGTGATGCGTGGAAGGAACCTTTCCTTTGAACATCCACCCCAGCACCGGTAGTCGGGGTGCCAGGAGGAGTTGTGCTTCAGTGCCGATTACTTCTGAGGCAGCTTGGACTCCTTCATAAGCTGCCAAGATTTCTTTCTCTGTGGGAGTATAGTTGGCTTCGGACCCTCTGTAGCGTCGGCTCCAGAATCCCAGTGGTCAGCCCCGAGTCTCACCAGGCACCTTCTGCCAGAGGCTCCAGGACAGACCATTGTTCCTGGCTGCAGAGTAGAACATGTTCTTCACCTCTGGTCCTGTCCTCACTGGGCCAAGGGCTACGGCGTGAGCAATTTCCTGTTTGATCTGGGCAAAGGCTTGCTGCTGTTCAGGGCCCCAGTGGAAATCGTTCTTCTTGCGGGTAACCAGGTAGAGAGGGCTCACGATCTGGCTGTACTCGGGAATGTGCATCCTCCAGAAACCTATGGTGCCTAGGGAAGCTTGTGTTTCCTTCTTGTTGGTTGGTGGAGACATTGCTGTGATCTTATTGATGACCTCCGTGGGAATCTGACGCCGTCCATCTTGCCACTTTACTCCCAGGAACTGGATCTCTTGGGCAGGTCCCTTGACTTTGCTCTTCTTGATGGCGAAACCAGCTTCCAGGAAAATTTGGATGATTCTCTCTCCTTTCTCAAAAACTTCCTCTGCCGTGTTCCCCCACACAATGATGTCATCAATGTACTGCAGATGTTCTGGGGCCTCACCCTCTTCCAGTGCAGCCTGGATCAGTCCATGGCAGATGGTGGGACTGTGCTTCCACCCCTGGGGCAGTCGGTTCCAGGTGTACTGCATGCCCCTCCAGGTGAAAGCAAACTGGGGCCTGCACTCTGCTGCCGGAGGAATGGAGAAAAATGCATTGGCAATGTCAGTAGTGGCATACCACTTCGCTGCCTTGGAATCCAGCTCATACTGGAGCTCCAACATGTCCGGCACAGCAGCGCTCAATGGTGGAGTCACCTCATTCAAGCCACGATAGTCCACAGTCAATCTCCATTCCCCATCAGACTTGCGCACAGGCCAGATGGGGCTGTTGAAGGGTGAGTGGGTCTTGCTGACCACCCCTTGGCTCTCCAGCTCATGGATCATCTTGTGGATGGGGATCACAGCATCTCGATTTGTCCAATACTGCTGGTGGTGCACTGTCGAGGTAGCAATTGGCACTCGTTGCTCTTCCACTTTCAGGAGCCCAACTGCAGATGGGTTCTCTGATAGTCCAGGCAAGGTGTTCAATTGCCTAATGCCCTCTGCCTCCACAGCTGCAATCCCAAATGCCCACCTGAGTCCTTTCAGGTCTTTGTAATAGCCATTCCGAAGGAAGTCTATGCCCAGAATACACGGGGACTCTGGGCCGGTCACAATCGGATGCTTTTGCCACTCTTTCCCAGTCAGGCTCACCTCAGCTTCCAAAAGGGTCAACTGCCGTGATCCCCCAGTCACCCCAGAGATGGATACAGGTTCTGCCCCCACATGTCCCAATGGCAATAAAGTACACTGTGCCCCAGTATCAACCAATGCATCATATTTCTGTGGGTCTGATGCACCAGGCCATCGAATCCACACTGTCCAGAAAACCCAGTTCTCCCGTGCCTCTTCCTGGCTAGAGGCAGAGCCCCTCTAGCCCTGGTTATCATTCTTTCCCTGGGCATACATGCTCGAGGTACCTTCAAGGGGATCTGACATATCATCCACCCTTCTGTAATACCTGGCAGCTAGGTCACGGGAGGCTGAGGCTACTTTCACCTTAGTGGAACTCCCTCGGTTAGTGCCACCCTCCTTGAGTTCACGCACCCGCGCTGCCAGGACAGAGGTGGGTTTCCCATCCCACCTTCTCATGTCTTCCCCATGGTCGCACAGAAAAAACCACAGCTCAGCTCATGGGGTGTACCCTCTCTCTCTAGCTGTGGGACGACTTAGGGGCCTGTGACTCTCACTGGTGCCACACTGATCTTCCGCATCTCCTCCCTCATTTCCTTCCTCATCTCCTTCATCTCCTCTTTGAGATCCTTAACCACAGCGGAGACATGAGCTTTCAGCAGACCATTGACCATACTGTCATAATTCCTAAGCTTGTTGGCGACAGAGCCCACTGTTTCTCGATTATTCTCAGTATCAATCGTTGCAATGAAGGAGGTGTATTGCGATGGCCCTAGCTTTGCCAGGTTCTACATCATCTGTCCTGTGCACCTGACCTTATCGGGGTCATTATCATGCTGTCCATCCTTCCCAAAGAGTACCTCTAATACTGCCACCTCTCTTAGCTGTTGGATCCCCTCCTCGAGTGTCTTCCACTGCATTCTATGATGGTACTCCTGCATTCTTTCTTTGTGAATGAACCTTTCTCTCACACTCGTTAATAGCCACTCCCAGAGAGAAAGGGTTCCTGGCTCCCTCACAAATATCTGGTCCACACCTGGGTCCTAGGTCAACAATCCCAGATACCTTGCCTTACCACTATCCAGTTGCACACCTGTGCCCATAAGGTCCCAAACCCGAAGCAGCCAGGTTGTATAAGGCTCACGCCCCCTTCGCACAATATCTTTTCGCATACCACGGAGACTGTCGTGCGACAGGGACTCAGTGATGATTTCCGCTCTGGCTCTCCTGCTGGTTGTGAGGGCCCTGGTTCCCCATCATCATTAAGTGGTCGTACTGATTTGGTCTTATACTTCCTCCTTTGCACAGGGGCGACTGCTGCTGGCTGTGATTATCCTTGTGGTTCAGCTGAAACCTGGACGGTTGTAACATCCGTGGGTTCCACTGCTGCACCATCGGACTCACCCTCTTTGGGGCAGGGAGAGGGTTTTTCACTAGCAGAGGAGGTGTATTCCCTTAGCACCTGGTATATCTCCTGGCGCATCTCCTGCATCCCCTTCACCAGTACCCCCACCCAGTTCGGGTTGTCCATTAGCACCTGGTATATCTCCTGGCGCATCTCCTGCATCCCCTTCACCAGTATCCCCACCCAGTTCGGGTAGTCCATTTCTGAGGTTGGCTGTTGGGCAGTATCAGGCTGTGGGGCAGGGTCAAGCTCTGGGGCTGGATCAGGCTCTGGGGTAGGATCTCTAGTCTCTGGGGCCGGTGTCTGGGTAGTTATCCAAGCCAATCTCAACTTATCCCTGAGTGCTAAATAGAGTAGGCCTACCAGCACCAGTTGGTTAGTACCCAGAGGAAATCTAAACCCTTCGAAAATTGGTGGAGTGGGCCCAAAGAACAGGTTGAGGGGTTGAGAGAAAACTTCCCCTGGTGTCATTTCCTCACAGAAGGTACCATTTTTAGCATAACCCCAAAAACATGCACCTAGTGTGTGATAGCCTTTTATCCACATGCCCACATTCCGGAGGAAGTTAAAAGCCCATGAATTCCTCACCTTCTCGACCCATAGTGCAAACTGGATAACAGCAATGGTAGCCTTAGTCAGAGGACCCATGTTTAGGTAAGGAGCTGCAAAGGGGAAGAATATAGCCACGACCGCCTGCCACCCAAACCAGGGTTAACTAGACCACATAGTGCTGCCTAACAAGGTTCCTATATTCAGCACACAAAATTAAGTTACCCAGGAACTGTTCCTTTTTCACCCCTTTCTCTTAATGTCTTCAGGCCTCACATTGGGTGCCAAGGTCTGTCTTGGTTTGAAAGACAGGTGTCTGCTAAGGAAGGCAGGAGCCTCCCTTGGAATGGCAGATGCAACCCCCTTCTCTCCGAGTTATTATAATTTTGAAATCAAGGTGCTTTTAGGCAAATATATGGGAAATAGGAATGAGTTCTTTACTATTATATATCTATATGTGTATAACAAGTCAAACAAACAACAATAACTATGGCAGTAACAGCAAACAATCACAAACCCAGTCCCAGCCTTCTCGGCTGTCAGGCCCTTTTCTCTTGGGTGCAGTTCCGCTTGCAGCTGGCAGGGGCGCTGGCAGCTCCCGGTGAGCAGGGCGGGTGCAATGGTTCCCTTGCGGCTGCAGGGGGAGCTCCGTAGCGAGCTCGGGGAGCACGCAGCACTGGTGGCCTGGGATCCCGGGAAGGGATGGAACAAAGAAGCTTCACAAATCCCTGGGCAGCCAATCCCGGTGTCCAGACGGACCCTCAGGAACAGCAGGCTGGAACGGCAGGCTGGAACGGCAGGGATGAGCACAAATCCCGTGTGGCAGACGAGATGTATCCAGACTACAGAGCTGCGGTGGGAACCCCCTGGAGGTCTGGGCAGGCAGGTCGAGCACAGCTAAAATGTAGAGAAGGCTTGAAGCAACGGCAGGGGCAGGGCCGCCATGGCCCGGCTCCCAGCGGGGCAGGGAAGGCGGGCTTGGGATCCTGGGGCTTCTCTGGCAGAAGGAAATAAAAGCAGCTGAAAAAAAGCAGCCTCCCTCTCTGTCCAGACGCCGGGGACCGACTGTCCACACACCGAGGTGAAACAAAAGAGTAGCCAGATGCACCGCTCCCCCAATGACGAGGTCTTTTGTTTTTCTTAAATACCCAGCAATTTGTCCCCCTTGCAACACGTATTAAGAAAATTCCTTTAACAGAAAAAAAAAAACCAGGAGAACTCCTAAAACCCCGACACTCATTAAGTCATTATTCCTTAAGAATGACAGTTATTTCTCAGCAGGGTATCAAATTTAGGTTTTTTCACTAAACACCTTTGCTGGTTTTAGCTGAGATAGAGTTATTTTTCTTCACAGTAACTAATATGGGGCTGTGTTTTCAATTTGTACGGAAAAACTGTTGATAATACAGAGATGTTTTAGTTATAGATGAGCAGCACTTGCACAGTGTCAAGGCCTTTTTTGCTTCTCACCCCACCTCACCAGCCAGTAGGCTGGAGGTGCACAACAAGGTGGGAAGGGACACAGCTGGGAAAACTGACCAAAGGGGGATATTCCATCCCATATGGGGTCATGTTCAGCATATAAAGCTGGGGGAAGAAGAAGGAAGAGGGGGATTCTCAGTTATGGCATTTTGTCTCCCCAAGTAACTGTTAGATGTGATGGAGCCCTGGCTTTCTGGGGATGGCTGAACACCTGTCTTCCAATTGGAAGTGGTGAATGAATTCCTTGTTTTGCTGCATGAACAGCTTTTTCTTTCCGTATTAAATTGTCTTTATGTCAGCTCATCAGTTTTCTCACTTTTACTCTTCCCATTCTCTCGCCCATTCCACCAGGGGACAGTGAGTGGCTGTGTAGTGCTTAGTTGCTGGCTGGGGTTTAGCCATGACAACCTGTTTTGCCTATTCTGGATTTGGTGATTAGATCTCTTTGATCACATTAGGGTTGTATGTGTGTGGTGGTTTGGGGTTATATTAGCTTCAGAGTTTTAAAGAATTTTAATACAATGTTTGTTAAAATAAGTATGCTAAAAGACAGTGGAACCAAACAGAAAACAGTGTCATAATTTTAGGCTTTACAGTTGATGGTACTGTACAAAATACAACACATTCCTTTTATAAGCTATGTGTAAAGAAGCAACAGTATCTTTTCCTTATGAAGAGCAAAAATATAATGCATACTTTTACCATAAATTAATTTTGTCTCAGAAAATTGAGTTTATAGATACTTGATAGGCTGAATAAAATGTGCTTAACCAGAACTATATCACACCCAAAATTCAGACATCTATATTTATCACCATCTCCTAATTTTGTTTCAGTGCATCAGCAGATGAATGCAACGAGTAACAAGAATAAGTCTTCTGTATTATATATTACTGGTACCAGCACTGTTCATAAAGAAAATCAGTAACTGAGGAAAGCATTTTTTTCTGCACTATTTAGAACTTTTTCTTCATCATAACCAATTATAGAATAACAGAAAGGCTTGTGTTCTTCAAAATGTTTCTTCTGTTTTATTGAAATCTTGCTATATTTCCTGCTTTTACAGCATCTTGCTATTCAGTAGCCCAATTCTGTTAGATGCCAATGGGTTGGACTGAAATATTAATATAATAGACTTTAAAATGAAGAAGAGTGCTGGAAAAGTATTTAAAGCTTTTATCCAAAGACTACTTCACAGAATCACAGAATACTGAGTTGGAAGGGACCCACAAGGATCACCAAATCCAACTCTTCCACAAGGATCATTGAGCCCAACTCCTGGCCCTGTGCAGGACACCCCAAGAATCCCACCGTGTGCCTGAGAGCATTGTCCAAATACTTCTTGAACTCTGGCAGGCTTGGTGCTGTGACCACTTCCCTGCAGAGCCTGTTCCAGTGCCCAATCACCCTCTGGGTGAAGAACCTTTTCCTAATATCCAACCTAAACATGCCCTGACAACTTCAGGCCCTTCCCTTGGGTCCTGTCACTGGTCATCACAGACAAGAGATAAGCCCTTCCTCTTCCCCTCACAAGGAAGCTGTAGACTGCGATGAGGTCTCCCCTCAGTCTCCTCCAGGCTGAACAGACCAAGTGACCTCAGCCGCTCCTCATACGGCTTCCCCTCACAGCCCTTCATCATCTTCATTGCCCTCCTTTGGACACTCTCTAATAGCTTAATGTCTTTCTTATATTGTGGTGACCAAAACTGCACACAATGTTCCAAGTGAGGCTGCACCAGTGCAGAGTAGAGCGGGATAATCACCTCCATTGACCAGCTGGCAATGCTGTGCCTGATGCACCCCAGGACACGGTTGGCCCTCCTGGCTGCCAGGGCACTGTAGGCTCATATCCTACTTGCCATCAACCAGGACCCCCAGGTGCCTTTCCATGGCACTGCTTTCCAGCCTCTTGTTCCCCAGTCTGTCTGTATATCCAGGGTTGCCCTGTCCCAGGTGCAGAATCTGACACTTGCCCTTGTTAAACTTCATATAGTTGGTGATTGCCCAGTCTTCTAATTTGTCAAGGTCTCTCTGCAGGGCCTCCCTGCCTTCAAGGGAGTCAACAGTTCCTCTCAATTTTGAATTGTCAGGAAACTTGCCTAGTATCCCTTTGTGTCCTGTGTCCAAGGCATTTATGATGGTGTTAAAGAGAACTGGCCCTAAAATGGTTCCCTGTGGAACCCCACTAGTGACAGGTCACCAGTCTGATGTCACCCCATTTATTATATACCCTTCGTGCCCAACCCATGAGCCAGTTGCTTACCCATCGCATGATGTGTTTATCCAGCTGTATGCTGGACATTTTGTCCAGAAGGATGTGAGAGACCATATCGAAAGTTTTACTGAAATCCAAAAAGATATCAACTGGCTTCCCTTGATTTGAATGTAGACCTCTTCTTCCCTTCCCACTGAATGCTGAGCTGTGGTACTATCCACTGCCTCAGCTTCTGCATCCCTTGCCCCACTTGCACACTCATAAGGAGCAGCCCCAGAATAACCTTACATTTGATTTACTATGCAGTCATGAATGGAAAGCAGTAGTAGCATGCCCAGCACATGCTTCCTTGGATTACCATGAGGTAAAAAATCTCATTGGAACTGTCCTCTTTGTCTAAATAATACATGGTGAACTGTAGGGATCCTTCCATTTTTGATCCCTGTCTCTCAGCAACTCATTACAAGGCCATAAGAAAGTCAATTTTGCCAGAAGTGTTGAATATGCTTGTTAATTTTGAGCAATTCAATCTAAATATCCTATAATAATGCCTTAATTTATTTTACTTGCTTTACATACTTAGTGCAGCATATGCTAGCGATTGAAATTGATGTACTTTTTGACAGCTAAGAACCTAAATATAGATCTTTGATTAGATCCTAAAGTATTTAAATTCACATTAATGTTTTTTACTTTAATGCTGTAAAACTTTAAACAAATAAATTGGAATATGATAATTGTCTCTTTTATCCCTCTCTTTTCACCTCTGTGTTCACGAAGTTGTTTCCTCTCTCTATAACTTTATTGTACTAAAATGTTCATCGTATTAGCTTGGGGTTGCCACAAAACCTGTATGATTGTAGAAGTGAATGTTGGAATCATGTATTTGTGGCTCAGTGCCTTGTGCCACTATGCAGGAATACAGAAATACATGCTCTGCATATTACAGGAGCTGGTTCAGCTTTCATAAATGAATCCTAATTTTGGAAATTGCAGGAATGTGCATAGTCAATTTGTAATAAATAAATGTTAATGCTTTCCCTCATCATCCTTTTTTTTTCCCATCTTACTTTTCTCCCTCCTCTAATGCACTTCCTTTTTAACTTTCCACTATCACATTTTCAATTATATGAATATAAAAAAGGATAGATTTTGCAACTGAATAGAAATAAGATGCAACTGTTAGAAAACTCCTTTTCATCATCTTCCAGCTCTTTTAATTGATGGCTGTTAGCCAGAAATAGATTTTTGCCTAATACATGGACAATAGGAGTACAGTGAATGTACTGAGAAGATTCCTCTTTTTAATTGTACCATCTGCCTAACACAGGTAGAAAAGGATTGACTCAGCTAACCAGTATTTTCCACCACCCCATTTGTGTTTTCAGTGTTAATGGACAATATGTATTGATAGTGCGTGTAACTTCCATACAGATAGTACACTTGCACAAATGTAATCTTTAGTGCATAGGTAGGTCAGTTCAGTTGGATGTACTGACAGGGTGAAGTCTACAGGGCAAGCACAGTAAGCTGATTCTTGCTAGGAAAAACACTCAATCACCCAATTTCTACATATTTATTTTGCAGTTATTTCCTTGGTTGTTTTTTTTACATCAACATCCCACTACTACTCCAGATCAGCTGTCCACGACTGATCCGTGTGAATTGCATACAGTTAACAGGAAGGAATTGTTTAGCCCAGAGCTTTCTCACATAGGAACCCTTTGATTTTTATGAAGATTATCCGTTGTGAGTTACTCTTTGCAGTTAAAAAGTACTCATCCTGGACCCCCAGTATCTGTATTTCAGATTAGAAGAGAAAGAATGGTTAAACACTCTCCTACTATTTACCTCAGCAAAACAATAAAGATGAAATATGTAGCTGAAATTGTAACTAAAAATGTGAGAGCTCTTGCCATGTGTTACTCTGCAGTCAGTCCATCTTGAAATGTGTCCCTTCAAGCATGCATCTAGTGGAAGCCTCGGTTAAAAACCTTTTTGTAAAACTTATTTGAACAAATAGTTGAAGAAATCTTAAAACTTTACAGTACAAGTTGAACTTGATTTGGCCCATATTTTTTTTCTTCCCCAAGGGCATTCATGATTGTGTTGATTATGAGTTCAGTGGTTGTCATCTTAATCAAGTTGATAAGCACTTGCTCAAACATACCAGATTATTCACATAAAAATTTATGAAGATGAATGCTCTCGATATTTGTAGTTAAAGAAATTTTGGAACAAACTGGATAAAATTATGACAATCCTAAATTATCTGTGTTAAAGTAATTTTATGTCAAGTTGGTTGTGTTTCACTATTGTAATAAAAAAAATTCAACATCTCAGATGATATCAGTTAAAACCATAAAGAATGCATGCCTTCAGCTGTGTGCTATTTGAGAAAAACAACAATAAAAATAAACTTAGAACCTAATTCTGGTTCAATTTTTTTTAAAAAGCTACACTAATATATATGATGTTGCATTTCAAGATTGGCAGATATTATAGCATGCATAATTTGCAGTGCTTAAGGAGTTATGAAAAAATGTTCTAGAAATAAGAAGGAAAAATAATTAGTTAATTATTAATTATGGCATAAATAATCAGGACAATTTAAAAATTTCTTTCTATGCAGTTCAGCAGTCCTATGCACTAAATGGCTTTTTGCTTCTCCTGTACTGAACCTAATGGAAGTAAGTGTAGAGAGTTTGTTTTTTTTTTGCTTTTGATTTTGTTTAGGGTTGGTTGGTTGGTTTGTTTGCTTAGGTTTTTTTTTGTTTGGTTGGTTTTTTAGTGCAAACTAAAAAAAAGGAGGGAGAAGAGAGTGAAAGGTATAATTAGAAGTCTCATAGGAGTTTGGGGGCTTATATTTTACAATAATGAAACTTTGTATAGTTATATCACTATATAGTGTTGTCCTGCCAGTGGAGTGCTGATTGATTGTTGTTCAGTATGCATGTGGGTAGTAAGGTTAACCTTATCCTCATACTGATCTTCAGGTAAATAGCAGAGTCTATATACTTCTAAAGCAAAATTTAAATTCATTGGTGATTCTCCATAATGCCAAAAAGAAAATGAATATGCATGAGAAAGCAAGAAGTAAAACATTTATATGTGGCCTTTATTCAAATAAAATATTGCAAATTGAATAAAACTGTCAATATAGCTCAAGGAAAATGTATGGCCTACCAACACTTGCTCTAATGTTTCCATTTTACTTATTGTTAGTCTTGTGGTGTTTAATCATATGGATGTATGCTTACTAGATGGCACGCATCTATGGAAGTAGTCTGCAAAAGAACTTGAAAAATAGTTGATACTATCCTTGCACTGTTTTGCTAAATTGTTTTGCAAAAAATCATCCAGTGCTCTGTCCCACTCAGTAACGTCCTCTCTGGAGTCAGGAGCTCTGTCAGCATCTCTTGGTCTGCCAAGATTCCAAGCTTATGGGTGTGTGCTGCTCTAAGAGGAAAGGAAGCTTCCTGTTTTCTGTACCTTGGCCTTACTGTGGTACAAAACATAGAATCATAGAATTGTAGAATCATTAAGGTTGGAAAAGTCCTCTAAGATAATCAGGTCCAACCGTTAAACCAGCACTGCCGCACTGCCGTGTTTACCACTAAACCATATCCCCAAATGCCACACCCACGTGCCTTTTCAACACTTTTGGGGATGGTGATTCCACCACTTCCCTGGGCAGCCTATTCCAATGCCTGACCACCCTTTCACTGAAGAAATTTTTCCTAATATCCAATCTAAACCTCCTCTGATGCAACTTGAGGCCACTTCCTCTTGTCCTATTACTTGTTACCTGGGAGAAAAGACTGACCCCCACCTCCCTACAACCTCCTTTCAAGTACTTGGAGAGTGATAAGGTCATTCCCAAACCTCCTTTGCTTCAGACTAAACAACCCTAGCTCCCTCAGCTGCTCCTCATGAGACTTATGCTCTAGACCCATCACCAGCTTCATTGACCTTCTTTGGACATGCTCCAGCACCTCAACATCCATCTAGTACTGAGGAGCTCAGAACTGAAATCAGTACTTAAAGTGGGGCCTCACCAGTGCCGAATACTGAGGGACAATCACTTCCCTAGTCCTGCTGGCCACACTATTTTTGATGTAGGCCAGGATAACATTGGCCTTCTTGGCCACCTGGGCACACGCTGGCTCATGTTCAGCATGCTTTCAACCAACACTCCCACGTCCTTTTCTGCCAAGAAACTTTCCAGCCACTCCTCCCCAAGCCTGTAGTGCTGCATGGGGTTGTTGTGACCCAAGTGTGGGATGCAGCACTTGGTCTTGCTGAGCCTCATACTGTTGGTCTCGGCCATCTACCCAGCCTGTCCAGATCCCTCTGCAGGGCCTTCCTACTGTCCAGCAGATCAACAGTCCTGCCCAACTTAGTGTCCTCTGCAAACTTCCTGAGGGTGCACTCAATCCTCTCATCCAGATAACTGATAAAGATATTAAACAGGACTGGCCCTAATACTGAGCCCTGGGGAACACCACTAGTGACCAGTCACCAGTTGGATCTAACTCCATTCACCACCACTGTCTGCGCTTGGCCATCCAGACAGTTCTTTACCCAGCAAAGAGTACACCTGTCCAAGCCATGGGAAGCCAGTTTCTCCAGGAGAATGATGTGGGAGACAGTGTCAAAGGCTTTACTTAAGTCCAGGTAGACAATATCCACAGCCTTTCCCTCATCCACTTAGTGGGTGTCCTGGGTTGCAGCGTATTCTATTACCATCCTCGTGAGCTGTTGAAACCAGGAGGGGCAGTGTTTCCTTGCCTCCTCCCCCCAGACTATCTTTCTGTTAATGGCCCATCAATGCCCTGCCACATGACTCAGAGATAACTCCCTCTGGACTATCTTCTGTTAATGAGCCTAATCAACACTTGGCCTCATGACTTATCATCCCATTGTGAGATGCTCCACCCAGAGGGAGGAACCAAGCATTCCATCCTGGATATAATCTGAGATTCTGAACTCCAGAGACAACCTTTCCACTGGATTTCCAGAGGACAGGAGCTACATAGTCACCACTGGACCTTCTGAGGAAGATCAGACCCTTTTCTACAGGATCACCGCTTCAGGAGGACTGCAGCCACCATTCTACTGGACTGCTACCACCACCCTGACTAACAGGGTGTCAGGTTGTATCCTGACTCTGTCAGTTTGAACCAGTGTTTTCTTTTATTTTTTTTCCTTTTCTTTAATTTCCCCATTAAATTGTTATTCTGACTTGGTGCCTCTCACTGGTTTGTTTTCAAACTAGTACATATTTTTGGTGCCCAATGCGAGGCTTGCGCTGAGGGAAAGTCAGAATTACAATTTTGTATTAACAGAAACCTATTCATTGTGGTGCTCAGCTTGTCTATATGGGTGCTGTATCTTGCTCTCTATATTTTTTCTCACATGGGGAACTACCTGCCTGTTGTATTGCTCCTGCTAAAACCAGGGAATGGTATGAGAATTGCTTTATTGGTTTATTATGTTATACCATAATAACCTGTGAGGCGATGAATACCATTCGGAATATATATTCAATTTTGTTTGGCTGTCCTAGTCTGGGCTGCTATGTCTGGGATCTCCTCAACAATTGCACCCAGCCCCTGGTGGGAGGAGTAGAAAGTGGTTTCTTCCAGCCTTTTAGGCCAGGCACAGCAGTTTTTGAAAATATTGAATTCCCTCTGGATGTCAAAGATGGCATAAACTTGCTGTTAGCTCTGCTTTGTCTTCTCTGTACAGCCTGCACCGTGTACACCATGCTTAGAATCAGAGCTATGGCACAGCATCCTCAGGATGAGGGAGGAAAAAAGAGCAGAACAACAAACACCATGTCTATACAGATTGTCACAGAGGAGAAAGGAACAAAAAGCAAAGCAACGGCGTCCATGTCTACACAGACTGACACAGAGGAGAAAGAAACTAAAGGCACTGTCAGCACACAAACCGTCACTGAACCAGAACAGCCTAAACCAGTAGCAGTTGCCCCCATTCAGAAGAAGAAATCAAAAAGCAAATCAGTCCGCATAGTGACTGACGAGGATGCAGCAGGACCTTCGCACCCAGCAGAAGAAACAGAGCCAGAGATCATCACTCGGTCGCTATCCCTGGGTGAGCTGCGTGACCTGCGGAGGGAATTCACCCACCAGACAAACGAGTCCATCCTGACCTGGCTGCTCCGCATCTGGGACGCTGCAGCCAATGACACCATTCTGGACGGAAGTGAGGCCAGGCAACTGGGATCTCTGTCCCGGGATGTGGTCATTGACCAGGGGATCGGGAGAACCCAAGAAACTCTCAGCCTCTGGCGGCGACTGCTGACAAGCGTAAGGGACAGGTACCTTTGTAAAGAAGACCTCCAGGTGCACCAAGGAAAATGGAGCACAATGGAACAAGGTATCCGATGCCTGAGGGAATTGGCTGTGCTGGAGATCGTTTTCTCAGAAGACGAGAGATTTACTAAGAGCCCAGATGGTGTCCAGTGCACGTCACAGATGTGGTTGAGATTCACATGCCTTGGACCAGAGATGTACTCCCATTACCTGGCAACGCTGCAATGGAGGGAAGGTGAGGACAGGGTGGGCATCTTGGTCAACAAACTGAGGATTTACGAGGACACCGTCACAGCCCCGTTTCGCACCCATGTCTCGTCTGTGGAAACAAGGCTGGCTGAGCAAGTCCAGAGCTTGATTGAAGAGGGCCATCAGAAATTGAAAAAGGAACTTAAGGAAGAAATTTACCACATCCTGCCAGAACCAACAAGAGTCTCTGCCATCAGGAGCAGGCGTCCCCCAACCAGGGAGAGAGGATACACCCCACGAGGTAATCTCTGTTTTTTTCTTCAGGAACATGGAGAAGACATGAGTAAGTGGCATGGAAAACCAGCCTCCTCCTTAGCAGCCAGGGTACGTGAACTAAAAAGAGGGACAACTACCACAAGAAGCTCATCTAGAGTCAGTGCTGCTCCGGTCTCGCGCACAGAACTCCAGACAGTATAGGAATGATAATATGACTGATCCTCTTGAAGGCAGCTCAAGAGCATATTCACTGGAAGGGAGAAACATGTACCATGACCAGGAATAGAGGGGCCCTTCCTCTAGCCAGGTAGAGGAAAGGGACAATTGGGTCTTTTGGACTGTGTGGATCTGATGGCCTGGCACATCTGACCCACAAAAATACATGGCTTTGGTTGACACCAGTGCTTAATGTATTCAGATGCCATAAAGGTATGTGGGAGTAGAAGCCATTTCTATTTCTGGGGTGACAGGAGGATCCCAGCAGCTGACTGTACTGGAAGCTGAAGTGAATTTAACTGGGAACGAGTGGCAGAAACACCCCATTGTGACTGGCCCAGAGGCCCCATGCATCCTCGGCATAGACTATCTCAGAAATGGGTATTTCAAAGACCCAAAAGGACATCATTGGGATTTTGGGATAGCTGCTTTAGAGACAGAAGATATCAGACAACTGAGTACATTGCCTGGCCTCTCAGATGACCCCTCTGCCGTGGGACTGCTAAGAGTTGAAGAACAACAAGTGCCAATCGCCAGAGCAACAGTGCACCGTCAGCAATACCGCACCGACAGAGACTCTGTGGTTCCCGTCCATGAGACGATTCGTAAACTGGAGACCCAAGGGGTGGTCAGCAAGGCCCGTTCACCTTTCAACAGCCCTATATGGCCAGTGTGTAAGTCCAGTGGAGAATGGAGCCTGACGGTGGATTACCATGGCCTAAATGAGGTCATGCCACCATTGAGCACTGCCATGCCAGACATGTTGGAACTTCAGTACGAGCTGGAGCCCAAAGCAGCAAAGTAGAACGCAACCATCAATATTGCCAATGCCTTCTTCTCCATTCCTTTGGCAGCAGAGTGCAGGCCCCAGTTTGCCTTCACCTGGAGGGGTGTGCAATACACCTAGAACCAACTGCCCCGGGGTGGAAGCACAGTCCCACCATCTGCCATGGACTGATCCAGACAGCACTAGAAAAGGGTGAGGCTCCAGAACATCTGCAATACATTGACGACACCATCATGTGGGGAAACACAGCAAAGGAAGTATTTGAGAAAGGAGAGAGAATTATCCAGATTCTCCTGGAAGCCGGCTTTGCCATCAAGAGGAGCAAAGTCAAGGGACCTGCCCGAGAGATCCAGTTCCTGAGAGTAAAGTGGCAAGATGGACGGCGTCAGATTCCCACCGAGGTCATCAATAAGATCACTGCAATGTCTCCGCCGACCAGCAAGAAGGAAACACAAGCTTTCCTAGGCGCCATAGGTTTCTGGAGAATGCACATTCCCGAGTACAGCCACTTCGTGAGCCCTCTCTACCTGGTTACCCGCAAGAAGAACGATTTCCACTGGGGCCCTGAACAGCAGCAAGCCTTCACCCAGATCAAGCAGGAAATCGCTCATGCCGTAGACCTTGGCCCAGTCAGGACAGGACCAGAGGTGAAGAATGTGCTCTACTCTGCAGCCGGGAACAATGGTCTGTCCTGGAGCCTCTGGCAGAAGGTGCCTGGTGTGACTCGGGGCTGACCACTGGGATTCTGGAGCTGAAGCTACAGAGGGTCTGAAGCCAACTACACTCCCACAGAGAAAGAAATCTTGGCCACCTATGAAGGAGTTCAAGCTGCCTCAGAAGTAATCGGCACTGAAGCACAACTCCTCCTGGCACCCCGACTACCGGTGCTGGGATGGATGTTCAAAGGAAAGGTTCCTTCCACGCATCACGCCACTGACACCACATGGAGCAAATGGATTGCTCACATCACACAGCGCGCCCGTATTGGAAACCCAAATCACCCTGGGATTCTGGAAATTATAACAAACTGGCCTGAAGGTGAGACTTTTGGATTATCTTCTGAAGAGGAAGAGCAAGTGACTCATGCCGAGGAAGCCCCACCATATAATGAGGTACCGGAGACTGAAAGACGTTATGCCCTCTTCACTGATGGTTCCTGCCGAATTGTAGGTGCTAACTGGAAATGGAAAGCTGCAGTATGGAGCCCCACACAACGAGTTGCACAAGCTAGTGCGGGACAAGGTGGATCAAGTCAGGTTGCAGAGCTTAAAGGTTTCCAGCTGGCTTTGGATATTGCTGAACGAGAGAAGTGGCCGAGGCTCTATCTCTACACCAACTCGTGGATGGTAGCTAACACTCTGTGGGGATGGCTGGTTCGCTGGAGAAAAGCCAACTGGCAGCGCAGAGGGAAGCCCATCTGGGCCGCTGAGATTTGGCAGGACATTGCCACCCGAGTAGAGAAGGTGGCTGTGAAGGTTCGACACGTGGATGCGCACGTACCCAAGAGTCGGGCTAATGAAGAGCATCGCAACAACGAGCAGGTGGACCGAGCTGCCAAGGTAAAAGTATCTCAGGTGGATCTGGACTGGCAGCACAAGGGAGAATTATTCCTAGCTCGTTGGGCCCATGATGCCTCTGGTCATCAGGGGAGAGATGCAACATACCGATGGGCCCGTGACCGAGGGGTGGACCTTACTATGGACAGCATCTCACAGGTCATCCACAGTTTCGAGACCCGTGCTGCAATCAAACAGGCCAAGCGGGTGAAGCCTCTGTGGTACGGTGGACGATGGTCAAAGTACAGGTATGGGGAAGCCTGGCAAGTTGACTACATCACCCTTCCCCAAACCCGCCAAGGCAAGCGCTATGTGTTGACCATGGTGGAAGCAACCACTGGATGGCTGGAGACCTACCCTGTGCCTCATGCTACTGCCTGGAACACCATCCTGGGCCTGGAAAAACAAGTCCTGTGGAGACATGGCACCCCTGACAGGATCGATTCAGACAATGGGACTCATTTCAAGAACAGCCTCATCAACACCTGGGCCAGAGAACACGGTATCGAATGGATATATCATATTCCTTATCATGCACCAGCTGCCGGGAAAGTCGAACGCTGCAATGGACTACTTAAAACCACCCTGAAGGCACTTGGTGGGGGGACCTTCAAAAATTGGGAAGTGAACTTAGCAAAGGCCACCTGGATGGTCAATACCCGAGGGTCCATCAATCGAGCTGGTCCCACCGAGTCTGAACCCTTGCACACAGTGGATGGAGATAGAGTCCCTGTGGTACACCTGAGAGGTATTTTAGGAAAGACTGGATTAATCCCACCTCAGGCAAAGGCAAATCCATCCATGGGATTGTCTTTGCTCAAGGACCTGGTTACACTTGGTGGGTAGCGCAGAAAGATGGGGAAACCCACTGTGTACCACAAGGAGACCTAATCTTAGGTGAAAACTGTGTGTAGGGTTTCATTATATATATGTGTGTGTGTGTGTGTAGAGTTTAAGGAAGGTATTGATTTGGGATGATGTAGATGTTAATGGAATAAGGGGTGGATAATGTCCTGGGTTGCAGTGTATTCTATTACCATCCTCATGAGCTGTTGAAACCAGGAGGGGCAGTGTTTCCTTGCCTCCTCCCCCCAGACTATCTTTCTGTTAATGGCCCATCAATGCCCTGCCACATGACTCAGAGATAACTCCCTCTGGACTATCTTCTGTTAATGAGCCTAATCAACACTTGGCCTCATGACTTATCATCCCATTGTGAGATGCTCCACCCAGAGGGAGGAACCAAGCATCCCATCGTGGATATAATCTGAGATTCTGAACTCCAGAGACAACCTTTCCACTGGATTTCCAGAGGACAGGAGCTACATAGTCACCACTGGACCTTCTGAGGAAGATCAGACCCTTTTCTACAGGATCACCGCTTCAGGAGGATTGCAGCCACCATTCTACTGGACTGCTACCACCACCCTGACTAACAGGGTGTCAGGTTGTATCCTGACTCTGTCAGTTTGAACCAGTGTTTTCTTTTATTTTTTTTTCCTTTTCTTTAATTTCCCCATTAAATTGTTATTCTGACTTGGTGCCTCTCACTGGTTTGTTTTCAAACTAGTACTGTGGGTCACCTGGTCATGGAAGGAGATCAGGTTAATCAAGCAGGAATTGCCTTTCATAAACCCATGCTGGCTGGGCCTGTTCACCTGCTTGTCCTGCATATGCAAGGTGATCTGGTCCATGACCTTCCCTGGCACTGAGGTCAGACTGACAGGTCTGTAGTTCCCTGGATCTTCCTTCCAACACTTCTTGTAGATTGGTGTCACATTTGCTAACTTCCAGTCAATCAGGACCTTCCTATTTAGCCAGGACTGATGGTAAATGATTCCAAGTGGCTTGATAGACTCAACTCCCAGCTCCCTCACTGCCCTTGGGTGGATCCCATCTGGCCCTGTAGACTTGTAGGCATCTAAGTGGAATAGCTAACCATTTCCTCCTGGATTATGGGGGCTTCATTCTGCTTCCTGTCTCTGTCTTCCAGCTCAGGGGGCTGAGTACCCTGAGGACAACTGGTCTTGCTATTAAAAACTGAAGCAAAGAAGGCATTAAGTGCCTCAGCCTTTTCCTCCTGCTTTGTCACTGTTTCCCTTTGCATCCATCCAGTAAAGGATGAAGGTCCTTTTTAGCACTCCTCTTTTTGCTGATGTAATTGTAAAAACATTTTTTGTTGTCTCTTACAGCAGTAGCCTTTGGCCCTTCTAATTTTCTCCCTGCATAACCTCACAACTTCCTTGTCGTCCTCCCAAGTTGCATGCCCCTTCTTCCTAAGGTGATACACTCTTTTTCCCTCTGAGTTCCAGACAAAGCTCTCTGTTCAGCCAGGCTGGTCTTTTTGCCTTCTGACTAGTCTTTTGGCACATGGGGACAGCCTGTACCTTCATGGACTCCTTTGCCCTTCAGGACTGCCTTCCAAGGGACTCTTTCAACCAGTCTCCTAAAGAGGCCAAAGTCTGCCCTCCAGAAGTACAAGGTGGTAGTTCTGCTGACCTTTCTCCTTACTTCTCTGAGAATTGAAAACTATCATTTTGTGATTGCTTTGCCTAAGCCCCTGGCCATCACACCACCCATCAGTCCTTCTCTGTTTGCAAACAACAGGTCCAGCGGGACACCTCCCCTGGTTGGCTCACTCACCAGCTGTCACAAAGTTCTCTTCCACACACTCCAAGAATCTCCTCAACTACTTTCTCTCTGCTGTGTTGCATTTCCAGCAGATATATGGTAAGCTGAAGCCCCCTACAAGAATAAGGGCCAGTGATTGTGAGACTGCCCCTAGCTGCTTATAGAATATTCCATTCATCTCTTCATCCTGGTTGGATGGTCTATAACAGACTAACCAGAATATCTGCTTTGTTGTCCTTCCCCCTGATTCTTACCCATAAACACTCAACCCTATCCTCACCATCATTAAGCTCCAGAGAATCGAGACTCCACCACCTCTCCTTCCTTGCCTATCCCTTCCGAGGAGCTTCTAGCCATCCATTGCAACACTCCAGTTGTGTGATTCATCCCACAATGTCTCCCTGATGGAAACTACATCATAGTTTTCCAGCTGCACCATAGCTTCCAGGTCCTCCTGTTTGTTGCCCATGCTATGTGCATTGGTGTTAATGCACTTCAGTTTGGCTATCAATCTTGCTGCCTTTTCAGGGAGAGAAGCTCTAAATCCTGCATGACCATTCTCAGGCACTTCTGTGGTTTCTAGCACATTGTTAACCCTTGCATCGTTGCTGCCACATAGATCTCCATCCCCTACCTCTACCAAGGTGGTAGACCAAAAGACTTCACTAGCACACCATCCCTCAAATAGTGGCGTGCTGCCCCCAGGCTTATCTCCAGTGATCCTGATTTCACATCCTTTCCCCCTTCAAATCTAGTTTAAAGCTCTCTCAACAAGCCCTGCTCACTCCTGAGCTAAAATCCTTTTTCTCCTTTGAGACAGCTGTGCCCCATCTGTTGACAGCATGCTTGGTGTCATGTAAACTGACCCATAATCAAAAACCCTACAATTCTGCTGGCAACACCAGGCTTGGATCCAGGTATTCATCTATATAATTTTCCTATTTCTACCCCCATCATTCCCTCCAACTGGCAGGACAGAGGACACTACTTGCGCTCCAGATTCCTCAACCAGTTGTCCCAAAGCCCTGAGGTCCCTCTTGGTTGTCCTCAGACTTCTTGTTTTGACTTCTTAGTTGCCCACCTGAAAAAACAGTAGCGTATAATAATCAGAGCTGTACCAGGCTGGAGAGTTTCTTGGTGATGTCTCTTACCCAGGCCCCAGGAAGGCAGCACACTTTCCTGTGGGTTGGGTCCGGTCAACATATTGAGCCCTCTGTTCTTATCAGAAGAGAGACACCAATGACAACTACTCTTCTTTTTTTCTTGACTGAGGAGATTGTGATGCAGGGATTAGACTGACTCACCCTAGGCAACCCCTCCAAGCTGGATGGACCTTCATCCAGTTTTGGTGTGTGCCTGGCCCTCAAGTCCCAGAACCTCATACCTATTGTATAAGGGCACCTGGGAAGGTGAGTTAGACCAGGAGGGGATTTTCCTGCCATCTCAAGCAGAGACCAATTTCTATTCCCCCCTCCCCCCACCTCTTAGGTTCCCTCCTTCTGTCTGGTGGCAAGAGGGTAGGGGATCCTTCACTTCTTGTGGTGCAGCCAGCTGGTGTATTTGCCTCAGTGATGGTAGAGAGTGTTCCCACCAGTCAATCTCCTCCTCAAAGTCCCTGATACTTAACCTTTTCACCTCCTCTCTTAGCTCCACCACCAGGCTGAGTAAATCATCCATCTGGTCACACCTTACACAGCTTTCATCTCTACTGCTGTATAATACCAGCACCAGGCTCTGGCTCTCCCTGCAGCCTGAGCCCTGGACAGCTGCATGTTTTTGTGGGGGCTCTGTTAGTGTCGCTGCATCCTTTCTGGTGAATGCTGAGGACATGGCTACCTTCCAAGTAGTTACCATACCTGGGCTCCTCCTGAGGGCAATGACCACCAATTGAGCTCTGCAGCCAGTAGGGTGACCGCACCCTCCCTATGCATCCTTCCTTGCAAACTGCCATGCCAGGCCCTGCCAGTCCCTGCTGATGTGCCGTGTCCTGTTTGCCCGCCCTAGTCGCTCAAGCTCCCTGGAGCCTATTAAATTTCCTACGGTTGCCCCTGGAAACACCCACGCTGCGTCAGCCTTGCTCGTGAGACCTGCCGGTTCCTAGCAGGTCTCTCAGCTCTTGCTCAGATTTCCCGGACTTCTGGAACTCCGCCCAGCTCGCTCTGTTTGCCTCAGGGACTGACCTTGTCAGAGGGGATTTTTTTGTAAACTGCTCTTAGACATACTACAAACAACAGAATTGGGATGTATATCCAAAATCTAGCCTTCTTCTGAGAGAAAGAGCATAGATTTTAACAGTTGAAATTATCTAAGATCAAGGAAAGACTGAATCGTTTAACTTCATCTGCATGTTTGTCCTCTTAATAGAGGGTACATTGCTCATGGACACTTCAGTTCTCTTTCTTCCTGTTTTGTTTTGCAAATCTGTTTTTTTCTATAGAAGTTGATTGTTACAGTGGGGATACTGTAACACAATGCACCAAACCAGGAGGCCCGTGGAAAAGAAATATATATGTGGACAGATTCTTGGTAGATGTTTCAGAGATGTTTATTTCTCCAGCCGCATGGCCAGAGCTCTGCCAAGGAACCCTCACAGTCTGGGTTGAGGGTCCTTGCCCACGCAGTGAAACACAAACCAACCAATGGGAACGAGGCTGACCAGGGGCTAGGGAAACCCCATGCCTCCCCTCAGGGCCCCTCTCCCAGGGCTACATGGCAGGGGGAGGAGACCTCGACATTTCACCCGTTTATTTTTAACAAAAGAGATGTAAAACTTAACATTGAAAACAACAAGGACAGTTTCAAAACAAAACAAGCCACCCTCCTGAGTCTTTGAATGTCCAAACAGATTCTGTGGAACATCTTAAGGCTGACAGAAGGGAGACAGAACTCTCTGAGCATGCTTTGTGGGGAAACTGAGGCAGGAGAGGGTTTAATTTCTTCCCTCCCCCTTTTCATTCCCCACTCGGCATTGGAAAGGGATTTTTGGGGAAACAATTGGCAAAGGTATGGTTTTGTGAGGGAAACCATGGGTGGAAAAACAGATTGGGATTAGACTGGGGGTAATAGGATATAGGGTAAAAGGGAAAGGTGGGATTAGGAAAGGGAGACTGTAGGGGGGGCTTATAATGGAGATATTGTCTAACATGACTACGATTTTTAGCATATATACTGCCTTTTACAGGAACACCATCAGGCCCAGTGACCTGTGATGCTTGTAACCCTTTTCTACCTTGTATAATTTTGAATTCCACCACCTCTCCATCTCCCAAGCTTGGGATGCATTTTTCAGGGTTATTCTTTTTAATAGCAGTTCTATGCACAAATATGTCTTGCTGGTTGTCACATCTTGTTATAAAACGATAATTTTGTTTAACATTATACCATTTTACTATTCCTAAAATCTTAGCTACAATGGTATTTTCCTTTTTCCGAGTGGCTGCTGTTTTCTGTCTCGCTGCATCTTTGCTCTCTCTTTCGGTCGCTCCCGTGTTGGAGCTGTCGGGGCTGCTCGTGCCTGCGCGCTCTTCCCGGGGTCGCATTCGGAGCCGCGCGGGCCGGGCCGGGCCGCGCCGCTCAGTTCTCCGTGTGTCGCCTCCTCTGGTCGCAGCTTCGCTGCTGCTGCCAGGCCCTGCAGCCGCATCTCGGCTGGGCCCCCGAGCGATGACTCTCCCGCGCCCTGCTCAAGCGCGCATTTTGGCTGGGCCGCTCCTCTCAGTCGGGCGTTCACAGGGCTCACTCCACCACGCTCTGCGCGGGACCAGGCGGGCACCGCAGGGTCCCACCGCTCCCGCTGCACCTCGCTCCGCCACCGACACTGCGGCTCGCATGGCTCCGCCCGCGTGCGGGAACTGCCTCGCTGCTGCTCAGAGAGCGCTCGGTGCACGTGGGCGAGGCCGCACGGTCCCTGAGGCACGCTTCCCTTCACCAGGACACAGCTGAAATTGCTCAACAGTCTCGGTAATTAAATAATATTCATGAAAATATTCTTCCATCGGCATGTATTTTGACTCAAAAATTAACTGTGTCCAAACGGTGTTCCAAAAGTCTTTGGTAAGAATTAAATCCCAAGAAACATAGAAAAAGTTCTTAAACAAGTGTTTCAGTTCTTTTTGAGCTTGAATCGAGCTAAAATTTACAAATCATTGTTCAAGAATCATTTGAAGTTTAAGATAAATGTCCATATGCGGCTCTGAGAGCCAAGAGTCTTCCCACGGTTCCTCCATAGTTTAGATATGGAATAGCAAAACAAAACCAAGAAGAGGAATCCACAGTTTCTAGGGTTTACTCACACAGATCAATCGCTTAGGGATCGGGGATAATTCTGCTCACAATTCGCCACCATTTGTTACAGCGGGGATACTGTAACACAATGCACCAAACCAGGAGGCCCGTGGAAAAGAAATATATATCTGTGGACAGATTCTTGGTAGATGTTTCAGAGATGTTTATTCCTCCAGCCGCATGGCCGGAGCTCTGCCGAGGAACCCTCACAGTCTGGGTTGAGGGTCCTTGCCCGCGCAGGGAAACACAAACCAACCAATGGCAACGAGGCTGACCAGGGGCTCGGGAAACCCCATACCTCCCCTCAGGGCCCCTCTCCCAGGGCTACATGGCAGGGGGAGGAGACCCCGACAGTTGATTGCCAGCAGCATTTGTTGAACAAGTTGTTTTAGTTAATGAAAATATTTTTGTAAATGTGGGTTTTTAGGAGGGAAGGGGGGAATAGAGACAAAAGTGATAATTCAGATTTTACAATTAGAAATTCTATCAAAATAACAGTATTTTGATAAATTTATGTTGTTTTTATTTGTTAGGCAACAGCTTAAGTGAGTCAGGCAACCTGAAGCTTATATATAGGAAATATGAAACCTGGAGAGTGACCAGTCACACCCTTTTTTTGCCCTGCAGCATGGTATAGTGTTTATTATCTTTGTGTCTGATGCAACTTGAAAGTAAACAAGAAATCAGGAAAATTCAGGGCACTGATTTCAGTATAGAAAGGAATTTCTGATTTATTCAGCTACTTCATAAACTTTCTCTGAGCCTTATTAAAAATAAAAAATGAAATATCATAGGTGTAGGCATGACTTTTTTCTTTTGTTTTTCCACCGTTTTCTTAAATAGAAGTATTACAAGTAGAGTTTAATGATACATTTTGAACTTAAGTAATTTTCAAACTAAAGTCACAAGATATTTTGTTTAAATCTTTATTTATTGTTTTGCTATAGTGCCCATGAGTCATGGGTTAGGACTCATTATTCTAATCATTTTACAGACAGTGATCAGTAACAACAAAAATATTCTTTATTGCAAACTTAAATTTTTATATTCTGTTATGTGTCTGGAATTCTTTTTCAAAGATCATATGCTATTTTTCCTACTCAAAAGTTAGAATATAAAATAGGAAAGGATGACAAGTTCTTTTTTTGGCAATTTTGATACCATATTGACCTTTTTCAATAACTGTAGGATGATTAGCATTGTACCAAGCCTCCTTCCAGCAATTCACAACACATTTTATTAGTTTATATATAATTTTGCAGTGTAGCACACCATGATGCCTCTTTCTGTTTAGCCTAATCCATTCTGTGCTTCAGAGTTGCTCAAAGGAAGCAACTACCTCTCCACAGTCCTCTTCCAAATTAGTTCTCTCAGGCTGCTATGTAAAAGCACTTTCCTACCTTGGACTGATTGTCAGAGATTTATGATTCCTGATACATTAAGGAACACATTCCCCATCTATTACTTTTTCAAGACACTGAAATACAGCTTACTCTCCTTGAATGTTACACCTGTTTCAATTATGTCCAGGTTTGAAGAAAAGTCTCTACTTTTTCATTTGCTCTTGATTTACTAGGTCCAAGGAAAAAGAAAAGAAGGGCAAAGGATAGATAAAGATTTCCTCCAAAGCTGCATATCTTGCTATATAGCCCAGTAAGGCAAGGCATTTGCTTGTACTACAGTTGTAGATTACAAGTCATCAAGGTCTGAATCTGTAAATGACTCATGACTTTGCTTGGCTAGCATAAATAATTGTTTCTTCTACAAGCAAGAGCTACCTTCTCAAGAAATGAATCACTGGGGGTTTAATCCTCTCAAGACAGGAGAGAAAAAGTCATGTTCATGATGATGGCTTTTTGTGCTGACTTCTTTCAGCTCCCAGACTGCTTGGATCTGATCTCTTGCCATTGATGTCAATTATGCAGTCTATGTGAATTATACCATGCAGACCTAGAATCAGAACATCTTGGATTGGAAGGGACCTTAAAAATCATCTAGTTCCAATCCCCCTGCAATGGGCAAGGACACCTCCCTCTAGACCAGGTTGCTCAGAGCCCCATCCAGCCTGGCCTTGAACACTTCCAAGAATGGGGTATCCACAAGTTCTCTGGAAAACCTGTTCCAGTACCTTACCACCCTCACACAGTAAAGATTTTCTTCCTACTATCTAATCTGAACCTATCCTCTGTTCAAAGCCATTCCCCCTTGTCCTATCACTACATGTCCTTATAGAAAGTCCCTGTCCAGCTTTGTTGTAGGCCCCCTTTAGGTACTGGAATGCTGCTGTAAAGTTCTCCTTGGAGCCTTCTCCAGGCTGAAAAACTCCAACTCTCTCTGCCTATCTTCAGGCTTCACTGTGGTTGATGATTTAATTATTGGCAGGCCAAGCGCTACATCTCTTCCAGTTTTGGGAAATCCTGTTACAAAACAGAAAATATTTGCTAGGATTTGTTTTCCCATGTAAGAGAGATTGTTTAAATGGGCATCTTAAAATCAATTAGTCCACACAGACCATTGATACAAAACAACTTTGCCTACTGCATCTCAAGCATATTGCTTTCTTCTGTGGATCAGAATACTTTCTTTAAATAGACTGCATTTGTGTATGTCTCTAATAAATCTTTTTGGTAGGTTAGAAAGCTGTCACCTAAACTGCGGGAAAAACAAAAACTCTTCAACAACATCTTTTTAGTGTTAGAGAATCAAGGCATTACTTTATTCTGGCCAGGATGTGCAACAGAAATAATTTCATCCACACATTGCCCGGATTGTGCAGAGAAAATCATTCCATCACACATAATCTTTACTAGATTTTTCACATACTTATACAGTCAAAATCCATAGAAATTCATTGGTCCCAAGTTACACAGTTCGTAGTATTTGGTTTCCTATTGGTTATTGATCCCTTTGCCTTCGATGTTAATTAGGTTCTCATTCTTCGTTCTCTTATCTATCTTTTCCCAGACCAGGTGTCTCCGACCATGCCAGGGGTGACATTTGGAGTTGATGGTCGTTATCTTTTGTGTATCTTCTGTTCTAGTCCCAGCATGTTGAAATGTTAAACTCATCAGGCCTCTAGTGGTGAAACAGTCTTCTTGTGAAAAAACTTCAATTCTTTTCCCCCATGGCAAAGGCGAACAAAACCCTTGACTAAAGTTATATAAACATTTTAAACTTTGTATAATTTCCAACAAAGCTAGTTTGAAAAAATTACATAGACAATATCAAAAAGGAATATAAAAAAAATTAACTTCTTTCTAAGTTTGTTCTAACATTGACTGTAACCACTTGTAATGGTTTTAAAAATAAAAACTCAGTGGGAAAAAAAGTTAATACTGATTGAGCCCCTCCCCCCTGCCCAACAGTGGAGGGGAAAACAAAGAAAACAAGACTGTGAGAGGTAAAACCAAAAACATTAAAGTCACAATTTTACTGAGGCAAAACGCTCAAACACAACACAACACAACAATACAGAGGAAAATGGTTTACCTACAAAACCAGAAAAGGCAAAACGTCACCTGCCCCCCCCACCCCTTGGGCAAAACCAAAACTGTAGCTGCCCCCGCGCTGTCTGCCATGCGGCACCTGGGAGAACAAAGGCAGCACGCTGGAGAGGCTCTTGAGGCTCAAACCTCCTCCCCCCAGCCCGGGAACAATGGAAAAACAGGGACAAAACACAGCCCGAGGAGCTAGTTCAAACCAGGAACTATGCTGCCAAAATGCGCGGTACTGGGCAAGCTCCCTCCCCGTGGCAGCAGCAGTGGTGGTGGCGGTGGGGAATGCTGTCACTGTCTGGAGCGTCCCTGACTTGCGGCGAGTGTCTCTCTTCCCGACAGCGAATGGCAATGGCAGTGGGGGATGCTGGGTCTCTCTCGAAGTGGAAGCAGCAGCAAACCGGCAGGCAACATGCGGCTGGGTCCCGAGCAGGCTCTGGCTGCACGCGGCTCGACTGGACTGGGGGCCAACCCCGCCACTCCATTTCCCACGGCAACCTCCTGGACAAGAGCTGTCTTTCCAAAGCTTGGGCTCCACGGCTGAAGAAAATGACGAGCAGGGGACTCGCGGTGACAGTGCGGTCTGGACAGCACCAGCCTCTCCCCAGCTCCAGGCCAGAGAAAGAATGGCAGCCCTTATGCTTCTTCCTACTGCCTTAAAACACAGTCCACTAAAGATGATGTAGAGGAGCGTAGAATACACGATTTTGTTACCCCTAATGCTAAACTCTGCCTCCTATCCCTGTAACTAGGTCACCACTGTTTTAAGATTCCAAAAGGTTGGTGCATCTATGGAGAGAATATGGGAACAGATCCATTTTCTGTCCTGCTTAGTCACCGAGGAACATCAGTGCTTTCAAAAAATTAGATAATAGGTAGAAAACTGACACTATGAAACAGTCATGGTTTAGGAATGGTACTCTGCAATTTACTTCTCCCAACGAGACTTTCCAAACCACACTGCCGCTCGGTCACTCCTCCTACCCCCTCTTCCACCCTCCCTCCCCCCGGGTGTCCAGAAAGGAGAATTGGAGGTACAAAAGGCAAAGATCACGGGTTGAGATAAGAACAATTTACTAGAAACGGCAATGAGAGAAAAAAACCTAACAGTAACAGCAACAATATTAATAACAAATTTATGCAAAAAGACAATGGTTCACATGCAAAAATGCTCACCACAGAGCCAGACCCAACCTGACTTCAGCCATGTTTTTCTGACTGGAAGGAACCTTTTCTCCCCGGAAGCAAGAGAGTCCCTTCCCCCTGTCCCTGGCAAATGACATAAGGTGTTATTAAATAACATAATGTCTTGGCCATGCCCCCTCCCGCTGATCTGGGCCAGAACCAGGACAGAACCTTAGAGATTAAAAAATATATTTCTTTTTAAATGCAATCAGGGGGAAAATAATATTGCCAGAATGACCAGTATAAAACTATAATATTCTTCAAGCTCAGAATTAGTTTTTAACATTGTCAATACTTTTCTGAAGACAATGATGAAGAAGGAGAAGATAGCTATTTGAGTATCATCTAACACTGATTTCCTGGTTTCAGAAACATAAAATCATTGTTAGAAAATACCTCTAATGGTATTCCTGGAAATTTCAGTTTTCTTTTTTCTGGGATGACTCTTTTTAATACCAGTAGAAATCAAGGAAGAAACTCTTAAAAATTAAAATTTTATGTCATTTGCTAAAGATAATTGGATTAATGTTTTTATAATATCTGTGGCAAATACTGTGCAAATTGTTACAGGTATTCTTATATCTTCAAAAGGACATGGAAAATGTTGGTTTTTGACTGCTGATGTCAAAGGTATATCAGACTGAAAAGTCAGATCATCTAGATTTTGTTTGCAGAACATTACAGCCTAACTAGTAATTACATTTTAATTACCAATTTGAATTTGGTGGTACTCACAGAATCCTTTTTGTTTGTTTGTTTCACTGCTTTGATAGCAGTTGTTGGTGTTCCAAAATAACGAAATCTCAGATGGTACAATTTTCTAAGGGGCAGTAGCTTTACTATTTTGTTTCAAGTAATGTCTATTTTTGGGTACAGGAAAAAGTATCAGTGAAGACTAAGAAATACTAGATAAAGTTTATACTGTGGAAACTGGATGAATGATGAGTCCTCAGATTTTTCATGCAAGCAATTTGAGTGCTAACATCAAAAGTAATATTCCAGGCTTGATATTATATTAGTGAAAGGAAACTAAACCCAGTATTTAGCAGTTGTAGCACCACACATCATGCATGGTTGAGTCTTTTTCTGCATTAAATTTATGCTTTTGCATCTCATTAGACTTCAGTAGAATTACTTTTGGCTTTTATCAGAGCAAATGAGAAAACAAACCAATAGATGAGATCCTGGTTTTAAATCTCTCTCTTTTTGACCAGAAATTAGAATCCACTAAAAGATGCCGACTGACAAAGACTCAGAGAAAGAAAAATTGTAATCTTCAGCAAAGTATAGTACCTCTGGGGAACAAGACGCCATAGCCTAGACGTAGCATAAAGACTTGAAATCTGTGTAAAGGGTTATTACTTTTTCTTTTTTAAGAAAAGCAGCATTGTTGTGAAGAGCTGTATGTCAGTAGGATACAAGTAGTCATGAGTCTACCCAAGTCTACCCAGGGAACCAGAAACAATTTTCATTGAGGAAAGAATGTTTCTTTTAAAAGGCTTGATGCCTTAAGAGGCCTCCTAGACACAGAGACTGGACAGGAGTAAAAGAATAAAATAGGTATTTATTTGAAAGGCCTTCAAAGGTACACCCTGGGAGCCACAGGCTATTGTCAAGATGGACCCCAAGATGGATGACCGGTCACGAGTTCTTCACACCTTTATAGGTTTGGTTCATTTGCATATCAGGGTTAATTCTCCAATTAAAGTTTCAGTTCAATGATGTAATTTCCCCTCTGCTTGCCCCCCTTAGAAGCTCTTTGGATTATACTTTTTGGGCCTAGGACGGTCTGGGTGACCTTGGAGAGCAGGCCTGGAGAGGCTTTGTTATGTCTACCTAGCACAAGTGAGCAGAAATTAGCAAGCTACAAGAAACCTCAGTTACACTCTAAGCAGTACAGAATCAGAAAAATATAAAAGTTAAAACTTAGGCATCAGGCTGGATTAGATTTCTGATGGATACACATCATTGGTGTATATTGAACTCCATTTCAGAGGTTTTGCCACATAGTGCAAAGTCATATTAGTTCTAGGGCAGGACAAACAGAACTGGTAAATAAAACAATTTAAAATCTTGAACTATTTCTTGTAATTATATGTCTAAATAACTGAATAAAGTAATTACCTTTTATGATGCTCCTGATGTATAATACTTGAGCATCTGTCAATTATGATGAATTTCCAATGAAAGCTTAAGAGCAATTTTTGAATACTGAGTCAGTCTTTTACCTCTGTTAACATTTTGATATCAGCTGGACATACTTTCAGAGCTCAAGAACAATAAAAGAAATAATATCTGAATATATTGTTGTATCAGTTCGTCACAAGTAGTGAGCAAATACTTGGGGTATCATTCTTTTGGAAGACTATAAAGCCAATTGAATACATAACTGGGCTTGAGCAAAAAATACAAAATCTTTTGGGAAAAAATATATCTTCCTGTTTCACAAAAATATTAGCTTGTGCTTAGTGGAATACCATTTTTTAAAATTTTGTTATGAGATAATAGAAACCCTTCATGATCTGTCCAGTTTTGGGATGGGTGAACATGATGTTCCAGAAGAAAATATACTTTGTTAGGACTTGGAGAAATTAGTTCTTATAATAGAGAGCATATGTTCTCTATATCTCAAAGACAAACATTTTTTGTATTGAACTTGGGGTTCTTGATTTCCCCATGAGTAGACAATAGTTGCACGTATAAAATTTTTTTAAGTAATGAATAGTAGCATTCTCCTGGACTGTCTAAAAAGAGGGGTGACAGGTTGTATGTATGTAAGCAGGATAAATTACTCTAAAATTAACAAACCCAGTCCTTTCTGTATGCACTTACCTGATTTAAAATGCAAAGGGGCCTGTGTCCTTACTGAAATGAGTCTAGTCTGAAATGTAGACTAAATTCGAGAATAGAATCCCTTGGATTTTTGTTTGCCTAAGTTTTAATCTATTCTTTTTCTCTCTTAGTGTATGTACGTATAAATGAATCTCTGTAAAAGACAAGTTTTCTCCCTCCTTCCCATTCTTTCTACTCCCATCAGTCTAACTCTGCCAAGTTGCTTAAGTGGTTATAATTTAAAAAGCAAGCATATTATATGCCCTAAAACTGGACCTGAAAATTGAAACCTTTCTTAAAAATTAGCTTAATTAAATATAAATTTTCATGTGAACATGAGGAGGTATACTTTCAGCTTTTTACCGGCTAGGCTAGTAGTTCAATGCCTTAGAAAGCCTCGGGCAGCCTAGAGAGGTAGCATGGGCAATCTAGCATTTCAGTAGCTCTAAAAGCGGTAAATGTATTAGCTGCAAAGCTGATACTACCAGCAGAAGCAAAGAGGGAGAAATATAGCTCTAAGCTTGCCTAATTTCCCACAATTAGAGGCTTTCAAAAAGAAACAGATGACAAGATGTTCGCAGAAAGAGTTGCAAAGCCAAAGAGGGCAGGCCCCCCCTTGGTCCTTTCTTTTATTCGGAGAAGGGGAAAGGGGAGGACTGGGAGCGGACCCGAGGTGACCGGCCAATCAGACACTGCTAAAGAGTTTGAGTTACATTTGGTTTTGCCCGCGTTTGGAACAAAGGGGTCCAGAGCACATGACAGAGGCAAGTCCTGGCTTGTCTCAGGGAGGGGAAGCTCGGAACAGGCAGCAACATGAACATTTTATCAATTTCAGCTAAATAATACTGGATTAGGATAAGCTTATTCTGAAATAATGGCCCATATACTCATTTTTTAATTCACCTTCTCTCATATCATCCTTATTACTATTTTTCTTAGTTTGAACACACCCGACCATCATTCATTCATAACCACACATTGGTGAGATGGCCAGTCTGAAAAATTATTCCTGTTAATCACATTCACAAGATATGAACTATTTGTAAACATAGAAAATGAAGTAAATTTGTTTTCTTTGTTTTAAATTAGGCTCATGCACAGTTAGTTCGAGAAGTCGATGTAGAGAAGGTGTCAACTTTTGAGAACCCCTATGTAAATGCACTGAGAAGTTTATGGAATGACCCTGGAATCCAGGAATGTTATGATAGACGACGAGAATATCAGTTATCAGATTCAACAAAATAGTAAGTATATAGTGGTTACAAACAACTGTATCTTATTTTCTGTTCTTTCTAACAAATTAATTCTTGGTTTTTTATCTTTGTATACTATATATATTTTGTGTACTTACATGTACAGGGGTTTTTTGTGTGTGTACAAGTATCTGTATGTGCATACATATTCAGCACAAACCTGCACTTAATAATGTGAATGTAAAGACTACTGTAAGGAAGGTAGTATCTAGTTTAGTATGTGTGTGTTTGTTTCTCAAAACATGTCTATGATAATTTGAAATCTTACATTAAGTTTATTACTAGGGAAGTACAATCAAAGGTAGACCTCTATTCAATTCATAAAAATTACAATGCCCTTGAACATCTGTTTTCCTAGTTTAAAATAGCAATGGAATTTAACATTGGACCCTGAGCATTGTCTAAATGTCATCTCCAAGAAATTCAGTTGCTCTGAGTAATATACTACAGAGCTCTGGTAAAATTTTTCATCTGGTAAAAAAAAAAGGATGATGGTAGAGGAGGATGACTTTTTGGTATTGCCCACTAGAAAAAGAGTTAGCATACTTGGATATTAAAGTTGTGGCAAAAAATTCCATGGTATCCACTGGAACTTTTAGATTACCTATGGAAATCAATCATATTATATTTTTCTAGTCTCCATGTCAGGTTCACATGAAAGGTATCCTCTCATTGGGGAAAACACAGAAGAAACTGAAAGGCACCATGAAGGTCCCATTAAAGTCAATGGAACGTGGTCATACATATAACAAAAGTCTGGAGTGAAATTTACCTGCACAGTAGCCTGAGGGTCCTTATCTAGCACAATCCTTTATACATGATTGAGTCAAGACAAACTTTAAAATATCTTGCTGATACAGTTTAGGCAGCTAGAGAGCTACTAGTGCGTGAATTAGGTCTGCTCAGATTTGCTCCAATGCTCTGTTATTACCATACCATATTCGGCTTCTGCTTTATTAGCCTCTCATACAGGTTGTTCTATGCAATATGCTGTCCCATAGAGCTGGTTACCTTCACAGTCTATCACTTTTATTACTTATATATGCATAGTTTGGTGCACAATGGTTCAAAATACAGTAAAATCGCTCTTGTATTGCATGGATTTTCAGTGTCCCCAAATATACAATATTGTCTTTTATTTTTCAATGGTGAGAAAGCTAAAAATCATAGGAAATAACACATAAGTGAAAATTTTTAGGGTACATAAGTAGGAAAAGAACATTTTAGAGACAAATTAAGCTAACTATACTTTCTGATTGTTTTAATTTTGAAATGAACAGCGAACATAAGTAGGTGAAACAGAGCTTTTCTTATACTTTGAATTTCTTATATTTGTATGTCCTAACTTTGATTCCATGATAGATATAATACTGATTTCAAAATTGAAATTAATGCATATATTTTAATGGTTGCCTTAGAAGAATACAATAAAATTAATAAGTCTCCAAAGTAGGAAATAGGCATCTGATGCCACTTCAGATCAAATTGTACTGAATCTTAGTTTTGACCTCGTTCTAATGAAATCATCGTCATAGTAGATCTTTTGAGTAGTATTAAAATAGTATAGCTCATTAATGAGCTATAGAAACATAATTTTCATACATTTTCTTGCAAAAGGGAAATATACTAGTTGATTAGTAATTTTTAAAGCTCAGCATATGTAACCATTTAACAACATGATTTATTGAGGATTTTGTAGATTTTAATTATAAAATATTAGAGTTCATTTTGTGGTGTTCTGCAAAAATTGTTTTAGGACAAGTAATAAAACATTAGAATTATGAAGCACTATATATGAGTCTTTACATGAGCTTCTCTTATATTTTTGCTTGCAAATAGAGTTTCTTTACATATGTAAGTCCAGGAAAAGCAATTAGCAGAAACCAAAGAAGTGTTATTTCAAAAATACAGTCCATGTCACCAAACGGGGTGAAAGAAACTTATCCAAACTTATCCTTTGATGTGAATAAGCAGACACTTCTTTTTTCAGGGCACCGGGGACATGGGGGATAGCCTCCTCCAAAACATGTCCCACTTAACAAACCCCATCCATTTTATATACTTTTTCTGCTGAATCATCATTACATAAGTTCTTTTACATACTATGCCTACCATTCCCGCTCTTAAATTTTTTACATTGATTGGTTCCAATAGTTAATAACTTCATCAATATTCTTATTCTAAAACAATCATTGGTCCTCTGTACTGAGGTCTACTGATTTGTATCCTTAATATTAAAATCAAGATGGGAAGGGTAGTGGGTTTCCAAGCAGCATAACTGGTGAGCATGATGGTCTCCATAGCTTCTTGACTGAAACAGAAGGCTCCAGTAACTTCTTGGCGAGATTTCTGTGGTAACACATTCCAAACACAGCACTCCTGATATTTCTATACCTTATACTTCACAATTTTCTACTTATAATCATAGCTAACCCTTTTATATGATTTAATTGATTATTTGATCAAAATATTCATAGCACACATGTTTAGGGATAAAATATTGTCCTTGTTTTAGCCAGGACAAGGTTAATTTTTGCAGTAGCTGGGAGGGGGAGTGGCCAGGGCCTGGAGGTTATTCTATACCATCTCACATCATTGCTGGGGGTGGTGGAAGGGCCTCACTTCTGAGGAGAAGGGATTCCTTTAGGTTGAGTAAGTGTGGCAGACTGGGAGGTCAGGGTGAGGTAGCAGTCACATCGGGTTGGGCGCTGCAGTGAGCATTTCCGCATGTGAATCACTCTCTTTCATACACTTTTGTTGTTAATATTGTTGCTGTTGCTGTTTGTTTTCTTGTCTCATTGCCGTTTCCAGTAAATTGTTCTTATCTCAACCTGTGATCTTTGCCTTTTGTGCCCCCAATTCTCCTTTCTGGACACCTATGGGGGTGGAAGAGGGGGATGGGGAGGGAGTGAGCAGCAGTGGGGTTTGGAGAATCTTGGTGGGAGAACTAAATTGGGGAGTACCATTCCTAAACCACAACAAACATCTAAACAAAATTTGCCAGCTTTAAGTCCCTATGTCACAAAGCAGAAAAACATAAATTTATGACTGGGATTGACAAAGCACTTAAAAAGAAGTAAGCAACCAGTGCTCACTGACTTGGTGAGATTTCAGTAATTTCATCTGACAATATATAAAACTGGAAAAATAGTTTGTTGGCCACCAGCTCTCTTGTATATGTTTTGAAACGTGTCAATCTCATTCTGCTTCTTCCTTCATCCCTTGCATGAGTCTCTCTTGTAGTCTTGTCAGGTTTTTTTGCCCCAGCCTTTTTACAATAGTGGTATTTTTAATCTGTTCAGTGTTGCTTTTTTTCCCTCGCACCATTAGTACATGTTGTCTTTCTAAATCTCTTTCCCTGTATTTTCTGGTTCTGTTGTTTCTAAATTCTGTTGCTAGCTTCTAATATATCCTGTAAGTTTCTATACTTTCACTTTCTGTCATCTTCTGAGCTGCTTTGTCATTCTTAGTGTCACCGAAACTGAGGGAAAAACAAAAACTCTCCAACAACATTTTTAATGTTAGAGAGTCAAGGCATTACTTTATTCTGGCCAGGATGTTGTTCTGGCCAGGATGTACCACAGAAATAATCTCATCCACACATAGCCCGGGTGTGCAGAGAGAATCATTCCATGACACATGACCTTTACTAGATTTTTCAGATCTTTTATACAGTCAAAACCCATAGAAACAAATTGGGTCAGTGTTCATTGGTCCCAGGTTGCGTAGTTCTTAGTATTTGGTTTCTTATTGGATGCAGGTTTCTTTGCCTCCGATGCTAATTAGGTCTTCTTCCTTATATCTTTCTTCTTAGACTAGGTGTCTCTGACCAGACAGGGGTGAGGTTCAGAGCTGATGTTCCATTAACGGCTGCTGATAGCCCTTGTCTTTTGGGCTACTCTCAGTTTGTTAAGTTCATCAGGCCTCGAATAGAGGAACAATGCCCTGGAAAGAAGCTTCAGTTCCCTTCCCTCGGGTCAAAGGCAAACAAAACCTTTGACTAAAGTTATACAAAAAATTTTTAACTGGTATATTTTCCAACATTAGCAACACTTTTGAAGTTTTCTATCCACTTCTAGTACACTGCAAAAATACGTCTGATAGATGTGCGATTACCAGAAGGGGTGAGAGGAGTGTCTAAGTACATTTCCTGAAAGGTGGGAGTTGATTTAAACCTCTTGGTAGCTCAGTAAATGGATTACATACTTTCCCCTTACCACTGGATGCACTGATGGTTGTATGTTCATATTGTTTTTTAAGTAATTTCTAGACTTGTATCTGCACTAAAGTCAAGAGCGCAACTTATGAAAAGATATTATTCACTTCCCACATACATTGCTGGGTGACTTACCCACTTATTTACCACTAAACCACTTCCATATATGGCTTCAAAGATACCATTCACAGTGTGAGACAGATGTAAACCAACACCACATTGTGGATAGCCTGAAATAATAGCTAGGTGAAATTAGATCTTTTTCTATATATAAACTCTACAGACCTAAACCCAAATAGAAACAAGCCACTAGTCAACATTTGATTATATCATGTTTTTTCAAAGTCTAAAGGTAAGAGAAGCAACAGTTTTGCCAAGAAGATACAGTTGTTAGAAGTAGCATTTTACATTCATGTTACAACTTACAGAATTTGGACTATAACTAGAGTTCATGAAGACTCATCACCATAGGAAACATTTAAAATGTAACTGGAAAACTTGACATAGCCTTGCTAAGAAACTTCACTTTCACTACCCCATTAGACAGAAGAGTTATGACATTGTGTACTGGAGGGGTTTTGCAGCCATTGGGAGCTGGCAGAAGAGGGTTTTACCCCTCGCGTGCCGACACAAAGAAGCCCGGAGGTCAACGCTGAAACCCTTCTGGAAGATGGCACTCAGTGCCCATCACACAATGAAAATGGGGTAGAGCTCCTCACCCAAAAGGGGCTGTATCTTCCTGTCGCTGTTAAGCAGGCATGCAGGTGAAGGCAAAGAAGAAAAGAGACGGGACTCTCCGTATGTGTTCCATGCAGGTTTATTCTGGTGAAAAGACAGGGATGAAGAGACCAATTGGTGGGAGGGTCCAGGGATCTTATACTGGGTACAGAATAGGCGGGGAAAGGGATCTCAGCCAATGGGATAGGGGCAAGTAGGCAGGGTTGACAGCAAGGGAACCAATAGGAACAACACATAGGAGGGACTTAGGGAAGGATCCAATGGGGCATCGAGGAACAAAGAACTTTCTAGAACGGATACATATTAAAGAAGGGAAATGAATATACATAACTTCATACATAAAACAGGGAGGGGAAAACATTAACCAATTGGGAGAAAACATGCAAAAGGCAGAACAAGGGAATCATGGGTTCTCACCATGACTGTAAAGTTACATGCTAAACTTGGGTTGCTGACCACCACAGCTGGTTATCTGAGTTCTCCTCAGGAGACAGAGTGGCTGGAGCCACCTGCACTGCCACAGTGTATCTCCAACCAAGGGTTTTCTAATTGTTACACAAGCACTGAGGATATTAGTTTAGCTTCTCTTCCCTGACTGTGTTTTGTTACATTTTGTATAATTAAATATAGTTCTCCCTCAAGTTCCTACCCCTATGCTAGTCAGTATTTAATGCATTTTTTTTTAGTTATACATACATGGTTATCCTATCATGCAATAGACATACTAAATATAAAAGAAAGGCTAAACAAAGGCATGGAATTTGCTGTGTAATGGTGCTTCCTCTGGAAAAACTGAAGATTAAGCAGTTGAACTAGGGAAATTCAAAAAGGCAAGTGAGATTGCATTAAACAGTATGCAGGATGCATTTCTTTCAAGATTTTTTTTTTATGCAGTACTGAATATGCTTTTCATATCTTTATAATTTTTAACCCCATTTCCCATTTAGAAGTTTTGAAAAATTTGCACAACTGTTTTTTGGTTTGATGACTTCAGTTTTTTAGCTGCCTCCTAATTTTGGTTTTGAGCCATGTAAAAATTATAAATTCGGAGAAGTAATTAGGTAGGATTTGGATGGGGTAAGAATAAAAACAGTGCATCTTTCTTCTACACCTACTAATCTTAGCTTTACTACATTTATTTTAATTTAGACTAAGAGTAGATAATCCTGGAAACTGGTAAACATGCCTCAACTTTTTGCAAGTGGTAAAGAGAGATGCAAACATCCACAGAGGTTCTGAAAATGCAACCAATACTTCTTTATATTTAGCTTTGCTCACAGCTTGTGTTACTATAGTGGAAATTGATTCCATTTACTGTACTGGGTGTTCCCAAAGAGGATGCTTGTCTCAGTCTGGCAACTCTGATGTAGGAAAAAAATCCTGCTACAACTACTTTGACATTTTGCTTATGTGGAATTCGGAGACAATAAAGTTATATGTATTTTTCAAAAGTGCATAAAAAAACCGCTTACCTTTCAGAGCTTATTGTTTTCTAGCACATGGTCAAAATTACTGCTTGTTTTGGGTAGTCTCATCAGTCAGTACAGTTTTTGGCAAAAAGAAAACTAACAGAACTCCCCCACCAAACCCCAACAATAACTCAGTAAGGGTAGCTCCATCCAATTTCAGAAGAAACAGGTCCTGAAGAACAGAAATATAATAAATGGAATTAACCAAAGCTTATGTCTTAAGGCTACTTAATCAGATTATTTTGTGGTTTTTTAACTTGAACTGTCAGTGTATATGTATTATAGGTAGTTGCAGAGAGCAATAAGGTCTCCCCTGAGCCTCCTTTTCTCCAGACTAAAAAACCCCAGTTTCTCAGCTGCTTCTCATAAGACTTGTGCTCTAGGTCCGTCAGTTGGCCTTGGCCCATCAATCCAGTCTGTCCAGATCCCTCTGTAGAGCCTTTCTACCCTCAGGCAGATCAACACTCCCACCCAATTTGGTGTCACCTGCAAACATACTGAGGGTGCACCCAATCCCCTTATCCAGACCACTGATAAAGATATTAAACAGGACTGATCCCAGTACTGAGCCCTGGGCAACACCACTTGTGACCAACTCCTATTACCGCAGGCCTGGTTCCTACGGTATATCACCGTGTCCCGCAGCTATAGGGAGGAGGAGGAGAAGAAGATCCAGCAGGCAGGAATTGTGCAGCAAGATTGATTCATTTAATTATTTTACAAACTCTTTTATAGACTTTTTTCTTCATAGTCTAATTGGACAAAGGACCAGCCACCCCTTGGGGGTGATTGGCCAAAATCCTAAAACATCCATTATCAAAATATTTTCTACTATACCATAAACAAGACTTTCCAAGGTTGCAGGTGGCTTGGTTGTTTACATTCCCTGCTACCTCTTCTGTGAGAGAGAAAAGTCTCTCACGGACTTAGAAAAATAACAAGAAGATCCTCACTAACAGCATTTTTGTACCTACAATTCCCCCTTTTTGTTTTATAAGATAACAACCCTACTATTAATCCTAAATAGAAATCTACATCAGTTATTAATTCTAAAAATGTCCTTAAGGCTTTAACTATCTGACTCCATAACAAGGAATTCAAAATTCAGTCTCTGCTTGTGGAAGGACCATCCCAGTCTCTGCTTGTAGAAGGACCATCTGCCTGATGGTTGACATCCTGGTCATCATCAGAAGAGTCATTAGGCTGATGATCTACATTCTGGTCGCCATTTGGATGGTTGGCGTTCTGGTCATCATTTGGAGGTTGCCTGTTCTGCCTCTGGTGCCGCAGGTCAGGGCGAACGCATTTTGAAGGTAGCCACTGTACCCCAGTATCTGTGGAAACACAAGCATACCCACGACCCCAAACGATAAGCTCATGTGGGCCTTCCCATTGGTTAGTGAGTAAATTCCGTACCCAGACTTTTGCCCGGGGCAGCTGTCTGTCGCCTGCAGACTGCAATGAGAGAAAATGATTCAGAATAACAGGATTATTTGAATTTTGTGGTACTGTAAGGTGATTAATTGTATACAAAGCTTTTGCTAGTCGGCTCTGTAGGGTTTCTCCATGCATTCCCCTTTTCTGTTTGTCCAAAACACGCTTCAAGGTACCATGAGCGCGTTCGACAATGGCTTGGCCAGTAGGAGAATGTGGGATACCAAAGGTATGGTCTACACCCCATAGGTGTAAAAACTGCCGCGTCTTCTCCGAGGCGTAGGCAGGACCATTATCGGTTTTCACAGAAGCTGGCACGCCCAGGACTGAGAAAGCCAATTTCCAATGGGCAATGACATCACGGCCCTTCTCTCCAGTGTGAGCAGTAGCCCACATAGCCGAGGAGAAAGTGTCAATAGACACGTGCACATATTTCAGCCGACCAAATTCTGGGATGTGAGTTACATCCGTTTGCCAAATCTGCAAGGCTTTTAGCCCTCTGGGGTTTACCCCTGCTGGCAAAGGCGCAGCGAGTCCATGACAGTCAGCACAAGCGCTGACAATGTCGCGCGCCTCGGTTGGCGTTAAATGGAACTGCTTCTGCAGGGTATGTGCACTTTGATGGAAGAAACCGTGCGATGCCTTGGCTTGTGCAATTTTGTCAGGCTGAGGCCCTACCCACGCAGGGTTGGCCAGCATGTCAGCCCTGGCATTGCCTTCTGTTAGAAACCCTGGTAAATTGGTGTGGCTTTGAATGTGCAGAATGTAATACGGATGCACTCGAGCCTGAATAGCAGACCACAAGGTTTGCAACAGTGAAAACAGAGCCGCATTGTTCACCTCCTTCAGAAGTGAACAATCTAAGCGTTGAGTTATATCTGCTACATAAGCAGAGTCAGTAACCAAATTCAAAGGTTCCTGTGAGAATCGCTGAAAAGCCATGGTAACAGCCCTTAATTCAACTAACTGAGCAGAGCCTGACTTGTGTTCCTTCAGCACCTGCCATTCCGATCCCTCCTTCCAGGTAACAATGGCTTTCCCAGTTTTCCCTGAACCATCCGTAAAGACGGTGGGTCCTTGCACCGGCACTCGGCTATTTCTCGGCCGCAAGGAAAGTACGGTCGATTTTGCCAGCTGCAGTAATTTATGGCTGGGCAGATGGTAAGTGATCTGCCCTGAAAAGTTTTGCAGCGCGCTTTGCAAAGGAGCACTATGGATGAGGCTCCACTCAAAGTATTCCTTTGAGATCGGAATGACAATTACTGCAGGATCCGCAGCCATCAGTTGCAAACACTGTTGACGGCATTTGATTATCAGAGAAGCGACCAATTCAAACACTGTGGTCACCGTCCTTTTGGCTGGTGAGGCAAAAAGACCCATTCTAGGATATGCAAAGGATCAGGCCATTGTGCATTCCACTGGCCAATGATACCTGTAGGATGGAGGTCTGGAATAGTAATGTAAACAGTGATAGCAATGGAGGGATCCACTCGATAAACCTGACGAGCAGAAACAGCCCGTTGGCCCTCCTGCAGCGCTTGCCGCGCTTCCAGAGTCAACTCCCGAGGTGAATTCAGACCAGGGTCCCCTTTTAATAAATTAAAAAGAGGGGAAAGCTGCTCTGCAGTTAGACCTAAATAAGGTCGTAACCAATTGATGACACCCAACAGCTTTTGAGCATCATTCAAGGTTTTAATCGAATCCGGGAATTGCACCTCTTGGCGTTGGATAATTTGGTCCAAAATTTTCACTCCTAAATATTTCCAAGGAGGATGCTGTTGAACTTTCTCCAGAGCTACCTCTAATCCATAGGCATGCAGAGCAGCGAGCAGCTGAGGCTGTATTCTCAGCAGCTCGTCCCGAGTGGACGCTGCCACCAGGATATCATCCATGTAGTGGTCGCAGCGTGCATCAGGAAACTGCTTGCGAACTCCGGCTAACGCTTGGGCGACATACCACTGACAGATAATTGGGCTGTTCCTCATCCCTTGAGGGAGGACCTTCCATTGGTATCTCTTAGCAGGTTCAGCATTGTTAATGGCAGGCACAGTAAAGGCAAATTTTGGTTTGTCATCAGGATGCAAAGGAATTGTGAAAAAACAATCCTTTAAATCAATGATCAGGATGTCCCACCCCGTAGGAATCATGGTGGGAGAGGGCATGCCAGGTTGCAATGCCCCCATACCTTCCATTACTGCATTAACTTTCCGGAGGTCCTGCAATAATCTCCATTTCCCTGATTTCTTCTTAATTACGAAAACAGGAGTGTTCCAGGGGCTAGTAGAAGGTTCAAGGTGCCCCTGTTGCAACTGTTCCTGAACCAGCTGATGAAGGGCGTCTAACTTCTCTTTTGGTAGGGGCCACTGCGGCTCAAAGACTGGTGTGTCAGTCAACCACCGCAAAGGCAGTGTAGGATGCTGTGCGCCCTTACACACAGTGACCCCTGCTAAAAATTTGTCCCAATCTGTACACCCCAAGCTGCCAACACATCCCGCCCCCAAAGGTTAAGGGAAGTGGTAGCAACATAAGGCCTGATTGTAGCTGTGTGCCCCTCTGAGTCCTTCACCACCACAGGCCGTTCGCTTAAATAGCTCTGTGTGGATCCTCCTAATCCTGCGATGGCCGATCCCACCGGGGCTAAAGGCCATGAGGGAGGCCACGCAGAGAAGGAGATGATAGTTACATCAGCACCCGTATCAATCAAACCTCGAAGCTGAATCCGGGGCAGACGGGCGTCCGGCAGGATCAGAGTACATGTCATCTGTGGCCTTTGGTCAGAGATGTCTGCAGCCCAGAAGGCCTGCGGAAGTCCCGTAGATCCACTGCCGTTATCTTCGTGAGTTTGTTGCTCTATCCTGGGGACACAAGACTTAAAAGGCACCAATTTAGCAAGGCAGGTCTTTTCAGGAATAGTTACAGGGGGTTTTTGCGTGGAGACCATAGCGCAAATCTGACCTTTAAAGTCAGCATCAATAACTCCTGAGTGCACTAAGATTCCTTGATGGGCAACATCAGGTTTTCCCACCAGCATCGCACTGGATCCCTGGGCTAAGGGTCCATATGCATCCAAGGGAACCTTATAAATACCGCTAGAGTCTAAGATGACTGCAGCTGCGGTGTGGACGTCAAACCCGTCTGATCCGTGGGTGCCGTCTGATCCCTGGGTGCCGTCTGATCCCTGGGTGCCGTCTCTAGGGTGGCTGGGTAGGCCTGTGCCTGTACCTGTGCCACTCTCTGGGGGAGCGACTGCATCGGAGAGCAATTCCCCCTCCTTGCACCCCGGCGGAAGTTTCCCGACAAAGGCTGACCATTGGCATGAGTCCGGGATCTACAGTAGCCCGTGCAATGCCCTGGCCTGCCACACCTTTTGCACTGGGGGATCGGTGTGTTCTCTTTCTGGCTCGGCTTAGGCCGCTTCCGTTTCTTCACCTGTTTTGGTTGCTTTGGTTCACGACCAGAAGATGCGCGAACAGGCTGCAGGAACGCAGCCAAAGCAGACCTTCTCTGGTTCCCAGATCTCACCTTAGCGCAGGCTTCGACCTTGTCTGTTACCTCAGGATCCCCTGGTAAGGCATCTATGATTTTTCTGCACTCCTCGTTTGCGTTATCTCTCACTAACTGCCTTAACAACAACTGTCTTAACCCGTCATCTTCAACCTGCTTCTCGAGAGAAGCAGCAACTTTCTCTACAAAAGAGAGGAATGACTCTGATTTCCCTTGAACTATTTCAGTATATCGCTTTCTGGGTGCTGACAACTCTATGGTTTTCAACAGGGCAGCCATGCCGACCTGTTGTGCTTGCTGCAGGATGCTAGAGGACAAGTTACCCTGTAGACTGGGATCAGAGAAGGGACCAGTCCCCATCAAAGCATCCACTCCTGCTGTCTGTCTAGGATCAGCAGCAGGGAGCTGCAAATTTGCTAATGCAGTCTTCTTGGCCAGCTTTCTCCAGGTTGTCTCAAAAACTGTAAATTGTACAGGTTGAAATAGAATTTGACCTAAGTGTCTGATATCAAATGGAGAAAGCAAATCTGTATTTATCACCCTTATTATTTGCATAACCTCAGCAGAACCCAGCCCATATTGTGCCACCTTGGATTGGAGGTCCTGGGCAACTTTCCAAGCAATTACCTCATGCCTATCATGCTCTCCTGAATCTGGGAGAGCCTTATACACTGGGAAGGCTCGGATCGCTTTTGGGGAACCAGTACCATCCTGAACGTCGGGCACAGCCTGCGGATGGAGTGTAACAGCTCCCCGGTTACCCCCAGAATCCTCAGATCTATTTGGCAGTCCAAGGATTTCTAATAACCTCCAGTCACCCTCCCCCAATGCTTGCACCTTAAGAGACTCTAGGAAGCGATTATGATGCGTCGGACGCACTGTTACCGTGCAGTCCGGAAAAGTCCAGGGGCGAGACCGGCGCAGCCTTTTTCTTCGCCGCGCGGCTACAGCCGCCTGACGACCTGAGGCCAGAACCTCATCTGCCTCACTGCCTGACGAGGAATCATCAGGCAAAGGCAACTTTGGGGTGCCGGGAGGGAACAGAAATGTACGGGGAGGGGAGGCACTTTGGCTAAGTTCGCCAGAGCCAGAACAGACAGGACAGACTGCAGCTGGCTGCGCGGCAGTTTGTACAGCAGTCTCTTTACGGGAGGCCGTCTCGGCCAGTTCCGACCGAGCCGGTACTGAAGCTGCAGCCGACTCTGGAACTACGGCTGCGCCCGGCGCCGCGGTCGGCGCCGCGCTCGTCTCCCGCACAGCAGCCACGTTCTGCGCGGCCGCCGCTTCCGCCGCTGTTTCGCGCTCCCCGGGCGCGCTCGGCGCCGCCGTCTCTGGCCGGCGCTCTGCGGACGCGCCCGGCGCCGCTGCCGGTCCGTTCTCTGCGGGCGCTCCCGGCGCCGCCGCCTCTGCCCGCCGCTCAGCAGCCGCCGCCGCTTCCGGGTTTTCCCGCGGCAGCGCTGTTCCCGGTTTCGCCGCCGGCTGCGCCGTTTCTCGGCTCGGAGCTGCATCTCCCGCTTCTGGCGGGGGGGGCGCGGGCGGCGCGGGCGGCACGGCCGGCGCTGGCGCCGCTTGCGGCGCGGGCTCGGGCATTCGCCGCTCTAACAGGCTGAGCAAGTCCCCCATCCTTTGGGATAGGTTTCGTAGCTCTGCCAGAAAGGGCAAATGCTGCATAAAAGGGTCCATGCCTCGGTTCTGCGACTGCGCAGAACAGTCCAGCGCCAGGGAGGGCAGCGGAGCACAGCCAGGCAGTTCCGGGGGGGGCACGCCCGGCGCTACGCCCGCTAAGTTAGATCCAGATGCATACGGAACCGAACTAGGACGCTCTCTGGGCGTCCAGTTGGCTAAGCCGCTGATCTGCGGCCCTGGATAAGCCGTGGCTGCCGTCCAGCCGAACGGCAAGGCAGGCTGTGCGCCCTGCCTCTGCCCTGATCCCCCCGCCTCTGGCGGCGCGGGGTTCCTGGGGGCTGCGGAGTCCTGAGACTGTGCAGGGTGAGCCGGCGCAGGCTCTGCCTGTGCAGCCGGGGGGGTTATTCCGAATCCACCATCACTTGCCCCAGAAGCCCAGTCAGCGGGGCCCCCCTCGGACATTCCTCCGTCACTTATCACCGAGACAGGCGATCCAGCCCTGCTATCACAGTCAAGGGCTGTCAGCAGAAAAAATAATGAACGCCAGGTTTTGTATAATCCTGACGCTGCCGGCTCCCCAGTCGGGAGCTCGTGTCGGACAGCAGAGCCGAGTTCCTGCCATAAGGCAAAGTCCAGGGCAGTATCTCTGTCCATGGAAATCCCTTTTAAAGTAGCCCAGTCTAATAATTCCTGAACTGAGTTCTCAGGAATGGAGGTTTGCAATATGCTAAACACACCTTTCCAGACCAGTACGACAGCGTCATTCTGTGAGCCGCTGTTCGCCATATCTCAGTCCTGTCGGACCTCCCGGTCCCGGGGGGAAAAAGGAACAGCGTACCTCTACAGGAATTCAGCTTGGCTCGCAGCAGCAGGACACGTCAGAGAGTGCAAATCACGTCGGGCAGCACCAAATATTACCGCAGGCCTGGTTCCTACGGTATATCACCGTGTCCCGCAGCTATAGGGAGGAGGAGGAGAAGAAGATCCAGCAGGCAGGAATTGTGCAGCAAGATTGATTCATTTAATTATTTTACAAACTCTTTTATAGACTTTTTTCTTCATAGTCTAATTGGACAAAGGACCAGCCACCCCTTGGGGGTGATTGGCCAAAATCCTAAAACATCCATTATCAAAATATTTTTCTACTATACCATAAACAAGACTTTCCAAGGTTGCAGGTGGCTTGGTTGTTTACATTCCCTGCTACCTCTTCTGTGAGAGAGAAAAGTCTCTCACGGACTTAGAAAAATAACAAGAAGATCCTCACTAACAGCATTTTTGTACCTACAAACTTCCAACTGGGTTTAACTCCAATCACCACAACTCTTTGAGTCCAGTGTCTCAGCCAGTTTTTTACTCAGTGAAGAGTATACCCATCCAAGCCATGAGCAGCCAGTTTCTCCAAGACAATGATATGAGCAGTGATGTCAAAGGGTTTACTAAAATCTAGGTAGACAACATCCACAGCCTTTCCTTAGTGTTCTTAGGTGCTTCCATGGTTTCTAATGCATTGACAACCCTTGCATCTTTGCTGCTGCATGGATCTCCATCCCCTACCTCCACTGAAATGGCTATGGTTCTGTGCACATTAATACAGGGACATTTCAAATGTACTCCAGAATACTCAATATATAGTGGAGCAGACTGAAGGACCTCACTAGCACACTATCTCAAACACTGGCGTGCTGATTCCAGGCTTTTCTATAGCAAGCCTGGTTTTATCCCTTTACCTCTTCAAATCTAGTTTAAAGCTCCTACAATGAGCCCTGCTAAATCTTGCACAAATATCCTTTTTCCCTTTTGAGAAAGATGTATCCCATTTGACACCAGCAGGCCTGGAGTCATGTGGACTGACCTGTGATCAAAACCCCAAAATTCTGCTCGTGACATCAGTCGTGAAGCCAGGTATTGATCAGCTGGCTCTTCCTGTTTCCTTCCTCATCATTCCCTGCAACTGGAAGGACAAAGGAAAACATAGGACCTTTCATTCCCCACAAAAGAGAGTCTGCTATGACAATAGCCTGCCTTTTTTTCTTTATGGAAGTGGTTTGGATATGGTACATAGGCTGACAACCTTGACAACACCTCCAACATAGATGGACCATCATCCTCATCATTTGGTTCCACTTGCAGACCCTCATAGCTATTGTACAAGGACACCTGGGAAGGTGAGGTAGTCACAGAGGAGATGCTCCTGCTGCATCAGGCAGGAACGTGTTGCCACCACCTGTTACAGTGGGGATTCTGTAACACGATGTATCAAACAAGGAGGCCTGTGGAAAAGAAATATATATGGGACCGATTCTTGGTAGATGTTTCAGAGATGTTTATTTCTCCAGCCGCATGGCTGAGGCTCTGCTGAGGAACTGCTCAATCACGGGACCCGAGGGTCCTTGCCTGCGCAGGGGAACACAAAACCAACCAATGGGGAACAAGGCTGACCAGGGGCTAGGGAAACCCCGTGTCTCCCCCCCGGGGCCCCTCTCCCAGGACCACATGGCAAGGGGGAGGTACCCCGACATTTCACCCATTTATTTTTAACAAAAAGAGATTTAAAACTTAACATTGAAAACAACTGGATAAACATAACAAGAACAGTTTCAAAACAAAACAAGCCACCCTCCTGAGTCTTTAAATGTCCAAACAGATTCTCTGGAACATCTCAAGGCTGGCAGAAGGGAGACAGAACTCTCTGAGCATGCTTTGTGGGGAAACTGAGGCAGGAGAGGGTTTAATTTCTTCCCTCCCCCTTTTCATCCCCCACTCGGCATTGGAAAGGGATTTTTGGGGAAACAATTGGCAAAGGCATGGTTTGTGAGGGAAACCATGGATGGAAAAACGGATTGGGAATACACTGAGGGTAATAGGATACAGGGTAAAAGGGAAAGGTGGGATTAGGAAAGGGAGACTGTAGGGGGGGCTTATAATGGAGATACCGTCTAACATGACTACGATTTTTAGCATTGTCATGGGTTAGCATATATACTGCCTTTTACAGAAACACCATCAGGCCCAGTGACCTGTGATGCTTGTAACCTTTTTCTACCTTGTACAATTTTGAATTCTACCGCTTCTCCATCTCCCAAGCTTGGGATGCATTTTTCAGGGTTATTCTTTTTAATAGAAGTTCTATGAACGAATATGTCTTGCTGGTTGTCACATCTCATTATAAAACCATAATTTTGTTTAACGTTATACCATTTCACTATTCCTAAAACCTTAGCTACGATGATCTTTCCCTTTTTCTGAGTGGCTGCTGTTTTCTGTCTTGCTGCATTTTTGCTTTCTCTTTCGCTTTCGGTCGTTCCCGTGTTGGAGCTGTCGGGGCTGCTTGTGCCTGCGCACTCTTCCCCGAGTCGCATTCGGGGCCATGCAGGCCGGGCCAGGCCGCACCGCTCAGCTCCCTGCGTGCCGTCTCCTCTGCTCTCAGCTGTGCTGCACTCATGTCTTGGCCGGAGACGGCTCCCCCGCGCCCTGCTCCAGGACATGTTTCAGCTGGGTGCGGCTCCGCTGCGCCGCCCGCTCGCCGCCCCTCTTGGTCGGGCGTTCACGGGGCTCACTCCACCATGCTCCCACCGCGCCTAGTTCCGCTGCCGACACTGCAGCTCGAATGGCTCTGCCCGTGTGCAGGAACTGCCTTGCGGCTGCTCAGAGAGCGCTCAGTCCACGTGGTCTGGGTCGTACGGTCTCTGAGCCAGTCTTCCCTTCGCCAAGGCACAGCTGACATTGCTCAACAGTCTCGGTAATTAAATAATATTCACAAAAATATTCTTCCATCGGCATATATTTTGACTCAGAAATTAACTGCGTCCAAACGGTGTTCCAAAAGTCTTTGGTAAGAATTAAATCCCAAGAAACATAGAAAAAGTTCTTAAACAACCATGCCAGGAAGTGTTTCAGTTCCTTCTGAGCTTGAATTAAGCTAAAATTTACAAATCGTTGTTCAAGAATCATTTGAAGTTTAAGATAAATGTCCATATGCGGCTCTGAGAGCCAAGAGTCTTTCCACGGTTCCTCCATAGTTTAGATATGGAATAGCAAAACAAAAACAAGAAGAGGAATCCACAGTTTCTAGAATTTACTCACAAATCATTCGCTGTAGGGATCGGGGATCGTTCTGCTCGCAATTCGCCACCATTTCTTACAGTGAGGATGCTGTAACATGATGTATCAAACAAGGAGACCCGTGGAAAAGAAATATATATGGACCGATTCTTGATAGATGTTTCAGAGATGTTTATTTCTCCAGCCGCATGGCCGGAGGTTTGCCGAGGAACTGCTCAATCACGGGACCCGAGGGTCCTTGCCCGCGCAGGGGAACACAAAACAACCAATGGGGAATGAGGCTGTCCAGGGGCTAGGGAAACCCTGTGTCTCCCCCCCCAGGGCCCCTCTCTCAGGGCTACACGGCAGGGGGGAGGGGCCCCGACAACCACCCCCATCCTTTAAGTCCCTGCATTCTGCCAGGTGGAGAGAGCATAGGGAATCCTCCATATCATGTTTTATGTCTGCCAGACATGACTATCCCAGGGATGGTAGGGTGCAGTTCCAGTAGTCGATCTCCTTAGACTCCCTGATACTGCTTAACCTACTTACCTCCTCCCTGTAATCTCCTGAACAAACTTTCTGTTAAACGGTAAACTTAATTTCTTGGGTTTTCTCCCTTCTCTCTTCTCCTGTACTCCCATTGTCCTCATATAGATTAAGAAAAGGTCTAATTGCTGACTGTGTTGTAACAAGTCATCTTTACTAGTCTTAGATTAACCCTTTTATTAGTGTGAATAATCAGCTCTATCTCAACAAATTTATTTTATGTTTAGAGATTTTTTTTTGGAGGCTTTCTAGTGTGGAGCCAGTCACATTCCTTCTCCTAAGCAGTGCGTTTCAGAGGCAGTATATCCCCCAAGAATTTCTCCTGTGTTCATAAGGACTTCCAGCAGGATTTTTTCTAAGCATGGGGTTTATTAACATGCCAGTGAATATTAATTTAGTATCTCGCTCCATCAGATTCCCTGAGTTTGGGAAGAGGTACTGGGCAGTATTCCTGAATGAAACAATCTTATTCTTGGCCTTGGAAAGGAAAAGGAGTCTTAGAAACAGATGAAGGCTATAGCTATCTACCTTTTCCCATCCCTTAGTGCCTTCTCTTGATTAATTGGACTATATACTAAATTGAGTTGAGAGTTACAGAAATTCATAGAGTCATGGAATGCTTTGGATTGGAAGAGACATTTAAAAATCATCTGGTTCCACTTCCCTGGGAGCTGGGTATCCTGAGGACAACTGGTTTTGGTATTAAAGACTGAGGCAAAGAAGGCATTAAGTACCTCTGCCTTTTCCTCATCCTCTGACACTATGCTATTCTCTGCATCCAGCAAAGGATGGAGACGCTCCTTAGCCATCAAGATGGTATCCCTTCCCTGAAGTGTATCGACTACACTATTCAACATGGTGTCATCTGCAAACTTGCTGAGAGTGCACTCAATCCCAGTATGTCATTAATAAAGGTATTGAACACTAAAGGTCCCAATATGGACCCCTGAGGGAGACCACTTATTACAGGTCTCCATTTGGACATTGACCCACTGCCCTTTGTGAAACCATGTTAGCTCTCTCTAATCATCTCTCTGTATAACATGTTTTTTGACACATCTTCCAGGATGATTTCTTCCATGATCTTCTTGGGTACAGAGATGAGGCTGATTGGTTGGCATTCATCTGATTGAATTAATCCTGAGAAAATGCTAATATATCATGTGACTATTTCCAACAGAAATGTGACCTCAAAGATACTGAAAAATAGTAATTCATGGATGGAGGTGGGTATTTGAAGTGCCTGCCCCATGTTTGTTTATGTTGAAAATATTTCAAAAGCTCATTTATTGAAAGTAAATTCAGATATGTTTTGATGGTCAGTCTTCATTAGGTGGCATAATTCTGGAATTTTAATTAAAGCTGAATGTTGAATTACAAGGTTATGGCGAATAGGGTTATATTAACCATATTCATGAGGAGTGTTACTGGTTAAAACTACTCGTTTTGATACTGAAATTGGTCAGATAGAAACTTGCTAACACAGTTTTGAGTATTAGAAAGCAGGCATTCTTTATTGCAGCACTAGGCACTGAGAGGATCCTTCCTCTAATTGAGCGCACTGAGCATCAGGAAAACAGAGTTTTTATCATACACACTGATTACATATTCATTAGCTATCCCCACTTACTCGATGTATATGTATTGCTTTATTTTACATAGTTGCACCCCTTATTGGAAGTCCTTATTTGGTCTTTTGGGGTGTTCTTTGGTGGTCTTCAATGTCCACTGTCCTAATTTTTAGGTGGCCATTCCTTGACCCCAGCTCTTGAGTACGCACAATACCATTGTTTTGCATGACTCCTGCTTTGTCAGCCTTATCTAGGTACACAAAGCTGAGCTAGCATACTTTTCTCATTCAAAAGCAAGAATGTCTTGACTTTCAGTACTCCAAGAGATACAGAAAAAGGCATCTTTCAAATCTAATACTGTAAACCATTTTATTTTTTCACTCAAGGTTGTTAGCAAGGTATAAGGATTTGCTACTACTAAGTGTATATCTTCTACTATCTTATTTATGGCTTTAAGGTCCTGTACCAGCCAGTAATCCTTTCCATTTGCCTTCTTAACTGGCAAAATAGGGGTATTAAATTTGGATTCACGTTCCTTCAATAGGCCATATTTTATAAATTTTTTCCCAAAGGGTAATAACCCCTTTTGGCTTTCTATTTTCAAAGGGTATTGCTTTTGCCTTACCAGTCCCTCTCCAGGTTTCAATTTAGTTCTTACAGGCTCTGCTGTTTTGGATCTCCCAGGCACCTCTCCAGCCCAGACTATTGGAATCACTGCATCCTCAAGTGATACTGGCAGATGGGTCATGTCTGATTTTGGAGACTATAGTGCAAAAATTAAGGCTTCCACATAATTAGATTCTGGAATAATAACCTGTATTTTGCCATTTTTAAATTTGATTTCACCATTTAGTTTTTCCAGTAAATCTTTCCCAAGGAGAGGCTTTGGCAAATTGATTAGATACAAAAACTGGTGATTCATCCATTGTTTTCCTAATTTAAAATCAATGGGCTTGAGAAATGGCCAAGTTTCACTATTCTCTGTTGCACCAACAAATGTTATAGAATCATTACTCAAGTTTTCTTTTACTGTATTTAGCACAGAGTAACTAGCTCCTGTATCTACTAAGAATTCTACCTCCTCATTTACCTCCTCATTCCCCAGCTTAGCTGTAAGCAGAGGGTCTGCAGGGGAAGAATCCTCCAGTCCCTCTCAGTCATTATCGGTGATGGCCATGAGAGGGGGGCTTTTATGTTTCAACTGCGGACAATCCCTTTTCCAATGCCCATCTTTCTTACAATATGCATATTGATTAATAGCAAGACTCCTGGGGGCGTTTGACATAGGTTGTCCACATACTCGTCCCCTTCCTTTCCTCGGGGACACCATTCCTTTGGAAATTCCTTCCATAACTGCAACTACTTTCTGTTTAGTTATTTCTTGCTGATTTTCTCTGTTCCAATAAACTCCTCAAGCAACATCTAACAGCTTCCCAAAATCATACTGGTCTTGTCCCTGAGCCTTTTGTAATTTCCTTCTAACATCATCTGAGGTGTTGGAGGTTAGGATTTTTCTTTCTTTTTTTTTTTTCTTTTTCTCTCAGGGAATTTTCTCCCATCTGTTGCCTAAGAGATGATAATGACGGTGTTTAAGAGAGACAAAAGATGTAGCAAAGGAGGAGGGAGAGGCGTGCAGCTGACTGCACTCTCATAGATGAGGGGCTTTCTCTTGGGAAGGGCAGACATACCTCGAGATTTTGGCTGGAGGGTGAGGGGCTGGGCTCAGCTCCTCTCTCCCTCGGTCTCAGGATCGGAGTGGAGCGGTGCGGTTTTTGGTGCCAGACTGTTGCTGCCCAGAGGATTTGCTGACACTGTGGAATTCTCGTCCTGCACAGCTTCTACTTACTGTGGGTGAGCTTCTGCTCACAAGAGCAGCTGTTGAACTGGGACCCCCTTCCCCTTCCTGGAAGGTACATCTCCTGGCTCTGTGCGGCAGCTGCTTGCAGAAGCCTGGCTGCCACTATGTAGTCCCGCTGTTTCTCTGCCGCTGCTTTGGGCTTTTTGCTACACTTTAACCTGATACCACCTGTCTGCCCGATCCCCCGCGGCTCCTGCTATGGCTGCAGAGTTTCTGCTACATTTTGATTGCCACCCTGGGGTGTGCCCACCTCTGCCATTCCAGCTTGCTGCTCCGAGGTTCCTGCTACAATCCATTCTGCCATCTGGAGGGGCACTGATACCGGCTGCCCCTGTGAGTTTGTAAAGGAAGCCCCTTTTCTATCTCTCCTGCCGACTTGCCCGCCATTGTCCATGTGGAGAGAGGCGGCTGAGCTCACGCCACAGTGCCCCCTGCAGCCATGGGGAATCATCGCACTTGCCCTGCCCAGCCGGGAGCCAACAGCACCCCTGCCGGCTGTGACCATAACTACACCAAAGGGAAAAGTGCTTGACAGCCGAGAGCACGGAGAGCAGGCTGGTTTTGGGTTTCTGGTTTTGTTTGTTGTTGTTGTTGTTGTTGTTTGTTTGCCCTGCCATATATATATATATATATATATATATATATATATATATTCTAGTAAAGAACTGTTATTTCTTTTCCCATATTTTTGCCTGAAAGCATCGTAATTTCAAAGTTATAATAATTTGGAGGGAAGGGGGGTCACATTTTCCATTCCAAGGGAGGTTCTCTCCTTCCTTGGCAGACACCTGTCTTTCAAACCAAGACATGAGGATTGCCCCACAAATATGGGGGCTAATTGAGTTTCTCCCTCCTCTGTTTTAGGATCCATATTAGTATAGTTTTGAACCATTTCTTTCAGGTGATTTAAAAATTCGGTAGGTGATTCCTTGTGATTCTGCTTAATTTCGAGTAATTTTTGCATATTCATAGCCTTTAGCATGGCATGTCTAATTCCATGTAGTATCCATTGTTGATATCTATTTAATGTCTCTCTAAGCCTGGGCACATTAGGGTACCATCCAGCATCTGTGGTGGGAAAATTAATCAATGTCCAATGTACCTGTTGCAGCGGGGATTACTGCAACATGCATAAGACAGCGAGGCCTGTGGAAGAATAGGGACTGGCTCTACCCCAGGGTCCCCTCTCCCAGGACCCCATGGCAGGGGGGAGGAACCCCAACACTTCACCCTTTTGTTTTAACTAAAAGAGATTTAAAACTTTACATTGAAAACAACTGGATAAACATAAGATAACAAGAACAGTTTTCAAAAGAAAACAAGCCACCCTCCTGAGTCTCTAAATGTTCAAACAGATTTTTTCTCTGGAACATCTTAGGGCTGGCAGAAGGGAGACAGGACTCTCTGAGCATGCTTTGTGGAGAAACTGAGGCAGGAGAGAGTTTCTTCCATTTGTACCTGTTGGAACTCTAAACAACAATAGCTAATTTCTTCCCTCCCCCTCTTCATCTCCCACTCGGCATTGGAAAGGGATTTTTGGGGAAACAATTGGCAAAGGCATGGTTTTGTGAGGGAAACCATGGGTGGAAAAACGGATTGGGAATACACTGGGGATAATAGGTTATAGGATAAAAGGGAAAGGTAGGTTTGGGAAATGGAGATTGTATGGGCTGCTTATAATGGGGATATTGTTTGACATGACTATGATTTGCAGCATATATACTGCCTTTCACAGAAGCACCATCAGGCCCAGTAACATTTGCTGCTTGCAGGCCTTTCCTTCCTTGAATAATCCTGAACTCTACCACTTCTCCGTCTCCTAAACTTGGGATATATTTTTTAGGGTTATTCTTTTTCATGGCAGTTTTATGAATGAATATGTCTTCCTGGTTGTCACATCTCGTTATAAAACCATAATTTTGTTGACATTATACCATTTTGCTATTCCTAAAACCTTAGCTATGATGATTTTTTCTTTTTTCTGGGTCACTGCTGTTTTCTGTCTCGCTGTGTTCCTGGTTTCACTTTCGTTTTCGCTCGCTCCCGCGTTGGGGCTACTGGAGCTGCCAGGGCTGCTGGGGCCGTCGGGGCTGCTCGTGCCTGCGCGCTCTCGCCGCAGGGTCTCGACTTCTCGGGGTCACATTCGGGGCTTCTGGTCACAGCTGTGCTGCCGCTGCCTGGCGCTGCGCCCACGTCTCAGCTGGGTCCCCGCACGGCGGCCCCGCCGCGCTCTGGGCCGCCAGCCGCCACCTGCACACGGGGCTCACTCCACCACACGCTGTGCTGGGCCAGGCAGGCACTGCCAAGTCTGCTCCATCACGCCGCAGGACGCGCCGCTCCATCCGCTCCTGGCTCCGCTGCCGACACTGCAGCTGGCGCTGGCCCACCCGCGTGCGGGAACTGTCTCGCCACCGCCTGCAGAGCACTCGGTGTACGTGGCCACGGTCGCATGGTCCCTGAGGCACGTTTCCCTCTGCAAGGACACAGTTGATATTGTTCAACAGTCTCTGTAATTAGATAATATTCACGGAAATATTCTTCCATTGGCATATATTTTGACTCAGAAATTAACTGTGTCCAAACATTCTTCCAAAAGTCTTTGGTAAGAATCAAGTCCCAAGAAACGTAGAAAAAGTTTTTAAACAACCATGCCAGGAAGTGTCTTAGTTCTTTTTGAGCTTGAATTAAGCTAAAATTTACATATCGGTGTTCAAGAATCTTTTCAAGTTTAAGATACATGTCCCTTTGCGGCTCTGAGAGCCAAGAGTCTTCCCACGGTTCCTCCATAGTTTAGAGATGGAACAGCAAAACGAAAACAAGAAGAGAAATCCAGAGAATTTACTCACACAAATCACAGTCGCTGTCCCCAGGGATCGATATGCTGCCCGCATTACCCACCATTGTTGCAGCGGGGATTACTGCAACACGCATAAGACAGCGAGGCCTGTGGAAGAATAGGGACTGATTCTTGATAGATGTTTTAGAGATGTTTATTTTCCAGCCGCATGGCCGGGGTCTTGCCCAAGAACTGTCGCAATCATGGGACAACCAGGGTCCTCCCCACCCAGGGGAACACAAAACAACCAATAGGGAATGGGATTCACCAGGGAGTAGGGAAACCCTGTGCCTCTACCCCAGGGTACCCTCTCCCAGGACCCCATGGCAGGGGGGAGGAACCCCAACATGTACCCAGCAAATTGCCCGTCAAAATTTGCTCTTCCACCAACCTCCTACTGGTTTAAACAACCATCTCTCTTTCCATACTATCAAACAACATTTCTAACATAGTATGTATATCCTTCCAGTCTGGATCCTGAGTTTTAATCATCATGTCTGGGTCATCTCAGTAGGTGCCAGCTATCGACTTCCAATTTTTAAGGTCCATTATTGAAAACTGCACTTTTACTGTGATTGGACTGTCTGTACCTACTGTCTGATGGAAGGGAGCTACTATCACATCTCTGTGTTTAGCTCTAGTTCTCCCTGCAAGCAGACTTAAACCCTCTGCTCCTTGATACATCCTCCCCATCCTCTCTATCTTCTCTTCTAGACTTGCCAGTTTCCCAGTAATATCAATCTTGGCAGCCTGATTATCTGTTTCCCCATCCAACCTGTGATTAGGACTGACCATAAGATCTAAATCATCGACTGTAGGTACTGGGGGGGTTCGGCAATCACGATGGGCGCCAGACTGTTGGTGCTTTGGGGTTCAGTCGGTCGGGCGTAGACGGAGACGACGAGGACGGATGGAGACGGTGACGAGAGATCTCTAAAGTCAGATCTTGGAACATGCGGTTTATTGCAAAGGGCGTGGGTATAGGGGCACTGCTTAGAGCTGCCAGACTCAGCTCTGAGCAGGCCCAGGAGAGCAAGAGAGTAAGCGAGTAAGTAAGGAGAGAGAGAGAGAGAGTAAGAGTAAGAGTGTGTAAGAATGTGTGAGAGTAAGGAATGAGAATGAAGAAGTCCTGGTTACAATACAATAAATCATCTTCTGTACTGAATATTCTAATTGTCACTAACCAATCTAATACAAATCCTATAGCATTTACATACAGCCTATAAGAGTTCTTATATTACCATAGAATGTTACATCTTAACTTCTAAAAACTACTCTTTGGACCCCTTCTGCTGAGCTAGTAGGGTCTGCTCTGACCCTTGGACCTGCCTGCAAGCAGAGGGTATTGTTCAATCAAGAGGGGATTACCTTCAGTCGGCCATACCATTGTTTTCCAGTTGTTCAGTAACTAAGACTTGGTATTTCAAAAGTGGCTTTCATTTCGATGTCGCCTGTAGTTTTCATATTCCCAAAATCTTTTGTCAGGCAATCATATTTATAAGGCTTTCCTGTTTCATCTTCCCCAACAATCCTCCTTATGGAGGAGATGTTTAGAACAATTTTTTCCTATGCTCCACATAGAACAACAACGTTTTAACCCTTTTCCTTGATTCTTTTTTTCAAAAGCCAGAACAAAAGGGTCCGAGGGGGCTGTATTCAAGCCACAGTGTTTCTTCCATTCCAGATTATTCCACAAAGTGAAAAACATATCAGCATGCATAACCTCATCCCATTTCTGTTCCCATCTTAAAATTAACTGTAACAATGTATTATAGTTCAAGGTTCCATTTTGTGGCCACTTTTCTCCAGAGTCTAGTTTGTACAATGGCCACTATTAATTGCAATACTTACTCAAATTCTCCTTGGTAGCTGTTCCCCCAGGGGGCCTGCCAATCTTTCTCCAATGTCGCAAAATGCAACAAAGTGGGAACTTTTTCAAAATGATTGTCCGTTACCCATCTCCAAATAGAAGACCCAAAATGTTACAATACAGATACAAATACAAATACAAAACAATTAAAACAACAATCGATAAATTGATTGATCGATAAAACCTAGTCAAACACTGAATTCCAGAATACCAAATAATCCAACAAACATGCTGGAAAATCCACGTCTTAAATGGGCAGGATTCCCAAAAGAATGCCTTATTATTGAATGGGATCTTACCTGTGTCCCAGACTGGTCCAAGGAACTTTGGTCTTCTCCAGAAATGTCCCGGTACCAGCGTGAAGATCCAGGGATCACTCGTATCCATGGGAAATCAGGCAGAGTATCCCATCTGGGGGCCAGAAAATGATACCAAAATCAGTCAGATAGAAACTTGCTAACACAGTTTTGAGTATTAGAAAGCAGGCATTCTTTATTGCAGCACTGGGTACTGAGAGTATCCTTCCTCTAATTGAGGGCACTGAGCATCAGGTAAACAGAGTTTTTATCATACACACTGATTACATATTCATTAGCTATCCCCACTTACTTGATGTATATGTATTACTTTATTTTACATAGTTGCACCCCTTATTGGAAGTTGTTGGGGTTTTAGTTTAGTCCTAGGTTTTTTTTTCCTGTTAAAGGAATTTTTTCCCATATGCATGTTGCTAGGGGACAAATGGCTGTGCTTAAGGAAGACAAAAGGACCTGGCTGCTCTTTTTTTTCACCTGGGGGTGTGGGCAGTTCGCTCTCGGAGTTCGGAGAGAGAAGCTGCTGGTTCTTTTCTGCCGTTCTTTTCTGCGGAGAAAGATCCCAGGATCCCCTGCCCACCTTCCCTGCCCCGCTGGAGGCTGGGCTGTGGCCACCCTGCCCTGCTGCTGCTTCGAGCCTTAGCTGTGTTGTAGCCGTGCTCACCCTGCCTGCCTAGACCTCTGGGGGGTTCTCCATTTGGATACATCTCGTCTGTCCTCCGGGTTTTGTGCTCATCCCTGCTGTTCCAGCCTGCTGTTCCAGCCTGCTGTTCCCGAAGGTCCAGCTGGACACCGGGGCCAGCTGTCCGGGGGTTTGTGAAGCCTTTGTTCCATCCTTCCCCATGATCCCAGGCTACCGGTGCCCCGTGCTCCCCGAGCTCGCTCCAGAGCGCCCCCTGCAGCCGCGGGGAAGCCATCACACCTGCCCTGCTCACCGGGAGCCGCCAGCACCCCTACCGGCTGCAAGCAGAACTGCACCCAAGGGGAAAGGGCCTGACAGCCGAGAAGGCTGGGACTGGGTTTGTGATTGTTTGCTGTTACTGCCATAGTTATTGTTGCTTGTTTGACTGGTTATATATATAATAGTAAAGAACTGTTATTCCTATTTCCCACATCTTTGCCTAAAAGCCCTTGGTTTCAAAATTATAATAACTCGGAGGGAAGGGGTTACATCTGCCATTCCAAGGGAGACTTCTGCCTTCTTTAGCAGACACCTATCTTTCAAACCAAGACAGAAGTACTTATATGGTCTTTTGGGGTCTTCTTTGGTGGTCTTCGATGTCCAGTGTCCTAATTTTTAGGTGGCCATTCCTTGACCCCAGCTCGAGTACGCACAATACCATTGTTTTGCATGATTCCTGCTTTGTCAGCCTTATCTACTTCTCCAAGTCTACATTGTTCCCTTTATTTGGTAAGAGTAAAATGTTCTGTTCTATCATTATCAGTTTGTTTATTAAGTTTAGGAGTCTTGTCACTTCTTTGTCTGATTTCTAGATGAGAAAAATATGGGAAAATGCAAAGCTAATTAGTCTATTATCACCTTTTTTTTTTTTTTTTTTTTTAATACGTACAAATAGTTCCTTTGAAAATCTTTCAAGGGTATTATTAGCACCTTCATAGCCTGGTGTCTTGGGCTGACTTTATGATGCGCATCTCCTATCGCTGCTCTATGACCAGAGATGAATTTTGTGCCTGTGTCTTTAAAACTGGGTGCGAAAGAAGAAAAAAAAGTCAGGCAAACTTTTCAAAGCAGTTTTGTGTTCAAGGACATAGAGATAGCTGCTGCATCTGCTAGAGAGTGGAGGAAGCACCCTTTTGCTGCTTTTCAGCCAGCTTTTGGCTCAGTTTTCTCCAGAGAGAGATGGAGAGTTAAATAACTTTTTTTCCTGGGACTTTGGTTTCTTCTTCTTCTCTTTTGGAACTGTTGAGAACACCAGAACTCACTGGGAGAGCTTCCCACCGAGGCCCAGAGGGGCCTACGTTGAACCCAGCTCCAGAGAAGAGAGTTTAAATTATTTGCTGTTTAGCCGGCTCACTAGCTGAGGCAAGAACTTTTCCTTGGACTGTTCTGCTCTGGTCCGGATCACCAGCACCAGGAGGCCCATGCCATGGCCTGGAGGGACCACACCCCAGCTCCGGAGAGAGAACAGCCACACCTACAGAAGGATTTTGAATTTTACCAGGTTCTCTCCACAGCGAGCGGTTTTCTTATTTAGCATTATTCTGTTCCAGTGTGTTTGTTAAATAAATAGTTTTTTTCCCTTTCACTTTCTATTAGTTTTCTCTGTTTTTGAATTTCGAGTTCTTTTACTCAGAGTTTGGATTACAATGCAGGAGATGCCAGGCTTTTCTTCTTTACTGATGTTTATTATTTCTTATCTTTAGCACAGCTGCACAGGGTGTGCTTTCTAGTTGGCAGGGTGGAAAATGGCCGTGAGTTTTCACTTCCAAGGTTTTTTAAAGTCTAAATTAACCAATTATGAAAGGCTAAGTAATATGTTTTTACTTACAATCCAATTACTAACTTTTCATGTCCTGCAGTGCGGAACTTCTGGACCAATACCATAACTCCTAGATTTATGAAGAAGAAGGTGAAAGAAGAAGACATAAATCCACACCCAAAATCCTCCATATTGTGACCTATTATTACCTATATCCCCTAAACCAAATTTTCTAGATTTCTACACATTCCACCCAGTGATATAACAACTTTTAATTACACAGCAATAACCTCAGTGCTATCACACAATTTAGGAAGCTTTCTCCAGGGTTTTGGATCGAATACAGTGTACTTCTGAGGATCACTGCCTCTCAGCACTGACAGGCTGAAATTCTCAGAACCCAGGGTTCCAACAACTTTCCTCCGAGGAAAATGGTTTTTTCCTGAACCTGGTGGGGGAGGGGTGGTTGTAACCTGCCTTCTGTCAGAGGATATTTTCCTCCAAATTTGTCTCAAACCGGCACACCTGGTAACTTCTTTGAAGGCTGGTTGCAGTTTTGGCCCTTGTCACAGGGAATATATAATTAAGTAAGTAATTAAGTGCTTCTTTCTCAACACTGACTAGGAAACAAAAGGTTTTCTTCTATTTCTGATCGGTTAGTTTGCAGATCACAAGTATACTTTAGCAGTTTTTTCTGATGTTAAGAAATAGCTACTGTCAGCAGCTTGTTACACACATATTACTTTGGTAATGCACCTTCTGCCTGTTGCAATAGCAACCTCAGAACATTACCTCAGCAGCCACTCAAATTAATTTTTACAAAAGTAAAGTAATTATAGCTATAATTAACTTCTTAGACTTGGTCTGTAGTGTAAATTTACGCAGTGCTATGTTACTGGGTTTTTTTAAGAGTAACTTTATGCAATTTTCTTTTATTTTTTTTGTTTTGTTCCTTTGTATAATGCCTACCTGAGTAAGTACCATTTGGGTGAGAAGTCATAATTACGTCTCATCAAAATAAGATATTTCTTAGCAGGTGGTAAAAATAAAATCATAGTGTCATGTAGTTCTGCCCTAAATTGTTTGCACAGTTGCTGCTAACTTTATAACTGACTCCCCAGTAATAATAGTGATTATATGGTTTTGGACTCCACCTTAAGACAATGGCCAGGATGTTTCCAATATCCATATCTTTAATATAAATATAAATTTTGAAGTTAATAAACTAATAAAACATCTGGCTTTGGCAATTGTTAGCAACACTTTTTGTGAAGGACCATGTTTATGACGGTTTGTTTGAAAGAGTGCATGTTTGTAGCAACTTCTGGTGTATACTGAACAGGCAGTTGTGTCACAAAAGTTGACTGCAGAATTTGTGCATGCATGTATGTGGTGAAGCTTCTAAGGGCTTGCAATTTAATTTGGGTGTTGGTTTTTTTTTTAGTTAGACCCTTATCCTAAAATCCCTTATGCATGCCTGTTATGTGATTAAAATTTTTATATGTGCACGTCATGGGTAACCCAAAATGCTATTGTGGAGGCTCCACTTTTGAGGGGGTTGTTTCGGGCTTTTTTTTCCTGAGCTTGCAAAAGTAGCCACTCAGAAAAACTGCATCTTGCAATCAAAAACTGTTTCGAAGTGAACTTTGCAAAGCCAGCCCCGGTCCCTGGGGCCAGGTCACCCTGCATCGGTGCCAACAGACCAGTTCTTCCCCCACAACACATCTGCAGTGCAGAGGACAGCAGCACCAACACCAGCGGAGCCCAGCGGGTGGCAGGAGGAAGCAGCAGGAGGCAGCCCTGACTCCACACATGCCGGCAAGTCTTCATCTGCCACTAGAACTGCTCCGCAAGCTCCTACCTTCCCAGGAGGGTTTGCCGCCATCCTTTCCCCTTGTCTCCCAGACCATGCAGTCACCTGTGAAGGCTGGCATCTTGGGGAGAAGGTCTGTTGGGGTCCCTTCCCCCCACCATGTAGCCCTGGGAGAGGGGCCCTGAGGGGAGGCACAGGGTTTCCCGAGCCCCTGGTCAGCCTCGTTCGTGATTGGTTGGTTTGTGTTTCCTGCGCGGGGAAGGACGCTCAGTCCAGACTGTGAGAGTTCCTTGGCAGAGCTCCAGCCATGCGGCTGGGGAAATAAACATCTCTGAAACATCTATCAAGAATCTGTCCATATATATTTCTTTTCCACGGGACTCCTGGTTTGATATATGCGTGTTACAGTAATCCCTGCTGTAACAAATGGTGGGGAATGAGGGCAAGACACCGATCCCTAAGGACAGAAAATTCGTGAGTAAAAACCACTCTAGATCTCTCTCTTCTCACCTTGGTTTGGATATTCTCTCTGGACTATGGAAGAATCGTGGGAAATGTGGCTCTCTGAACCACAGAAAAAAATGTATCTAGAAGTTAAAGAAATCCTTGAACAACAAAACAAGAAACTATTTGTTCTGGGAGATCTAGAACATTTTTTTAACTGGCTTTTCAAAAATTTTTCTATATTTCTCGAGATTTACTTTTTGATATTAGTCCTCCTGGAGTTCCTCTGGCTTGTCACAGGTGTTTTTGGCACGAGATCTTGTGTGAGATGAAGGATCAAACAGAACATGCATTAGTGATTGAACCCTTGCGTGGATCCCTCGTGGTCAGTGAAGCTATTCAGGAGCATTTGTATGGTCCCATTACCCCTAGAGCAGAGGATGGCCATAGTCCCGTGGCCGAGACCGCGCGGCCGCCATCCCAGGAGCGAGTGGCTGCAGCCGTGCAGGTGGAGGTGCCTGCGCTGGATGCGGCCGGCCCCCTCGGGAGCGCGCGCCTTATCGCGGACCCCATCCCTGTCTCGGGGTCCCCGGCCACGCGACCGTGAGTGAGGGAGCGATGCCGCAGGCGCCGCGGGTGCCGTGGGCCACGTGCAGCAGAGAGGTGGCCCCCACGAGCAGCCAGGAACCGGGGGTCAGTGTGGAAGCCCGCTCTGAGCATACGGCTCGGAGAGCCCTGTGGAGGGAGAAGTGGCGGTTTCCACAGCAGCACAGCGCCGAGCCGAAACGGGGCCGCTCTCAAAGCAGCATGGAGTTAGTGGAGCGGAACCACTCACAGGGCCTGGGGCCGGCAGTGATGGCATCACGGGGCCACACAGAGCCCAGACACACACTGGAGCAGCGCCGCTCGGAGGGCGCGGAGCAGCCGCAACGCGGGGGCCTGGCCGAGACGTCAGAGTCGGCGAGGCGGCGGCCATGTGGGACCAGCAGCCACGACAAACACCCAAGCGCGTGATAGGAGAAGTTCTAGCAACGAAAATCACAGGAACTGTGAAATGGTACAATGTAAAAAACTGCTATGGATTTATAACACGAGATGATACAGGGGAAGATTTATTCATCCATAGAACTGCTATTAAAAGGAATAACCCTAAAAATTGCCTGCAAAGTGTAGGAGATGGGGAAGTTATACAATTTGATATAGTACAAGGAAAGAAGGGTTTACAAGCAGCAAATGTTACTGGGCCTGGGGGTATTCCAGTCAAAGGCAGCTGTTATGTACAAAATTATAAACAATATCCATCCCAATAACTTCCCTACCCACAGCCTACTTTCCCCTTTTACCCTCTACCCAATATGAACCCTTTCCTAAGTTTACCCTATCCCCAGTTCATTCCTAATCCGTTTTTCACCCCATGGCTTCCCTATACAATTCCCTTTCCCTACAACTCCTCTCAGATGCCGAGGGGGGGATGAAAAGGGGAAGAAATTAAACCCTCTCCTGCCTCAGTTTCCCCACAAAACATGCTCAGAGAGTTCTGTCTCCCTTCTGTCAGCCTTAAGATGTTCCACAGAATATGTTTGGACATTCAAAGGCTCAGGAGGGTGGCTTGTTTTGTTTTGAAATTGTCCTTGTTGTTTTCAATGTTAAGTTTTACATCCCTTTTGTTAAAAATAAACGAGTGAAATGTCGGGATCCCTTCCCCCAGCCATGTAGCCCTGGGAGAGGGGCCCTGAGGGGAGGCACGGGGTTTCCCGAGCCCCTGGTCAGCCTCGTTCATGATTGGTTGTTTTGTGTTTCCTGTGGGGGAAGGACGCTCAGTCCAGACTGTGAGAGTTCCTCGGCAGAGCTCCGGCCATGCAGCTGGGGAAATAAACATCTCTGAAACATTTAGCAAGAATCTGTCCATATATATTTCTTTTCCACGGAACTCCTGGTTTGATATATGCGTGTTACAGTAATCCCCGCTGTAACAAAGGTCAGATGCCATTTTCCCTTTGTCTCCTTACATGTGGTTACCCATGGCAGAAGCCATCTTGGAAAGGGTATTTCCACCATTTTGGGTGTCTCTGTTCTCTGGGAGTTTGTGCGATTTAGCAATTTTGTATCTAGTGATTATTTACTGTGATTTTTTGCCTGTTGCAGTTTTGCTTGTTAGTAAACTGTTATTTTTTCCCTTATATCTATTTGTATTTAATTTTTCCTTATTGGTGGAAAGGGATTACTTAAAACAAAGGGAGAGAACTCAGAGTGTTCCCCTTTAAATTGTCTTTAACCAAGACAGCATGTTTTCTCATGTGAGTACTGTATTTGTCAGTAGTTTGATTAGAACTGCAGTAGATGAGTACTTTAAAAGCCATGGTGAATTGTGTCCTTAATAAGTAATGATACAAAAAATAAATAAAAATATTAATTTTCTGATAGTGTTCACTTTTACTCTTCATCCAGAGTAGTCTGAATTCAGATATTCTCAAGACATTTCATGTAGCCCTATAATTTTGTTAGACATCTTTTAAATTAAATGTCTTCACAAGTCTTTTTCTGGTTGCAAATAAACCAGTGGAAGAGGTAACTCCATCCTGCTTCCCTGCTGGAGGTTACAGACTTCTCACACCCCAGTCTGTATCAGTCAAACAAGCTGTCTTAATTTGAACAATTTCCATAGTGTTTCTTTGCTATTTCAAATAATTTTCACAGCAATAGATCATGAAGACATTGCACAAGAGCAAGAGTTAAGCATGGACTGTGACTTTTGGAAAAAGGTGTAGTTAGAAGCAGCTGGAGTGAGGATTTGGCCTGCAGAGTTGCAGTTGGAAAAGGTGTTTGATGTTTTGATGTTTTTATTTAAAGTTGCTGCTTGTGCCAGAGACAATACCAATGTGATTACTGATCTCTATTATATGCTCACTGTCAGGATGCTAGGCATCCTCAGGTGTCAGGAGGGAATATGTGAATTGAAACCAATTCAAGCCTGTTGCTCTCCTCAAAATTCTTCTGCTAGTTGTTTAGTTCTTATACTCTATATTGAGCTTAGCCATGTATATGCTCCTCCCATGCTGGACTGGATAACTCAGATATTCACACTCTCTTAATGAACTCAGAGAGAAACATTTACATCACCAGTTGATCCACTCAACTCATTGATCCAACTCTTTTGATATGAAGAAGCCTTGAATATAATTCACTGCAATAATAAAGACTTATAAAATATGATAAACCAAAACTATGATAAACCCTTTATCAAAGGGTTATCAAAGGAGGGACCTCAATTTGAGTGCTGTGTGCAGTTCTGGGGCCCACAATTTAAAAAGAACGTGAAGGTCTTTGAATGTGTCCAGAGAAGGACCACCAAGCTGGTGAATGGGCTGGAAGGCATGTCCTGTGAGGAGGAACAGCTGAGGACTCTGGGTTTGTCTAGTTTGGAGAAAAGGAAGCTAAGGGGTGACCTCATGGCTCTCTGCAGCTTCCTGAGGAGGAGACATGGAGGGAGGTGCTGAGCTCTTCTCCCTGGAATCCACTGACAGGACGTGTGGAAATGGTTCAAAGTTGCATCAGGGGAGGTTCAGATAAGGAAACATTTCTTTACTGAGAGGGTGGTCAAATGCTGGAAGAGGCTTCCTAGAGAGGTTGCTGATGCCCCAAGCCTGTCAGTGTTTAAGAGGCATTTGGACAATGCCCTTAATAATATGCTTTCAGTTTTGGCCAGCCGTGAAGTGGTTAGGCAGTTGGACTACATGATCATTGTAGGTCTCTTCCAACTGGAAGTATTCCATGCTATTCTAAAAAAATAAAATTCTAAATGTTCTATATTACTGTAACAGCTATGATAATATTTGAAAATTGTGTGTGCTGGTAGTGTGTATTTAATAATGATATTCCAGTCATCTTTTCCTTTTTATGTAAATATTCACATTTGTTCATTTACACTTTCCATATTCCTGCTCAGCATTTTGAAATATTCTGTCAACCCAATAAGTTAAAGAAAATGACACCATTACCCCATTCATCCTAATGGAAAATGTGTATGCAGTTCTAGAAAAATAAAAGTATACTCTTACACAGTTAATACAAAAGTCATTTTAACGGTATTGAGCATGTCTGTTGATTTGTTCCACTGGCATTTTGGGAAGATTGTACATGACTAAAGAGAAACAATTAATTTCGGCTATATTCCAGAATATTCAGATGTGGTACAAATCAGTGGGTGCAGTAGAGCAGAAATACCCTGATGACAATCCTTATGATATACATGCTTACCCAATGATGATTTTTTTAAAAATTATTTATATTATTTTGGATCAGACAGAATGTCAGCTTTAAAGAGAAATATAAGGAGATTTTATTGATTTTAGAGTCTTTCGAATGAAATTTTGTATTGCTGATGCAGGCAAAACTTTCAGGCTGATTGTCAGAAACATGTTTAATTCCCTCTAAATTGATAAAATAAAGTTATATCTGTAGGAGCTTGGGTGGGTTGGACGGTCGGGACGGACGGAGACAAGAGATCTCTGAAGTCAGATCTTGGAACATGCGGTTTATTGCAAAGGGCGTGGGTACAGGGGCACTGCTTAGAGCTGCCAGCCGCAGCTCGGAGCAGGCCCAAGAGAGCAAGAGTGTAAAAGTAAGAGCAAGTAGGTAAGAGTGGAGTAAGAGTGAGTGAAGAGGAGGTAAGTAAGAGAGTAAGCGGGTAAGGGAGTAAGTAGAGTGGTGGTGAAGTCCTGGTTACAATACAATAAATCACCTTCTGTACTGAATATTCTAATTTCCACTAACCAATCTAATACAAGATACAAATCCTATAGCATTTACATACAGCCTATAAGAATTGTTATATTACCATAGAGCGTTACATCTTAACTCCTAAAAACTACTCTTTGGACCCCTTCTGCTGAGCTAGTAGGGTCTGCTCTGACCCTTGGACCTGTCTGCAAGCAGAGGGTATTGTTCAATCAAAAGGGGATTACCTTCAATCGGCCATACCATTGTTTTCCAGTTGTTCAGTAACTAAGACTTGGTATCTCAAAGGTGGCCTTCATTTCGATGTCGCTTATAGTTTTCATATTCCCAAAATCTTTTGTCAGGCAATCATATTTATAAGGCTTTCCTGTTTCATCTTCCCCAACAATATCTACTGCGAGCAACTAAGTATGATGCAGCAGCTCACTCACTCCCCTGCTTTCCCCCTCTCCCAGTGGGACGAGGAGGAGAATCAAGGGGAAAAAAAGTAAAACCCATGGGTTCAGATAAGAATAGTTTAATAATTGAAACAAAGTAAAATATAATAATAACAATAATAACAATAATTATAATGGAAAGGAGAGAGAGAATGGAGCACTCCATTTCCTTCCCTCTTTTATGTCATTATTGCTTTTTTTTCTGTTGTACTTCTTCCTATCCCACACCTTATTTCTTTTCCTCAGACTTCCTTTCTCTTTTCCTCAGTGGATTATGGTCTCACTGTCTTGCATTCCTGTTGTTTCTCCCCATCTATAGTTACCTTAACGACTTGGACCGCATAGCAGATTCAGCCTATCTGCCAACTCAGCAAGATGTGCTTAGAGTTCGAGTCCCAACAACAGGGATCATTGAATATCCATTTGACTTACAAAGCGTCATTTTCAGGTAGAAAAAAGTTTAATGTCCATTTGCTTTGTTTCTTTTGTTTCCTTTTACATTAGTAATACCATGTATAGGATATTGGTTAAAAGTACAAATTATTCAATGTTTTTTAAATTTGAGCTTGGTGTTAATTCTATATTCATGTTTTTGTCCATATATGATTAGCAGCTGGGGTTAAAGGTGTCAAGAGGATGAGAGACAGATTTGTCTTTTTCTGAAGGTAGTTATTATTGATAGAAAAACTGGAAGTCATTTTTCAATAAAATTAGCATAAATGTTCTATTATGTATAATAATGAAATGGAAAGGTACCACTTCTATACTTGATTTTTATAGAGAAGTGATATTTTACAAATTTAATGCCTTTCCTACAAATAATTTTCCCCATAGCTTATTCTGAGGGCAAATACAATTGCTCAAAAATAACTACGCAGTTACAAGTACAAGTTAGACACCCAAGTGTCTAATTACATTGAGATCCATAATAAATTTGGAGTACACTCTGCCAGCAAATTTGAGCTTTTGTTTTGGCTATTAACAACTTCAGTAAATACAGATTATATTTTATTTATACTCTTAAAATTAGGCAGCCTTGACAAGTTTGGAATTTTGACTGGCAATTTCTTGGGAGAAAGGCAGGCCACCAACTTAATTCTGTGAACATGTGTTTCTGCTAAATATACAGAGCGTACATTCTAGAATCGTGACTCAGAATCATAAGCGTTTTGAATATCAGAAATTTGACGGCTTTGAAACCCATAATAATTCAAATTCAGAAAGCACATCAAACTAAAAAGCAAATACGATAACTTTTTTATTTACAACACATTCCATTAGTCTTTAATATGAGTGGTGACAGTTTTAAGGAAAATCAAATTGTGTTTTCAACTAAATTCTTGAATTCAGTGTTTCATATATGTTTGTATGTTTATCTGCAAAGGTATTTGTGGAGTTGATGTGATTATTGTTAATTTTGCAGAATGGTGGATGTAGGAGGCCAACGATCGGAAAGAAGAAAATGGATACATTGCTTTGAAAATGTCACATCTATCATGTTCCTAGTAGCTCTTAGTGAATATGATCAAGTGCTTGTGGAGTCCGACAATGAGGTAAGCAAGCATTAGCATAAATCACCAGTTTTTAAGAAAAAATACTTCCCCTAAAATTAATTAAATTTTCTTTTTTTTGCAAATTGATTAAAACACAAGTTTGTAGAGAGGTTTGGTCTATGTGTTTTTACATGTTTATTTGGATATTAAATTTTTTGGACCAGTAAAGTGTAATGATAGATTGAATACTTCATGCTAAACAGCAAAACGGAAAGTTGCTAGTCCTTTTAAGACATTTTCAAAGCAGGCTGACTTGTCCAGTCCTGGTTGTTTTCCAAATGTCTACCAGCAGTTGTATGCAACTGCATGGAATGAAATGAGAAGTTCTACAGGGATTAAGAGGCTAATACTCAAATAATATGTCACAAACTGATCTCTTCCATGGAAGGTCAGTGGAACCCATCTATTTTGCGTTAAAGGTGGAATAGCTGACTGTAGAGAAATGTTCTTATTGTAGCTATTTGCATGGTTAATGTGTAGCAGAACCATAAAAATACAATGGGAATTAAAACAAAATTCATAGGTTCTTTTCTAGAACAGACCCTAAAGTAGTAAACTTCATTTCATTGACTTAAAGTATAGGATTTATATTGGCTTATATTTCCGACTTGTGTTGCTATTTCAAAGAATAACAGAAGTAAAAAACTCATGCATGGTGATGTCGGGGTCTCCTCCCCCTGCCATGTAGCCCTAGGAGAGGGGCCCTGAGGGGACAGAGACAGGGTTTCCCGAGCCCCTGGTCAGCCTTGTTCGCCACTGGCTGTTTTGTGTTTCCCTGCGCGGGCAAGGACCCTCGGTCCTGTGACTAGGAGTTCCTCGGCAGAGCCCAGCCATGCGGCTGGAGAAATAAACATCTCTCTGAAACATCTATCAAGAATCTGTCCATATATATTTCTTTTCCATGGCCGCCTTGTTTGATATGCGTTACAGTATCCCCACTGCAACATAATAGTGGAGAATGCGGGCAAGACACCGATCCCTAAGGACAGAAAATTCGTGAGTAAAAACCACTCTAGATCTCTCTCTTCTCACCTTGGTTCGGATATTCTCTCTGGACTATGGAAGAATCGTGGGAAATGTGGCTCTCTGAGCCACAGAAAGAAATGTATCTAGAAGTTAAAGAAATCCTTGAACAACAAAACAAGAAAGTATTTGTTCCGGGAGATCTAGAACATTTTTTTAACTGGCTTTTCAAAAATTTTTTCTATATTTCTCGAGACTTACTTTTTGATATTAATCCTCCTGGAATTTCTGGAGTTAATCACGGGAGTTTTTGGCACAAGATCTTGTGTGAGATGAAGGATCAAACAGAACATGCATTAGTGATTGAACCCCTCCGCGGATGCCTTGTAATCACTGAAGCTCTTCAGGAGCATTTGTATGGTCCTATTACCACTAGAGCAGAGGATGGCCATAATCCCGTGGCAGAGACCATGCGGCCACCATCCCAGGAGCGAGTGACTGCAGCCGTGCCGATGGAGGTGCCTGCGCTGGATGCGGCCGGCCCCCTCGGGAGCGCGCGCCTTATCGCGGACGCCAATCCCTGTCTCGGGGTCCCCTGCCACGCGACAGCGAGTGAGGGAGCGACGCTGCAGGCGCCGCAGGTGCAGTGGGCCACGAGCAGCCAGGAACCGGGGATCGGCGTGGAAGCCCGCTCTGAGCACAAGGCTCAGAGAGCCCCGTAGAGTGAGAAGCGGCGGTTTCCATAGCGACACGAGAAGCTGCGCAGCGCCGAGCCGAAACGGGGCCACTCTCAAAGCAGCATGGAGTTGGCGGAGCGGAACTGCTCGGAGGGCACGGGGCCGGCAGCGATGGCAACGCGGGGCCGCGCAGAGCCCAGATGTGCCAGAGCGGCGCTGCTCGGAGGGCGCGGAGCAGCCGCAATGTGGGGGCCCTGCTGAGACATTGGAGTCGGTGAGGCAGTGGCCACGAGGGACCAGCAGCCACGACAAACACGCAAGCGCGTGATAGGAGAAGTTCTAGCAACGAAAATCACAGGAACTGTGAAATGGTACAATGTAAAAAACTGCTATGGATTTATAACACGAGATGATACAGGGGAAGATTTATTCATCCATAGAACTGCTATTAAAAGGAATAACCCTAAAAATTGCCTGCAAAGTGTAGGAGATGGGGAAGTTGTACAATTTGATATAGTACAAGGAAAGAAGGGTTTACAAGCAGCGAATGTTACTGGGCCTGGGGGTATTCCAGTCAAAGGCAGCCGTTATGCACAAAATTATAAACAATATCCATCCCAGCAGCTTCCCTACCCACAACCTACTTTCCCCTTTTACCCTCTACCCAATATGAACCCTTTCCTAAGTTTACCCTATCCCCAGTTTATTCCTAATCCGTTTTTCACCCCATGGCTTCCCTATACAATTCCCTTTCCCTAGAACTCCTCTCCGATGCCGAGGGGGGATGAAAAGGGGAAGGGAAGAAATTAAACCCTCTCCTGCCTCAGTTTCCCCACAAAGCATGCTCGGAGAGTCCTGTCTCCCTTCTGTCAGCCTTAAGATGTTCCACAGAATCTGTTTGGACATTTAAAGACTCAGGAGGGTGGCTTGTATTGTTTTAAAACTGTTCTTGTTGTGTTTATCCAGTTGTTTTCAATGTTAAGTTTTACATCTCTTTTGTTAAAAATAAATGGGTGAAATGTCGGGGTCTCCTCCCCCTGCCATGTAGCCCTAGGAGAGGGGCCCTGAGGGAACAGAGACGGGGTTTCCCGAGCCCCTGGTCAGCCTCTTTCCCCATTGGTTGTTTCGTGTTTCCCTGCGTGGGCAAGGACACTCGGTCATGTGACTAGGAGTTCCTTGGCAGAGCCCGGCCATGCGGCTGGCGAAATAAACATCTCTCTGAATCATCTATCAAGAATCTGTCCATATATATTTCTTTTCCACAGGACTCCTTGTTTGATATGCGTGTTACAGTATCCCCACTTCAACATGGTGATGCATGAACTAAGTAGGAAAAGTGCAGGAGTACCGAGTGTTTTGTATACAGTTTTACAAAGTAGGGGGGAATTTTAATATTTGGACTTTTTCTTTCATACAGACTATTCCATTATTCATCGAACTTACATGAGTTACTCACTAGCACTGTTCTATGGAAGTTTTTAGCATTCATTTACAAAATTTACATGAAAAAAAGAAAACATTTTAATTTTCTTCATGACTGTATATATATGTTGATTTCTTTATTTAAGAGAAGGGGTGACATACCAATGTAAAACAGATGTCCCTGGGCAGTCATGATTGTATTCTCAACTTTCTTCAGTGTCTTGGTTTGAAAGACAAGTGTCTGCTAAGGAAGGCAGGAGCCTCCCTTGGAATGGAAAATGTAACCCCCTTCCCTCCAAATTATTATAATTTTGAAATTAAGGGGCTTTCAGGCAAAGATATGAGAATAGGAATAACAGTTCTTTACTAGTATGTATAACAAGGCAAACAAACAGCAACAACTATGGCAGCAACAACAAACAGAACCAGAAACCCAGTAACAGCCTTCTTGCCTGCAGGCATTTTCCCCTTTGGTGTAGTTACGGTCACAGCCGGCAGGGGCACTGGCAGGCTCTCGGTGAGCAGGGCAGGTGTGATGATTCCCCTGCGGCTCCAGGGGGCTCTCTGGTGTGAGCCTGGGGAGCACACGGTAATGGCGGACTTGACCGAGATGGGAAGGGATGGAAGAAAGGCTTGCTCTACAAACCCCCCAGGGGCAGCCTATCCTGATGCCCCAGCAGGACTCTCGGAAGCAGCAAGCTGGAATGGCAGGAATGAGCAAAAATCCTGGGGTGGTAGACAAGATGTATCAGAAACTCTGCAGCTGTAGCAGGAACCATGAGACATCTCGGCAGGCAGGGGATGTGGGGCTACAGTGTAGCGAAAACTCGAAGCAGTAGCAAAGAAGCGGCAGGGGCAGGGCAGCGGGGGCCTGGGCTTGGGATCCCAGGGTTTTTCCCCTGAGGCACCTGAGCAGATGGTGAAAAGTTCCTCTTTTAGTGAGATAGGGTGTTAATAAGGTCCCAGTGCATCGGCCGCTCTTGCGAGCAGAACTCTACTCATGGTAGAAGAAAGACAGCAGGAGATGGAACCCCGCAGTGGTGACGAATTCTCCCCACAGCGACTGCAGCCTCTCTCCCCTCCGAATGTTGAGAGCACAAGAGAGATAGGGGCTGCACCCAACCCCATTTTCCCAGTCCTATTCTGAAGGTATCTCTGCCCCTCTGAGAGAAAATCTCAGATAAGAGAGTAGCCAGCTGCACCCTTCCCGGGGCAACTTCTTTTGTCTCTCTCTTAAGTATTGATAGTTATTGTTTCCTAGCAACCTATGGGACAAAATTCCATGAGGGAAAAGAAACAAAAGGAAAGATCCTAACCCCCAACATTCAATATTAAATTTTTCAAGAAAGACTAGGAGTTCTGAAAGCTTTTAAATTTATACTTTTCCCATAAAAGGAAGAACTCTCATTACAGTCTTTATATCATCAGACATGTCCTTAAAAAGTACAGCTGTTACAATGAAGAAATTTTCAGTTGCTTATATAGTGAATACATCTTGTTATTTATTTTTGTACTCCTTTAACTTGGCAGATATCAGAATGTTTTTATTTTGTTTTGTAAGACATATATTTGGTGTTGTGGTCCAAACAGTAATGGAGTCTGACAACACATTATAAAACTAAGCTTTATTGAGGAAGTAAGAAAGTTGAACAATTCCCCCATATAGCAACTCACCCAATCACCAGTAGTGAGCAAAGGATCATAAACAATGCCATGGCTCTGGTGGACTGCCAGGGACATTTGGTGTCTGGGTCATCTGGCAGAAAGAGCCAATCATGAAAATGTGTTTTAAATGTGGAGAGTTGTGACAATGTAGCTCGGGGACAGAGTGTTGGCAGACTGTCTAAGATACCAATATTGGTTAAGGGACGGTGTCAGAAAGCAAGATGTTGCTTCTACCCTGTGATTCTCTCAAATCATCACTTGACATGGAGTTATAGGCAAGGGTGTTATTTTGATGGGTTGTTAGTTATATAATAAGCTAGGTGAGGTTGGTGTTCCAACACCTGCAAGGTATAAGTTATACAGTCAGAGGTTGAAAGATGGTGTATCACGAGACAGGTACTGTAGAATCACCTCTATCAAGTATCAGTTGTGCAGACATCTGGGAGGTGATTACTGTTACAAATGGAGAGGAGAGCTTAAACAAGTCCTGCCTTTGACTCAGATTTCTGGCAGTAGCTCTGTTTGAGGCCGCCTGCATGCCAGATCGCTCTCGCTCGCAGGTTCTTAATAATGGCCAATTAGGTCTATTACAAAATGAATAATTTATTTAATAGACACAAATTTAACAGACATAAGACTTTAACAGATTATTTACTACACAGAATAAACAAAAGAAACACTACTAGTAGATAAACAATATAGTGCACGAGTGAGGTACCTATTATTACAGCTAGTGAAGAAATAGTATAGATTAGGATTCAATGTATTTTACCATCCAATTGCTGATGGGGCACACATCCTTTCCTCTCAATTTCCGAAAAAGTAACCACGAAGATGGGACCAAGCTTCAGGAAGAAGTCTTACATGTTTACAGGGAGTGTGTAGGAGACTTCTGCCTCCGTGAAAGTTTGTGTAGCTTTTATAGTTGTAAAAGTAGTGCCTTTCAGTCAAGGATTCCTGGCTTCTCTCTCTACATCTCCCTCTCAATGCGAGGGGTGTTTATTATCAGCTGGGGATCTCACCTCCCTGGTGCTAGAAGTAACTCACTGCCGGACATCTGTCCAGCCTGGGTTATCTCACCAATTCATGTGAGGGGGGGACAATGTCCAGAGCTATGCACCAGCTGATGGACAGAGCAGATAAGCTTTTTTGTGGTAGAGGGGGAATGTCCTGCCACAATTACTACTGCATTTTCCCAATTGCTATAAGAGAGGCTGTGAAAGAGATTACAACCAGCATCTGTTTATATCTAGTGGCCCCAACCCCAGTCAGGGAGTGGCTTGACATGACTGGAAAATGTTTTACAACACAGTCTACAACCCCATCCACTGATATGAAACAAAACATAAATAATGACAATAAAGTAGATAATTACAAAAAGTACAGCCAAAATATTTTGACAGATGCCCTGAGATCTGGGAACCAAGAGGTAAGTCGTGACCACAATTTGCCAATTCCCCAATCAATATCTTCAGTTGCTACCTGGTGCAAGGGCTTTAGTTGTTCCTGGATTTTTTTAAGGTCAGTCTCAATGCATAGATCTTGTTTGACACACAGCAGGTAGTATTTACTAATGTGCAAATGCCACCTTGTGTAGCCATCAAGTACTCTGAAGCTAGTGGTTTTGAACAGTAGTCTGTGGTACTTGAGCAACTTCTTGCTGCAGTGCTTGGATGGCATAAATTGTTACATTTTCTATATTTTCCAGAGTAGCAGAGAGAGTGATGATTGCTTTCTCCAGCTCAGAAACCCCTAGACAAGGAAGGAGAGTCCAGGGAAACTGGTGAAATATTCATCCTCATTCTATTAAAGGGTTGATACTACACCAATGTCACAGGGCATCAGGATAATTATGGACATGGGTCATGAAGAGGTTTACTTCAACATGCATCCCAGGCACTATTAGTCTGGGTGCGTAAACCTCCTCTCTCTCCATGGGAGTATTTTCATGGCACAGCTGCTGCACAGCCAGTATACGCCAGGGGCACCTACTGTGATAAGGTCACAGCAGCAAGCGGTGTCTTTCAGGCAATTGTCCGTATTGGCATGGTAGATTTCCATGGTGTAGGATGGACCCTGCTGCATGGTTTGTCATTGATCATGGGACTGATCATAGCCCATAAAGTTTTGGAGGACATAGAGTTCTGATCCATGATTTACTGAAGTGGCAGTCGGTAGTCAGTGTTTGAGACACTAGCCTGAATAGAGTATTATCTAACAAAAATTTTAGGTGCACAGCCTCACAATTCCACCAATACCAGCATTCTTACCACAGGAAAACCTTGGTTCACAGATGCAGGATGCTATGTACAAATACAACAATAATTTCCCTTCCTGACATTCACCAGCGCCTGAGAGAATTAGCAAGTTAGGATATCAACCAGCAAGGTTCTGGTGGACCTCTTAGGGAAGAGTGGCTGGAAAGATGCTCGGCAGAAAAGGACCTGGGGGTGTTGGTCAACAGTTGGCTGAATATGAGCCAGAAGTGTACCCAGGTGGCCAAGAAGGCCAATGGCATCCTGGCTTGTGGTGTGCCAGTTTGGACAAATTTGGAGGAAAGTATCCTCTGATAGAAGGCAGGTCACAACCAGCCTTCCTCCACCAGGTTCGGGAAAAAATAAATTTTCCTTGAAGGAAAGTGAAAGATAAAAACTATTTATTTAACAAACACACAGGAAAAAGATAATAATGCTAAATAATAAAACCTCTTGCTGTGGAGAGAATACCTGGGAAAATTTCACAGTCCTTCCGTAGGTCTCTCTCTCTTTCTCCTTGGAGCTGGGTCGCAGGCCCACCTCCAGGGCCAGGGCCTCGGTGGTGACACTGAACCGTGCCATAAATCAAATCCCTCCTGATGGGAGAGAATTTTCTAAAAGTCCTTGCAAGGAGTTTCAAAGATAAACCGAGACTTTTCCTTGAGTTTCAATGCTGCCGGATAGTTGTTTATTAAGTCTTATCAGAGGAACAGAGTCACTAGCGTGACCCAGGTAGAGCATAGAGCACAGAAAGCAGGAGTGAAGTCTAATTATCAAGATTTACACAGCCTTTTAAAGATAATTTAACCAATAGTTACTAAAAACATATATTATTTTCACTTTCCTACCAATTATTCAGTAACACAGCCAGGAACTGCGGAATTTTTTGTCCAATCATCCCAAACTACTTTTACTGCAGAACATGGAGTAGTAGAAGAAGGAGAAGAAGGTTTAGAGAACAACAACAATCCTCCATTTTGATATTTTTTACTCTTATCTATTTACTACAAAGAGAAGCCCAAAACCTCTAAATTTTTCACTCTGTGGCAACCTTACATAGTAGTCTATCACCTAATTCACACCACTGTATTTTCTAGTTCTTGTCTGACGGTTGGTAATTTTTTCCAAGGTTTGAAGCTAAAACAGTGTTGTTCAGGGGGGTAAAAACCCTTAAAAACAGGCAGAGAAATATTCTCGGCACTCTGGGTTCCTACAGGTGGAAAGTTCACCCGATGTATTCTGATGTTGAAACAGTCCAGCAGAGAAGAAGGGGAAAAAAAAATCAAAGTCCCAGGAAACAAAGTTCAACTCTCCTTCTCTCTCTGTCTTGGGGTGACTTTATGATGTGTATCCCATATTGCTGTTCTATGCCCAGAAATTAATTTTGTGCCTTTCTATGCCTTTAATCTGAGCCTGAGAGGGGGGAGAGAAAAAACCCAGCAAAACTTTCAAAGCAGTTTACAGTTTTTGTTTCAAGGACACACAGATATACACACAGACTCCTTTCTGCATTCTGCAGCGGCGAGAGCGGAGGAAGCACTGCTTGCTTTTCAGCCAGCTTTCGGCCAGTTTTTTCAGCTCCTTTTCCTCCAGAGTTGAACTTTTGTTTTCCTGGGACTTCGATTTTTTCCTTCTTCTCTGCTGGACTGCTTCAACATCAGAATACATCGGGAGGACTTTCCACTGAGGCCTTGGCCCTGGAGGTGGGCCCACCCCATGCCAGCTCCAAGGAGGAGGGAGAGAGGCTACCTACAGAAGGACTCTGAAATTTTCCCAGGTTTTTCTCTCCACAGCGAGAGGTTTTATTATTTAGCATTATTATCCTTTTCCTGTGTGTTTGTTAAATAAATAGTTTTTATCTCTTTCATGTTCCTCCAAGGAAAATTTCTTTCTTCCCGAACCTGGTGGGGGAGGGCTGGTTGTAACCTGCTTTCTATCAGAGGATATTTTCCTCCAAATTTGTCCAATCCGGCACACTCTGCAGAGAAAAAGTAGCCGAAAGCTGGCTGAGAAAAGCAAGCAAGCTGCTTCCTCCGCTCCTGCTGCTGTTAGAAGAATGCAGAGGAGTCCCTATCTCTGTATCTTTGAACAAAACTTTGAGAAGCTCTCTTGGTTTTTTTTCCTCTACCCCCTCTCAGGCTCAGTTTAAAGGCACAGAAAGGCACAAAATTAATTTCCTGGCATAGAGCAGCAATAGGGGATACACATCATAAAGTCACCCTAAGACAGTGTCGTGGTTTAACCCCAGCCAGCAACCAAGCCCCATGCAGCCACTTGCTCGGTCTCCCACCAGTGGCATCTGGGAGAGAATCAGAAGGGTAAAAGCCAGAAAACTCATGGGTTGAGATAAAGACAGTTTAATAGGGAAAGCAAAAGCCATGCACACAAGTAAAGCAAAATAAGGAATTAATTAACTGCATCCCATGGGCTGGCAGATGTTCAGCCATCTCCAGGAGAGCAGGGCCCTGTTACACATAATGGTTACTTGGGAAGACAAATGCCATCACTCCAAATAGCCCCCCCCTTTCTCCTTCTTCCTCCCACTTTATATACTGAGCATGATGTCATATGGTCTGGAATATCCATTTAGTCAGTTTGAGTCACCTGTCCTGGCTGTGTCTCCTCCCAACATCCCATGCACCCCCAACTTCCTTGCCAGCATGGCAGTACAAAAAGCAGAAAAGGCGTTGGTTCTGTGTAAGCCCTGCTCAGCAATAGCAAAAACATCTCTATATTATCAGCTCTGTGTTCAGCACAAATCCAAAACACAGCCCCATACCAGCCACTGGGAAGAAAATCAACTCTACCCCAGACAAAACCAGCACAATCAGAAATAGGGGGGCCAGCAGAACTAGGGCAGTGATCATCTCCCTGTACTTGTGTAAGAGACGGTTCGAAGATCCCTCATCTGCCTCACGATCATCGCCAAGGACAGAGACTGAACACAGCAGTCCTGGCCTAGCTGAGGTGGGATGTCTGCCAAGTATCGCCTGCAGGTGTGCCCGCTGAGAACTGGTACGCATTCCTGAGGAAACTAGTGCCGGTCACAGTGGACTGCACCGTTCTTGCTGCCCAGGTGGGAAGGACTGCGCTGAAGCGGAAAGGAATGACCTGTCCTGTACACCTGTCCTGTACACCTGTCCTGTACCTGTTTCCCAAAGCAACGGGCCCCATAACAATGGCTGTAGATTTCCCCCACCTCTTGGCCAGTTGCCCCTCACTTCTGAAAAGGACTATAAAGGGACTTTCTAAAATAACTGAGACGAGATCTCCCCACAGAAAGAAGACGAATCTATTGGCAGAAGACCACGAGGACTTCGTCTCATCCGTTGGTAGCTATTACCCCCTCTTTCTTCCTCTCTACTCTTTTATTTTGTTTTTCTTTATCTCTCTCTCTCTTTTTCTCCTCTATCGCATTATCATGTTGTGGGCACTTAATAAAGGTGCACTGTTTTGATTAAAACTGAAATCCCTTGTGTCCTTTTGCACTCTGAGATCTATAAACAAACCATCACGACCCTCGCTTGTATAAGCGGATTGTGACAACTTGGCACTCGTGAGCCCACCCCTTGAGTACTGCATGCAGTTTCAAGCCCCTTACAACAAGAAAGACATTGAGATGCTGGAGTGTGTCCAGAAAAGGGCAACAAAGCTGGTGAAAGGTCTGGAACACAAGTCTTACGAGGAGCGGCTCAGGGAGCTGGGGGTGTTTAGTTTGGAGGAAAGGAGGCTCAGGGGAGACCTTATTGCTCTCTACAGCTACCTGGAAGGAGGTTGTAGCGAGGTGGGTATCAGTGTCTTGTCCCATGTAACAAGCGATAGAACAAGAGGAAATGGCCTGAAGTTGCACCAGGGGAGGTTTAGATTTGACATTAGGAAAAGATTATACATCAAAGGAGTTGTCAAGCATTGGAACAGGCTATTACCGCAGGCCTGGTTCCTACGGTATATCACCGTGTCCCGCAGCCATAGGGAGGAGGAGGAGGAGAAGATCCAGCAGGCAGGAATTGTGCAGCAAGATTGATTTATTTAATTATTTTAAAAACTCTTTTATAGACTTTTTTCTTCATAGTCTAATTGGACAAAGGACCAACCACCCCTTGGGGGTGATTGGTTAAAATCCTAAAACATCCATTATCAAACTATTTTTCTACTATACCATAAACAAGACTTTCCAAGGTTGCAGGTGGCTTGGTTGTTTACATTCCCTGCTACCTCTTCTGTGAGAGAGAAAAGTCTCTCACGGACTTAGAAAATAACAAGGAAATCCTCACTAAAAGCATTTTTGTACCTACAATTCCCCCTTTTTGTTTTATAAGATAACAACCCTACTATTAATCCTAAATAGAAATCTACATCAGTTATTAATTCTAAATATGTCCTTAAGGCTTTAACTATCTGACTCCATAACAAGAAATTTAAAGTTCAGTCTCTGCTTGTGGAAGGACCATCCCAGTCTCTGCTTGTGGAAGGACCATCTGCCTGATGGTTGACATCCTGGTCATCATCAGAAGAGTCATTAGGCTGATGATCTACATTCTGGTCGCCATTTGGATGGTTGGCATTCTGGTCATCATTTGGAGGTTGCCTGTTCTGCCTCTGGTGCCGTAGGTCAGGGCGAACGCATTTTGAAGGTAGCCACCGTACTCCAGTATCTGTGGAAACGCAAGCATACCCACGACCCCAAACGATAAGCTCATGAGGGCCGTCCCACTGGTTAGTGAGTAAATTCCGTACCCAGACTTTTGCCCGGGGCAGTTGTATGTCGCCTGCAGACTGCAATGAGAGAAAATGATTCAGAATAACAGGATTATTTGAATTTTGTGGTACTGTAAGGTGATTAATTGTATACAAAGCTTTTGCTAGTCGGCTCTGTGGGGTTTCTCCATGCATTCCCCTTTTCTGTTTGTCCAAAACACGCTTCAAGGTACCATGAGCGCGTTCGACAATGGCTTGGCCAGTAGGAGAATGTGGGATACTAAAGGTATGGTCTTCACCCCATAGGTTTAAAAACTGCCACGTCTTCTCCGAGGCGTAGGCAGGACCATTATCTGTTTTCACAGAAGCTGGCACGCCCAGGACTGAGAAAGCCAATTTCCAATGGGCAATGACATCACGGCCCTTCTCTCCAGTGTGAGCAGTAGCCCACATAGCCGAGGAGAAAGTGTCAATAGACACGTGCACATATTTCAGCCGACCAAATTCTGGGATGTGAGTTACATCCGTTTGCCAAATCTGCAAGGCTTTTAGCCCTCTGGGGTTTACCCCTGCTGGCAAAGGCGCAGCGAGTCCATGACAGTCAGCACAAGCGCTGACAATGTTGCGCGCCTCAGTTGACATTAAATGGAACTGCTTCTGCAGGGTATGTGCACTTTGATGGAAGAAACCGTGCGATGCCTTGGCTTGTGTAATTTTGCCAGGCTGAGGCCCTACCCACGCAGGGCTGGCCAGCATGTCAGCCCTGGCATTGCCTTCTGTTAGAAACCCTGGTAAATTGGTGTGGCTTCGAATGTGCAGAATGTAATACGGATGCACTCGAGCCTGAATTGCAGACCACAAGGTTTGCAACAGCGAAAACAGAGCCGCATTGTTCACCTCCTTCAGAACTGAACAATCTAAGCGTTGGGTGATATCTGCTACATAAGCAGAGCCAGTAACCAAATTCAAAGGTTCCTGTGAGAATCGCTGAAAAGCCATGGTAACAGCCCTTAATTCAACTAACTGAGCAGCGCCTGACTCAGATTGGTAGGTTAACCAACCACCTCAAGGGCAGTGTAGGATACTGTGCGCCCTTACGCACAGTGACCCCTGCTAAAAATTTGTCCCAATCCGTACGCCCCAAGCTGCCAACACGTCCCGTCCCCAAAGGTTAAGGGAAGTTGTAGCAACATAAGACCTAATTGTAGCTGTGTGCCCCTCTGAGTCCTTCGCCATCACAGGCCGTTCGCTTAAATAGCTCTGCGTGGTTCCTCCTAATCCTGCGATGGCCGATCCTACCGGGTCTAAAGGCCATGAGGGAGGCCATGCAGAGAAGGAGATGATAGTTACATCAGTGCCCCTATCAATCAAACCTCGAAGCTGAGTCCGGGGTGGACGAGCGTTCGGCAGGATCAGGGTACATGTCATCTGTGGCCTTTGGTCAGAGATGTCTGCAGTCCAGAATGCCTGCGCAAGTCCCGTAGATCCACTGCTGTTATCTCCGTGAGTTGGTTGTTCTATCCTGGGGACACAAGACTTAAAAGGCACTAATTTAGCAAGACAGGTCTTTTCAGGAATAGTTACAGGGGGTTTTTGCGTGGAGACCATAGCGCAAATCTGACCTTTAAAGTCAGCATCAATAACTCCTGAGTGCACTAAGATTCCTTGATGGGCAACATCAGGTTTTCCCACCAGCATCGCACTGGATCCCTGGGCTAAGGGTCCATATGCATCCAAGGGAACCTTATAAAGACCGCTAGAGTCTAAGACGACTGCGGCTGCGGTGTGGACGTCAAACCCGTCTGATCCGTGGGTGCTGTCTGATCCCTGGGTGCCGTCTCTAGGGTGGCTGGGTAGGCCTGTGCCTGTACCTGTGCCACTGTCTCGGGGAGCGACTGCATGGGAGAGCAATTCCCCCTCCTTGCACCCCGGCAGAAGTTTCCCGGCAACGGCTGACCATTGGCATGGGTCCGGGATCTACAGTAGCCCGTGCAATGCCCTGGCCTGCCACACCTTTTGCACTGGGGGATCAGTGTGTTCTCTTTTTGGCTTGGCTTAGGCCACTTCCGTTTCTTCACCTGTTTTGGTTGCTTTGGTTCACGACCAGAAGATTCGTGAACAGGCTGCAGGAATGCAGCCAAAGCAGACCTTCTCTGGTTCCCAGATCCCACCTTAGCGCAGTCTTCGACCATGTCTGTTACCTCAGGATCCCCTGGTAAGGCATCTATGATTTTTCTGCACTCCTCGTTTGCGTTATCTCTCACTGCCTTAACAACAACTGTCTTAACCCGTCATCCTCAACCTGCTTCTCGAGAGAAGCAGCGACTTTCTCTACAAAAGAGAGGAATGACTCTAATTTCCCTTGAACTATTTCAGTATATCGCTTTCTGGGTGCTGACAACTCTATGGTTTTCAACAGGGCAGCCATGCCGACCTGTTGAGCTGGCTGCAGGACGCTAGAGGGCAAGTTACCCTGTAGACTGGGATCAGAGAAGGGACCAGTCCCCATCAAAGCATCCATTCCTGCTGTCTGTCTAGGATCAGCAGCAGGGAGCTGCAAATTTGCTAATGCAGTCTTGCCGGCCAGCTTTCTCCAGGTTTTCTCAAAAACTGTAAATTGTACAGGTTGAAATAGAATTTGACCTAAGTGTCTGATATCAAAGGGAGAAAGCAAATCTGTATTTATCACCCTTATTATTTGCATAACCTCAGCAGAACCTAGCCCATATTGTGCCACCTTGGATTGGAGGTCCTGGGCAACTTTCCAAGCAATCACCTCATGCTTGTCATGCTCCCCTGAATCCGTGAGAGCCTTATACACTGGGAAAGCTTGGATCTCTTTTGGGGAACCAGTACCATCCTGAACTTCTGGCACAGCCTGCGGATGGAGTGTAACAGCTCCCCGGTTACCCCCAGAATCCTCAGATCTATTTGGCATTCCAAGGATTTCTAATAACCTCCAGTCACCCTCCCCCAATGCTTGCATCTTAAGTGACTCTAGGAAGCGATTATGATGCGTCGGACGTACAGTTACAGTGCAGTCTGGAAAAGTCTAGGGGCGAGTCCGGCGCAGCCTTTTTCTTCACCGTGCGGCTACAGCCGCCTGATGACCTGGGGCCAGAACCTCATCTGCCTCACTGCCTGACGAGGAATCATCAGGCAAAGACAACTCTGGGGTGCTGGGAGGGAACAGAAATGTACGGGGGGGGGGGGGGGGTCACCTTGGCTAAGTTCACCAGAGCCAGAACAGACAGCACAGACTGCAGCTGGCTGCGCGGCAGTTTTTACAGCAGTTTCTTTACGGGAGGCCGTCTCGGCCAGTTCCGACCGAGTGGGTACTGAAGCTGCAGCCACCGTCTCTAGGGCTATGGCTGCGCCCGGCGCCATGGCCGGCGCCGCACTCGTCTCTCGCACAGCAGCCGCGTTCGGCGCGGTCGCTGCTTCCACTGCAGTTTGGCGCTCCCCGGGGGCCCCGGGCACCGCCGTCTCTGGCCCGCGCTCTGCGGACGCGCCCGGCTCCGCCGCTGGCCTGTTCTCTGCGGACGCGCCCGGCGCTGCCGCCTCTGCCCGCCACTCAGCAGCCGCCACCGCTTCCGGGTTTTCCTGCGGCAGCGCTGTTTCCGGTTTTGCTGCCGGCCGCGCCGTTTCTTGGCTTGGAGTCGTATCTCCCACAGCTGGCGGGGGGAGGCGCAGGCGGCGCAGGCTCACGCATTCGCCACTCTAACAGGCTGAGCAAGTCCTCCATCCTACGGGATAGGTTAGGTAGCTCTGACAGAAAGGGCAAATGCTGCATAAAAAAGTCCATGGCTCGGTTCTGCAACTGCGCAGAACAGTCCAGCGCCAGGGAGGGCAGCGGACCATAGCCAGGCAGCCCCGGGGGGGGCACGCCCGGCGCTACGCCCGCTAAGTTAGATCCAGGTGCATACGGAACCGAACTAGGAGGCTCTCTGGGTGTCCAAGTTGCTAAGCCGCTGATCTGCGGCCCTGGATTAGCCGTGGCCGCCATCCAGCTGAATGGCAAGGCAGGCCGTGCACCCTCTCTCTGCCCTGACCCCCCCGCCTCTGCTGGCGCGGGGTTCCTGGGGGCTGCGGAGTCCTGCGATTGTGCAGGGTGAGCCGGCGCAGGCTCTGCCTGTGGAGCCGGGGGGGTTATTCCAAATTCACCATCACTTGCCCCGGAAGCCCAGTCAGCGGGGCCCCCCTCGGACATTCCTCCGTCACTCATCACCGAGATAGGCGATCCAACTCTGCTGTCACAGTCAAGGGCTGTCAGCAGAATAAATAACGACCGCCAGGTTTTGTATAATTCTAATGCTGCCGGCTCCCCTGTCGGGAGCTCGTGTCGGACAGTGCATCCGAGCTCTTGCCACAAGGAAAATTCCAGGGCAGTATCTCTGTCCATGGAAATCCCTTTTAAAGTAGCCCAGTCTAATAATTCCTGAACTGAGTTTTCAGGAATGGAGGTGCGCAATATGCTAAACACACCTTTCCAGACCAGTACGACAGCGTCGTTCTGTGAGCTGCTGTTCGCCATTTCTCAGTTCTGTCGGACCTTCCGGTCCCGGGGGGAAGGGGAACAGCGTACCTCCAGAGGAATTCGGCTTGGCTAGCAGCAGCAGGACACGTCAGAGAGTGCAAATCACGTCGGGGTCACCAAATATTACCGCAGGCCTGGTTTCTATGGTATATCACCGTGTCCCGCAGCCATAGGGAGGAGGAGGAGGAGAAGATCCAGCAGGCAGGAATTGTGCAGCAAGATTGATTTATTTAATTATTTTAAAAACTCTTTTATAGACTTTTTTCTTCATTGTCTAATTGGACAAAGGACCAACCACCCCTTGGGGGTGATTGGCCAAAATCCTAAAACATCCATTATCAAAATATTTTCTACTATACCATAAACAAGACTTTCCAAGGTTGCAGGTGTCTTGGTTGTTTACATTCCCTGCTACCTCTTCTGTGAGAGAGAAAAGTCTCTCACGGACTTAGAAAATAACAAGGAAATCCTCACTAACAGCATTTTTGTACCTCCAACAGGCTACCAAGGAAAGTGGTTGAGTCAGCATCCCTGTCGGTATTTAAAAGATGTGTAGGGGTGGTGCTTAGGGACATGGTTTAGTGGTGGACTTGACAGTGCTAGGTTAATGGTTGGACTTGATAATCTTTGAGGTCTTTTCCAATCTAAAGTATTCTATGATTCTATGACTGTCCTTAAGAACAGTATCCACAGCATATTCAAAAGAGGGGCTTGCTTGGAATAACCAACAATAGTAAAGTAAAACAACTACAGTAAACAGCAATATAGCAGGAGGATTTTTCCAGACTGTTGTGGTTGAGATAAAGACAGTTTAATAGGTAAAGCAAAAGCTGTGCACACAAGCAAAGCAAAATAAGGAATTCATTCACTACTTCCCATTGATGGGCAGATGTTTAGCCATTTCCAGAAAAGCAGGGTTCCAGCATGTGTTAACAGTTACTTGGGAAGACAAATGTCATAACACTGAATGTCCCCCATCCCCCTCCCCTCATCCTTCCCGCATATTCTTGTCCACCTCAGCCTACTTACTGGCAGGGCAGTGTGAGAAGCAGAATAGGCCTTGATGCTGAAAAAGCACTGTTCAGAAATAACTAAAACATCCTAATGTTATCAAAACTGTTTGGTCACAAATCCAAAACAGCACCATATTGTGGAAATACAGCATTTAACTGGCTAAGCTCTCAGTTCAGTGCCTCAGAAAACCTTGAGCCGTCTAGAGGGATGGCACAGGCAATCTGGCACTTCAGTAGCTCTAAAAATGGCAAATGGTAGCTGCGAAGCTAATACCACCAGTAGAAGCAAAGAGGTAGAAATATAGCCCTTGGTTTATGCCTTAATCCTGCAATTAGATGCTTTCAGTCAGAGACAGAGCCACACAGGAGATGTTAGCAGAAGGGAGCAGAGCCAAAGAGGGCGGGCCTGCTCTGAGCTCTCTCTTTTATTCAGGGGAAGGGAAAGGGGAGAACTAGGGGTGGACCCGGGGTAACTGGCCAATCAGACACTGCTCCAGAGTTTGAGTTACTTTCGGTTTTGCCTGAGCTTTAGAACAAAGGAGGTTCAGAGCACATGGCTGTTTGACCACTCTCGGGGAGGGGGAGGGGCGACCCCCTCTGAACAGGCAGCAACACCATATGAGCTGCTATGAAGAAAATTAACTCTATCCCAGCCAGAACCAGTATACATATCAGTCTGTACATCCAGGGTGGTCCAGTAGTGGGGCTGAGTGAATGGCTCCAGGCTCATTATGGATCTTATCACTTCCAGAAATGAAAAATCACTTTTATGACAGACCAAAGGGGCAGTACGTGGATCCAATGACTGCCAACCTGTCAGCCTCAGTTCTATGCCCAGGAAGGTCATGGAACAGAACCTCTGAGAAGCTATGCTAAGGCACATGGAGGACAGGCAGGTGATTCAAGACAGCCAGCACGGCTTCACCAACGGCAAGTCCTGTCTGATCAACTCAGTGGCCTTCTATGATGGAGTGACTACAGCAATGGACAAGGGAATAGCTACAGATGTCATCTATCTGAAGTTCTGTAAGGCTTTTGACAGTCCCCCACATCCTTCTCTCTAATTTGGAGATACATGGATTTGATGGCTCAATTATTTGTTGGATGAGGAATTAGCTAGATGGTTGCATCCAGAAGGTAGTGGTTAACAGATCAATGTCCAGATATAGACCAGTGACAACTGGTGTCACTCAGGGGCTGTATTGGGACCAGTGCTATTTAATATCTTCAGTAATGACATAGACAAAGGGATTGAGTGGACCCTCAGTGAGTCTGCAGATGACACAAAGCTGAGTGGTGAGGGACGGGATGCCATCCAGAGGGACCTGGACAAGCTTGAAAAGTGGGCCCATATAAACCTCACGAAGTTCAACAAGGCCAAATGCAAGGGCCTGCACCTGGTTTGGAGCAAATGTAAGGCCCCAAAAACTCACTTGATGAGCCTCTTAAAAGGGCTTACGGTTTTTCATGCACTCTGAGTTAGATGCATGGAAAACATACCAACAAGATATTCTCAAAAGGTCAAAACAACAAAAAACTTTACTGGCAACTTCAGAAAATCAGAGAACTTTGGCAAAAGTTTAAAGCAGCATTCAATCAACATAAAACATTTTGCAAAACATTAACTTAGTCCATTCAACTTAGCAAACTCCAAGCCCATTGGATTTTAAGTTACTCAAAACTCTGAGAAGAGGGAATTAGAGGAAGAAGGAGAAAGAGACAAAGACAGAAAAGATATAGAAAAGAACAAGTATAGCTTCCATTCCTGGTTCTAGCGGTGTCCAGCTGATAGAAATCCCAAGAGGAGGTAGAGTCAAGACATATGCTTGCCTCATGTACTGGCTTAAGTACCCTTTGTCTTTCCTGGGCCTTTCCCCCAAGTGGGACTTCTGGTCATCTGGCCACTCTGGGGCTAGATTGGGGCTCCAGGGTTGGGGTGTGGAGCATTGCCTCCCATGTGCAAGTGATTGGCAGCCACTGTGGGGCTGGGATACAGGCCCCAGGGCGTGTGGGGTGTACAGGACAGTGCATTGCCTCACCAAAGGCAAGGCCTGACCTGCCCCTTTCCCTCACACACGCGCACCTGAAATGTTTTTAACCACCAATCCTTCCAGTCTCTCACACCACCCTGTGGCTTGAGACATTGACTGGGACCACAGTAATGGTAGCTTTCCTCTTGTGGCAGCAGTGGGATCCTAATCTACAGACAGAGGAGAAAGGAAAGAAGAGGAAAGTATACAGGAAATAATATAACAGACAATTGGTATTTCAATAATCAAAAGTATAAGTCCAGTTAATATAAAAATTTCACTCTATGCAAGTCATGAGTCTAAAATTGCAGGCAAGGTGTGATGTAAACCAGGATCCAGGGGGAGGGTTCATGAAAACAGTCTTTTGGCTGCAGTGACCAGAGTCCAGCAGATTGGTCAGTGATTTCCTTCGTGTTTCTTGATGCTGTATTCTTCTTCACTGAGGTCTAGCATTTTACATATTCCTTGCTTATTTATTAATAACATATCAAATGTTAGACAATTTAATAAAATAATTTTTGATACTTGCTGGACTTGTAAGCTGAGCTCCAAAATAGCATGGTTAGTTCAATTTAAGATCCTTTATTGCTTATTGATACTGCAATGTATTGCACTCCTTGTAAAAAAATACAAACTTTAAGGGTAGACCAATTTTCAATAGTTAGGCTGCCTTGCCTTTTGGAGTCCATAATCTTACAGGTCCAGGTATGGTTATAGCTCAAATAAATATACGTGTCCCAGATTACCACCCTTATTCCTCCCACTAACCAGGTTTCAGGGGGATCCCCAGAACCTGTACCCAGGGAAAGAGGGAAAGGTCATTGGGCACCATGGGAAAATTACATTCAGTAAAAATTCTACTACATAATAGTCTGGATTGCCTCAGGGGTAGGTGTCAAAGAGATAACAAAATTTGAGTTGTTCCAACCTCCTCAGCATATCATTTCAGTCAGGGTCCTGGGTTCGGACCAAATACCTTTCGAACTTTACCAAACACCTTTCGAACTTTACCAAACCCTTCAATGGTTCTCAAGCCCAAAATCTTTCTTCTCTTTTAACCACTTATGCCTTCTTCATCTACAGCTGGAGAGAACTTTCCAGCTGCCACCTCTGCTCCTCTGTCAGCCCCTTTTCTCCCTCCTTCCAGGGGACACCAACAGTTCAACATCCCCTTCTTCTGCACAATCCTGTTTTACGCATTGATTATCGTTACTACATGCACTTCTCTTGGTATAGCAATTTTATGATTTGCTCTGAGGAGGTAGGAAGAGGCACACAAATTTTATTCTATAATCATATGAAATCCTATATGAGCTCCCAAAACTAAATTTGGGGAGGACTTTTCTCCACACACTGTGGCAACCAGAGAAAAAATACAGTTTAAAATATTGCTTGCAACAAAGTTATATAAAACATATATGAACATAAATATCTTAAAATGTATCAAGATAAAAACATGTAAGCATTTGATGCAGCAAAAAATAGCAAATCTTCAGTCCTTTTGCTACTTCATCCTTTCGTGGAACACCTCTAGGAGAAAACTTGGTCCCACTTGGACCTACTTAAAAAGGAGGAAGTATCCACCTGGTATTCTTTTGTGTTCTCTGCCATAGAAAGTTTTGGTGATCCTTTAATTAAACTAACAATAACAGTCTGTGAAAAGAAACTTAAAAGACATAAAAAAATGTGATAATCACTAATAAAACTTATTTGGTAAAACTTATTTAAACTATCTAGTACCTTAACAATACTGATCAGGATTCTTAGCACCATGTGGACAAACATTAGAATAGCCAGCCATCATTTTGAGATCTTTCCAGTTTTAGATAAAATGTTTTTTTTTTCAGATCTACACATTTTGTTACATCACATTTTGCAAATTTGGACTAAAGTCCATAAACCAGCCATTAATGTCAAAACTATGAAAATTATGCCAGTTTTCTTATAATTGCACTTAAATTTGGAATATATTATGTTATCCAATCAAATATGTATTTCCCTTGATTTTTTTGTATTTCATGAAATATCCTAGTGTTCTTTATAATTTCTTCCAAATCAGTTTGAATTCTCAAAGTCTGGTCCACATATACATAGCAACTGATGTTGATGACCACCTTTGGAAGCCAAAATCAGATTTAAAGCCATTCCATTTTGGTTAACTACCTGTGAAAGGCTGGTCATTTCTTGTTGCAAAGTGCTAATTGCATCATTTTCTCAGTTTTCTATTTGTTTGATAACCCTGGATATGTTCACTAGAGCTTTCTCTAATTCAGATATCCTTAACCATTGTAAGACTCCTCTCACAAATTTGTGGAATCCAGAGGACCTGTCAACTAATGGATTTAAATTTCATTTGTGTCTTATTATAAAAGATTGTAGATGTCTTGTGGGGAATTCCGATTTATCGATGACATCTATTTTCGGTACCACAGTTCCAATGGTGCATATTCCTTGCCATCCAGGGGGTAGAGCTTTTCTAGCCTGGTTTCTGCAAAGGCAGTAGTATACCATATTATCTGGAATAGGCCACCAATGGGTATTTAAAATACTCATCATGGTTACATCCCAATAGGAATGACACTTGAGATAATCTCCTATCATTATTCCTTGGTTGCAATTATGTAACTCCATTTTATGGTAAGGGGCTGCTCCTGGTCCTTTTAGGTATTGTTGGACACAGGGGTCCTATATGACTACTACTTCTACCAAAAGGATTTGTCAATCTATGGGGGTTTTGGTTGCTTTTCCTTCTAAAAGACACATCACTCAATTTGGAGGAAAAGCATTGGAAAATATGCTTGGTGTTGGAAGTCCCATCATCTGAATACTTTCATCTGAATGAGTGGAAAACTGAGAACAAATTCAATAGCCAGTGCTATTTGTTATCAGTGTCACAGCTTGCATTAGTTTTAGGTGTGAATTTCTCTTCTGAGGGTCAAGTAGTATTTGTTCTATGTGTGTGATGTTAGAGTGGTCCTTAGGGAAAGAGACACCGCTGTCTTTTCTTTCTTGCTCACTTACCCCTCTGGCATTTGAAGCCATACTTGCTATTACAATCGTTAGGTACAAGGTCCTGCTAAGATGGTTGACTAATCCAGGAACAAATAACCATGCTGCCATACTGGAAACATTGCTCTGAAAATACAAAAGGATAAACCATTTAATGTTTTTCAATTTAGAGTTCCTGGTTTCGTTGCAGCTTTATCTGCAGAAGATTTACTGTTTACTGTACTGTCCAATATGGTTCCTCTGTGTCCGGAGCTGGCTTTGTGTAATTTAGAAGTTTCCGGCCATAGATCTCACAGCCATGTTGATATGTGGAAAAGACTCCACTACTGGAATAAGTAGTAAAGTAGATATGTTTATTCCAGCACTGGGACACATGGGGGATAGTTCCTCCAAATTCATGCGTGTGGACAGCTGCATTCAGCTTGGTATATATTGGGTTACAAGTTCCATATTCATTAAGTTTCCCAATACACCTATACATATTTATCGCCTAGCCCCGCCTAGCCTCGCCTCATCTTACAATGAGCTCAAAAGTCATTTACATCCGTGTTGCGCTTGCGCAGTGTTGTCTGGTGGTCGTGGGCAGGGGTCGCTTGAGATGAAATAAGAGTCTTCCTCAGATGAAGTAAAGGGTCTTCCTCATCCTGAACTTTTTACCTTGCTTCCCTGGGCATGCTCTTTATGTCCCTGGCCCAAGTCCAAACTTCAAGGCTGGTTTAAGTTAGTTTTAGGTTCAAAAACAGGATCTTTGGTCAAGATTCCTTCTCTTTATCAATAGTCTTATATCTTCTCATTCTGCTTTGGTAGGCACAATAAGTGTTGAGCAAGCTGTATGCATTGCTTTTAACAAGCAACTTCTTAGCAAATCATTTAACCTCTGCTTCCCCATCTCCCCCGATTCAGTGTGGGTAGTCAAAAGTCCTTTCCACTTCTGCTTAAGTGGGTCTTTATTGCCATACACCCAGTCTCCTGGCTGGTGAGTATATACTTGAACATTTAAGGTTATTATTGAAATTAAAACAACACACTTGCACAATGATAAAAGTATTTTTCCCCAAGAGGTTATGGATTCTACAGCAGCAGCAGTTCCATCTCTGGCCTCTAGTGGCAGGCAAGGCTCTATATTCACTACCACCAGAAGGTGGCAGTGTAGGAGCATTTTGCAAAGCTTCATTAAGAATACTGGGAAACTGAATTTCCATTTATTTCCAGTGAACTTTTTAAGATATTTGAATTGGCCACCCTCCCCCAAGGTGGAGACAAAAACTGAGTTTGTTTTCTCAGTCTTGATCCTTAAATTTTGCAACAAATAACAACAACACGGGATGTTGCATTGCTTGGAGTCCAGCTGCCTCCCACACTCTCCTGGTAATTTTAGCATATTTTGGAGTGGGGATAGAGATGGGTTCTCCCCCCCTCCAACGGGTCCAAACTTTTCACACAACAGGTTGTTCCCTGGCCAAGAGACCAGGGCTCTTCACCATGTGCTTACTCCTTGGAAAGCTTTATTTCATTTCCCCCATTAATGAAATTCTCAAAACATTCTCAGTTTTGTTTTCTTTGGGATGATTGCTGATTTTCCCTTGGAACTTAACCAATTCTGTTGCAGAGTGAGATATCATTACCTCTGCTTCCTGATAAATGAATTCTGTCTATACAAGTGAGCAGAGCTTGGAGTGGGGAGGAGAGGAGGGGGTTGACTTTACTGAGTCCTCCTCCAAGCATGCTCAGGGAATCCCACCTTCCTCTCTGCCTCCTCATTTTTTACAGGTGGGAAGAGTTTAAGCCAGAGGGGGGTGACATCATGCTCAGGGAGTCCCACCTCCCTCTGGAGGCTGGAGATCCCCGTCTCGATCTCCACCTTCCCCTTCAATTTGCAATTGTAATTCTTTTTCCAGAGCCTGGCTCAACTGGTTCTGCAGGTTTTCTGTCAGTCTCTTTTCGGCATTTAACCCCTCCTCCACCCTTTGCTGAACTATGAGCTCCTCCTGTAGGCTCGCTTGCAAGGCCTTAGCTAACTCATACAAGGAGGCAATTACCTCCTTATCTCGTTGCATAGCAATGTATATCTCCTTTTGTCCAGCTATTAACGACACTCCCAACAAGGCAGACCATCTGGATTTTACTTTGCCAGGGCTTTTTTTCTTTTCTTTTTCCAAACTAACTGCAGATTGTGCCAGATTCCCTCAGCCCACATTGTCGGGGTGCCTTCCCTCCTGCCATGTAGTCCTGGGAGAGGGGCCCCAGGGGAGGAGACACGGGGTTTCCCTAGCCCCTGTTCAGCCTCATTCCCCATTGGTTGTTTTGTGTTCCCTTGCGCGGGCAAGGACCCTCCGGTCCCGTGATTGCAACAGTTCCTTGGCAGAGTTCGGGCCATGCGGCTGGAGAAATAAACATCTCTGAAACATCTATCAAGAATCGGTCCATATATATTTCTTTTCCACGGGCCTCCTTGTTTGATACGCGTGTTGCAGTATCCGCACTGTAACACCACATCTGTCTGTTTTGGGCTGGACAAGCTTTATAAGCTTTTAGCAAAGTGGAGAGCAGTTCAGGTCAGTTTTTACCCAGGATTCCATGACCTTTCTGCCAGAGAATATCAGTTTTGATGGAAAATTTATTTATCCTTTATTCTGTGACTAGCAGTTATGTCCAAAGAAAATACATCTTCATCACGTCAAGAGCACCCTGCTCGCTGTGCCAATTAAAATGTAAGGCCCCAAAAACTCTCTCGACAAGCCTCTTAAAAGGCCTTACAATTTTTTATGTACTCTGAGTTAGAGAAATACTGACAATATATTCTCAAGAGGTCAAAACAACAACAAAAAACTTTACTGGCAATATATATAGATATAGAAAAGAACAAGTATAGCTTCCACTCCTGGTTCCAGCAGCGTTCAGCTGTTAGAAATCCCAAGAGGAGGTAGAGTCAAGACATATGCTTGCCTCATGTACTGGCTTAAGTACCCTTTGTCTTTCCTGGGCCTTTCCCCCAAGTGGGACTTCTGGTCATCTGGCCACTCTGGGGCTAGATTGGGGCTCCAGGGTTGGGGTGTGGAGCATTGCCTCCCATGTGCGATTGGCAGCCACTGTGGGGCTGGGATACAGGCCCCAGGGCGTGTGGGGTGTACAGGACAGTGCATTGCCTCACCAAAGGCAAGGCCCGACCTGCCCCTTTCCCTCACACACGCGCACCTGAAATGTTTTTAACCACCAATCCTTCCAGTCTCTCACAGAAACTCCCAGTATCAATACAGACTAGGGGGTGAAGGGATTGAGAGTAGCCCTGAGAAGAGGGACTTGAATACTGGTGGATGAAAAACTGTTCATGAGCCAGCAATGTGCACATGCAGCCCAGGAAGCCAACTGTGTCTTGGGTTGCATACAAAGAAGTGTGGCCAGCAAGTCAGGGGAGGTGATTCTCCCTCTCTACTACGCTCTTGTGAGACACCACCTGAAGTATTGTGTCCAGCTCTGGGGTCCTCAACACAAGAAAGACATGGATCTGTTAGAGCAGGTCCACATAAAACAAAGTGTATTTTTGTCAGAATGTGGGTGCAGCAGAAATGAAAACATTTCTCACCTTAAATTAACAATAAATATTATTCTTATTCCTCACTGAGATGTGACAGGTTCATTAAGACAATAATTGAACTTGGCTGCTTTGGCAATCACTCAATGGATATTTTTTCATACTGCATAATTCAAATAAACTTTGAACTGTGAAAGAATATTAAAGTTTCAACACCAAATTTAGAGTGTGTATAAATGCTCTACTTTTTTCTTATAGATAGCATCAGTGTGATACTATGATAGAATCTAATCCTTCTTTGATACTTGTGCCTGTCATCTGTGTTAGAGATCTGACTCAAAAACTTGCAGTGTTGTGCTGCTTCTCATGGTCAAATTAACAGTATTAATTTTGTAAGATGCCCTGCTTTCTTCTTCTAATTAGTCCATTGCATGATATTGTCTGAAGTCTTTTTCCTTGTAGTATGCTTTAACAAAGGGAACTATACTTTTTGAATTATCTCCATAATATTTGAAAAGTCATGGCAGTCAGAAAAAGTCCCAGGTGACTGGAAAAAGGGAAACATTGCACTCATTTTTAAAAAGGGTCAAAAGGAGCACGCTGGAAACTACTGATCTGTCAGCATCATCTCTGTGAAGGAGACCACAACAAACTTGCTGCTGTCAAAGGGGGTTGTTGTGAAGGTTGGCATAACTACTATGAAAGGCTGTCAGCCACTGAGAAGCCTTGAGCCAGCTCCAGCTGCACATTTCTGTACATTAACCATTCACAAATTTCTGTCTCCAGCCTTTTCCATTGCAGCTGAAATAGGCTTTTGCTGGAAGCAATTTGGTGAGATAGAGCTGGCTCATAAAATCAGAGCTAGAGATTGAATGATATTAAATGCTGCCTGCTCCCCACTGCTCCTGTCCTCTCTTCAAAGAGCCATACTGTCTTGCTTGGTTTGGCAAGGATTCCTTCACATTGCATCTGATATAAGGTCAGATCCCCAATAGAGGCCTTCCCCTATATTCCTTGTTATCCCATTCCTATTTCTAGAACTAGTTCATATTTCTTCAGCTGTACAAACAGGTAGTTAATGTGTTTGTAGGAAACAGTTTTCCCTTGGAGATTAGTTTAGCACTGGAAAGGGGAACCCAGAGAGATGGCGAAATCTCCATTCTTGGAGGACTTTCCTAGACAAAGCAATGACTGACTTGGTCTCGTGTTGCCAATAACTATACTTGAGTGAAACGCTGGACTAGATGGGCTTCAGAGGTTAATGTCAGCTAACACTTCTGGTATAATATTCTACTGTCATTTCAGTGGTGTTTCAGTGGGAGATGTGTGAGTACTTACAGATGTTTACATTTCAATAGATTAAATATGTGACCATTGGTGGTTCAGTGGTGCCTAATGGTCTCAGCAATGCATCAGTATCCCTGCTACACAGTCACACTCTCTATGTTCTCTTAGGTTATAAAAGTAACTGCTCTCATCTAACTGTGGTGTTTTACCATTGATAGACCTAACCCTTACTATCCATTGTCTTGGTTTGAAAGACAGGTGTCTGCTAAGGAAGGCAGAAGCCTCCCTTGGAATGGCAGATGCAACCCCCTTCCCTCCGAGTTATTATAATTTTGAAATCAAGGGGCTTTTAGGCAAAGATATGGGAAATAGGAATAACAGTTCTTTACTATTATATATCTATATGTGTATAACCAGTCAAACAAACAACAATAACTATGGCAGTAACAGCAAACAATCACAAACCCAGTCCCAGCCTTCTCGGCTGTCAGGCCCTTTCCCCTTGGGTGCAGTTCTGGTCGCAGCCGGCAGGGGAACTGGCAGCTCCCGGTGAGCAGGGCAGGTGCGATGGTTCCCCCGCAGCTGCAGGGGGTGCTCTGGAGCGAGCTCAAGGAGCACGCGGCACTGGTGGCCTGGGATCCCGGGAATGGATGGAGCAAAGAAGCTTCATAAACCCCTGGGCAGTCGATCCTGGTGTCCGGCCGGACCCTCAGGAATAGCAGGCTGGAACGGCCGGGATGAGCACAAATCCAGGATGGCAGACGAGGTGTATCCAAACGGGCAACCCCCCCAGAGGTCTGGGCAGGCAGGGTGAGCAAGGCTACAACACAGCGAAGGCTCGGAGCAATGGCGGGGCAGGGCAGCCACGGCCCAGCTCTGAGCGGGGGCAGGGAAGGCGGGCTTTGGGATCCCGGGGCTTCTCCAGCAGAAGGAAAAGCAGCCGAAGAAAACAGCTTCCCTCTCTGTCTGAACTCCGAGACTGACTGCCCACACACCCAAGTGAAACAAAAAGAGCAGCCAGGTCTTTTGTTTTTCTTAAGTATCTGGTCATTTGTTCCCCTAGCAACATGTATGGGGGGAAAATTCCTTTAACAGAAAAAAAACCCAAAAAAACCAGGAGAGCTCCTAAAACCCCAACACCCATGTAGTCAAACTCTGCATTGGGTAGGACCAGTAGTATTGTATGATAAGTCTGATTCTGGAAATAAACTGTAAATTCCTGGTCCTAATTTTATAATGAGTAATTTATGGTGAAACAAACGGAAAATTCTCCAAATGTAAGTGTCCCAGTATCTTAATGCAAAGAATGCAGGAGGTTCCCTCTTGGGAAGAGCTATTCAGCAACAGATGCGCATATGATGATATTTTCCTACTCAATTCCTAACGGACCATCTTACAACACAATTTCTCTCTTATGTCTAGTGATAAGCAAAGGATCAGTTTTGCAGAAATACATACATATTTACAGTTAGAATTAGGCTTAAGTACTTTGCTGAATCACAGAATGCTTGAAGTGGGAAGGGGCATCTTGAGATGATCTAGTCCAACCTCCCTGTTTAAGCAAGGTCAGCTAGAGCAGGTTGCCCAGGAATAATAATAAGACATTCATAACAGTAAGAAATTAATTCTCCTAATATTTATCCTGTATGCTTAAATTGAATATTTATCAGCTACCCCAAAATAAATTTACTGCACTTGTTCCTCATTGTAAATATGAGTGACAAGTTTAACAAAAAGTCTTTAAACTCGTACATTCAAACTAATATTTTCATTAAAAGTCCATTACTTTCTATTAGTATTCTATCAGTATTTAAGTTATAACATTTAATCTCTTTGCTTCTTTTGTTATGCCTCTGCTTTCTTTTAAACTTTCTGATTCTATCAAACTACAAAAAGCAAGAGGTTTTATTCATGTGAGCCTTTCAATAGAAAAAAGAGGCTAATAGTTTTTCATAATAATACATTTTAAATTCAGGTTTACAGTGATGGCTTTTGGGACAGTTTTTAAAAACTGCTGAGAGTTTAATATGTGTTTAACAAAATCCTGTCTACCTTCCTTATAACAACAGGGAAAGGGAAAAAGCCTGATAAATATTTTTATATACTTCTGAAGGAGGGGCTCAGTTTTGGAAAGACCACCCACCTGAAGGTAGAAATTACAGGGACAGAATGGAAGAGCTAAATCCCACACGATTTATTATTGCTAAGACATCAGAAGAAGGGACAGGTATGCTCCTGTCTTTAGAGCATATTAGGTATTTTATTTTCTCAAACCTTAATAGTTAGAGATACTATTGTCCATGGCGTGAGTGTAGTTTGTGACAGTAAAAAACCCAAACAAAACCATAGAAAACAAAACCGATTTAAAAAAAAAACCTGTGTGAATTTAGGGCATATACTCCTTCCGTTTTTCCCCTCCTCTGACTCCCCTCAAATTTTAACTATGATATTGTTATAAGGTCTGTATATTAGAAAGTTATAAAAGGAATCTTTGAAATTGTGCTTTAATGATTGACCTAAGAGCTCATGTTTTATGGTCAGCTTTGTTGATATTTCAGTTTTTCTCCTTTTTGAATGAGATTCTTGCACCATTGAAATCAATGCAACTGATTGCATGTCTTGGTTTGAAAGACAGGTGTTTGCCAAGGAAGGCAGGAACCTCCCTTGGAATAGAAAATGTGACCCCCTTCCCTCCAAATTATTATAACTCCAAAATTACGGGGCTTTCAGGAAAAGATATGGGAAAAGGAATAACAGTTTTTTACTAGTGTATATATATATATATATATATGTATAACAAGGCAACCAACCACAATGGCAGCAACAACAGACAAAACCAGAAACCCAACAGCCTTCTCTCAGCTGTCAAGCACTTTCCCCTTTGGTGTACTTATGGTCACAGCCGGCAGGGGTGCTGTTGGCTCCTGGCTGCGTAGGGCAGGTGTGATGATTCTCCCACGGCTGCAGGGGGCACCTTAGCAAGAGCTGAGGTGCCTCTCTCCACGCGGTAATTGTGGGCAAGCTGGTAGAAGAGATAGAAAAGGGGCTTCCTTTTCAAACCCCCAGGTGCAGCTGGTCTCAGTGCCCCTCTGGATGGTGAAATGGGCTGTAGCAGGAACCTCAGAGTGGCGGCTGGAATGGCAGAGGTGGGCACACCCGGGGGTGGCAAACAAAATGTAATAGAAAACTGCAGCCTTAGCAGGAGCTGCGGGGGTCAGGCAGACACAGGGTGTTGGGTTAGGATCCACCCAAGTGTACTGGTGGCAGGTTCTGTTTAGCTAACTTGATCTCCTTCTATGACAAGGTGACCCACTGTGGATGTTGTTCACCTGGAGTTTAGCAAAGCCTTTGACACCATTTCCTACAGCACTGTCTATGAGAAACTGGGTGGACAGGTATACTCTTTGCTGGGTAAAAACCTGGATGGCTGGATGTGCCCAAAGACTTGTGGTGGATGGAATTAAATCCAGTTGGCAGCCGGTCACTAGTGGTGTTCCCCAGGGCTCAGTATTGGGGACAGTCCTGTTTAATATCTTTATCAATGATCTGGACGAGGAGATTGAGTGCACCTTCACTAAGTTTGCAGAGGACACCAAGTTTGGGCAGGAGTGTTGATCTACTGGGCAGTAGGAAGGCTGTGCAGAGAGATCTGGACAGGCTGGATCAATGGGCTGAGGCCAGCTGTATGAGGTTCAACAAGGCCAAGTGCTGGGTTCTGCACTTGGGTCATAACCCAATGCAATGCTATAGGCTTGAGGAAGAATGGCTGGAAAGCTGCCCAACAGGAAAGGATGTGGGGGGTATTGGTTGACAGCCAGCTGAACATGAGCCAGTGTGTGCCCAGGTGGCCAAGAAGGCCAATGGCATCTTGGCCTGTATCAGAAATAGTGTGGCCAGCAGGACTAGGGAAATGTTCATCCCTTTGTACTCAGCACTGGTGCAGCCTCACCTCAAATCCTGAGTTCAGTTTTGGGCCCCTCACTGCAAGAAAGACATTGAGGTGCTGGAGCACATCCAAAGAAGAGTAACAAAACTGATGAAGCATCTGGAACACAAGTCCTATGAGGAGCAGCTGAGGGTAATGAATGTTTTTAGTCTGGAGAATAGAAGGCTCAGGGGAGACCTTACTGCTCTCTACAAGTGTTTGAAAGGATGTTGTAACAAAGTGTCAGTCTCTTGTCCTATGTAACAATTGACAGAACAAACAGAAATGGCCACAAGTTGCACCAGGGGAGGTTCAGGTTGGATATTAGGAAATAATTCTTCACTGAAAGGGTTATCAAGCATTGGAACAGGTTGCCCAGGGAAGTGGTTGAGTCACCATCCCTTGAGGGCATTTAAAAGATGTGCAGATGTGGCACTTAAGGACATGGTTTAGTGGTGGACTTGGTAGTGTTGAGTTAATGGTTGGACTCGATAATCTTTTAGGCCTTTTCCAACTTATACAATTCTATGATTCTATGGCTCAGCAACATCAGAATCTGCAAGATTCACTTTGATTTTGTTCTATAGAAGCCTGTGTGAGGACTTAAAGAATGCGATTACGTCTCAAAACACTATTCCCATAAGATAAGCCACCTCAACAAGAACTTGAGATAAGCATGGATGGCAAAAAGGAAGGCGCTAATTCCAGGCCTAAACAGAGGTGAAGGTTTGGAATTAGCACACTGGACAAAATTCCACTGTGCAGACTGTGGGAAAGGAAACCACTGCTTACACCCATGCCAGTCCAAGTTGTGGGAACATCTGCGACCACCCCTTGGATACCTGGAACTTGGACTGTATAAAGGTGGTACCTCCAGTAGAATGATTCTGGGACCCCCACCACTGAAGACCAGGGTGAAGAAGGACACTTCAGGAATCCACATGGTGGTGATATCTTTTGCTTAATTTCTTTCTCACTCTGTCCCCCCCTTCTCTCTTCCTATTTCTTTCTATCTCTCTACCTCACATTTACTGTTAAATAAAACCTGTACTATTGACTTTGGCATATATTACAGCAGGCCTGGCCCCTAGGGTATATCACTGTGTCCTGCAGCCATAGGGAGGAGGAGAAGAGAAGATCCAGCAGGCAGGAATTGTGCAGCAAGATTGATTTATCTCTTTGGCCTGCCTGCTCCCCACCCCCTGGGTCCGGTGGCTCTGCTTCCGCGTTCGTGGCCATTTCTCCCTCGGCCGTCGGAGGGGTAACATCCGGCTCTGCCGAGTTTAGCAGCTCCTGCAGTAAGCGGACGGGTGCTGCTGTGCTTTTAACCGGTTTTCTCGCCGCCAGCCCGAAGGACCATGCCACTCCGGGCTACGCTCCAGTCTCTGCCCGCCGCTCCGTAAGACCCCCGTCTGTTCCTTTCCCGGAGCTGCTACAGCCAGCACTGCCACTCTCTAAAGTCTCTATGGCGGCTGCGGCCACTGTCTTTTCCGTTTTTATTTCTGCGAGAGTGCTAGTTACTGCTCTCCAGGTGAATTTGAGAGCTTTTGTTTCTTTAGCTTTCTTTTTAAATGATCTTGGATAAGCTAGTTCCTTATAAAGTTGTACTTCTTTAAGTCCCCGCTTTTCTAAAAAGCATAAACCAAGGGCCACCTCTGTTTCCATAACTGCGTCCTACCGCACTGCGTCCCACCGCAATAACTGCGTCTAACCGCAAAATCCGCGTCTTACCGCTGTCCCTGCTGTCAGGGTCGTGCAGCCTTTTCAGGTTTAGCCCTTGTCAGCCGATTCGGCGGACCCCTGATGTCAGGTCAGTCCAGGCACGGATCAGACACTCGCCAGCAGGTGTTGACCTTTTGCCCCCTGATTGCCGCTTTATCGGGGCCACGTCAGCTCCCACCGTAGTCAAGAAAATGAAGTGCCAGTCCCAGTCCTGTCCCTGTTCGGGTGCCAAATGTTGGAATTGAAAAAAGTCCGTGGACTCCGGCGGGGGGAGAAATTGCAGTCCAAAACCAATGTGGTTGATAAGAGCAAGCTCCGTTTATTAGGAATCCAAAGGCACTTATATAGTATACCAGCTTGTTAACTCTTAAGTGGCTTAAAACTTATCAAAGCAAATTTCTGCTTCTACATAATTGGACTTAGATTGGCAAGCTTCTACAGTTGTTATGATTAAAAGAATTCAGAGTTCACCCTCCTCCCTCTGGGTCTTATCTCCACAGCTGTACCTTCTCAAAACTCCCTTCTTGTTCCCAGCCCTGTTTTTCACACAGGGATTTTCTCATGGAGAGTTTTTCTCACACAGGCCTTTTGCTTGCAGGCTCTTTCTACAGTTCTTTTATTGATCCCATAATTCTATCAATGATCCATGTCCCTGATTCTTTAATAATTTCCCAACAATTTATTTAATTATTTTACAAACTCTTTTATAGACTTTTTTCTTCATAGTCTAATTGGACCAAGGATCAGCCACCCTTTGGGGTGATTGGCTAAAATCCTAAAACATCCATTGTCAAAATATTTTTCTACTATACCATAAACAAGACTTTTCAAGGTTGCAGGTGGCTTGGTTGTTTATATACTTTGCTACCTCTTCTGTGAGAGAGAAAAGTCTCTCACGGACTTGGAAAATAGCAAGAAAATCCTTGCTAGCAGCATTTTTGTATCTACAGGCATATGGTCTAGTTTACACATTAATTCAGACAGAGGCATCTCTCACTAATCATATCATAATAGCCTGTTTGGTGGTGAAACTCTTGTTTTCAGGAGGCATCTCCTAAAAAAAGCTTCCATAGTAGCTAATCAGGCCTGCCTTAGAGTTTTCAAATAATAAAGAAGTAGAGTTAATTCCTGGTTTCGAACTCAATTTGTTCTGATTCTGTATTGCCTACATCGTGTCAGCCTAACAGTTCTTCAGAATTGTATCGAACCACACAGAATTTTACAGTGTCAGGAAGCCCTTGCAAACAGAACTGTATGCTTCACTTATTTAAATTTCCACTGTCATGCAAAATGCTTTGCAGGAGCAATTTAGCAAGGCTTAAGTAAAGGCTCACTCGATGTTAGAAACAAATTTACCATTTGTAAGATTTTATGTCATAAGCCTTTGATTTGGGCAAATATTGTCAGGTTATCAATGAGTAAATTCTAAATTTACCTGGAACTATTTTAATGCTGATCTCTTTCAAAAAATTAAGGATTACTTGCATTTAAAGTTCAGTAAACTCATATAAAATAAATAAGGTTCTTGAAACTTGGTTATTATGTCTTGTTGTACATTTATCTCTACCTTGAACCACATGCATTTCAGTACCCATGAATTTGTTGGCTGATCATAACTGTGTATAGTCAGTATTTACAACAGTACCTGTTATAGGTATCGTGTCCATGACCTATGTTCTAAAGAATAATTATGCTTGAGTCATTGAGTTTGCAAAAGGAAACTGCCTGCATATTTAATATACCACATACCTATGAATTGTAAATGAATCAGTTAAATCTTACATTTTGGTAAGAAGATGGAAAATGTGAAATGGATATATTTATCAACTAAAATGGAATTGCATTGATTGATTTAAAAAAAAAATTAAATTATTTTCACAACTGCATAAATGTATCTCTTTTTTTTCTAAATTCCAGAATCGAATGGAAGAAAGCAAAGCACTCTTTAGGACAATTATCACATATCCATGGTTCCAGAATTCTTCGGTCATTCTGTTCTTAAATAAAAAAGATCTCTTAGAAGAGAAAATTATGTACTCCCATTTAGTTGATTATTTCCCAGAGTATGATGGTAAGTATATTGCCACCAGAGCTCATGCCCCATTTAAACTGCAGTAATGACCAAATGTAATAGTGTTGCACATGTTTTGCTTAGAGGTTCTTAGGACAAAGATAATCACCCATTCTTCATTAAACCCATTTTCTTCTTTACAAATTGTACTAAGTACACCAAATGGTTAGTTTGTAGTTGAATGACTTGCTGGTAGTGGTTTTTTAAAAATGAAGTGAAAATGAAAAAAATTTTTTAAAATAACAATTTTTCATGCTTCAAATTTTTAAAGTCACTAAAGTCTTGTGTAACTTTCTAGATTGCTAGGATTTCATCTTATACCTTCATTAATAGTGGACAAGATGGCAGTACCTTTCATGTGAAATTATTGATTCTAGATGAGTAACATCATATTAGCAATGGACCTTATTCTGTCCTTGTTCATAAGTTGGGGTGAGGATTTGAACTGAAGTATAAAGCTAAAATTATATAAAAATGCATTTCTCATTCTATTCAGTCTCACATAGTCTTTTTTTTTTTTTTTTTAATTGTGTTTGTGTTTTGTTGTTTTTTTAAGGCTGGAAATCTGAAGATAAGTGTCATAAATTCTCTGTGGGTCTCAGATAAACCAGTATCACTTCTCCCACCCTTTTATTGTACCATTTCTTCTTTGTTTCCATTATTTTAATTTTATGTTACTTATATGAAATTTAATGTGCTTGTCCCAGAAAACATGTGGAACAAACAGCTGCTTCTAAAGAAGTTGTACTTTGAGAAAGTTCTCCTGAGGTGAAAACCTAGGTATTCAAAGGTAACTGAGTGGAGGCTTTGGTAACAAAGAAAAAAATCAAATTCATATAATAACATCTCTTTTGTCACACCAGAGAGTGAAAAGCAGATTCAAAAGCTACAAAAAAAAGATTAAATCTCTCATTTTCAAAACTAGATAGTGATAGAAGGAAAAAGTTTCATGTTTTTCCTGTTTGAGAGGAAAGGATGTGTTCACAGTGAACAGCCTGCAGGATCAGGCCATACTTATTTATGAATCAGTGTAAGTTTAGTTTGATAGTACTAAACAGAAGAGAATTGACAGTTGAATAGAATATATTCTTATCTTTTCATGTTAGAAGTGTGACAGGTGCCTTAGATGACATCCTGCAAGTGAGAAGGCTGTATGGGCCCTTTTGTTATGATCACTTAAGTGGAGATACACCTGTGTTAAATGCTTGTCCAGAAAAACCAGACAAAATTCATACACAAGAGTTGATGTTGGAAGGGAACTCTGAAGATGATCAAGTCCAACCCCCCTGCTCAAACAAGGTCATTAGTGCCTGCTTCACAGGTATATGTCCAGATGGCTTTTGAATATCTCCAAGGAGGGAGACCCTACAACCTTTTTGGGCAACCTGTCCTAATGTTCAGTCACCCTCACAGTAAAAAAGGGGTTTCTGATGTTCAAATGGAAACTCCTGTGTTTCTTCTTGTTCTGTAACTGGGCACCACCAACAAGAGCCTGGCTTCATCTTCTTTGCATCCTTCTTTCAGGTATTTGTACACATTGATAAGATCTCCGTCTAAGCCTTCTCTTCTCTAGGTTAAACAGTCCCAGGTTTCTCAGCCTTTCATCCAGTCCTTTAATCATCTTTGTGGCCTTTGGCTGGACTTTTTCCAGTATGTCCTTGTCTTCTTGTACTGAGGAGCCCAGAACTGGACACAGAACTCCAGGTGTGGTCTCATCAGTGCTGATTAGAGGGGAACGATCATGTCCCTTGACCTGCTGGCAACATTCCTCCTAATGCAGCCCAGGATACCATTTGCCTTCTTTGTGTCAAGGGCACATTGGTGGCTCATGTTCAACCTAGTATCCACCAGGACGTTTCATGGTGTGGAATATCCCTTTGGCTACTTCAGGTCAGTTGTCCCAGCTGTGCTTCCTCCCAGCTTCTTGTGCACTTCCTCACTGGCAGAGCATGAGACAATGAAAAGCCCTTGACTCAGGGTAAGCACTGCTCAGCAGCAATGAAAACATCAGTGTTATCAGCATCATCCTCATACTAAATCTAAAACACAGCACTGTACCAGTGTAGTGGTTTTACCTTGGCTGGATGCCAGGTGTCCACCAAGCTGCTCTATCACTCTTCTTCCCAGCGGGACAGGGCACAGAAAATAAGATGGAAAACAACTAGTAGGTTGAGATAAAGCAGTTTACTAAAGCAAAAAAAGAAAAGTGAAAGTCTGAGCACACATAAGCAAAAGGAAAAGTTAATCTCTACTTCCCATCAGAGAGTGATGTTCAGCCACTTCCCAGGAAGCAGGGCTTCAGCACGCGTAGCAGTTGCTCCAGAAGACAAACGTAGAATAATGAATGCTCCCCCGTTCCTCCTCTCTCCCTTAGCTTTTATATCTGAACTGACATCATATGGTATGGAATATCCCTTTGGTTAATTTGGTCAGCTGGCTGGGTTGTGTCCCCTCCCAGGATCTTGCCCACTCACAGCCCCTTGATGAGGGTAAGGAATGTTAGAGGGACAGGGCTGCTCAGCAGTAGCCAAAACACTGGTGTGTTATCAACACCCTTCCAGCTACCAATGCAAAGCAAAACACTGTGAGGGCTGCTAAGGAAAAATGAACTCTATCTCTGTCAGACACAATACAACCAGCTACTAAGAAGAAAATTAATTCTATCCCAGTCAAAACCAAGACAGTTGCAAAGTCTTTGGTTTGCGTAGGTCTCTGTGTGTCCCTCTCTGCTGTTCCAACACCCTGTTTGGAGATGTTGAAGACGGACACATTTGGAGAACTCATCAGAATTAGGTATTTTTCAGCTGGATCACTTTTCCCATGTGGGTAGTACAATGGAGAAAGTAGCATAGGGATGAGAAATGGTAAGCAGGATGGCAAACTGGACTGATTAAACTAAGCAGTTGTACTGCACAGTATGTCATAACAACATTGGATGAGAGACTATGTGCTCAAGTGTCAGAGTATCACATGAAGATATGCTTTCACAGATCATACTAAAAGACCAACTCAAAGACTGGAATGAAGTGCTGGGAGTGAGGAAAAAGACAAAAAGTGGCCATGTTTGGGAAGGAAAGAATTAAAAAATATCTATCTGTGGGAGCACACTCCCCTCCAGAGTCTTCAAAGAAAATAAATGATGACAATTACCAAGCTAATGTAGCCAAGCTAAATTGTAGTGCTTTTTATACGGGACTTGACTATCATATACAGCAACCCTTTTAAGACTGCTAAAAAGGGAGCTAAAGACAAGAAACCTACTGATTTGTGTTATAATTCTTTTCCAAGATTATTTAGATTGTAACCATTTAGCATTGTAAATCTAGCATTGGTTCATTCCCTTTTTCTAAATACCTTAGATGGCAAACTTTCTTTTTAATCTCAGTTTTCCGTACTTGAATTCCAGTCAGAAAAAAATTAAATTACATTATAATAACCACACACGTTATTAGGCAAGCAAAATTTGGATATGGGCTTTGAATAGTGCAGTAGATTTTAAAAGAGGGACAAACCTGCGTGTGCCTACCCACTGTAAAACTGTTTAACAAAATTCTAGGAAGTTGATAAAAACAATAAATGGCTTATTTTGAAGAAATCATTGTCTTTGAAAGTGTTTGAGTCTCTTTTGCAAATATTTATACTTCTTAAGAGTAAAAAAAAATTAGTAAGGATATTAATTTTGCTGCTGTTTCTATAGAATATGTGATGAAGCTAAAGGCTAGAATCTGTTGCGTTTAGAAATTTTAAAAATTTTGAAGTCCTCTTTGTCTTAGTTCAGAGAAATTATTATGTTTACATGTCCTTCTCTACATATCAGAAAATGTGTAGTCTGTGTATGTCTATATATGCACATACATATTCATGTGCATACAAGATACTGTAGAATCATGTTCTCCTTCCACAAGGCTTTGCAACCAATAGATATCAGAAAGTATTTTATCTTTTGTGATTCCATTGTTACCTAATTTGTGCATTTATCCAAATTAGAAATGTTTATTTTTTTATTTAAATATTAAAAATAAGTTTTATTGTGCAGTCATTGAAAGTTATGTGGGCACAAGCTAACTCCCTAAGTACAGATTTCATAACTATTGAAGGACAGAACTATATAACAGCTGAGCGCTGGTATTTATATTGTCATATAACAAGAACAGGACTAATGAGGAGATAGGAGGAAGAGGCACAGCAAACATACATGTTCTGTAGAAACCCACATTGCAGAAACAGGACAACAATGGAATAATGGCCTTTGAAAATTGCACTGGAACAGTATATGTATATACAGTATAGGAAAAAATAACTTGTGTCTAATGTTCCTACTTCTGTGCTACTCTTTTGTCTGTGAACATGAACCAATCCTCACTCCTATATATTGGAAGTCGTTATTTTGCCTTCTGCCTTATGCAAAGCAGACTATGCAGTTTGGTTACATAGACTTTGTGTTCTGAGAATTACAGACTTTGTTTAAATTTAATAGAATTGTTATATATAATTTAGAAAATTGATTTGTTAGAACATTAAGTTTTGCAATTGAACAACTTCAACTAGAAAGCATGTATATTTTACTATCACTAAAGTAAATTAAATTCTGTTGGGGACAGTGTCAGATCAGTTTAAGATGTAACTTGGTTATGCTACATTTTAAAAGAATGTACTTAAGTATAGTTTAAATACAGTAGACTGAAAATGGGCCAAATCTATTAATTTTTAATATATTTATGAGTATAAAGCAACTAATTCTTCTGTTGTTCATTTCGTGGGGTCATCAAGTTCATCTCTCCTTTTTTAACACCTTATGGAAGAAAGAGGATAGTCAGCACAAAAAGAACAGCTCTTCTATGATCAACTTCTGGAATTTCCTTCAATTTTTATTTTTTAATGGTTCCTACTGGGAAAAAATAGTATATGGTAGTATTTGTTAGTAGAATTTTTCCCTTCCTCTCTTATACAAGGATCACAGACTGAGTCTTTCTTCTGTTTTCTGCTCCTGAGGTTCCTCTCCTAAATAAGCTCAAATGCTGAATTGACTTTAGGAGAAACTGACTTTTTCTTCTTAATTATCAGGACCACAACGGGATGCACAAGCGGCACGAGAGTTCATCTTGAAGATGTTTGTAGACCTGAATCCAGACAGTGACAAAATTATCTACTCCCACTTCACTTGTGCTACAGACACAGAGAATATACGCTTTGTCTTTGCTGCTGTTAAGGACACGATTCTACAGTTAAACCTGAAGGAGTACAACCTGGTCTAACTGTGCCTAAGAGGCCCTCCAAGACCACCTTTGCGTGACTGAAGATGCATAAGAGGGACTGTATTATCTGTGAAAACAAATTGCATAATACTAATTTATTGCTGGCCTGCACTCTGTGAATGTTCACAGTGTTTTAGTTAATATTACGATTTTATTTAAACTATATGGAGGAAAACCAAAAGATGCTGAAGTACATTCACAGTACATTTTCTTATTTTTAGGCAAAATCTTGTGACTCAGTGGGTTCTAAATTCTCAGTCATACAAAGGATAACAAGTTTTTGCTATTGAAGCAAAATCAAGCTGGTTTCCTCTTTCCTGGACCCTTTCTCTCCTTCCTTCCTCCCCCCTCTATGTTTTAAAAGTACAGTGGCCATTTTACCACTTGCATTCCTTGATAATATATTTTCTGTTGAGTGATTTGGTCAAGAAAATTACTATCATCAGAAGTGAAGCTATCAGTCATTAAAATTTTACAGAATGTGCTTTCTCTAAAGGATCAAAAGTACTGATAGTATGATTTTTTTAATTCTTAAAATTAGTGTTCTCATTCTGTCTTCACTTCTGAGACTAGAATATTGTGAATTGCAAAATAGAAATAGTTGTGTATGGATTTAGAATTTAAACATACTTTCACAGTTCAAAAAGATGTATAGAAGACAGTAATGAAATAATTAAAGACATAAACCTCAGATGTTCATAGAATATCATAGAATCTCTTTTTAATTGCCATGTGCCATTATTTTCTCTTTTCTTTATTCACGAATGACCAGTAGAAATGTCATGGACACTACATTCTCCCCAGTGGCTACAGCCTGAAACAGGGGTAGGGGTTTATTTTTCAGTTGTGTGCATTTTTTCTTAAGTTTGAGCTTTTTTAAAGTGTGTTTTTCCACAGTAGAAAAAATATTTTTTGTTGTATAAAATCTTGCCAAATATGGCTTTTTATGAAACCAATACTTTTGAAACATACAATACTGATTGAAATGCCAAACTAATGGATTGGGAATTGACCTGATTGAGTCAACTGCCAAATGATAAACATAGTTTTAACTCATATGTTCCTGTTTTTATTAAGTGTTCCATTTTGTAATGCCAAAAACAACGTGAGTGAATATGCTACTCAGTATACGTGTATAGAAGACAGTTTAATTCTCTCCTTATGTCAGAGATGGCATGAGATTGCATACAATGTTTTCTCTAATAATATCAAAGCACCTTTGTATAGCATGAAATTATTGATGAATGATCACATTCAGAAACCTTTCTTGATAAGGTTGCCTCTTAACCTATTCACAGACATTTTATAGGTTTCATGCAAAATAGTCTCTCTTGTTCTTTAGAAAGATTTCTTAATGCAAATCACTCTTGAAATTTAAACATGCAAATTTTTAATAACAAAAATGTAGCACACATCAATGAGCAGCTTAGGTTGAAAGGTATTTTTTTGACCAGGTGCATGATTGCTAGCACACCACAGAGAACTCTGAGGTCGGACATAAATGGATTACTTATGTTGCCAAGTAGCAATAGGGTGCACTTAGCACAGAAATTGCTGCCTCTCAGCAGCAAAGGAGAGGTGGAAAAACAATCTCTTATTACTTGAGTAACAAAGTTAACAATAAATACTAATGAGATGCTTTTCATCCTTAACACTCCCCACTCTAAAACAACATTAATAAGAATAGTTGCTAGTTTTTGTTCCCTCATAAAACACCTTATAATTGGAAACTGATTGTAGGTATAGTGCAATTATGAATGCTATAATCATTGTACATACATATATATGCCAGCATCCATATTGTCTTTATATTCATTAATTTTTGGCAAATTGAATGTGCTGTGTTGATATGTATCTATGTAATTGTATAATGTCTTATAGCTAATTCACATTTTTAATAATGTTATTTTATTTACTTTTTTAAAAGAAGAATGTAAATTTTTTTCAGTTTATTCCTGACTAGGTATTTGTTGTTTTTATTTTAAAAGCAACAAAAAAAGCTTATCATAGTACAGAATTGTACTAGCATTGTGCTATATAGAATCATTTGTACATTCCTGAAATTGGAGACACACAGAGGACATCCATAATCAAAACAATGCTTAAATCTTGTCAGGGCTTTATACAGATGTAGAAGCTGTTTTTGTTGGAAGAATTTATGCCATTATATCTAGGATTAGAATATAAGCTCTTAAATATCAATTTGTATTTGGCAGATTGAATTTCAGTTAATTTTACCTTTCTAATAGCCTTTCTTAGAAAAGTGAATTTAGAGACATTTCAAACCATTGAACATAAATACTAATGGGTATACGCTATTTCCCTAAAAATATAATAAAAAGATACAAAACATCAGATCAGTTAAACATTAATTCAGAAATTACAGAAACCATAGATCTAACAACAACCTAGTTGCTAATGTTAAAAATTTTAAGGAGTTAGAAAAATTTTTTTAATAAAGCTAAAGCATGTAGTTGAAGGCTATAAAGTGACACTGACATTCTAAATGCATCATCAGAACAGCTGTTCTTGTTATATATGTAATTATAACATTGGCCCTGATCTTACTTATAAACATAACAAATCTTCTGTTTTAACCATTGACTCTGGAGCGCATGATAATATCCCTTCTTTCAGCCTGTGAATGCATTGGCCACCTTGGATTTAGTGATATAAATAGAACTGTAGGGGGAAAAACAGCAAAAAAAAAAAAAAAAAAAAGCCAGTGTTGTCTAATGAAGATTTGGGTTTGTTTTATCATGGAATATTGGGGGGGGTGTATGGGGTTTTAAGTTTTAATACAAAAAATTTTGTATAAAAACAAACCAAAAATTTACTCACGTTTTATAGATATATTGAGATTGCAAAATTCAAGTGTGTGTGCCACTGGGCTACTTCTGGTATATTTTAATCGAGTTGAACTTGTGACAATGTTTAGATAATTTAAACATATTCTGAAAAAATATAGTCAGCATGCTAATGCAAGCCTTACATGATTCACCTAACACAGCATTGCAGTGTGACAGTGTTTACAAAAACATTTCATTTTTAAATGACAGATGTTCTCATTTGCAATATATTCCATTGCTGTTGCTGTTTTAATTGGTGATTTCCACTATGCATTATAGTGCTTGAGTCTAGAAGTATGTGCCTCTAACATGAAGCTGAAGGCAAAAATAAGACAGGAACCCTTTTAATTTTGCAAAATTGCATTGTTTCATTGAATGTCATAAATGGGAGAGGAGAGAAGGAAAACATATTGGAAAACTGTATTCTAGGTGTACAAGAAAGCTGTAAATATGTTTTACAAAAACCTTAAACTTGCTTTTTTCACTAATTAGCTGGCACTTTGTTGACATATATAGGATGATGAAGCTATAAGGGCAGTTTACTTTTATAATTCAGACTTTTGATTTTCAAGGTAATCTGTAATTTTAAATCATACTGCCACGATTGTGAAATGCTTTTTAAAGTTTGAAAGTGGAGAAGAGGCTTTATGCTGGTTATTACTCAGAATTGACTGCATGATTTGCAAAAACTTTAAAAGGTGATAAAAGGGCTGCATATGAAGATATTGTTAGACTCCGAGCTTTCGGTTATGAGATGCAAGACTTTCACATTGCTCAGCTTAATGACCCTTCCCTTGTTATGCATTCTTCACAAAATAATGAAATAATAGGAGAAAACAGAGACGTTAACCCATATGGAAAAGAAAAATAATGCCCAAATAATTTATTATATGTGCTTCTGGTATTGAAGGTCTGTGCATGATTATCCTGCATTACATTAGCAAACTAATGAAGTGTGCACAGTATATTAACAAGGCTTACAAATTGCCTACCTCTAAGAAATCAATAAATTAAATATGTTTTGGAGAGTGTCACAAGTAAGGAAATTAAAATGGCCTGTTGTAGATATTTAATGGTTATTTGAGACGTTCACACTTTTGCAGATAAAGTCCCTCTTTGGACATAAACAACTAAGGTCGTATGTCCCTGTCCAATTTGCTAGTTTAGTAGAGATAATGAAAAACAATGTATTTTGATTTGAAAAGAACCACTGATAGTTCCTCTTTTTTGTTGTTGTTTTTTATTTTATTTACCATTTATCAGTCAAAACAAACATTTTCATGTAATAAGTAATCCATTGAGGGTCATGGTTTATCTAGTTACAAGGATTTTACTGTAACTTTCCCTCGAGCTTTTTTACAGCAGGAAAAAAAAGAAATAGAAGAATCATTTGGGCAAAGTTGATGTTGAAGATAGTGTCAAAAATGCAAGAGAATTCAACCAGATCTATCTTACTCTTGGTAATAAGAATGAGATTGCTGTTTTTGTGGTGGTGGGGGTTTTTCTATCAAAAGATGGTCTAAGATGAAGTCTATTGCTGGATTTCTTATTTATCATGCTGCAGAAAATCCTTTTTTTTGCCAATATATTGGAAGGGGTGTCAGATACATTTTAAAAATTTGCAGTGTTTAACAAAATAAAGATAATATTTGTTATTCTAAAGTGTCATTTAAATGCATGTATTGTGTATTGTTTGGGGGACAAAAATAGGGTGTGGTTTTTTGGTTTTCTGTTTAAAAAACTAATGCATAAAGGCTGCTCCTCAACAATTGTGTTGGTTAAAAATACAGTACTTTTCACCATAGCTTTGTACTATAGTATCTTCTTCGTTCCTTGACATTTAGCTTTTCTGAAATATATTTGGGCTTGTTCTCCCAAAATATTTCTTATGACAAATATTCATCTTGGGAAGGGTTTATATCCCATATCCTTTTTTTTGGTTTTGTTTTGTGTCTGGAAATGGTCACTGCCCCCCTGGTTCCGGGAGTATCACGATGGGTGAGAGCCAGCCCAGGATCCTATGAGGGTTGGGGGCAAGGGGTTACTTCCTTCTGGTGGGGCGATTCATCTCAGCAGCCACGCAGCACAGTGCCTCTGATTAGGGATACTGTTGCTTTGTGGTTTTTGCCCGTTTTTTTTTCTTCTCCTGTGACTGGCCTTGCCAGCTTTCTTCTCTGTTCCTCTGCTTGCTCGGGAGCCCAGAGCCAGTGCGCGCTATGCCGAAAGCCCGACATACCCCACTGGGGTCGCCCCTCTGTGCGGCCCGACCGCAGGACCAGCTATGGCCGGTGAGCTATTCAGGGGAGCAATTCTCGGCCCAGCCCCGCTGTTTTCCGCTGCTGCTTCAGGGCTTCTTGCTACATTTTAACCCTACACCCGGCCACCCCGTGGCTTCTCACATGGCCCCGAAGTCATCACTCCCGCCGCTGCCAGCCCAACCTTACTTCCGCGTTCGGGAGACCTCGCTTCCACGCCTGCGCGGCTCGGCATTAGCCACCCATCTACAGATACCGCGGTTACCTCGGCAACTCCGCTTGCAAGTCAAGTTGCTCCTAGCCCGGCCCCTAGCCCTGGCCGGGGCGTCAACCACGCCCCCGCTTCCAGCTAAGCCACGCCACCGCTCCCCGGCACCAGCACTTCTCAGGCCAGCCTGGCCCCACCCACGATCCCGACCGCCCGCCCCGCACACCAGCCACACACGGACGCTTCAGCTGCTACGCCGGCACAGCCGGTACGCATGACATCTCCAGCCAGCACTGCAATTTCATCGGCAATGACAGCTCCGTTGTACAAGCTTTCAGCACCTCCACCTCCTACCAGCTCTGTGTCAACACAGCCCTCGTCTGCACCGCAGCCACAGCAGAGAATTTACAGCAGAAGTATGTCAGCAACTACCGTCTCATCATCGCATTTACCACCTCTCATCCCTCTAGCAACACCATTCAGACAATTAGCACTACAATCACAGGATGTTGAATCACATCTCCCATATAATTTCGACGAAATGAAGAAAGTTTTATCTCCTGAAGAGGCAGCCAACTTTCTCAGTTCTATACTGTTACCTGCTCCATCACAACAGGACCAAGCATGTGTTATTCATTTTCAAAGTGACGTCTCGCATCGAGACATTCCACTTCATGCATTCTTCTCGAGCTTCTCAGGGATATTCAGCCGATTTTATGGGACTTTGTCATTCTCGAGTGCCTATTCCGGACCTAAGTGCAGAGGATATGGTAACCATCACAGCTTCAGAAGGCATTCCTCTATCTTCTCGAGCTTCACCTCGTTTTTTTACAATGAATGCTGGAATTCCAACTTCCCATCTGCCTTCTTCACAGCTTCGAATTTCACAACAACAGACACCAAGTTCCTCATTTCTCCAAGGTCGCTTTCGGCTTTCAGATGAATTTATTCGTCATCTTTGCTTCCGAATGAGAGAATGTGCAGATTATCTACCTCAAGAGGCTGCTGCACTGGGTCCCCACCCCTCATCCTTCCCGTATGGTGGCACTACCCTATCCACATCCACTGTACCCTTTCCTTCAGCATCCAGATCAAAGCCACCTGAAATGGCAGGTTCTGCCACTCCTCGATTATTACCCTACTGTGCACAGCCGAGAATACCGTGCCCTATTCCTCATCCAGGAGGGAGAGAAGAAAATAGAATGCATGGATTCTTCAGTAAAGAAGAACCTGCATCCTTGCAGTCCAATCAAGCTGCAAGTTTACGAGATGCTGGTATGGATATGGTTTTGCCTGATAAATATGTTTCAAAAGATACGGCTACCACAACAGACTGGTCACATATTAGAAAAAAGATCTTCAAGACAGGAATTTTACTATGGCTGAAACAGATAGCATTGTAATGCCGGTTGCGTATACCAGACATAATCAAAATCCTCCTACATGGCATCCTTTGGATCATCAAGTTATCAAAGATTTAATGGATGCAGTGAAGAATCATGGACTGGGAAGTCCATACTTCAAACAGCTTTTGAGAGGCACATTTAACAATTATGATTTAGTACCTTTTGATTGTAGAAGCATTGCCTCAGCAATACTTACAGATGCACAACTCCTGCTATGGGATGCAAGATGGAGAAAAGCACTTGGTGAGCTAAGAGAGAAATATGCAGGAGGACCACATGCAGCCTTTACATTAGAGCAATTGGCTGGTGATGGACCTCATGCTAGACCTGAAGATCAGGCAGTGGTTTTGCCTCGAAATGTGCTTATAGATATCAAAGAAGCGGCACAAACAGCAATCTTACAAATTCCACCTACTCGAATCCCAGAAGGCATCTACACAGAAGTAAAGTAAGGTTTTGCTGAAAGTTTTACTTCATTCGTTGATCGTCTAAAGCAAGCCTTGGACAGACAAATCAGTGACAAAGCGGCAAAACCATATCTGCTACAAAGTCTTGCTTTTGCAAACGCTAATGCAAACGTATAATCAGTGCTATACCTGGTCACGCAACCATAACTGAAATGATAGAAGCTTGCAGTAAGGTGGGCACACCTCAGCATGTTGCAACATCCCAAGCGAATGCTTTTGGACAAGAGCTTGAAAGACTTCTTAAAGAACAAATATCAGCGCTTCGCTCAGATCTGCAACAAAGTAACTCTACACAAGTGATGGCGGCAGAATTCATTGGGAGACCATGTTTTAAATGCGAAAGACATGAACACATGAAAAAGTATTGTCCAGGACCTGAAAAAAAAGTGAAAATATCAGGCCTCTGTCCAAGATGTAGAAGAGGAAGACATCATGCCAATCAATGTCACGCCAGAACAGATGTGGATGGGAATGTTTTACCACTTCTGGGAAACTTGAAAAAGAGCGCGAGACGCCAATGCGCTATGACACAAGTGATGGCAACGGCTCCATCCACAATCCCACAAGGAACACAGTTATCGGAGAAGGTCACTCAAACTCCATCAGACGCACCATCTGTAGATTTCCCAGTGACCCAGAATTGCTGCCACCAGGGGCGCAATGCGAATTGGCAGATTCCAAATTAGTATGTCTTATGAATGAAAATCATGCAGTGATATCCACAGGGGTCACTGGAACATCTTGGAAGAGACAAGACTTTTTAATAGTGGGCAAGGAAAGATCTAGCATCATAGGGCTCATTGTTTTTCCATCAATTGTTTCAGCAGATCAAAATGAAGAGCTAACAGTTTTGGCTCAACCTTTACGTCCTCCACTAGTTATTCCAGAAAATACTCCAATAGCCAAAGCTATTGCTTTACCATCTCACTCAACAGAGCAGATCATGCCAGTGACTGATCAACAAGCTTCAGTTGACATTGAAGACGTGGACATTCATGCCAGTTGGATGAAGCAGATAGGCCGTGATCAACCTGTGCTCGTTTGCAGTTTAACATGTGGAGATAAGACAATCTCAATTAAGGGAATGTTAGACACTGGTGCGGATGTTACAGTCATCTCTTATCTCTTTTGGCCCAAAGAATGGCGCTTGAAAGCACCTCTGAACTCGCTTTCAGGTATTGGAGGAAATACCTTATGCCTGCAGAGTGAGCATGCAATTGTTGTTTCAGGACCCGGAGGAAAAACAGCAATCATTCGTCCTTTCATTGTGCAGAAGCCCATCACAGTATGGGGAAGAGACATCACAATGGGGAACAAAAATCGAAGTGGATTTTTAATAGTCGCTGCAGCACTCACCACCTTGAAATTAACCTGGAAAACAGATGAACCTGTATGGGTGGACCAGTGGCCCCTGGAAGAGAAGAAATTGAGTGCTCTCAAGAGTCTTGTTAAAGAACAATTGCAAAAAGGCCACATAAAACCAACTAATAGTCCCTGGAATTCTCCAGTATTCATCATTCATAAGAAAATCTCTGGTGCATGGAGATTGCTTCATGACCTCAGAAAGATTAATGAGGTCATTGAAGAAATGGGACCACTTCAACTTGGACTTCCATCTCTCTCAATGATTCCGAGAGATTGGCCACTTGTAATCATTGATCTCAAAGATTGTTTCTTCAACATCCCACTTCATCCAGAGGATGCTCCTCGATTTGCATTTTCTGTCCCAAGCATCAACAGACAAGAACCTCTGCAAAGATATCATTGGGTTGTTCTTCCACAAGGTCTCAAAAATTCTCCAACTATTTGTCAATGGTTTGTGGCGCGAGCCTTATATCCAGCGTGAAAGAAACATCCACAAGCAATGATCATTCATTATATGGATAATCTGCTCATTGCAGCGCCCACACAACAAGAGCTACAAAGAGTTCGTGATAGTGTGATTACAGAAGTCCAAAATGCCAGATTGGAAATCTCTACTTCTAAAATCCAAGAAAATTCACCGTGGAAATATCTAGGATGGAGACTTACAGAGCAAGCAATAAGACCACAGAAAATACAAGTTAGAACTCAAGTTAAAAACCTGCAAGATCTACAACAGCTTTTGGGAGAGATTAACTGGATCAGACCAATCTTGGGAATCACAAATGATGAGCTTGCACCACTTTTTAACCTCTTAAGGTGAGACTGTAATATCAATTTGCCTAGATCCCTCTCAACGGAAGCTCAAGAAGCTCTTGGAAAGATTACTGAAGCTCTTCAGCAGAGACAAGCACATCGCTTTATACTGAGCCAACCATTTTTCCTTGCAGTGTTAGGAGAAAAGATGCAATTGTATGGTCTCATATTTCAATGGGACTCGTCACAGCGAGATCGTCTATTGATATTAGAGTGGATTTTTCTGCCCTATAGATCCCCTAAGACGATTTTCACAACTTTAGAAATGGCAGCTCAAATTATAATCAGAGCTAGAGCAAGGTTGCTAACAATGGCAGGCAAGGACTTCATGACAATATATCTGCCTTTAAAAAAGAAATATTTTGATTGGGCAATGCAAAAATCAGATGATTTGCAGGTTGCATTGTTAGATTACTCAGGCGTTTGTTCAATTCCAAGCTACAAACTGCTACAAGCAAAAGTAAGCTTCAGAGAAAAACCTATAAGTGAAGTGCCATTAGATGCCATAACGTTATTTACGGATGGTTCAGGGAAAACACAGAATTCAGTAATAACATGGCAGAATGCAACTACAAAAAAATGGGAATCAGATATTCAAAAAGTGCAAGGCTCACCTCAGATTGTGGAATTAGCAGCAGTTGTTCGTGCATTTCATTTGTTTCAAGAACCACTCAATCTAGTTGCAGATTCAGCTTATGTAGCAAATATAATTAAAAGAATAGAAGGATCATTTTTGAAAGAAGTTGATAATAAGGATCTGTGTTCTTATCTTTTGTGTCTGAAAAAATTATTAGAACAGAGAGAACACAAATATTTTATCTCCCATATCAGAGCACACTCTTCTCTCCCGGGATTTTTGGTAGAGGGAAATGCACAAGCAGACAAATTGACCATGGTCATTTCAAACACTTTGCCAAACATTTTTGATCAAGCAAAATTAAGTCATGCATTTTTTCATCAGAATGCACAAGCGCTAATGCGCACATTTCGCATTTCTAAAGATCAAGCGAAGGCCATTATAAGTGCCTGTCCAGACTGTCAGCTTGTGCAACCCCCTGTATCCACAGGTGCAGTCAATCCAAGAGGATTGCAGAGCCTGCAATTATGGCAGACAGATGTTACAAAATACCCATTATTTAGGAGATTTAAAAATATTCATGTGTCTGTGGACACCTTCTCAGGTGCAGTCTTTGCTTCCTTACATGTAGGCGAAACAGCAAAACATGCGTGCCGACATTTTTTACAAGCATTTGCAGCATTGGGTGTTCCTCAGGAAATTAAAACAGACAATGGTCCATTTTTGAAGAATTGGGGTGTTCGTCACATATTTGGCATTCCTAATTCTTCTACAGGCCAAGCCATCATTGAGAGAACACACCATACCTTAAAATCCCTTTCAGATAAACAGAAAAGGGAGGAAGCAGAGGCTACGCCTCAGATGCGATTGAACCAAGCTTTGTATGTTTTAAACTTCCTGAATAGCTCCTTTTCAGAACCTACTCCACCAATTATCAGGCATTTTTCAAATAGTACGCCGGCAAAATTGAGAGAAAATCCTTTAGTGTTGATCAAAGATTTAGAGACGGGAAAGATCGAGGGTCCATTTCAACTAATAACTTGGGGCAAGGGATATGCTTGTGTCTCAACAGGTGCAGGACCGAAGTGGATTCCAGCAAAAAACGTGAAACCTTATCAAGTCCAGAAACAAGCAGGAATCGACTCTGGGAACAAGGAGGCAAGCATGCAGACGTGAATCAGCGTCAACACTACCGTCGATGCCACAGACATCAATTGTGTTTTTGTGTGCAAGAACAGTGGACTGAATATTATGCAAAAAGTGGGAAAGTTAATGGTGTAAATTTTGTATGTAAGCATGGGTTAGAAGTTCTGTTTCAGATCAGAGATTCTTATATGGGATAAAGCTGTTGAGAATGAAGTTCAATCAGGTATTACACTTGTGCCTTATCATCTCACTGATTGCCTTAAGCAATGCAGCTTTCCCAATAAAACAACCAAAAGAAAATGTCTGGGAGACTTTGGCCAATGCATCAGGCCTAGATACCATCTGTCTAACTCGTTCAAGGCCAAAGAAGCCGTTTTCAACATGTTTGGTGGGACTACCAGCAAACAAATGGCCACCTTCCAAACATGCTAATCTAAAACTTTCACGATTCGGTTCAAATCCAGTGGAGAATTGGGATGTTTGGATCAAATCCCTTCCGGAGGCTCCTTACGAACCTCAGGAATTGGAAATTCTTGGTTCAATAAAGATGGAGTTTTGTGTAGTATTCAGTTCTCCAGGGTTGAAGCAAAATAAAAACAAGATAACGGATGTCACTCCAAATTACGAAATATATAGAAATGCAACATCTTGGTGCAATTCAACAGTAAAGATGAGCATATCGTTCAACCAGGATCCATTGCAATTGCCACGAGGGATGTTTCTCATTTGCGGAGACAGAATTTGGCCTGCAATTCCCTCAAAAGTTACGGGCGGTCCATGCAGCTTTGGAAAGCTTTCTTTGCTAACGCCTAACACAGAAATGATAAAAGAACATAAGAGAAGGGAGAAAAGATTTGTTGAGCAATATAAATCTGATTGTAATGACAAATTTGTAGCTTGGAATTTTGGACAAAGATTTTCTGCAGCTCTCCTTTTACCTGGTGCTGCTGCAGGAGCAGCCTTAAGACAATTGGATCAATTAGGCTGTTGGCTAAGTAAGAACTCTCATGCTGTCTCTCTCGCACTGAGCGATATGTTAACGGATGTTCAGAGTGTGAGACAAGCGACTCTGCAAAACAGAGCAGCAATTGATTATCTTCTATTAGTGCATGGACATGGATGTGAAGAATTTGAAGGTATGTGTTGTATGAATTTGTCAGATCATTCAAAATCCATCCATGAAAGTATACAGCAATTAGAGGATGGAATAGCTAAACTTGGAGAAGAAAGCGGATCATTGTTGGACGATTTGTTCAATTGGTTTGACCTTACACCTTTATGGAGAAAAATTTTGAAGATAGGTTTGTATGTTTTAACTATTGTTATAATTCTTTTAGTATTTGTACCTTGTATACTCCACTGTGCTAGACAAGCCACGGACAAAGCTGTTAAAGTGTTTTTGGTTCAAACAGGAGGGGGAGATGTAGGAACCCAGAGTGCCGAGAATATTTCTCTGCCTGTTTTGAAGGGTTTTTACCCCCCTGAACAACACTGGTATAGCTTTAAACCTTGGAAAAAATTACCAACAGACAACAGCTAGAAAATACAGTGGTGTGAATTAGGTTATAGACTACTATGTAAGATTGTCACAGGGTGAAAAATTTTGAGGTTTTAGGCTTCTCTTTATAGTATATAGATAAGAGTAAAAAATACCAAAATGGAGGATTGTTGTTGTTCTCTAAACCTTCTTCTCCTTCTTCTACCACTCCATATTTTGCAGTAAAAGTAGTTTGGATTGATTGGATAGAAAATTCCACAGTTCCTAGTCGTGTTACTGAATAATTGGTAAGAAAGTAAAAATAATGTACGTTTTTAGTAACTATTGGTTAAAATGTCTTTAAAAGGCTGTGTAAATCTTGATAATTGCTCTCACTCCTACTTTTCCTCCTTCCATGCTGTACCTGGGTCATGCTAGTGGCTCAGTTTCTCTGATAAGACTTAATAAATAACTATCTAGAAGCATTGAAACTACAGAAGACGTCTCGTTTTATCTTTTAAGCGCCTTGCAAGGACTTTCAGCAAATTCTCTCCCATCAGGAAAGACTCAATTTATGGCACGCTAAAGTGTCAGTGCCCAATGTGGGACCTTAGGGCATCGAGAGGAAAGGGTGAAAAAGGAATAACAGTTCCTGGGTAACCTATTTTTGTGTGCTGAATATAGAAACCTCGTTAAGCAGCACCATGTGGTCTAGCCTACCCTGGTTTGGTTGGCACATGGTTGTGGCTATATTTTTCCCATTTGCAGCTCCTTATCTAAACATGGGTCTTATGACAAAAGCTGCTGTGGCTGTTATCCAGTTTGCACAATGGGTCAATAAGGTCAGGAATTCATGGATTTTTAACTTCCTCTGGAAGGCGGGCACCTGGATACCTGGCTATCACACACTAAGTGTATGGTTTTGGGGTTTCATTAATAATGGTACCCACTGTGAGGAAGTAACACTGGAAGAAGTTTTCTCCCAACCTTTCACCCATTTCTTTGGGCCTACCCCACCAGCTTTTGAAGGGTTCAAATTTTCTCTAAATGCTAAAGATATCATTCAGTGGCTGGTGTTGCTGATAGGCCTACTCTTTTTAACATTCAGAGATAAGGTGATATTGCCTTTGGTAACCTCCCAGACATCTACCCCAGAGACTAGGGATGCTGCCCAACAGGCTGACATTGCCCCAGAGCCTGACATTGCCCCACAGCCTGACACTGCCCAACAGCCCACCTCAGAAAGGAACCACCCAGATTGGATGGGAGTGTTGGTGGAGGAGATACGCCTGGTGCTGAAGGAATACACTTCTCCAGCTGGTGGGAAACCCTGTCCCTGCCTCAAAGAGGGAGAGTCTGATGGTGCAGCAGTGGAACCCACAGACATTACAACCATCCAGGTTCCAGCTGAAGTGCAAGGGCAGCCACAGCCAGCAGCAGTCGCCCCTGTGCAGAGGAAGAAGTATAAGACCAAATCAGTATGCCCAGTTAATGATGATGATGAGGTACCAGGGCCCTCACAACCAGCGGGGCAGCCGGAGCCTGAAACTATCCCCGAGTGCCTGTCATATGGCAGTCTCTGTAATCTGTGAAAAGACATTGTGCCATGGAGGCGCGAGGCTTATTCAACCTGGTTACTTGGGGTTCGGTGTCGCAGTTGAGACGGATGCAACACTCACGAATAATGCACACCAACTCCGTCAGAAGGCAAAAGGACAGAAAAGACATTTTATTCTACAAAGTCTCCATTCATATAGTCTCTTGGCACTCGTGCTGTGTCCTCATAGGCTTTTACATTAACACCTCTTAAAACTTATTGGTAGGTTGCAACCATCACCGATAAGAAAACAAATCTAAGCTAAAAACAACATCCCTCGGACAGCTGCGTGTTTTCTTCTCTTGTTTTTGTTTTCTTGCTTCTGTTGATGTTAAAGTTCTCACAGGTGCAAGCTGAATTCTCAAGGGTAAAGAGAAATTGTGCTCAAATCAATGTCTGTGAAGCTTTCTGACCAGCTGTGAGTTTCCACAGCTCCCCTTTTTGTTTTTCAACCAGAAATGCAGCGTTTGCAGTCCTCTGCAGGGCCCTTTGCAGAAAGGAGAACAAACACGGCAAAAGGAGGAAAATAAGAAGGATAACAATTATAATTAGACCTCCCTTTTTTATGAGGTCTTTGATCCATTTAGTAATTCGCCAGTTACCAAACAGATCATTAAACCAACGGGACTCATTTTCTTCTCTTAATTTTGAAAGACCTATTTGCAGTTCTTTGATATTAGCAAAGACTGACAGAGTGGTCAGAAAGATTCATGCAGCACATGCCATCAAATTCTTCACAATTGTGTCCCTATGCCAACATCAAGAAGTCGATGGCTGCTCGATTTTGCAGGGTAGCATGTCTAATAGAATCAACATCAGTTAACAATCCTGAAAAAGCAAGCAAAGCGGAATTAGTCTGTTTAGCAAGCTGTCTTGGGGTGACCTTATGATGTGTACCCCATATCGCTGCCTATGCCCAGAAATTAATTTTTGTGCCTTCTCTCAGAGGATATATTTCTAAATTTGTACCGGTTTGGCCAAGACATTCCACCCCTTATCCCATATTGTTAGCTCAATGCCCAAACTAAGATATTCTAATTCTACACCCACATTAATACATATATATATATATATACAGCTATATACGAACAGTGGACAGTGACAATCAGCAAGCAGGGGTATACTGGCATTTCACACTACAAGTGGTTTTCACACAACAATCAGATCTCCCTGTGGTACACAACGTGTTGTTCCATCTTTCTGCATTACCCACCATGTGCAACCAGGTCCCTGAGCAAAGACAACCCCACGGATGGGTTTGCCTGTACTCGAGGCAGAATTCATCCACATAGTCTTTCCTAACAGACCTCTAACATGCACTACTGGGACCTTATCTCCATCTACTGTATGCAGGGATTCAGACTGGGATGGACCAGCTCTATTGGTGGAACCTCAGGTGTTAACTAACCAGGTGGCCTTTGCTAGATGCTGTTCCCAATTTTTGAAAGTTCCCCCACCCAGTGCCTTCAAGGTGGTTTTCAACAATCCATTGCACCGTTCCACTTTGCATGCAGCTGGTGCATGGTAAGGGATATGGTACATCCACTCAATGCCATGTTCTCTAGCCCAGGTATTAATAAGGATATTCTTAAAATGAGTCTCATTGTCAGATTCAATTCTCTCAGGGGTGCCATGCCTCCAAAGGACTTGCTTTTCAAGGCCCAGGATGGTGTTCCGGGCTGTAGCATGTGGCACAGGGTAGGTCTCCAACCATCCTGTGGTGGCTTCTACCATTGTGAGCACATAGCGCTTGCCTTGGCGGGTTTGAGGCAGTATGATGTAATCAATCTGCCAGGCCTCCCCATACTTGTATTTGGACCATCGCCCACCATACCACAGAGGCTTCACCCGCTTGGCCTGCTTGATCGCAGAGCATGTCTCACAATCATGGATCACTTGGGAGATACTGTCCATGGTTAGATCCACCCCTTGATCTCGTGCCCACCTATAGGTAGCATCTCTGCCTTGATGACCTGAGGCATCATGGGCCCATCGAGCTAGGAACAACTCTCCGTTGTGTTTCCAGTCCAAGTCTACCTGTGACACTTCTACCTTTGCAGCCTGATCTACCTGCTTGTTGTTTTGGTGTTCCTCATTAGCCCTACTCTTGGCGACATGGGCATCTACATGGCGGACTTTCACAAGCAGCTTTTTTACTCGAGCAGCGATGTTTTTCCACTCTTCAGCAGCCCAGATTGGTTTTCCCCTACGCTGCCAATTAGCTTTTTCCCACTTTTCTAACCATCCCCACAGAGCATTGGCTACCATCCATGAATCAGTGTAGAGGTAGAGCTTTGGACACTTCTCACTTTCAGCAATGTCCAGGGCTAGTTGAACAGCTTTGAGTTCAGCGAGTTGGCTTGATCCACCTTCTCCTTCAGTAGCTTCTGCAACCCATTGTGTGGGACTCCATATGGCTGCTTTCCACTTTCGTTTCATCCCTACGATGCGACAAGAACCGTCGGTGAAAAGAGCGTAGCGTGTGTCTTCTGATGGCAGTTGGTTGTACGGTGGAGCTTCTTCAGCACGTGTCTCTTGTTCCTCTTCATCAGTGAGACCAAAGTTTTCACCTTCAGGCCAGTTTGTGATTATTTCCAAAATCCCAGGGCGATTCAGTTTTCCGATACAGGCGCGCTGTGTGATGCGAGCAATACATTTGCTTCATGTGGCATTGGTGGCATGGTGGGTAGAGGGAACCTCTGCTTTGAACATCCACCCCAGCACTGGTAGTCAGGGTGCCAGGAGGAGTTGTGCCTCAGTGCCAATTACCTCTGAGGCGGCTTGGATTCCTTCATAGGCTGCCAAGATTTCCTTCTCTGTTGGGGTGTAGTTGGCTTCAGACCCTCTGTAGCTTCGGCTCCAAAACCCCAGTGGTCGACCGCGAGTCTCACCAGACACCTTCTGCCAAAGGCTCCAGGACAGGCCATGGCTCCCGGCTGCAGAGTAGAGCACGTTCTTCACTTTGGGTCCTGTCCTAACTGGGCCAAGGGCTACGGCATGAGCGATTTCCTGCTTGATTTGGGCAAAAGCTTGTTGCTGTTCGGGGTCCCAATGGAAATTGTTCTTCTTGCTGGTAACCAGGTAAAGAGGACTCGCAATCTGGCTGTACTCAGGAATATGCATCCCCCAATAGCCTATGGCACCTAGGAAAGCTTGTGTCTCCTTCTTGTTGGTCAGTGGAGACATTGCTGTGATCTTATTGATGACCTCCGTGGGAATCTGATGCCGTTTCACTCCCAGGAACTGGATCTCTCGGGCAGGTCCCTTGACTTTGCTCTTCTTGATGGAGAAACCAGCTTCCAGGAGAATCCAGATAACTTTCTCTCCTTTCTCAAACACTTCTGCTGCAGTGTTCCCCCACACAATGATGTCATCAATGTACTGCAAATGTTCTGGAGCCTCACCCTTTTCTAGTGCAGTCTGGATCAGCCCATGGCAGATGGTGGGACTGTGCTTCCACCCCTGGGGCAGTCGGTTCCAGGTGTACTGCACACCCCTCCAGGTGAAAGCAAACTGAGGCCTGCACTCTGCTGCCAGAGGAATGGAGAAAAATGCATTAGCAATGTCAATAGTGGCATACCACTTGGCTGCTTTGGACTCCAGCTCGTACTGGAGCTCCAACATGTCCAGCACAGCAGCGCTCAATGGTGGAGTCACTTCATTCAAGGCACGATAGTCCACTGTGGAAGGTATCTTTTCAGCTTTATACCGGCTAGCTCTTGTATTTCAATGCCTTAGAAAGCCTCGAGCAGCCTTGAGAGGTAGCACGGGCAATCTAGCACTTTAGTAGCTCTAAAATCGGTACCTGAATCAGCTGCAGAGCAAATACCATCAGCAGAAGCAAAGAGGGAGAAATATAGCTCCCTGCTTGCTCAATTCCTTGCAGTTAGAAGCTTTCAAATGAGACAGACGACCAGAGATGTTTACAGGAAAGTAGCTGAGCTGAGAGAGGGCGTTTGCCTCCCCTCGACCATCTTTATTAGGAGAAGGGGAAAGGGGAGGACTGGGGGCGGACCCGGGGTGAGCGGCCAATCAGACACTGCTGAAGAGTCTGAGTTACATTTGGCTTTGCCCGCGCTTGGAACAAAGGAGCTCCGAGCACATGTCTTTGGGAGGGGGGAGGGGAAGCTCAGAACAGGCAGCAACAGTCCACTGTCAATCTCCATTCTCCTTCGGATTTCCGCACAGTCCAAATGGGTCTATTGAAGGGTGAGTGGGTCTTGCTGACCACCCCTTGTCTCTCTAGCTCACGGATCATCTTGTGGATGGGAATCACAGCATCTCGAGTTGTCCGGTACTGTCGGCGATGCACTGTTGAGGTAGCAATTGGTACTCTTTGTTCTTCCACCTTCAGAAGGCCGACTGCAGATGGGTTCTCTGATAGCCCAGGCAAAGTGTTCAATTGCTTAATGCCCTCTGTCTCCACAGCAGCTATTCCAAAAGCCCACTTGAGTCCCCTTGGGTGTCTAAAATACCCATTCCGGAGGAAGTTGTCACAATCCGCTAATGCAAGCGGGGGTCGTGATGGTTTGTTTATCGATCTCAGAGTGTAAAAGGACACAAGAGATTTCAGCTTTAATCAAAACAGTGCATCTTTATTAAGTGCCCACAACACCGTAATACAATAGAAGAGAGTAAGAGAGAGAGAGAAAAAAAAAACAAAGTAGAGAGGGGGAAAAAGAAGGGCAATAGCTACCAACGGATGAGACGAAGTCCTCGTGGTCTTCCGCCAATAGATTCATCTTCTTTCCGTGGGGAGATCTCAGACTCAGTTATTTCAGAAGGTCCCTTTATAGTCCTTTTCAGAAGCGAGGGGCAACTGGCCAAGAGGTTGGGAAATCTACAGCCATTGTTATGGGGTCCGTTGCTTTGGGAAACAGGTACAGGACAGGTGTACAGGACAGGTGTACCGGAGAGGTGTACAGGACAGGTCGTTCCTTTCCGCTTCAGCGCAGTCCTTCCCGCCTGGGCAGCAAGAACGGCGCAGTCCATTGCGACCTGCACTAATATTCCTCAGGAATGCGTACCAGTTCCCAGTGGGCACACCCGTAGGCAACTCTTGGCAGACAATCCCACCTCAGCCAGGCCAGGACTGCTGTGTTCAGTCTCTGTCTTCGGCGATGATCGTGAGGCAGATGAGGGATCTTCAGACCGTCTCTTACACCACCCCGTGACTCACGATTGTCGTCAAGCGAGCTCCATCAGCACGATTTCGTAGTGTCGTTGCGAAGTCTTCAGGACTCGTCAATGTTGGTAGCATATCCCGGAAAAGGGTAGAGAACATAAGAAAGGAAGGAAAAGAAAAGAAAAGAAAAAGAAGGAAACAAAAGAAAGAAGTAAATAATTTTTTAATTAGAATACACATGTAATTTTTTAATCAAAATACCTCTAATTTCTTATCACATCTTATTTTAATTCTCGTGTAGTTCATCTCGTGTCAACAACCTTGGGGATGTCCACAGTGGATGGGACGTGGACATATATTATAGATGTCAACTGTGTTAACCGTTTCATCATTCTCCAATTCATGATGTATAAGACTGCTGATAAAGCAAAACCAATCAAAACCAAAATCAAGAGAACAATGATGGGATGACACAATTTGTTCAGGACACCTGTAGCAGTAGGTGACCACCCAAAAAGAGTATCCCACCACCTGTGTTCAGCATCTTTCTTTACCCTTTCTAGAACACGATGTATTTCTTTCACATTGTGATGAACAGTTACCAAGGTTTTCTGTCCATTTTTCTTGATCTTTTCCAAAATTTCAATTAAATCTTGGTGAAGCAACAATTGCTTTACCAAAGTAAGGTTCATCCCAATGGGGGTAGGCAATAATCAGTGGATCAGTGTGTAATTGGACTGTAAAAGGTGATAAGAAGTAACTGAGGCTAAATATGAAAAATCACATTCTATGATTTTAGTAAAGTTACAATCACAAAAATTTGAATGATTTTTAGTATCTACTACTAAATTTTCTACAAATACTTTATCACAAGCAGTTCTTAAGCATGCACATCCATTACCTATATAGACAAGCACTGTTTCAGAAATCTCGTTAGGATGAATTTCAAAATGACAGATATTTTGTTCTGTATCTAAACAAATGTCTTGAGCTCTAATTGCATTACTTTCACAGATGAGCCCTTGTTGTTCTCGGACAATACAAGTTTCTAAATTAACAGTTTGCCACTTCTCACCAATTTGACGGGCCCATTCTCTATGCTCGAAAGGATAGAGAACAGCTCCATCATGGTTCAGCCCTAATGCAATGACAGGGGATATCAATTGCACTGAAGCATTACGTATGGTTAGTACAAAGGCTGTGGCTGTGTTTGTGAGGGGATCGTAGGTAAAATTTACTAAGTTCCACCAGGATTGGAATTCTCTTTCAAAATCAGGGGCACTGTCCCAGATGATTTTCCGAATTTCAGTAGGAAAAGTGCCTTCTTCGCCTTCTCTTATAATTGAGGCAGCAACTGACTGCATCCATAATTGAGCCTGGATGAAGCTGAGAGCCAAAGAAATGTTGTTTTGTGTAGCATCGAGTGCGTCAATTATCAATTTGTGGTCATTCACATTTACCTTTTCCCAATTTGGTAATATGTTTGATAACAACCACTGATGGCTTCCCAAGGCTAATAGGGATGACTGTAGTGGTTGTTGTATTTTAGTCAAATCTGTAGTTGTGGCAGCCAATTTATTCATTAGTACTTCTGAATCAATACTATTTAAGATTCCCAATCCTGTTCCCACAACACCGGTTATGTCTCTTTGCATTCGTTTCTTAGAAGGGTTCCGCTTTTGCAACCAGGTTGTCCACCCCTCGAAGGAAGTTTGCAGAAAAGGTGAACAAGCTGGCTGAACTTCTGAGACATTGTTTTGCATCAGCAATTTAACTTGTTTGAGGGACCATGCCGGATTCTTCATGTCCCTCGGAGTTCTTCTGTGAAAAGCAAACACAACAGAGTCTGCCACCAAAGGCAGAAAATTAGAATGATGGAATTATGCAGCGTGTATGTATCCGATGCTCTCTCCCTAGGGCATCAGAGGCTACCCATGCATATTTATTCAGAGGGCTTTTTAGCACTAGTGGTACTTCTCCTACAGTAGGGAGGTCTACCAAAACAGGTAGTCCAGGGTAGTGTGCAGGATTCTTAGGATCATTTGGTCCCTGTAGTGAGAGCATTCCCAAGGCATTTAAAACACAATATTGGTTCTTTGTTGGAACAATTCCACACCTCTGGGCATCTTTCTTTGTCAGCGCAGAAATTTGTGCTCCAGTGTCAATCAGAAAAGTTACAGGTGCCTGTTTAGGGCCTGTAATAGCTGTGATCATTATATCTCCTGTTTTATTTTTAGTGCGCATTCTCAGATACACCCATGCTCCGTCTCTTCGCCCACTGACAAGAGACGGAGGGTCTAGTTTCCCTGGTTTTGAGGGAGAGGTCGTTTTGGCTCACTGCACAGACTTTGAGGGAGAGGTTGCTTTGACTCGCTGCCCAAATTCTGAGGGAGGAGGGATGCACTGGGTTGAATTGACAGATTCGGTAGAATGGGTTTTCGGCAGTGCCAGTTAGACACTACCTTACTCAATTTATCAAGGGGTAAGCCATCCATCATATCTCTGGGGACCCCCTTTTTGACGCCTAATAACCACCAATGCTGACGCTTAGGGATCTGTTTTACATTCTCTGGTTTTTCACTATGAGGAGCCCTAATGTACCTGACACCTTTTGTTTTGTCTGATTTTTCCTCTGGGATTTTTATAGGTCCATATTTTCTACTGTAATTAATCAAATCTTCTGCAACCTCACTCCATGTCCAAACTTTGCGATCACCGGCAGGTGAATTCGATTGTGAACCTGGCGGCTGAGAGGAGGTTGAATATGGAGTAAACCCAGGATCGGTAGATCCAGTTTGGTCGCTCGGGTTTCCAAGGAATCTATCCAGCCTTTCTACGGGACCTACAGCTGCTATGGTTTTTTGAAGAACAATTGCTGTAGGTTTGAGTGATTCTGGAAGGCCTCGAATTAAAGGGGTCATCAGTTCAGGTTTCACAGGTAATTGCATGGGGGATTCATATCCAGGAGTTAACTTCCTTTCATGGATCATTTGCAGACAGGCAGCTTTGTGGACGCTTTCTAGAAGTTGATTGGGGGTACCAACTATAGCTAAAGGGTCTCCCCTTTCTAAAGGGTTGAGTCCCCTGGCCCAGAAAGCTGCACGCTGAGTCAGGGACCATGTGCCACGTTTGTCTCCTGTTGTCAAGAAAACTCCATGTCCCCAGTATCCACTAGCCTCCTGTTCAGTTAATTGAATTTGGTCTCCTCCAGTGAGGGACACTCGGAAAACATATTCCATCTCAGATTCGTGGGGGAGCCCCCCATACTCCTTTTTTAACCTAGCCAATTCAACAGCAGTGTATGGTATTTGTTTAGTGGTGATATGTGGTTCAAAATCTTCATCATTGATATAATTATATTCTGTTTTAATCAGAGGTCTCATACGAGGGCAGCAGTTTTCCCCACAATTTTTCACTAGCACTAGTTCTTTCTGGGGGTATATTTGGTTGATGTGAGGAGTTTCCTTTTCCTCTGTCTCTTTTGGTGAGTCAGTATTCTTTGAATTCCTAAAGTACTCCTCTTTTAAAGCAGCCTCTAGCAAATGATTTTTATTCTTCTCTTCATCTAATTGTTTCTGTAAAATCTCCACTAGGTTTTGAAGTGAATCTATGATTGCTTTCTCCTCAGTACATCACTTTAAGCGATGATCTATAGCCGCCGCAAGGCATGCCCCTAAAACAGAGCAGATTATGGTTTTATTTCAGCCAAATTTAAATCTAGTCTCATGTTGTAAAGAACATACTCTATCAGTTACATTATCCAAATTAAACCAGTTATTTTGAGCCCATTCTTCCCCTCCCGGAGAGGGCCGGGCATTATGTTTTGCTAGCAGAGCATAAAACGCAGCTTTAACTTTTGCACTGGGGTTTTCAGTCATTTTATGAAGGGATCAAAACCACCACAGGGAGGTAAAAGTTAATTACACACTGCGACACACACAGCTTCGCTGTGTCTCCCTTCGCTTCCCTAGGTGGGTGAGGAGACCAAATCTGCTTGGGAGGTACTCCTTAAGTTACTTATGGTTGTCTCTTCACTACACCAAGCAGTCCAAATTCACACACACAGCAAAAAACACAGTTCCCCCTTTTACACTAAGAGATCTTTTGCGAAAAATCTGAAGACAGAGCCCTCAACTGAGTACGGGGTGCTTTTCACCTAGGCGTGTGCAGTTTGCGGGAAATTCAAGTCACCCCCCTTGCTTTCTAGACACCGCTCACCCTTTTCGGGGTGTTGGGCTAGGTGCGGCTGGAGTGAAACATCCTTCCCCTATTACAGACTACACGCAACCTTGCAACCCCTTCTGTCTGTCAGATCCTGTCCGTGATGCCAGTTTAATGTCACAATCCGCTAATGCAAGCGGGGGTCGTGATGGTTCGTTTATCGATCTCAGAGTGTAAAAGGACACAAGAGATTTCAGTTTTAATCAAAACAGTGCACCTTTATTAAGTGCCCACAACACAGTAATGCAATAGAAGAGAGTAAGAGAGAGAGAGAAAAAAAAAAACAAAGTAGAGAGGGGGAAAAAGAAGGGCAATAGCTACCAACGGATGAGACGAAGTCCTCGTGGTCTTCCGCCAATAGATTCATCTTCTTTCCGTGGGGAGATCTCGGACTCAGTTATTTCAGAAGGTCCCTTTATAGTCCTTTTCAGAAGCGAGGGGCAACTGGCCAAGAGGTTGGGAAATCTACAGCCATTGTTATGGGGTCCGTTGCTTTGGGAAACAGGTACAGGACAGGTGTACAGGACAGGTGTACCGGAGAGGTGTACAGGACAGGTCGTTCAGCGCAGTCCTTCCAGCCTGGGCAGCAAGAACGGCGCAGTCCATTGCGACCTGCACTAATATTCCTCAGGAATGCGTACCAGTTCCCAGTGGGCACACCCGTAGGCAACTCTTGGCAGACAATCCCACCTCAGCCAGGCCAGGACTGCTGTGTTCAGTCTCTGTCCTCAGCAATGATCGTGAGGCAGATGAGGGATCTTCGGACCGTCTCTTACAGAAGTCTATGCCCAAAATGCACTGGGCCTCTGGGCCAGTCACAATGAGATGTTTCTTCCACTCATTTCCAGTCAGGCTCACCTCAGCTTCCACCAGGGTCAAATTTTGTGATCCACCTGTTACACCAGAAATAGAAACAGATTCTACCCCCACATGTTGCGATGGGATTATTGTACACTGCGCACCAGTGTCAACCAAGGCATCATATTTTTGTGGTTCTGATGTACCAGGCCAACGAATCCACACAGTCCAAAAGACACGGTTTTCCCTGACCTCTACCTGGCTCGAGGAAGGGCCCCTCTATGCCTGGTTATCCTTCTTTCCCTGGGCCTGTATATTGGGAATTGGGCATGCCATCGTCTTTTCCATAATTTCCGGCAGTTTGGCTACAGGCAACTGGAGCTACTTCCTTTTTGGTAGATCCTCCTTTCTGAGACTTACGCTCCTTCAATTCACGCACTTGTGCTGCCAGAGCAGAAGTGGGTTGTCCACCCCACTTCCTCATGTTTTCCCCACTGTCACACAGGAAATCCCACAGCTCACTTCGTGGGATGTTCTTTCTCTCTGGGGAACGTCCGCGGAGAGGGCACTCTTTAATCTCCTGGTGATTCTTCTCTATCTTATCTTCCATTTTCTGCATACGTGTTTCCACAGCTGCGATTCTTGCATGTGTTGGGCCATGCACGGCATCTGCATATGCTCGGAGCTTCACTGCCATATCCTTCACAGTCTTATTTGCACCGTAGTCTGGTTTCATTATTGCAAAAGCAGAAGCGTATTCTTGTGGCCCAAGTTGTATGAGTTTTTGCCACATGTATGGAATAACTCTGGCCCGGTCTGGACTCCTCAATCCTGGGTCATTTGCGAAGAAAACCTCAACCACCCTGTCGCGGGTTCGGTTTGTAACCGGGCGGAAACACCAATTTAGTGTAGTGGTTTGGTCTAAAATACTCATTACTGTTTATCTTCTGTGAGATAAGAATTAGGAGAAATGCAAAGCAGGCACCAAACTTGAAAGAATATAAAGAAGTTTATTAACAGACCTAAAAGAAGGGAGAAAAGAAAAAAAAATTATACCACCTTCAGAACTCTCCTCCTCCCCCCACCTTCCTCCCTTCTCCCACTGACAATGTAAAAAGACAACCCTTGAGATGTTCAGTCTGTTTATCACTTCCATAATAACCTTGATCAGACCATTTAGAAAGAGAAGTCTCTTCTTGCTCATGCTATGAAAACAGTATCACAACGAGACAGCCACCCACTTCCAAATATTGTTCAGTCCATTTAGGAAGAGGGGTCTCTCTGCCTGCATGTGAGTCCCTTCCCCCGACTTGCAGCTTGTTCAAGGTCACACACAGATAGCAATTGGTTTTCCCACGTTCGAGGGTCCACTCTTGAAGTTCTTTGGGGTACAATTTTAAGGTTGAGCCATTCAGAAACAAAAACAGAGGCCCTTCTCCTTCCCTGGGAGCAAAGGGTCTTCATCATCTTCATTGTTAGGACTATCTCTGGGAGCCTCTCTAGGGACTGAGGTTTTCTCCTTTCCCATTTGGAGCAAAAGTCCTCATCTGGTTCATCTCTCCCTGTCCAAACTTCTCATGAAATTACAGCTGCGTCAGCATCTGCCTATCTCAGCGCAGGTGCTTTTGCTTACGAGTTGAACACTCCACCCCCCATATCTTCTTGGAATTACAATGGGATACTCTGATATATCATAGCTTCACAACAGAATTTCAGCTTTAAGCATCTCCTCTCTCTCTTCCCTCAGGTTTTCAGCTCTTCACAGCAATAAAAGGGTTAATCTCACTTCAGCCTTGCAGCTTTGCAGCTGGAATGTTGAATTTTTCTTATCGCAGTGGAGAGGGGGGAGAGCCGAGCCGCTCCAGCTGCCCACGGCAAGGCAGTGGGGGAGGTTCCACAGCTGGAACAGGTCCAAACAGGGCCTGGCCGGGCCTGCTGGCCCCCACACGGGGCCCCCAGCCACCTGTCCCAGCACCGGAAACGAGAGAGAGCTTGGAGGGGGAGTTTGCCTATTCTTAAATGTGGATCACAGAGGTGATCACAACTTTAAGTGGCTTAGAGAATTGTCCATATTCAAACTGGCCAGCTGATAGGTTCTATCAGTTCCCAGAGGAAACTGTAAGCACCCCTTAGCAAGGACATCCCTTCCGGGACTATGCTTGCTGACCTATGACACACCCCTAGTTCTCTCAGGCATTGGATCCCTTGTTCTATGGTCTTCCACGGGGTTTGCTGCATGTAGAGATCATCTCCGCACATATATATCTTTCAGTCACGCCTGTCAAGACCCGTCTCCAGACACTGGTAGAGTCAGCCTCCCTTTTCATCGCTTGGTCGATCACTGGATCATGTGACAGGGATCCCAAATGCCTCGCTTCAGCACCGTCCAGCATCACATCATCACCTGCCACATCCCAAATACGGACCATCCAACTTATTATGGATTCATTGGACCGTCGGGTGTAATCCTTTCTTAGGCTATGAAGGTCCTTTATGGACATGGACTCAGTAATGGTTTCTGTGCCTGAGTCAGTTGGTGGTTTTGAGGGTCCTTCCCCTGCATCTTTTGAGGTCCCTTCCCCTCCATCATCATCATCTTTCACTGGGCAATCAGTTTTGGTTGTGTGCTTTTTCCTTGTGACAGGAGCCACTGTCAGTGGCTTAGACTCTCCATCTGGTTTGGGCTTGCTGTCTGGTGTGGCTGCAGCCTGAGTGACTGCAGGGGTATCTGCAGGCTTTGCTGATTTATCTTCCTGCCTCTCTACCCTTACCTGCTGCAGTGTGCGATAGGCATATGCCAAAGCCCAACATATTGCAAGGAGCTTGTTCTCATTAGAATTGTTATTGTATTTCTCTTTCGGATATTTTGCCACCTCAGCTGGTTTCTGAACTTGTTCAGGGGAAAAATTGCAAACCATTGGGTCAGAGAATTTCTTCAGGATTTGGCCTATATCCTCCCATTCCCCGCACCACTCAGGATGTTCCACCTCTGGGTCAGGTGTCTCGGCAGTCGTCCGGGAAATCTGAGCTCTCATTCTAGACAAGCTGCGAACCACATAGAGGAAGCTTACCAGATAAAATATCAGAAATACCAGAAAGGTGGTCTCTTTAACATCCAGGGGAAACGGAACATTCTCAAAAGATAACCTATCAAATTTAAAGGGAAGGGAAACCCCAACTCCTCCTCCTCTAACAATCTGGGTGCAATTACTAATAAATTCCCAAAACAGGCTACCGAAGCTAGGACTGGGGTTAGGAGGGAGAAACCATTTATCATACACACCTCGAACAGCTGCCTGTACCTCTGTCAACTTCTTATAAATCTTTATCACCGAGCACAGCAAAATAGAAATCCGAATTCGTGTCCGTCCTTGGTTGCAGTGTATTTTATTACCATCCTCTTGAGGTGTTGAAAACAGGTGGGGCAGTGTTTCCTTGCCTCCTCCCCCCAGACTATCTTTCTGTTAATGGCCCATCATTGTCCTGCCGCATGACTCATAGATAATTCCCTCTGGACTATCTTCTGTTAATGAGCCTAATCAACACTTGGCCTCATGACTCATTACCCCATTGTGAGATGCTCCACCCAGAGGGAGGAACCAAGCATCCCATCATGGATATAAGCTGAGGCTGAACACCAGAGACAACGCCTTTCCACTGGATTTCCAAAGGACAGGAGCTACACAGCCACCACTGGACCTTCTGAGGAAGAGCAGACTCTTTTTTTCTACAGGATCACCGCTTCAGAGGACTGCAGCCACCATTCTACCAGACTGCTACCACCACCCTGCCTAACAGGGACTCAGGTTGTATCTTGACTCTGTCAGTTTGAACCAGTGTTTTCTTTTAGTTTTTTTCCTTTCCTTTTCTTTAACTTCCCCATTAAATTGTTATTCTGACTTGGTGCCTCCCACTGGTTTGTTTTCAAACTAGTACAGTGTCCCTGCTCTGCAAAAATTCCTTATCAAGGATAAGATCGGACCAAGTTGTGGATAGGCAAATAAGCCTCGGGACCAGAAAGGCACTAGTACCTTAAACAAGCCTACGGACCAGAAATACATGAATATATCAAGCCAGAGAAATGTTATGAACTCAACCAACATGATGACTATTTTACCCTAGCACAGAATAAGTAAATTCAAACCAAAATGTAATTAGCACAGGTTTTTCACTTTCCTTCGAGCCACTCAGTTGGGCGCCACTAAATTTGTACCGGTTTGGCCAAATTTAGAAATATATCCTCTGAGAGAAGGCACAAAAATTAATTTCTGGGCATAGGCAGCGATTTGGGATACACATCATAAGGTCACCCCAATACACAAGCCAACAACCTAGCTTGTTTAACAGTCCCAACGCTTTTCCAGCTGCTACTCCTGGAACAAAAAGAGAAGTTAAAGCATGTTTCTCCAGATTCCAAAAATCAGGAGTGTCATCACAGTCTCTTGCAAAAGAATGCGAGGACCGTTTGTCAAGAGTTGCACGCGTGTGATTTAAGAGCATAGCTAAATTTGGAGTAAGCAGAGTTAGGCGGCCAATGGTACATGGTCCTCCAACAGCGCGTGAGGGTATTGCAGGCCATGCGTGGTCTCCACAAATTAAAAATATCCCTCGAGGTAATTTGCATGGAGAATGGTCTGAAGCAGCTTGGTAGTATGTAACACCATCCTGATTTAAAACCGTCCAATTGGACCAAGCTGAAACATTTTGAAATGCAGGATTTGCAGGTGATACATCTTAAGCACTGGGACAACGTGAGTTCTCCCAGCACCACGTCTGTGTGTAATTAAAGAAGACACATGCTGGAGCCCTTATTGACCCCAAAATATCTATTTCTTGTAGCTCAAGGCCCACAGGGAGTATGTGATCCCATATCTCAATGTCACGACGGCACTTTTTCAGGTCAGTACTACAGGCAGATTTAGGAGCCTGGCTGAAGGTTTCCTGAACTATTAAAGAAGTTTCAACCAGTACTCCAACCAAACGTGTGAAAAGGCTATTGTGGTGTTGCAAGAGACATGCACAAATGTTGTAGTAAAGGTTGAGGAACCAGAGAGCTCTGGTGAGATCACTCGCTGGTGGGATAGCAAAGTGTAAATATCTCACCAGACTCTGGATACAAGGAAAACTACTTTTCCCATCTGCCTGTGCGGCTGTATGCCTAGCCTAGTCCCCCACTCCGCCCCTTCCTTCTCCTCATTGGTTCCCTTCCCTAGTCCCGCCTTTGTGCCACCCCCGTGCCCTCAGTTCATTGGTTCGGCTCCAGTACAAAAAGCTGGACCCCACATGTGTTCGGGCTCTTTCATCTCTGGCCTGCCTTTCGTGGCAGGATGAAATAAACCTCGTCTGTTACAGCGGGGATACTGTAACAAGCATATATCAAACCAGGAGTCCCGTGGAAAAGAAATATATATGGACAGATTCTTGCTAGATGTTTCAGAGATGTTTATTTCTCCAGCCGCATGGCCGGAGCTCTGCCGAGGAACTCTCACCATCTGCACGGAGCGTCCTTGCCCGCGCAGTGAAACACAAAACAACCAATGGGGAACGAGGCTGACCAGGGGCTCGGGAAACCCCCTGCCTCCCCTCAGGGCCCCTCTCCCAGGGCTACATGGCAGGGGGAGGAGACCCCGACATTTCACCCATTTATTTTTAACAAAAAGAGATTTAAAACTTAACATTGAAAACAACTGGATAAACATAACAAGAACAGTTTCAAAACAAAACAAGCCACCCTCCTGAGTCTTTAAATGTCCAAACAGATTCTGTGGACCATCTTAGGGCTGACAGAAGGGAGACAGGGCTCTCTGAGCATGTTTTGTGGGGAAACTGAGGCAGGAGAGGGTTAAATTTCTTCCCTCCCCCTTTTCATCCCCCCCTCGGCATCGGAGAGGAATTGTAGGGAAAGGGAATTGTATAGGGAAGCCATGGGGTGAAAAACGGATTAGGAATAAATTGGGGATGGGGTAAACTTAGGAAAGGGTTCATATTGGGTATAGGGTAAAAGGGGAAAGCAGGTTGTGGGTAGGGAAGTTATTGGGATGGATACTGTTTATAATTTTGTGCATAACGGCTGCCTTTGACTGGATTACCTCCAGGCCCAGTAACATTTGCTGCTTGTAAACCCTTCTTTCCTTGTACTATATCAAATTGTACAACTTCCCCATCTCCTACACTTTGCAGGTAATTTTTAGGGCTATTCCTTTTAATAGCAGTTCTATGGATGAATAAATCTTCCCCTGTATCATCTCATGTTATAAATCCATAGTTGTTTTTTACATTGTACCATTTCACAGTTCCTGTGACTTTCGTTGCTACAACTCCTCCTATCACGTGCTTGCGTGTTTGTCGTGGCTGCTGGTCCCGCGTGGCCGCCGCCTCGCCGACTCCGATGTCTCGGCCGGGCCCTGGCGTTGCGGCTGCTCCGCGCCCTCCGAATGGTGTTGTTCCAGCGCGTGTCTGGGCTCTGCGCGGCCCCACATTGCCATCGCCGCCGGCCCCGCGCCCTGTGAGTGGTTTCGCTCCGCTAACTCCATGCTGCTTTGAGAGCGGCCTCGTTTCGGCTCGGCACTGTGCTGTGCGGCTTCTCGTGTTGCTGTGGAAACCGCTGCTTCTCCCTCCACAGGGCTCTCCGAGCCGTATGCTCAGAGCGGGCTTCCACGCCAAGCCCCGGTTCCTGGCCGCTCGTGGCCCATGACACCCGCGGCGCCTGCGGTATCGCTCCCTCACTCGCGGTCGACTGGCCGGGGACCCCGAGACAGGGATGGGGTCCGCGATAAGGCGCACGCTCCCGAGGGGGCCGGGCGCATCCAGCGCAGGCACCTCTGCCGGCACGGCTGCAGTCACGCGCTCCTGGGATGGCGGCCGCGCGGTCTCGGCCGCGGGACTATGGCCATCCTCTGCTCTAGGGGTAATGGGACCATATAAATGCCCCTTAATAGCTTCACTGACCACGAGGGATCCACACAAGGGTTCAATCACTAATGCATGCTTCATTTGATCCCTTATCTCATGCCAGATCTCGTGCCAAAAACACTCTTGACTAGTTCCAGGAGGTTCAATATCAAAAAGTAAGTCTCGAGAAATATAGAAGAAATTTTTGAAAAGCCAGTTAAAAAAATGTTCTAGATCTCCCGGAACAAATACTTTCTTGTTTTGTTGTTCAAGGATTCCTTTAACTTCTAGACACATTTCTTTCTGTGGCTCAGAGAGCCACATTTCCCACAATTCTTCCATAGTCCAGAGAGAATATCCAAACCAAGGTGAGAAGAGAGAGATCTAGAGTGGTTTTTACTCACGAATTTCCTGTCCTCAGGGATCGGTGTCTTGCCCTCTGTAAAACGCATATATCAAACCAGGAGTCCTGTGGAAAAGAAATATATATGGACAGATTCTTGCTAGATGTTTCAGAGATGTTTATTTCTCCAGCCGCATGGCCGGGATCTGCCGAGGAACTCTCACCATCTGCACTGAGCATCCTTGCCCGTGCAGTGAAACACAAACCAACCAATGGGGAACGAGGCTGACCAGGGGCAGGGAAACCCCGTGCCTCCCCTCAGGGCCCCTCTCCCAGGGCTACATGGCGGGGGGAGGAGACCCCGACACTCGTCTGTGGAATTTGCCATGCATGAGAGCCCTCCTTGACCTTTGCCTCTAGTAATGCTGAGCTATCTGGCTTTTGTGCGTGTGTGTGTGATCTGCGCGTAAACAGCTGCACAGGGGGAAGGAGTAAGCTAGCTAGTGTGCTATACGGCATCACCCTAAGCGATCTCTTGCCAGGGACGCTTCAGGGGAAAACGCAGTGAACTCCCCTCCACCTGAGCACCACGTACAGCACACAAAGACAATTGGTTCAGGGCATTGGCAAGCGTTACCCACACATTTTCTTTTGGCATTGAGGGTAACACAGCTAGTCCTTGCTCCATCTCAACCTGAAGCAGGACCATCCAACAGATGGCCCACACCGTCATCATCTTCAGAAGGTTGCCTATTGGTCTCACAACGTTTTTGATGTCACAAATCAGGGAGAACACACCTCGCAGGTATCCACCGCACACCAGTATCTGTGGAAACACAAGCATACCCGCGCCCCCAAGTGATAAGGTCCCACGGACCTTCCCACTTTTTAGTGAGTAAATCTCGTACCCATACTTTCGCTCCGGGCAGGTGCGTTTCACCTGTAGACTGTAATGAGAAAAAATGGTTCAAAAGAACAGGATTATTAGAATTTGGTGGCACTGTAAGATGATTTATCGTATATAAGGCTTTTGCCAGCCTGCTCTGTGGGGTTTCTCCAGTCATTCCCCCTTTTTGTTTTTCCAAAACACGTTTTAAATAACCGTGAGCACGTTTGATAATAGCTTGACCAGTGGGAGAATGTGGAATACCAAGCTTGTGTGTCACACCCCATAACTGTAAAAACTGCCGTGTCTTCTGTGAGACATAGGCAGGGCTGTTATCAGTTTTCACAGAGGAAGTTTCGCCTAAAACAGCAAAAGCCACTCGCCAATGAGCAATAGCATCACGACTCTTTTCTCCTGCATAAGCAGATGCCCACATAGCAGAAGAGAAAGTATCAATAGAAACATGCATGTACTTGAGACAGCCAAATTCAGCAATGTGGGTGACATCTGTCTGCCAAATTTGCAAAGTTTGTAGGCCTCTGGGGTTAACGCTTGCTGGTAAAGGTGTGGCGAACCCCTGACAATCAGAACAGGAATTAACAATGTTGCAAGCCTCGGTAGGCGTCAGCAGAAATTGCTTTTGTAAAGTACGAGCGCTCTGATGGAAAAAGTCATGTAATACTTTGGCTTGTGCTATTTTATCAGGCTGAGGTGCCATCCACGCAGGGTTGGCTAACTTATCAGCTCTGGCATTACCTTCCGCTATAAATCCTGGTAAATCGGTGTGGCTCCTTATATGTAAAATGTAATAAGGATGAGTCCAGTTCTGAATTGCACACCACAAGGTCTTCAACAATTAAAAAAGAGCAGCATTATTAACCTCCTTTAAAAGTGAACAATCAAAGTGTTGTAAAATGTCTGCAACATAAGCAGAATCAGTAACAAGATTCAATGCTACATGAGAAAATTGCTGAAATGCCATGGCCACAGCTCTTAATTCAACAAGCTGGGCAGAGCCTGATTCATGGCCTTCCAGCATCTGCCATCCAGACTCATCCCTCCAGGTGACAATGGCCTTTCCCGTTCTTCCTGACCCATCAGTAAAAACCATGAGTCCCTGTAACGGCACACGACTGTTCTTAGGTCGTAAAGACAAGCTGGTGGATTTTGCCAATTGCAGCAATTTGTGGTTGGGCAGATGATAAGCAATCTGCCCTGAAAAGTTTTGCAGTGCACTCTGTAAAGGAGCACTGCTCGCAAAACTGCATTCAAAATATTCTTGTTGAATGGGAAGTATGATTTTTACAGGGTCTTTGGCCATCAATTGCAGGCATCTCTGCCGACATTTGATGCTCAATTGAGCAATTAGTTCAAACAGTATAGGTGCTGTTTTCTTAGGTTGGTGAGGCAAAAAGACACATTCCAAAATGTGCAAAGGGTCAGGCCATTGATCATTCCATTGTCCAATGATGCCTGTAGGATGGAAATCTGGGGTGACAAGAAACACAACGATGTCAGTGGTGAGGTCCACCCTGTAGACCTGACGATTTGAAATGGCTTGTTGCACTTTTCCCAGCGCTTGATCTGCTTCAGGGGTTAACTTCCTCGGTGAAGTTAACTCTGGGTCCCCTTTAAGGATCTAAAACAGTGGGGATAATTGCGCTGTAGTCAACCCTAAATAGGGTCGTAGCCAATTTATGGTACCCAAAAGTTTCTGTGCATCATTCAAAGTCTGAATTGATTTTTCAAATTGAACGTTCTGTGGCTGAATTGTTTGCTCAAATATTTTTACTCACAGATATCTCCAAGGTGGTTGCTGTTGCACCTTTTCTGGAACTATCTGCAAACCATAATTTTTCAGCGCTTTGAGCAAATGTGGTTGGATTTGTAACAAATCCTCTTTTGTGGGAGTTGCTACCAGGATAGCATCCATATAATGATAGCAATATGCTCCAGGGAATTGTTCCCTAACTGTTGACAAGGCTTGTGCAACATACCATTGGAAAATGGTTGGGCTATTTTTCATGCCCTGTGGCAAGACTTTCCATTGATATCATTTCACAGGTTCAGCATTATTAACAGATGGCACTGTAAATGCAAATTTTGGAACATCCTTTGGATGCAGTGGAATGGTGAATAAACAATCTTTCAGATCAACAATTAATATATCCCCTTCAGCAGGTATCGTGGGGGATGGCATTCCAGGCTGCAAAGCACCCATACTCTGTATCACCACATTAATTCTACGTAAATCATGGAGCAATCTCCATTTCCCTGATTTCTTTTTGATTACAAAGACAAGTGTATTCCAGGGACTGGTAGATGGTACAATGTGCCCCTGTTGCAATTGTTCTTGAACCAATTTGTGAAGGGCAACTAATTTTTCTTTTGTCAAGGGCCACTGGTTTTCCCAGATAGGTCATTTTGTGAGCCACTGCAAAGGCAGCATAGGGTACTTTGCGCCCTTCTGCGCAGTGGCCCCCTTTAAAAATTTGTCCCCACTCTCACCCCCCCAAGCTGCTAGAACATCCCGTCCCCACAGATTGAGAGGTGCCACAGTAACATAGGGACGGACAGTAGCTGTCTGTCCCTCTGAGTTTTTGATTAATACAGGATTGGCACTCAAGTAGCTTTGTGCAACGCCCCCAAGGCCGGCAATGGCAGACCCTACCAGCGTCGTGGGCCACGAGGGCAGCCACACAGAAGCAGAGATAATGGTAACATCGGCCTCTGTGTCTATGAGTCCCTTGAGTCTTATTTGTGAAGGAGTCACATCTTGCAAAGTACAAAACATTTGTGGTCTCTGGTCTGATATGTCTTGAGTCCAATATACTTCAGGTGGTCCCATTGATTCGAAGCCTTGATTCCCTCGCAGTCTGGGGTCTGTTTTTGGGACACAAGACTTAAAAGGAACAGGTTGAGCAATATGAGTTTGAGCAGGTACAGTAACTGGAGGGGTGGGTTGTGGATGCTAGGAAGGGCTGGCAGAGGAATTTTCCTGTGAAACTTTTCTTTCTCATGAGAGGGCAGTTAGAGAAATCCAGCTTCTCACAGCTTCTCTGTGAAAGCTTTCGTTCTCATGCGAGCTAGATGGACAACAGTTTGAGAGAATGTAAACCATTTTTACACCTGCAGGTTGTTATGAGAACTGTGAAAATTATTTTCCTTCTTTAAGAATAATATTTGGAAATGGGTGTCTTACTGCTCAACCTATCACCTTGAGAGGTGGTGGGTCATTAGGCCAATCATGTAATTTCTCTTTTGCGAACCATGCTATAAAAGGTATGGGTGATGAAACGAGGTCGCTTTGGCCATATGCATCTGACCTGGACTTATGTTGTGATTTTCGCCGTCTCTCTGGGGATAACAGCGACATCTGGTGACCCTGTGACGTGTACTGCAACTGCAGCCTCTCAGAAGGTATGTGCCAGACCGCAACCGGACTTAGACGGTCTGGTGACCCCGCGTGTACTACAACTGCAACCGGACTTAGAAGGTCTGGTGACTGACCGATGTGCACGTCTGGTGACTAACCAACATGTACCGAAGACCTCAAACCGGACTTTAGAAAGGTGCGTGCCCCCCCCAATTCCAGTGGCCACGGGATGGGAACTTCCCCGAGCCTGCGGGACGGGAGTTTCTCCGGAGCCACAGCTGGCCTCCCTCTGGGGCCGCGCGGAACACAGACTGAGCCATGGAGCACAAATCCTCCTGGAATTGTGTGGTATTTTCCGCCTTCAAGTCTGTGATACTGACCGTAGGAGCTAACGTAGGAGATGGCGAGCTCGCTGCGTTACTGGACTGGTCGCTTCTGCGTGGATATTATGCAGAGACTGATAGTGATTTGACCTCGGAAGCTTGGAGACGGCTGGGAGACGCGTTACTCCGGGAATTCGCACCTGGTAATGCCGAGGTGCCTGATTTATTACGCACCTGGGCGGTTTTACACGATATACTGCAGATATGGACAGAAAGATGGGATAGTGCAGCTAACTCAGGCTCTGATGAGTCTGAAGTTATGTGCTTTCCCAGCTCAGGCGAGGAGGACCTCTCGGATGGCGCGAGCGCTCCGAGCAGCGCGGGCGCCCTGAGTAGCGTGGGTAGCGGGGTAGAATCACTCCCGGTATCGTCTCAGAGGGAGACTAAGGGTTATCCCTGCCCTCGGAGATATGTTCTCTTGAGGGGCTGTTCACTGATAGCGCCTGCGGCTTCTCAGCCTGCCGTGGCACTGGCAGCTGCTGCTCTTTCACTGGGTTCGGCATTGTCTGCTGTTGCAAGCGCGGCTTCCGCAGGGGCAGCGCTGTTGTCTTCTGCAGCGCAGCTCGCTGCACCCTTGTGTGAAAAACGAGGTTCACTCTCCTGTGAAAATTTAAAGGGTTTAATATAAAGACAATAAGAGACACATAAAATAAAGCAAAGAGGTAATGGCCGGGTGCCTTGGCGCTCTGCCAAGAGCACACCTGATGCTTGGGGATAGTCCTTTTTATACCATTTTTGTTGTCTGTTCTCTATACATATTCAAACTTTTCCCGGAGCTGTTCTGCATGGCCACTCCTTGGTTCCACCTTTTTAGAGCATGCGTATTCTTCTGCCTTGCGGTTTTATTTCTTTTGATTCTTGGGGTTGGGCTTGCTAGGTAAAAGTTGATGGTAGGGTGGATCTCTTAATTCTCCAGATAGTCAGGGCTGATTGCAGCTTTGGCCTCTTTGCCTCCCCTGGGCAGAGCGGTGATAACGGCTCTTGGGCTTTCCTGGCCACTATGTTCTCTGGGAGGAGTAGCCTTTGGGCCCTTTTGTTCTCTGGACAAAGTGTTGATTAGCAGCTTCTCAGGCCTCATCCTCTGTTCGCTTGGAGGTTATCTTACTTGCTCACACTTGCTAATATTCTTGCTAAAAAGAGAGAAAACTACATCCACACAGCAAAAAGCATTTCTAACATTATATAAAATCTACCTTTATACTTGCGAGAAGCTAATATTATAATATATGTTTATAACACTTGTTACAGGGGCAGTCCATATTCCCGACCGCGGGCGGAGCGTCTTGGCCCCCCGTGCCCACACGTTCGGGGTCTCAGGGCCCCCCTCTGGCTCCTGTGTGGCTCAGATATCCTATGGCTGCTCCAACAGCTGGGGACTCTGCGGAGCAGGCGCAGCAGTGGCAGCAGCCGAGTTCTCCGATTCCTGTCTCTATGGGGGAATGTATCTTGGCAGCGCTGCAGGATATAAAATTGGAGCTCGCGGCGCTGCCGGGGATTATAGCAGAGGTGGTTATTGCTGCGCTGGGGCGGGAGCCGGGACAGATAGTCCCGGTGCCGGAACTGGGCGCGGCGCCAGACATTCAGAGCGCACCACCGGAGCCGGCCGCGCACGCGCTGCCTATGCCTCCGCGAGTGCTGGCCGTACTGCCGGAACTGGCCACGCCCCCAGAGCAGGGTGCGGAGCTGGCGGTCCCGGCACCTGAGCCGGGGCGGGAGTCCGCGGCATCCATGGCACTGGCCGCTGCCCCGCCTCCGCCTGGGCTGCAGCGGCCTCTGATTTGGCCTGCAACGTTGCAGGCCCCATTGTCGGGTGCGGCAGCCGTTACTCCTCCCCCCACCGTGCCGCCTGACACTGTTTCAGCTTCCGCTGCTGTCCCAGTCGCGAATCCAGCCCTTGTTGTTACCCTGTCTACTGGCCCAGAGTTACTGTGCCAGTCGCCAGAGGGTTCGGCTGATACACCCCTGGATGACAAGACAAGCTCCGTTGCTATGGAGATGTCCGCTTCCCGGCGGGAGTCAGTAGCAGAGCTTAGGCCCTGGCAGTGAGCAATGCAGCAAGCTCGCAGCTGTCCTTGGACTTCTCCAGGTTGCGATGGCACTCTAGGTCCCAGAAATCCGAGACGGGTTTGGGAAGAGATTAAAAGATGTGCCTTGCGAGACAGGGCTTGGGAGGTGCTGGAAAGACTTGGGATGCCTGCTGGGCAGACGGCACCTGAGCGACCTGCTGCCTTATCTGATGATAGTATACAGGTAGATCAAGGCAATGCAACAATGAAACAAAGTAGTGATAATAACACAGATGGGATGGTCCAGGTTTTTCCTGTGCAACAGGTTTTTTCCAATTCAGGTCAGATGGGTAAACCTGAATGTTTTGTTTGGAAATATTTAGGACAAAAGAGGCCTAGAGTTAAGAGCACTCCAAATCAAATTAGAAAAAAGCAGAGAAACAAAGAGAACAGGGTTATTCTCTGCAGAAGATACAGCAGGATAGGTCATGTTGTAGAATACTGCCAGTCTATATTTCATGCTAACGGTCAACCTCTAATACGTTTAGGGAATTTGACCAGGAATGCAAAGGGGAGTCAAATGTTTCCCCAGGGCATCGCTCCCCTGACACAGGCTTGCTGTGCCAGCTTGCAGCTAGCACCTGGGATTCAGCCAGGGTGGATTTTATAAAGCTGCAATAGGCATCTTAGACTCCAGTCATGCTATAAGGGTCCTTTTTGTGAGTATTCATCTCTATCTGAATCCGAGAAAGTTGTTGCTCCTCGTAGTCACTGAGAACTTTCAGGGCCTCTCCTTTTGAACCATGAACACTGCTTTGGCTGCTTTGTTGTACCTTTGTCGGATTTACTGAGGTGGACAAGGTACAAGTACCATGATGACAATCAAAACATACGACATTAAGAGGTGCAATTCTCAGATTCTATTAAGACTTTAAATGATGCTCAGAAGTTGCTGGGTATCAGTAATTGGTTATGTCCTTATTTAAGGCTAACCACAGTACAGCTATCCTCTCTTTTTGGAATTTTAAAAGGGGGACACCAAGTTGAATTCACCTTGGAAATTGACTCCTGAAGCACAATGAGTGCTGCAGGAGGTTCAATAGGCTGTTTCTGCTCCAAAGGTTTATCGAGTGGATCTCAGATAGCTTTGAATTTGGTCACTGATTAATAGTCAAACTCGAGTGCATTCATTTTGCATACGTGAAGCTACACCAAATTGCCAGGTTTCATAACAGAAGGTAATGCTAGGGCTGACATGCTGGCTAACCCTGCATGGGTAGCTCCTCAGCCTGATAAAATTGCATAAGCTAAGGCATTGCAAAAAAGTTTATTCACACTTTCTCCTGTTATGTGGGCATCTGCTCATACTAGAGAGAAAGGTCGTGATGTCATTGCCCATTGGAAACTCGCTTTTGCGATCTTGGGGGTGCGTGCTTCTGTGAAAACTGATACTGGCTTTGCCTATGTCTCTCAGAAGACGCAGGCAAATAATCATTTTACAGTGCTACCAAATTCAAATAATTCTGTTATCTTGAATTATTTTCTCTCATTGCAGTCTGCAGGCAAGATGCACCTGCCTCGAGTGAAGGTCTGGGTACAGGACCTACTCACTGAGAAGCGGGAAGGCCCACACAAGCTTATTGCTTGGGGTTGTGGGTATGCTTGCATTTCCACAGATACTGGGGTACGATGGCTACCTGCAAGATGCGTTTGCCCTGACCTGCGGCACCAGAGGTAGAACAGGCAACCTCCAAGGCAACCCTCAAATGATGACCAGAATGCAGATCATCCATCGAATGATCCCTCTGATGATGACCAGGATGTCAACCATCAGGTCAGAGGCTGAATTTTAACAGACTGAATTTCAAGTTTCTTGTGTTATGGAGTCAGAATGTTATGCAGAATATTGGAGCCCTTAAGGCTATCCAGAAGTAGTAATTGATGTAGAGCCCTTAAGGCTATTCAGAATTAATGACTGGACGTATAGCTGGGTTCGCTAGATGTATTTCTCATGGCATTGCTGGAGAATCCCTCTGCCTGTTTTAAATTGGTATCTGGTTTGGATTATGTTTGGTAACTGGCCATTACTAAACAGACCCCTTATGCTGTGTTTGTCCTCCTTGCTGCACGGGATCCTGCAGAGGATTACAAACGTGACCTTTCGGTCCTTTTAAAACAAAAAGGGGGAATTGTGGATGCTAGGAAGGGCTGGCAGAGGAATTTTCCTGTGAAACTTTTCTTTCTCATGAGAGGGCAGTTAGAGAAATCCAGCTTCTCACAGCTTCTCTGTGAAAGCTTTCGTTCTCATGCGAGCTAGATGGACAACAGTTTGAGAGAATGTAAACCATTTTTACACCTGCAGGTTGTTATGAGAACTGTGAAAATTATTTTCCTTCTTTAAGAATAATATTTGGAAATGGGTGTCTTACTGCTCAACCTATCACCTTGAGAGGTGGTGGGTCATTAGGCCAATCATGTAATTTCTCTTTTGCGAACCATGCTATAAAAGGTATGGGTGATGAAACGAGGTCGCTTCGGCCATACACATCTGACCTGGACTTATGTTGTGATTTTCGCCATCTCTCTGGGGATAACAGCGACAGTGGGTGTGGACACCATAGCATGTATTTGTCCCGTGTAATCAGCATTCACGACCCCTGGATGTACAAAAATACCTTACAATGTTGCACTTGATCTCCCTATTAGCAAAGCACTTAGACCCTGTCCTATGGGTCCATGCGCCTTTAGAGGGACTTTATGTACCTTCAATGAGTTTAAAGTTACTGTGTTGGCGGTGGAAACATCCATGCCGGCTGATCCTCGTGTCCTTCCAACGAGCTGGTCACATAGGCTTGTGTTGGTCATGCTCTCTGGGAAAATATTTGTGTCTGTGTGCGCTGCCCTGACGCGCTCATCCTCCCGTTTCCCTGCTCTCTAAGAGGATGTCCATTCGCATGAAATGTGGATTTACATTGCTTTGCAAGATGTACTGGCTTTCTGCATCTCTTACACTTTTCTGCAGGGTTTTTTAGGGCCTGATTATTGCCGGGACAATCTGTTTTGTCGCGACCTTGCTGTCCAAAACGAGAACAATGACGTGTTACCTTGTGTAGTGGTTTGGTCCAAAATACTCATTACTGTTTATCTTCTGTGAGATAAGAATTAGGAGAAATGCAAAGCAGGCACCAAACTTGAAAGAATATAAAGAAGTTTATTAACAGACCTAAAAGAAGAAAAAAAAAAAATTATACCACCTTCAGAACTCTCCTCCTCCCCCCACCTTCCTCCCTTCTCCCACTGACAATGTAAAAAGACAACCCTTAAGATGTTCAGTCTGTTTACCACTTCCATAATAACCTTGTTCAGTCCATTTAGAAAGAGAAGTTTCTTCTTGCTCGTGCTATGAAAACAGTATCACAACGAGACAGCCACCCACTTCCAAATATCGTTCAGTCCATTTAGGAAGAGGAGTCTCTCTGCCTGCATGTGAGTCCCTTCCCCCGACTTGCAGCTTTTCCCGCAACTGCTTTCGAGGATCCACTCTTGAAGTTTTTTGGGGTACAATTTTAAGGTTGAGCCATTCAGAAACAAAAACAGAGGCCCTTCTCCTTCCCTGGGAGCAAAGGGTCTTCATCATCTTCATTGTTAGGACTATCTCTGGGTGTCGCGGTGCGGTCGCGAGACAGTCGGCGATGAAAGAGACGGGGCAGATTGCTTGGATGCAATAAGCCGATTTTATTGATACAGGGTCGGGTTTTTATACCTTTCAGTTATATAAGCAGTTATATAAGCAGCAATCACTATAACAACCATATCTATGTTTCTTAATAACATTGCAAAACTAAAAGCTAGCACTATCACAGGTACATACCAAGCATACCTTTTATGCTGACTGTTTCATTATAGGCCTTACTGCCTGCCACGGTTTGCGGCCTAGCAGCGTTAGCGCGTCTACTTCTGACATGAGTTTAGCAGTGCTCTCAGTTCTGCTTTCTAGCTGTATCTCCACATCTGGGAGCATCTCTAGGGACTGAGGTTTTCTCCTTTCCCGTTTGGAGCAAAAGTCCTCATCTGGTTCATCTCTCCCTGTCCAAACTTCTCATGAAATTACAGCTGCGTCAGCATCTGCCTATCTCGGCGCAGGTGCTTTTGCTTACGAGTTGAACACTCCACCCCCCATATCTTCATGAAATTACAACAGGATACTCTGATATATCATAGCTTCACAACAGAATTTCAGCTTTCAGCATCTCCTCTCTCTCTTCCCTCAGGTTTTCAGCTCTTCACAGCAATAAAAGGGTTAATCTCACCTCGGCCTTGCAGCTTTGCAGCTGGAATGCTGAATTTTTCTTATCGCAGTGGAGAGGGGGGAGAGCCGAGCCACTCCGGCTGCCCACGGCAAGGCAGTGGGGGGGGTTCCACGGCTGGAACAGGTCCATCGGCTCCAGGATGGCCGTGGCCCGGCCCGGCCTGGCCCAAGCAGGGCCTGGCCTGGCCCGCTGGCCCCCACACGGGGCCTGCAGCCACCTGTCCCAGCACCGGAAACGAGAGAGAGCTTGGGGGGGGGGAGTTTGTCTATTCTTAAATGTGGATCACAGAGGCGGTCACAACTTTAAGTGGCTTAGAGAATTGTCCATATTCAAACTGGCCAGCTGATAGGTTCTATCAGGTCCCAGAGGAAACTGTAAGCACCCCTTAGCAAGGACATCCCTTCCGGGACTATGCTTGCTAACCTATGACACCTTGGCTACAGTTGCAAGAGACTCTGCTTGCATCGTTATGTGGTGTGAGACATTTCCCACTTTAGCACAAGTATGTTTTATCTCCTCTAAGGTAGGGTTTTCTTTTGGTAAGAGGTCTATGGCCTTTCTACATTCATCATTCGCATTGTCTCTGGCCAATTGCAGTATCAATAGATTTTTTGCATAGTCGTCTGCTGTTGCTGTGACCCCGCCCACTGCTGGGCTGGGGCAGGGGAATGTCAATCAATTCAGGGCTGTCCCGTGGGTAGAGTTCCCCACCCAGGACAGTGACAATGAGGGAGGGTCTATGGGTGGCACAGAGACCAAAGCCGCGTCCCCCTGGGCTGCGCCTGGATCCAAACAACCTCCCCCTGTTCGGGAAAATTCTCTCTTACTTGGTTGTTCATGGGTTCTTTTTTATAACTCCCGCCTCTCGGTTTCCCCCATTGGCTCTTGTTGAATTGTATCCTCCCCCTGGCTTGTAACTCATTGGTTGTTTTCCCCTTTCCCCACCGTATTCAAACCCCATATAAAACTGAGGGAAAAGCCTCTGGGCGTCATTATGATCTTTGCCATGTTCTGGTTGCAAAACGTCTGACAATAAACCCGTTAGAAGCCAGACCAGAAGCCCCTCTCTTTTCCTTTGCCTCCGGAGCAATGCGAGCCCAGACCATCGGGTCCCTGAAGTGCCTCCTCCTTAGAGGAACCAGCACGTGCACCCAGCCAGCGCTTTCCTGCTAAGCCGGTCCAGAAAGACGTCACAGAAGTAACGCTGCTTTTCTTCTGACTGAGGACATTTCAGAGCTCGTGCTAGCAGGCTAGGGACCAGCATTAATCTGCTACCTGGTTCTCCATGGCATCTCTCAAGCGTTCTATGAATTGCATGAATGGCTCCTGAGGTGCTTGCTTTATCGTTGCATACCGCGGTGTGGATGTAGATCGGTGTGCAACTTTCGAGACAGCCTTCATACCTATATCTCGAGCCTGTGCTAAGACAAAAGGATTCAGGAGAGCCTGCAACTGTGGATTATCTACAGGGGGTAGCCCCATCAGCTGAGCCAGGCCTGCTCTGAATCGGGGGTCATCCTGTGATATCTCAAGATTGGCTAGAAACGTCTCCTCGGCAAGTCACCGCCATGTTATCTCAAACATCATATATTGAGTCGAAGAACAAATTAGTCTGGCTATCTGTTTCACATAAAGGGAGTCATCTCCTCTGCAGCTAAAAATGAAAGCATCTTCTGTACAGCAGGGGATCTCAAGCCATGCTGTGCAGACAACTTCCGCAGATCTGAAAGGACTTGCCAATTAAAAGGAGAGTGTTGGTCAGGCATCCGACCTCCTCCTCTGATAACAGGGAATGCTGCAGGCATTCCGTCAGATCTCAGTTGCTTATTCCCCATAGTAGATTGCCTGAGTCCTACTATAGAGTCAGCCATTTCAAGATCTCCGTTATTAATTGCTAATGTTTTTATATGTTTCCAAAAACTTAGTGGGTCGTAGGCAGATATAGTGACTGTAGCTGGTTGTATAGTAAATACATCTTCCGGAGGGTTAGTCGGTGGACGACAGTCGGGTTCCCCCATGTGTGGGTCCCTCAGGTCTATGAGAGGGGGAGGGTCCCTGGGGCGTTTTGGTCGCTCTGGCACTGTGAACGGCAGCTGTGGAGGCACGAGGCCACCCACTCTGGGGGCTGGCGGAACGGCCCGTCCATTTCCATGAGGGAAGCTGCGGAGCCGCGCAACAACTTCTGGTCTGTGCAGGCACAGATTCGCTGCAGGACTGTATGGGTGGGAGTCTGCTAGGGAAATGTGTGGGCGGGAGTCTATTTGAATGCTGCGCATGCGCGGCCATGCAGTGATGGCAGGGGGCGGGCAAAACCTGTAATGGCCGCGCCCCTGTTAATGGTGGGTGCAGCTGCTGATGCACTGGTAGAGGCATGTCCAGGACATTTGGAGCAGGGGGATCTACAAGTATGAGCTCATCTTTGCTGTCAGTCCAAGAATCATTAGGCAGGTCTGAAAAAAGCAGATTCATGGGAACGGGAGGGTCGGGGCAGTCTGTGCTAAGGTCGATCCCTCCTCCAGCACCGCCCCGCCCAGGTGCACCGATGCCATCTTTACTGAGGCAGTCTGGCACACCGCCATGGTTGGACTCTCGCGGGGGGGGGGGCTGATGAGGCGGGCAAGGAAAAAGCCACTGGAAAAATTGGCGCCTTGCAAAGTGTTTGCTGTGGTGATGCCATGATGATTTTTTGCCTTTTATTTTATACCCCTTTTATACCTTTTTATAACTTCTGTATTCTTAGTGCTTTTTGCCTACATTCTTGGACTTGCTTGTCAAGCTAGGAGACTGAACATTTTAGAAGCTGCATAGTTAGAGATCATTGTGTCCCAGACTCCAAGGTCCTCTCCAGAACACATTCTATAAACTAAGATAGAACCATCCAGGGGAAGGTTCCTTGGGGAGAGGGGCTCATTCGAGCCTCTCATTGGAGAATTTTTGATAGAAACAGTAATTAGTAAGACCTATAATGTTAGACCAGATTTTTTGTGGGTGGGCACTGCGGTGTGCATTGAGGTGCATTCAACCTGGACGTAGCGCACCTAAGGATCCTTAAAATAAATACCAAGGTAAAATCCCTTTTCCCTTCTAACTGTGTATGATTCTTGATTTTAAGACCAAGAAAAGGCATCAGTTGGAGGGTGCAGCCCGCTTCTTCCAACCGCCCCTCTTTTCCATTCCGACCCTCTGCATCTGCAGGGGTTTGATTTTCCACATCCCGTTTGTTTTTTAGCCTTCTTAAAGCGTCCAAGACCACCTGCCAAGTTGTCATGACAGATTTAGCTGTTTCGTCTCCCCAAGAACCAGATTCAAGGATAAGTAGTCCCACTCGCTCCCAGATTGTCACACTAAAGGCATTTTCAGAGTTTGCTTCTATACCCTGGCTTTTGCACCAAAGGAGCAGAGCCTTTAACTGGTGCTTATCATATTTAATACCCCATTTAGCTAGCAATGATGTCCAAATATTTACAATGGATCTCTCTTCCTGAGATACTTGAGATCCCATTTTTATCCTCTCAGCAGCTCATCTTTGAAAAAGATTGAATAAGTAGTAGCAGCCTGGGCATATCACAGCTTTACTTAGCCGTTCTCATCTGCTGAGGTGTCCATCTCCCGCCACATGATCATGGTTCGGCTGCATGACACAGCTGTAGAGTTGGCGTTCCACATCAGTCGGGGTCACCAGATGTCACTGTTGAGACGGACGTGACACTCACGAATAATGCACACCAACTCCGTCAGAAGGCAAAAGGACAGAAAAGACATTTTATTCTACAAAGTCTCCATTTATGTAGTCTTCTGGCACTTGTGCTGTGTCCTCATAGGCTTCTACATTAACACCTCTTAAAACTTATTGGTAGGTTGCAACCACCACCCATAAGAAAACAAATCTAAGCTAAAAACAACATCCCTCGGACAGCTGCGTGTTTTCTTCTCTTGTTTTTGGTTTCTTGCTTCTGTTGATGTTAAAGTTCTCACGGGTGCAAGCTGAATTCTCAAGGGTAAAGAGTAATTGTGCTCAAATCAATGTCTGTGAAGCTTTCTGACCAACTGTCAGTTTCTTAAGTTCGGGACCTTATGGATCCAGGGATGCAACTGGATAGTAGCAAAGCAAGGAATTTGGGGTCCTTGACCCAGGATGCGGGTATTGATCGGGTGTTCATGAGGGAGCCAGGGGCCCTTCCTCTCTGGGAACGGCTTTTAACGAGTGTAAGAGGTTTGTTCACAGAGGCAGAATGCAGGAGCACTATCATAGAATGCCCTGGATGACCATTGAGGAAGGGATCCAACACATGAGAGAAGTGGCAGTACTAGAGATACTTTTGGGAAGGGACGGACAGCACAGCAATGACCCTGACAAGGTCAGGTGCATAGGGCAAATGTTGTGGAACCTGGCAAATCTAGGGCCATCCAAATACACTGCCTTCATTGCAACGATTAATGCCGAGGACGACAGAGACAGTGGGCTCTGTAGACAGCAAGCTCAGGAATTATGCGAGTATGGTCAGTGGCCCGATGCAGCTTCATGTCTCCGCTGCGGTTAAGAGCCTCAAAGAGGAGATTAGGGAGGATGTGAGGAAGAACAGTGTGGCACCAGTGCGAGTCACAGGCCTCAATGTCAGAACCTGATGTCCCCCAGCTAGAGAGAAGGGGTACACCCCACAAGCTGACCTCTGGTTCTTCCTGTGTGACCATAGGGAAGATATGAGAAGATGGGATGGAAAACCCACTTCTGTCCTGGCAGCACGGGTGCATCAACTCAAGGAGGAAAAAACCAACCGAGGGAGTTCCGCTCAAGTGAAGGTAGCCTCAGCCTCTCGTGACTGAGCTTCTAGGTATCACAGAAGGGAGGATGATATGTCTGATCCCCTTGAAGGGACCTCTAGGATGTATGCCCAGGGAAGGAATGATAACCAGGGCTAGAGGGGCCCTGCCTCTAGCCAGGGAGAGGCACAGGAGAATTGTATTTTTTGGACTGTGTGAATCTGATGGCCTGGCACATCAGAGCCACAGAAACACAAAGCTGTGCTCGATACTGGTGCAGAATGTACCCTAATGCCATTGGGACACGTGGAGGCAGAACTCGTTTCTAATTCTGGGGTGACAGAGGGATCACAGCAGTTGACCCTGTGGGAAGCCGAGGTGACCCTGACTGCGAAGGAGTGGCAGAAACACCCTATTGTGATTGGTCCAGAGTCTCAGTGTATTCTGGGCATAGACTTCCTCTGGAGCAGCTATTTCAAAGACCCAAAAGGACTCAAATGGGCTTTTGGGATAGCTACTGTGGAGACAGAGGGCATTAGGCAATTGTACACCTTGCCTGAACTGTCAGAAAATCCTTCTGCAGTTGGACTCTTGAAAGTGGCTGAAAAACGAGTACCAATTGCCACCTTGACAGTGCACTTCTGGCAGTATTGGACGAATTGATATGCCGTGATCCTCATCCACAAGATGATCCGTGAGCTGGAGAGCGAAGGGGTGGTCAGCAAGGCCCACTCACCCTTCAGCAGCCCCACATGGCCTGTGCACAAGTCTGACAGGGAATGGAGATTGACAGTGGTCTATCGTGGCTTGAATGAAGTGACTGCACCACTGAGCGCGACCGTGCCAGACACGTTGGAGCTCCAGTATGAGCTAGAGTCCAAAGCAGCCAAGTGGTATGCCACTATTGACATTGCCAATGCATTTTTCTCCATTCCTCTGTGTAGTGGTTTGGTCCAAAATACTCATTACTGTTTATCTTCTGTGAGATAAGAATTAGGAGAAATGCAAAGCAGGCACCAAACTTGAAAGAATATAAAGAAGTTTATTAACAGACCTAAAAGAAGGGAGAAAAGAAAAAAAAATTATACCACCTTCAGAACTCTCCTCCTCCCCCCACCTTCCTCCCTTCTCCCACTGACAATGTAAAAAGACAACCCTTAAGATGTTCAGTCTGTTTATCACTTCCATAATAACCTTGTTCAGTCTATTTAGAAAGAGAAGTCTCTTCTTGCTCATGCTATGAATGAAAACAGTATCACAACGAGACAGCCGCCCACTTCCAAATATTGTTCAGTCCATTTAGGAAGAGGAGTCTCTCTGCCTGCGTGTGAGTCCTTTCCCCCAACTTGCAGCTTTTCCTGCAACTGCTTTCGAGGGTCCACTCTTGAAGTTTTTGGGGTACAATTTTAAGGTTGAGCCGTTCAGAAACAAAAACAGAGGCCCTTCTCCTTCCCTGGGAGCAAAGGGTCTTCATCATCTTCATCGTTAGGACTATCTCTGGGAGCATCTCTAGGGACTGAGGTTTTCTCCTTTCCCGTTTGGAGCAAAAGTCCTCATCTGGTCCATCTCTCCCTGTCCAAACTTCTCATGAAATTACAGCTGCGTCAGCATCTGCCTATCTCAGCGCAGGTGCTTTTGCTTACGAGTTGAACACTCCACCCCCCCATATCTTCATGAAATTACAACAGGATACTCTGATATATCATAGCTTCACAACAGAATTTCAGCTTTAAGCATCTCCTCTCTCTCTCTTCCCTCAGGTTTTCAGCTCTTCACAGCAGTAAAAGGGTTAATCTCACCTCGGCCTTGCAGCTTTGCAGCTGGAATGTTGAATTTTTCTTATCGCAGTGGAGGGGGGGGGGGAGAGCCGAGCCGCTCCGGCTGCCCACGGCAAGGCAGTGGGGGGGGTTCCACGGCTGGAACAGGTCCATCGGCTCCAGGATGGCCGTGGCTCAGCCCGGCCTGGCCCGAGCAGGACCTGGCCGGGCCTGCTGGCCCCCACACGGGGCCTGCAGCCACCTGTCCCAGCGCCGGAAACGAGAGAGAGCTTGGAGGGGGGGAGTTTGCCTATTCTTAAATGTGGATCACAGAGGTGGTCACAACTTTAAGTGGCTTAGAGAATTGTCCATATTCAAACTGGCCAGCTGATAGGTTCTATCAGTTCCCAGAGGAAACTGTAAGCACCCCTTAGCAAGGACATCCCTTCTGGGACTATGCTTGCTAACCTATGACATTCTGGCAGCAGAGTGCAGGCCTCAGTTTGCCTTCACCTGGAGGGGTGTGCAGTATACCTGGAACCGACTGCCCCAGGGGTGGAAGCACAGTCCCACCATCTGCCATGGACTGATCCAGACTGCACTAGAAAAGGGTAAGGCTCCAGTACATTTGCAGTACATGGATGACATCATTGTGTGGGGGAACACCGCAACAGAAGTGTTTGAGAAAGGAGAGAAAATCATCCAAATTCTCCTGGAAGCCGGCTTTGCCATCAAGAAGAGTAAAGTCAAGGGACCTGCTGGAGAGATCCAGTTACTGGGAGTAAAGTGGCAAGACAGACGACGTCAGATTCCCACTGAGGTCATCAATAAGATTGCAGCGATGTCTCCACCGACCAACAAAAAGGAAACGCAAGGTTTCCTAGGTGCCATAGGTTTCTGGAAAATGCACGTCCCCAAATACAGCCAGATCATGAGCCCTCTTTACCTGGTGACCGCAAGAAGAACGATTTCCACTGGGGCCCAAAACAGCAGGAAGCCTTCGCCCAAATCAAGCAGGAGATCACTCATGCGGTAGCCCTTGGCCCAATCAGGACAGGACCAGAGGTGGTGAATGTGCTCTACTCTGCAGATGGGAGCAGTGGACTGTCCTGAAGCCTCTGACAGAAGGTGCCTGGTGAGACTCGAGGTCGACCACTGGGATTCTGGAGCCGAAGCTACAGAGGGTCTGAAGCCAACTACACTCCAACAGAGAAGGAAATCCTGGCAGCCTGTGAAGGAGTCCAAGCTGCCTCAGAGGTAATCAGCACAGAAGCACAACTCCTGGCAACCCGACTACCAGTGCTGGTGTGGATATTCAAAGGAATGGTCCCCTCTACCCACCACACCACCAGTGACACATGGAGTGAATGGATTGCCCTCATCACACAGCATGCCTGTATTGGAAACCCGAATTGCCCTGGGATCTTGGAAATAATTACAAATTGGCCCAAAGTGGAAAGCGTTGGTCTCAGTGACAAAGAGGAGCAGGAACAGGTGACCCATGCTGAGGAAGCTCCACAGTACAACCAACTGCCACAAGAAGAAACACAATATGTTCTTTTCACCGACGGTTCTTGTCGAATCGTAGGGACAAACCGAAAATGGAAAGCAGCCGTAATGAGCCCCACACAACAGGTCACAGAAGCTACTGAAGGAGAAGGTGGATCGAGCCAACTTGCTGAACTCAAAGCCATCCAGTTGGCCCTGGACATTGCCGAAAGAGAGAAGTGGCCAAAGCTCTACCTCTACACTGATTCGTGGATTGTAGCCAATGCTCTGTGGGGATGGCTGGAAAGGTGGAAAAAGGCTAATTGACAGCATAGAGAAAGACAAATCTGGGCTGCTGAAGAGTGGAAGACATTGCCACTCCAGTAGAGAAGCTACCGGTGAAAGTCCGCCATATAGATGCCCATGTCCCTAAGAGTCAGGCTAATGAGGAGCACCAAAACAACAAGCAGGTAGATCAGGCTGCAAAAATAGAGGTGTCACAGATAGATTTGGACTGGCAACACAAGGGGGAGTTCTTCCTAGCTCGATGGGCCCATGATGCCTCAGGCCATCAGGGCAGAGATGCCACCTATAAGTGGGCACGAGACCAAGGGGTGGATTTAACCACAGACAGTATCCCCCAAGTTATCCATGTCTGTGAGACATACGCTGCAATCAAGCAGGCCAAGCGGGTGAAGCCCCTGTGGTATGGTGGGCGGTGGTCCAAATATAAGTATGGGGAGACCTGGCAGATTGATTACATCACACTGCCTCAAACATGCCAAGGCAAGTGCTATGTGCTCACGATGGTAGAAGTCACCATGGGATGGTTGGAGACCTACTCTGTGCTTCATGCCACTTCCCGGAACACCATCCTGGGCCTTGAAAAGCAAGTCCTTTGGAGGCATGGCACCCCTGAGAGAATTGAGTCTGAAAATGGGACTCATTTTAGGAACAGCCTTATGAACACCTGGGTTAGGGAACATAGTATTGAATGGGTGTACCATATCCCTTACCATGCACCAGCTGCTAGGAAAACTGAACAGTACAAGGGACTGCTAAAAACCATACTGAAGGCACTGGGACTTTAAAAAATTGGGAGCTGCATCTACCAAAGGCCAGCTGGTTAGTTAACACCCGAGGGTGTCACTAGCCACTAGGGCATAGGTGTAGGGCGGGGTCTCCTCTGGCCCGCGGTAGTGTGATTAAAAAAGGGCTCTAGGGAGCGTGGCAACCCAGAGCAGGCAAACAGGGGCATGGCACATCTCTGAGGGCGTGGCACTGCAGTTTGCGTGGCAGTTTGCGCAGACAGGGCAAGCAGGCAGAGTTGCAGGCATCCTCCTGCTAGGGGCATTTTTATTTTATTTTGCTTGATTTTGGTTGGTTTTTTGCCTCTGCGTCCTTTTTGGAGCAGTTCCCACTTTGCCCAGTCAGCTCTGGACGCAGCAGGCTGCAGGGACCAGCCTCCGGAATCCGGGAGACCAGAGGTCTGGCTCGTGGGTCCTTCCACGGGACCGCGGCAATAGAGGCAGGTGGTGGAAGAAGGAGGCAGGCTCAATTGTGGATGAAATCCGGAAGGTTTATTGTGTCTCCGAACAGGGGGCCTCGCCTCCCGGGGGTGTCCAGCAATGAGCCACCCTGAGCGCGCCTGCCAGGGGTTTTATGGGGGGGTGGTGACAGGGGAGGGATGACAACGGCATCGAATCAGGGAAGGAGAAGGACGGGTCTGCGGGATGAGGGACACACAAGGGAACCTATCTTGGGAAAGGAAGGGAGGGATCCTCCCCCCAAGACCAATCACTCGACGCCCCTGCCAGAACTTTCTAGAAGCTTGGGAGGGGTGCCGGAGAGATTGGCAGGGGTCTGGGAGGAGACAAATAGAGAAAGCAGGGTTATGAACACGAAACCAGGAGGGTATAAACTGGGATGGTACAATAACACGAAACCCAAAGGGGAGACCTGGACTGAACCAAACAAGACACACTCCCACATCTCCCCCTTTTTTGTTTTTTAAGATGGTTTAAAGTTCGGCTGGGGGTAATATCCAGAGTCCGGATAAAAGAACTCGAACTCTTGCAACTCAGGAGCCGTAGGTTCGAGCTCCGGTTCCTGCAGGGTCTCTGCATCTGGGAGTACCTCGGCTCGGTCAATATCCATAGGGGAGGGGGAGCTTGTAATCAACTTTACTAACATTCTCTTGAGGAGTCCAAACAAAATTAGGGCAACCAACAAAACAAAAAGAAAAATCAGTCCAGATCGGAAAATAGATCCTGCCTATCCGGATAGTCCCCATTTGCTGAAGATGTCGCTGAGCCAGTCACCAGTTTCTTTCCGAATTTGCATCACCACGGCCTGCATCTTGTCTGTGGATGTTCTCCGCCCTTGATGTAAACATATGTGGTCTTGGCCCATGGTTTGCGCCAGGACTGACCACACGTTTGCTGCCGGTTGGGGAACTATCCACGGCGACGCAGGCCATGGGAGCAGCTGCAGGATGACGACAAGCTGCAGGCTTCTGGCGACGGCTCGGATGGATGGTGCAGGATCCATTTCTGTAGTCTCTAAACTAGAAAGAAACTCAAAAGGAAGAATATCAAAATTGGGAAGAATACCTGGGGGCGAACTTAGGGTCCAAAGGGGCGTAGGATTAACCCACCCCGGTTTTAGGGGGTGCTTGACTCCTTCCTCCGGTGGGCTGGGAAATACACGGTTTCACCCATTTTGATGGGATCCACCTGGGGCCCTCGGGGGTGGATATGCATGCATATCCCTTCCCCCATGTAACTAGGTCATGAGGGCCCTGTATTTCCCGAGTCTCCGGGTCTTTAACCAACACCAGAGGCTCTTCTTTCATTTGCAGCTGCTGAGACCGCCTCAAGTGCCGCACGATCGGTGGATTCAGGTTCTCAAAGGCACAGTTGAGGAAGTTTAGCGTGAACAGTGCCCTTGAGAGCCTGACAGCTGGGGATTCTAATTTCTTTGAGGACCTTTGCCTTTGTAGCATCCTCTTGATATTTTGGTGAGCCCTCTCGACTATCGCTTGACCTGTCGGGGAATAGGGGATGCCCGTCTTATGTTCTATTCCCCATTGCTGCAGGAAGCCCCTGAACTCCTTGGATGGATACGCAGGGCCATTGTCCGTTTTGATGACTTTGGGGATGCCCACGGTGGCGAATGCCTGCACTAAGTGCCTTCCGACATCGCTAGCCCTTTCCCCTGTGTGGGCAGAAGCAAAGACGGCTCCGGAGAAGGTGTCCACTGACACATGTACATACTTCATTCTGCCAAATGAAGCGACATGTGTCACGTCCATCTGCCACACCTTGCAACTACTGAGTCCACGGGGGTTAACGCCGGTGCCAATGGCGGGAAGAGCTAATTGATGACATTCGGGACATGCGGCCACGATCGCTCTGGCCTGGTCATGCTTCAGATTGAACTGCCGGACCAGGGCAGGCGCGTTTTGATGGAACAGCTGATGGCTAATTTTGGCCTGCCCAAATACATCTGGGATCGGGGCCATCGCGGCTGGCGCAGCAAGGGCATCTGCCTTCCTGTTGCCCTCGGCGATGAACCCGGGCAGGTCCGTGTGTGACCTGACGTGCATCACGTAATATGCTTGTGTCTCGGTTTTGAAAGACAGGTGTCTGCTAAGGAAGGCAGAGGCCCCCCTTGAAGTGGCAGATATAACCCCTTTTCCCTCCAAGTTATTATATTTTGAAATCAAGAGCCTTTAGGCGAAGATGTGGGAAATAGGAATAACAGTTCTTTACTATATATATATATGTATATAACCAGTCAAACAAAACAACAACAACTATGGCAGTAACAGCAATCACAAACCCAGTCCCAGCCTTCTCGGCTGTCAGGCCCTTTCCCCTCGGGTGCAGTTCCGCTCGCAGCCGGCAGGGGCGCTGGCGGCTCCCGGTGAGCAGGGCAGGTGCAATGGTTCCCCCGCGGCTGCAGGGGGAGCTCCGGGGCGAGCTCGGGACACACGCGGCACTGGTGCCCTGGGATCCGGGGAAGGGATGGAACAAAGGCTTCACAAACCGCTGGGCAGCTGATCCCGGGCTCTCAGGAACAGCAGGCTGAAACGGCAGGCTAGAACGGCAGGCTAGAACGGCAGGCCGGAACGGCAGGGACGGACGCAAATCCCGGGTGGCAGGCGAGATGTATCCAGATGGGAGAACCCCACGGAGGCCCAGGCAGGCAGGGCGAGCAGGGCTACAGCGTAGCGAAAGCTCGAAGCAGCAGCGGGGCAGGGCAGCCACAGCCCGGTCTCCAGCAGGGCAGGGAAAGCGGCTTTTGGGGTCCCGGCGTTTTTTCCAGCAGGAAGAAAGAACGGCCAAAAAGAAAGAAGCAGCAGCTCCTTTCTCTGCAGCTTCTCTCTCCGGACGCTCAGAGCGAACTGACCCCACACCCAGGTGTAGACAAAGGAGTAGCCAGGCCCGCCCCACTCCCCTTTTTGTCTTTCTTAAGTACCGCTATTTGTCCCCTAGCAACATGCATATGGGAGAAAATTCCTTTAACAGGAAAAAAAACTAAGACTAAACTAAAACCCCAACAGCTTGCTCTCGGTGGGAGACTAGGTTAACCAATTTCGAGAGCAACTCATATAAAGCCGTGTTGGAGACCTCTTGTAAGATGGCATGTTCGGCACTGGAGACTCCTCCTGCAACATATGCAGAGTCGGTTACTAAATTGAGAGGTTCGGGAAACCTTTCAAAAGCCCTGATGACTGCGTCTAACTCAGCGACTTGAGGTGATCCTTCCACCTCTTTAATATCAGCCTCCCACCGCTGAGTTTGGGGGTTTTTCCAAGTCATGACTGACTTGTGAGACGCCCCAGACGCGTCAGTAAAAACGGTCAAGGCCTTTAAAGGTTCCTTGCTCCGAACACTCTTTGTGCTTAATTCGAATTGAACTTCCGAATTGAAAATTTTGTGGGCCGGCCTATGTAGAGAAATTTGGCCTGTGTAACCTTCCAGAGCAAATTGCAAGGCTTCACAATCCTGAAGCAGGCTCTCCAACATTGCTTTGGTGATTTGGCCTGTTCGCATCCTAATTGGTACGTGGATGCAGTCAAAGTCACGTCCCGATAGTTCCCTGATCCAGACTCTAGTTTTCCGGATCAGTTCAGCCATCAGCTCCTGTGGCCGTGTCATCCTTTTGGACCTATTATGACTGAGAAAGACCCACTCTATGATCAAGAGAGGGTCCCTCCGGTCCTGGTCCTCCTTGCTCTTCCTTTTGTCTTCCCATTGGAAGACAACCCCGTGTAGGTGCGGCAGATTACCCAGGATGATAAACCTGAATGGCAAGTCAGGCCTGTACCTGCTTGCCTGCCTGGTGGACATCAGGTGTTGCACCTTCTCCAAGGCTGTCCGTGCCTCTGGGGTAAGCGTCAGGGGAGAACTAAGCTCCTCTCCCCCTTTCAACAAATCGAAAAGGGGGGCTAAGTCTTCAGTGGACAGACCCAGCCACGGCCTTACCCAGTTTAAGGACCCACACAGTTTGTGGACATCCGCCAACGTCTTAATATCCGTTTGAATTGCCAATTTTTGCGGCACAATGGTCCGCTTTGTAATTTTAAGGCCCAGGTATTTCCAAGGTGGCATCCTTTGAATTTTTTCACTTTGGAGCTCGAACCCTGCAGCAACCAATGCTCCGATTGTCAGGTCAAGCACACTCGCAAGCATGTCATCATTGGGGGCACACACGAGGACATCATCCATATAATGAAGGATGATGGCCTCCTTTGCGGCTGCGCGAACTGGGGCAAGCAAGGAAGAGACATACCATTGGCAGATGGTCGGGCTGTTCTTCATGCCCTGTGGCAACACCTTCCAATGATATCTCTTTCTTGGGGCTCCTCGGTTGATGACCGGAACCGAGAAGGCGAAACGTGGGGCATCGTCAGGGTGCAGAGAAATTTGGAAAAAACAATCTTTAATATCGATTACTGCCAGGTTCCAATTTTGGTGAAGCATCGTTGGGGATGGCATTCCCAGTTGGAGAGAGCCCATGTCCTCTATCACATCGTTAATTTGGCAAAGGTCCTGGAGGAGCCGCCATTTGTCTTTGTTTGGTTTTTTGATTACAAAGACAGGGGAATTCCAGGGGCTGTTGATTTCCTCGATATTCCCCTTCTTAAGCTGCTCTTCCGCGAGCTTCTCGAGCGCCTCTAATTTCTCATTATAGAGCGGCCACTGCTCTACCCAAACCGGCCGGTCCGTTTTCCAATTCAGTTTTTGGGTAGGGCGCTCTTCAGTGGCCGCCACGCAAAAATTTATCGGGGGGTCAGGTATGTCAATTGTGACTCCCCACTGTTGCATGAGATCTCTCCCCAAGAGGGGTTCCTCGTAATCCAATACGAACGGACGTATATTGGCCAATTGTCCGCTCGGCCCCTTAATTTGCACGACGCTTTTGGACTGTTTCGCTAATTGGATGCCCCCCCAACACCCTGCACGTGTCCGGTCACGTTTTGCAATTCCCAATGTGCTGGCCATTCCCGTGTGGGAATGATCGTCACATCTGCCCCTGTGTCCAGAAGCCCCTTGAGATGTAGGACTTCTTCTCCCCTGTTGATCTTACAGTCTACCCGCGGTTTCCCTGTTCCTATTACATGTGTGGCACACACCATCGGGTGTGGCCCTTCTGCAGGGATAGCCTGGGCGACCATCTGCCCTCTGGGCAGAAACAGAGGTGGACGGACACAGCGCAGCCAGAGAACGGGTCCTTCAGGACTGGATGTCATGAGTCCCGGAGCGACTTCGATCTCTGGTGGTGTGCATTTAACATCTCCAACAATGACATACCTGCTAGGGCTTGGGTCCCACGTCCCCAGCTCACCACCGACACTTACTGGTGCGGCGTGCCACTTGTTGGTTTTCAGGAAGAGCGGTGTCGACAGCTGCAACCTGAAAGAACCATCAGCAGGAAAAGCGAAGTCAGGTTGAAAAATCAAATCCGGTAATTTTGCATAGTCTTTTTTGTCCCCTTTCTGTTCCCCCTCCCCCTCGCGGCCCGACCTTTTTATATCATCACGCAGGTCGGGCGCACGCTCCCCACTCAGTTTTTTTGTAACTGGCTCCCTAATCCCCCAGACCCTTGCTCCTGTTTAAATTGATGAAATTGCCGCTTGAGAGGGCAGTCTTTGGTCCAATGCCCGGGTTGGTCACAAAGGAAGCAGGTGTTTCGGGTCTGCTGTTGGGCCCGCTTCTGGCTGTTCCTCGATGGAGGTTGTCTGCTGCTTCGGCCTGTGGTCCTCTTCTGGTCCACAGCAGGATGGTGTGTTGCTGTTCCCACTGAGACCGCTCCTCGGGACCGTTGCTTGTCCGAGCTGGCAGGTTGCAGGTGTGGCGCCTTCGCAGCGCAAACCTCTAACATCGCCTGTATCGTCGGCGGAGGGTCCAGGGGGAGGCTCAGGATGGCTGCCTTGCACTGCAGGTTGGCGTTGACCATTGCCATCTCTGTGATGACCTCCTCTCTGGCCGCCGGCTGCTTAACCTGCAACTCTACGGCTCCGGTTAATCACTCCACAAACCTTAGGAACGATTCAGTGTGTTGCTGACGGACCTGCGAGTAACTTTCCATGGGCGCGTCCGACCTCAGGCCAAGGAATGCCTTTCCGGCCGCTTCCTTGACCTGTTGCAGCACCTCTAAAGGCAGACCTTGGGCCTGCTTCGGCGCCAATGCCCATTCCCCCTCGCCACTCAGATGGTCCATCGTTATTTCCTGATTGTCAGCATCAACGGCCGTATCCGAACTTTGCAGAAGCACCAGAAGGAGTCGACGGAGCTCCTTTTCCCATGCTGATTTCCAGAGCAGAAACTGTGCCGAGGAAAGCAAGCACGAGAAAAGCTGACGCAAATCAAAAGGCGTCATTACTGCTCCGGAGAGATTTGCCTTTAAAAGGCCACGAAAATATTCGCTTTCTCTCCCGAACTCTTTCTGTGCCTTGCAGAGTTCTTTGATCGTTTGGTGGGAGAGGGGTTCCCAGTTGGTGTGGGTCATTCCCCCTCTCCTGGACCTTTGATAAAAAACCGGAGCGGCCGAAGGAATGGAGTCCAGTTCCGGGTTCCGGTCCTCAGGCCCCTCCCCTTCCGGCCACTCACCGTGGGAACCGGAAGGCCAAGTGTGGGAACCGGAAGCAGGAAGCGGGTGGTAGCCAGACACGGACCTACAACAACTTCTAGGGGCGGAGCACGGGGGCATGCACTGATGACAAGTGGGAGGGGCAACAGGGGTGGACCCAGCTTGGGTGTGGGAGGAGTTAGGGTACTGGGAGGGGTCATGACGAAAGGGGTTGGGACTTGAGAGAAAGGGGTTTTGGGATGAAGAAACGGGGGGAGGACAAGACGGAGTTTCTGCCATGTGGCACCCGCCATCTTGTCCTCGTCGGGCAGGGAATCCATTTTCTAAGTTCTCAATATAACTAAGGCGAACCCGGGGTCTAAGAACTGGGGAAGTCGGGGAATGGGATAAGCCCCGGGCAGTCTGGCCAGGACTGTCTGGGCGGGGGGGCCGAGAATCCCGAGGGAAGCCAGGGAGTCGGTAGCAACCCTGCGCAGCATCGCAGTTTGCTTCCTTCAGGACGCCCGGTTTAGGGGACACGGGTTTAGGAGAAGGCTTAGGGGTAACTGGGGAACCGGGGGCAGGCTGTCCTTCCCTCTCCCTTTTTTGATTTAAAGCAGACAGAATTTGTAGGTATAACAAAGAAAACTTATCTAAATCCTTTTCTTTTGTCAATTCAGACTGAGCTATTCTTGCTCCCACGGCGTTCCAAAAGGGATCGCTTAAAACCGAACTGTGGGAGCACTGAGGGAAGTGCGGGAACAGCCACCGCACAAACCGTTTTAAACACCCTTTAGAAAAACGTTTCACCCCCCCCCCCCCAGGAGTCCCGCAACTTGGAAAAAGACCCCCTTTTGTGCTGTGGACAATTTTGCGCCCATAATCCACAGCACGACGTCTGGAGCTTTAAAAATAAACCAACCCTCGGACACCGATTCCCTGAAACAAACCGGAGGCAAGCAACACACTCGCCCCGGGGCTGACCCTGGGCTCCTACGAGCCGCGGACCGTGCGAAGCCGTTCACCACACGCTGCGCGCGGCCGGGCGGACACCACCGGGTCTCGCCGCTCCCGCCACGCCTCGCTCCTCCGCCGACGCTGCGGCTCTTGTGGCTCGGCCCGCACGCGGGAACTGCCTTGAAAGGCTTTACGGCAAGTTCCCCCCCCCCCGGGGAAATACTTACCTGCTGGTGTCCAGGCGAGCTCCAGGCGTCCCGATTTCCACCGAGGACGACTCTGCTGGCGCTGGCGGAGCTACCGTCCTCCTCCCCAGGAGCGCAGCTCACTAAAACGGAGCCTGCTACAACTGGGATAGCTTGACGTCCCAAGGACGCACTTGGAAGTCCAATCAGTCCCTTCCGTGGGGTCCGGTGGAAGCGGGGGCCCCGCGATGGGCGCCAAGCTGCCTCTGCGTCCTTTTTGGAGCAGTTCCCACTTTGCCCAGTCAGCTCTGGACGCAGCAGGCTGCAGGGACCAGCCTCCGGAATCCGGGAGACCAGAGGTCTGGCTTGTGGGTCCTTCCACGGGACCGCGGCAATAGAGGCAGGTGGTGGAAGAAGGAGGCAGGCTCAATTGTGGATGAAATCCGGAAGGTTTATTGTGTCTCCGAACAGGGGACCTCGCCTCCCGGGGGTGTCCAGCAATGAGCAACCCTGAGCGCGCCTGCCAGGGGTTTTATGGGGGGGTGGTGACAGGGGAGGGATGACAACGGCATCGAATCAGGGAAGGAGAAGGACGGGTCTGCGGGATGAGGGACACACAAGGGAACCTATCTTGGGAAAGGAAGGGAGGGATCCTCCCCCCAAGACCAATCACTCGACGCCCCTGCCAGAACTTTCTAGAAGCTTGGGAGGGGTGCCGGAGCGATTGGCAGGGGTCTGGGAGGAGACAAATAGAGAAAGCAGGGTTATGAACACGAAACCAGGAGGGTATAAACTAGGATGGTACAATAACACGAAACCCAAAGGGGAGACCCGGACTGAACCAAACAAGACACACTCCCACAGTTTTTTTTAGCAATGATCTCTAAAGGATCAAAAGCTATAGCTAGTAAAAGTGTACCCAGCCAAACAGAACCGTCCAAGAAGGATGCGTCTGTCCAGACCCCTTCCTGTGAGGAGTGTTTGAGCTTGTCAGTGGTACCAGGGGACGTTGTAAAAGACGCCTGCCGGCAGTGGGAACAGGTGAATGATCTCCTTTCTCTGGTGGCCGAGCTTAAGGAGGAAGTAGAAAGACTAAGGAGCATTAGAGAAAGTGAAAGGGAAATAGACTGGTGGAGTTTCACCCTTCCATCCTTGAGAGAAGCCCACCAGGAGTCAGAGGACTCCCACGGCTCCTACCGCCAGGCAATAGGAGGACATCTGGTGGATGAAGGGGAGTGGAAATGGGTTCCTACTCAGGGGAGTAATAAAAATTCCTCCCGACCCACATCACCTACCCAGGTGCCACTTCAGAATAGGTATGAGGCCCTGGATCCAGAGGGTCAGCCAGATGACATAGAAGAAAATAATCTGCCCAGTGAGCCTCCCAATTATACTTCGTCTGTCTGACGGATCACTACCTCTAGCATTAAAAAGAAAAGAAGGGTAGTCGTGGTAGGTGATTCCCTTCTGAGGGGAATAGAGGGCCCTGTATGTCGACTGGACCCATCCCACAGGGAGGTCTGCTGCCTCCCTGGGGCCCAGGTACAGGCTGTCACCAGGAGACTCCCTGGGCTGATTCTGCCCTCTGATTATTACCCATTGTTGATACTCCAGGCTGGCAATGATGGAATTGAAAAGAAGAGCACCAGGGCAATTAAAAGAGACTTCAGGGCTCTGGGTCAAGTGGTTGATAAGGCAGGAGAACAGATAGTGTTTTGCTCAGTCCCTTCAGTGGCAGAGACAAATGATGAAAGCAACAGGAGAGCCCACATTATCAACAAGTGGCTTAAAGGCTGGTGTCATGGGCAGAATTTTGGGTTCTGTGATCATGGGGCAATTTTCATTGCACCTGGCCTGCTGGAGCCACATGGGCTCCATCTGTCTAACCAGGGCAAAAGGATTCTAGCCCATGAATTGGCAGAACTTATTGAGAGGACTTTAAACTAGGATGGAAGGGGGAAGGGGATGCAACTAGGGTCTCCAGAAACAAGCCCAAGGGTGGTAAGCCAGAGTCAGGGGTGAAATCAGCAGCCCAGTTGAAATGCATGTACACTAATGCACGCAGCATGGGGAACAAACAAGAGGAGCTGGAGGCCATGGTACAGCAGCAAAGCTATGAGGTAGTTGCCATCACGGAAACGTGGTGGGATGACTCACATAACTGGAGTGCTGCAGTGGATGACTACAAGCTCTTCAGAAGAGACAGGAGAAGGAGAAGAGATGAAGGGGTGGCTCTTTATATTAGGGAGGCTCTTGACACCATGGAAATTGAGATTAATGACAATAAAGCTTGCCTATGGGTAGGAATTAAGGGGAAGGCCAACAAGGCTGACATCCTGGTGGGAGTCTGTTATCGACCACCCAACCAGGAAGAAGAGGTGGATAACTTATTCTACAAGCAGCTGGAGGATGTTTCAAGATCACCAGCCCTTGTTCTTGTAGGTGACTTTAATCTACCAGACATCTGCTGGGAACTTAACACAGCAGAGAAGAGGCAGTCCAGGAGGTTCTTAGAATGTGTGGAGGACAACATTTTGTCACAGCTGCTGAGTGAGCCTACTAGGGGAGGGACTACACTAGACCTGCTGTTTGCAGGAAGAGATGGGCTGGTGGGAGATGTGGTGGTGTTGGGGTTTTAGGAGCTCTCCTGGTTTTTTTGTTTTTTTTCTGTTAAAGGAATTTCCCCCATACATGTTGCTAGGGGAGCAAATGGCTGGATACTTAAGAAAAACAAAAGAGCTGGCTACCCTTTTTGTTTCACCTGGGTGTGTGGGCAGTTCGGTCTCACAGAGAGGGAGGCTGCTTTCTTCGGCTGCTTTTCCTTCTGCTGGAGAAGCCCCAGGATCCCAAAGCCCGCCTTCCCTACCCCGCTGGGAGCTGGGCTGTGGCCGCCCTGCCCTGGCTGTTGCTTCGAGCCTTCGCTACGTTGTAGCCCTGCTCGTCCTGCCTGCCCAGACCTCCAGGGGGTTCCCCATTTGGAAACATCGCATCTGCCACCCGGGATTTGTGCTCGTCCCTGCCGTTCCAGCCTGCCGTTCCAGCCTGCTGTTCCCGAGGGTCCATCTGGACACCGGGATCGGCTGCCCAGGGGTTTGTGAAGCTTCTTTGTTCCATCCCTTCCCGGGATCCCAGGCCACCAGTGCCGCGTGCTCCCCGAGCTCTCTCCGGAACGCCCCCTGCAGCCGCGGGGGAACCATCGCACCTGCCCTGCTCACCAGGAGCCGCCAGTGCCCCTGCCGGCTGCGAGCGGAACTGCACCCGAGGGGAAAGGGCCTAACAGCCGAGAAGGCTGGGACTGGGTTTGTGATTGCTTGCTGTTTCTGCCATAGTTATTGTTGTTTGTTTGACTGGTCATACACATATAGATATATAATAGTAAAGAACTGTTATTCCTATTTCCCACATCTTTGCCTAAAAGCCCCTTGATTTCAAAATTATAATAACTTGGAGGGAAGGGGGGTTGCATCTGCCATTCCAAGGGAGGCTTCTGCCTTCCTTAGCAGACGTCTGTCTTTCAAATCAAGACAGGTGGTTGGAGGCCATCTGGGGCATAGTGATCATGAAATTATAGAGTTTTCAATATTTGGTGAAATAAGGAGGGGCATCAATAAAACTTACTGGACTTTGGAGGGCAGACTTTGGCCCATCCAAGAGACTTATTCGGAGAGTACCTTGGGAAGCAGCCCTTAAAAACAAAGGGCTTCAGGACAGGTGGGCGTGCTTCAAAACAGAAATTTTGAGGGCACAGTAACAGGCTGTCCCTGTGTGCCAAAAGATGAGTCAACAAGGTAAATGTCCAGCCTGGATGAGCAAGGAGCTTTTGAAGGAGCTAAAGAAAGAAAAGAGGGTGTATCACCTTTGGAAGGAGGGTCAGGTATCTCAGGAAATGTTTAAGGGGGTTGGTAGGGCATGTAGAAAAAAAATTAGAGGCAAAAGCCCAGTTCGAACTCAATCTGGCCACTTCTGTGAAGGACAATTAAAAAATATTTTTATAAATACAATAATGGCAAAAGGAAGGGTAAGGACAGCCTCCATTCTCTATTAGATGCTGGAGGGAATTTAGTAACTGTCTTGGTTTGAGACAAATTTATGAGGAAAACGTCCGAAATGAACATCCCTCTGTTAGAAGGCAGATTTCAGTAGCCCCTCCCCCACCAGGTTCAGAAAGAAATTCCTCGGAGGAAAGTGAAAAAGAACTATTTATTTAACAAGCAAAGTGCATGCAGGCATGGAAAAAAAGAGAATGAATAATGTTAAATAATAAAACCTCTCACTGTGGAGAAGACCTGGGAAGATTTTTAAAGTCCTTTGTGGGTGTGGCTCTCTCCTCTCCTCTCCGGAGCTGGGGTGTGGCTTGGGCCCCTCCTGGCTGCGGTGTGGGGCCTCCCAGTGATGTTCTGTTGTTGCTGAACATTCCAGAAGAGAAGCCAAAGTCCCTGGAAACTCCTTGTTTTAGCTAATGAACAAGAAGAAGATAGCTAAAAAGCAAAGGAATGTATTTCTCTTCCCGGCTGCAGAAGCCAAGAGCTGAGAAGCGAGCGAGCAAGTTATCTGTGTTTTTGAACACAGTGCCGAAGGAATTACACCACCTTCCCCCCCTCCTCTCTCTCGGGTCTGCCTTAAAGACACAGAAAGGCACAGGATTCATGTTTGCATATGGAGCAGGCGATAGGGAATACATCATCATAAAGTCGCCCCAAGACATTCCACCCCTTATCCCATATCGTTGGCTTAATGCCCAAACTAATATATTCTAACTCTAAACACACACATCAATACATACATATATATATACACAGCTATGTACAAACAGTGACAATCAGCAAGCAGTGGTATACAGGCATTTCACATTACAGGTAGTTTTCACCCAACAATCAGATCTCCCTGTGGTACACAACGTGTTGTTCCATCTTTCTGCATTACCCACCATGTGCAACCAGGTCCCTGAGCAAAGACAACCCCACGGATGGGTTTGTCTGTACTCGAGGCAGAATTCATCCACACAGTCTTTCCTAACAGACCTCTGACATGCACTACTGGGACCTTATCTCCATCTACGGTATGCAGGGATTCAGACTGGGATGGACCAGCTCTATTGGTGGAACCTCAGGTGTTAACTAACCAGGTGGCCTTTGCTAGATGCTGTTCCCAATTTTTGTAAGTTCCCCCACCCTGTGCCTTCAAGGTGGTTTTCAACAATCCATTGCACCGTTCCACTTTGCCTGCAGCTGGTGCATGGTAAGGGATATGGTACACCCACTCAATGCCATGTTCTCTAGCCCAGGTGTTAATAAGGCTATTCTTAAAATGAGTCCCATTGTCAGACTCAATTCCCTCAGGGGTGCCATGCCTCCAAAGGACTTGCCTTTCAAGGCTCAGGATGGTATTTCAGGCTGTAGCATGTGGCACAGGGTAGGTCTCCAACCATCCAGTGGTGGCTTCTATCATCGTGAGCACATAGCGCTTGCCTTGGCGTGTTTGAGGCAGTGTGATGTAATCAATCTGCCAGGCCTCCCCATACTTGTATTTGGACCACTGCTCACCATACCATAGGGGCTTCACCTGCTTGGCCTGCTTGATCACAGAGCATGTCTCACAATCATGGATAACCTGGGAGATACTGTCCATGGTCAGATCCACCCCTCGATCTCATGCCCACCTATAGGTAGCATCTCTGCCTTGATGACCTGAGGCATCATGGGCCCACCAAGCTAGGAACAACTCTCCTTTATGTTGCCAATCCAAGTCTATCAGTGACATTTCTATCTTTGCAGCCTGATCTACCTGCTTGTTGTTTTTGTGTTCCTCATTAGCCCTACTCTTGGGGACATAGGCATCTTACATGGCGGACTTTCACAACCAGCTTTCTTACTCGGGTAGCCATGTCTTTCCACTCTTCAGCAGCCCAGATGGGTTTTCCCCTACGCTGCCAATTAGCTTTTTCCCACTTTTCCAGCCATCCCCACAGAGCATTGGCTACCATCCATGAATCAGTGTAGAGGTAGAGCTTTGGCCACTTCTCTCTTTCAGCAATGTCCAGGGCTAGTTGAACAGCTTTGAGTTCAGCGAGTTGGCTTGATCCACCTTCTCCTTCACTAGCTTCTGCAACCCGTCGTGTGGGACTCCATACGGCTGCTTTCCACTTTTGTTTCATCCCTACGATGTGACAGGATCCGTCAGTGAAAGGAGTGTAGCGTGTCTTCTGATGGCAATTGGTTGTATGGTGGAGCTTCTTCAGCACGTGTCACTGGTTCTTGTTCCTCTTCATCAGTGAGACCAAAGTTTTCACCTTCAGGCCAATTTGTGATTATTTCCAAAAACCCAGGGCGATTCCGTTTCCTGATACAGGCTCGCTGTGTGATGAGAGCAATCCATTTGCGCCATGTAGCATTGGTAGCATGGTGGGTAGAGGGAACCTCTGCTTTGAACATCCACCCCAGCACCGGTAGTCGGGGTGCCAGGAGGAGTTGTGCTTCAGTGCTGAATACCTCTGAGACGGCTTGGATTCCTTCATAGGCTGCCAAGATTTCCTTCTCTGTTGGGGTGTAGTTGACTTCAGACCCTCTGTAGCTTCGGCTCCAAAACCCCAGTGGTCGACCGCGAGTCTCACCAGACACCTTCTGCCAAAGGCTCCAGGACAGACCATGGCTCCCGGCTGCCGAGTAGAGCATGTTCTTCACTTTGGGTCCTGTCCTGACTGGGCCAAGGGCTACGGCATGAGCGATTTCCTGCTTGATTTGGGCAAAAGCTTGTTGCTGTTCAGGGCCCCTGTGGAAATCGTTCTTCTTGTGGGTAACCAGGTAAAGAGGACTCACAATCTGGCTGTACTCAGGAATATGCATCCTCCAATAGCCTATGGCACCTAGGAAAGCTTGTGTCTCCTTCTTGTTGGTTGGTGGAGACATTGCTGTCATCTTATTGACGACCTCAGTGGGAATCTGACGCCGTCCATCTTGCCATTTCACTCCCAGGAACTGGATCTCATGAGCAGGTCCTTTGACTTTGCTCTTCTTGATGGCAAAGCTGGCTTCCAGGAGAATTTGGATCATTTTCTCTCCTTTCTCAAACACTTCTGTTGCGGTGTTCCCCCACACAATGATGTCATCCATGTGCTGCAGATGTTCTGGAGCCTCACCCTTTTCTAGTGCAGTCTGGATCAGCCCATGGCAGATGGTGGGACTGTGCTTCCACCCCTGGGGCAGTCGGTTCCAGGTGTACTGCACACCCCTCCAGGTGAAGGCAAACTGCGGCCTGCACTCTGCTGCCAGAGGAATGGAGAAAAATGCATTGGCAATGTCAATAGTGGCATACCACTTGGCTGCTTTGGACTCCAGCTCATACTGGAGCTCCAGCATGTCCGGCACAGCAGCGCTCAATGGTGCAGTCACTTCATTCAAGGCACGATAGTCCACAGTCAATCTCCATTCTTTTTCCAATTTGCACCCAGGCCAGATGGAACTATTGAAGCATGAGAGGGTTTTGCTGATCACCCCTTGGCTCTCCAGCTCACGGATCATCTTGTGGATGGGAATCACAGCATCTCGAGTTGTCCGGTACTGTCGGGATGCACTGTTGAGGTAGCAATTGGTACTCTTTGTTCTTCCACCTTCAGACGGCCGACTGCAGATGGGTTCTCTGATAGTCCAGGCAAGGTGTTCAATTGCTTAATGCCCTCTGTCTCCACAGCAGCTATTCCAAAAGCCCACTTGAGTCCCTTGGGTCTCTAGAATACCCGCTTCGGAGTAAGTCTATGCCTAAAACGCACGGGGCCTCTGGGCCAGTCACAATGAGATGTTTCTTCCACTCATTTCCAGTCAGACTCACCTCAGCTTCCACCAGGGTCAAATTTTGTGATCTGCCTGTTACACCAGAAATAGAAACAGTTTCTAGCCCCACATGTTGCGATGGGATTATTGTACACTGCGCACCAGTGTCAACCAAGGCATCATACTTTTGTGGTTCTGATGTACCAGGCCAACAAATCCACAAAGTCCAAAAGACACAGTTCTCCCTTGTAGAGGGATTCCTCGAGGAACAGGGGCATATGATACCCCAGGACAGTCTGGGCAGTCTGGGCACCCCAGGGTTACTGCAGAAGAACCCCTGAAGGGGCCTCAGCCTGCAGACAGGCTTGCAAGACACCTGATAGCAGGCAGCCTTGAACAGCATTGGGAAAAGCTACACGCTGCTCGACTCCTCTGCTGCTTAGAGGCTGTCCCGTGGGAATAGGGTGTGAATCTTTGCAAAGTAGATATAAGTGAGTGTAAGTAAACAATAAAGGAAGCATGATGCTCAAATCGTATCGGTGTTCGTATCGTGACTTTGGCTGGCTCCCCTGCGCTCGGAACCCCCCCCTCCCCCGCTAAACCGCAGGGACCCGAGTGAGTTTTGAGACATGCAGGTTCACTTAAATGCAGTAAGACTCCGAATCATTGTATTATCGGTGGTGGAGCCTGGGGCGCTGGATGCAGGAAGGGTCTCAAAGCCGAGTGACGCCAGAGACCGGAGCTCGCACGGCCAAGCGAGCCCCCGCAGGTGAGAAGCTACGGAGTATGAGGCTGGAACTCGCCTCCTAGCTCGTATGCTCTCTAACAGAGGTGAGACTGTAAAGGACCGAGATCTTAATGCCTTCGTTACGTGGGCCTGGGAACATGGATTTTTGAAATACACTTCACTTTTGTTTTCGACTGAAGCGTGGTGGGAAGTTGGGAACGAACTGTGGCTGTCCATGATTGAGGGTGGAAAAGAAGGGAAAGAAACTAAGGCTCTCGGATTAACTTGGAGAGCCATGACTAACACTCTCGCAGAAATGAAAGCAGAGAGGACAGTGGCTGCGGCCGCCATGGAGGCTTTAGGGAGTGGCGGCTCCGGGAGTGGCGGCTCCAGGAAGGGAACAGACGGGGGCCTTACGAAGCCACGGCCGGAGACCAGGGCAGAGTTCAGGGTTGCGCGATTCTTCCGGCTGACCGCAGGCAGACCGATTAAGGGAACAGCAGCATCCGTGCTTTCCCTGCGGGAGTTGCTGGACTCGGCAGGGAAGGAAGTTATCCCTCCGATGTCTGAGGGAGAAATGGCTGCAAAGGAGGAAGTGCAAGCTTCCGACTCAGGGGGTGGGGTGCAGGCTAGCAGAGGAGAAACGAGCAGTCCTAGCTCCCGGCCGAAAGCGATGGCGCGCCCCCCCCCCCCCCCCCCCCCCCAACAGCGGATCAACGTCCGACGGCGAAGCAGCCTCTGTGGTTTCGTCGCCTGCTGAGACAGAGCCGGCGAGGGTTGCCAGGGGTCAGCCCCAAGAGCAGGAGAATCACAGAGAGATGATGCATGAAGTAATCAAGAAACTTGCTGAATTGTCTACGCGTCAGGACGCGCTGGAGTCCAAGGCTTGTGAAATTACACCATCAGCACCGTGGCGTCCCGTGGACCCACCGGTCAAGATAGCCACCAGAACTCCTGCGTTCCCGTCGGGAGAACCCGGCACAGTGCCTACGGCCCTTCCCTTCCTGCGAGGGGAGGTGCAGCCATCGCCTCCATCAGCCCTGACGGTGAGGGCTGACCCAGTGCCAGATGTCCTGTATCCTGATGATTGCATCAACATCGCACAATTGTTATTAACCCCTGTAGAGGGATTCCTTGTGGAACAGGGGCATATGATACCCCAGGAGAGCTTGGGCATCCCAGGGCTGTTGCAGAAGTACCCCTGACGGGGCCCCAGGCTGAAGATAGGCTTGCAAGGCACCTGCTAGCTGGCAGCCTTGAACAGCCTTGGGAAAAGGTATACACTGGCCAGCTCCCCCGCTGCTTAGAGGCTTTCTCATGGGAAAGGGGTGTGAACTTTGAAAAAAGTATAACTTGGTGTAAGTGAACAATAAGGAGGAGCACGATGTTCAAATCGTATCGGTGCTCGTATCGTGACTCTGGCTGGATTCCCCTGCACCCGGGACCCCCCCCCCGCGAAACGTGGCGCCCGAACGGCAGGGACCCGAGTGAGTTTTGCTACATGCAGGTTCGCTTAAACGTGGTAAGACTCCGAACTTCATCGTATCAGTGCGGCAGAGCCAGGGGAACCAGAGTGGGTGGCCCCAAAGCCGAGTAAAGCCAGGGGTCCGGTCTCCAAGCAGAATAGCAGGCCGGAGGATAAGCCCCAAAGCCGAGTAAAGCCGGAGGCTAAACCTCAAAGCCGAGTGGCTGGAGACCGTATTTTCGCGTGGCCGAGTGAGTGCCCGCAGCACAGAAGCTATGGACTACGAGGCAGGGACTCGACTCCTAGCTAGCATCCTCTCTAAGAGAGGTGAGATTGTGAAAGATCAAGATCTGCATGCCCTCATTATGTGGGCCCGGGAACATGGGTGTGTGGAATACACTTCGCGTTTGTTCTCAGTCGAAGCGTGGGGGGAAGTTGGGAACGAATTGTGGCTGTCCACGATTGAGGGGGGAAAGGAAGCTAAAGAAGCTAAAGCTCTCGGCTTAACCTGGAGGGCAGTAACTGGCACTCTCGCAGAGATGAAAACAGAGAGGGCAGTGGCAGCGGCCGCCATAGAGGCTTTAGAGAGTAGCAGCTCCGGGTGTAGCGGCTCCGGGAAAGGAACAGATGGGGGTCTTACGGAGCGGTGGCCAGAGACCAGGGCGGAGTCCAGGGTAGCACGGTTCTTTGGGCTGGCCACGAAAAGACCGATTAAAGGCACAGCAGCACCCGTCCGCTCACTGCGGGAGTTGATGGACTCAGCAGGGAAGGATGTTATCCTTCCGATGTCTGAGAGAGAAATGCCTGCGAAAGCAGAAGCAGAGCCGCCCGACTCAGAGGGCGGAGCACAGGCTGGCCAAGGAGAAACTGGTGGTCCGGGTGCCCGGCCAAAAGCAGCAGAGCAAACGAGCGGTCCTAAAGCCCGGCCGAAAGCGGCAGAGTGCAACGTCCGGCAGCGAAGCAGCTTCTGAAGTTTCGTCGCCTGCAGAGCCAGAGCCAGCCAGGGCTGCCGGGGCTCAGCCCCAAGAGGGAGAGAAGCACCAAGAAATGATGCAAGAAATAATCAAAAAGCTTGCTGACTTATCTACACGGCAAGACGCGCTAGAGTCCAAAGCTTGTGATGTTACGCCATCAGCACTGTGGCGTCCCGTGGCCCCACCGGTCAAGTTAGCACTCAAAGCTCCTACGTTCCCGTCGGGAGAATCAAGCACAGTGCCTACAGCCCCTCCCATCCCGCGAGGGGAGGTGCAGCCGTCGTTTCCATCAGCCCCGATGGAGAGGACTGATCCATTGCGAAGGAGATGGAATGGAGTTATCCGTGATGCAATCATTGAGGGTGATTGGCAAGCAGTGAATGCCCTCGCTTGCCCTGTACAGATACAAGGGGACACTGCAAAGTGGGAACCCCATGACTCGAAGATCTTGCAGCAAGCCAAGCAAACAGTCACCACGCATGGCTTGCGGTCTGAAGCTACACGAAGCATTCTGCAGTTTATCTTTACAGCAGATGTCCTGTGTCCGAATGATTGCATCAGCATCGCACAGTTGTTATTAACCCCTTCACAGTTCCTGCTCTGGGAGCGAACGTGGAAGAATCTAGCACAAGAAGAAGCTAGCAAACACCAAGATGACACACAAGACCCACTGTATGCACTCCAAGCTGACATGCTAACTGGGAGCGGAGCTTATGGGGCGACGGTGACACAGCTGACCATGCCCGTAGTCATTCATCAGTTGTCACAGACTCTTGCTCACAAAGCCTTGTTGTCAGTACCTGAAGTCTCCCCCATATGCAGCAGTCCGACAGGGGCTGTCAGAGCCATATGGTGAGTTCATCGACCGTTTGTCAGCAGCCTTAAAGGATGCAACTGAGCTCTCTGAAGAGCTCCAAGAGCAAGAGCACTTGCCTTTGAAAATGCTAATAGGCAAACTAAGACAATTCTTGTCACACTGCCCCAAAGAGCAGGTGTAGACGAGAGGCTCGTGCGTGCTACCCGTGCAGAACAGTCATCTCAAACAGCTGCTTTTACTGCAACACTGCAGAATGTGCTGCAAAAACAGGGGCAAGTCATTGCTGCAGCACTGCCCAGAGGGGTGCCCAGCAAGTGGTGCCATGCTACGCATACAGGACCCCGAAGCGAGAAGGCGCAGTCAGCATCAGCTCCTGAGGAAAGTGATGCCACTACTTCAACAGCTGGAACTCTGGGACCTCCGTCCCGAGAAGCCTTGGGAGTGGCTGCAGACGTGGATGAGTGAGGGGGCTGAGAACTTGCCAGATCCACCACTCTCCGTATCAGGAGAAATAGCGAGACCCTGTGGCGAATGTAACAGCTGCCCTGGGTGGTTGCTAGTGACTTGTGGTGGGTGTCGGGGAACCCTCTCCAAAGGCAAAACTAAGAAGGAGAGTTGCGTAAATTCTTGAGTATTACACCAGACCCAGAGGTAAAGTGAGAAATTGTTTTTTCACTGTCTTGAGACAGGAGCATTAGCGGACATTTTCAATCAGCTGTCCGACCATTTAGATCGAGTGAAGGCAGTTAATTTGGCTAGCATCTATGTTTTTACCTGGTGCTTCAGCAGCCAGGGCTCAGGCTATTTTGCATAAACTCGCTTGCTGGGCGTGGGATGAGCTAAACGTAACTTCGCAGATGCTTGACGAGCTGAGCGCAGATGTTACTAGTGTTAGACATGCAGTATTACAAAATCGGGCAGCCATTGATTTTCTGCTATTAGCTCACAGCCACGGCTGTGAAGAGTTCCAGGGTATGTGCTGTATGAATCTTTCTGACCACTCTGTCTCAATTCACAAGCACCTCTCTGACCTCCAGAGGGGCCTGCACAACCTTCGGGAGACAGACGACCCTATTGGAGACTGGCTTAAGGGTCTGGGTATCACCGGATGGCTGCGTACCTTGGTAGTAGAAGGCTGCCGATTGCTATTTGTAGTTATATTAGGCTTAATAATACTTGGGTGCATTTTTTTTTTTGCCTTAAAGCAGGGATGCAAAAAATCATCGACCAGACCTGGGTTGCCCAAAAAGAAAACGGGGGATATGTAGAGGGATTCCTTGTGGAACAGGGGCATATGATACCCCAGGAGAGCTTGGGCATCCCAGGGCTGTTGCAGAAGTACCCCTGACGGGGCCCCAGGCTGAAGATAGGCTTGCAAGGCACCTGCTAGCTGGCAGCCTTGAACAGCCTTGGGAAAAGGTATACACTGGTCAGATCCCCTGCTGCTTAGAGGCTTTCTCATGGGAAAGGGGCGTGAACTTTGCAAAGTATATCTTGGTGTAAGTAAACAATAAGGAGGAGCACAATGTTCAAATCGTATCGGTGCTCGTATCGTGACTCTGGCTGGATTCCCCTGCACCCGGGACCCCCCCCATGAAAAACCCCTTCACAGTTCCTGCTCTGGGAGTGAACGTGGAAGTAGCTAGCACAAGAAGAAGCTAGCAAACCCCAAGGTGACACACAAGACCCACTGTATGCACTCCAAGCTGACATACTAACTGGGAGCGGGGCTTACGAGGCGACGGTGACGCAGCTGACCATGCCCGTAGTCATTCATCAGTTGTCACAGACTCTTGCTCACAAAGCCTTGTTGTCAGTACCTGAAAAGAAGGAGTCACTCCCGTATGCAGCAGTCTAACAGGGGCTGTCAGAGCCATATGGTCAGTTCATCGACTGTCTGTCAGCAGCCTTGAAGGACGCAAGTGAGCTCTCTGAAGAGCTCCAAGAGCAAATGTTCTGAACACTTGCCTTTGAAAATGCTAATAGGCAAACTAAGACAATTCTTGCCACACTGCCCCAGGGAGCCAGAGTAGACGAGATGCTCGTGCGTGCTACCTGTGCGAAACAGTCATCTCAAACAGCTGCTTTTACCTCAATGCTGCAGAATGTCCTGCAACAACAAGGACAAGTCATTGCTGCAGCACTGCCCAGAGGGGTGCCCAGCAAGTGGTGCCGTGCTACGCATACAGGACCCCGAAGCGAGAAGGTGCAGTCAGCATCAGCTCCTGAGGAAAGTGGCACCACTACTTCAACAGCTGGAACTCTGGGACCTCCGTCCCGAGAAGCCTTGGGAGAGGCTGCAGACGCGGCTGAGTGAAGGGGCTGAGAACTTGCCAGATCCACCACTCTCCGTATCAGGAGAAATAGCGAGACCCTGTGGCGAATGTAACAGCTGCCCTGGGTGGTTGCTAGTGACTTGTGGTGGGTGTCGGGGAACCCTCTCCAAAGGCAAAACTAAGAAGGAGAGTTGCGTAAATTCTTGAGTATTACACCAGACCCAGAGGTAGAGTGAGAAATTGTTTTTTCACTGTCTTGAGACAGGAGCATTAGCGGACATTTTCAATCAGCTGTCCGACCATTTAGATCGAGTGAAGGCAGTTAATTTGGCTAGCATCTATGTTTTTACCTGGTGCTTCAGCAGCCAGGGCTCAGGCTATTTTGCATAAACTCGCTTGCTGGGCGTGGGATGAGCTAAACGTAACTTCGCAGATGCTTGACGAGCTGAGCGCAGATGTTACTAGTGTTAGACATGCAGTATTACAAAATCGGGCAGCCATTGATTTTCTGCTATTAGCTCACAGCCACGGCTGTGAAGAGTTCCAGGGTATGTGCTGTATGAATCTTTCTGACCACTCTGTCTCAATTCACAAGCACCTCTCTGACCTCCAGAGGGGCCTGCACAACCTTCGGGAGACAGACGACCCTATTGGAGACTGGCTTAAGGGTCTGGGTATCACCGGATGGCTGCGTACCTTGGTAGTAGAAGGCTGCCGATTGCTATTTGTAGTTTTATTAGGCTTAATAGTATTTGGATGTATTTTTTCTTGCCTTAAAGCAGGGCTGCAAAAAATCGTCGACCAGACCTGGGTTGCCCAAAAAGAAAACGGGGGATGTATAGAGGGATTCCTCGTGGAACAGGGGCATATGATACCCCAGGACAGTCTGCACAGTCTGGGCACCCCAGGGTTACTGTAGAAGAACCCCTGAAGGGGCCTCAGCCTGCAGACAGGCTTGCAAGACACCTGATATCAGGCAGCCTTGAACAGCATTGGGAAAAGCTACACGCTGCTCGACTCCTCTGCTGCTTAGAAGCTGTCCCGTGGGAATAGGGTGTGAATCTTTGCAAAGTAGATATAAGTGAGTGTAAGTAAACAATAAAGGAAGCACGATGCTCAAATTGTATCGGTGTTCATATCGTGACTTCGGCCAGCTCCCCTGCGCTCGGATGCCCCCCCCCCCCCCCCCCCCCACTAAACCCCCTGACCTCTACCTGGCTAGAGGCAAGGCCCCTCTATTTCTGGTTATCCTTCTTTCCCTGGCCCTGCATCTTAGAGGTTCCTTCATGGGAATCGGACATGTCATCGTCTTTTCCATCATTTCCGGCAGTTTGGCTACAGGCAACTGGAGCTACTTCCTTTTTGGTAGAACTTCCTTTCTGAGACTTGCGCTCCTTCAATTCACGCGCTCACACCGCCAGTGCAGAAGTAGATTGTCCACCCCACTTCCTCATGTTTTCCCCACTGTCACACAGGAAATACCACAGCTCACTTTGTGGGATGTACTTTCTCTCTTGGGAACATCCGCCTTTGGTATCAGAATCTCTGATTTGTACTGCCGAGATCTGGAGAAGGCACTCTTTCATCTCCTTCTTGAGTTCCTGGAGATTCATCTCCATCTTATCTTCCATTTTCTGCATACGTATTTCCACAGCTGCAGTTCTTGCATGTGTTGGGCCATGCACAGAATCTGCATATGCTCAGAGCTTCACTGCCATATCCTTCACAGTCTCATTCACTCTGTAGTTTGGTTTCATTACTACTAAAGCAGAAGCATATTCTTGTGGCCCAAGTCGTATGAGTTTTTGCAACATGAATGGATTCACTCTGACCTGGTCTGGGCTCCTCAATCCTGGGTCATCTGTGAAGACAACCTCTACCACCCCTAGTTCTCTCAGGCATTGGATCCCTTGTTCTGTGGTCTTCCATGGGGTTTGCTGCATGTAGAGATCATCTCCGCACATATATCTTTCAATCACGCCTGTCAAAACCCGTCTCCAGAGACTGGCAGAGTCAGCCTCCCTTATCATCACTTGGTCGATCACTGGATCATGTGACAGGGATCCCAAATGCCTCACTTCAGCACTGTCCAGCACCACACCATCACCTGCAGCATCCCAAATACGGACCATCCAACTTATTATGGATTCATTGGACCGTCGGGTGTAGTCCTTTCTTAGGCTATGAAGGTCCTTTATGGACATGGACTCAGTAATGGTTTCTGTGCCTGAGTCCATTGGTGGTTTTGAGATTCCTTCCCCTGCATCATCATCATCTTTCACTAGACGATCAGTTTTGGTTGTGTGCTTTTTCCTCGTGACAGGAGCCACTGTCAGTGGCTTAGACTCTCCATCTGGTTTGGGCTTGCTGTCTGGTGTGGCTGCAGTCTGAGTGACTGGGGTGTCTGCAGGCTTTGCTGATTGATCTTCCTGCCCCTCTACCTTTACCTGCTGCAGTGTGCGATAGGCATATGCCAAAGCCCAACATATTGCAAGGAGCTTGTTTACATTAGAATTGTCATTTTATTTCTCTTTCAGATATTTCCCCACCTCAGCTGGTTTCTGAATTTGTTCAGGGGGGAAATTGCAAACCATTGGGTCAGTGAATTTCTTCAGGATTTGGCGCATGTCCTCCCATTCCCCACACCACCCAGGATTTTCTACCTCTGGGTCAGGTGTCTCATCAGTCCCCCTGGAAATCTGAGCTCTCATTCTAGACAAGCTGCAAACCCCATAGAGGAAGCATACATGATAAAATATCAGAAATACCAGGAAGGTGGTCTCTTTAACATCCAGGGGATACTGAACATTTTCAAAACATAACCTATCAAATTTAAAGGGAAGGGAGATGAAAGACTGGGAAACCCCGTCTCCTTCTCTTCTAACAATCTGGGTGCAATTACTAATAAATTCCCAAAACCGGCTACCGAAGCTAGGACTGGGGTTAGGATGGAGAAACCACATATCATACACACCTCGAACAGCTGCCTGTACCTCTGTTAACGTCTTATAAATCATTATCACTGATCACAGCAAAATAGAAATCTGAATTCGTGTCCCTGCTCTGCAAAAATTCCTTATCAAGGATGAGATCGGACCAAGCTGTTGATAGGCAAATAGGCCTAGGGACCAGAAAGGCACTAGTACCTTAAACAAGCCTGCGAACCAGAAATACATGAATATATCAAGCCAGAGAGACATTATGAACTCAACCAACATGGTGACTACTTTACCCTAGCCCAGAATAAGTGAATTCAAATCAAAATGTAATTAGTACAGGTTTTTCACTTTCCTTTGAGCCACGCAGTTGGATGCCACTAAATTTGTACCGGTTTGGCCAAATTTAGAAATATATCCTCTTAGAGAAGGCAGGTTACAAACCACCAGGTTCGGGAAAAAAAGAAACTTTTCCCTCGAAGGAAAGTAAAAGAGATAAAAACTATTTATTTAACAAACACGCAGGAAAAGGATAATAATGCTAAATAAGAAAATCTCTTGCTGTGGAGAAAAACCTGGGAAAATGTTAGAGTCCTCCTATTGGTCTCTCTCCTCCTCCTAGCTGGGACTTGGCCCAGGGCCAGGCCCTCTGTGCTCAGTGGAAAGTCCTCCCAGTGTGTTCTGATATTGAAGCAGTCCAGCAGAAAAAGGGAAAAAGTTCAACTCTCTGTCTCTCTACGGAGAAAAAAGAAGGTGAAAAATGTGGCCGAAAACTGGCTGGAAAGACACACTGCTTCCTACCCCTCCCGCTGCTGCTGTTAGAAGCCAGACGAGTCTGTATGTCTGTGTCCTCAAAACATGAAAACAAAACTGCAAAACTGCTTTGAAGAAGTTTTGTCAGTTTTTCCTCTTCCCTCTCAGGCTCGGTTTAAAGGCATAGAAAGGCACAAAATTAATTTCTGGGCATGGGGCAGTGATAGGGGATACACATCACAAAGTCACCCCAAGACAATACCTTACTCACAAGTTTTCTGGAGTGTATAAACCTTTGAAATTACTCACTAATTTTTTCCAGGTTTCTACTTTGCTCTATTAAGAAAAAATTGCAAACCAGTTTAAACTAAAAGCAGATAAAATAACAAAATCACAAAAACATAAATTTCATATCTAATTATAACACAGCTTTTTATAAAATTCATGGGATCACTGGATTTCTGGCAAAATATGATTTATCTTCTTTTCAGGTCGATTGCTGTTGTGACCATTGTTATATGCCTGGTTTCATTGAAGGAAATATGACTGTAGCAGGTTGACCCTGGCTGGGTGCCAGATGCCCACTAAGTCGCTTTATCACTCCCTTTCCCACCTTGGCAGCCCAGGCCCTGCTCGGGCCAGGCAGGGCCGGGCCACGGCCATCCTGGAGCCGATGGGCCCTGTTCCACCCACGGAGCCCCCCACAGCAGGGCTGTGGGCAGCCGGAGTGGCTCAGCTCCCCCCCCATCCGCTGCTGCCAAGGCCAAGATTCAGCTAAAGCTGTCAGGGAGAGGTCATGTGACCAACAGTGATAAGCAACATTCCAGCTGCAAGGCCTAGGTGAGATTAACCCTTTTAGTGCTATGAAGAGCTGAAAACCTGAGGGAAGAGAAAGAGGAGATGCTTAAAGCTGAAATTCTGTTGTAAAGTTTAGCGCGGGGGGGGGGGGGGTGTCCCAGTGCAGGGGAACCAGCCGAAGACACGACATGAGCACTGATACAATTTGAGCATCGTGCTTCAGTTTTATTGTTTACTTACACCAAGATATACTTTGCAAAGTTCACGCCCCTTTCCCATGAGAAAGCCTCTAAGCAGCAGGGGAGCTGACCAGTGTATACCTTTTCCCAAGGCTGTTCAAGGCTGCCGGCTAGCAGGTGCCTTGCAAGCCTGTCTTCAGCCTGAGGCCCCGTCAGGGGTACTTCTGCAACAGCCCTGGGATGCCAAGCTCTCCTGGGGTATCCTATGCCCCCGTTCCACAAGGAATTCCTCTACAGTAAAGCTATGATATATCAGAGTACCCATTGTAATTTCATGAAGATATGGGGGGTGGAGTGTTCAACTTGTAAGCAAAAGCACCTGCGCTGAGATAGGCAGATGCTGACGCAGCTGTAATTTCATGAGAAGTTTGAACAGGGAGAGATGGAAGCGATGAGGACTCTTACTCCAAATGGGAAAGGAGAAAACCTCAGTTCCTAGAGATGCTCCCAGAGATAGTCCTAACGATGAAGATGATGAAGACCCTTTGCTCCCAGGGAAGGAGAAGGGCCTCTGTTCTTAGAGATGAAATGCTCCCAGAGATGGGTGAAGAGAACTTTTGTTTCTGAACAGCTCAACCTTAAAATTGTACCCCAAAAAACTTCAAGAGTGCACCCTTGAAAGCAGTTGTGGGAAAAGCTGCAAGTGGGGGGGGGGGGGGGGGGGGGGGGGGGGAAGGGACTCTCATGCGCGCAGAGAGACTCCTCTTCCTAAATGGACTGAACAAAGTTATTTGGAAGTGGGCAGCTGTCTCGTTGTGATAATGTTTTCATAGCATGGACAAGAGAGACTTCTCTTTCTAAATGGACTGAACAAGGTTATTATGGCAGTGGTAAACAGACTGAATGTTGGGGCCCCTCCCCCGCCATGTAGCCCTGGGAGAGGGGCCCTGAGGGCACAGACACGGGGCTTCCCTGTCCCTGCTCAGCCTTGTTCCCATTGGTTGGTTTGTGTTCCCTGCGCGGGCAGAAGGACCCTTGGTCCCGTGACTGGAACAGTTCCTCAGCAGAGCTCCGGCCATGCGGCTGGAGAAATAAACATCTCTCTGAAACAGCTATCAAGAATCTGTCTGTCCATATATATTTCCTTTCCACGGGACTCCTGGTTTGATATATGCGTGTTGCAGGATCCCCACTGCAACAAATGGTAGAGAATTGAGAGCAGAACGATCCCCGATCCCTAAGCGACTGATTTGTGTGAGTAAACCCTGGAAACTTTGCATTCCTCTTCTTGGTTTTGCTTTGCTATTCCATATCTAAACTATGGAGGAACCGTGGGAAGACTCTTGGCTCTCAGAGCCGCATATGGACATTTATCTTAAACTTAAAATGATTCTTGAACAACGATTTGTAAATTTTAGCTCGATTCAAGCTCAAAAAGAACTGAAACACTTCCTGGCATGGTTGTTTAAGAACTTTTTCTATGTTTCTTGGGATTTAATTCTTACCAAGGGCTTTTGGAAAACCGTTTGGACACAGTTAATACTGGAGTCAAAATATATGCCGATGGAAGAATATTTTCGTGAATATTATTTAGTTACCGAGACTGTTGAGCAATGTCAGCTGTGTCCTGGCGAAGGGAAGCCTGGCGCAGGGACCGTGCGGCCCAGGCCACGTGCGCCGAGCGCTCTGCGAGCAGCAGCGAGGCAGTTCCCGCGCGCGGGCGGAGCCACGCGAGCCGCAGTGTCGGTGGCGGAGCAGCGGGACCCGGCAGTGCCCGCACGGCGCAGCACAGCGCGTGGGGGAGCGAGCCCCGTGAACGCCCGACCGAGAGGGGTGGCGCGCAGGCGGCGGCTGGCGGCAGCGGCGGTGGAGCGGAGCCACGCCCAGCCGAGACGCGCGCTGGAGCAGGGCACGGGGGAGTCATCGCTCGGGGGCCCGGCCGAGACGTGGGTGCAGCATCCGGCATCGGCAGCGAAGCTGCGACCAGAGGAGGCGACGCACGGAGAACTGAGCGGCGCGGCCCGGCCCGGCCCGCACAGCCCCGAACGCGACCCTGGGAAGAGCGCGCAGGCACGAGCAGCTCCGACAATTCCAACACGGGAGCGACCAAAGGAGAGAGCAAAGACGCAGCGAGACAGAAAACAGCAGCCACTCGGAAAAAGGAAAAGATCATAGTAACTAAGAACTTAGGGATAGTAAAATGGTATAATGTTAAGCAAAATTATGGTTTTATAACAAGGTGTGACAACCAGCAAGACATATTCGTGCATAGAACTGCTATTAAAAAGAATAACCCTGAAAAATGCATCCCAAGCTTGGGAGATGGAGAGGTGGTGCAGTTCAAAATTATACGAGGTAGAAAAGGGTTACAAGCATCACAGGTCACTGGGCCTGATGGTGTTCCTGTAAAAGGCAGTATATATGCAAAAAATCGTAGTCATGTTAGACAATATCTCCATTGTAAGCCCCCCCTACAGTCTCCCTTTCCTAATCCCACCTTTCCCTTTTACCCTATGTCCTATTACCCCCAGTGTATTCCCAATCCGTTTTTTCATCCATGGTTTCCCTCACAAAACCATGCTTTTGCCAATTGTTTCCCCAAAAATCCCTTTCCAATGCCGACTGGGGGATGAAAAGGGGGAGGGAAGAAGTTAAACCCTCTCCTGCCTCAGTTTCCCCACAAAGCATGCTCAGAGTTCTGTCTCCCTTCTGTCAGCCCTAAGATGTTCCACAGAATCTGATTGGACATTTAAAGACTCAGGAGGGTGGCTTGTTTTGTCTTAAAACTGTTCTTGTTATGTTTATCCAGTTGTTTTCATTCTCCTTTTATTAAAATAAAACGGGTGAGGTGTTGGGGTCCCTCCCCCGCCGTGTAGCCCTGGGAGAGGGGCCCTGAGGGCACAGACAGGGGGCTTCCCTGTCCCTGCTCAGCCTCGTTCCCATTGGTTGGTTTGTGTTCCCTGCGCGGGCAGAAGGACCCTTGGTCCCGTGACTGTAGCAGTTCCTGGGCAGAGCCCCGGCCATGCGGCTGGAGAAATAAACATCTCTCTAACATCTAGCAAGGATCTGTCTGTCCATATATATTTCCTTTCCACGGGACTCCTGGTTTGATATATGCGTGTTGCAGGATCCCCACTGCAACAACTGAACATCTCAAGGGTTGTCTTTTTACATTGTCAGTGGGAGAAGGGAGAAAGGTGGGGGGGAGGAGAAGAGTTCTGAAGGTGTGGTATGATTTTTTTTTCCACTCTTTCTTCTTTTAGGTCTGTTAATAAACTTCTTTACATTCTTTCAAGATTGGTGCCTGCTTTGCGTTTCTCCTAATTCTTATCTCACAGAAGGTAAACAGTAATGAGTATTTTAGACCAAACCACTACACTAAATTGGTGTTTCCACCCGGTTACAAAGCAAACCCGCTACACTGAGATAAGGCAGTTTTATTACAGTAAAAGGAAGAAATAAGCAGAGATCTGGTGCACAAGAGCTAAAGAGAACAAAAGTCAGTCTCTACTTCCCATCAGCAGGAATGTTCGGACAGTTCCTGGGAACCAGGGCTTCAGCACACATAACGGTTCCTCCAGAAGGCAAACATTGAAAACTCACGAATGCCCTCCCTTCCTCCTCTCTCCCTTAGCTTATATATCTGAGCTGACATCATACGGTATGGAATATCCCTTTAGCTAATTTGGGTCAGCTGGTCTGGTTGTGTCCCCTCCCAGGATCTTGTCCACCCCCATCCCCTTTGACAGGAGAAGGAATGTTAGAGGGACAGCGCTGCTAGGCAGTAGCCAAAACACTGGTTTGTTATCAACACCCATCCAGCTACCAATGCAAAGCACAGCACTGTAAGGGCTGTGAACTTTACTTCAGTCAGACCCAATACAATCTCCACCCCTTATTCCATACCATTTGCATCACGCTCAGATCCCATATAATTGATACACTCTCATTACTGGAATTCTTTCTTACCCACACATACAGCTTAAACTACATCCTTAAACCACCTCTGTACCAAACATACATTTTATTAACTACTATTGCCTGTCCTTTCACATCCCTCCAGGTGGTCTCCATTCCAGCAGGATGTGGGTCAGGACAGGAGAAATAGTACACCTGATGGTTGATGGTTGGGCACCCACACCATTTGTGTTCATCATTGCCTTTTTCTTGCTCCTCGCCAAAATTCATTCTTCATCAGCTCATGTCCCTCCTGCTACTTTACCTCCTGTAACATACAACTTAAATTATAGGTTATTCTTACCCCAAGGTTAAATCTCCTTGAGGCACACATCGGCTCTCCCCATCCTTCCTCATTACCCACCAAGTACACCCAGGTCCTTGGGCAAAGACAATCCCACGAATGGGTTTGCCTTTTCCCATGGGGGAGGAAATCCACACTGACTTCCCCAGCCGCTTCCCTATGTGTAATGCAGGAACCTTGCCTCCTTCCAAAATGTCTAGGGGCTTAGTTTGGGCAGGACCAGGGCCGTTAGCAGATCCCCTAGTACTGACTAGCCAAGTGGCTTCTGCCAAGTTGACATCCCAGTGCTTCCATGTCCCATTACCTAATGCCCTTAACATAGTTTTTAGCAGCCCATTATATCTTTCAATCTTCCTAGAGGTCTGTGGATGATAGGGAATGTGATTTATCCAGTCAATGCCATGCCTCTTTGCCCAGGAATTTATAAGATTATTTTGATTTCTTGTCTTGTTTTATCATTGGTTATGGGGTGTTCTCAACTGGCAAGAGCTAGCTTAAGTTGGGGTTTTGTGTCATGTCAACCCTGAGGTAAAAGCTCATAGACTCAGGTAGTGTTCGTTCTTCTAAGCAAGTTGTATTGCGGTTAGCATCTTGCCTTTCCCAGTGGAAGTGTATAAAAAAGTGGGGAAGGTCCTTCTTGTTTTAGTAGGGCCTTGAGATTTCAAGAACGTTAAGTGTCTGCAGTGTTATTTTTTCAGCGTAATGAACATCTTGTTGACATATTAGGAGGAGCCAGCGAGTGCCCAAAGGATCCTACAGCTGCCATTTGGAGAGTTACCTCACCTATGTATTGGTGCAGCTGCAGGCAAGTTAAAAATCTCAGCTGGATGGAAATTGTTTTAATTGTTTTCTCTCTAATATGAGGTTTTCATCTTTGGCTTTCAGGTGAGTTAATGAAAGGAAAGAAAGAAACTTCTTGTAGTAGTACAACAGGTTAGTTACAGAGTAAAAAGTATAGAACGTAGTATTTTGGGCTATTTGTTGCACACTGATGCATCCTATCTTCCTTGATGGAGAAGTTATAAGTCTTGCTATCCAGAATTAGGTTAACAGGGTCATACATTTAATTGTGTTCTGATCAAAAAGCTTACGTTGTCTTTTTTGTTTATGCATGAAGTTCTAGGAATGCAAAAGATTATTTAGCTATCGGAATAGATGTACTATTGTATGCTGTCTTCCTGTGTTGTGAAGGAAGTTGGTGCTTATAGAAGGAATATGTGCTCCATTTTTATTTACCTCAAGTGTCCAAAATCCTTTTTGCTTCCTCCTGCTCTTCCCCCCCTCACCCCCCCCTGCCCTCCCCCCCCCCCCCCCCCCCCCCCCCCCCATGCTACAACAAACTTCTGGTACTGTAAACAGCTTTCTGAAAATGTCATAAAAAAACTATGAAGCAGCTTATTTTTAAAACTGTTAGCAATTTACATGGATGTGTCTTGGGGTGAGTTTATGATGTGTATCCCATATCACTGCCCTATGCCCAGAAATTAACTTTGGGCCTTTCTATGCCTCTAAACTGAGCCTGGGAGGGGGAAGGAAAAACTGAGCAAAACTTTTTCAAAGCAGTTTGCAGCTTGTTCAAGGTCGCAATGAGATAGCAACTTCTGCCCAGCTGCAGCAGGGGACGGAGGAAGCACCCGGCTTGCTGTTTCCCAAGTCAGTTTTTTGGCCAGTTGTTCTGTTTCTTTTTCTCCAGAGAGTGACTGAGAGTTGAATTTTTTTCCCTTCCCTGGAATTTCGGATTTTCTCCCTTTTCCACTGGACTGCTCAATATTAGAACACATCGGGAGGACTTTCCACCGAGCGCAGAGGGCCTGGCCCTGGGCCAAGCCCAAGCTCCGAGGAGACCAAAGGGAGGACTCGAACACTTTCCCAGGTTTTTTTCTCCACAGCGAGAGATGTTATTATTTAGCATTATTATCCTTTTCCCATGTGTTAAATAAATAGTTTTTATCTCTTTCACTTTCCTTCGAGGAAAATTTATTTTCCCCGTACCTGGTGGGGGAGGGGTGGTGACCTTCCTTCTCTCAGAGGATATATTTCTAAATTTGGCCAAACCGGAACAAATTTAGTGGCGCCCAACTGTGTGGCTAGAAGGAAAGTGAAAAAACCTGTACTAATTACATTTTGGTTTGAATTTACTTATTCTGTGTTGGGGTAAAGTAGTCACCATGTTGGTTGAGTTCATAATGTCTCTCTGGCTTGATATATTCATGTATTTCTGGTCCGCAGGCTGGTTTAAGGTACTAGTGCCTTTCTGGTCCCTAGGCCTATTTGCCTATCAACAGCTTGGTCCGATCTCATCCTTGATAAGGAATTTTTGCAGAGCAGGGACATGAATTCGGATATCTATTTTGCTGTGATCAGTGATAATGATTTATAAGACGTTAACAGAGGTACAGGCAGCTGTTCGAGGTGTGTATGATATGTGGTTTCTCCATCCTAACCCCAGTCCAAGCTTCAGTAGCCTGTTTTTGGAATTTATTAGTAATTGCACACAGATTGTTAGAAGAGGAGGAGACAGGGTTTCCCTTCCCTTTAAATTTGATAGGTTATCTTTTGAGAATGTTCAGTATCCCCTGGATGTTAAAGAGACCACCCTCCTGGTATTTAATCTGGTAATTTTCCTCCATATGTCTCGCAGCTTGTCTAGAATGAGAGCTCAGATTTCCAGGGGGACTGATGAGACACCTGACCCAGTGGTGGAAAATCCTGAGTGGTGTGGGGAATGGGAGGACATCGGCCAAACCCTAAAGAAATTCTCTGACCCGATAGTTTGGGATTTCCCATCTGAAAAAATTCAGAAACCAGCTGAGGTGGGAAAATATCTGAAAGAGAAATACAATGACAATTCTAATGAGAACAAGCTCCTTGCAATATGTTGGGCTTTGACATATGCCTATCACACACTGCAGCAGGTAAAGGTAGAGGGGCAGGATGATCAATCAGCAAAGCCTGCAGACACCCCAGTCACTCAGGCTGCAGCCACACCAGACAGCAAGCCCAAACCAGATGGAGAGTCTAAGCCATTGACAGTGGCTCCTGTCACAAGGAAAAAACACACAACCAAAACTGATCGTCCTGTGAAAGATGAGGATAATGTAGGGGAAGGAACCTCAAAAGATGCAGGGGAAGGACCCTCAAAACCACCAACGGACTCAGGCACAGAAACCATTACTGAGTCCATGTCCATAAAGGACCTTCATAGCCTAAGAAAGGATTACACCTGACGGTCCAATGAATCCATAATAAGTTGGATGGCCCGTATTTGGGATGCTGCAGGTGATGATGTGATGCTGGACAGTGCTGAAGTGAGGCATTTGGGATCCCTGTCACATGATCCAGTGATCGACCAAGCGATGATAAGGGAGGCTGACTCTGCCAGTCTCTGGAGACGGGTTTTGACAGGCATGACTGAAAGATATATATGTGCGGAGATGATCTCTACATGCAGGAAACCCCGTGGAAGACCATAGAACAAGGGATCCAATGCCTGAGAGAACTAGGGGTGGTAGAGGTTGTCTTCACAGATGACCCAGGATTGAGGAGCCCAGACCAGGTCAGAGTAAATCCATTCATGTTGCAAAAACTCATACGACTTGGGCCACAAGAATATGCTTCTGCTTTAGTAATAATGAAACCAGACTACAGAGTGAATGAGACTGTGAAGGATATGACAGTGAAGCTCTGAGCATATGCAGATTCTGTGCATGGCCCAACACATGCAAGAACTGCAGCTGTGGAAATACGTATGCAGAAAATTGAAGATAAGATGGAGATGAATCACCAGGAGATTAAAGAGTGCCTTCTCCGCAGACGTTCCCAAGAGAGAAGGAACATCCCACAAAGTGAGCTGTGAAAATTCCTGTGTGATAGTGGGGAAGATATGAGGAGGTGGGGTGGACAACCCACCTCTGCTCTGGCAGCACGAGTGCGTGAATTGAAGGAGCAATTCTCCTGGCACCCCGACTACCAGTGCTGGGGTAGATGTTCAAAGCAAAGGTTCCCTCTACCCACCATGCCACCAATGCCACATGGAGCAAATGGATTGATCTCATCACACAGCGTGCATTTATCAGAAAACTGAATTGCCCTGGTATTACCGCAGTCTTGGTTCCTACGTTATATCACCGTGTCCAGCAGCCATAGGGAGGAGGAGGAGGAGAAGATCCAGCAGGCAGGAATTGTGCAGCAAGATTGATTTATTTAATTATTTTACAAACTCTCTATAGACTTTTCTCTTCATAGTCTAATTGGACAAAGGATCAGCCACCCCTTGGGGGTGATTGGCCAAAATCCTAAAACATCCATTATCAAAATATTTTCTACTATACCATAAACAAGACTTTCCAAGGTTGCAGGTGGCTTGGTTGTTTACATTCCCTGCTACCTCTTCTGTGAGAGAGAAAAATCACTCACGGACTTAGAAAAAAAACAAGAAAATCCTCGCTAACAGCATTTTTGTACCTACAAATCCCCCTTTTTGTTTTATAAGATAACAACCCTACTATTAATCCTAAATAGAAATCTGCATCAGTTATTAATTCTAAATATATCCTTAAGGCTTTAACTATCTGACTCCATAACAAGAAATTTAAAGTTCAGTCTCTGCTTGTAGAAGGACCATCCGCCTGATGGTTGACATCTTGGCCATCATCAGAAGAGTCATTAGGCTGATGATCTACATTCTGGTCGCCATTTGGATGGTTGGCGTTCTGGTCATCATTTGGAGGTTGCCTGTTCTGCCTCTGGTGCCGTAGGTCAGGGCGAACGTATTTTGAAGGTAGCCACTGTATCCCAGTATCTGTGGAAACGCAAGCATACCCACGACCCCAAACGATAAGCTCATGAGGGCCTTCCCACTGGTTAGTGAGTAAATTCCGTACCCAGACTTTTGCCCGGGGCAGTTGTATGTCGCCTGCAGACTGCAATGAGAGAAAATGATTCAGAATAACAGGATTATTTGAATTTTGTGGTACTGTAAGGTGATTAATTGTATACAAAGCTTTTGCTAGTCAGCTCTGTGAGGTTTCTCCATGCATTCCCCTTTTCTGTTTGTCCAAAACACGCTTCAAAGTACCATGAGCGTGTTCGACAATGGCTTGGCCAGTAGGAGAATGTGGGATACCAAAGGTATGGTCTACACCCCATAGGTGTAAAAACTGCCACGTCTTCTCCGAGGCGTAGGCAGGACCATTATCTGTTTTCAAAGAAGCTGGCACACCCAGGACTGAGAAAGCCAATTTCCAATGGGCAATGACATCACGGCCCTTCTCTCCAGTGTGAGCGGTAGCCCACATAGCCGAGGAGAAAGTGTCAATAGACACGTGCACATATTTCAGCCGACCAAATTCTGGGATGTGAGATACATCCGTTTGCCAAATCTGCAAGGCTTTTAGCCCTCTGGGGTTTACCCCCGCTGGGAAAGGCACAGCGAGTCCGTGACAGCACAAGCGCTGACAATGTCGCGCACCTCGGTTGGTGTTAAATGGAACTGCTTGTGCAGGGTATGTGCACTTTGACGGAAGAAACCGTGCGATGCCTTGGCTTGTGCAATTTTGTCAGGCTGAGGCCCTACCCACGCAGGGTTGGCCAGCATGTCAGCCCTGGCATTGCCTTCTGTTAGAAAACCTGGTAAATTGGTGTGGCTTCGAATGTGCAGAATGTAATACGGATGCACTCGAGCCTGAATTGCAGACCACAAGGTTTGCAACAGCGAAAACAGAGCCACATTGTTCACCTCCTTCAGAAGTGAACAATCTAAGCGTTGGGTGATATCTGCTACATAAGCAGAGTCAGTAACCAAATTCAAAGGTTCCTGTGAGAATCGTTGAAAAGCCATGGTAACAGCCCTTAATTCAACTAACTGAGCAGAGCCTGACTCGTGTTCCTTCAGCACCTGCCATTCCGACCCCTCCTTCCAGGTAACAATGGCTTTCCCAGTTTTCCCTGAACCATCCATAAAGACGGTGGGTCCTTGCACTGGTACTCGGCTATTTCTCGGCCGCAAGGAAAGTACGGTCGATTTTGCCAGCTGCAGTAATTTATGGCTGGGCAGATGGTAAGTGATCTGCCCGGAAAAGTTTTGCAGCGCGCTTTGCAAAGGAGCACTATGGATGAAGCTCCACTCAAAGTATTCCTTTGAGATCGGAATGACAATTACTGCAGGATCCGCAGCCATCAGTTGCAAACACCGTTGACGGCATTTGATTATCAGAGAAGCGACCAATTCAAACACTGTGGTCACAGTCCTTTTTGGCTGGTGAGGCAAAAAGACCCATTCTAGGATATGCAAAGGATCAGGCCATTGTGCATTCCACTGGCCAATGATACCTGTAGGATGGAGGTCTGGAATAGTAATGAAAACAGTGATAGCAATGGAGGGATCCACTCGATAAACCTGACGAGCGGAAACAGCCCGTTGGACCTCCTGCAGTGCTTGTCGTGCTTCCGGAGTCAACTCCCGAGGTGAATTCAGATCAGGATCCCCTTTTAATGTATTAAAAAGAGGGGAAAGCTGCTTTGCAGTTAGACCTAAATAAGGTCGTAACCAATTGATGACACCCAGCAGTTTCTGAGCATCATTCAAGGTTTTAATCGAATCCGGGAATTGCACCTCTTGGCATTGGATAGTTTGGTCCAAAATTTTCACTCCTAAATATTTCCTAGGAGGATGCTGTTGAACTTTCTCCAGAGCTACCTCTAATCCATAGGCATGCAGAGCAGCGAGCAGCTGAGGCTGTATTCTCAGCAGCTCGTCCCGTGTGGACGCTGCCACCAGGATATCATCCATGTAGTGGTCGCAGCGTGCATCAGGAAACTGCTTGCGAACTCCGGCTAACGCTTGGGCGACATACCACTGACAGATAATTGGGCTGTTCCTCATCCCTTGAGGGAGGACCTTCCATTGGTATCTCTTAGCAGGTTCAGCATTGATAATGGCAGGCACAGTAAAGGCAAATTTTGGTTTGTCATCAGGATGCAAAGCAATTGTGAAAAAACAATCCTTTAAATCAATGATCAGGATGTCCCACCCCGTAGGAATCATGGTGGGAGAGGGCATGCCAGGCTGCAATGCCCCCATACCATCTATTACTGCATTAACTTTCCGGAGGTCCTGCAATAATCTCCATTTCCCTGATTTCTTCTTAATTACGAAAACAGGAGTGTTCCAGGGGCTAGTAGAAGGCTCAAGGTGCCCCTGTTGTAACTGTTCCTGAAACAGCTGATGAAGGGCGTCTAACTTCTCTTTTGGTAGGGGCCACTGCGGCTCAAAGACTGGTGTGTTAGTCAGCTACCGCAAAGGCAGTGTAGGATGCTGTGTGCCCTTACGCACAGTGACCCCTGCTAAAAATTTGTCCCAATCCGTACGCCCCAAGCTGCCAACACGTCCCGCCCCCAAAGGTTAAGGGAAGTGGTAGTAACATAAGGCCTAATTGTAGCTGTGTGCCCCTCTGAGTCCTTCACCACCACAGGCTGTTCGCTTAAATAGCTCTGTGTGGTTCCTCCTAATCCTGCGATGGCCGATCCCGCCGGGGCTAGAGGCCATGAGGGAGGCCACACAGAGAAGGAGATGATAGTTACATCAGCACCGGTATCAATCAAACCTCGAAGCTGAGTCCGGGGTGGACGGGCTCTCGGCAGGACCAGGGTACAGGTCATCTGTGGCCTTTGGTCAGAGATGTCTGCAGTCCAGAAGGCCTGCGGAAGTCCCGTAGATCCACTGCCCTTATCTTCGTGAGTTTGTTCTATCCTGGAGACACAAGACTTAAAAGACACTAATTTAGCAAGGCAGGTCTTTTCAGGAATAGTTACAGGGGGGTTTTGCGTGGAGACCATAGCGCAAATCTGACCTTTAAAGTCAGCATCAATAACTCCGGAGTGCACTAAGATTCCTTGATGGGCAACATCAGGTTTTCCCACCAGCATCGCACTGGATCCCTGGGCTAAGGGTCCATATGCGTCCAAGGGAACCTTATAAATACCGCTAGAGTCTAAGACGACTGCGGCTGCGGTGTGGACGTCAAACCCGTCTGATCCCTGGGTGCCGTCTGATCCCTGGGTGCCGTCTCTAGGGTGGCTGGGTAGGCCTGTGTCTGTACCTGTGCCGCTCTCTGGGGGAGCGACTGCATGGGAGAGCAATTCCCCCTCCTTGCACCCCGGCAGAAGTTTCCCAGCAACGGCCGACCATCGGCATGAGTCCGGGATCTACAGTAGCCCGTGCAATGCCCTGGCCTGCCACACCTTTTGCACTGGGGGATCGGTGTGTTTTCTTTTTGGCTCAGCTTAGGTCGCTTCCGTTTCTTCACCTGTTTTGGTTGCTTTGGTTCACGACCAGAAGATGTGTGAACAGGCTGCAGGAACGCAGCCAAAGCAGACCTTCTCTGGTTCCCAGATCCCACCTTAGCGCAGGCTTCGACCATGTCTGTTACCTCAGGATCCCCTGGCAAAGCATCTATGATTTTTCTGCACTCCTCTTTTGTGTTATCTCTCACTAACTGCCTTAACAACAACTGTCTTAACCCGTCATCCTCAACCTGCTTCTCGAGAGAAGCAGCGACTTTCTCTACAAAGGAGAGGAATGACTCTGATTTCCCTTGAACTATTTCAGTATATCGCTTTCTGGGCGCAGACAACTCTATGGTTTTCAACAGGGCAGCCATGCCGACCTGTTGAGCTTGCTGCAGGACGCTAGAGGACAAGTTACCCTGTAGACTGGGATCAGAGAAGGGACCAGTCCCCATCAAAGCATCCATTCCTGCTGTCTGTCTAGGATCAGCAGCAGGGAGCTGCAAATTTGCTAATGCAGTCTTGCCGGCCAGCTTTCTCCAGGTTTTCTCAAAAACTGTAAATTGTACAGGTTGAAATAGAATTTGACCTAAGTGTCTGATATCAAATGGAGAAAGCTAATCTGTACTTATCACCCTTATTATTTGCATAACCTCAGCAGAACCTAGCCCATATTGTGCCACTTTTGATTGCAGGTCCTGGGCAACCTTCCAAGCAATCACCTCATGCTTGTCATGCTCCCCTGAATCCGGGAGAGCCTTATACACTGGGAAAGCTTGGATCTCCCCTTTTGGGGAGTCACTACCATCCTGAACTTCTGGCTCAGCCTGTGGATGGAGTGTAACAGCTCCCCGGTTACCCCCAGAATCCTCAGATCTATTTGGCATTCCAAGGATTTCTAATAACCTCCAGTCACCCTCCTCCAATGCTTGCATCTTAATAGACTCTAGGAAGCGATTATAATGCGTCGGACGTACTGTTACCGTGCAGTCCTGAAAGATCCAGGGGCGAGACTGGCGCAGCCTTTTTCTTCGCCGCGCGGCTGCAGCCGCCTGATGACCTGGGGCCAGAACCTCATCTGCCTCACTGCCTGACGAGGAATCATCAGGCAAAGGCAACTTTGGGGTGCTGGGAGTGAACAGAAATGTACGGGGAGGAGGGGCACTTTGGCTAAGTTCGCCAGAGCCAGAACAGACAGCACAGACTGCAGCTGGCTGTGCGGCAGTTTTTACAGCAGTTTCTTTATGGGAGGCCGTCTCGGCCTGTTCCGACCGAACTGGTACTGAAGCTGCAGCCACCGTCTCTAGGGCTATGGCTGCGCTTGGCGCCGCCCTTGGCGCCGCGCTCGTCTCTCGCACAGCAGCCGCGTTCGGCGCGGTCGCCGCTTCTGCTGCTGTTTCGCGCTCCCCAGCCATGCTCGGCGCCGCCGCCTCTGCCCGCTGCTCCGCAGCTGCTGCCACTTCTGGGTTTTCCCGCAGCACCACTGTTTCCAGTTTTGCCACTGGCTGCGCCGTTTCTTGGCTCGGAGCCGCGGCTCCCGCGTCTGGCGGGGGGGGGGCGGGCGGCGCGGGCGGCGCAGGCTCGGGCATCCGCCGCTCTAACAGGCTGAGCAGGTCCTCCATCCTTTGGGATAGGTTTGGTAGCTCTGTCAGCAAAGGCAGATGCTGCATTAAAAGGTCGATGGCTCGGTTCTGCGACTGCACAGAACAGTCCAGCGCCAGGGAGGGCAGCGGAGCACAGCCAGGCAGTCCCGGAACAGGCACGCCCGGCGCTACGCCCGCTAAAAAGCCAGATCCAAGTGCATACGGAACCGAACTAGGAGCCTCTCTGGGGGTCCAAGTTGCTAAGCCGCTGATCTGCGGCCCTGGATAAGCCGTGGCTGCCGTCCAACAAAACGGCAAGGCAGGCTGTGCACCCTCTCTCTGCCCTGACCCCCCCGCCTCTGCCGGCACGGGGTTCCTGGGGGCTGCGGAGTCCTGCGATTGTGCCGGGTGAGCCGGCGCAGGCTCTTCCTGTGGAGCCGGGGGGGTTATTCCGAATCCACCATCATTTGACCCGGAAGCCCAGTCAGCGGGGCGCCCCTCTGACATTCCTCCGTCACTCATCACCGAAATAGGCGATCCAGCCCTCCTATCACAGTCAAGGGCTGTCAGCAGAATAAATAACGACCGCCAGGTTTTGTATAATTCTAACGCTGCCGGCTCCCCAGTCGGGAGCTCGTGTCGGACAACACAGCCGAGTTCCTGCCATAAGGAAAATTCCAGGGCAGAATCTCTGTCCATGGAAATCCCTTTTAAAGTAGCCCAGTCTAATAATTCCTGAACTGAGTTTTCAGGAATGGAGGTGCCCAATATGCTAAACACACCTTTCCAGACCATTACCACAGCGTCGGTTTGTGAGCCGCTGTTCGCCATTTCTCAGTTCTGTCGGACCTCCTGGTCCCGGGGGGGAAAAGGAACAGCGTACCTCTAGAGGAATTCGGCTTGGCTCACAGCATGCAGGACACGTCAGAGAGTGCAGAATCACGTCGGGCAGCACCAAATATTACCTCAGTCTTGGTTCCTACGGTATATCACCGTGTCTCGCAGCCATAGGGAGGAGGAGGAGGAGAGGATCCAGCAGGCAGGAATTGTGCAGCAAGATTGATTTATTTAATTATTTTACAAACTCTTTTATAGACTTTTTTCTTCACAGTCTAATTGGACAAAGGACCGGCCACCCCTTGGGGGTGATTGGCCAAAATCCTAAAACATCCATTGTGGGATATGCCCAGCCACTGCCCTGGAGGGATGTCTGCTGAGATAAGAGTTTTCGCAATCACCCAGCAGGACTCCCTGGAAAGGAGACGACTTTTGAGTCATGGTGAGGAAAAGTAGACCCACAATCCTTTGGGAAACCCTATGCAGATCGTTCTGTAACCCATTGGTCTATCCCAGACCCTCTGTAATCCATTGGTCCCCTTGGTGATCCCCTGTATCCCTATAAAAGAAGACCAGCTCGCCTCTGTGAAGGAGAGAGCTCGTCCCTGGCCTTCCCTTCGCCGGAGGGAACCCACAATAAAGCTACCTTCGTGCGGAACCAGCCATACGGGTCTTCTTGTCTCTCTCTCCGGTCTGGTTTGGCCTAGAGGCTGCCCTGCAGAGCTGAGCTGGAATCACGAGCTCATATCACTAAAGAGCTGACAGCTTCTGCAAGGGCTCCTCTGCCAGCAGCTGAGAGGAAGACACTGGACCTCGGGCAGGCGATTCCTTTCGGGACCATCTCCCCGGACCGGTCATCTCTTCCTGGGTCACAGCCTCGGACCCCACCACCAGCTGTAATAATCCATTATAAAAATATTTTCTACTCTACCACAAACAAGACTTTCCAAGGTTGCAGGTGGCTTGGTTGTTTACATTCCCTGCTACCGCTTCTGTGAGAGAGAAAAGTCTCTCACGGACTTAGAAAAATAACAAGAAAATCCTCGCTAACAGCATTTTTGTACCTACACCCTGGGATTTTGGAAATAATCACAAATTGGCCTGAAGGTGAAAAATTTGGTCTCACTGATGAAGAGGAACAAGAACCAGTGACACGTGATGAAGAAGCTCCACCATACAACCAACTGCCATCAGAAGACACGCTACACTCCTTTCACTGACGGATCCTGTCACATCGTAGGGATGAAACAAAAGTGGAAAGCAGCCGTATGGAGTCCCACACGACGGGTTGCAGAAGCTAGTGAAGGAGAAGGTGGATCAAGCCAACTCGCTGAACTCAAAGCTGTTCAACTAGCCCTGGACATTGCTGAAAGAGAGAAGTGGCCAAAGCTCTACCTCTACACTGATTCATGGATGGTAGCCAATGCTCTGTGGGGATGGCTGGAAAAGTGGGAAAAAGCTAATTGGCAGCGTAGGGGAAAACCCATCTGGGCTGCTGAAGAGTGGAAAAACATGGCTGCCCTAGTAGGAAAGCTAGTTGTGAAAGTCCGCCATGTAGATGCCCATGTCCCCAAGAGTAGGGCTAATGAAGAGCACCAAAACAACAAGCAGGTAGATCAGGCTGCAAAGATAGAAGTGTCACAGGTAGACTTGGACTGGAAACATAACGGAGAGTTGTTCCTAGCTCGATGGGCCCATGATGCCTCAGGTCATCAAGGCAGAGATGCTACCTATAGGTGGGCACGAGATCAAGGGGTGGATCTAACCATGGACAGTATCTCCCAAGTGATCCATGATTGTGAGACATGCTCTGTGATCAAGCAGGCCAAGCAGGTGAAGCCCCTGTGGTATGGTGGGCGATGGTCCAAATACAAGTATGGGGAGGCCTGGCAGATTGATTACATCACACTGCCTCAAACCCGCCAAGGCAAGCGCTATGTGCTCACAATGGTAGAAGCCACCACAGGATGGCTGGAGACCTACCCTGTGCCTCACGCTACAGCCTGAAATACCATCCTGAGCCTTGAAAGGCAAGTCCTTTGGAGGCATGGAATCCCTGAGGGAATTGAGTCTGACAATGGGACTCATTTTAAGAATAGCCTTATTAACACCTGGGCTAGAGAACATGGCATAGAGTGGGTGTACCATATCCCTTACCATGCACCAGCTGCAGGCAAAGTGGAACGGTGCAATGGATTGTTGAAAACCACCTTGAAGGCACAGGGTGGGGGAACTTACAAAAATTGGGAACAGCATCTAGCAAAGACCACCTGGTTAGTTAACACCTGAGGTTCCACCAATAGAGCTGGTCCAGCCCAATCTGAATCCCTGCATACAGTAGATGGAGATAAGGTCCCAGTAGTGCATGTCAGAGGTCTGTTAGGAAAGACTGTGTGGATGAATTCTGCCTCGAGTACAGACAAACCCATCCGTGGGGTTGTCTTTGCTCAGGGACCTGGTTGCACATGGTGGGTAATGCAGAAAGATGGAACAATGCGTTGTGTACCACAGGGAGATCTGATTGTTGTGTGAAAACCATCTGTAATGTGGAATGCCTGTATACCACTGCTTGCTGATTGTCACTGTTTGTACATAGCTGTGTATATATATATGTATGTATTGATGTGTGTGTTTAGAATATATTAGTTTGGGCATTAAGCCAACGATATGGGATAAGGGGTAGAGTGTCTTGGGGTGAGTTTATGATGTGTATCCCATATCGCTGCCCTATGCCCAGAAATTAACTTTGGGCCTTTTTATGCCTCTAAACTGAGCCTGGGAGGGGGAGGGAAAAACTGAGCAAAACTTTTTCAAAGCAGTTTGCAGCTTGTTCGAGGTCGCAATGAGATAGCAACTTTTCCCCAGCTGCAGCAGGGGACAGAGGAAGCACCCTGCTTGCTGTTTCCCGAGTCAGTTTTTTGGCCAGTTGTTTTGTTTCTTTTTCTCCAGAGAGTGCCTGAGAGTTGAATTTTTTTCCCTTCCCTGGAATTTTGGATTTTCTCCCTTTTCCACTGGACTGCTCAATATTAGAACACATCGGGAGGACTTTCCATGGAGCGCAGAGGGCCTGGCCCTGGGCCAAGCCCCAGCTCCGAGGAGACCAAAGGGAGGACTCGAACACTTTCCTTGTTTTTTTTCTCCACAGCGAGAGGTTTTATTATTTAGCATTTTTATCCTTTTCCCGTGTATTTGTTAAATAAATAGTTTTTATCTCTTTCACTTTCCTTCGAGGAAAATTTATTTTCCCTGTACCTGGTGGGGGAGGGGTGGTGACCTTCCTTCTCTCAGAGGATATATTTCTAAATTTGTCCAAACTGGAACAGGATGGAAGAAGAATGGTCAGCTCTTAGGTTTAAAAAATTATCTTTTTTCCAATGAGGGGACATGGAGATTGTTTGCATACAGTACTGCCATTCTGAGACTTTTGACATTAAGAGGAGAAAAGGTGATTATGCATTATGAGGAACTTAATTGATATGTTAGTACACACTGCCAATTTCATATATTTTTTTGTCTCTTTTGTATGACTATTCAATCACATATACGTTTATTTGGTAGGCACAAACTTGGAAATTGTGCTATTCTTAATACTTGTGATATTTAATTGGCGGTGAGGGACAGAAGAGGAAATCCAAAAGGGAGGAGAGTTTATGAAGGCAGGCATTTTTGTTGAGAAAGCAGGCAGGAGGGTAGAAAATTCAGTAGACTGCTTTCCTAGCTCTTCTCTGGTATTCAGAAGAAAGCAAGAATAACTCTGGTGGTTGGAAGCTACAGAAAGTCTAATTCTAATGCAGTGAGATTCACTTGTGCTTGATTTTTCACAAACAAATGATACCTAATGAACTTTGTCACTGCATATGCAAAGACATACACAATAAAATGAAGGCTAATCTGGGTTTGGCTTGTTTGTTTTGTTTGTTCCTTTTTAAGAATGTCTCTTGTGGCAGGGCATATCACCCCTCTCCCACCACAGATGGCTGGTGCAGATAGAAGAGATAACCCAGGCAGGCAAGGCCCAGTGGGTACTGTCTCCTGGCGCCAAAAGGTCTGCCAGCTTAACAGATGTGGGAAGAGATAAACAAACATCTGTGACCAAAAGGCCTGTTTTTATACTATGAAAGTACTACAGTTTATCACAGAGGCAGAAGTCTCTTACACACTCCTCTGGAATGTGTGAGGAGATTTCTCCCCTTAAGTCTGGATGCAGGCTTTTGAGGTCACTTTCCTGGGAAATGAGAGAGAGGATTTTTCAATGCGTACTCCATCAAGATTGGATGGTAAGAAACATTTAATCCTAAGTTATACTATTTCTTAGCTAGCTGTAAATTTAATGGTACCTTTAACTCCACATGTATAATACTAGTATTCCCTTTTGTCTTATCCCTGTGTAGTAAATAGTCTGTTTTAAGTCTTATGTCTGTTAGTTTTGTGTCTATTAATAAATAATTCATTTTATTATAGACCGAATCAGCCATTATTAAAGAATTTGTGAATAAGAGTGGATCTTGGTGTGCTGGCCACCTCAATACAGCTATTGCCTGCTGTCAGAGGCCTGGGCAAAGGCAAGAGCTGATTTAAACCTACATCATCCGTTCATAACACCTCTGTTTTTAGTTCCATCAAAGATAAAGTATTACAATTTTGTTTTTTACTGGAAGAACAATGCAGGATGTAGGGAAGAGACATAAAGACATGGAAAGTCTTGAATTTATATTGGAATTATTTATCATTCTAAATTTGTGTTTTGGTGAGAATAGAACAAGCTACTTAATTTTTTTTTAACTGAGCTATGAATTTGTATCATAAATCAGGTCCTTGAGTTTGTGTTTGTCTTTGCTTAGGTTTGCTGTAATTAAACTTCCAAGTCTGAAAAATTTTAGGAGTGACTAGCTGTTTCTTGCATTAACATAAACAGGTTTGTCAAAGTTTGCCTGAGAAAACATTGAATTTAGTAATTTATCTCTATACAGTATTGTGACTTCCCAGTTTGCGTGTTCTCTCTTGTGATAGTAGGAAAGAATAACCCTGCTATGCCTTGTGGTGTTTGAGACTGTCATATACGTGGGTAAAGTTGGTTTGTAATCTGGAATTCCAGTTACTTCCTGACTTGGAGCAATAAGAAAATACATATATATGATTTTGTCAATATATCTTCCTATGTGTTTTTTAATCTCATCCTGTAATGCTTGAATTTATTCAGATACAGTTTCTTAAATCACATTTAAAATTAAAATTTCAGTTGCTAGCACAAGCAGATCAATTGACAAAAAATTCAGAGAAACCACACAAGATTCCTCTCATTTATCCGAACTTTTTGTCACCGTGCAGAAATCAACGGAGAGACATAATTGTATTCTTGAATCCTTCTAAAGTATCTGAACACTTTTAATGTTCCTAAAAGTAATGCTTTTTTAAAAAATGATAATCTGAGGATGTAAATAAGACAACGGTTATAGAAAGAGGTAATATATTTTATTAGACCAATTGATATGGTTGAGAAAATGGTGGGAGTAGACAGGTTTGTGGACAATGAATCTTCTCCACCCTGATCCAATAAAATATTTATTACCCTTCCCTGTAAGCCCGATCTTTAAATTTCTTAGTAAGCTGTCTTGGTTTGAAAGACAGGTGTCCGCCAAGGAAGGCACGAGCCTCCCTTGAAATGGAAAATGCAACCCCCCTTCCCTCTGAATTATTATAATTTTGAAATTAAGGGGCTTTCAGGCAAAGATATGGGAAATAGGAATAACAGTTGTTTACTATTATATATCTATATGTGTATAACAAGGCAAACAAACAACAATAACTATGGCAGTAACAACAAACAGAACCACAAACCCAGTCCCAGCCTTCTCGGCTGTGAGGCCCTTTCCCCTTCGGTGCAGTTACAGTCACAGCCGGCAGGGGCACTGGCGGCTCCCGGTGAGCAGGGAAGGTGCGATGGTTCCCCCGCGGCTGCAGGGGGCGCTCCGGAGCAAGCTCGGGGAGCACGCGGCAATGGTTGCTTGGGATCCCGGGAAGGGATGGAAGACAAGCTTCACAGACCCCTGGGCAGCAGATCCCAGTGCCTAGCCGGACCTTCGGGAACAGAAGGCTGGAATGGCAGGGATGAGCACAAATCCCGACTGGCAGACTGACGCGAATTCACTGCTCGCTCAGTCGGCAGACTCACTGTTCTACTCCCTGGAATGCCTTGAGCTGCCTGGAGGGACGGCATGGGCGATCCAGCAACTCGGTGGCTCCGAGATGCAACAAGTGATAGCTGTTAAGCTATCATCATAAGCAGAAGCAAATAGGTAGAAATATAGCCCTGACTCCGTGCCTGTATTCCTGTTTTCATTATTCTTCCCGTCCCAGGAGGGACGAGAGAATCTGTTCACAGAAGGGAGAAGCAGGAGAAACAGGGCGGGCCAGCTGTGATCTGCTGCCTTTATTTGGGGGAGGGGAACGGGGAGAGCAGGGGGTGGACCCATGGTAACCAGCCAATCGGACTCTGTTTCGGGGGAGTCCATGCTACTTTCAAATTCTACCTGCGCTTGAAACAAAGGGGATTCAGAGCACATGGCAGAGACAAGTTCGGACATGCCTAGGCTGGTTCCGGGGTCAGGAAGCCCTTTGGGCAGGCAGCAACAATTCCCCATTTTTTTCTTTAAAGCTGGGCTGTGACCCTGAGTAACTTAAAGTGTACAAAACAGTAATAAAACAACAGTACAAAACATAATTGACATAATTGAAATCCACCGTCCCTATAACCCGACACTACCCAGGATGTCCCTAAACCAGTCCTCCAGTTCCTCTTTCAGATGGTTGATTTAGTTCTGGTCTCCACATGGAGATGTGGAATGATTTGACTGCAAGATGTAAAGTTCATGTAGCATAACCCCTCAAGCTTTTTTTAGGGCTGTGGGACAGTCCACGTGGCCATTGATATGGCTTTCTAGGACATCAGATAGGGGAGAAAACTCAGGAGGTTAGTCAGGACATCTATGGTATGGGGTATCAGGAGCAGAATCTACAAAATAAAGTACAAAATGTGAGTGCAAAACAGCATAACTTAACTTAGGGGATCAACATCAAATCCAGTGCATGCAGATAAGAGCAGGAATATTTTGATGATACATGGCATGTCTCAATTTTGCCTGTTCAAAAATTTGGGGGAGCTTTGGTAAGTCAGCTGATAAAACTAGGTCTACTGGCATAGCCAGGGCATCTGCTCTACAATTACCCTCTGCAATAAATCCTGGCAGGTTTGTATGTGACCTCACATGCATGACAAAATAGGGGTGCTCTCTGTGGGAAACCAGATAAATCAGCTTCGAGAGCAGATCATAAATTTTCTTGTTTGAGACTTCTTTTAGGAGAGCGTGTTCTGCTCTCACAGTTACTCCAGCTACATATGCTGAATCAGTGACCAAATTAAAGGGTTCTTTGAACCTCTCAAATGCTCTGATGACGGCTGGGAGTTCAGCTACTTGTGGTGATCCCTGGATTACCTTGACGTCAGATTCCCACGTTTGCGTCTTTGGATTTTTCCAAGTCATAACTGACTTCTTAGATTTCCCTGAGCCATCAGTAAAAATGGTTAGAGCATCAAGGGGTTTTCTACTTTGAATTTCTCGATGGATAAAAGAGAATGCCAGATTAAACATGTCATGTTTTGGGTAATGATTGGAGATTTGGCCTGAGTAACTGTCTAATGCAAATTGTAAGTTCATATTATTTTGGAGTAGGTGATCTAATTAATCTGCTGTTACAGGTAAGTAGATGCTTGCAAAGTCACATCCTGCCAGGGTGCGGAGCCTTGCTCTACCCTTCATGATAATTTTTGCTGTTAGTTCTTGTGGCTGTGTGATGGTTTTAGGAGGTTGGAGTGGGAGGAACACCCATTCAGTTATGATAAGGTAATCCTTCTGCTCCTTGTCCCACTGAAAAATGAGGCCGTGAAAGCGTGGTTCCTTCCCCAGAATGACAAGCTTAAAGGGTAGGGAGGGCTGATACCTGTGTGCCTGCCTGGTGGAAAGTGCCTCTTGCACCCTTTTGAGGGACTGCCTTGCCTCTTCTGTCAGGGATCTAGGAGATGCTGGACCACCTCCCCCCGACAGTAGGTTCATAATAGGAGTTACATCCTCTGTGGTGAGTCCCAACCAGGGTCTTCTATAAGTCAGTGACCCACAGAGCTGTTGCATTTCTTCTCATGTTTTTGGATTGCTATTAACAGTGATGGGTGTTGGGGTGATAGAGGCTTCTGTGATTTTGAGCCCGAGGTATTTCCAAGGGCTTGTTCTCTGCATTTTTTCTGGTTGTAATTCAAAGCCCTTGGCCTCTAGGGCCTCGATCACCATGTTAAGTGTCCACTCAAGATATTGATTATTGGGAGCACATATCAGCACATCATCCATGTAATGTAGGATGATGGCTTTCTCTGCTTTGGCATGGATGGGAGATAGAATTTTAGCAATATACTCTTGGCAGAGAGTTGGGGAATTTCTCATACCTTGGGGGAGCACGAGCCATTGATAACATTTCATGGGGGCCTCACGATTAATAGAGGGCACGGAAAATGCAAATCGAGGGGCATCTGCAGGGTGGAGTGGAATATGGAAGAAGCAATCCTTAATATCAATGACAGCCAAATTCCAGTGTTGTGGGATAATTGAAGGTGATGACATGCCTGGTTGAAGGGGTCCCATGTCTTCAATAACCTCATTAATTTTTCTGAGATCATGGAGAAGGCGCCACCTGTTCTTTCCCGGTTTTTGTATCACAAACACAGGCGAGTTCCAGGGGCTATTAGTTGGTGCGATGTTCCCTTTAGCTAATTGTTCATTTACTAATGTGTGGAGTGCCTTTAACTTTTCATTTTTTAGTGACCACTGGTCAATCCACACTGGTTCATCAGTTTTCCAAGTCAATTTTTGTGGAAGGCACTCAGCTCCAGTGGCTGCAAGGGAAAATTTTGATGTTTAGGGGTGATATCAATTTTTGTTCCCCACTGAGACATGGCATCCCTTCTCCACAGGGTGAATGTGGTATCCAGGACATACGGACAAAGTGTCGCTATTTGTCCTTCAGGACCTTCAATTTGAATGATGTTTTTAGATTGCTTCGAAATTTGGGTACCTCTGATCCCTTGTATGATACCCTGAGACTGCAATTCCCATTGCTCAGGCCACTTATCAAATGGAACGACAGACACGTCAGCACCTGTGTCTATCATTCCCATGATATTGACTTTATGTGATCCATGATGGAGCTTATATTCCACTAAAGGTTTATCGTTTCCCAGAACCTCAGTCCAACAGATGGCTGGGATATGACCATCTGTGGGCAGGTATTTGGGCAGTGGAATGGCTTGTGCAATGACTTGTCCCTTTGGCATAAAGTATGGTAGATGTATTGAAGTGGTTTGGTCCAAAATACTCATTACTGTTTATCTTCTGTGAGATAAGAATTAGGAGAAATGCAAAGCAGGCACCAAACTTGAAAGAATATAAACAAGTTTATTAACAGACCTAAAAGAAGAAGGAAAAAAAGATTATACCACCTTCAGAACTCTCCTCCTCCCCCCACCTTCCTCCCTTCTTCCACTGACAATGTGAAAAGACAACCCTTAAGATGTTCAGTCTGTTTACCACTGCCATAATAACCTTGTTCAGTCCATTTAGAAAGAGAAGTCTCTTCTTTCTCATGCTATGAAAACAGTATCACAACGAGACAGCCACCCACTTCCAAATATTGTTCAGTCCATTTAGGAAGAGGAGTCTCTCTGCTCACATGTGAGTCCCTTCCCCCGACTTGCAGCTTGTTCAAGGTCATACACAGATAGCAATTGGTTTTCCCGTGTTCGAGGGTCCACTCTTGAAGTTCTTTGGGGTACAATTTTAAGGTTGAGCAGTTCAGAAACAAAAACAGAGGCCCTTCTCCTTCCCTGGGAGCAAAGGGTCTTCATCATCTTCATCTTTAGGACTATCTCTGGGAGCATCTCTAGGGACTGAGGTTTTCTCCTTTCCCATTTGGAGCAAAAGTCCTCATCTGGTCCATCTCTCTCTGTCCAAACTTCTCATGAAATTACAGCTGCGTCAGCATCTGCCTATCTCGGCGCAGGTGCTTTTGCTTATGAGCTGAACACTCCACCCCCCATATCTTCTTGGAATTACAACCGGATACTCTGATATATCATAGCTTCACAACAGAATTTCAGCTTTAAGCACCTCCTCTCTCTCTTCCCTCAGGTTTTCAGCTCTTCACAGCAATAAAAAGGGTTAATCTCACCTCGGCCTTGCAGCTTTGCAGTTGGAATGTTGAATTTTTCTTATCGCAGTGGAGAGGGGGGAGAGCCGAGCCGCTCCGGCTGCCCACGGCAAGGCAGTGGGGGGGGTTCCACGGCTGGAACAGGTCCATCGGCTCCAGGATGGCCGTGGCCTGGCCCGGCCTGGCCCAAGCAGGGCCTGGCCGGGCCTGCTGACCCCCACACGGGGCCCGCAGCCACCTGTCCCAGCACCGGAAACGCGAGAGAGCTTGGGGGGGGGAGTTTGTCTATTCTTAAATGTGGATCACAGAGGCGGTCACAACTTTAAGTGGCTTAGAGAATTGTCCATATTCAAACTGGCCAGCTGATAGGTTCTATCAGTTCCCAGAGGAAACTGTAAGCACCCCTTAGCAAGGACATCCCTTCTGGGACTATGCTTGCTAACCTATGACACACACCTTCAGAACTCTCCTCCTCCCCCCACCTTTCCCCCTTCTCCCACTGACAATGTAAAAAGACAACCCTTGAGATGTTCAGTCTGTTTATCACTTCCATAATAACCTTGTTTAGCCCATTTAGGAAGAGGAGTCTCTCTTGTCCATGCTATGAACACATTATCACAACAGCCACCCGGGTTGGTTCTCTGCTCACATGTGAGTCCCTTCCCCCTGACTTGCAACTTTTCCCACAACTGCTTTCCAGGGTCCACTCTTGAAATTACTGAGGTAAAATTTTAAGGTTGAGCCGTTCAGAAATAAAAGTTCTCTTCACCCATCTCTGGGAGCATTTCATCTCTAAGAACAGAGGCCCTTCTCCTTCCCTGGGAGCAAAGGGTCTTCCTCATCTTCGTCTTTAGGACTATCTCTGGGAGCATCTCTAGGAACTGAGGTTTTCTCCTTTCCCATTTGGAGCAAAAGTCCTCATAGCTTCCATCTCTCCCTGTTCAAACGTCTCATGAAATTACAGCTGTGTCAGCATCTGCCTATCTCAGGACAGGTGCTTTTGCTCACAAGTACAAGTTGAACGCTCCTCCCCCCATGCCTTCATGAAATTCCAAGGGGTACTCTGATACATCATAGCTTCACAACAGAATTTCAGCTTTAAGCATCTCCTCTTTCTCTTCCCTCAGGTTTTCAGCTCTTCATAGCACTAAAAGGGTTAATCTCACCTAGGCGTTGCAGCTGGAATGAAGCTTATCACTCTTGGTGAAATGACCTCTGCCAGACAGCAGTGCAGCTTCAGCTGAATCTTGGCAGCACTGGAGAGGGGGAGCTGGCCGTCTGCCCACAGCCCTGCTGTGGTGGGGGTTCCGCAGGTAGAACAGGGCCCATCTGCTCCAGGATGGCCGTGGCCCGGCCGGGCCTGGCCTGAGCAGGGCCTGGGCCGGGCCTGCTGGCCCCCACACAGGGCCCGCAGCCACCTGTCCCCGCACCGGAAACGAGACAGAGAGGCTGTGACTCGGGGTTTCCTATTCTTAAATGTGGATCACAGAGGCGGTCACAATTTTAAGTGGCTCAAAGAATTGTCCATATTTAAACTGGCCAGCTGATAGGTTCTGTCAGGTCAGGTCACAGAGGAAGCTGTAATCACCCCTTTGCAAGAACATCACTTCCGGGACTATGCTTGCTAACCCATGACACGTATACAGTGTGCCATTAGGATAGAACTTTCATGAGTGCAAGTGTAACCTCTATCCCAGCAGGTGTTTCTTGAGTGTCTCCAATAACAAAAAACAAAAACAAAAACTAACAAAAAGGTATGTAATGTCTGGTATGTGGTCCACATTTTGGAATGTGATTGGTATCACAGTCTGCGTGTTGAAGTGATGTGCTACATCACAGGTTACCTTGAACCTTAGTCCCGGAGTCCATGTTACTTTGTCTGCAGCTCCATTTATGTCTGAACGCAGAAATGTGATGCGTTGAATCATTAGTTTTTTTGCTGTTGACCTGGGGAAACCGTCTTTGAAGAGTTTTTAGCAGCAGTTATAATTGCTCTGCAATTCTGAGCCACATGTCCCTTTTTCTGACAATGGTAGCACACGAGGTTACCTCGAGATTGAGTTTCCCCTGTACCCACCACGTCCTCCATGACCTCCCCCACCATCCCCACTTTTTTCAAAAAAGGAATAGTTGTGTTCAGCTGCACCTTCTTTGTACAAACTTCAAGGATGTTTTCAACCATTGTGGGTTGGACGCAAGGGGAGACTCAGAATCACTCTCTTGCAAGCTTCATTTGTATTGGCTTGGAGCAGTTCGAGCAGGAATGCTTGTTGCAGGTCTGGATTAGGGACCTGGGAAAAGATTGCTTCATGCAAACGATTACAAAACTGTATAATATTTTCAGTTCGCAATTGTTTAATGTTGGTATAATGAGATTCAGGAGTTCAAGATGGTATTAATGTTAAGGCCTTTTCAGCAGCACATGCTATTTCAATAAGGACTTGGCGTGCAATAAGCATTGCTTGTTTTTGAGCATTTGCCATATTATTGGCACCAGATAAATGGTCTAATGTCAGATAATTATTGTCAAAATCCAGAAAATTATCTGGAGTTTGCCACAGAACTTGCAATAAATCAGATAAAATTAGCTTCCACTGTTGTTTCCACAACACAAATTCACCAGGGGTGATAAGAGATTGCATAAGTGTAAACAAATCATGAGGCACAAACACATGCATTGAAAAGGTAGCCCTTAACAGGCTTTTAAAATAGTGACTATGCATCCCAAACTCCTTAATTGCCTTGCACAAATCTTTGATATTGCAATATGGGAAAGGAGTCCAGCTAGGATTAGCTCCTGTGCTACTACAAGGGAGAGTAGTTGCAGCTGGAGGCACTTCCTGGTAGCAATAGGTTCCTGGATGTAAAGGGGTAGTCACATGACCATGGGAACATGGGGCAGGACAGTGGGAAACAGGGGTGGGGGGGGGGCAGGGGCGAGGAGTGGAGGGGCGGAGGCAGCAGTAGGAGGGGAGGGGTTTGGGGGCGGGGTTGTGGGCAGAGAGTGGAGGGGTGGAGGCAGCAGGAGGAGGGGAGGGGTTGGGGTGGGGTTGTGGGTGGAGGGGGCGGTGCTACCCTCGAGGGCGGGAGCAGTGCCCGCCTCCTGGGTGGGAACAGAGGGAGGGGTGAAACATGACACTGCGGGGGTGGGGTTGAGGGCGGGGGTAGGTTTTGACACAGGCATGGGAGGGGATGGAGACAAGAAGGGATTTGTGGAATGGAGGCGAAAGGGATTGTGGGAGGTGTAGTTTGGAGATGAGGACACGTGGCCTCCGCCATTGCTGGAAACAGACTCAGGGAAAAGGGGTTGGGGGGAGGGGGGGTTTTGCCGTGCTACGAGCACATGGCTATTGCTGTTCCTGGGAACAAAGAGATCAGGGGAAAAGGGGCTTTTTCATGCGCTTACAACATGTGGACTAGAAACTGGAGACAAGGGAGTGAAGAAAAAGGGTTGGAAAGTTTCCGGGACGGGCTCCGGATACCCGTCCAAGGCAGGGTGCTGAGGAGACACGGGTGGGCAAGGAGGTCAATAGCTCTCCTGTGCTAAAAAGAAGACTGGTCCAGCCATGTTTTCCAGCATAGGAGAAGCGGGATGAGGGACACGGGGGTTAGGACAAGGTATAAGGGAATCAACTGGGGGTTTTTGCAGTGGCTATTCCTGTACTGCGTTCTTATTTGGCAAAGTGTAAGTTAGTAGCAGAAGAGGAAAAAATTTTGAAACTTTCATCTCCTGAGTGCCTGAGAGAGGAAAGCTTTCTCCTGACACCATCCCAAAACTCAGAAGACCTTATGTCTTTGAAGGTTAGCTGAGGAAAGTACTGAAAAAGCCAGCGCACAAAAGATTGAACTAAACTTTTAGGCTATTTATGCCCAGTACAAGAAAGGTAACTCTGAACTTGGTAATATATTTCTCTGTGGTGTTCAGAGACTTTGGATCCCATTATAAAAGGCAACACCACTCCCTCAGCCCCAAATTGCAAAAAAAACGGAAAAAAAAAAAAAAAAATTGCAGCAAAACCAGCTACAAGACATTAGCCCCCAAGCCAGCAGGGAAATACTCACCAAAGCTTTGGATTTACCACAGGAAAGCAGGTCCAGAGAAAAAAAATCAGCAAAGTGGGTCCTCTGCTGTTCAGCCGTTCCCTCGTCACATGGCATGGGGGGGGGCTTCGGCTGGTGCTCTGAGCTCGCTACCACACAAAAAGCGGCAGCAGGGCTGCAGAGTGCTGGCACTGCACGCACAGGGTTCACTCTGGCTGACACGTGGCTTGCCGGGACACCCTAAAAGTCTCTCTAGAACCATGGTTCCAAGATAGCACATTGGGTGCCATTTGACGCGAATTCACTGCTCGCTCAGTCGGCAGACTCACCCTTCTACGCCCTGGAATGCCTTGAGCTGCCTGGAGGGACGGCATGGGCGATCCAGCAACTCGGCGGCTCCGAGATGCAACAAGTGATAGCTGTTAAGCTATCGTCATAAGCAGAAGCAAATAGGTAGAAATATAGCCCTGACTCCGTGCCTGTATTCCTCTTTTCTTTATTCCTCCCATCCCGGGAGGGATGAGAGAATCTGTTCACAGAAGGGAGAAGCAGGAGAAACGGGGCAGGCCAGCTGTGATCTGCTGCCTTTATTTGGGGGAGGGGAACGGGGAGAGCAGGGGGTGGACCCATGGTAACCAGCCAATCGGACTCTGTTTCAGGGGAGTCCATGCTACTTTCAGATTCTACCTGCGCTTGAAACAAAGGGGATTCAGAGCACATGGCAGAGACAAGTTCGGACATGCCTGGGCAGGTCCCGGGGCCGGGCGGCCCTTCGGGCAGGCAGCAACAGCAGATGAGATGTATCAAACTCCGGAGCTGCGGTGGGAACCCTGAAAGGTCTTGGCAGGCAGGGCGTGCGGAGCTACAGTGTAGCGAAGGCTCAAAGCAATGGTGGGGGCAGAGCGGCCACAGCCCGGCTCCCAGCGGGGCAGGGAAAGGCGGGCTTGGGATCCCAGGGTTTTCCCTGAGGCACCCGAGCAGATGGTGAAAAGGTCCCTCTTTTAGTAAGGTGGGGTGTTAGGGTCCCAGTGTAACAGCCGCTCCAGCGAGCAAGCTCCATTCACAGTAGAAGGGAGGCAGCCGAAAGCAGAAGCCTGCAGCAGCAACAAACTCCCTCCACAATGATGGGAGCTCTCCTCTCCCTCCGAACGCCGAGAACACCAGCCCACCAGGGGCTGTACCCAACCCCTTTTTCCCAGTTCAAATCTCTCAGCATCCCCTGCCCTACACGAGAAAACCCCAGGTGAAAGGGAGTAGCCAGTTGGAACCCTCCCTCTGTGGCCAGGTCTTTTGTTTTTCTTAAGCACCCAGTAATTTGTTGCCCTGGCAAAATATATGGGAAAATTCTTAAGGATAAAAAGAAAATAGAAGAACTCCTAAAACCCCAACATAAGCTCTGTAATTCTTGCCAGACATTGTAGTATGGGTTGTGAGATATTTCTGCATGTAAATTTCTATTTGATTTTATTATGAATTGTGGAAATGGTGCCAAACACCTGTCATCTTAACCAAGATTAGAGCAAGAGAATGTTGACCTTAAGGACTCTGCTAATGTGTGTTTGGTGAGAATACTCTGTCAGTGTACATGATTTACAGTGACTGAAGACAGTCACATGAAGGGAAGGCTTGAGGTATGTTTTGTGTTACAAGATTAGCAGAGATCCTGAGGTCCAATTAGGGCAGTAATTTATCCCTAACAAACTTACAATAAAAGGGACCTTGATGCCTTTTCCTGGTCTTAAAATCAAGAGTCATACACGGTTAGAAGGGGAAAAGGGATTTTACCTTGGTATTTATTTTAAGGATCCTTAGGTGTACACGACCAAGTCATATGCATCGAGATGCACCCTGCCGAGTCTATCCCCAAAGATCGGGTATAACATTGTAGGTTTTACTAATTAGCATATCTATCAAAGATTCCCCGATGAGAGGCTCAAGTGAGCCCCCCTCCCCAAGGAACCTTCCCCTGGATGGTTCTATCTTGGTTTACAGAATGTGTTCTCGAGAGGACCTTGGGGTCTGGGGCACACTGATCCCTAGCTACAAAGCTTCTAAAATGTTTAGTCTCTTAGCTTGACAAATGTCATAGGTTAGCAAGCATAGTCCCGGAAGGGACGTCCTTGCTAAGGGGTGCTTACAGTTTCCTCTGGGAACTGATAGAACCTATCAGCTGGCCAGTTTGAATATGAACAATTCTCTAAGCCACTTAAAGTTGTGACCACCTCTGTGATCCACATTTAAGAATAGGCAAACTCCCCCCCAAGCTCTCTCTCATTTCCGGTGCTGGGACAGGTGGCTGCGGGCCCCGTGTGGGGGCCAGCAGGCCAGGCCAGGCCCTGCTTGGGCCAGGCCGGGCCGGGCCACGGCCATCCTGGAGCCGATGGACCTGTTCCAGCCGTGGAACCCCCCCACTGCCTTGCCGTGGACAGCCGGAGCGGCTCGGCTCTCCCCCCTCTCCACTTCGATAAGAAAGATTCAACATTCCAGCTGCAAAGCTGCAAGGCCGAGGTGAGATTAACCCTTTTTATTGCTGTGAAGAGCTGAAAACCCTAGGGAAGAGAGAGAGGAGGTGCTTAAAGCTGAAATTCTGTTGTGAAGCTATGATATATCAGAGTATCCGGTTGTAATTCCAAGAAGATATGGGGGGTGGACTGTTCAACTCATAAGCAAAAGCACCTGCGCTGAGATAGGCAGATGTTCACGCAGCTGTAATTTCATGAGAAGTTTGGACAGGGAGAGATGGACCAGATGAGAACTTTTGCTCCAAACGGGAAAGGAGAAAACCTCAGTCCCTAGAGAGGCTCCCAGAGATAGTCCTAACAATGAAGATGAGGAAGACCCTTTGCTCCCAGGGAAGGAGAAGGGCCTCTGTTTTTGTTTCTGAATGGCTCAACCTTAAAATTGTACCCCAAAGAACTTCAAGAGTGGACCCTCGAATGCGGGAAAACCAATTGCTATCTGTGTATGACCTTGAACAAGCTGCAAGTCGGGGGAAGGGACTCACATGTGAGCAGAGAGACTCCTCTTCCTAAATGGACTGAACAATATTTGGAAGTGGGCGGCTGTCTCGTTGTGATAATGTTTTCATAGCATGAGCAAGAAGAGACTTCTCTTTCTAAATGGACTGAACAAGGTTATTATGGCAGTGGTAAACAGACTGAACATCTTAAGGGTTGTCTTTTCACATTGTCAGTGGGAGAAGGGAGGAAGGTGGGGGGAGGAGGAGAGTTCTGAAGGTGGTATAATTTTTTTTCTTTCTCCCTTCTTTTAGGTCTGTTAATAAACTTCTTTATATGCTTGCAAGTTTGGTGCCTGCTTTGCATTTCTCCTAATTCTTATCTCACAGCAGATAAACAGTAATGAGTATTTTGGACCAAACCACTACAAGTCCAAGAATGTAGGCAAAAAGCACTAGGAATACAGAAGTTGAAAAAAGGTGTAACAGGGTGTCTTGGTTTTGAAAGACAGGTGTCTGCTAACGAAGGCAGAAGCTTCCCTTGAAGTGGCACATGTAACCCCTTTCCCTCCGAGTTATTATAATTTTGAAATCAAGGACTTTTAGGCAAAGAGGTGGGAAAATAGGAATAACAGTTCTTTACTATTATATATATAACCAGTCAAACAAAACAGCAATAACTATGGCAGTAACAGCAAACAATCACAAACCCAGTCCCAGCCTTCTCGGCTGTCAGGCCCTTTCCCCTTGGGTACAGTTCTACTTGCAGCCGGCAGGGGCACTGGCGGCTCCCGGTGAGCAGGGCAGGTGCGATGGTTTCCCCGCGGTTGCAGGGGGCGCTCCGGAGCGAGCTCGGGGAGCACGCGGCACCGGTGGCCTGGGATCCCAGGAAAGGATGGAGCAAGGGCTTCACAAACCGCTGGGCAGCTGGCCCCGGTGTCCGGCTGGACCTTCGGGAACAGCAGGCTGGAGCGGCAGGCTGGAACGGCAGGCTGGAGCGGCAGGGACGAGCACAAATCCCGGGTGGCAGACGAGATGTATCCAAGCGGGGAACCCCCCCGGAGGTCGGGCAGGCAGGGCAAGCACGGCTACAGCGTAGCGAAGGCTCGAAGCAGCAGCGGGGCAGGGTGGCCACAGCCCAGCCTCCAGCAGAGCAGGGAAAGCGGCTTTGGGATCCCTGCGTTGTTTCCAGCAGAAGGAAAAACGGCCGAAAAAAGAACCAGCAGCTCCTTTCTCTGCAGCTTCTCTCTCCGAACACCAAGAGCGAACTGTCCCCACACCCAGGTGAAACAAAGGAGTAGCCAGGCCCACCCCATCCTCAGTGGGCAGCTCTTTTGTCTTTCTTAAGTACAGCTATTTGTCCCCTAGCAACATGCATATGGGAAAAAATTCCTTTAACAGGAAAAAAACTAGGACTAAACTAAAACCCCAACACAGGGGTATAAAAGAAAAGGCAAAAATCTTCATGGCATCAACCTCACATGAGAAAAAAAACAAAAGAGAGAAAAAAACCCTGAACGTGTGGAGCTCAAAAACTGAAACACTGTATCATTGTGTTTTCATTGCTGACATTTGGATTTTTTCTTTAAATTTGGATTTTTTCTTAACATTTAGTTTCATCACCAACATTTGGTGACCCAATGTGCCAACATGTACGATGTGATACTGACAACAGGGGAGTTTTCGTCAATCCACCATCCAACAGGGGGTAAAGTTGCCAGCACATCCTATAAAATTAGGACAGTAGTATTTGTTGAATGAAGAACCACAGGATTGTGTAGTCTAATATCATGAGACAGGGGGTTTCCCAGGAGCATTGGCTCTACTTAAGTGTTACAACAGATTCTCCGCATTGCAGGGCATAAAATTTCTGACAAGCTATTAAAAAAACTTTTATTACTGGTTAAAGAGCAGTGTAATTGGTTTCCAAATGAGGGAAACTTTGATGTCAAAGTATGGGAGCCTGTAGGAGAGCATTTACGAACATGTAAAGACTTAGGCTTCTCAATTCCTGATTCAGCTATTGTAGATACAAAAATGCTGCTAGCGAGGATTTTCTTGCTATTTTCTAAGTCTGTGAGAGACTTTTCTCTCTCACAGAAGAGGTAGCAGAGTATGTAAACAACCAAGCCACCTGCAACCTTGGAAAGTCTTGTTTATGGTATAGTAGAAAAATATTTTGACAATGGATGTTTTAGGATTTTAGCCAATCACCCCCAAGGGGTGGCTGATCCTTTGTCCAATTAGACTATGAAGAAAAAGGTCTATAAAAGAGTTTGTAAAATAATTAAATAAATCAATCTTGCTACACAATTCCTGCCTGCTGGATCTTCTCCTCCTCCTCCTCCCTATGGCTGCGGGACACGGTGATATACCCTAGGGCCCAGGCCTGCGGTAATATTTGGTGCTGCCCGACGTGATCTGTACTCTGACGTGTCCTGCTGCTGCGAGTCAAGCCAAATTTTTCTAGAGGTATGCTGTTCCCCTTCCCCCCCCGGGACCGGGAGGTCCAACAGGACTGAGAAATGGTGAACAGCGGCTCACAAACTGACGCTGTGCTAATGGTCTGGAAAGGTGTGTTTAGCATATTGCACAACTCCATTTCTGAAAACTCAGTTCGGGAATTATTAGATTGGGCTACCTTAAAGGGGATTTCCATGGACAGAGATACTGCCCTGGACTTTGCCTTATGGCAGGAACTTGGCTGTGCTGTCCGGCACAAACTCCCGTTTGGGGACCCTGCAGTGTTAGAATTATACAAAACCTGGCCTTCGTTATTTATTCTGCTGACCAACCTCAACTGTGGCAGCTGAGCTGGCTCGCCTATTTTGGTGATGAGTGATGGAGGAATGTCCGAGGGGGACCCCGCTGACCAGGCTCCGGGGACAAACAATGGTGGATCCGGAAAAACCCCCCGGATCCACAGGCAGAGCCTGCGCCGCCTCACCCTGCACAGTCGCAGGACTCCGTGGCCCCCAGGGACCCCACGCCGGCAGAGGCGGGGGTGTCAGGGCAGCGGGAGGGCGCGCAGTCTGCCTTGCCACTCAGCTCGGCGGCGGCCACGGCTTATCCAGGGCCGCGAATTAGCGGCTTAGCGAATTGGACCCCCATGGCGGCTCCTAGCCCGTTTGCGTATGCACCAACAGAGCCAAAATCGCCTGGATGTCCCTTCTTAGCCGGTGTAGCGCCAGGCATGACTGCACCGAGACTGCCTGGGTGTGGTCCGCTGCCCTCCTTGGTGCTGGACTGTCCTGCACTGCTGCAGAACCGAGCTGTCGAACTTTTAATACAGCATCTGCCTTTGCTGACAGAGTTACCAAACATATCCCAAAAGCTGGAGGACCTGCTCAGCTTGCAAAAGAAGCTGCTGCAGACAACAGAGGCACCACGCTGCGCGGGGTGCTCCAGGCCCACGCCGCCGGCACCGCCTGCACCACCCGTGGGAGACGCGGTCCTGAATCAGGGAGTGGCGCGGTCGGCGGCAAACCTGGAAAAAGTGCTGCCGCAGGAAAACCTGGAAGCGACAGCTGCAGAGGGGGAAGCAGCGCCGAACGCGGCCAGGGAGCAAGAAACAGCAGCAGTGTCGGCTGCTGCGTCGAACGCGGCCACGGAGCAAGAGACAAGCGCGGCGCCAGGCGCGGCTGTAGCTCCATAGACGGCAGCAGCTGCTCCAGTACCGGTGCGGTCGGGACCGGCCAAGACGGCATCCCGTGAAGAGGCTTCGATTCAAACTGCAGCTCAGCCAGCTGTAGTCTATGCTGTCTGTTCTGCCCCTAGCCAACCTAGCCAAAGTGCCCCTCTCCGTCCACCTCTGTTCACTCCCAGTGTCTCAGAGTTGCCTTTGCCTGATGATTCCTCGTCAGGCAGTGAGGCAGAGGAGGTTCTGGCCCCAGGTTGTAAGGCCGCTGTAGCCGGGTGGCGAAGGAAAAGGCTGCGCCGGTCTCGCCCCTGGATCTTTCAGGACTGCACAGCAATAGTGTGTCCGACCCACTACAATCGCTTCTTAGTTAAAATGCCAGCATTGGAGGAGGGTGACTGGAGGTTATTGGAAACACTTGGAATGCCAAATAGATTTGAGGATTCTGGGGGTAATCAGGAAGCTGTTACACTCCATCCACAGGCTGTGCCAGAAGTTCAGGATGGTAGTGACTCCCCAAAAGGGGAGATCCAAGCTTTCCCAGTGTATAAGGCCCTCCCAAATTCAGGTGAGTGTGATAAGCATGAGGTGATTGCTTGGAAGGTTGCCCAGGACCTGCAATCCAAGGAGGCACAATATGGGCTAGGTTCTGCTGAGGTTATGCAGATAATAAGGGTGATAAATACAGATTAACTTGCTCCATTTGATATCAGACAGGTCAAATTCTATTTCAACCTGTACAATTTACAGTTTTTGAGAAAACCTGGAGAAAGCTGGCTGACAAGGCTGCATTAGGGAATATGCAGCTCCCTGCTGCCGATCCTAGACGGACAGGGAGAATGGATGCTTTGATGGGGACTGGTCCCTTCTCTGATCCCAGCCTACAGGGTACTTTGTCCTCTAGCATCCTGCAGCAGGCTCAACAGGTCGGCATGGCTGCCCTGTTGAAAACCATAGAGTTGTCAGCACCCAGAAAGCGATATACTGAAATAGTTCAAGGGAAATCAGAGTCATTCCTCTCTTTTGTAGAGAAAGTCGCTGCTTCTCTCGAGAAGCAGGTTGAGGATGACGGGTTAAGACAGTTGTTGTTAAGGCAGTTAGTGAGAGATAACACAAAAGAGGAGTGCAGAAAGTCATAGATGCTTTGCCAGGGGATCCTGAGGCAACAGACATGGTCGAAGCCTGCGCTAAGCTGGGATCTGGGAACCAGAGAAGGTCTGCTTTGGCTGCGTTCCTGCAGCCTGTTCACACATCTTCTGATCGTGAACCAAAGCAACCAAAACAGGTGAAAAAACGGAAGCGGCCTAAGCCGAGCCAAAAAGAAAACACACCGATCCCCCAGTGCAAGAGGTGTGGCAGGCCAGGGCGTTGCTCGGACTATTGTAGATCCCAGACTCATGCTGATGGTCGGCCTTTGTCGGGAAACTTCCGCCGGGGTGCAAGGAGGGGGAATTGCTCTCCCATGCAGTCGCTCCCCCAGAGAGTGTCACAGGTACAGGCACAGGCCTACCCAGCCACCCTAGAGACAGCACCCAGGGATCAGACGGCACCCAGGGATCAGATGGTTTTGACGTCCACACCGCAGCCGCAGTTGTCTTAGACTCTAGCGGTATTTATAAAGTTCCCTTGGATGCATATGGGCCCTTAGCTCAGGGATCCAGTGCGATGCTGGTGGGAAAACCTGATGTTGCTCATCAAGGAATCTTAGTGCACTCAGGAGTTATTGACGCTGACTTTAAAGGCCAGATTTGCGCTATGGTCTCCATGCAAAAACCCCCTGTAACTATTCCTGAAAAGACCTGTCTTGCTAAATTAGTGCCTTTTAAGTCTTGTGTCCCCAGGATAGAAAAACCAACTCACGAAGATAATGGCAGTAGATCTACGGGACTTCCGCAGGCCTTCTGGACTGCAGACATCTCTGACCAAAGGCCACAGATGACATGTACCCTGATCCTGCCGAGAGCCCGTCCGCTCCGGACTCAGCTTCAAGGTTTGATTGATAGCGGTGCTGATGTAACTATCATCTCCTTCTCTGCGTGGCCTCCCTCATGGCCTCTAGCCCCGGCGGGATTGGCCATCGCAGGAGTAGGAGGAACCACATAGAGCTATTTAAGCGAACAGCCTGTGGTGGTGAAGGACTCAGAGGGGCACACAGCTACAATTAGGCCTTATGTTACTACCACTTCCCCTAACCTTTGGGGGCGGGACGTGTTGGCAGCTTGGGGCGTACGGATTGGGACAAATTTTTAGCAGGGGTCACTGTGCGTAAGGGCGCACAGTATCCTACACTGCCTTTGCAGTGGTTGACTAACACACCAATCTTTGAGCCGCAGTGGCCCCTACCAAAAGAGAAGTTAGACGCCCTTCATCAGCTGTTTCAGGAACAGTTACAACAGGGGCACCTTGAGCCTTCTACTAGCCCCTGGAACACTCCTGTTTTCGTAATTAAGAAGAAATCAGGGAAATGGAGATTATTGCCGGACCTCCGGAAAGTTAATGCAGTAATAGAAGGTATGGGGGCATTGCAGCCTGGCATGCCCTCTCCCACCATGATTCCTACGGGGTGGGACATCCTGATCATTGATTTAAAGGATTGTTTTTTCACAATTGCTTTGCATCCTGATGACAAACCAAAATTTGCCTTTACTGTGCCTGCCATTATCAATGCTGAACCTGCTAAGAGATACCAATGGAAGGTCCTCCCTCAAGGGATGAGGAACAGCCCAATTATCTGTCAGTGGTATGTCGCCCAAGCGTTAGCTGGAGTTCGCAGGCAGTTTCCTGATGCACGCTGCTACCATTACATGGATGATATCCTGGTGGCAGCATCCACACGGGACGAGCTGCTGAGAATACAGCCTCAGCTGCTCGCTGCTCTGCATGCCTATGGATTAGAGGTAGCTCTGGAGAAAGTTCAACAGCATCCTCCTTGGAAATATTTAGGAGTGAAAATTTTGGACCAAACTATCCAATGCCAAGAGGTGCAATTCCCGGATTCGGTTAAAACCTTGAATGATGCTCAGAAACTGCTGATCTTATTTAGGTCTAACTGCAAAGCAGCTTTCCCCTCTTTTTAATTTATTAAAAGGGGATCCTGATCTGAATTCACCTCGGGAGTTGACTCCAGAAGCGTGACGAGCGCTGCAAGAGGTCCAATGGGATGTTTCTACTCGTCAGGTTTATCGAGTGGATCCCTCCATTGCTATCACTGTTTTCATTACTATTCCAGACCTCCATCCTACAGGTATCATTGGCCAGTGGAATGCACAATGGCCTGATCCTTTGCATATCCTAGAATGGGTCTTTTTGCCTCACCAGCCAAAAAGGACTGTGACCACAGTGTTTGAATTGGTCGCTTCTCTGATAATCAAATGCCGTCAACGGTGTTTGCAACTGATGGCTGCGGATCCTGCAGTAATTGTCATTCCGATCTCAAAGGAATACTTTGAGTGGAGCTTATCCATAGTGCTCCTTTGCAAGGCGCACTGCAAAACTTTTCAGATCAGATCACTTACCATCTGCCCAGTCATAAATTACTGCAGTTGGCAAAATCAATCGTACTTTCCTTGCAGCCGGGAAATAGCTGAGTGCCAGTGCAAGGACCCACCGTCTTTACGGATGGTTCAGGGAAAACTGGGAAAGCCATTGTTACCTGGAAGGAGGGGTCGGAATGGCAGGTGCTGAAGGAACACGAGTCAGGCTCTGCTCAGTTAGTTGAATTAAGGGCTGTTACCATGGCTTTCCAGCGATTCTCACAGGAACCTTTGAATTTGGTTACGGACTCTGCTTATGTAGCAGACATCACCCAACGCTTAGATTGTTCACTTCTGAAGGAGGTGAACAATGCGGCTCTGTTTTCGCTGTTGCAAACCTTGTGGTCTGCAATTCAGGCTCGAGTGCATCCGTATTACATTCTGCACATTCGAAGCCACACCAATTTACCAGGTTTTCTAACAGGAGGCAACGCCAGGGCTGATATGCTGGCCAACCCTGTATGGGTAGGGCCTCAGCCTGACAAAATTGCACAAGCCAAGGCATCGCACGGTTTCTTCCATCAAAGTGCACATACCCTGCAGAAGCAGTTTCATTTAATGCCAACCGAAGTGGGCGACATTGTCAGCGCCTGTGCTGACTGTCACGGACTCACTGCGCCTTTCCCAGCGGGGGTAAACCCCAGAGGGCTAAAAGCCTTGCAGCTTTGGCAAACGGATGTATCTCACATCCCAGAATTTGGTCGGCTGAAATATGTGCACGTGTCTATTGACACTTTCTCCTCGGCTATGCGGGCTACTGCTCACACTGGAGAGAAGGGCCGTGATGTCATTGCCCATTGGAAATTGGCTTTCTCAGTCCTGGGCGTGCCAGCTTCTGTGAAAACCGATAATGGTCCTGCCTACGCCTCGGAGAAGACGTGGCAGTTTTTACACCTATGGGGTGTAGACCATACCTTTGGTATCCCACATTCTCCTAGTGGCCAAACCATTGTCGAACACGCTCATGGTACCTTGAAGTATGTTTTGGACAAACAGAAAAGGGGAATGCATGGAGAAACCCCACAGAGCCGACTAGCAAAAGCTTTGTATACAATTAATCACCTTACAGTACCACAAAATTCAAATAATCCTGTTATTCTGAATCATTTTCTCTCTTTGTAGTCTGCAGGCGACACACAACTGCCCCGGGCAAAAGTCTGGGTACGGAATTTACTCACTAACCAGTGGGAAGGCCCTCATGAGCTTATCGTTTGGGGTCGTGGGTATGCTTGCGTTTCCACAGATACTGGGATACGGTGGCTACCTTCAAAATGCGTTCGCCCTGACCTGCGGCACCAGAGGCAGAACAGGCAACCTCCAAATGATGACCAGAACGCCAACCATCCAAATGGCGACCAGAATGTAGATCATCAGCCTAATGACTCTTCTGATGATGACCAGGATGTCAACCATCAGGCGGATGGTCCTTCTACCAGCAGAGACTGGGATGGTCCTTCCACCAGCAGAGACTGGACTTTAAATTTCTTGTTATGGAGTCAGATAGTTAAAGCCTTAAGGACATATTTAGAATTAATAACTGATGTAGATTTCTATTTAGGATTAATAGTAGAGTTGTTCTCTTATCAAACAAAAAGGGGGAATTGTAGATACAAAAATGCTGCTTGCGAGGATTTTCTTGCTATTTTCTAAGTCCGTGAGAGACTTTTCTCTCTCACAGAAGAGGTAGCAGAGTTATGTAAACAACCAAGCCACCTGCAACCTTGAAAAGTCTTGTTTATGGTACAGTAGAAAAATATTTTGACAATGGATGTTTTAGGATTTTAACCAATCACCCCCGAGGGGTGGCTGATCCTTGTCCAATTAGACTATGAAGAAAACGGTCTATAAAAGAGTTTGTAAAATAATTAAATAAATCAATCTTGCTGCACAATTCCTGCCTGCTGGATCTTCTCCTCCTCCTCCTCCCTATGGCTGCGGGACATGGTGATATACCCTAGGGCCTAGGCCTGCGGTAATAGGTAGCCTCTCTTCTCCTCCTCTGAGCTGGGATGGGGTGGGCCGTCCTCCGGGGCCTTGATGAAAAAATCCTCCCGATATGTTCTGATGTTGAAACAGTCCAGGAAAAAAAGAAGGGAAAAAAAACCAGTCACAGGAACACAAAAGTTCAGCTCTCCATGTCTCTCTCCAGAGATAAAGGTCCAAAAGCTAGCTGAAGAGCAAGCAGGGTGCTTCCCTCCACTCTCGCTCTGCAGAAGAACGCAGAGGAGTCTGTGTTTCCTTGAAACACTGCTTTGAAAGTTCTTTGGGGTTTTTTTCCTCTTCCCCCTCTCAGGCTCAGTTTAAAGGCATAGAAAGGCACAAAATTAATTTCTGGGCATAGAGGAGTGATAGGGGATACAACATCATAAAGTCCCCCCAAGACACCAGCATGCTGCAATAAAGAATGCCGCCTTTCTATTTCTCAAAATTGTTAGAAAGTTTCTATCTGGCTGATTTCAATATCAATGTCACCTTATGTCATGGGTTAGCAAAGCATAGTCCTGGAAGTGATGTTCTTGCAAAGGGGTGCTTACAGCTCCTCTATGACCTGACAGAACCTATTGGCTGGCCAGTTTGAATATGGGCAATTTTTTAAGCCACTTAAAATTTTGACCACCTCTGTGATACACACTTAAGAATAGACAAACCCTGGGCAGAGCTCTGTCTCATTTCCGGCGCTGGGACAGGTAACTGTGGGCTCCGGACGGGGGCCCAGTGGGCCTGGCCCAGGCCCTACTCAGGCCAGGCTGGGCCGGGACACAGCCATCCTGGAGTCGATGGGCCCTGTTCCACCAGCGGAACCCCCCACAGTGCTGCTCTGTGCAGACCGAGCAGCCCGCCTCCCCCTCTCCAGTGCTGCCAAGATTCAGCTGAAGCTGCCCTGCTGTCCAGCAAAGATCATGTGACCAACAGCAATAAGCGACATTCCAGCTGCAAGGCCTAGGTGAGATTAACCCTTTTAGTGCTATGAAGAGCTGAAAACCTGAGGGAGGAGAAAGAGGAGATGCTTAAAGCTGAAATTCTATTGTAAATCTATGATGCATCAGAGTACCCTTTGTAATTTCATGAAGGCATGGGGGGTGGAGTGTTCAACTTGTACTTGTGAGCAAAAGCACCTGCGCTGAGATAAGCAGATGCTGAAACAGCTTTAATTTCATGAGAAGTTTGAACAGGGAGAGATGGACCAGATGAGGACTTTTGCTCCAAATGGGAAAGGAGAAAACCTCAGTTCCTAGAGATGCTCCCAGAGATAGTCCTAAAGATGAAGATGAGGAGGATCCTTTGCTCCCAGGGAAGGAGAAGGGCCTCTGTTCTTAGAGATGAAATGCTCCCAGAGATGGGTGAAGAGAACTTTTGTTTCTGAACGGCTCAACCTTAAATTTGTACCCCAGTAGCTCAAGATTGGACCCTCGAAAGCAGTTGTGGGAAAAGCTGCAAGTCGGGGGAAGGGACTCTCACATGATGCAAGCAGAGAACCAACCTGGGCGGCTGTCTCATTGTGATAATTTCTCCATAGCATGGGCAAGAGAGACTCCTCTTCCTAAATGAACTGAACAAGGTTATTATGGAAGTGGTAAACAGACTGAACATCTCAGGGGTTGTCTTTTTACATTGTCAGTGGGAGAAGGGAGAAAGGTGGGGGGAGGAGGAGAGTTCTGAAGGTGTGGTATGATTTTATTTTTTCTTTTTCCTTATTTTAGGTCTATTAATAAACGTCTTTATATTCTTTCAAGTTTGGTGCCTGCTTTGCGTTTCTCCTAATTCTTATCTCACAGAAGGTAAACAGTAATGAATATTTTGGACCAAACCACTACACCTTACAAAAGTTTAGAAAGACTATTTTTAAAAACCTAGGTAAATATATTTTTTTTAAACCTTATGTCACAGAATCAGATAATCATAGAATGGTTTGAATTGGAATGGACCTTTAAAGGTCATCTAGTCCAACTGCTCTGCAATGAGCAAGGACACCTTCAATCACATCAGATTGCTCAAAGTCCTGTCTAATCTGACCTTAAACGTTTCCAGGAATAGGGCATCTACAACTTCTCTGGGAAACCTGTTGCGGTGTTTGACCATCCTCACTGTAAAACATTTCTTCTTTATATTTAGTCTGAATCTAATTTCCCCAACCCAGGTGCAGCACCTTGCACTTGGTCTTGTTGATCTTCATGAGGTTCTTGTCGGCCAACTTCTCAAGTTTGTCCATGTACCCCTGGATGGCATCCCTTCCTTCTGTTGTGTAAACTGCACCACTCAGCTTCCTGTCATCTGCAAACTTTCTGAGGGTGCACTAGATCCCACTGTCTATGTCACTGATAAAGATATTAAAGAGCACCGGTCCCAAGACAGAGACAGGTTTGCTCTGACTTTCCACCATATAAATTATCTTGAACAAATTTTCTTTTATTATTTGGTGAAATCGAGCTCATCTGAGCTCCTCCATAATTTTAGAATATATGAGACATTAATACTTCTGCCTTTTTCCCCATACTTGGTTTATTACAGTAAAAATACTGAAATGTGCACTGTATATATTGAGTATGGTTTAGATCTTCGTTAGAGTATCAGCATAATTCTTTGACATTCAGAGACCATTGTATGTCACTTTTATAATTAGAAAATCCCATAAAAGCCAAAACCCAAATCTTGTTGGCATCAATCTCAAATGGGAAAAATGAAGAAAAATCATGTCTTCCACATAAAATTGTGGCATCATCAACAGAGGTGCTAGTTTCTACTTCCCAGTATACTGGATTGTGCTTTAGGAACCATAACTTTTCCTTCATGGAGGCTGAAAGTAATATAATTCTGGATAATTCTTTAGATTTAAGTTACGACTTTTCTCATGATCCTGTATATTTGATTATGATTTGAATAGAGAAACTAAATTTTTAGGCTGGTACTGTGTCATAGGTTAGCAAGCATAGTCCCGGAAGGGACGTCCTTGCTAAGGGGTGCTTACAGTTTCCTCTGGGAACTGATAGAACCTATCAGCTGGCCAGTTTGAATATGGACAATTCTCTAAGCCACTTAAAGTTGTGACCACCTCTGTGATCCACATTTAAGAATAGGCAAACTCCCCCCCAAGCTCTCTCGCGTTTCCGGTGCTGGGACAGGTGGCTGCGGGCCCCGTGTGGGGGTCAGCAGGCCAGGCCAGGCCCTGCTTGGGCCAGGTCCGGCCGGGCCACGGCCATCCTGAAGCCATGGACCTGTTCCAGCCGTGGAACCCCCCCCACTGCCTTGCCGTGGGCAGCCGGAGCGGCTCGGCTCTCCCCCCTCTCCACTTCGATAAGAAAGATTCAACATTCCAGCTGCAAAGCTGCAAGGCCGAGGTGAGATTAACCCTTTTATTGCTGTGAAGAGATGAAAACCTGAGGGAAGAGAGAGAGAGGAGATGCTTAAAGCTGAAATTCTGTTGTGAAGCTATGATATATCAGAGTATCCTGTTGTAATTTCATGAAGATACGGGGGGGTGGAGTGTTCAACTCGTAAGCAAAAGCACCTGCGCCGAGATAGGCAGATGCTGACGCAGCTGTAATTTCATGAGAAGTTTGGACAGGGAGAGATGAACCAGATGAGGACTTTTGCTCCAAACGGGAAAGGAGAAAACCTCAGTCCCTAGAGATGCTCCCAGAGATAGTCCTAACGATGAAGATGATGAAGACCCTTTGCTCCCAGGGAAGGAGAAGGGCCTCTGTTTTTTTGTTTCTGAATGGCTCAACCTTAAAATTGTACCCCAAAAAACTTCAAGAGTGGATCCTCGAAAGCAGTTGCGGGAAAAGCTGCAAGTCGGAGGAAGGGACTCGCAGGCAGAGAGACTCCTCTTCCTAAATGGACTGAACAATATTTGGAAGTGGGCGGCTGTCTCGTTGTGATAATGTTTTCATAGCATTAGCAAGAAGAGACTTCTCTTTCTAAATAGACTGAACAAGGTTATTATGGAAGTGGTAAACAGACTGAACATCTTAAGGGTTGTCTTTTTACATTGTCAGTGGAAGAAGGGAGGAAGGTGGGGGGAGGAGGAGAGTTCTGAAGGTGGTATAATTTTTTTTCCTTCTTTTAGGTCTGTTAATAAACTTCTTTATATTCTTTCAAGTTTGGTGCCTGCTTTGCATTTCTCCTAATTCTTATCTCACAGCAGATAAACAGTAATGAGTATTTTGGACCAAACCACTACATACTGAAACCCTTTCTCCTCTTTCAAACATTCTACTTAGAAAAAAAAAAGGAAAAGGGAATGACACATTACATTCCCTTGCCTTAACCTTGCATTCACGATAGGCTAAAGCAAAAATAGTCTTCTTTTTTCATACATTACTAGAAAAAAACCATAAATGTAACTATGGCCACAACAGTACCAAAAATAGCACAGTTACATGTGAATCTAGATGTAAAAAAGACTGTAAAAACACACAAGGACTGTTTTCAAGATCTTTATGGCCTAAGTGTGAGAAAGCTGTATAAAGAGACAATAAAAACCCCATCTCTCTCACACTGAAGGCAATGGAAATTTTCCTCTGAATTTAAATAATGCACTACTCATTCCTAGTATCTAGTAGGAATGGAATATTTTCAGAATCCTGGAAAGATATCAAGTATTTTACTATTTGAGTCCCTTGTTGGGTCCATTTCATCCAATGTCCTTTGAGGCAAAAAGAACATGACAGTATCAAAAATTTCAGGCACATTTGGCTTGTATGACCTGCACTGGGGAATGAGCAGAGTAGGGAGTCATAGTAGGAGCACTTATAAGAAGACCTCAAACATGCAAACACAACTGAACTTAACCAGCTGCTGTTTTGAAAGGCTAAAAGCTCTGTGGAATCGGATTTTAAACAAACTGCCATGTGTAACCCAAAAGGTTATCCTATTCCATATCTATCTGTGCCCAAAATTGTTACTGTCTCTTTAAGACCCTGCAGCTAGGAAAACTGTGATGGGGTGCTATCTCGGGTGCTTTTAGTCTGCTGGAGCAAGCAGCTCACCACCTTTTGCAGAGTGATTTTTGCCTTGCTGAGCTCTTGGTCTTTGGTTAGGCAGAGGTCTCTCTCTGGCCACTTGGTTTGGCTCTTGGTTTTCTTGCTATAGAGCTAAGGCAGCATGGGCAGAGGCTTTTCCTTTTTGGGTTCTCTTTTCATTTCTTTCCTCCTCTTGGAGAGACTGCAGTTAGTGGTTTTGAGCTGCCTTAGGGAGAATTCTGCAGGTGCCTGTCTGCAGTCGAGGCATTGTGCTGACAGTAGCAGAGAGGCCCTGCTCTGGTCTGAGAAACCAGTAGCTCATCAGCAGCACCTGGCCGAGGAGAGAAAACATCAAGTGGCTCCAGCCCAGTTTCTTCACCCTGCCGTGCCTGCCTTTCAGTCTCCTGCCATGAGGAAGGCGCTACCCCAGATGAGCCAGCAAGTCTTTGTCTGCCCCTGGAACTGCTCCGTAAGCTCCTGCCTTCCTGGGAAGGATCTTGTCCCTTTGTCTTTCAAGCCATGGGGTCACCTCTGCCTGGCGCCATCTTGGGAAGGATGTTTCTGGCATTTCGTGTCTCTCATTGTTCCTGCAGGGTTCATGAGATTTCGCAATTCTGTATCTATCAATTATTTACTGTTACTTTTTTCCTGTTGCTATTTTGTTTGTTAGTAAACTGTTATTTTTTCACTTATATCTACTCATATTTTTGTTCCTTATTGGTGGAAAGGAATTGGTTGAAATTAAGGGGAGGTTACTCATTTTAGAGTGTCCACCTCTTTAAATTATCTTAAACCAAGACAAAAACCAAAACAAAACAAAGAAAACCCACACAACTGCAAGGACATAGGGAATTACAAAGCTGGAAGAAGACAGAGAGAGGAAAAAATTCTATCTCAGGCATGCCAAGATGTATGATTATGACTTGAGGATTACCATTTGTTCTCTTCTTAAACTTCTTCCTAAAGAAGTAAGTGCTTCTTTATGTAATAAAACTGATTTCTGGAGGCCTCAGAGAAGATTTTCCATCAAAGCAGAAAGCACCAGAAGGGATCCATCCTTGTCACCCAGCACTAAGGGGAAAGACAGGTTTTCTAGGGATCCTTGGAAGAATGTTTATGGCACATAATTGCAGTTGCAATTAAAACTTTATTCTCTTAACAGGATATTATGATTAGTATAGCAAAGAAATTATTATTAGAATGGCACAGGATTTTTACAAGCAGAATCAGTGAAATAAAATCTATTAGTAGTGTGACAGAATTTATAACACAACTGTTGGGGTTTTAGGAGCTCTCCCTGTTTTTTAGGGGTTTTTCTTGGTTTGTTTTTTTTTCTGTTAAAGGAATTTCCCCCATACATGTTGCTAGGGGAACAAATGGCTGGGTACTTTTTTGTTTCACCTGGGCGTGTGGTCAGTTTGGTCTCGGCGTTCGGACAGAGAGGGAAGCTGCTTTCTTTGGCCGTTTTTCATGCTGCTGGAGAAGCCCTGGGATCCCAAAGCCCGCCTTCCCTACCCCGCTTGGAGCCGAGCCGTGGCCGCCCTGCCCCACCGTTGCTTCGAGCCTTCGCTACGTTGTAGCCCTGCCTGCCCGACCTCCGGGGGGATTCCCCACTTCGATACATCTCGTCTGGCCACCGGGATTTGTGCTCGTCCCTGCCGCCCCAGCCTGCCGCTCCAGCCTGCCATTCCAGCCTGCTGTTCCCGAGGGTCCGGCCGGACACCGGGATCGGCTGCCCAGGGGTTTGTGAAGCTTCTTTGTTCCATCCCTCCCCGGGATCCCAGGCCACCAGTGCCGCGTGCTCCCCGAGATCGCTCAGGAACGCCCCCTGCAGCCGTGGGGAAACCATTGCACCTGCCCTGCTCACCGGGAGCTGCCAGCGCCCCTGCCGGCTGCGAGCGGAACTGCACCCAAGGGGAAAGGGCCTGACAGCCGAGAAGGCTGGGACTGGGTTTGTGATTGCTGTTACTGCCATAGTTATCATTGTTTGTTTGACTGGTTATACACATATAGATATATAATAGTAAAGAACTGTTATTCCTATTTCCCACATCTTTACCTAAAAGCACCTTGATTTCAAAATTATAATAACTCGGAGGGAAGGGGGTTGCATCTGCCATTCCAAGGGAGGCTTCTGCCTTCCTTAGCAGACACCTGTCTTTCAAACCAAGACAGATCTTGGCGCCCAACCGTGGGGCCAGAGGGCATTAAGAGAGAGAGGTGAAAAAGGAATAACAGTTCCTGGATAACTTAATTTTGTGTGCTGGATATTGGAACCTTGTTAGGCAGCACTATTTGGTCTAGTTTACCCTGGTTCGGGTGGCAGGTGGTCGTGGCTATATTCTTCCCCTTTGCAGCTCCTTACCTAAACATGGGTCCTCTGACTAAGGCTACCATTTCTGTTATCCTATTACCGCAGGCCTGGGCCCTAGGGTATATCACCGTGTCCCGCAGCCATAGGGAGGAGGAGGAGAGAAGATCCAGCAGGCAGGAATTGTGTAGCAAGATTGATTTATTTAATTATTTTACAAACTCTTTTATAGACCTTTTTCTTCATAGTCTAATTGGACAAGGATCAGCCACCCCTTGGGGGTGATTGGCTAAAATCCTAAAACATCCATTGTCAAAATATTTTCCTACTATAACATAAACAAGACTTTTCCAGGTTGCAGGTGGCTTGGTTGTTTACATACTCTGCTACCTCTTCTGTGAGAGAGAAAAGTCTCTCACGGACGTAGGAAATAGCAAGAAAATCCTCGCAAGCAGCATTTTTGTATCTACAATTCCCCCTTTTTGTTTGATAAGATAACAACTCTACTATTAATCCTAAATAGAAATTTACATCAGTTATTAATTCTAAATATGTCCTTAAGGCTTGAACTATCTGACTCCATTACAAGAAATTTAAAGTCCAGTCTCTGCTGGAGGAAGGACCATCCCAGTCTCTGCTTGTAGAAGGACCATCCGCTTGATGGTCGACATCTTGGTCATCATCAGAAGAGTCATTAGGCTGATGATCTACATTCTGGTCGCCATTTGGATGGTTGGCGTTCTGGTCATCATTTGGTGTGGAAGGTATCTTTTCAGGTTTATACTGGCTAGGCTAGTACTTTAATGCCTTAGAAAGCCTCGAGCAGCCTAGAGAGGTAGCACGGGCAATCTAGCACTTTAGTAGCTCTAAAATCGGTACCTGTATCAGCTGCAAAGCAAATACCATCAGCAGAAGCAAAGAGGGAGAAATATAGCTCCCTGCTCGCTCAATTTCCTGCAGTTAGAAGCTTTCAAATGAGACAGACAACCAGAGATGTTCACAGGAAGATAGCTGAGCCAAGAGAGGGCGGGGCCTCCCTCGACGATGTCTTTTATTAGGAGAAGGGGAAAGGGGAGGACTGGGGGCAGACCCGGGGTGACCGGCCAATCAGACACTGCTAAAGAGTTTGAGTTACATTTGGTTTTGCACGCGCTTAGAACAAAGGAGCTCAGAGCACATGGCAGGAGCAAGTGTCTTTGGGAGGGGGAGGGGAAGCTCAGAACAGGCAGCAACAATTTGGAGGTTGCTTGTTCTGCCTCTGGTGCCGTAGGTCAGGGCGAACGCATTTTGAAGGTAGCCACCGTACCCCCGTATCTGTGGAAACGCAAGCATACCCACGACCCCAAGCGATAAGCTCATGAGGGCCTTCCCACTGGTTAGTGAGTAAATTCCGTACCCAGACTTTTGCCTGGGGCAGTTGTGTCTCACCTGCAGACTGCAAAGAGAGAAAATGAATCAGAATAACAGGATTATTTGAATTTTGTGGTACTGTAAGGTGATTAATTGTATACGAGCTTTTGATAGTCAGCTTTAGCAACCAAATTCAAAGGTTCCTGTGAGAATCCTTGAAAAGCTATGGTAACAGCTCTTAATTCCACTAACTAAGCAGAGTCTGGCTTGGATTGGTGTCTTACTCAACCACCGCAAAGGCGGTGTAGGATACTGTGCACCCTTACACACAGTGACCCCTGCTAAAAATTTGTCCCAATCTGTACGCCCCAAGCTGCCAACACGTCCCGCCCCCAAAGGTTAAGGGAAGTGGTAGTAACATAAGGCCTAATTGTAGCTGTGTGCCCCTCTGAGTCCTTCACCATCACAGGCCGTTCGCTTAAATAGCTCTGTGTGGTTCCTCCTACTCCTGCGATGGCCGATCCCACCGGGGCTAGAGGCCATGAGGGAGGCCACGCAGAGAAGGAGATGATAGTTACATCAGCACCCGTATGAATCAAACCTCGAAGCTGAGTCCGGGGCGGACGGGCGTTTGGCAGGATCAGGGTACATGTCATCTGTGGCCTTTGGTCAGAGATGTCTGCAGTCCAGAAGGCCTGCGGAAGTCCCGTAGATCTACTGCCATTATCTTCGTGAGTTGGTTTTTCTATCCTGGGGACACAAGACTTAAAAGGCACTAATTTAGCAAGACAGGTCTTTTCAGGAATAGTTACAGGGGGTTTTTGCATGGAGACCATAGCGCAAATCTGGCCTTTAAAGTCAGCGTCAATAACTCCTGAGTGCACTAAGATTCCTTGATGGGCAACATCAGGTTTTCCCACCAGCATCGCACTGGATCCCTGGGCTAGGTGTCCATATGCATCCAAGGGAACCTTATAAATACCGCTAGAGTCTAAGACGACTGCGGCTGAGGTATGGACGTCAAAACCATCTGATCCCTGGGTGCCGTCTCTAGGGTGGCTGGGTAGGCCTGTGCCTGTACTTGTGACACTCTCTGGGGGAGCGACTGCATCGGAGAGCAATTCCCCCTCCTTGCACCCCGGCGGAAGTTTCCCGACAAAGGCCGACCATCAGCATGAGTCTGGGATCTACAATAGTCCGAGCAACGCCCTGGCCTGCCACACCTCTTGCACTGGGGGATTGGTGTGTTTTCTTTTTGGCTCGGCTTAGGCCGCTTCCGTTTTTTCACCTGTTTTGGTTGCTTTGGTTCACGATCAGAAGATGTGTGAACAGGCTGCAGGAACGCAGCCAAAGCAGACCTTCTCTGGTTCCCAGATCCCACCTTAGCGCAGGCTTTGACCATTTCTGTTACCTCAGGATCCCCTGGCAAAGCATCTATGATTTTTCTGCACTCCTCTTTTGTGTTATCTCTCACTAACTGCCTTAACAACAACTGTCTTAACCCGTCATCCTCAACCTGCTTCTTGAGAGAAGCAGCGACTTTCTCTACAAAAGAGAGGAATGACTCTGATTTCCCTTGAACTATTTCAGTATATCGCTTTCTAGGCGCAGACAACTCTATGGTTTTCAACAGGGCAGCCATGCCGACCTGTTGAGCTTGCTGCAGGACGCTAGAGGACAAAGTACCCTGTAGGCTGGGATCAGAGAAGGGACGAGTCCCCATAAGAACATCCGTTCCTGCTGTCCGTCTAGAATCGGCCGCAGGGAGCTGCATATTCCCTAATGCAGCCTTGTCAGCCAGCTTTCTCCAGGTTTTCTCAAAAACTGTAAATTGTACAGGTTGAAATAGAATTTGACCTAAGTGTCTGATATCAAATGGAGCAAGTTAATCTGTACTTATCACCCTTATTATCTGCATAACCTCAGCAGAACCTAGCCCATATTGTGCCTCCTTGGATGGCAGGTCCTGGGCAACCTTCCAAGCAATCACCTCATGCTTATCACGCTCCCCTGAATCTGGGAGAGCCTTATACACTGGGAAAGCTTGGATCTCCCCTTTTGGGGAGTCACTACCATCCTGAACTTCTGGCACAGCCTGTGGATGGAGTGTAACAGCTTCCCAATTACCCCCAGAATCCTCAAATCTATTTGGCATTCCAAGTATTTCCAATAACCTCCAGTCACCCTCCTCCAATGCTGGCATTTTAACTGAATCTAAGAAGCGATTGTAGTGGTTTGGACACACTGTTACCGTGCAGTCCTGAAATGTCCAGGGGCGAGACCAGCGCAGCCTTTTCTTTCGCCGCCCGGCTACAGCTGCCTTACGACCTGGGGCCAGAACCTCATCTGCCTTGCTTCCCAATGACGAGTCATCAGGCAAAGGTGACTCTGAGACGCTGGGAGTGAACAGAGGTCGACGGCGAGGGGCACTTTGGCTAAGTTCGCTAGAGCCAGAACAGACAGCACAGACTACAGGTGGCTGCGCTGCAGTTTGAAGAGCAGCTTCTTTACGGGATGCCATCTCGGCCAGTCCCGACCGAACCGGTACTGGAGCTGCTGCCGCCAGCTCTGGGGCTACTGCCGTGCCCGGCACCGCGCTCATCTCTTGCTCCACGGCAGCGTTCGGCGCCGTCGCTGGCCCTTGCGCTTCAGCCGCACCCAACGCCGCTGCTGGCCCTTGCTCCGCGGGCGCGTTCGGGTTTTCCCGCAGCAGTGATACTTCCGGGTTCACCACTGGCTGCGCCACTCCTTGGTTTGGAGCCGCGGCTCCAGCGGGCGGCGCGGGCGGTGCTGGCAGCGCAGGCCCGGTGGACCCCCGCGCGGCAGGGTGCCTCTGTTATCTGCAGCAGCTGTTTTTGCAAGCTGAGAAATTCTCCCAGCTGCCGGGATATGTTTGGTAACTCTGTCAGCAAAGGCAGATGCTGTATTAAAAAGTCGACGGCTCGGTTCTGCAGCGGTGCAGGACAGTCCAGCGCCAAGGAGGGCAGCGGACCACACCCAGGCAGTCTCGGTGCAGTCACGCCTGGCGCTACACCGGCTAAGAAGGGACATCCGGGCGATTTTGGCTCTGTTGGTGCATACGCAAACGGGCTAGGAGCCGCTCGGGGGGTCCAATTCGCTAAGCCACTAATTCGCGGCCCTGGATAAGCCATGGTCGCCGCCGAGCTGAGCGGCAAAGCAGGCTGTGTGCCCTCCCGCTGCCCTGACACCCCCGCCTCTGCCGGCGTGGGGTCCCTGGGGGCCGCAGAGTCCTGCGATTGTGCAGGGTGAGGCGGCGCAGGTTCTGCCTGTGGAGCCGAGGGTGTATTTCCGGATCCACCATCATTTGCCCCCTCAGACATTCCTCCGTCACTCATCACCAAAATAGGCAAGCCAGCCCTGCTGCCACAGTTGAGGTTGGTCAGCAGAATAAATAACGAAGGCCAGGTCTGGTAGAATTCTAACACTGCAGGGTCCCCAAACGGGAGTTTGTGCCGGACAGCACAGCCAAGTTCCTGCCATAAGGCAAAGTCCAGGGCAGTATCTCTGTCCATGGAAATCCCCTTTAAGGTAGCCCAATCTAATAATTCCCGAACTGAGTTTCCAGGAATGGAGGTGTGCATTATACTAAACACACCTTTCCCGACCAGTACGACAGCGTCGGTTTGTGAGCCGCTGTTCGCCTTTTCTCAGTCACGTTGGACCTCCCGGGGGAGGAAGGGGAACAGCGTACCTCTAGAAAAATTTGGCTTGACTCGCAGCAGCAGGACACGTCAGAGAATGCAGATCACGTCGGGCAGCACCAAATATTACCGCAGGCCTGGGCCCTAGGGTATATCACCGTGTCCCGCAGCCATAGGGAGGAGGAGGAGAGAAGATCCAGCAGGCAGGAATTGTGCAGCAAGATTGATTTATTTAATTATTTTACAAACTCTTTTATAGACCTTTTTCTTCATAGTCTAATTGGACAAAGGATCAGCCACCCCTTGGGGGTGATTGGCTAAAATCCTAAAACATCCATTGTCAAAATATTTTCCTACTATACCATAAACAAGACCTTTAAAGGTTGCAGGTGGCTTGGTTGTTTACATACTCTGCTACCTCTTCTGTGAGAGAGAAAAGTCTCTCACGGACTTAGGAAATAGCAAGAAAATCCTTGCTAGCAGCATTTTTGTATCTACATTATCCAGTTTGCGCTATGGGTCAAGAAGGTGAGGAATTCATGGGTTTTTAACTTCCTCCGGAATCTGGGTACATGGATAAAGGGCTACCACACACTAAGTGCATGTTTTTGGGGTTATGTTAAAAATGGTACCTTCTGTGAGGAAATGACACCAGGGGAAGTTTTCTCCCAACCCGTCAACCAGTTCTTTGGGCCCACCCCACCAATTTTCGAAGGGTTTAGATTCCCTCAGTACTAACCAACTGGTGCTGGTAGGCCTACTCTATTTAGCACTCAGGGTTAAGTTGAGATTGGCTTGGATAACTACCCAGACACCGGCCTCAGAGACTAGAGATCCTACCCCAGAGCCTGATCCTGCCCCAGAACCTGACATGGCCCCAGACACTAGAGATCTTACCCCGGAGCCTGGTCCTGCCCCAGAGCCTGACACAGCCCCAGACACTAGAGATCCTCCCCCAGAGCCTGATCCAGCCCCAGAGCCTGACACAGCCCCAGACACTAGAGACCCTGCCCCACAGCCTGACCCTGCCCCACAGCCTGATACTGCCCAACAGCCCACCTCAGAAATGGACTACCCGAACTGGGTGGGGGTACTGGTGAAGGGGATGCAGGAGATGCACCAGGAGATATGCCAGGAGATGGGCCAGGTGCGCTAGGGTATATGCCAGGAGATGGGCCAGGTGCGCCAAGGGATATGCAAATTGCTAAGGGAATACACCTCCTCAGCAAGTGAAAAACCCTCTCCCTGCCCCAAAGAGGGTGAGTCCGATGGTGCAGCAGTGGAACCCACGGATGTTACAACCGTCCAGGTTTCAGCTGAACCACAAGGACAATCACAGCCAGCAGCAGTCACCCCTGTGCAAAGGAGGAAGTATAAGACCAAATCAGTACGACCAGTTAACGATGATGGGGAACCAGGGCCCTCACAACCAGCAGGAGAGCCAGAGCCAGAAATCATCACTGAGTCCCTGTCGTACGACAGTCTCCATAGTATGCGAAAAGACATTGTGCGAAGGGGGCGTGAGCCTTATACAACCTGGCTGCTTCGGGTTTGGGACCTTATGGGCACAGGTGTGCAACTGGATAGTGGTGAGGCAAGGTATCTGGGATCGTTAACCTAGGACCCAGGTGTGGACCAGATATTTGTGAGGGAGCCAGGAACCCTTTCTCCCTGGGAGCGGCTCTTAACGAGTGTGAGAGAAAGGTTCATTCACAAAGACAGAATGCAGGAGTACCATCATAGAATGCAGTGGAAGACACTCGAGGAAGGGATCCAGCAGCTAAGAGAGGTGGCAGTATTAGAGGTACTCTTTGGGAGGGATGGTGTCATAGGTTAGCAAGCTGAGTCTCAGAAGTGATGTTCTTCTTACAGCTTCCTCTATGACCTGATAGAATCTATCAGATGGCCAGTTTGAATATGGACAATTCTTTAAGCCACTTAAAATTGTGACCGTCTCTGTGATGCACACTTAAGAATAGACAAACTCCCCCCCAAGCTCTCTCTCGTTTCCGGTGCTGGGACAGGTGGCTGCGGGCCCTGTGCGGGGGCCAGAGGACCCGGCCCAGGCCTTGCTCGGGCCAGGCTGCGCTGGGCAACGGCCATGCTGGAACCCCCCCCACAGCCCTGCTGTGGGCAGCCGGAGTGGCTTTGGTCTCCCAAAGCTGCGATAAGCTACATTCCAGCTGCAAGGCCTAGATGAGATTAACCCTTTTAGTGCTGTGAAGAGCTGAAAACCTGAGGGAAGAGAAAGAGGAGATGCTTAAAGCTGAAATTCTGTTGTGAAGCTATGATATATCAGAGTACCCGTTGTGATTTCATGAAGATATGGGGAATTGTTGCTGCCTGTTCCGAGCTTCCCCTCCCCCCTCCCAAAGACATGTGCTCCGAGCTCCTTTGTTCCAAGCGCGGGCAAAGCCAAATGTAACTCAGACTCTTTAGCAGTGTCTGATTGGCCGGTCACCCCGGGTCCGCCCCCAGTCCTCCCCTTTCCCCTTCTCCTAATAAAGATGGTCGAGGAGAGGCTCCGCCTGTCTCTCAGCTCAGCTACTTTCCTGTGAACATCTCTGGTTGTCTGTCTCATTTGAAAGCTTCTAACTGCAGGGAATTGAGCGAGCAGGGAGCTATATTTCTCCCTCTTTGCTTCTGCTGATGGTATTTGTTCTGCAGCTGATTCAGGTACCGATTTTAGAGCTACTAAAGTGCTAGATCGCCCTTGCTACCTCTCAAGGCTGCTCGAGGCTTTCTAAGGCATTGAAATACAAGCGCTAGCTGGTATAAAGCTGAAAAAGATACCTTCCACATTTGGCGCCCAATGTGCAATCTCTGAACTCCGGTTCTGAGAGACTTTCAGTGTGTCCCGGCAGCTGTGTGTCTGCTGGAGTTAGCTCTGCACGTCCTGCTGTGCCAGCTCTGTGTGGCGAGGTGTTACTTTTTGTGTAACATCGAGCCCAGAGCCTCAGCCTGTACCCTCCCCCACGCCACGTGGCGAGGGAACGGCTGGTGAGCAGAAGACCCTTCTCGCGTTTTTTTTCTCCGGACCTGCTTTCCTGTGATAAATCCAGAATTCTGGTGAGTATCTCCCTGCTGGTTTAGGGGCTCCTGTCTTAAGCTGGTGCCGGTGTAAACTTCCTCTTTTTTTTTTTTTCCTCCTTTTTGGCGAGTAAGGGGTTGAGGTTTGGTGTGCATTCATAATGGGATCTGAAGTTTCTGCACACCATAGAGAAATATACCACCAAGTTCAAAGTTACCTTTCTTGTACTGGGCATAAATACCCTAAAAATCTAGTTCAATCTTTTGTACACTGGCTTTTTCAGTACTTTCCTAATCTGACCTCCGAAGACATAAGATCTGCTGAATTTTGGGATAAGGTGGGGAGAAAACTCTCCTCTCTTAGGCGTGCAGGAGATGAAACAGTTTCAAAATTCTTTCCTCTCCTGTTACTAAGTTATACTTTGCCGAAGAAAAAGGCAGTACATGAAAAGCCACTGCAAAACCCCCCTGTTAATTCCCTTATACCCTCTTCCAACCCCTGTGTCCCTGACCCCTCTTCCCCTATGCTGGAAAACACAGCTAGAGCAGACTGCTTCTCAGCACAGGAGAGCTATCGTCCTCCTGGCTCACCCGTGTTTCCTCAGCACCCTGCCTTGGATGGGAATCCGGAGCCCATCCCAGGACCTTCCCAACCCCTTTTCTCCACTCCCTTTTCCCCAGTTTCTAGCCCTCATGTTTCAAGCGCGCGTAAAAACCCCTTCTCCCCTGATCTCTTTGTTCCCAGGGACAGCAATAGCCATGTGCTCGCAGCCCGGGAAAAAGCCCCTCCCCCCAACCCCGTTTCTCGGAGTTTGTTTGTCTCCAGTAATGGCGGACGCAATGTTCCTTCCTCTCCAAACTACACCTCCCACAATCCCTTTCTCCCCCATCCCACAAATCCCTTCTTGTCCCCATCCCCTCCCACTCCCGCGTCACAACCTGACCCCGCCCCCAACCCCGCCCCCACAGCGTCGTGTTTCACCCCTCCCTCTGTGCCCGCCCATGGCTCAAGTGCCGCCCCTGCCTCCCACAACCCCGCCCCCAACCCCTCCCCTCCCCCCCGGCCGTGTCCCCGCCTCCACTCCCCGCCCCTGCTTCCCATTGTCCCGCCCCAGGTTCCCACAATCCTGTGACTGCCCCTCTGAATCCGGGAACCCATGCCTACCAGGAAGTAACTCCAACTGCTTCTACTACACACTCTTGTACTGGCAATGGAGCGAACCCCGACTGGAAACCCCTTTCTTATTCTGATATTAAGGATTTGTGCAAGGCAATTAAGGAGTTTGGAATTCATAGTAATTATTTTAAGAGCCTTTTAAGTGCTACTTTTGCAACTCACTTACTTGTACCTCATGATTTACTTACATTAATGCAAACTCTTCTCACACCTGGTGATTTTATGGTGTGGAAAAAGCAATGGAAAATAATTTTATCTGATTTATTAAAAATTTTGTGGCAAACTCCAGATAATTACCTGGATTTTGAAAACAATTATATCACATTAGACCTTTTATCTGGTGACAATAATATGGCAAATCCTCAAAAACAAGCAATGCTTATCCCTCGTCCAGTTCTTACTGAAATCACACGTGCTGCTGAAAAGGCCTTAACATTATTACCATCTCAAACTCCTAATTCTCATTATACCATCATCAAGCAATTGCCAAATGAAAATATTATTCACTTTTATAACCGTTTGTACAAAGCTGTCTCTTCCCAGGTCCCTAATCCTGACCTCAAGCAAGCGCTCCTACTCGAACTTCTCCAAGTTAATACAAATGATGCTTGCAAACAAGTCATTCTCACTCTCCCGCTGCATCCTCCTCCTACTGTTGAATCCATCCTCGAAGTCTGTACGAAGAAGGTGCAGCTGAACACAGCTGCTCCCTGTTTGAAAAAAGTGGGGATGGTTGGGGAAGTTGTGGAGAATGTTACAGGTACAGGAGAAACTCAATCGCAAGGTAACCTTATATGCTATCGTTGTCAGAAAAAGGGACATGTAGCTCGCAATTGCAGAGCGATTATAAATGCTGATAAAAACTCTCCAAAGACTGTTTCCCCAGGTCAACAGCAGGGAAACTAGCAACTCAACGCACCCTAACAGCTCCGCGTTCAGACATAAATAGGGCTGCAGACAAAGCAACTTGGACTTTTGGACTCAGGTTTAAGGTAACCTGTGATAAAGCACACCATTTCAACAACAACAAACAGACTGTAATACCCATCTCATTCCAGAATGTGGACCACATGCCAGAATTTACATACCTTTTTGTTATTGGGGACACTCGGGAAACACCTGCTGGGATAGAGGTTACACCCACACTCATGAAAATGGATCAGAACGGGTGTTCTAACCTAATGGTACAATGTATATATCCACCGTACTTTATGCCAAAGGGTCAAGTCATTGCACAGGCCTTTCCACTGCCCAAATACCTGCCCACAGATGGTCATATCCCAGCCATCTGTTGGACTGAGGTTTTGGGAAATGACAAACCTGTAATAGAATGTAAGCTCCGTTACAAATCACATAAAATCAGTATAATGGGAATGTTAGACACAGGTGCTGATGTGTCTGTCATTCCATTTGATAAGTGGCCTACGCAATGGGAATTGCAATCTCAGGGCATCATACAAGGGATTGGAGGTACCCAAATTGCAAAGCAATCCAAACACACCATCCAAATTGAAGGTCCTGAAGGACAAATAGCGACACTTCGTCCGTATGTCCTAGACACCAAATTCACCCTGTGGGGAAGGGATGCCATGTCTCAGCGGGGAACAAAAATTGATATCACCCCTAGACATCAAAATTTTCCCTTGCAGGCCACTGAAGCAGAGTGCCATCCACATAAATTAACTTGGAAAACAGATGAACCCGTGTGGGTTAACCTGTGGTCGCTAAAAAAAGAAAACTTAGAGGCACTCAAAACATTAGTAGCTGAAAAATTGGCTGAAGGAAATATAGTTCCAACTAACAGCCCATGGAACACACCCGTGTTTGTAATACAAAAACCGGGAAAGAACAAATATAGGCTCCTCCAAGATCTTAGAGAAATTAATAAGGTTATTGAAGACATGGGACCCCTTCAACCAGGTATGCCATCACCTTCAATGCTCCCACAACATTGGCATTTAGCTGTTCTTGACATTAAAGATTGCTTCTTTCATATTCCACTCCACCCTGCAGATGCCCCCTGATTTGCATTTTCTGTACCATCTCTTAATTGTGAAACTCCCATGGAACGTTATCATTGGCTTGTGCTTCCCCAAGGTATGAAAAATTCCCCAACTCTCTGCCAAGAGTATATTGCTAAAATTCTATCTCCCATCCGTGCCAAAGCAGAGAAAGCCATCATCCTGCATTACATGGATGATGTGCTGGTGTGTGCTCCCAATAATCAGTATCTCGAGCAGACACTTAACATGGTGATTGAGGCCCTAGAGGCCAAGGGCTTTGAATTACAACCAGAAAAAATGCAGAGAACAAGCCCTTGGAAATACCTCGGACTCAAAATCACAGAAACCTCTATCACACCAACACCTGTCACCATTAATAATAACCCAAAAACACTAGAGGAAGTGCAACAGATCTGTGGGACACTGAAGTATTTAAGGTCCTGGTTAGGACTCACCACAGAGGATGTAGCTCCTATTGCAAACCTAGTAAAAGGGGAAGGCGGTCCAGCAACCCCTAGATCCCTGACAGAAGAGGCAAGGCAGTCTCTCAAAAAGATATAAGAGCTCATTTCCACCAGACAAGCGCACAGGTATCAGCCCTCCCTACCCTTTAAGCTTGTCGTTCTAGGGAAGGTACCACGCTTTCATGGCCTCATATTTCAGTGGGACAAAGAGCAGAAGGAACCCCTCATCATAATTGAATGGGTATTCCTTCCACTCCAACCTCCTAAAACCATCACACAGCCACAAGAACTAATGGCAAAAATTATCATGAAGGGTAGAGCAAGGCTCCGCACCCTGGCAGGATGTGACTTTGCATGCATCTACTTACCTGTAACAACTGACGCATTAGATCACCTACTCCAAAATAATATAAATTTACAATTTGCATTAGATAGTTACTCAGGCCAAATCTCAAATCATTACCCAAAACATGACATGTTTAATCTGCCATTCTCTTTCATCCCTCGAGAGATTCAAAGTAGAAAACCCCTCGATGCGATTACCGTTTTTACTGATGCCTCAGGAAAAAGTAAAAAGTCCGTGGTCACATGGAAAAATGCAAAGACACAAAAGTGGGAATCTGACATCGAGGTAATCCAGGGATCACCACAAGTAGCTGAATTAGCAGCTGTTGTTAGAGCATTTGAGAGGTTCAAAGAACCCTTTAATTTGGTCACAGACTCAGCATATGTAGCTGGAGTAACTGTTAGAGCTGAGCATGCTCTCCTAAAAGAAATCTCAAACAAGAAAATTTATGATTTGCTCTCCAAGCTAATTTATCTGGTTTCCCACAGAGAGCATCCCAATTTTGTCATGCATGTGAGGTCACATACAAACCTGCCAGGATTTATTGCGGAAGGTAATCGTAGAGCTGATGCTCTGGCTATGCCAGCAGACATAGTTTTATCAGCCGACTTACCAAAGCTCCCCCAAGTTTTTGAACAAGCAAAATTGAGCCATGCCATGTACCATCAAAATATTCCTGCTCTTATCCGCATGTTCCATCTATCGCGGACACAGGCAAAAGCAATAGTGGCAACGTGTCCCAACTGCCAGAAGCTACAGCTTCCATCACTGGGCATGGGGGTCAATCCCAGAGGCATTAATAGCGGTGAAGTGTGGCAAATGGACGTCACACATTTCCCCGAATTTGGGAGATTAAAATACGTTCATGTTTCTATTGATACCTTCTCTGGTGCTATGTATGCCTCTGCACATGCAGGTGAAAAGGCTAAGGATGTTGAAAAACATCTTGTCCAAGCTTTTGCTGTGCTCGGTATACCTGAGGAGATAAAAACTGATAATGGACCTGCCTACACCTCCCAGGAGTTTAAAAACTTTCGTCAGCAGTGGGGATTTCGACATGTTACAGGTATTCCTCATTCCCCAACTGGACAAGGCATTGTTGAACGTGCCCATCAAACCCTCAAGCGAATGCTGCTACAACAATCAGGGACCACCAAACTCAACTCACCTGTCCTCAGACTCAGCAAAGCACTGTTTACCATAAACTTCCTGAATGTCACCTTTGAGGATCCAAACCCTCCCATCTATCGTCATTTCCAGAACACCAGGAGACAGAAACTGCAGGAAAATCCATAAGTCCTGATCCGGGACCCAGAGACTCAAAAAATCCAAGGACCATACAAACTTGTAACTTGGGGACAAGGGTATGCCAGTGTATCTACCCCTCAAGGACTGAGATGGATCCCAGGGAAGTGGGTAAAACCTTATGTCACTTCCTCAAAAGTTAAGGAGGTTAAAACTGCCTCCTGGAAGAGACGCCATAAAAAGAATCCTGATTTTGCACCTTCATGTAAACCCCCTACTGCAGGTTTAGATGTTAACCCCTTAAGTTAAGTTGCACTGTTTTGCACTCAGGTTTTGCACTGTGTTTTGTAAATCTTCGTCCTGATACTCCATACCATAGATGTCCTGAGTTTTGACTGGGGAACTAGTTTAAAGGCATCCTAGGTACTGTCGAGTTGTAGGGACGATAGATTACAATGATATCTTGCACTGTTGTTTCGTTACTGTTCTATGCACTTTTAAATTACTAAGAGTTACAACCCAGCTTTAAAGAAAAAAAATAGGGAATTGTTGCTGCCTGTTCCGAGCTTCCCCTCTCCCCTCCCAAAGACATGTGCTCTGAGCTCCTTTGTTCCAAGCGCGGGCAAAGCCAAATGTAACTCAGACTCTTTAGCAGTGTCTGATTGGCCGGTCACCCCGGGTCCGCCCCCAGTCCTCCCCTTTCCCCTTCTCCTAATAAAGATGGTCGAGGAGAGGCTCCGCCTGTCTCTCAGCTCAGCTACTTTCCTGTGAACATCTCTGGTTGTCTGTCTCATTTGAAAGCTTCTAACTGCAGGGAATTGAGCGAGCAGGGAGCTATATTTCTCCCTCTTTGCTTCTGCTGATGGTATTTGTTCTGCAGCTGATTCAGGTACCGATTTTAGAGCTACTAAAGTGCTAGATCGCCCTTGCTACCTCTCAAGGCTGCTCGAGGCTTTCTAAGGCATTGAAATACAAGCGCTAGCCGGTATAAAGCTGAAAAAGATACCTTCCACAATGGGGGGTGGAGCGTTCAACTCTTAAGCAAAAGCACCTGCACTGAGATAGGCAGATGCTGATGCAGCTGTAATTTCATGAGAAGTTTGGACAGGGAGAGATGGAAGCGATGAAGACTTTTGCTCCAAATGGGAAAGGAGAAAACCTCAGTTCCTAGAGATGCTCCCAGAGATAGTCCTAAAGATGAAGATGAGGAAGACCCTTTGCTCCCAGGGAAGGAGAAGGGCCTCTGTTCTTAGAGATGAAATGCTCCCAGAGATGGGTGAAGAGAACTTTTGTTTCTGAACGGCTCAACCTTAAAATTGTACCCCAAAACCTTCAAGAGTGGACCCTCGAAAGCAGTTGTGGAAAAGCTGCAAGTCGGGGGAAGGGACTCACATGCGAGCAGAGAGACTCCTCTTCCTAAATGGACTGAACAAAGTTATTTGGAAATGGGCGGCTGTGTCGTTGTGATAATGTGTTCATAGCACGAGCAAGAAGAGACTTCTCTTTCTAGATGGACTGAACAAGGTTATTATGGAAGTGGTAAACAGACTGAACATCTTAAGGGTTGTCTTTTTACATTGTCAGTGGAAGAAGGGAGAAAGGTGGGGGGAGGAGGAGAGTTCTGAAGGTGTGGTATAATTTTTTTCCCCTCTTTTAGGTCTGTTAATAAACTTGTTTATATTCTTTCAAGTTTGGTGCCTGCTTTGCGTTTCTCCTAATTCTTATCTCACAGAAGATAAACAGTAATGAGTATTTTGGACCAAACCGCTACACTCCCGTTTTTTGTTTATCAAGCAGCCCTTTCAGTACCTGATGTGTTCTTTCAATTATGGATTGTCTGGTAGAGTTACCTGGAATGCCCATGCTATGCCTCAGTCCCCAAAGAGCCAAGAAATCTTGTGTTCATTGGGCTATATAACCTGACCCATTTTCTGTCTTGATTTCCTGAGGCAAGCCCATTACGGCAAAACAGCCTCGCCAGTGTCGAATGACAAAACAAGACCCTTCACTTGTCATAGAAGTGGCCCAAACCATGGCCAAAAAGGTATCTCTGGTCACATGAAGGCATTTGAAGTGGCCAAAAGGGGCATAGATAGTCACATCATTTTGCCATAATTGCAGAGGCCCTAGGCCACAAGGACAATACCAGGACCCAATCCACCAATCATACCCTGACATTATGGACAGGTTGAGACAATTCCTTGAGCATTCTGCAGCGATATTCCAAATTGTTTGTGTAAAACCTTTGTGCTTTGGTGAAAAAACTCGTGAGCCCTTCTAGCTAGGCCAAACTTATCAATATTGGGAGAAGCAGAGGCCCAGAGTGGTGCCACCAATTGGTCAGCCTTCTCATTCCCCAAGGCCAGACCTTCCCTTAATCCAGAGTGACTCTGTATATGGGCGATAAAATAATCCCGCTTATGAGAATTAAGTAACTGCCATAGCTGCACAGATTTGCCACAACCGCCAGCTTTGAGTTTCTTTCAGTAATGATCGCTCCATGCGCTCAACAACACCTACTACGTAAAGAGAATCAGAAACAATGTTAACAGGATCATTTGGCCATTTTTTAAATACCCAGATAACAGCACGCAACTCAAGAACCTGCAAAGAGTCTCCTGGTCCCTCAAGGATTTCACTGAGCCATTTGCCTTTGTCCTGCCAAGCCAGACCTGCTTTAGTAGTCTTTCGACTGGCATCACTGAAAACCGTGAGGCCTTCTACAGGTTGCTTTGATAACCAAGGTAGTTCTTCGACCTGTCGATGTAAAGAAAAGAATTTATGAGGGGAAAAATGAGTACTAATGAGACCTGGAAAATTCAACAATGCCCACTCTAAGGTGTCTGAATTCTGTAATGACCATTGCAAGTAATCCTTACTTAATGGAAGAAGAATATTTTGGGGTTCCATTCCTGCAATTTCCAATGTTCGTTTCCGTGCCTTGACCACAATTTTTGCTTGTTGGGGTTTTAGGAGTTCCCCTGGGTTTTTTTTCTCTGTTAAAGGAATTTTCCCCATACATGTTGCTAGGGGGACAAAATGCTGGGTACTTAAGAAAAACAAAGACCTACCCATTGGGGGTAGGGTGCATCTGGCTACTCTTTTGTTTCACCTGGGTGTGGGGATAGTCGGTCTCCGGGACAGAGAGGGAGGCTGCTTTCTTCGGCTGCTTTTCCTTCTGCTGGAGAAGCCCCGGGATCCCAAAGCCCGCCTTCCCTGCCCCGCTGGAGCCGGGCTGTGGCTGCCCTGCCCCCACCATTGCTTTGAGCCTTCGCTACGTTGTAGCCGTGCTTGACCTGCCTGCCCAGACCTCCGGGGCGTTCCCCATTTCGATACATCTCGTCTGCCACCCGGGATTTGTGCTCATCCCTGCCATTCCAGCCTGCTGTTCCTGAGGGTCCGGCTGGACACCGGGATCGGCTGCCCAGGGGTTTGTGAAGCCTTTGTTCCATCCCTTCCCGGTATCCCAGGCCACCAGTGCCGCGTGCTCCCTGAGCTCGCTCCAGAGCGCCCCCTGCAGCCGCGGGGAAACCATTGCACCTGCCCTGCTCACCGGGAGCCGCCAGCGCCCTTGCCGGCTGTGAGCGGAACTGCACCCAAGGGGAAAGGGCCTGACAGCTGAGAGAGGCTAGCACTGGGTTGTTTGCTGTTACTGCCATAGTTATTGTTGTTTGTTTGACTTGTTATACACATATAGATATATAATAGTAAAGAACTGTTATTCCTATTTCCCATATCTTTGCCTAAAAGCCCCTTGATTTCAAAATTATAATAACTCGGAGGGAAGGGGGTTGCAGCTGCCATTCCAAGGGAGGCTTCTGCCTTCCTTAGCAGACACCTGTCTTTCAAACCAAGACACCTGGCCATCCCACAGCATCAGTATAGCCATCACATGTTTTTCCTTATTCAACACAGCCATGGACAATGGCAAAGTAGGAGACCAACGATCTGCAAAGGAATTACGCAATTTAGTAGCAATTTGAGTAAGAGCCTTCTGTTGTTTTTCAGTCAGCTCACACAGCAAATTGGCCTGACTTCCCCTTTTCAATAATGGCATTAGGGGCTCAAGATCTTCATTGATTATGCCACAGGTACTATGAATCCACTGTATGTCCCCAAATAATTTTTGAGCATCCATCAAAGTCCGAATTTCCATAAAATTGTTAAATTTTGGGGCCAAATTTGGACTTTAGTGATAAGTATTCGCAGATATTTCCATGGGGCCTGTTGTTGGACTTTTTCAGGGGCAATTTGAAGGCCTGCCTCCTGCAATTGTTGCTGTAAGGCAGGTAGCAGGTTTGCTACATCTATATGTTCCCCGCTATCAGAATATCATCCATGTAATGATAGATAAGATACTGTGGATACCATTTTCTCAACAGGGCTAGAGCCCAGGCAACATACAATTGGCACATCGTGGGAGAATTACACATCCCTTGTGGCAACACAACCCACTGATACCTCTTTGCTGGCTCTGCCTTGTTAATGGATGGCACTGAGAAGGCAAACTTTACACTATCATCCTCGTGCAGAGAGATTGTTGTAGGAACCCAGAGTGCCGAGAATATTTCTCTGCCTGTTTTGAAGGGTTTTTACCCCCCTGAACAACACTGTTTTAACCTCCAACCTTGGAAAAAACTGCCTACGATTAGACAAGAACTAGAAAATACAGTGGTGTGAATTAGGTGATAGACTACTATGTAAGATTGTCACTGGGTGAAAAATGTAGAGGTTTTAGGCTTCTCTTTGTAGTAAATAGATAAGAGCAAAAAACATCAAAATGGAGGATTGTTGTTGTTCTCCAAACCTTCTTCTTCTTCTTCTACTACTCCATATTCTGCAGTAAAAGTAATTTGGGATGATTGGACAAAAAATTCCACAGTTCCTGGCTGTGTTACTGAATAATTGGTAGGAAAGTGAAAATAATATACGTTTCTAGTAACCATTGGTTAAATTATCTTTAAAAAGCTGTGTAAATCTTGATAATCACACACTTCTCTCTTTCTTGCTCTGCTCTATGTTATGCCTGGGTCACGCTAGTGACTCTGTTTCTCTGATAAGACTTAATAAACAACTATCTGGCAGCAGTGAAACTCCAGGAAGAGTCTCTGTTTGTTTTCACAAACTCCTTTCAAGGACTTTTAAAACCCCCTCTCCCATCAGGAGAGATTTGATTTACGGCACGGTTCAGTGTCAGATTGTAAAAAAGCAATGTTTTAAGTCGATAATTAACAGTTGCCAATTGACAGGTAACATTGATGGTGAGGGTAGGCCAGGCTGCAGGGGTCCCATTTCCTGCATTACAGAATTAATGGCTCGAAGGTCATGTAATAATCTCCATTTCCCTGATTTCTTAGGGATTGTAAAAATGGGCGTGTTCCAGGGGCTTGTAGAAGGAATGATATGCCCCCTTTTCAATTGATCCTCAACCAATTCATTAACAAGGGCAAGCTTTTCTTTAGATAGCGACCAGTGATCAATCCAAATTGGTGTTTCTGTTAACCATTTTAATTTTAGGATTGGCCACCCTTCAATGGCCACCGCTAAAAATCCTCATTGGTGAGACAGAAACCCATCTGACTCAGTGAATCCCATCCCAACAGCCAGATTGTTGTATTCATCACGTAGGGTTTCACCTGAGCACAAACATGTGCTTCTTCCTCAATCCACACTGTTAAGAGGGTTTTACTAACTTGAGTCATTTGCACGCCCCCCATAACCAGTGTTTCCAAAGTATTTAGAGGCCATGTTGCAGGCCATGCAAATGAGGGAACAATGGTGACATCTGACCCCGTGTCCAACAATGCGGCTGTTGTTGACAGGGTTCCTCCATCGGGGTACTGAAAAGTAATGGGTTTAATTGGTTTATCTCTCGATAATGGCAACATAACCATTACCTCAGGGGTTCCTGTCGACCCAAAACCTCCATCCTCCCTTTGCATGACCCCTTGTCTAGGGACCTGGGCTTTAAAAGGAAGTAACTGGGCCAATCGGGTACCTTTTGGAATGTGGATAGGTGGTCTCAATGTTTGTACCATTATCTCAATATTGCCCAAGTAATCTGCATCAATTAGTCCAGGCAAGACAAAAATGCCTTGCTTTGATGTGGATGATCTCCCTATCAGCAGGGCACTAAGCCCATACCCCAAAGGCCCATTCACCGTTGATGGAATGACCTGTTGTCTTGGGGTGACTTTATGATGTGTATCCCATATTGCTGCCCTATGCCCAGAAATTAATTTTTGTGCCTTTCTATGCCTTTAAACTGAGCCTGAGAGGGGAGAGGAAAAACTGAGCAAAACTTTTTCAAAGCAGTTTGCAGCTTGTTCAAAGTCACACAGAGATAGAGACTTTTTTTCAGCTGCGGCAGGAGAGGGAGAGGGAAGGGAAGCACCTGGCTTGGTTTTCTTTCCAGCCAGCTTTTGGCAGTTTTTTTTTCCTCAGCTCCTTTTCCCCTGGAGAGTTGAACTTTTGTTTTCCTGGGACTTCATTTTTTTCCTTTTCTCTCTGCTGGATTGTTTCAACATCAGAATACATTGGGAGGACTTTCCACCAAGGCCTTGGCCCCGGAGGTGGGCCCACCACCCCATCCCAGCTCCAAGGAGGGAGAGAGATCTACGGAAGGACTCTGAATTTTCCCCCAGGTTTCTCTCAGCAGAGCGGGAGGTTTTATCATTTAGCATTATTATCCTTTTCCTGTGTCTTTGTTAAATAAATAGTTTTTATCTCTTTCCTTCGAGGAAAATTCATTTTTTCCCAAACCTGGTGGGGGAGGGGTGGTTGTAGCCTGCCTTCTCTCAGAGGATATATTTCTAAATTTGGCCAAACCGAAACACCTGTACATCAGTGTTTTGCAGGGTTATTTCTATTGCTGTTGCCAAGTCCACTCTGGTGCTTCCTGCTGTTGCTGAGTTGAGGATATCCAGGCAGCCTCCTGGTTGCGGGGGAACATTTGTGTCATTGCGCATCCCCCTTTCGCGCTCAGTCCCACGTTTCCCAGCGTTCCGTCTCTCTTGTATCTCGAGCTGCATTCGCTGGCCCGGTGCCCAAGTTTATCACATCTATTGCAGTTTCCTGAGAAACCAGTAGATGTCGCTGTTACCTTACTTTTCTTTGCAGCTTTCTCCTGACACCGCTCTTTGTAATGGCCAGATTTGCAGCAGTTAAAACACCTCTGGTTAGAATAACCTTTTCCTTGTTGGATCAGGGGCCTAAGGGCAACTGCCATTGCTTCTGCTAGGTAAACGGCTTTTTCGTCTGAAGTTCCAACCCTGGAATAAGCTTCAGCCATGTCCACCAAAGTGGCAGATCGAGGCAAGGTTTGCAAGATCCTCTTACAGGTAGGGTTAGCATTTTCCACAGCCAATTGCATTCCCAAGGCAGTTTTTACATCTGGAGACATTCCCGGAACTCGATCAAGTGCACTTTTAAGGCGATCTATGAAACTCATAAAAGTCTCCTTTGCCTCTTGCTTAATGGTTGTATAGGATGGTGATGGAAGTCCCATGTCTGGGACAGCACGGAATGCCTCCCGTGCAAGCTGCTGAGACTGCTGCAAAATTGCTGTATTTAAACGCGCCTGAGCTTGCGGGTCAGTAAAAGCCCCTTTCCCCAGCATCATGTCTGGGGTGGCAAACTGCCGAGGGTCCCCTTGACGGAGCTCAAGATTTTCAACCACGGCAGCATCTATACGCCTTTCCCAATCCGCTTGCCATAGGAGTCTCTGTGTGGGTTTTAAAAAGATTTCTGCCAGCTTTCTACAATCAAACGGAGTCATTAAACCACTAGTAAAAATATGGTTCAGCAAGGTTTGCACGTACGGGTTAGTTAATCCATACTGCATTACAGCCTTTTGCCCTTCTCGGACGAGCTTCCAATTCAGCCCCACCCACTGGTGTTGGTTTGGATTACCGGGGGCAGCTATTACCGGGAACGCCTGTGGAATAAACTCACCCTCGATCAAAGCCTCCCATATAATTCCCTGCCACCGCCGAGCAGGATTGTCGGAAACAGGGCGGCTCGGGGATCCGCGGTCAGGACTTTCTTTTTCCGCTCCGGGCTTTGAGCCGGGGGGTCAGACATTCTTCGCATTCCCCGGCTCCGGTCTAACTTTTGCCCCGGCTGGAATTTCCCTTCTTCCCCTTCTCGTTCCCGCGGTTCTCCCCCCTTCTCTGTTCGCCAAACCGTTTCCTCGGCAGGAGTCACAGGGCGGACGGACCCCCCATCGGGGCCACCCCCCCCCCCCCCCCCCTTCGGGGAGCCGGGCCCGCGATCCCCGCTGCCAACACGGTCCAAAAACTCGGCACCGGGATACACAGATTTAGCAGTTGATTCAGTATTTTCTCCCTTCCGCCACCAGTAGCGGTTTTTGTTTTTCTCTTTCTTTCTCCTGCCGCCTATGCTCTTCAAAGCAGCGCAAACGCTTTGCCTTTGAATACCCGTCATTTGCATTTGAATCCCCGCTCTGGCTAAGCCGCGGTGAATCAGACGGCGATGGGGGTAGTGGGGGATACACACGCCTCCCCAATGCTAATGTTAACTCTTCGGGGGACACCACGGGACACCCTGTAGGCAGTTCTGGTGGTTGCGGAGAGGATAGCTCATCCACTTCCATTTTCTCTGGTTCTGGCGCGGGCTGCGGAGCCTGTAACTCCGTCTCCGGGGTTGCAGAAGGTAGGGACGGTATAACTGGGTCTACTCCCCCAAAGAATTCTCGTGCGTATGTCGGAAAGGCAGCCGCGGGACCGCCTGGCTCTAGACGGGCTCCTGCCCCTGCCGCAGCTGTTTCTTCTGCCTCTATTTGCCTTAGCGCCGTTATTATTAACTTCCATAGCGTACTAAGCCCCTTAGTTTCTTTTAATCCATCGCTTACGGCATCCCAAAGAGCGATTCCCAGCCTTTCCCACTCAAGAGTGTTGAGAACACTTCCGTGGGTGGCAAAAAATCCTCTCTCCCGACCCCATCTTAACAGTCTTTTCAAGACCTCCGGGTCATAATATCTCTCTCGAAGAGAATATGCTAGAGGACCCTGAACGTGGCCTGTTCCTCTTTTGACAGACCCTTCCCCATCCTCCAGCCCCCGGCCGCTCACCTCTTCGGTTGTACCCGCTGCAGCGTACGTTTTCCGGAGCTCTTTTCCCAGGAGCTTTCTTCGGCACCCCGAACTCCAACGGAGCCGTCCTCTGACTCCCCCCGCCGCAGTCCAGCCGCGGCAGGCTCCAACCGGGGCCTCCGGCCTTTTCACTCCACAGAACCTCCTTCACAATACAAAGGGTCCGGTCTGCTTCATTATCGCAGCGTTTATCACGTCACCGAGGTCACCAGCATGCGGGAGCTCAGGACTTCTGAACAATGAATCAATATGATTTCGCAGAAGCCATTTATTGTTTACATTACACTCTACTTATACATTTTGCAACCACTGTACACGCAATCATGCATTACTTGATCGGTCCCTCTATCTTGTCCACGCGCTCTGCACACACCTTTCAGAAAATATGATTGGTTCTAGTCCAGTGTGGGACAGTCCTTCTTTATCTATTTCTTGCTGTCTTGGTATTCTGCTTCTCAGCTTCTTCTTTCCCAATTTAGCAGAGTTTACATTTAAGTAACCTTGATGAATTCCTGAGGGCTCTGATAAGAATAACTAAAGATGGTTTGGCTGGGGCACACTATCAGGGTTCAAATGCATTACAACACACTTGCATGTGTTATCATACTTGTATGCAAATCATGGAGGCTTGGCTGAAACACTAAGCCACGTGCAGAACCAAGAATTTTCAGGTTTTAGTTCTGTGCTTTAATTGTAGCAGTCTTTACACTGTTTATCTACAACACAATTTTAATATATTATCTCTTAATTCAAGAAGTTAATAAAAAGTAGAAATACTGTAGTCTGATTTTTGTGCAAGTAGCAAAATCTACCAAGAATTATGTTGAATGCACTAATAAAGTGCAGAGTAAGTAAAAAATAGTTTGTTAAATAAATCACAAAGATGCTACAACAACTGAAAGTTGTTTCAAAAACTGAAATCTAAAGCTATAAAACAGCAACATAATTATGAAATGCAGAACTTTTTATTGGGCAAAGTATAGAAAGATGGTGTGAATTTTCATAAGTAGCTCTATTAGTTGACCTATCCAATCAAGTGTAATAATTTGTAGTCTATATTTTATTCTGATTTTAAGCATCATATCTTGGAATATTTGTTCATAATTATGCAAGCATTGAAATAACTATGTTAATAACTTATATCCTTGTATCAACATGAGACACAGAGATATTTTTCCTGATGGAGTATCTGAGCAGAGAATGCTCTGTAAGGACAAAGTTTCTCCCATATTCATTTACTGTAAAGTAAGAGTTTCCTTGAGAATAGTTTAGATGAGAAGTGTGTGATGGGAGGTAAAAGATTTGAAGCTTGCATGGGGAGAGCAATGTTGTTTGATGATAGGGAAGGCTTATAAATGTGGTTATCACCTACTGAACAAATAAATGCATTAATTATAGTATGTAGCATTGTGACCAATACCCCCTGCTCCCAATATCTGGTAATGTGGTTAGCATAAATAATGTCATTTTACAAGGCAAGCAGCCACTCTTTGTGACCAAGTGGCTCGTGTATTCATTCCCTTTCCCTTATTAGCAGGCCATTAAGGTCCTGTGCACCAAGTAGGCAAACCAAACAGATTTCTTTCCTTCCCTACTGGGTTCAAGAAACCTAGGCATCAGGCCAATTACTCCCTTCCTTGCTGGCCTTGAAGGTCTCAAGCACCCAGCCAACCAGGTGTTGTTGATGGCCCCATCACAGAACAGGGAAGTGCATACACAGCACTGTCTATAAAATCAAACAGTTGCAAGTCTGAAGTGGGGAACTTGGACTGGAACTGCTGCTAGACAGTAAAGCCTGTGACATCCCTGGTGGCCAGGGTTGCCTCTGAGGACTGAGTGACTGACTTGTGTTCTATGATTATTGAGTCTAGATAATGATTGTTATGTTGATACAGCAAACCGTGTATTAAGATTTGACCTGATCTGCAAAGGGTCTAGGTGATGAGAAATCATAAGTCAAGCTGTATAATGAAGTAGCATAGCATAGCATAAAATAGAATAGATTTCAGTTGGAAGGGTCCTGCAACAATCATCTAGTCCAACTGCCTGACCAACTCAAAGCTGACCAAAAGTTAAAGCATGCTGTTAAGGGCATTGTCCAAATGTCTCAAACACTGACAGGCTTGGGGCATCAACCACCTCTCTAGGATGCCTGTTCCACTGTTTGACTGCCCTCTGGATAAAGAAATGCTTTCTAATGTCAAGTCTGAAACTCCCCTGACACAGCTTTGAGCCATTCCCATGTCATTGGATCCCAGGGAGAAGAGATCAGCACCTCCCTCTCCACTTCCCCTCCTCTGGAAGCTGTAGAGAGCAGAGGTCACCCCTCAGCCTCCTTTTCTCCAAACTAGACAAACCCAGAGTCCTCAGCCACTGGATGGACGTTCATTCCAGCCCTTTCACCAGCTTTGTTGCCCTCCTCTGGGGGCAATTCAAGGACCTTCACATCCTTCTTAAATTGTGGGGCCCAGAACTGCACATGCTACTTAAGATGAGGCTGCCTCAATGCTAAATAGAGCAGGATAATCACCTCTTTTAACTGGCTGGTTATGCTGTGCTTGATGCACCCCAGGATGTGGTTTGCTCTCTTGGCTGCCAGGGCTCACTGCTGACTCCAGTTGAGCCTGCTGCCGACCAGCATCCCCAGATCCCTTTCTGCAGGGCTGTGCTCCAGACACTCCTCTACTAATTTATACTTGTGCCCAGCATTACTCCATCCCAGGTGCAGAATGTTGTCCCTCTAGAGAGCCAAGAGCACCTCCCAGTTTAGTATCTTCAGCAAACTTGGTAATGGTGCATTCAACTCCTGCATGCAAATCATTGATAAAAATGTTGAACAGGCTCTAGGATTGAAACCTGAGGAATACCACCAGTGACCAGTTGCCAGCCAGATGTAGCCCCATTCACTAGAACACTTTGAGCCCTGCCATTCAGCCAGGTCTTCACCCAGCACACCATGTGTGGAGAACCAGGCATAAGCATGTTTTGTCTCAAACATTCTGACTTGCTACAGGAAAGTTGTGATTGGAAGAGAGGGTCCCATGGAGGTGGGGCAGCACTGTTCTGAGCCAACTTCCTTTTCTGCCTTGTATCTTGTAAATTGGAATAACGCTGGCTAGCTTCTAGTCAGCAGGGACTTCCCCAAGCTTCCAAGACCTATGGTAGATGATCAAGAGGTGTTCTGCTGTAACTTCCACTAGCTCCTTCAGTAGTCTGGCATGAATCTTATCAGACACCATGGACTTATGAACATTCAATTGATGCAACTGGTCCCTTACAATTTCAGTGTCTACAAACAGAAAGTCACTGATGTCTGATACAACATTGGCTAGTTTCAACTCTAGTTGAGCTTTGGCCTTTTGTGTCTTTTCATTGTATATGTGAACCACAGCTCTGTAATCTTCCTGTGAAGCTTGACCTAACTTTCAGAGATCATACAATTTTTTTCCTCTTGATCTCCAAGAGGAGTTCTCTGTTCAGCCAAGCTGGTCTTCTGCCTCATTTGCTTAACTTACTACACACTTGAATCCCCTGTTCCTGTGCTTCTAGAAGGTGGTTCTTAAAGACTGACCAGTACTCATGGACCCCTAAGCCCTCAAAAGCAGATACCCAAGGGGCACTGCTAAGTAGCTCCCTGAATAGCTTAAAGTTTTCTCTTTTGAAGTACAGGGTAGCAACTCTGCTGTCCTTTTTTCTCATTACAATGAAAAGTTTAAAATCAACCATTTCATGATCACTGTGGCCATGACAGCCACCTACCATCACATCTCCCACGAGTCCTTCTCTATTCACAAATAGCAAGTCTAGGAGGGCATCTTTCCTAGTTGGCTCCATAAATACTTGTGAAAAGAAGTTATCTCTTACAAACTTCAAGAATTTTGCAGAATTGCTTGTCATAGCAATATGATATTTCCAGTTGATGTTTGGGAAGTTTAAATCTCCCACAAACACAAGGGCTACTGATCCAGAGATTTCTCTCAATTGCCTATAGAATAACTCATCAGTGCTATCATCCTGGCTGGGCAATCGGTAGTAAACACTCACTACAACATCTCCTTTGTTTTCCATCCCCCAAATCCTCACCCAGAGTCTTTTAGCCACATTACTGTTAACTGTAAGGACTGTACAGTCACATCTCTCCCTTACATATAATGCAACTCCTCCACCTTGCTTGCCCTGCCTATCCCTCCTGAACAGCCTGTAGGCCACAATTCCAGCACTCCAATGGGATACATTCCGTATTACTTAGATGATTAGAAATCATAAGTTGTTGTCTTGGTTTGAAAGACAGGTGTCTGCTAAGGAAGACTGTCTTGGGGTGACCTTATGATGTGTATCCCATATCGCTGCCTATGCCCAGAAATTAATTTTTGGGCCTGTCTATGCCTCTAAACTGAGCCTGAAAGGGGGAAGGAAAAAAAAACCCTGAGCAAAAACTTTCTCAAAGCAGTTTGCAGCGTGTTCAAGGACACAAAAAGATAGCAGGTTTTTTTTTTCCCAGCTGGGGCAGGGGAGCGAGGAAGCACCTGGCTTGCGGCTTTCCAGTCAGCTTTTGGCCAGTTTTTTCCAGTTTTCTTGTTCTCCGGAGAGAGACTGAGAGTTGAACTTTTCCTTCTCTGGAATTTCAGATTTTCTCCCATTTTCTACTGGACTGCTTGATTGCTGTAACATCAGAGCACATCGGGAGGACTTTCCACCGGGCACAGAGGGCCTGGCCCTGGGCCAAGCCCCAGCTCTGAGGAGACCAAAGGGAGGACTCTGACACTTTCCCAGGTTTTTCCTCTACAGTGAAAGATTTTACCATTTAACATTATTTTCCTTTCCCGTGTGTTTGTTAAATAAATAGTTTTATCTTCTTCACTTTCCTTCGAGGAAAATTTATTTTTTCCCGAACCTGGTGGGGGGAGGGGTGGTTGTGCCTTCTCTCAGAGGATATATTTCTAAATTTGGCCAAACCGGAACAAAGACAGAAGCCTCCCTTGGAATGGCAGATGCAACCCCCTTCCCTCTGTGTTATTATAATTTTGAAATCAAGGGACTTTTCAGCAAAGATGTGGGAAATAGGAATAACAGTTCTTTACTATTATATATCTATATGTATATAACCACTCAAACAAAGAACAATAACTATGGCAGTAACAGCAAACAATCACAAATGCAGTCCCAGCCTTCTCGGGTGTCATGCCCTTTTCCCCTTGGGTGCAGTTTTGCTCACAGCCGGCAGGGGCGCTGGTGGCTCCCGGTGAGCAGGGCGGGTTCGATGGTTCCCCCACAGCTGCAGGGGGCACTCCGGAGCGAGCTCGGGGAGCACACGGCACTGGTGGCCTGGGATCCCGGGGACAGATGGGACAAAGGCTTCACAAACCCCTGGGCAGCCGATCCCAGTGTCCGGCCAGACCCTCAGGAACAGCAGGCTGGAATGGCAGGCTGGAATGGCAGGGACGAGCACAAATCCCGGATGGCAGACGCGATGTATACAGATGGGGAACCCCCCGAAGGTCTGGGCAGGCAGGGTGAGCAGGGCTACAATGTAGCGAAGGCTCAAAGCAATGGCAGGCAGGCAGGGCAGCCACGGCTCGGCTCCAAGCGGGGCAGGGAAGGCGGGCTTTTGGATCCCGGAGCTTCTCCAGAAGAAGGAAAAACGGCCAAAGAAAGCAGCTTCCCTCTCTGTCCGAACGATGAGACCGAACTGACCACACACCCAGGTGAAACAAAAAAGTAGCCAGCTCTTTTGGTTTTCTGAAGTACCCAGCCATTTGTTCCCCTAGCAACATGTATGGGGGAAAATTCCTTTAACAGAGAAAAAAAAAAAAAACCAAAAAACCCGGAGAGCTCCTAAAACCCCAACATTATCCACCCCGAATTTTTCCCATACTAACATGTTACATGAAACTTAACCCTTTTAACCATATAAATACATGCATCACCCGAATTATATACATATATACATGCTGATACTGATACAAGTACAGAGCCATGGATGGGTCTGTCTTAGCTCAAGGCAGAATTAACCCAAACAGTTTTTCCAAGCATACCTCTCATGTGCACCACTGGAACCTTATCCCCGTCTGTTGACGGAGCTGGTGGAGCCTCGGGTGTTAACTAACCAGGTGGATCTTGCTAAATGCACCTCCCAGTTTTTGAAAGTCCCCCCACCCAGTGCCTTCAAGGTGGTTTTAAGCAGTCCATTACACCGCTCAACCTTCCCAGCTGCTGGTGCATGATAAGGGATGTGGTACATCCATTCAATGCCATGTTCTCTAGCCCAGGTGTTTATAAGGTTATTCTTAAAATGAGTCCCATTGTCAGATTCAATTCTCTCAGGGGTACTATGCCTCCAAGGGACTTGCTTTTCAAGGCCCAGGATGGTGTTCCGGGCTGTAGCGTGAGGCACAGGGTAGGTCTCCAGCCATCTAGTAGTGGCTTCGACCATCGTGAGCACATAGCGCTTGCCTTGGCGTGTTTGAGGCAGTGTGATGTAATCAACCTGCCAGGCCTCCCCATACTTGTATTTGGACCATCGCCCACCATACCACAGGGGCTTCACCCGCTTGGCCTGCTTGATCGCAGCGCATGTCTCACAATCATGGATCACCTGGGAGATACTGTCCATGGTTAGATCCACCCCTCAGTCTCATGCCCACTTATAGGTGGCATCTCTGCCCTCATGGCCTGAGGAATCATGGGCCCATCGAGCTAGGAACAACTCCCCTTTATGTTTCCAATCCAAGTCTATCTGGGATACCTCTATTTTCGCAGCCTGATCTACCTGTTTGTTGTTATGATGTTCTTCATTAGCCCGGCTCTTGGGGACGTGAGCATCTACATGACGGACCTTCACGGGTAGCTTCTCTCCCCGAATGGCAATGCCTTTCCACTCTTCAGCAGCCCAAATTGGTTTTCCTCTGCGTTGCCAGTTTTCCTTATTCCACCTTTCTAGCCAACCCCACAGAGTGTTGGCTGCCATCCATGAATCAGTGTAGAGTTAGAGCTTTGGCCACTTCTTTCTTTCAGCTATGTCTAGAGCTAATTGGACGGCTTTGAGCTCAGCAAATTGGCTCAATCCACCTTCTCCTTCAGTAGCTTCTGCAACCCGTCGTGTGGAGCTCTATACAGTGGCTTTCCATCTCCGGCTAGCACCTACAATTCGGCAGGAGCCATCAGTGAAGAGGGCGTATTGTCTTTCACTCTCGGGTAGCTCATTATATGGTGGCGCTTCTTTGGCATATGTCACCTGTTCCTGTTCTTCTTCAGAAGATAACCCAAAAGTCTCACCTTTCGGCCAGTTCGTAATTATTTCCAAGATCCCAGGGCGACTTGGGTTTCCAATTTGGGGGCGCTGCGTGATGAGGGCAATCCATTTGCTCCAGATAACATCGGTGGCATGATGCATGGAAGGAACCTTTCCTTTGAACATCCACCCCAGCACCATGTTGGGGTCCCTTCCCCCCTGCCATGTAGCCCTGGGAGAGGGGCCCTGAGGGCACAGACACACGAGGTTTCCCGAGCCCCTGGTCAGCCTCGTTCCCATTGGTTGTTTTGTGTTTCCCTGCGCGGGCAAGGACTCGGAGTCCAGACTGTGACAGTTCCTTGGCAGAGCCTCGGCCATGCGGCTGGAGAAATAAACACCTCTGAAACAGCTACCAGGAATCCGTCCATATATATTTCCTTTCCACGGGACTCCTGGTTTGCTATAGGCATGTTACAGTATCCCCGCTGTAACAAATGGTGGGAATTGCCAGCAGAACGATCCCCGATCCCTAAGCGACTGATTTGTGTGAGTAAACCCTAGAAACTTTGGATTCCTCTTCTTGGTTTTGTTTTGCTATTCCATATCTAAACTATGGAAGAACTGTGGGAAGACTCTTGGCTTTCAGAGCCGCATATGGACATTTATCTTAAACTTAAAACAATTCTTGAACAACGATTTGTAAATTTTAGCTTGATTCAAGCTCAAAAAGAACTGAAACGCTTCCTGGCATGGTTGTTTAAGAACTTTTTCTATGTTTCTTGGGATTTAATTCTTACCAAAGACTTTTGGAACACCGTTTGGACGCAGTTAATTTTTGAGTCAAAATACATGCCGATGGAAGAATATTTTCGTGAATATTATTTAGTTACCGAGACTGTTGAGCAATGTCAGCTGTGTCCTGGTGAAGGGAAGCCTGGCTCAGGGACCGTGCGGCCTCGGCCACGTGCACTGAGCACTCTGCGAGCAGCAGCGAGGCAGTTCCCGCATGCGGGCGGAGCCACGCGAGCTGCAGTGTCGGTGGCGGAGCGAGGCGCGGCGGGAGCGGGGCGACCCAGTGGTGCCTGCCTGGCCCCGCACAGCCTGTGGCGGAGCGAGCCCCGTGAACGCCCGACCGAGAGGGGTGGCACGCGGGCAGCAGCTGGTGGCAGTGGGGGTGGAGCAGAGCTGCGCCCAGCCGAAACGCGCCCTGGAGCTGGGCGCAGGGGAGTCATCGCTCGGGGGCCCGGCCGAGATGCAGCGCCTGGCAGCGGCAGCAAAGCTGCAACCAGAGGAGGTGATGCATGGAGAACTGAGCAGCATGGCCCGGCCTGGCCCGCGCAGCCCTGAATGCGACGCCGGGAAGAGAACGCAGGCACGAGCAGCCCCGACAATTCCAACATGGGAGCGACCGAAAGAGATAGCAAAGACGCAGCGAGACAGAAAACAGCAGCCACTCAGAAAAAGGAAAAGATCATAGTAGCTAAGATCTTAGGGATACTGAAATGGTATAATGTTAAACAAAATTATGGTTTTACAACAAGATGTGGCAACCAGCAAGACATATTAGTGCATAGAACTGCTATTAAAAAGAATAACCCTGAAAAATGCATCCCAAGCTTGGGAGATGGAGAGGTGGTGGAATTCAAAATTATACAAGGTAGAAAAGGGTTACAAGCATCACAGGTCACTGGGCCTGATGGTGTTCCTGTAAAAGGCAGTATATATGCAAAAAATTGTAGTCATGTTAGACAATATCTCCACTGTAAGCTCCCCCTACAGTCTCCCTTTCCTAATTCCACCTTTCCCTTTTACCCTATGTCCTATTACCCCCAGTGTAATCCCAATCCGTTTTTTCATCCATGGTTTCCCTCACAAAACCATACCTTTGCCAACTGTTTCCCCAAAAATCCCTTTCCAATGCCGAGTGGGGGATGAAAAGGGGGAGGGAAGAAGTTAAACCCTCTCCTGCCTCAGTTTCCCCACAAAGCATGCTCAGAGAGTTCTGTCTCCCTTCTGTCAGCCCTAAGATGGTCCACAGAATCTGTTTGAACATTTAAAGACTCAGGAGGGTGGCTTGTTTTGTTTTGAAACTGTTCTTGTTATGTTTATCCAGTTGTTTTCAATGTTAAGTTTTACATCTCTTTTGTTAAAAATAAACAGGTGAATTGTTGGGGTCCCTTCCCCCCTGCCATGTAGCCCTGGGAGAGGGGCACTGAGGGCACAGACACACGAGGTTTCCCGAGCCCCTGGTCAGCCTCGTTCCCATTGGTTGTTTTGTGTTTCCCTGCGCGGGCAAGGACTCGGAGTCCAGACTGTGACAGTTCCTTGGCAGAGCCTCGGCCATGCGGCTGGAGAAATAAACACCTCTGAAACAGCTACCAGGAATCCGTCCATATATATTTCTTTTCCACAGGACTCCTGGTTTGATAAATGCGTGTTACAGTAATCCCTACTGTAACAGCACCAGTAGTCGGGGTGCCAGGAGGAGTTGTGCCTCTCTGCTGATTACTTCTGAGGCAGCTTGGACTCCTTCATAATCTGCCAAGATCTCTTTTTCTGTGGGTGTGTAGTTGGCTTCAGACCCTCTGTAGCTTCGGCTCCAGAATCCCAGTGGTCGGCCCCGAGTCTCACCAGGCACCTTCTGCCAAAGGCTCCAGGACAGACCATTGTTCCTAGCTGCAGAGTAGAGCATGTTCTTCACCTCTGGTCCTGTCCTGACTGGGCCAAGGGTTACGGCGTGAGCGATTTCTTGCTTGAACTGGGTGAAGGCTTGCTGCTGTTCAGGGCCCCAGTGGAAATCGTTCTTCTTGCGGGTAACCAGGTAGAGAGGGTTCACGATCTGGCTGTACTCGGGAATATGCATTCTCCAGAAACCTATGGCACCTAGGAAAGCTTGTGTTTCCTTCTTGTTGGTTGGTGGAGACATCGCAGTGATCTTATTGATGACCTCGGTGGGAATCTGATGTCGTCCATCTTGCCACTTTACTCCCAGGAACTGGATCTCTCGGGCAGGTCCCTTGACTTTGCTCTTCTTGATGGCGAATCCACCTTCCAGGATAATTTGGATCATTCTCTCTCCTTTCTCAAACACTTCTGTTGCAGTGTTCCCCCACACAATGATGTCATCAATGCACTGCAGATGTTCTGGGGCCTCACCCTCTTCCAGTGCAGCCTGGATCAGTCCATGGCAGATGGTGGGACTGTGCTTCCACCCCTGGGGCAGTCGGTTCCAGGTGTACTGCACGCCCCTCCAGGTGAAAGCAAACTGAGGCCTGCACTCTGCTACCAGAGGAATGGAGAAGAATGCATTGGCAATGTCAATAGTGGCGTACCACTTTGCTGCTTTGGACTCTAGATTGTACTGTAGCTCCAACATGTCCGGCACAGCAGCACTCAGTGGTGGAGTCACTTCATTCAAGGCACGATAGTCCACAGTCAATCTCCATTCCCTGTCAAAGACTTGTGCACAGGCCAGATGGGGCTGTTGAAAGGTGAGTGGGCCTTGCTGACCACCCCTTGGCTCTCCAGCTCGCAGATCATCTTGTGGATGGGAATCACAGCATCTCGATTTGTCCGATACCACTGGCAGTGCACTGTCGAGGTGGCAATTGGTACTCGTTGCTCTTCCACTTTCAGGAGCCCAACTGCAGCAGGATTCTCTGATAGTCCAGGCAGGGTGTTCAATTGCCTAATGCCCTCTGCCTCCACAGCAGCAATCCCAAATGCCCACCTGAGTCCTTTTGGGTCTTTGTAATAGCCATTCCGGAGGAAGTCTATGCCCAGAATACACGGGGCCTCTGGGCCGGTCACAATCGGATGCTTTTGCCACTCCTTCCCAGTCAGGCTCACCTCAGCTTCCAAAAGGGTCAACTGCTGTGATCCCCCGGTCACCCCAGCGATGGATACAGGTTCTGCCCCCACATGTCTCGATGGCATTAAAGTACACTGTGCCCCAGTATCAACCAATGCATCATATTTTTGTGGCTCTGATGTGCCAGGCCATCGAATCCACACTGTCCAGGAAACCCAGTTCTCCCGTGCCTCTTCCTGGCTAGAGGCAGGGCCCCTCTAGCCCTGGTTATCATTCTTTCCCTGGGCGTACATGCTAAAGGTCCCTTCAAGGGGATCCGACATATCATCCTCCCTTCTGTAATACTTGGCAGCTCGGTCACGGGAGGCTGAGGCTACTTTCATCTTAGCAGAACTCCCTCGGTTAGTGCCTCCCTCCTTGAGTTCACGCACCCGCGCTGCCAGGACAGAGGTGGGTTTCCCATCCCACCTTCTCATGTCTTCCCCATGCTCGCACAGAAAAAACACAGCTCAGCTCGTGGGGTGTACTTTCTCTCTCTAGCTGGGGGATGACAGGCTCTGACTTGGGGGCCTGTGACTTGCACTGGTGCCACAGTGATCTTCCTCATCTCCTCCCTCATTTCCTTCCTCATCTCCTTCGTCTCCTCTTTGAGGTCCTGGACCACAGCAGAGACATGAGCTTTCAGCGGGCCAGTGACCATACTGTCATAATTCCTAAGCTTGTTGGCGACAGAGCCCACTGTTTCTCAGTTATTGTCAGCATCAATCGTTGCAATGAAGATGGTGTATTGTGGTGGCCCTAGCTTTGCCAGGTTCCACATCATCTGTCCTGTGCACCTGATCTTATCTGGGTCATTATCATGCTGGCCATCTGTAGTGGTTTGGTCCAAAATACTCATTACTGTTTATCTTCTGTGAGATAAGAATTAGGAGAAACGCAAAGCAGGCACCAAACTTGAAAGAATATAAACAAGTTTATTAACAGACCTAAAAGAGGGGAAAAAAATTATACCACACCTTCAGAACTCTCCTCCTCCCCCCACCTTTCTCCCTTCTTCCACTGACAATGTAAAAAGACAACCCTTAAGATGTTCAGTCTGTTTACCACTTCCATAATAACCTTGTTCAGTCCATCTAGAAAGAGAAGTCTCTTCTTGCTCGTGCTATGAACACATTATCACAACGACACAGCCGCCCATTTCCAAATAACTTTGTTCAGTCCATTTAGGAAGAGGAGTCTCTCTGCTCGCATGTGAGTCCCTTCCCCCGACTTGCAGCTTTTCCACAACTGCTTTCGAGGGTCCACTCTTGAAGGTTTTGGGGTACAATTTTAAGGTTGAGCCGTTCAGAAACAAAAGTTCTCTTCACCCATCTCTGGGAGCATTTCATCTCTAAGAACAGAGGCCCTTCTCCTTCCCTGGGAGCAAAGGGTCTTCCTCATCTTCATCTTTAGGACTATCTCTGGGAGCATCTCTAGGAACTGAGGTTTTCTCCTTTCCCATTTGGAGCAAAAGTCTTCATCGCTTCCATCTCTCCCTGTCCAAACTTCTCATGAAATTACAGCTGCATCAGCATCTGCCTATCTCAGTGCAGGTGCTTTTGCTTAAGAGTTGAACGCTCCACCCCCCATTGTGGAAGGTATCTTTTTCAGCTTTATACCGGCTAGCGCTTGTATTTCAATGCCTTAGAAAGCCTCGAGCAGCCTTGAGAGGTAGCAAGGGCGATCTAGCACTTTAGTAGCTCTAAAATCGGTACCTGAATCAGCTGCAGAACAAATACCATCAGCAGAAGCAAAGAGGGAGAAATATAGCTCCCTGCTCGCTCAATTCCCTGCAGTTAGAAGCTTTCAAATGAGACAGACAACCAGAGATGTTCACAGGAAAGTAGCTGAGCTGAGAGACAGGCGGAGCCTCTCCTCGACCATCTTTATTAGGAGAAGGGGAAAGGGGAGGACTGGGGGCGGACCCGGGGTGACCGGCCAATCAGACACTGCTAAAGAGTCTGAGTTACATTTGGCTTTGCCCGCGCTTGGAACAAAGGAGCTCAGAGCACATGTCTTTGGGAGGGGAGAGGGGAAGCTCGGAACAGGCAGCAACAATTCCCTATTTTTTTTCTTTAAAGCTGGGTTGTAACTCTTAGTAATTTAAAAGTGCATAGAACAGTAACGAAACAACAGTGCAAGATATCATTGTAATCTATCGTCCCTACAACTCGACAGTACCTAGGATGCCTTTAAACTAGTTCCCCAGTCAAAACTCAGGACATCTATGGTATGGAGTATCAGGACGAAGATTTACAAAACACAGTGCAAAACCTGAGTGCAAAACAGTGCAACTTAACTTAAGGGGTTAACATCTAAACCTGCAGTAGGGGGTTTACATGAAGGTGCAAAATCAGGATTCTTTTTATGGCGTCTCTTCCAGGAGGCAGTTTTAACCTCCTTAACTTTTGAGGAAGTGACATAAGGTTTTACCCACTTCCCTGGGATCCATCTCAGTCCTTGAGGGGTAGATACACTGGCATACCCTTGTCCCCAAGTTACAAGTTTGTATGGTCCTTGGATTTTTTGAGTCTCTGGGTCCCGGATCAGGACTTATGGATTTTCCTGCAGTTTCTGTCTCCTGGTGTTCTGGAAATGACGATAGATGGGAGGGTTTGGATCCTCAAAGGTGACATTCAGGAAGTTTATGGTAAACAGTGCTTTGCTGAGTCTGAGGACAGGTGAGTTGAGTTTGGTGGTCCCTGATTGTTGTAGCAGCATTCGCTTGAGGGTTTGATGGGCACGTTCAACAATGCCTTGTCCAGTTGGGGAATGAGGAATACCTGTAACATGTCGAAATCCCCACTGCTGACGAAAGTTTTTAAACTCCTGGGAGGTGTAGGCAGGTCCATTATCAGTTTTTATCTCCTCAGGTATACCGAGCACAGCAAAAGCTTGGACAAGATGTTTTTCAACATCCTTAGCCTTTTCACCTGCATGTGCAGAGGCATACATAGCACCAGAGAAGGTATCAATAGAAACATGAACGTATTTTAATCTCCCAAATTCAGGGAAATGTGTGACGTCCATTTGCCACACTTCACTGCTATTAATGCCTCTGGGATTGACCCCCATGCCCAGTGATGGAAGCTGTAGCTTCTGGCAGTTGGGACACGTTGCCACTATTGCTTTTGCCTGTGTCCGCGATAGATGGAACATGCGGATAAGAGCAGGAATATTTTGATGGTACATGGCATGGCTCAATTTTGCTTGTTCAAAAACTTGGGGGAGCTTTGGTAAGTCGGCTGATAAAACTATGTCTGCTGGCATAGCCAGAGCATCAGCTCTACGATTACCTTCCGCAATAAATCCTGGCAGGTTTGTATGTGACCTCACATGCATGACAAAATTGGGATGCTCTCTGTGGGAAACCAGATAAATTAGCTTGGAGAGCAAATCATAAATTTTCTTGTTTGAGATTTCTTTTAGGAGAGCATGCTCAGCTCTAACAGTTACTCCAGCTACATATGCTGAGTCTGTGACCAAATTAAAGGGTTCTTTGAACCTCTCAAATGCTCTAACAACAGCTGCTAATTCAGCTACTTGTGGTGATCCCTGGATTACCTCGATGTCAGATTCCCACTTTTGTGTCTTTGGATTTTTCCACGTGACCACGGACTTTTTACTTTTTCCTGAGGCATCAGTAAAAACGGTAATCGCATCGAGGGGTTTTCTACTTTGAATCTCTCGAGGGATGAAAGAGAATGGCAGATTAAACATGTCATGTTTTGGGTAATGATTTGAGATTTGGCCTGAGTAACTATCTAATGCAAATTGTAAATTTATATTATTTTGAAGTAGGTGATCTAATGCGTCAGTTGTTACAGGTAAGTAGATGCATGCAAAGTCACATCCTGACAGGGTGCGGAGCCTTGCTCTACCCTTCATGATAATTTTTGCCATTAGTTCTTGTGGCTGTGTGATGGTTTTAGGAGGTTGGAGTGGAAGGAATACCCATTCAATTATGATGAGGGGTTCCTTCTGCTCTTTGTCCCACTGAAATATGAGGCCATGAAAGCGTGGTACCTTCCCTAGAACGACAAGCTTAAAGGGTAGGGAGGGCTGATACCTGTGCGCTTGTCTGGTGGAAATGAGCTCTTATATCTTTTTGAGAGACTGCCTTGCCTCTTCTGTCAGGGATCTAGGGGTTGCTGGACCGCCTTCCCCTTTTACTAGGTTTGCAATAGGAGCTACATCCTCTGTGGTGAGTCCTAACCAGGACCTTAAATACTTCAGTGTCCCACAGATCTGTTGCACTTCCTCTAGTGTTTTTGGGTTATTATTAATGGTGACAGGTGTTGGTGTGATAGAGGTTTCTGTGATTTTGAGTCCGAGGTATTTCCAAGGGCTTGTTCTCTGCATTTTTTCTGGTTGTAATTCAAAGCCCTTGGCCTCTAGGGCCTCAATCACCATGTTAAGTGTCTGCTCGAGATACTGATTATTGGGAGCACACACCAGCACATCATCCATGTAATGCAGGATGATGGCTTTCTCTGCTTTGGCACGGATGGGAGATAGAATTTTAGCAATATACTCTTGGCAGAGAGTTGGGGAATTTTTCATACCTTGGGGAAGCACAAGCCAATGATAACGTTCCATGGGAGTTTCACAATTAAGAGATGGTACAGAAAATGCAAATCAGGGGGCATCTGCAGGGTGGAGTGGAATATGAAAGAAGCAATCTTTAATGTCAAGAACAGCTAAATGCCAATGTTGTGGGAGCATTGAAGGTGATGGCATACCTGGTTGAAGGGGTCCCATGTCTTCAATAACCTTATTAATTTCTCTAAGATCTTGGAGGAGCCTATATTTGTTCTTTCCCGGTTTTTGTATTACAAACACGGGTGTGTTCCATGGGCTGTTAGTTGGAACTATATTTCCTTCAGCCAATTTTTCAGCTACTAATGTTTTGAGTGCCTCTAAGTTTTCTTTTTTTAGCGACCACAGGTTAACCCACACGGGTTCATCTGTTTTCCAAGTTAATTTATGTGGATGGCACTCTGCTTCAGTGGCCTGCAAGGGAAAATTTTGATGTCTAGGGGTGATATCAATTTTTGTTCCCCGCTGAGACATGGCATCCCTTCCCCACAGGGTGAATTTGGTGTCTAGGACATACGGACGAAGTGTCGCTATTTGTCCTTCAGGACCTTCAATTTGGATGGTGTGTTTGGATTGCTTTGCAATTTGGGTACCTCCAATCCCTTGTATGATGCCCTGAGATTGCAATTCCCATTGCGTAGGCCACTTATCAAATGGAATGACAGACACATCAGCACCTGTGTCTAACATTCCCATTATACTGATTTTATGTGATTTGTAACGGAGCTTACATTCTATTACAGGTTTGTCATTTCCCAAAACCTCAGTCCAACAGATGGCTGGGATATGACCATCTGTGGGCAGGTATTTGGGCAGTGGAAAGGCCTGTGCAATGACTTGACCCTTTGGCATAAAGTACGGTGGATATATACATTGTACCATTAGGTTAGAACACCCGTTCTGATCCATTTTCATGAGTGTGGGTGTAACCTCTATCCCAGCAGGTGTTTCCCGAGTGTCCCCAATAACAAAAAGGTATGTAAATTCTGGCATGTGGTCCACATTCTGGAATGAGATGGGTATTACAGTCTGTTTGTTGTTGTTGAAATGGTGTGCTTTATCACAGGTTACCTTAAACCTGAGTCCAAAAGTCCAAGTTGCTTTGTCTGCAGCCCTATTTATGTCTGAACGCGGAGCTGTTAGGGTGCGTTGAGTTGCTAGTTTCCCTGCTGTTGACCTGGGGAAACAGTCTTTGGAGAGTTTTTATCAGCATTTATAATCGCTCTGCAATTGCGAGCTACATGTCCCTTTTTCTGACAACGATAGCATATAAGGTTACCTTGCGATTGAGTTTCTCCTGTACCTGTAACATTCTCCACAACTTCCCCAACCATCCCCACTTTTTTCAAACAGGGAGCAGCTGTGTTCAGCTGCACCTTCTTCGTACAGACTTCGAGGATGGATTCAACAGTAGGAGGAGGATGCAGCGGGAGAGTGAGAATGACTTGTTTGCAAGCATCATTTGTATTAACTTGGAGAAGTTCGAGTAGGAGCGCTTGCTTGAGGTCAGGATTAGGGACCTGGGAAGAGACAGCTTTGTACAAACGGTTATAAAAGTGAATAATATTTTCATTTGGCAATTGCTTGATGATGGTATAATGAGAATTAGGAGTTTGAGATGGTAATAATGTTAAGGCCTTTTCAGCAGCACGTGTGATTTCAGTAAGAACTGGACGAGGGATAAGCATTGCTTGTTTTTGAGGATTTGCCATATTATTGTCACCAGATAAAAGGTCTAATGTGATATAATTGTTTTCAAAATCCAGGTAATTATCTGGAGTTTGCCACAAAATTTTTAATAAATCAGATAAAATTATTTTCCATTGCTTTTTCCACACCATAAAATCACCAGGTGTGAGAAGAGTTTGCATTAATGTAAGTAAATCATGAGGTACAAGTAAGTGAGTTGCAAAAGTAGCACTTAAAAGGCTCTTAAAATAATTACTATGAATTCCAAACTCCTTAATTGCCTTGCACAAATCCTTAATATCAGAATAAGAAAGGGGTTTCCAGTCGGGGTTCGCTCCATTGCCAGTACAAGAGTGTGTAGTAGAAGCAGTTGGAGTTACTTCCTGGTAGGCATGGGTTCCCGGATTCAGAGGGGCAGTCACAGGATTGTGGGAACCTGGGGCGGGACAATGGGAAGCAGGGGCGGGGAGTGGAGGCGGGGACACGGCCGGGGGGGAGGGGAGGGGTTGGGGGCGGGGTTGTGGGAGGCAGGGGCGGCACTTGAGCCATGGGCGGGCACAGAGGGAGGGGTGAAACACGACGCTGTGGGGGCGGGGTTGGGGGCGGGGTCAGGTTGTGACGCGGGAGTGGGAGGGGATGGGGACAAGAAGGGATTTGTGGGATGGGGAGAAAGGAATTGTGGGAGGTGTAGTTTGGAGAGGAAGGAACATTGCGTCCGCCATTACTGGAGACAAACAAACTCCGAGAAACGGGGTTGGGGGGAGGGGCTTTTTCCCGGGCTGCGAGCACATGGCTATTGCTGTCCCTGGGAACAAAGAGATCAGGGGAGAAGGGGTTTTTACGCGCGCTTGAAACATGAGGGCTAGAAACTGGGGAAAAGGGAGTGGAGAAAAGGGGTTGGGAAGGTCCTGGGATGGGCTCCGGATTCCCATCCAAGGCAGGGTGCTGAGGAAACACGGGTGAGCCAGGAGGACGATAGCTCTCCTGTGCTGAGAAGCAGTCTGCTCTAGCTGTGTTTTCCAGCATAGGGGAAGAGGGGTCAGGGACACAGGGGTTGGAAGAGGGTATAAGGGAATTAACAGGGGGGTTTTGCAGTGGCTTTTCATGTACTGCCTTTTTCTTCGGCAAAGTATAACTTAGTAACAGGAGAGGAAAGAATTTTGAAACTGTTTCATCTCCTGCACGCCTAAGAGAGGAGAGTTTTCTCCCCACCTTATCCCAAAATTCAGCAGATCTTATGTCTTCGGAGGTCAGATTAGGAAAGTACTGAAAAAGCCAGTGTACAAAAGATTGAACTAGATTTTTAGGGTATTTATGCCCAGTACAAGAAAGGTAACTTTGAACTTGGTGGTATATTTCTCTATGGTGTGCAGAAACTTCAGATCCCATTATGAATGCACACCAAACCTCAACCCCTTACTCGCCAAAAAGGAGGAAAAAAAAAAAAAAAAAAAAAAAAAAAAAAAAAAAGAGAAAGCTTGCACCGGCACCAGCTTAAGACAGGAGCCCCTAAACCAGCAGGGAGATACTCACCAGAATTCTGGATTTATCACAGGAAAGCAGGTCCGGAGAAAAAAAACGCGAGAAGGGTCTTCTGCTCACCAGCCGTTCCCTCGCCACGTGGCGTGGGGGAGGGTACAGGCTGAGGCTCTGGGCTCGATGTTACACAAAAAGTAACACCTCGCCACACAGAGCTGGCACAGCAGGACGTGCAGAGCTAACTCCAGCAGACACACAGCTGCCGGGACACACTGAAAGTCTCTCAGAACCGGAGTTCAGAGATTGCACATTGGGCGCCAAATGTGGAAGGTATCTTTTTCAGCTTTATACCAGCTAGCGCTTGTATTTCAATGCCTTAGAAAGCCTCGAGCAGCCTTGAGAGGTAGCAAGGGCGATCTAGCACTTTAGTAGCTCTAAAATCGGTACCTGAATCAGCTGCAGAACAAATACCATCAGCAGAAGCAAAGAGGGAGAAATATAGCTCCCTGCTCGCTCAATTCCCTGCAGTTAGAAGCTTTCAAATGAGACAGACAACCAGATATGTTCACAGGAAAGTAGCTGAGCTGAGAGACAGGCGGAGCCTCTCCTCGACCATCTTTATTAGGAGAAGGGGAAAGGGGAGGACTGGGGGCGGACCCGGGGTGACCGGCCAATCAGACACTGCTAAAGAGTCTGAGTTACATTTGGCTTTGCCCGCGCTTGGAACAAAGGAGCTCGGAGCACATGTCTTTGGGAGGGGGGAGGGGAAGCTCGGAACAGGCAGCAACAATTCCCCATATCTTCATGAAATCACAACGGGTACTCTGATATATCATAGCTTCACAACAGAATTTCAGCTTTAAGCATCTCCTCTTTCTCTTCCCTCAGGTTTTCAGCTCTTCACAGCACTAAAAGGGTTAATCTCATCTAGGCCTTGCAGATGGAATGTGGCTTATCGCAGTGGAGGGGGGGGGAGCCAAGCCGCTCTGGCTGCCCACAGCCCTGCTGGGGGGGGGGGGGGGGGGGGGGGGGGGGGGGGGGGGGGGTTCCACAGGTGGAACAGGGCCCATCGGCTCCAGGATGGCCGTGGCCCCCGCATGGGGGCCCACAGCCACCTGTCCCAGCACCGGAAACAAGAAAGTCTTCCTCAGGGTTTACTATTCTTAAGTGTGCATCACAGAGACGGTCACAATTTTAAGTGGCTTAAAGAATTGTCCATATTCAAACTGGCCAGCTGATAGGTTCTGTCAGGTCAGGTCCCAGAGGAAGCTGTAAGCCCCCCTTGGCAAGGACATCACTTCCGGGACTATGCTTGCTCACCTATGACAGGGAGAGGATGGGCTGAGCCCGCAGGACAGAGTACTGAAAGCAGTTTATGTTATGAATCATCTACGGTTAGTAGGTACTCGCAGTGACCCACCAGTGTTAACACATTACTCAGGTTTGCAGCAGGATTCTGAATTGATACATCACCGACCAAAAAATCGTTTTAAAAATCCTATTTCAGAGTCATGGGAAGGACCCGTGGAGTTATTAATGGGGGGAAGGGGTTATGCTTGTGTCCTTACAGATAAAGGACCCCAATGGATACCAGCGAAATGGATTCGCCCCTGGCTTGAGAAGGACACTCCAAACCCTAATATTACCGATAAAATAAACATTGGGTTTTTTTACTTTAGGTGTTGCTGCTTGTTGGGGTTTTAGGAGTTCTCCTTCTGTTTTCTTTTTCTCTTAAAGAATTTTCCCCATACATGTTGCCAGGGGGACAAATTACTGGGTGCTTAAGAAAAACAAAAGACCTGGCCACAGGGGGAGGGGTCCATCTGGCAACTCTCTTTCACCTGGGCTTGTGGGCTGTTAGTTCCTGGCGTTTGGACGGAGAGAGAGGCTGGAAGGAATTCATCATCATGGCAGGCTTCTGCTTTTTTCGGTTGCCTTCCTTCTACCGGAGAAACCCCAGGATTCCCAAGCCCTCCTTTCCCTGCCCCGCTGGGAGCCGGGCTGCGGCTGCCCTGCCCCCACCGTTGCTTCGAGCCTTCGCTACTCTGTAGCCCCGCACATGCCCTGCCTACTGAGACCTCCGGGGTTCCCACTGCAGCTCCGGAGTTCGAGACATCTTGTCTGCCACCCGGGATTTGTGCTCGTCCCTGCCATTCCAGCCTGCTGTTCCTGAGGGTCTGGCCGGACACCGGGATCGGCTGCCCAGGGGGTTTGTGAAGCCTTTGTTCCATCCCTCCCCGGGATCCCAAACCGCCATTGCCGCGTGCTCCCTGAGCTCACTCCGGAGCGCCCCCTGCGGCTGGGGGGAACCATCGCACCTGCCCTTCTCACCGGGAGCTGCCAGCGCCCCTGCCAGCTGCGACAGTAACTGCACCAAAGGGGAAAGGGCCTCACAGCCGAGAAGGCTGGGACTGGGTTTGTGGTTCTGTTTGCTGTTACTGCCATAGTTATTGTTGTTTGTTTGACTTGTTATACACATATAGATATATAATATTAAAGAACTGTTATTCCTATTTCCCATATCTTTGCCTAAAAGCCCCTTAATTCCAAAATTATAATAATTCTGAGGGAAGGGGGGTTGCATTTGTTTTTCATTTCAAGGGAGACTCCTGCCTTCCTTGGCAGACACCTGTCTTTCAAACTAAGACACTGCTGCTCAAGTATTCACTGATGTAGATAGTATTAGACATAGTATGTTGCAGAATAGAACTGCTATAGATTTTTGTTATTGGCACATGGTCACGGGTGTAAGAATTGTGAAGGGAGCTTTGTAATTACTATTAGCCATTACTATATTGCTTTGTGTTATTCCATATATAATGAAATTGGCAATCCGGTTGGTGGCAAACATAGAAAAAAGGGTTTGACTGGTGCAAGAAGAAAAAGGGGGAATTGTTGTAATGTATTTGAACCCTGATAGTGTGCCCCAGCCAAACCATCTTTAGTTATTCTTATCAGAGCCCTCAGGAATTCATCAAGGTTACTGAAATGTAAACTGCACTAAATTGGGAAAGAAGAAGCTGAGAAGCAGAATACCAAGACAGCAAGAAATAGATAAAGAAGGACTGTGCCACACTGGACTAGAACCAATCATATTTTCTGAAAGGTGTGTGCAGAGCGCGTAGACAAGATAGAGGGACCAATCAAGTAACGCGTGATTGCGTGTACAGTGGTTGCAAAATGTATAAGTAGAGTGTAATGTAAACAATAAATGGCTTCTGCGAAATCATATTGATTCATTGTTCCGAAGTCCTGAGCTCCCACAAGCGTGTTACCTAAATTCCCCTCCCCACTTTCAGCCTAATTACTAGAATCATAAATAACACACAGTGCCAGCTACAGTCAATATATGATATGGTTGTTAGGTATCCCTAAAAATTATTCCCATACCCCTTCCAAGTACAGACTGAAAAGTGAAAAACATAATGGACATTTTTTTAAAACTCTGCTTTAACCTTTTTTCCTTTTCAGAAATAGTCATTGGTGCGATGTGAGTGGGGGGTGGAAAGAGCGTCATGTACGTCCCAATGGTGTCCTTGTCAGAGCAGCTTGGGGGGTGCCGCGCAAACGCACTAGGACACACTCTGACACACCGTAGTTGGTGGATACTCGCAGCCACTCACACACACAGAGCCAGACAGCTTCTGCAGCGTCGCTGGGGACAAAGAGGCGTGAGGGTTCCTTTGTATGGAGTTCCAAGGGGTTTATTGGGGTCCCCGCTCAAAGGGATCCAGGGACAAAGAACACAGAACACTGAGGGGTCCAGGGTTTTATCCAGGGCGGCACCGGGGGCGGGCAGAACATTAGAGACCAATCTTCTGAGGGCTAAGGGGTGGAGAGGATGTGAGGTGACAGAACAGTGACCACTGGGGAAGGCGGGGGCTGGAACAAGGGAACCGGGAGCCAGTGGGGTATCAAGGAAAGGAGAACTGTCTAGAACATGGACTTAAAAGGGGTAAAAGGGGGTGGTCCTAGACCTCTGAGCCTGCCCACCAGTGGACCTCCACTGTTTTGGGGTCCTGAGGCTCCCTGGCCAATCCCGTGGTGGACTCAACCACTGCAACAGTCATTCCTATTATTATAATCACTTTTATACAATGATGATGTTAGATGACAGGATCCCTCAATAAATTCATAGATTATTTAAATATACAAAATATAAAATAGTAAATTTGCTCATAGAACTGCTATGATTAGATGTACACATACAAAAAAGCATACTTATTTTGGTATTTTTGATGTCTGGTTATCTATGGTTCTTGAAAAATCAGACAATTTTGTTCTATCAACTGATTTAAAATTAAAGATGTTCAACTGCTGTATTTCAATGAAAAGAAGTTGGTGTGGTTTAGGTTTCTCGCATGAATTTCTTCCCATTTGTTGTCGGGATAATGCTGGAAAGGGGGGAGGGGTGTGCCAGTTAGGACAATTTTGGAGGAAAGATACCCTCTGATAGAAGGCAGGTTACCTCCACCAGGTTCGGGAAAAAAGAAATTTTCCTCGGAGGAAAGTGAAAGAGATAAAAACTATTTATTTAACAGACACAGAGGAAAAGGATAATAATGCTAAATAATAAAAACTCTTGCTATGGAGAGAAAATTGGGAAAATTTCAGAGTCCTTCCGTAGTCTCTCTCCCCATCCTTGGAGCTGGGTCCTGGTGGACCCACCTACAGGGCCTCAGTGGAGAACTCTCCTGAGGTGTTCTGATGTTGAAACAGTACTGTCTTGGGGTGACTTTATGATGTGTATCCCATGTTACTGCCCTATGCCCAGAAATTAACTTTGTGCCTTTCTATGCCTCTAAACTGAGCCTGAGAGGGGAAAGGAAAAACTTGAGCAAAACGTTTTCAAAGCAGTTTGCACCTTGTTCAAGGTCACACAGAGATAGGTTTTTTTTCCAGCTGCAGCAGAGGAGGGAGGAGGCACCTGGCTTGCTGTTTTCCAGTCAGCTTTTGGCCAGTGGTTCAGCTTCTTTTTCTCCGAAGAGACACTGAGAGTTGAATTTTTTTTTCCTTCCCTGGAATTTCAGATTTTCTCCCTTTTCTGCTGGACTGCTTCAATATTAGAACACATCGGGAGGACTTTCCACCGAGCGCAGAGGGCCTGGCCCTGGGCCAAGCCCAAGCTCCGAGGAGACCAAAGGGAGGACTCTAACACTTTCCCAGGTTTTTTCCTCCACAGCGAAAGATTTTATTACTTAGCATTATTTTCCTTTCCCGTGTGTTTGTTAAACAAATAGTTTTTATCTCTTTCACTTTGCTTTGAGGAAAATTTATTTTCCCCAAACCTGGTGGGGGAGGGGTGGTGACCTGCCTTGTCTCAGAGGATATATTTCTAAATTTGGCCAAACCGGACCAAATTTAGTGGCTCCCAACAGCGTGTCTCGAAGGAAAGTGAAAAAACCTGTACTAATTACATTTTGGTTTGAATTTACTTATTCTGTGTTGGAGTAAAGTAGTCACCATGCTGGTTGAGTTCATAATGTCTCTCTGGCTTGATGTACTCATGTCTTTCTGGTCCGTCGGCTTATTTAAGGTACTCTTGCCTTTCTGGTCCCTAGGCCTATTTGCCTATCCACAACTTGCTCCGATCTTGTCCCTGATATGTAAATTTTACAGAGAAGGGAGACGAATCAGGATTTCTATTTTGCTGTGCTCGGTGATAATGATTTATAAGAAGTAAACAGAGAGGTACAGGCAGCTGTTTGAAGTGTGTATCATAAGTGGTTTCTCCGTCCTAACCCCAGTCCTAGCTTCGGTAGCCTGTTTTGGGAATTTATTAGTAATTGCACACAGATTGTTAGAAGAGGAGGAGACAGGGTTTCCCTTCCCTTTAAATTTGATAGGTTATCTTTTGAGAATGTTCAGTATTCCCTGGATGTTAAAGAGACCACCCTCCTGGTATTTAATCTGGTAATCTTCCTCCATATGTCTCGCAGCTTGTCTAGAATGAGAGCTCAGATTTCCAGGGGGACTGCTGAGACACCTGACCCAGAGGTGGAAAATCCAGAGTGGTGTGGGGAATGGGAGGACATCGGCCAAACCCTAAAGAAAATGGAAGATGAAATAAAGAAGAATCACCAGGAGATTAAAGAGTGCCTTCTCCGCGGACGTTCCCCAGAGAGAAGGAACATCCCACGAAGTGAGCTGTGGAAATTCCTGTGTGACAGTGGGGAAGACAAAAAGAGGTGAGGTGGATAACCCACCTTTGCTCTGGCAGCACAAGTGCGTGAATTGAAGGAGCGCAAGTCTCAGAAAGGAAGTTCTACCAAAAAGGAAGTAGCTCCAGTTGCCTGTAGCCAAACTGCCAGAAATGATGGAAAAGACGATGACATGTCCGATTCCCATGAAGGAACCTCTAAGATACAGGCCCAGGGAAAGAAGGATAACCAGGCATAGAGGGGCCCTTCCTTTAGCCAGGTAGAGGTCAGGGAAAACCGTGTCTTTTGGACTGTGTGGATTCGTTGGCCTGGTACATCAGAACCACAAAAATATGATGCCTTGGTTGACACTGGTGCGCAGTGTACAATAATCCCATCCCAACATGTGGGGGTAGAATCTGTTTCTATTTCTGGTGTAACAGGTGGATCACAAAATTTGACCCTGGTGGAAGCTGAGGTGAGCCTGACTGGAAATGAGTGGAAGAAACATCTCATTGTGACTGGTTCAGAGGCCCCGTGCATTTTGGGCATAGACTTCCTCCGGAACGAGTATTTTAGAGACCCAAAGGGACTCAGGTGGGCTTTTGGAATAGTTGCTGTGGAGACAGAGGGCATTAAGCAATTGAACACTTCGCCTGGACTATCAGAGAACCCATCTGCAGTTGGCCTTCTGAAGGTGGAAGAACAAAGAGTACCAATCGCTACCTCGACAGCGCATCGCCGAGAGTACCGGGCAACTCGAGATGCTGTGATCCCCATCCACAAGATGATCCGTGAGCTGGAGAGCCAAGGGGTGGTCAGCAAAACCCACTCACCCTTCAACAGCCCCATCTGGCCTGTGTGCAAATCAGAAGGAGAATGGAGATTGACTGTGGACTATCGTGCCTTGAATGATGTGACTCCACCACTGAGCGCTGCTGTGCCGGACATGATGGAGATCCAGTACAAGCTGGAGTCCAAAGCAGTGAAGTAGTACACCACTATTGACTTTGCCAATGCATTTTTCTCCATTCCTCTGGCAGCAGAATACAGGCCCCAGTTTGCTTTCACCTGGAGGGGTGTGCAGTATACCTGGAACCGACTGCCCCAGGGGTGGAAGCACAGTCTCACCATCTGCCATGGACTGATCCAGACTGCACTAGAAAAGTGTGAGGCTCCAGAACATTTGCAGTACATTGATGACATCACTGTGTGGGGGAACACCGCAGCAGAAGTGTTTGGAAAGGAAAGAAAATTATCTGGATTCTCCTGGAAGCTGGTTTTGCCATCAAGAAGAGCAAAGTCAAGGGACCTGCTCAAGAGATCCAGTTCCTGGGAGTGAAATGGCAAGATGGATGGCGTCAGATTCCCACGGAGGTCATCAATAAGATCGCAGCAATGTCTCCACTGACCAACAAGAAGGAAACACAAGCTTTCCTAGGTGCCATAGGATTTTGGAGGATGCATATTCCCGAGTACAGCCAGATTGTGAGTCCTCTTTACCTGGCTACCCGCAATAAGAATGATTTCCATTGGGGCCCTGAACAGCAACAAGCTTTTGCCCAGATCAAACAGGAAATTGCTCATGCCGTAGCCCTTGGCCCAGTCAGGACAGGACCCGAAATGAAGAATGTGCTCTACTCTGCAGCTGGGAGCCATGGTCTGTCCTGGAGCCTTTGGCAGAAGGTGTCTGGTGAGACTCAAGGTCGACCACTGGGATTTTGGAGCCGAAGCTACAGAGGGTCTGAAGCCAACTACACCCCAACAGAGAAGGAAATCTTGGCAGCCTATGAAGGGATCCAAGCTGCCTCAGAGGTAATCGGCACTGAAGCACAACTCCTCCTGGCACCCCGACTACCGGTGCTGGGGTGGATGTTCAAAGCAGAGGTTCCCTCTACCCACCATGCCACCAATGCTACATGGAGCAAATGGATTGCTCTCATCACACAGCATGCCTGTATCCGAAAACTGAATCGCCCTGGGATTTTGGAAATAATCACAAATTGGCCTGAAGGTGAAAACTTTGGTCGCACTGATGAAGAGGAACAAGTGACACGTGCTGGAGAAGCTCCACCGTACAACCAACTATCATCAGAAGACACATGCTACGCTCTTTTCACCGACTGTTCTTGTCGCATCGTAGGGATAACACAAAAGTGGAAAGCAGCCGTATGGAGTCCTACATGACGGGTTGCAGAAGCTACTGAAGGAGAAGGTGGATCAAGCCAACTCGCCGAACTCAAAGCTGTTCAACTAGCCCTGGACATTGCTGAAAGGGAGAAGTGGCCAAAGCTCTACCTCTACACTGATTCATGGATGGTAGCCAATGCTCTGTGGGGATGGCTGGAAAAGTGGGAAAAAGCTAATTGGCAGCGTAGGGGAAAACCAATCTGGGCTGCTGAAGAGTGGAAAGACATGGCTGCCCAAGTAAGAAAGCTGGTTGTGACAGTGAGCCATGTAGATGCCCATGTCGCCAAGAGTAGGGCTAATGAGGAACACCAAAACAACAAGCAGGTAGATCAGGCTGCAAAGATAGAAGTGTCACAGATAGACTTGGACTGGAAACACAAGGGAGAATTGTTCCTAGCTCGATGGGCCCATGATGCCTCAGGTCATCAAGGCAAAGATGCCACCTATAGGTGGGCACGAGATCGAGGGGTGGATCTAACCATGGACAGTATCTCCCAGGTGATCCATGATTGTGAGACATGCGCTGCAATCAAGCAGGACAAGCAGGTGAAGCCCCTGTGGTATGGTGGGCGATGGTCCAAATACAAGTATGGGGAGGCCTGGCAGATTGATTACATCACACTGCCTCAAATATGCCAAGGCAAGCGCTATGTGCTCACAATGGTAGAAGCCACCACTGGATGGCTGGAGACCTACCCTGTGCCTCACGCTACAGCCCAGAGCACCATTCTGGGCCTTGAGAAGCAAGTCCTTTGGAGGCATGGCACCCCTGAGAGAAGTGAATCTGACAATGGGACTCATTTTAAGAATAGCCTTATTAATACCTGGGCTAGAGAACATGGCATTGAGTGGATGTACCATATCCCTTACCATGCACCAGCTGCAGGCAAAGTGGAATGGTGCAATGGATTGTTGAAAACTACCCTGAAGCCACTCGGTGGGGGAACTTACAAAAATTGGGAACAGCATCTAGCAAGGGCCACCTGGTTAGTTAACACCCGACGTTCCACCAATAGAGCTGGTCCATCCCAGTCTGAATCCCTGCATACAGTAGACAGAGATAAGGTCCCAGTAGTGCATGTCAGAGGTCTGTTAGGAGAGACTGTGTGGATAAATTCTGCCTCGAGTACAGACAAACCCATCCGTGGGGTTGTCTTTGCTCAGGGACCTGGTTCCACATGGTGGGTAATGCAGAAAGATGGAACAACACGTTGTGTACCACAGGGGGATCTGATTGTTGGGTGAAAACCATCTGTAATGTGAAATGCCTGTATACCACTGCTTGCTGAGGGTCACTGTTTGTACATAGCTATGTATATATATATGTATTGCTGTGTGTGTGTAGAATTAGAATATATTGGTTTGGGCATTGAGCCAACGATATGGGATAGGGGGTGGAATGTCTTGGGGTGACTTTATGATGTGTATCCCATGTCACTGCCCTATGCCCAGAAATTAACTTTGTGCCTTTCTATGCCTCTAAACTGAGCCTGAGAGGCGGAAGGAAAAACTGAGCAAAAGTTTTTCAAAGCAGTTTGCAGCTTGTTCGAGGTCACACAGAGAGAGCGCCTTTTTTTTCCATCTGCGGCAGGGGAGGGAGGAGGCACCCGGCTTGAAGCTTTCCAGTCACCTTTTGGCCAGTGGTTCAGCTTCTTTTTCTCCGGAGACACACTGAGAGTTGAATTTTTTTCCTTCCCTGGAATTTCGGATTTTCTCCCTGTTCTGCTGGACTGCTTCAATATTAGAACGCATCGGGAGGACTTTCCACCAAGCGCAGAGGGCCTGGCCCTGGGCCAAGCCCCAGCTCCGAGGAGACCAAAGGGAGGACTCTAACACTTTCCCAGGTTTTTCCTCCACAGCGAAAGATTTTCTTATTTAGCATTATTTTCCTTTTCCTGTGTGTTTGTTAAATAAATAATTTTTATCTCTTTCCTTTGAGGAAAATTTATTTTCCCCGAACCTGGTGGGGGAGGGGTAGTAACCTGCCTTCTCTCAGAGGATATATTTCTAAATTTGGCCAAACTGGTACACGTCCAAAAAAGGAGAAGGGAAAAAACCAAAGTCCCGGGAAAAAACCAAAGTCCCAGGAAAAAACAAAGTTCAACTCTCCGTCTCTCTACGGAGGAAAAGAGCTGAAAAACCTGGCTGAAAAGCAAGCAGGGTGCTTCCTCCCCTCTTGCTGCTGTTAGGAGCAGAGGAGTCTCTATCTCTGTGTCCTTGAGCAAACTGCTTTGAAGAGTTTACTCAGGTTTTTTTCCCTCTCCCCTCTCTCAGGCTCAGTTTAAAGGCACAGAAAGGCACAAAATTAATTTCTGGGCATAGAGCAGCGATAGGGGATACACATCATAAAGTCACCCCAAGACAAGGGGGCAGCTTTCTAGATGAATAGTCGATGATTAAGATACAAAAGAACTGGTCAATCGCTCTAGCATTGCACTGAAATTGTTCAGGGAGGGAAACAGGGGTTGGGCACTTTCTTAGCTGAGAGTGAACACTGGCTGTGCTTGGAGCGGGGTCAGTTGGGGCGGTTTTGGTGCAGGACTGCTCCTGCTCAGCAGCTCGGCAAAACGGTGGAGTTGTCCCTTCTGCCTGCTTGTAAGCCCGCTGCTTACAAGAGGGAGGGTCCCAGCTGCCCATTGACTGACACTTCGGCAACTGCTGGCGCTAGGAGATACACGCTGGTGAGTGTTCAGAGGAACCAAACCCCCCACCTCCTCTTTCTTGCCGAGACTGCCATTACCCTGGGGAGGTCCCGGGCTCGCATCAGAGTGCCCCCTGCCGGTCGGGATAGAGTTACTGCAGCTTTTGCCTCACTGGAGCCACCAGTGCCTCCTGCCAGTTGTGGTCATAACTACACCAAAGGGGAAACAATACTTCACGGGTGGAAAAACTTCTGTTATTGTGTTGTTGTTTTGTTCTGTTCTGCTATATAAATATTTTCTAGTAAACAACTGTTTTTCCCTTTCCTATATGTTTTTTAAGCCTGGAAGCCCCATAATTGCAAAGTTACAGTAAGTTAGAGGAAGGGGTCGTCTTTCCATACCACGAAGGTTCCCGCCTTCCTTGGCAGACATTTGTTCTTTAAACCAGGGCAGAAGTGATAGATTCTGTCAATGCAGAGACTAATATTTCCTTTGTAATTTAGAAAAGCACCACATTTCAGAGCATGATAAACTATTTTAACTACTGACCCTGAAAATACGTACACGTTTCACATTTATCTCACACACTTCAAATACATGTGCAGGACTATTTAGAATTTGGTTGTCAAAGCAGAGAGGCTATGCTTCTTTCATGACTTGATTTTTTATGTACTGATTATTTTGGGGGAGTAAGATACTATTGAAGAATCACATAGTAAGTATGAACCTGTAGGCTGCTATTTTGCAAAACTATTGGTCCTAACATAAGCCTCGAGGAACTAGAGGACAGTAATTGGGAGTGGTAACAGGCAAACCTTGGACTGGACATTGCCAGAAAGTGGAATAACTGGAGAATTTTTGTTGTTGTAATGTGGAGAAAGAAAAAGGGGAGGAGTGTGTCTGGAAATTCTGCACCTTTGTTGGTGGATAATTGTTACAGTGGGGATACTGTAACACGCATATCAAACAAGGAGTCCCGTGGAAAAGAAATATATATGGACAGATTCTTGGTAGATGTTTCAGAGATGTTTATTTCTCCAGCCGCCTGGCCCGGGCTCTACCGAGGAACTCTTCTAGTCCTGGGACTGAGGGTCCTTGCCTGCGCAGGGAAACACAGAACAACCAATGGGGAACGAGGCTGACCAGGGGCGAGGGAAACCCCGTCTCTGTCCCAGGGCCCCTCTCCCAGGGCTACATGGGCAGGGGGAGGAGACCCCGACAGATAATGACTTTGGTGTGAAGAATCCCTTTTTTAAATGTAAATGAAGATTCTGTGATGAATGTATATTTTAATGTTAATTCTTAAATATGTGTTTCACAGAGGCAAGAGGTAAAATGTATTTGGCTTATATGGCAAATTTTGGTAGCAGAGGAGGCTGCAGGACTGGCTTGTGTGAGAATATCAGAGCCCGTTCCAGCCAGCTCCACAACAGACCCACCACTGGTCAAAGCTGAGCCAATCACTGACACTGGTGGCACCTTCATGATATATTTAAGAAAATGTAAAAAATACTATGAAGCAGCTGTGAGAGAGTGAGAATGTGTGATAAAAAACCCTGCAGACACCAAGGTCAGTGGAGAAGGAAGGGGAAGAGGTGCTCCAGGTACCAGAGCAGATTCTCCTGTAGCTCGTGGTAAAGACCATGGAGACACAGGTTGTCCCTCTGCAGCTCATGGAGGACTCCACGCCAGAGCAAGTGAAAATGCCCTAAAGAAAGCTTATACTGATTTTGGTTGGGATAGTTATTTCTTGTAAGAGTAGCTTGTATAGGGCTGGTTTTGGTCTGTGACCAAAACAGTGTTGAGAACAGGGAAGTTTTAATTATTGCTGAGCAGTGCTTACTCACAGCAAGGGTCAAGGCCTTTTCTGTTTCTCTCACTGCCTCAACAGTGTAGGCTGGAGGCGCCCAAGAGGTTGGGAGGGGACACAGCTGGGACAGCTGACCTCAAATGACCAAAGAGATATCCCACACCATATGATGACAGCAATAAAAGCTGATGGAAGAAGAATGAAGTGGGGATGTTTGGAATTACTGCATTTGTCTTCCCAAGTAACTGTTACAAGCAATGGAGCCCTGCTTTCCTGGAGAGTACTAAACATCTGGCTACTGATGGGAAACAGTAAATGAATTCCTTCTTTTGTTTTGATTCTTTTGCTTTACCTACTAAACTGTCTTTATTTCAACCCACAAGATTTCTCACCTGTTCCCTTCTAATTCTCTTCCCCACCCCACTGGGGGAAATATGCTTAGCTGCTGTCTTGATTTGAAGGACAGGTGTCTGCCAAGGAAGGTGGGAACCTCCCTGGGAATGGAAAATGTGACCCCTTCCCTCCAAATTATTATAACTTTGAAATTATGGGGCTCTCAGGCAAAGATATGGGAAAAGGAATAACAGTTCTCTACTAGTGTATATATATATGTATAACAAGGCAAACAAACAACAACAATGGCAGCAACAACAAACAAAAAGAGAATCCAATAACAGCCTTCTCTCAGCTGTCAAGCACTTTCCCCTTTGGTGTAGTTATGGTCACAGCCAGCAGGGGTGCTGTTGGCTCCTAGCCAGGCAGGGCAGGTGTGATGATTCCCCTGTGGCTGCAAGGGGGAGCTATGGCACAAGCTCAGCAGCCTCTCTCCACGTGGGTAATGGCAGGCAAAACAGCAGAAGAGATAGAAAAGGGACTTCCTTTACAAACTTACAGGGGCAGCTGGTCCCGGTGCGCCTCTGGATGGCGAAACGGGGTCTAGCAGGAGCCTCAAAGCAGCCAGCTAGAATGGCAGAGGTGAGCACACCCTGGAGTGGCAAACAAAATGTAGCAGAAGCTCTGTAGCCGTAGCAGGATCCGTGGGGGTTGGGCCGACATGGGGTGTTGAGTTAAAGTGTAGCAAGAAGCCCTGAAGCAGTGGCAGAAAACCGGGAGGCTGGGAAGGAAATTGCTCCCCTGGACAGCTCACTGGGGATGGCTGGTCCTGGGGTCGGACTGCACAGAGGTAGCAGCTCTGGCAGGGAATGGCAGGCTCCCGGCGCAGCACACACTGCCTCTGGGCTCCCAAGCAAGCAGAGGAGCAGAGAAGCAAGCTGGCAAGCCCAGTCAGTGCCGAAGGAAAAGAAAAAAAACCAGCAAAGACCACAAGGCAACAGTATCTCCAGTCTCCTTTGGACTTCAGCAAGGCCTTTGACACTGTCCCCCACAGTAAACTCCTGGAAAAGCTGGCAGCCCATGGCTTGGACAGGAGCACTCTTTGCTGGGTTAAGAACTGGCTGGATGGCCTAACCCAGAGAGTGGTGGTGAATGGTGCTCCATCCAGTTGGTGGCCAGTCACTAATGGTGTCCCTCAGGGGTCTGTGCTGGGGCCAGTTCTGTTCAATATTTTTATTGACGACATGGATGAGGGTATTGAGTCTTTCATTAGTAAATTTGCGGATGACACTAAGCTGGGAGCTTGTGTCGATCTGTTGGAAGGTAGGGGAGCTCTGCAGAGAGACCTGGAATGGTTGGATGGATGGGCAGAGTCCAATAGGATGAAGTTTAATAAGTCCAAGTGCCAAATCCTGCATTTTGGCCACAATAACGCCTTGCAACGTTATAGGCTGGGGGCGGTGTGGCTGGACAGTGCCCAGGCAGAAAGGGACCTGGGGGTACTGGTCGACAGCTGACTGAACATGACCTAGCAGTGTGCCCTGGTGGCCAAGAAGGCCAATGGCATCTTGGCCTGTATCAGAAATAGTGTGGCCAGCAGGACCAGGGAAGTCATTCTTCCCTTGTACTTGGCACTGGTGAGGCCACGCCTTGAGTACTGTGTCCAGTTCTGGGCGCCTCAGTTCAGGAAGGATGTTGAGATGCTTGAGCGCATCCAGAGGAGGGCAACAAGGCTGGTGAGGGGCTTGGAGCACAAGCCCTATGAGGAACAATTGAGGGAGCTGGGGTTGTTTAGCCTGGAGAAAAGGAGACTCAGAGGTGACCTTATCACTCTCTACAACTACCTGAAAGGTAGTTGTAGTCAGGTGGGGATTGGTCTCTTTCTCCAGGCATCAACTGACAGAATGAGAGGACACAGTCTTAAGCTGTGCCAAGGGAAATATAGGTTGGATATTAGGAAAAAGTTTTTCACGGAAAGAGTGGTGAAGTACTGGAATTGTCTGCGCGGGGAGGTGGTGGAATCACCATCCCTGGATGTGTTTAAAAAAAGATTGGCTGTGACACTTGGTGCCATGGTTTAGTTGAGGTGTTAGGGCATGGGTTGGACTCGATGATCTTAGAGGTCTCTTCCAACCTGGTGATTCTGTGATTCTGTGATTCAGTCAGGCATTGCGCTGTGTGGCTGCTGAGACGATTGTCCCACCGGAAGGAAACCACAACCCCTCACCCCCCCAACCCTCAGAGGATCCCAGGCTGGCTCTCACCCATCATGATACTCCTGGATCTGGGAAGGGGGGGGGGGGAGGGGAGCAGTGACCATTCTGGACACAAAACAAAAATAAACAAAAAAATGGATATGGGATAGAAACCGTCCCCAAGACAGCTGCTTACCAGGGTTGACCCACAAGTAAGAACTGTGGTGGGTTGATCTTGTCTGGCTGCTAGGTGCCTACCAAACAGCTCACTTACACCCCCCTCCTCAGCAGGACAGGGGAAGAAAATAACATGAAAAAGCTCATGGGTCGAGATAAGGACAGAAAGGTCACTCACCAATTACCATCACGGGCAAGACAGACTCAACTTGGGAAATATGCCTTTAATTATTTCCAGTTAAAAAAAAGAAACAAAAACCAGAAATAAAACCACCTTTCCCCCACCCTCCCCTTCTTCCCAGGCACAGCTTCACTCTTGCCTCTTCTACCTCCTTGTCATGGTTTAAGCATAGATGGAAATTCAGCCCCACACAGCTGCTCTCCTCCCCTCACTCCCTCTGGGGAGAGAGACACAAAAGGCAGAGATTCCAAGTTGAGATAAGAACAATTTACTGAAAACAGCAAGGAGATAAGAAAACAAACAGTAACAGCTACAATGCTAATAACAACAGTGTATCAGAGGGTGATTACATGCAAAAATGCTCACTGAGTCTGTCCCAATGAGACATGACCACAGCTGGAGCCACCCCACTGTGGGGTATGCCCAGCCACTGCCCTGGAGGGATCTCTGCTGAGATAAGGAGATTGAGCAATCTCCCAGCAGGACTCCCTGGAAAGGCAACCACTTCTTTGGTCATGGTGAGGAAAGGCAGACCCACAATCCTTTGGGAGACACTATGCAGATCATTCTGTAACCCATTGGTCTGTCCCAGACCCTCTGTAATCCATTGGTCCCCTACTGATCCCCTGTATCACTATAAAGGCAAGCTCCCTCGGGCCCCTCGGGGAGAGGGCTCCCGTCCCTGGCTCCCCCCTTCGCCGGAGGGGACACACAATAAAGCTACCTCCGTGCGGAACCAGCCACATGAGCCTTCTCGTCTCTCTCTGGTCTGGTTTGGCCTGGAGGCTGCCCTGCAGAGCTGAGCTGAAATCACGAGCTGATAATCACTAAAGAGCTGACAGTCTCTGCAAGGGCCCCTCTGCCAGCAGCTGAGAGGAAGACACCGGACCTCGGGAAGGCGATTCCTTTCGGGACCATCTCCCCAGACCGGTCATTTCTTCCTGGGTCACAGCCTCGGACCCCATCACCAGCTGTAATACCCCACCACTCTGTTCGCCACTCACTCCACTGGAAAAAGGAACAAAATGTCGACTACCCCTCCATGTGGCACCTTTTTCTTCCACCCAAAGCCACGCCCCTCCTCCCTTCCTGGAAGTGAGTCCCTTACTTCTGCCCCCCAATGATGATGTGAATGGTATAGAATAACAACCTAGACACAGCCACACAGCTCTAGGCTCTGTTTCCTCTTGGCTACTGCCCCCCACTGGAGAATAGGGTGGGGAGTGAGTAAGAAGTTTGGAGAGGACACTGTAAAGAAATAAACTAGTAGCTTAGTGTAACTTACTTAGCATTAGTAACTAGATGTGCTGAAGCCTTAGGCTGCAAACTGGGAACTTTCACCAAGATATGCTGAACTTTTACCTACCTAAGTAAAAGGAGGCCCCAGAGCCAGTTTGGGCCGGAAGATAAGGAAGCAAGGAAGGCAACTACCCCTGTCAGCATAAGATGCAATCTTAGAGGTAAGAGAAGAAACGGGCTCACCTAGAGTCAATGAAGAGACCCAATGAAGAACAAGACTACCCTGTTGCTGTTCAGACAGATGCGACACGCACAAACCACACCAACAACTCCAGGCAAAAAGCATCTTTAATTCTACAAAGCCTCTTTTGTACACTTTCTTGGCACTCATGCTGTGTATCCATTGGCTCCTAAGTTACTACATTACAAATTATTGGTTACCTACAACTAACACCCATTCTAAACCCAAAAACAGCCTCCCGGGAACAGCTGTGCATTCTTCTTCTGTTGTTTTGGTTTCTTGCTTCTGTTGATGCTAAAATTCTCATAGGTACAAACCGAATTCTCACGGGTACAAAGTGATTGTGTCCAAGTCGAAATCTGTGAGACTTTCAGTCCAGCTGTCGGTTCCTACACTACCGCATACCATAATATTACTATTGGACTGAACTGTCACATGAGGGGTGGGGAACTTGGATTGTAAGGGTATAATTGCCCAGGGATTTCTTTGTTCAAGGTCCCTCTCCTGAGGCACCCAGCTCAAGCTGTATCTCACCACTGTACCAAATAACCTTATTTGTTAGATTCTGCCCAAGACTCTGCTTGGGGAAACCTAGAGTAAAACCAAAAGGGAAAATGTCTGTGAGTGTGTGTATGTCTGGAGTCAATACAGGGTACCCATTGGTTCAGTGGAGCCATACACCATGAATGGACTGCAAAGTCCTAGTGGTTAAAGCCTCAGGTGGTATGAATGTAACTCCTCGATTGAGTGTGAGATGAGTCCAATTTCCCTGACAGATGCAGATGGGACAGCTGACCTGAACTGGCCAAAGGTATATTCCATTCCATTCCATATAATGTCATGCTCAGGAATAGCATTCGAGGGAAGGGATGTGGGTTTCATTTTTTCAGGGGGAGAGGGAGGGAGCTGTTGTTCAGAGACTGGCTGAACATCAGTCTGCTTCTGGGAGGTCATGAGTAATTTTACCTTTGCATCACTTGTTCTGGTTTTCTTTTCTTCACCTTCACCTTTCTCAACCCCTGAGTTCTCTTGCTTTTGCTCTTCCTATTTTCTCCCATCCTGCCTTTTTTTTTTTGGGGGGGGGAGTGGTGTGGCATTTGAGCAAGTACCTGTGTGGTGCCTAAGCTGCTGGTGAGGGGTAAACTACAACATTATTTTCACACACTGTTTTAGGAAATATGTAGTGGTGTCAATTTTTTAAATATACATACCTAAATGCAACTTTGAGATTTACCTACAGTCAGTTTTATCAATGCATTTTATATGCAGTAGATAAATAGCCAACCATATCTGTTATCCAAATTTCATTTTTACAGTGTTCTATTACTTGAACACAAAGTTAGTTTCTATAGAGAGCCTATCGGCAGCTTGATTATTTTAAAAACTTATTTTTCAGGTTTAAAAATAACGTTCATGGTAGCCTTACATTACACACAAGACCAACTAATATATATTTTATAAAATGGTTTAATGGATGCATGCATGTCTGATACAGTGATAATAAATTTACCAAATTCTAATTGTTCACTTTTGTAAACATTTTACAAAAGCATTGTGATTTACCTGGATGGATACACAGTCCTTGATGGAAGAATAATTTAGACTGAATCAGTGGCACATGAAAGAATAAAGCTGATAAGATCCATTCTGCATATTCTTTTGACATGATTCCAGTAAGGGAAACAGCATGGTATAAAAAGTATACATGAAAGATTGTTCTTACCATAACCGTCAAACTCTGGAAATTGTAAATACATGTTCAAGTGGTTGAAAAAGTCAAAGTCATAATAATTGTAACCACTCAGAAATTACAGTAATAAATGTTATGCAGTTACATGTAGCTGTCAAAACAATGCATATCTTTCCTTGTCAGTTGGTAATTCTTTTCCAACAAGACAGAAAAACTTTGGCATTTGCAGGCGTTGAAAATAATTTTCAAAGTTCAAGACAGTCACAGCATTTTCTTTGCAGAAGGTAAACTGTACACCAAGGCTCAGAGGCTGTAAAAACTGGTTCCAAGTGGAAAAAAGTGCCAATATCCTGCACAGATAGCTTAAAGAGCTGCTGGTTCAATCATTTGCTAACAGAATCTTTGTTTTCTTTTTTGCATAGTTCACACATCACTGGGAATGTGACAGAGTGTGCTATTTTTGGCAAGAGCAAAAAAAAGTGATACTTGTGTGAGTTGCCATGTTAGACATGCTGGATCCATGCAGAATTCAGGTAGAAGTCTGCTACCTGATGTTATTAGACAGTGAATACTGATGTTGTTTTTGTTGAAGCAGTTCTGTAATAGCCAACAGCTTCTTAAGAACATGCTGTAGAAAAAAATACAAAAAAACAAGAAAAACCCCAGTACAACCCTACATTAGCAACTAGAAAAAAACCAACACCCATCTTGCTTGAGAAGCATCTTCAACATTAACCTACCAGACTTAGAATTAGGTAGTTTAAAATAGATTTAAATTCACATCCCCCCACACCCCCTCCCCCCAGCTCCAGTTTCACAGTCACTAAGACTTACTTCAAAAGGCAACTGTAAAAGAGCAATATGCAATTTATCTGCAGCCATGGAAACCCATTAAGTCTTGCCAACTTAACCTGAGAGTTTGAAAATGAAACAGTTCTATCTGTTAAAAACAATCTGTAAACCAAAAATCTATTCTCGGATGTTTTCCCCATGTGAAAGTGCAGAACTGGGCCAAGAACGTGAAAAAAACTCCAGTGGAAAAAAAAAAAGGTGATAATACAATTCACTTTTGCACAAGCAGAAGCACCCTCTAACTTTCTAAAAACCTGGGCATTAAACTTGAACAAATGAAACTGAACATACAAAACAGGCTGAGAAAATGTATTGCTAATGCACTGTAAGGAGTTCAGTAATTTTTTCATTATAGTAGAACTGTGTTCAACTACAACAGGTTGATGATAAACATTAGGGCACTAATAGGAGAAAAAAGAAAAAAGATTCAAGAGTTTTCTTTATGGAAACCCATGAGGAAAAATTACTCCTCTGAAGCAGAAATATAAGTGCATTGAGAAAACAGTGTCATGTTTATGACCATTAAGTGCTTCAGATGCAAGCCTTGTGAAAGAAATTCTATCCCTTATCTGTAAGCAATACATATTTAATACTGAAAACTTCTACTATCCTGACTTGCCAGTCTAGCCATCATTTTTGCTTTGTCAAGACTAGAAGTAGCTGTGAATTATGAACTTGAACGATTGATTTTTTCCTCTCACATGCCACTGAAGAAGCAAATTGTAGTAATTAACTAGATTAGTTTTTAATTGCTATAATGTAGCATTATCTCATTTTTAATTCCTTGAGCTTTCCTCTGCCAAAGCTAATTGAATACAAATATATTTTCACCATTCACAAAATTGCCATAAGAGTTCCCAGTAATACCCTTATTTTAAAAAAACATTACTGCCAAAAAATACATTATTTGAGTAACATCTGCTGAGATGAAATATAGATTTATCATCTATTTGGGTTTAAATTAAGGCCTTCAAAGAGTCAGGATATAGGAAGCTCAGTCTTCAAACCATGACAATAATAAGAAATCTGATTACAAGAAGTTATTTTGAAGCAATTAAATTAAGAACTATTTTTAAAACTACCTTGTGGGAGACAGAGGAGTAGAAACTCCTGCACTTAAAGGAGGCTTTGATTTACAACCCTGGAAGAGACTAGGTCTGTCTTAATTGACAGAGATTTGTGGACTTTAAGCAAAAGGATTACAAACTTGTGTTCCTATCATTATAAGTAAAATTGTACACTGGGTGTTTTGGCGAAGGGTTTTAAAATATAATAGTGTGGTTTTATATAGTTAAGAATGTAGATGGTATAAGAGAGACATCTGTGTGTACGTGACATGAGAAGTTATTGGTCAAGACATAGCTGCATTGCAGTGAGAAGTGCCACAGGTGATAGGTCATTAATCTAAAACAAAGTGTCATTTTAAGTATCTATTGGATTAGAAAGTTATAAATTACGATGTAACCCTAAATCTTGTGACTAGTCGCCATTACTCGGAGGTGTTGTAAAATCTCACGCCTCGACTGAAGTGTTTGTTATTTTAAACAATAAATTCGTGTAATTGCATAGTCGCATCCCTTAAAGTTATTTTCCTCCGACACGTGAAAGCGCGGAAAGTGACACTACCTCTTCAACATGAGTCATTAAATAGTTTGAGCTGACACTGATTAAATTTAAGGAAGACCATCTCTAAACCAAAATGCTTTCTATAGTACAACTGCCTCTGTCCCCAAATCATTAGCATTAAAACGGAACAGTACTTAAATAATCTCCTGCACAGCACAGTATACTAGTCAAGCATACCAAAACATATTACTGTGCAATAAGTAGGATTGGCAACTTGAAGTTCATCATAATTAGTACACCATAGGCAAGTATATTACTTTTTGAGACAATGTATGAAGTCATGCAGATTTTTTTCCTCTTAAAAGTAAGTTTTCATAAAAGCTGTACATAAGTTTCATAGTTGGAACAAAACACTCATTTATAGCATTTACTAGAGAAGTTTGCCATGATTGTTTACAAATATAATAAATCAGGAAGCAGAAATGAAGTAGTGATAGAAAGCTAAGGCAAGTAAATTTAGCTGTTTAGTTCTCAATTAGATGAGCTAGATCCTAAAAATAGAGATCGCTAGGAGACAATAATTTCTTGAGTTTAGGCTTCCTTCCTCTAGAAACAAAAAAACTTCACCTGGAAACTAAACAAAAAAACCCCACAAAAAACCAAAAAACCAAAAAACAACAAAAAAAAAACAAACCAAAAAACCCCCCACAAAAACCAACAAACAAAACAAACCCCCAAAAACCCCAAAAGAGAAAAACCAAACCAAAACACCAAAAAAACCAACCAAAAAAAATCCCCAACCCACTGCTTTAAAACATCTTTGGATTTGTTGTATAAATACTTAGTTCATATTTTTGAGCTTCTTTACCTTTACAACTAGCAACCTCCTGGTGAAATGTACATATTTATCACTCATACTGCTGGAGAGAAAAAATTACAAAGTAATCACGATGTTAAACAATAACTCTAGACATGCTATCTGTATGTGTGATTTTTGTTAATCATTATAGTTTACCTGCATTACACCTCGCTCATTGCTAAGTGTCCGAAGTTCATCTGAATGTGCCACACACATCTCATGCAAGGCTGCCAGATAACGAGATAAGTCAGTTCTAGAGTAATCTGTAGTGTCTGGAAGCTCAGGAACATTCTTTAACAAAAATTATGAGAACAGACTTAGAATGGTGAGTAGCCAGGCATAAAAGAAATTAAATTACAGTTCTACACACCCGCCAACAGTTGTTTTGATACTGCATGCATGACATTTTTCTTCACAACTAAGACTTCTGTCCATGTTACCTAATACAAATTATTGATTTCCTCCTCTCCACAATCATCTATTTTATGAAGACAATTAAATTATGGTTACACATTTCACATAGAGAGATTACTAAATATACAGCAATTCCTATTCCTACTAGGAGGGTTTGATGCTGCTATGCTGTCTCTGAGCTGTCTAGAAAGATACTGAGAAAAAGAGATTCATATCATATCTTGCCCCCAAATGAGGGGGATCCATCCATTAGATATTTGTTGTTTTATTTTTTTTTTGAAATTTAAATCAGGCAATAGCAACAGCAAAAATGGACACCAAAAAATCCCCAAACTATCAAGTCAGTAAATTCACTAATAAAATAATGTAATTAAAACAGTAGAATAATCACTTATTTTAAAACCCAACCATTTTCCAAGTCCTCATGCATAATCTGCCATTTAAAGAAATACAACAGTGTATCATAATATGCAGAAGTTGCCATTTAACCATAAAAAGGTGACATATGGCAATCTATCTGAATGACACACTTCAAAACAGTAATTCGTATAGATAATTAAAATAGTCTGAGATGTTTTCTAGGTCACTTTTAATGGATTAATTCAGGAATAATAAGATAGGCATATTTCTTTCATCTTCTTTTTTTCAACAAATTATTGGTTTAAACATATACATATATATATACACGAGCTCCCAACTCATTATAACTATCATACACAAAATAGTAATGGTTTCAAATTGAACTGCAACTATTATTTTCTTTTAAACTACAATATCCAGAATTCATGCAGTGAGACATTTGGTTATGTATAAGTAAAATAGAACACAATATTTTTTAAATCTTCAATTTTTTCAATCTCAGGTCAAAATCATATGACAAATTACACATAAGATTTTCTTTATTTTAAAATTTTTTTAGAAGATTGGTATTTTTGTCTGAAAGCTCTAATCATTGGGGAGCAGCTCAAATAGATCTCATGTCTACAACAGTACTTTCTAACAGGACATTTGATTGGTTTTAATTCTTTGCAACAGGCCAGCAATCTGCAGTTCCTAAACATGCACAAGAAAAATATTTCAATAACAAGCATTCAAAATTGTGAGGAAGTTGATGCATTTTTTAACTAGTTAACAAGGACTATCAAGAATTTTAACTCACAATGTTGCTGTACAACTTGCAATTTTTCTTTTTAAACCACTTACCCCAAGTTCATCTAAGAACATGATCATGCGATGTTTGTTACTCTTGATGAATGGATTTACCCCCTCCATATATGGCTCCTAGCAATTTTTAAAAGTATTTATTAGAACAAATTGATACCATTTTTATAGTCATACCTGAAGTGAACATATTGTAATCAGAGACAAATGACACTGCAAAACAAATGTGTCATCTTTTTCAAGTGAATTTATGATGACTGGTGTACAATCAGTTAAAAGATTACTTTTTTGTGCTCTAGATGGATTCTGAAATTGTTTATATATGCATTGTGACATGAAATTTTACATTTCTGAAATACTGAAAATGGACTTTTTTCATTGCAGCTATATAAGGAAGAAAAAACTTCCAGAGATAAACACATCAGAGGCATCAACATCAGGACATAACTGCCCTCCTTTTTTTTCATTAATGCTTACATTCCAAGTTGCGAGTTTCAGACAAATGGCATTATAATGGCAGCCTGAAATTTCTTTCTTTCATTATGCTTAAGTCAACAGATTTTTATTGTTCAACCACGTTGTGACTTGGGAACCAGAACAGGCCAATTGTTGCTGGCATTCTTTTAGTGATGCAATAAAAAGTTTAGTAAAAGCTGAGGCTTTTTAGGGCAACTTGTAAAACTGATTTACAAAATTATGTCAAGCAGTATGAAAAAAAATACAAATAAAAGGGGTGTTTCAAAATGCTGTACCAACAGAAAACACCAGTCTAAAGAATAAGTAAAGAAAAAGTGTGTGCGTGTGTGTGTGAGCCAGAAATTGGTAGTTGTTAATATGTTTCCAAATTAAAATACTCTATTGTGGTGTTGTATTTCCCACTGATTCATTTATTAAATGCCTTTCACATTGTCCCCCCCCTCCTTTCCCCTGCCCCTAGTCCTGGCCACTCCCTCGGGTCCTCCCTATTGGTTCCTGTACCCCAACTCTGCCCACGTACTGCCCCTGAGCCCCTGAGAAAAAGCCCCTGCACCCAGATCACGAGGTCTCTCTGCCTCTGGGGATCGCTGGGACAAAATGTAAGGTTAAAGAGCCTCTTAAACCCTTATGGAGAGACCCTTCTCGCCTCTTTCACCATCACTGTGTTGTAAAGCTGATAGCTAGCTGGAACAAAACCGCAGAGCCATCCGAAATGGACTACGGGAGGGCGACAACGGTCGCACTGCCCTAAGCAGCTCCGCTGAGCTCTCAGGGAAAGCTGAAGCTTGCTAAACTAAATCTAGCATTACAACACTCTATATCCAGGCTGGAAGTTTAGTCCTAATTGGTCTCAATTTGAAAGTGAATTATTACATAATAGTATATAAAAAAACATGGATGTGGAATGTATTTCAAGGTTCTGTACAGACACATGCCAATATTACCGAAAGATGTCTCCCCATTTTGACATTAATTAATCAGTGGAAATGCAAAAAGGCTCCCATCATCTACTTCAGGCAAATGATACATACTTCTTGAATAGTTTCTTTCTAAATCACAGATTTCTACTCTAGCATTTCTCAGTTGTCTTTTTGATATGGATATTCCTAAAGAAAATTTACTCATTTTACCATCACATAGATGTTTTCTTTGTGGAGGGATGGCTGCCTGTCTCTCCTCTCCCACTTTTCAAACTCCAACACTCATCTCTTTGACTAGGAGAAGCCAGTAGACGTGGTGGTTTTGGATTTTAGCAAAGCTTTTGATACTGTCTCTCACAGTATCTGTTTAGATAAAATGTCCAGCACACAGCTAGAAAAGTCTGTAATACATTAGGTGAGCAATTAGCTAATGGGCCAGGCTCAAAGGATCATAGTAAATGGGGTTATAGTAAAATCAGGCTGGCAGTCAGTCATCAGCGAGGTTCCCCAGGGCTCAATTTTAGGGCCAGTGGTCTTTAATGTTTTTATAAATGATCTAGACACAGGAATCGAATGTACATTAAGTTTGCTGATGATAAAGTAGGAGGAGCTATGGACTCCATCAAGGGTAGAGAGGCCTTACAGAGTAATCTGGATAGACTGGAGAGCTGAGCAATCACCAACCACATGAAATTTAACAAGGGCAGGTGCTGGATTTTCTACCTGGGATGGGGTAATCCTGGCTATACATACAAATTGGGAGACAAAAAGCTGGAGAGAAGTCCTACAGAAAGGGACCTATGGTCCTAATTGATGGCAAGTTGAATATGTCAGCAGTGCCCTGGCAGCCAGGAGGGCCAACCATGTCCTGGGGTGCATCAGGCAGAGCATCAAGAGCCGGTCAAGGGAGGTGATTGTCCTGCTCTGCTCTGCACTGGTGTGGTCCCACCTCAAGTACTGTGTGTAGTTTTGGGTGCCTCAATATAAAAAGGACATCAGACTATTAGAGTATGTCCAGAGGAGGGTAACCAAGACATTGAAAGACCTTGAGGGCAAGAGTGCCTGAGGTCACTTGGTTTGTTCAGCTTAGAAAAGGCTGAGGGGTGTGCTCATCATAGCCCACAACTTCCTCAAGGGGGGGCAGTGGAGAGGGAGATGTTGATCTCTTCTCTCTGGTGACTAGCAATAGGACATGAGAAAATGGAATGAAGCTGCATCACAGGTAGTTCAGACTGGACATTAGGAAAAGATTCTTAACTGAGAGGGTGGTCAGTCACTGGAACAGCCTCCCCAAGGAAGCAGTCATGGCACCAAGCCTATCAGTTCAAGGACAATATAGGTGATACTCTTAGTCATATGATTTACTTTTAGGTAGTCCTGCGAGGAGAATGGAGTTGGACTTGACGATCATTATGGATCCCTTCCAACTTGTGATATTCTATGATTCTATGAATACTAGAGTATGACTATTATGCTTTTTGTCATTGACAGACAGAAAAAAAGAGTCCACATACTTCCACTGTTGTCTTTGAAATGAATGTCTGAGTTTATCTGCTCTCATAGCATAACAATATGGTTACATCACTCTATAATGCCTACTAGCATGGCCATTATTTTATCAGTTATTTTAACATGTCACTGCTGTTGTTCATACTACCAGATTGAAAATCTTTATGGCAAGTACCAAATAATTCACATAAGTTTCTAGATGACCCATTCTGAAATTATTGACTCCTCTTTCCAAATCAGCCATACTTTTTGATACTGCTCTAGGTTAAATCAGTACCCTGTTGAGCACCAACTAAAGAGGATAGAAAAAATTGCAGGAATAAAGCCTCCTTGCTGATAAGACACTGAGGTCAAAAATCAGGATTTGCATAAGAATAATACAGATAAAATCTGTTTCTGTTAACAGGAACACTGAAGTGTTCTAGACTGTTCTGTGTAAAATTATACTCACCTTAGCTCCAAATTCAACCAGATTTGCTAAATTCTGCACGGACTTGGCAACCAGCGTCAGCGTTCTTGCAGCAGTAGGGGAAGGAGAATCTGATAGGAATAGAAAGTAGAAAGTTACCGACCATTTAATTTAAAACCTCCAGTAGTCACAAGAAAATTCTCTTCCACAATTTGTTATTTATCATGGAATTGAATACTTTAAATGCTGTAAGAGAACTGCATGTGAAAAATTTCTCATGATCAAGGAAACTTTTGGTGTTTTAGTAATTATGTCCACAATAAACATCAATATGCATATCCGACTGTTTTAGTTTAGGACAATTTACAGGGCGGAGACTCCAAAGTGAGTCACCTCCCCTTAGTTTTAACCACTCCCCTTTCATCAATAAGGAGCGACGAATGCGAGAAGATATAAGTGAAAAAATAACAGTTTACTAAAAATAAAACAGCAACAACCAAGGTAACAGTGATAACCACTAGATACAAAGGTGCTGAGTCACGTGCTCCCCCAGGGAACAGAGAAAACAAAGTAGTGGAGAAGTGCCCTCCTCCTAAGATGGCGACCACCGTGGCAGCCCATGTGGCCCAGGGAACAAAGACAAGATTGCAGAGAAACTCCCCTTCTCCTAAGATGGTGGCCGCTGTAGCAGTCCACGTGGCCCAAAGGACAAAGACAAGATGGCGCAGAAGCCCCCTACTGTGGACCACACAGCCGAGAGAGAGATAAAAGGAAAACAACATAGCAACTGAGCCTCCGTGGTTCCAGAACACTCCGTCCCCCCAAAACAACAACCAACAGGGAACAGGGACAAAACAAAACCTGGAAAAAACTATTTTTGTCCAAAAGGCTCTGATGCTGCCAAAATACTGAAAGAAAATTCCCAGCATCTGCAGGTCCGACCCCTCCTCAGCATGGCACAGCTGGAACCATTGATAAGGCCGATCAATACTTAACTCATGTAAGCACAGTTAACTATTAAGAAACAGCAAATGTTGATCACAAAATCTAAGAAGCAGGATTCACCTTAATCTTGTCAAGATAAGAGGAACAAGAATTTACTTGAAACCAACACAGAAACCACTGAATCATTCTACAAAGGACTGCGCATGCTCCAGAAAGAAAGGTGAAAAGTTCATTGTGATGAAGATACTGATCTTCATCAGAAAGACCCCCGAGGAAAAAGAGGAGCCTTCCTCAGTGCGACCACCAGCGTACACAGCGCATGCTAGCACGTATGCTAATGATATTAATGACTTCCAAAAAGTAATTTGTATAACCACTCCTATCCCAAGAAATGTGATGAATATTCATTAATTTTACCCATAATACTGAACTGTATAGAGTGCTGTGTGTGTGTGTTCGGAGGAACTATCCCCCACACCCGGCACACTGAATAAAGCAAATACCCACTTTTTGGACTCTGTCGTTGAAGTGTCTCTTGCCCCGGTTTGGGGAGATTCACAGTATATGAAGGACTTTCTCCTATCAGGAGAACGGGAGGAGGTGGGAGGGGAAACCACTGAGAAATTACTTAATTTTCTGGCTGGAGGAGGGGATCTTGAAGTGCCTGAAGGGAAGGCACAGGTGATGGAGAGTAAGATTGAATGTTTGGGGCCTATTTTGACTGAAGGCTTGCGGTGTGTTGGCCCAGAGGGGGTCCAGGGAATCTTGGAGATGCCGGTACCCAGGACTGAAGGAGAGCTGTGACAATTTTTAGGATTAATAGGGTATTGCAGGGCCTGGATTAAGGACTTTTTTTCTGTGACTTTTTAAACCCAGATAGCCCCAGTGTTGTGGTATGGACACCAGAAAGACAGCAAAATTTTAGCCAGACTCAGAAAAGGAATTTGAATTGTATGTGGATGTTAAACAGAGCTGTGCCAAAGGAATTCTAGTGCTAAAATGTTTGACCCATTAGCGAGGGGGTGGCCCCATTGTTTGTTCTAAGGGTAACTGTGGCTCTGTTGTCTGAAGAATTGTGCAGCCACAGCTTTGATGGTAACTGATGAGGAAAGGGCAGTCAATAACTAACTCATGTAAGCACAAGTTAACTATTGGGAGACAGCAAATGTTAGTTCAGACAGATGTTAATTACAAAACCTAAGAAGCCAAATTCACCCTAATCTTGTCAAGATAGAGGGGACAAGGATTATCTCAGAGACTGCTGAATCATTCCTCAAAGGACTACGAATGCCCAGGGAGAAAGGTGAAAAGTGCACTGTGAGGAAGACTACTGGTCTTCATCAGAAAGACCCCCGAGGAAGAGGAGAGGCCTTCCTCAGCGCGACCACCAGGACACACAGCGCATGCGTGACCCATATGTTAGTGATATTAATGACTTCTGAGAAATAATTTGTATAACCACACCTGTCCCAAGGAATGTGATGAATATTCATAATTTAACCCTTAATACTATGTTGTAGGGAGCACCGGTATGTGTTTTGGAGGAGCGATCCCCACACACCCGGCGCACCGAATAAAGCAAATACCCACTTCTCTGACTCTGTCTCTGAAGTGTCTCCTGGCCCGGTTTCGGCACGATTCACTGATGGCAGGATTGTTAAAGTCTGACATCATGTTCTAAATGGATGACCAGCACTAGATTGTTAAGTATGAAACCTGTTTAATGGAACAGGAGGGTTTAGAATTGAGAAGCGGGGAAGGGTTTAATCCAGCCTCCTGTTTAACTGGTACTGAGGAAGGAGACCTAAAGGAAACTTGTGACTGTATCCAGGTAACAGATCTCCAGACCCAAGCTAGGGAAGATTTACAGGATACCCCTTGGCCAAATGAGGGAAAGGTATTTATTGATAGATCTTCAAGAGTACTAGTGAAGCAGGGGGAGGGGGGGGAAGCAGAGGTTAAATGATTTGCCAAGAAATTGTTTGTTAAAAGCAATGCCTACAACTTGCTCAACACTTATTGTGCCTATCAAGGCAGGATGAGAAGATATAAGACTATTGATAAAGGGAAGGAATCTTGACCAAAGATCCTGTTTTCAAACCTAAAACTAACTTAAACCAGCCTTGAAGTTTAGACTTGGGCCAGGGACATAAAGAGCATGCGCAGGGAAGCAAAGTAAAAAGTTCAGAATGAGGAAGACCCTTTACTTCATTTGAGGATGACCCTTACTTCATCCCGAAGACCCATGCCCACGACCACCAGACGACACTGTGCAAGAACAACGCAGATGTAAATGACTTTAGCTCATTAGAATACGAGGTGAGGCTAGGCGGGGCTAAGTAATGAATATGTATAAGCGTATTAGGAAACAATGAATATGGAGTTTGTAACCCGATATATATCAAGCTGAATGCAGCTGTTGGCACACATGACTTTGGAGGAACTATCCCCCATGTGTCCCAGCGCTGGAATAAACATACCTACTTTACTACTTATTCCAGTAGTGGAGTCTTTTCCCCATATCAGTAGGAGGAAAACGAGTTACGGGATATGCTATAGCAAAAGGAAGGGAATTGCAAGGGGAAGCTACCATGCACATGGTCAGCACAGATCACAGAACTGTATGCCTTAATAAAAGCCGGCAAATTGTATCAAGGAAAGGTGGTGAATATATTTACAGATTCAAAATATGCATGTGGGATGGTACATGCATTTGGAAAACTGGGAGGAAAGAGGTTTGTTAACCTGCAGGGGGAAAATGTTTGCTCATAAGAGCTCAATTACTCGCCTGTTGGAGGTGGTGATTTTACCAAAAGAGATAGAAATAATACGTTAGGGGACATCAGGCAGGGTACTCAGAAGAGACAATAGGTAAAAAACTGGCCAATGGAGAGGTTCAGAAAGCAGCACTTCTGCCAGAGGTCTCCGGGATCCTCCCTTTGCTCCCTGTGGCTCAGCCGTTGATGGGGGGATGGGGGAGTGGTGGTGGTGTCTTTTCCACCAGAGGAGCAGGAGATAATTAAAAGTGGTGGGGCAGAAGAAGGAGGGGAGAATTGATTTACAATGGACAGTAAACAGTGGATGCCAGGAACTTTGACCCTGCAAATATTAAAACAACTCCATGGGGGGAATCATTTGGGCTCTCGAGGATTGGCAGAGACCTTCCTCAAGATATACTGCTTTGAGTCTTTTTGTTTTAGCAAAACGAGCTATTGAGGGGTGCCTGGCTAAAGTTAATAGCCAGATTACAAAGGAGATTGCAAGGCAGGGGAGTAACCCTGGGCTGTACGTCCTTTCCAAGGATGCCATGCTGGGTGTATTTTGCTGAGATGCCCTGGGCAAGAGGGCTTAGTTGTCCTCTGATAGTGGTATGCCAGCTGACAGGGTGGCCAGAGGCGTTTCTAGTCGTTTCAGCAACTATTTGATCAGTTAACAAATGATTTCTGAATATGTGAAAGGAATGTGGGACTTGTCTTTACAAACAAGCTGTGGGCCTGCTGGTAGATAAAACTAGTACTGAGAGATAAAAGAAACAATGGGAAGCATTCCACTGATTGATGAATGGAAAGAAAGAGATTTGTCTTTACAAATAAACTATAGGTCTGCTGATAAATGAAATTGGATATTGAGAGATGAAAGAAACAATGGGAAGAACCATAAATTCCATAAGAATTAAAATAAAGGGGGAGGTTATACATTAGAAGGGACTCTTAGGCATTTCGGGAAGTCTGTACCTCTCAAGTACCTCAGCCAATGGGGAAAGAGAGAGGGAAATGCAGTCGGGAAACTAGGATAAATAGGAGGCTGCGTCCTGTAACAATTTGAGAGACCCCAGGGGAATGCCCCATGGCCTCTTCCTTTATTCAAATAAAGTTACAGGACTCCTCTGTCTCCTTTTTGGACATAAACCTCTGGTGCTTGTGGATTAATTTTCCTGACATATGGGATTGTGAAGACAGTGGACTTGGACAGGGGAACTGTTGGGGTATTAGGAGCTCTCCTTGTTGTTTTTTTTTTCTGTTAAAGGAATTTTCCCCATACATGTTGCTAGGGGGACAAATGGCTGGGTACTTCAGAAAAACAAAAGAGCTGGCTACTCTTTTGTTTCACCTGGATGTGTGGGCAGTCGGTCTCCAGCAGAGAGGGAGGCTGCTTTCTTCGGCTGCTTTTCCTTCTGCTGGAGCAGCCCCGGGATCCCAAAGCCCACCTTCCCCGCCCCGCTGGGAGCCGGGCTGTGGCCCCCTGCCCCGCCGCTGCTTTGAGCCTTCCCTGCGTTGTAGCCCTGCTCGCCCTGCCCAGACCTCCGGGGGGTTCTCCGTTTGGATACATCTCGTCTGCCATCCGGGATTTGTGCTCATCCCTGCCACTCCAGCCTGCCGTTCCAGCTTGCTGTTCCCGAGGGTCCGGCCGGACACCGGGATCGGCTGCCCAGGGGTTTGTGAAGCTTTTTTGTTCCATCCCTTCCTGGGATCCCAGGCCACCAGTGTCGCGTGTTCCCCGAGCTCGCTCCGGAACACCCCCTGCAGCGGCGGGGGAACCATCGCACCTGCCCTGCTCACCGGGAGCCGCCAGCGCCCCTGCCGGCTGCAAGCGGAACTGCACCAAAGGGGAAAGGGCCTGACAGCCGAGAAGGCTGGGACTGGGTTTGTGATTGCTGTTACTGCCAGAGTTATTGTTGTTTGTTTGACTTGTTATACACATATAGATATATAATAGTAAAGAACTGTTATTCCTATTTTCCACATCTTTGCCTAAAAGCCCCCTGATTTCAAAATTATAATAACTCGGAGGGAAGGGGGGTTGCATCTGCCATTCCAAGGGGGGCTCCTGCCTTCCTTAGCAGACACCTGTCTTTCAAACCAAGACAGGAACTCATTTTGCAGGGGGATCCTTCAAGGGATTATGACTCCTTTGAGAATTCAGTGGGACCTCCATACCCCCTGGCACCCTCAGAATTAAGGTCAAATAGGATGAATGGAGAAATAAAGAAACACCTTTTGAAGCTGGTGACAGAAACTAAGATGCCATGGTTATAGCTTTTGCCATTAGCTTTGGCAAGAATGAGAGCCAAACCCCAAGGAGATATTAAATTATTTCCAATTCATTTAATGTTTGTGATTCTTACCCTGTTAATTTTCAATGTGGCAGGGAGGTGAAGATGTATATTTAAACCAGTATGTGGCCAGAATACTGTGTGTAGTGAAATCTCTGAAGACGCTGCCTTTGGACTTTGCTGTTCATTACATCCAACCAGGACTGCAGGAACAGCAGTCAGCACAGCTGAACACAGGTGGACCCATCCCACTCGAGTCAAGGTCTCTAAAACCCCAGAGATTTTGACTTCTCAGCAGGAGGAAAAGGATGGGAGACCTTGGCTATCAGTAGCCACAGATCATCTACAAGGACCTCTAGCGATTAGTGGGCTAATATGAACTGTCATTGTCTACTTTATGCTGTTTCTCTGTATTTGCTTGCCCCACCTGGTGCAGGGGCCAGATGTGGAAAAGGGAGGGGGTGTTTCAAATGTTAATCTTTATACCATGCCACGTTGTTAAAAGAGGTTAACTTAATAATAACTAGGGTTTGTTGTTGCTGCCTGTTCCGAGCTTTTCTGTCATGTGCTCTGAACCCCCTTGTTCCAAACGCGGGCAAAACCAAATGTAACTCAAAATCTTTAGCAGTGTCTGATTGGCCAGTCACCCCGGGTCTGCCCCCAGTCCTCCCCTTTCCCCTTCTCCGAATAAAAGAAAGGACCAAGGCGGGGGCCCGCCCTCTTTGGCTTTGCAACTCTTTCTGCGAACATCTTGTCGTCTGTTTCTTTTTGAAAGCTTCTAATTGCGGGAAATTAGGCAAGCTGAGAGCTATATTTCTCCCTCTTTGCTTCTGCTGGTGATATCAGCTTTGCAGCTAATACATTTACCGCTTTTAGAGCTACTGAAATGCTAGATTGCCTGTGCTACCTCTCTAGGCTGCCCGAGGCTTTCTAAGGCATTGAACCATGAGCCTAGCCGGTAAAAAGCTGAAAGTATACCTCCTCAGTTTGTAAAGACAAATTGAGAAATAAGAAGAGGAGGGATTGATAGGACAGATGTGTGCTAATGTCTTTACAAACAATTCCATGGGTGAAGGTATGGGTGTTAACGTTTTTGAAATGGATCTTAATGTCTCTACTAACTTCAACATGCAGGTTTGTTGCAGAGCCCAGACAGCTTGGCTTCTGAAAGAGACAAGTGGGTCTGCACAAGCCTGAGTTTCTGAACTTTGGGGGAAAATGACAGGTTCAAGGGGGGATATGTGATAGGCGGTTTGGGAGGCTGGACTTTCCTAGTACCTCAGCCAATGGGGAAAGGAAGAGGGCAACATGTGGCCGGGAGTTTAGGATAAAAGGAGGCTGCATCCTCCAAAACCTCAAGAGAGAAAACCCTGCTGGCATGTGCCCCAGTGGACTCTCTCCCTTAATTCGAATAAAATTGCAGGACTCCTCTGTCTCCTTTATGGACACTGGCTTTTCATAGCGTGATTTTCCATACAGAAAGAATCACCATATACAAGGCCATGGTTCTTAAATGCGTTCCCCAAAGTGTGTATGAAAACTATTAAAGGGAGAAAGGAACTTTCAGACTGACTCAAGCCTTCTCATTTAGTGTAGCTTAAAGAGAGAGGACAGAAAACTTGCTATGTCTGAAAAGCTGCCTCTAAAGGCAAAAAAGGAAAAGAATTTTCCCCAAAGGCTTTCTGACACAAGTGATTTCTGATTTCTTCCTATTTTCAAACCAGCATTTTACAGGTAAAATTGAGAAGGCATTAGGGAGGGAAGGAGGAGAAACAATGGCTAGTGGGAACCAAATGCCTTCTAGGTTGGGACAACTTTGCCAAAAAAAAAAAAAAAAAAAAAAAAAAATAAACCAGGGGAAAAGATGACACAAAGATGAAGTATAACATATGCAAACTTTTTAAAACTATGTAACTCAGATATCCCCATATTTTAGTGCTACATTTTTCCCATCAGTAGTTTATACCTTTCCTTTCTTCCTCCCACAAGGATGTATTAAGGTTTTGGTAGTGGGCGGCTACAGAGGTGACTTATTTGAGAATCTGCTGGAAGTGTCCCCCATGTCCGTTATAGCCAGTTCCAGTTGGCTCCAAGACAGACCCACCACTTGCCAAGGCTGTGGTAGCACATCTGTGATAATATACTTAAGAAGGGGGAAAGAAAACCAAACCTTTCTGCAGAAGAGCTGATAGAGCAGAGGAGTGAGAATATGTGAGAGGAACAACTCTGCAGACAATAAGGTTAGTGAAGGAGGGGCAGGAGGTACTCCAGATGCTGGAGCTGAGGTTCCCCTGTAGCCCATGGTGCAGACCATGGTGAGGCAGCTGTGCTCCTGCAGCCCAGGGAGGTCCATGGTGGAGCAGAGATCCACTTGCAGCCCATGGAGGAGACCCATGCCAGAGCAGCTGGATGTGCCCAAAGGATATTGTGACCCCATGGAGAGCCTGTGCTAGAGCAGGCTCCTTTCTGGACCTGTGAACCCTTGGAGAGAAGAGCCCATGCTGGAGCAGGTTTGCTGGCAGGACTTGTGACCCTTTGGGGGACCCATGCTGGAGCAGGCTGTGCCTGAAGGACTGCAGCCTATGGGAAGGACCCACATTGGAGAAGTTTCTGAAGGACTGTCTCCCATGCCATGGAATGGCAGAGACAACGTGATGGACTGACCACAACCTCCATCCCCCTGTGCCACTGGGAGGCAGGGGGAAGAGAAAATAGGGAGTTGTCGTGGTTTCACCCCAGCCAGCAGCTAAGCCCCACACATCCTCGCTCACTCTGCCCACCAGTGGGATTGTGGAGAGAATCAGAAGGATAAAAAGTGTGAAAACTTGTGAGTTGAAATAAAGGCAGTTTAATAGGGAAAGCCAAAGCCATGCATACAAGCAAAGCAAAACAAGGAATTCATTCATCCTTTCCCATGGGCAGGCAGGTGTTCAGCCATCTCCAGAGAGCAGGACCCTATCATGTGCAACGGTTACTTGGAAAGACAAATGCCATCACTCCAAACGTCCCCTCCCTTCTTCCTTCTTCCCTCAGCTTTATATACTGAGCATGATGTCATATGGTCTGGAATATCCCTTTGGTCAGTTTGGGTCACCTGTCCCAACTGTGTCTCTTTCCAACCTCCCATGCACCCCCAACTTCCTCACCAGTGTGGCAGTATGAAAAGCAGAAAAGGCCTCGGCTCTGTGTAAGCACTGCTCAGCAATAGCAAAAATATCTCTATATTATTAACCCTGTGTTCATCACAAATTCAAAAAGCCCCATACCAGCCACTGGGAAGAAAACAAACTCTACCCCGTCCAAAACCAGCACAGGAGTGAAGTTGAGCCTGGGAAGAAGGAAGGGGTAGAGGGAAGGTGTTTGAGGATTTGGTTTTATTTCTCATTGCCCTACTCTGATTTGATTGGTAATATATTAATTCAATTTCCCTAAGATGAGTCTGTTTTGCCCATGACAGTAATTGCTGAGTGATCTCCCTATCCTTATCTCAGCTATAACTTTTGTTATATTTTCTCTCCCCTGTCCAGCTAATGAGAGATAGAAAGGCTTTGGTGGGTGCCTGGCATCCAGCCAAGGTCTACCCACCACAAAGGAATGCAGCAAAACTTAAAACCTGGAATTCCATCAACACAGCCGTATGCCTGGTACAACAGTAACACACATACTAGCTGTTGCATCTGTAAGACCTCAACTACATTCATAAGTTAAAATGCTCAAAAACAATTCTAGGTATTTAAGCCAACTGCAATGGAATAATCTATGCCCTCACCGTTCACAACAAAGCTCCATGCCAACTTTCAGATATGATCCCTGATGTATGTCAACATCCAAAGCACACCTAAGAACCGTTTAGGAGAATGCTATCTGTTATCACCCAGAACTGTACTGCAGATCAGAATTGCAATTTTGCAGTCCTGTTCTAGCAAACAGGAATAGTCCCTGTCACTGCTTTATTTACTGATAGAGATGCACTTTACAAAGAGAGCATCAAAACCCAGGATAATGCTTTTGTACTGGGCCTGGCTAGGACAGAGTTAATTTTCTTCAGGGCAGCTCATATGGAGCAGTTTTAGATTTTTGACCAAAACAGTACTGATAGCAGACTAACATTATAGCTTTTGCTGAACGATGTTTATACAGCATCAAGGCTGCCTCTGTTTTTCACTCTGCCCCTCCAATGAATAGACTGGGGGTGAGCAATAGGCTGGGATTAGACAGAACAGGGCAGATGATCTGAACTAACCAAAGAGATATTCCATAACATATAACATCATGCTCAGCAATAAAAGGGGAAAGAGGGGGGTTTTATGGGTATCAGCCATCTTTTGTTTAGGAATTGGCTGGGCATTGGTCTACACATGGGAGGTAGTATGATTGCCTTTGCATCACTTGTTTAGTTCTATTACATTTATCCTTTACTTATTAAACATTTATATATTTTTTGTTTGTTTTATCTTGACCCCCAAATTTTCTTGTTTTTATTCTTTCTTTCCTCTTCCCCCATCCCACTGAGGGTGGAGAAAAAGTGAGCAAGTGACTGTGATGCTTTATCTGCCAAACAGGATTAACCCACAACAGTTTTCTTTATGAATCACTTTAACATTCACTTTCTCTGTCTTTTTTTTTTTAACTTTAAAACAAGACTTTGGGCATAAACATTGTCTAATCTTTAAGAGTGAGAAGTGTATGCTGGCTGCCTTAGGGAGAAAGTCAATCCATTGATATGATTAACATGATTTTGCACAGTGTTCAAATGACTTAATATTTTCCTAAATTAGGCACTAAAGTAAGTTCATGCCTATTACTACATAAAGTATGAATTCAGTCTGAAGCATAGTCACCTGAGATGATATTAAACATCCTCGGGTTCAGGATAGCAGGACAAATCAGTCGAAGAAAAACAAAGCCACTGAAATGGAAAAAAAAAAAGAAATTGTATTTTGTTCAATAATAAAGCTATCATAAAATTAATGTAAACTTATGTAGTCTTTAGGCATTTAAGTCAGTGTGGGTGGAAATCTTTGTGAGATGACAACCAACCAGCCTGTGCTTCATGTTTGTTAATTAAAAATGTCTTGTTATGATTTCAACTATGATAAAAAACAAAATAAAACCAGACATATTGATTTCCTAATTAAGGTGAACTTCCAAAACTACCTGGGAAAAGCTTAACTGTAAAGCCATACTGAAGTCTGCAGTCTAAGACCACACTGGCTTTAAAAAGGGGGAGCACTTCATCTCCTGCCTCCTACAAGTGTTGCACTGTCTACTACCACAAGTAATTCATCCTGCAGACACTCATTTCCCCAAGCCAACATAAGGAGAGCAAGAGTGCACAGTAACAATGGAACCTCTCTTTTGGCAGCAACATGGCCTTAGTTCAGCTTGAACCAATCCATCTCCGAATAACAGTATGCCAGTATCCTAGAAGAATAATACTGGATCAGCTACTTTCTTCACAGAAGTAATTGCTGCCACCCAGACAATCTAGAAAGCTAGGGAAAAGTACTCCATTTGACTGCAGAACTAGGAACTTATTAAACAGAAACCTAAATTGTTGTGTTGGTTTTGCACGATCTGGTTCTTGGGAGTGGGGGGGCCACAGAGGTGGCTTCTGTGAGAAGCTGCTGGAAGCTTCTACCATGTCCGGCAGAGCCAATCCCTGATGGCTCCAAAGATGGACATGCTGCTGGCCAAGGCTGGGCCAATTAGAAATGGTGGTAATGCCTCTGTGATAACATATTTAAAAAGAAATCAAAACAAAGTTTGTGGTGCAGTTTTAATTCTAGCCAAGAAGAGGAGGAGGTGAGAACATGTGAGAAGAACAACTCTGCAGACACCAAGGTCAGTGAAGAAGGAGGGGGAGGAGGTGATCCAGGCGCTGGAGCCGAAATTCCTCTGCAGGCCGTGGTGATGACCGTGGTGATGACCATGGTGAAGCAGGTTGTCCCCCTGCAGCACATGGGGGTCCACAGGGGATGCAGAGATCCACTTGCAGCCTCTGGGGGAGGTGCTCACACTGGAGTGGGTGGATGCCTAGAGGAGGCTGTGAGCCTGTGTGAGACCTGTGGAGAGAGGGGCCCTGCTCCCAGACTGGAGCAGCCTGTCCTTGAAGGACTGCACTCCGTGGAAGAGTGACCCACGCCGCAGCAGTTTGAGGTGTACTGCTGTCCGTGGGATGGACTCGTTGCAGCCATTTTGGGAGGACTGTTACTCGTGAGATGGAGCCATGTCAAAAAAGTTCATGGAGAACTGTCTCCTGTGGGAGGGACCCCACGGTGCAGCAGGGGAACGACTCCTCCCCCTGAGCAGTGAGAGAAACCATGGGTGATAAACTGCTCAAAACCCCCAGTCCGTCTCCCTGTGCTGTCAGTGGGAAGGAGGGAGGGGTTGGGGGGGAGGGAAAGGTGTTTTTAAGGGCTTATTTTACTTCTCATTATCCTGCCCTGATTTTGTTAGTAATAAATTCACTTTATATCTCTAAGTTGAGCCTGTTTTGCCCTTGATGATAATTGATGAGTGTTTTCTCCCGGTCCTTATCTCAACTCATGAACCCCTCGTAATATTTTCTCTCCTCTGTCCAGTTGCAGGGGAGGGTGAGTGAGCAGCTTTCATGGGTGCCTGGTGTCCAGACAGTGCCAAATCATGACAATTTTCCTTCAGTTTAGCATGAGAAAAATCTAACTTTCTGTTGACAGCTAAAGTAAAAGAAAAATAAAATATCCATTTCAGGTTAACCATAATTCTGGAAGACTGCTTTAAAATGAACTGATATATGGATCAATTAAAGCAATCTAACTCACCTCTCATTTTGTTTAGAGTGCATGGACACTACCAGCAGACTGGTTTTTCGCTACAGCAATACCAAAGTCTGACCTCTTACAAAAGAGTGGAAGTGGACCTTGCACTACCTTGCTTTTAAGTATACAGTGACGGCATTGTCCATTATTAATTGGAAGTGACGCATGTAGCAGTGAGGTTAACACACCTTTCATATGTCCAACACACTTGAATTCCAATATATACTGTTATAGAAGTTTCCTATTTGTCCAAGAACCATGGATTATGGGTTGATAAAACACTCCTGGCCCAGCGTGAAACAAAAATATTTTCTATGAGATGAATTTAAAGCTATGAGGAAGTAAATAATTTTGAAGTCATGGCATGTACATCAATTTCTCCTATAGATGGCCTGAAGACAACTGGGGTATGAACCCAAGATGGACCTTGCAGACACAGAAGATTTGCTGCTTCTTACACTGGTCAAGCTGACTAAATTAGGAATGAGTCAATACCTATGTATGATCCTTTACAAAGAAACAGAAATGGCAGAACTTTCTGAATTTTATAGAAGACAAGCTACCCAGGCACTTAAAAATTATCCACCTATCTTTGAATATGTAATTATTCCTGGACAAAAACCAGTGCAATAAAAGAATATTCTTCACTGGAGGCTGCAAAAAAACCCCACAAAACTGTACTCTAGAGATAAGTCACAAGTATCCACTTATGAAGAGAGAAAGGGACCCAATATTTATAGTATCCAGCAGAGACCCCAGAAAAATTCTCAGTGTAAGCTGTATCACTTAAGGAAAGCCACATGGTGCTCTCTGAAGACGGGAAGAGACGTGGTATTTGCTTCTAAGTTCTACATGCTTGCAATAGACTAGGCCCAACACCTCTGATAAAAGCAGCCTCAATTTGAAGGCTAAACTCCTGCAGAACACTGTTGGCAGGCATTTTATTGAAGATTTTTCTTCATTAAGATCTTGAGTCACTATTGTTATGAACACTAAATGACAGAGAAATAAGCATGGAAGGTACTGTACTAAGTACACTAAGTGAAACTCTGGGGAAGGAAGGGCTCCCATATCTTCATTTCTGTCTCCAGCCAAAATGATAAACAAGACCCAATGACAAATGATCTGGAAGACACTGTTCCACTGTTCCATGGGAGATTAACCTCAGCAAATCAGGTCAGTACCAGATATTGGTCTACTAGAAAGCTAGGTTTGCAAAAAAATGGTAATGCAAATGTAGAAGAGATGTAGCTTTGAAACCTTTAAATCCCCAGTGACATTTAGAACAAGTGTCAAGACCTCATTTTTGTCAAAGGTTTTTTTGACCTGCACTAGCAACTGATAGTGTTAAAGGAAGAACTATTTATTAAATTGATTTATGAATGCAGACTGGAGTTTTTGTACTCAGTGCCAGTTCAAAGGAGTCAGGTTCAGTAGCCTGCAACATTTTTACAGAGGCTCTGGAATGTTTCAACATGATTGGGATGGAGCAGAGAAATAAAACAAAACTGGGACAGCATAAAAGTACATATTTTCCAAAATTAATGCTGATTCCAAGTAATCAGCACAGGGAGCCTTCATTGATGCAGAAAACTATATATTCCAATGCAGAAAGTACCTCAGTGAAATCTAATGACAGTCCACTCACCTTTCTGAGAAGGTATTAGTTTCCTTAACATGTTATGTCTGCACTTTAAAGGATGTTTATCTCAGCATGTGTAAGGTTTTTCCAGTAATTAACACACACTACATAGGAGTCCCTGGATAAGGCACAGTCCTCCCAGATGACATGACAGGAACATAATCATTAGAGGATATAAAAGGTTAGCTATCACTTTGAGAGAACTTTTCCCCAAGATCTTAGATTAAATAAATTAACAAAATACAAGTAAATTCAAAGCTATTAAATATAGCTATACTGACCTCTATACTAGACTGTTAGCAAGTCTCCAACATGACTAAGAATCTAGCAGATCCTTAATTGAGATATCATGCCCCAGTGCCACAATAATATTAAATATCCTTTAATCTATATAAATACTAAAAACTTTTGTCACTAAAAGAAAAAATTGATAAGCACACTGAAGCATGACAGTAATAAGATAATAAAATATTATTTTCAGCATAAAATGACAAGTAACTTACCTAACAACTCTTGTTCTCATTGTGGTATTAGCTGGCCACTTGTTTTGAACAGACTTCTGCAAGCATCCATAAATATATCTCAACGTCCTGTAAAAAAAATAACTAATGAATAATTTCATTTAAAAATTTTAATGAGTAAAAATAGGTGGTCAGAAAGCATCTAGTCCAATCTCCTCCAATTCAGACATAAGCTGTAAATTAATTTAAAATCTGCTATAACAGCCCATTTACAAATGGCAAATAAAGTCCTTGACTAATGCACTACTCTATTTGTGAAGGTAAAATTCTGATAAATCATGTATGCATTAAATGTTTTATAATACCTTTTTTCCTATTTCCCTAGGTAACATTTCCTTTTTAAAAAAAAAGGTTTGGTTTGGTGGCTTTTTTCCTTGATTTCTTTTTTTCCACTTTTTACCTGAATGAATAATAATTTGTGCATCCATCACTAGAGGTCAGGTGTTTAAAAATAGTTACGCAATAGTCCTCTCCTATTAAAAAAACAGGAGCCCTCTGGTTTATTTCAGAAAATGTTGAGATGCACTATATACTTAACAGGATGAAGCTTTTAAAACTAACCTTGCTATCACTGACACAAAAGAACTTTCTGTGCTGTTCTGCGGTGGGTTGACCATGGCCAGCAGCTAAGCCCCCACTCAGTCACATGATCACTTCCCCTCAGCAGAATAGGGAAAAAAATAAAAAAATCACAGAATCATTTAGGTTAGAAAAGAACTCCAAGATCAAGTCCAACCAGTAACCTAACACTGCCAAGTCCACCATTAAACCACATCCTTAAGTGACACATCTACATGCCTTTAAATACCTCTAGGGATGGTGATTCCACCACTTCCTTGGGCAGCCTGTTCCGATGCTTTACAACCCTTTCAGTGAAGAAATTTTTCCTAATATCCAATCTAAATCTCCACTGTCACAACTTGAGGCCATTTCCTCTCATCACTTGCTACTTGAGAAGAGACCGACCCCCACCTGGCTACAACCACCTTTCAGGTAGTTGTAGAGAGTGATAAGGTCTCTCCTGAGCCTCCTTTTCTCCAGGCTAAACAACTCGAGCTCCCTCAGCCATTCCTCATAGGACTTATTCTCCAGCCTCTTCCTCGGCTCTGTTGCCCTCCTCTGGACATGCTCCAGCACCTCAATGTCTTTCTTGTAGTGAGGGGCCAAAAATGGACCCCATGATTCAAGGTGTGGCCTTACCAGTGCCAAGTACAAGAGGAACAATCACTTCCCTGGTCCTGCTGGCCACACTATTTTTGCTACAAGCCAGGATGCCATTGGCATTCTTGGCCACCTGGGCACATGCTGGCTCATGTTCAGCTGGCTGTCAACCAGCACCCCCAGGTCCTTTTCCACTGGGAAGCTTTCCAGCCACTCCAAGCCTGTAGCACTGCTTGGGGTTGTTGCGACCCAAGTGCAGGACCTGGCACTTGGACTTGTTAAATCTCATACAGTTGGCCTCAGCCCATCTATCCAGCCTGTCCGGATCCCTCTGCAGAGCCTTCCTACCCTCAAGCACATCAACAGTTCCACCCAACTTGGTTCCATCTTCAAATGTACAGAAGGGCAAAAGCAAGAAAAACTCACGAGCTGACATAAAGACAGTTTAATAGGCAAAGTAAAAGCTGTGCATGCAAGGAAAGCAAAATAAATTAATTCACTACTTCCCATTGGCAGGCAGGTGTTCAGCCATCTGCAGTAAAGCAGGGCTCCATCGTACATAATGGTTACTTGGGAAGACAAATGCAGTAACTCCAAAATGTGTCTCCTTCATCCTTCTTTCTCTGCAGCTTTATTGCCAAGCAGAACTTCATATCATATGGAATATCCATTTGGTCAGTTGGGGTCAGCCATCCCAGCTGTTTCCCCTCCCAACTTCTTACCCATCTCCAGCCTGCTTGCTGGGGGTAGGGCAGAATGGAGAGAGAAAATACAACCCTCAACACTGTGCAAGCACTGTCCAGCCAAAACATGGATGTGTTATCAACACAGTTTTGTTAGTCACAAATCCAAAAGAGAACACCATTCAGGCTGCTATAAAGAAAATAATCTCCATCTCTTTTTTTCCATGCCATTTGCATAATATGCTTGGGTCGTACACTATCCAGTACATCTTCATTAACCACCACCCCTCCTCCCCATCCTTTAGTATGCATACAGATATCATTTCCTTAGTCTATAGCCCCCCACCCAAAGTGTCCATAAAATGTCCATTCAGTTCACTTTGTCTGTAACCTGGCCTCTGTTTATGGTGGTCACTTGGAACAGAAGTGGTGCGTTGTGTGGAGTCATTTGGCACCAAAGGCAGCTCAGATTGTGTCACTGCTGCACTTGCACTGCTGTTTGCAAAGCTCATCCACCACTACTTCAGGTGGTCCCATTTATAGTACTACTTCTAGCATGCAACTCAAATCATGGGTTACAACAGTTTAATCACATATCCATTACAATCTCCACCCCTGGTCCTTTTGGACCAGGCTATAGAGTTTTGCATCACAATGAACTCCATGCCTTGCCCCTGCTCCAGCATGGATTCTCCATGGGCTGCAGTCCCTTTGGAGGCATACCTGTTCTATCATACACTTATCCACAGACCAGACACTTCAGCTCATACTGGAGTTCCTCCATGTCCAGTATGGCAGCACTAAACCATGGCATGACTTCATTCAGGCCATGATAGTCCACTGTTAGTCTCCACCCTCCGCCAAACTTTTGCAGGCCATATGGAACTATTCAAGAGTGATTGAGTCTTACTGATTAATCCTTGGCTCTCCAATTGATGAATCAGCTTATGAAGGGGAACCACAGAGTCTTGGTTGGTGCAATATTGCCACTAGCTCAATATCATGGTAGCAGTCTGCACCTGCTGCTCTTCAACACAGAGAAAACCCATAACAGAAGGTCCTGCAAGTGGCTGGGCAAAGTAGACAGCTGTTTAACATTAAAAAATGCCCTAGGGTATATCACCATGTCCTGCAGCCATAGGGAGGAGGAGAGAAGATCTAGCAGGCAGGAATTGTGCAGCAAGATTGATTTATTGAATTATTTTACAAACTCTTTTATAGACTTTTTTCTTCATAGTCTAATTGGACAAAGATCAGCCACCCCTTGGGGGTGATAGGCTAGAATCCTAAAACAACTATTGTCAAAATATTTTTCTACTGTACTATAAACAAGACTTCTCAAGGTTGCAGGTGTTTGGTTGTTTACAGAACTCTGCTACTATCTCTGTGAGAGAGAAAAAGTCTCTCACGGACTTAGAAAATAGCAAGAAAATCCGTGCTAGCAGCATTTTTGTATCCACAGTTTAACCTTCTTTGCATCCACAGCAGCTACACCAAAGGCCCACTGTAGGTACAAAAATGCTGTTAGTGAGGATTTTCTTGCTATTTTCTAAGTCCGTGAGAGACTTTTCTCTCTCACAGAAGAGGTAGCAGGGAATGTAAACAACCAAGCCACCTGCAACCTTGAAAAGTCTTGTTTATGGTATAGTAGAAAAATAGTTTGATAATGGATGTTTTAAGATTTTAGCCAATCACCCCCAAGGGGTGGCTGGTCCTTTGTCCAATTAGACTATGAAGAAAAAAGTCTATAAAAGAGTTTGTAAAATAATTAAATCAATCAATCTTGCTGCACAATTCCTGCCTGCTGGATCTTCTCCTCCTCCTCCTCCCTATGGCTGCGGGACACGGTGATATACCGTAGGAACCAGGCCTGCGGTAATAGGCCCACCACTACCCTTTTAGATCTTTGAAATATCCTCTCCTGAAATAGTCTGTACCAAGGATACATGGACTCTCCAGGTCAGTCACAATAGGATACTTCAGTCACTTATTCCCTGTGAGGCTCACCACAGCTTCAAACACAAATTGTTGGGATCCCCTTGTTATTCTAGAAATCCAGATGGGTTTCATCCCCTTGGACCCTAATGGCATTAGGGTACACTGTGTACCCATGTCCACCAAAACCTTATACTCTCATGGGTCTGATGTGCCAGGTCATCGAATCCACACAGTCCAATAAAACCAGTTGACCCTTTCCTCTGCTTGACCCCTCTCTTCTTGGTTGGAGCATTCATTACCCAACTCCTGTAATTGTAAACCAGAAGTCCCTTCATTAGGACCAGAAGTCCCTTCATTAGGATCAGAAGGAGGATCAACCCTTCTACTCTGTCTGGGGAATTGCTCAACAGCAACTGGAGCAGTAATCATTTCTGAATGGAGCTTTTCTGGCTGGTGCTTTTCCTTGCAATTCACATATATGGTCTAGGTTTGAGGTAGGTGCAATGCCCCAGTTCATGTCTTCCCTGTGGTTGCAGAGCTAGAATCACAGGGTGGCATATAGTGTGGACCCACAGTTTCCCTTTCCCTTGAGCAGAGAAAAGCTGATTTCATATGGCACTCTTGATAGCCGAGACACCAAACTGTAAGGGTAAGGAGAAAGGGATATTCTCTTAAGAGCACCAGAGCTGGCAGATCAATTTTTCCACAGTTGGTGCATCGATGTCTGTCTATTATCACCAGGGTGCTGGTGCACAACATTGGTGTGTTCCATACAAGCTTCTGCCACATGGACTGGAAATACAGGACTTCATCCAGATCTTTGGAGGCCTGCTTATTGTTCAGATTGCTGTAGGTCACCACCATCACTAAATTCCTCAGATACCGAATACCCTCCTCAAACATGGTCCACTTGCCTCAGTAGTTTACAAGACTTTCTTTGAGGGAATACCTTGTCTTCACACTTGACAGGAGCCACTTCCAGAGGCTGTGGATTGCTGCCCATCTTTCTGTCCCTTTGTTGATTTCATGGTCCCTTGCTAGCGATCCCAGTTGCTGGTCTTGTCTACCTTCTATAATTCCTGATTGTTGGACCCAATATTCCAGCATTGGAGCAACTAGGTCATAATTTGCTCATCTGGCTGGTGACCATAATCTTTCCACATATCTCTCAGTTCACTCAAGGATAGAAACCATGTGATTTCTGATTCATTTATGATTTCAGTCTCTTCCCTCTCCTGTTCTTGTGACTACTCTGCTGCAGAACAGGCTGCCTCTTCTGATTCTTCTTCCGGCTCTCCCCTCAGGAGAAGTTTGTTCCTCCCTTACTAGACAAGTGGACCTCTGCTTCCAATGTTTTTTCTTGACTATAGGAACAACTGTTATAGTTGAGAGTTAGATCTCTGGCTTAGCTACAGTGTCTGTTTGTATGTTCTAACATCCAGAGACCCTCTTGAGCCCTTCAAGTGCTTAACATAGGTTCAGTAGGGGTAGACCAGGCCCCAGCACAGTGCTAGAAGTTGTGTCTGATATAGACAAGGCATAATTTTATCAAGTGTTCTGTTGCTTCAATAGCATTCCCTTCTTGTTCAGGTTTCAAGTCCTATGTCATTGTAGGGGGGAACACTCTAGGTACCTGCCCAAGTTCTATACACCTTGCCACCCATGACCTATGTGCCTCAGAGCACATCCCTGTGTGGCATTTCAAATTAGCTGACTACCTTTTTGAAAAGCCAGAATTCTCTTCACAATACATACCAATATAAGCATTCAGGTTACACAAGGATATTCCAGAAACCAGAGTCATCGTAACAAGGCAGGAAGCATCTACCACCGAGGAGAAAAGAAGGTGCCATTCTTCATTTCCCCCACAAAATGGCTCCCAGATAAGAGGAAAAAGGTGCAATTGTTAATTGCCTCAGAGTTGTTTTCCAGAGTACTGGGACAATAGCAATGCATGGCACAAACAACAGATTAGGCTTGAGGCCAGTGCTTTTACCATAGCTCTCCCAGACACAAGCACAATTGTCCTGGGTTGCAGTGTATTCCATTACCATCCTCATGAGCTGTTGAAATCAGGTGGGGGCAGTGTTTCCTTGCCTCCTCCCCCCAGACTATCTTTCTGTTAATGGCCCATCATTGTCCTGCCACATGACTCAGAGATAACTCCCTCCGGACTATCTTCTGTTAATGAGCCTAATCAACACTTGGACTCATGACTCATTACCCCATTGTGAGATGCTCCACCCAGAGGGAGGAACCAAGCATCCCATCGTGGATATAATCTGAGATGCTGAACACCAGAGACAACCCTTCCACTGGATTTCCAGAGGACAGGAGCTACATAGCCACCACTGGACCTCCTGAGGAAGAGCAGACCCTTTTCTACAGGATCACCACTTCAGAGGACTGCAGCCAACATTCTACCAGACTGCTACAACAGGGAGTCAGGTTGTATCTTGACTCTGTCAGTTTGAATCAGTGTTCTCTTATTTTTTTTTCATTTTCTTTAATTTCCCCATTAAATTGTTATTCTGACATGGCGCCTCCCACTGGTTTGTTTTCAAACTAGTACAACAACAAAGTGATAAACAACACAGCAAACTTCAAAAGCAGCTATTAACAAGCACTAGAGTTTGAGGCAGAGCAAGAGATAGAGCATGTCATGAAGCAGATGATGTAACAAATAAACCAGTATCAAGGAAAAAAGGCAACATTGTGACCAGCAAGAGCAAGTAACAACTTGCCAAGTAATAACTAAACAGTTTTAAGAACTACAAATGTAGTCTAGCATGCTCAGATCAAATCTGTTATCTAGAACCTCTCAAGCCCCACATCGGGCTCCAGAAATGATTGTCATGGGTTGACTCCAGCCAGCATCTAAGCCCCCACCAAGTTGCCTGTTCACTCCTCCTGAGCAGCATAGGGAAGAGAATCTGAAGGGCAAAATCAAGAAAAACTCATAGACCATCATAAAGACAGTTTAATAGGTGAAGTTGTGTACACAAGCAAAACAAAATAAGGAATTCATTCATGACTTCCCATTAGCAGGCAGATGTCCAGCCACTTCCAGTAAAACAGGGCCTCATCATGCATGAGTTACTTGGGAAATATCCCTTTGGTCAGTTGGGTCAGCTTTCCTGCTTGCATGCCCTCCCTACTCACCTTTTTTCAGAGGTGGAAGGGACAGCAGGCAGCAGCTGAATAAAAAAAAAAAAGGAAACCTCTACACTGAAAATACTGTTTAACAGTAGCCAAAATACGAGCATGTTAACAGTGCTATTTCAGTCACAAATCCAAAACACAGCACCATTCCAGCTACTATGAAGAAAACTAATTCCATCCCAGACAAAACCAGTGCACAATGCAAAATTTATCATTGTTTATATTAAAAGCTAACGATAAAAAAGTGAAAGAAAACTGTTATCACTAAACACTTTTTATTCCATGGTCTCAGACTAAAGAAGTTATTTTACCTTTTTTAAAAAAAAGAAAAAAATAACCTGTGCATTTCCCTAATAGAAGTAATCAAAGCAGGGTGTAATTCTACTGCCACCCATTTATAGTGTTAATACTTTTAATAAGTCCATCTCTTTTTCAGAGTAGGAGGACCAGAAAGAATTGGCAACTGACTTAAATATATACAATTGTCTGCTAACTAGTACTGTCATCTAGCTCTTTGTAGAAACAATATATCAATATTTTATTTTTTTTCTTTTTCCCTGACCCCTTGGAGTCGGTTTTGCCGGTGACAGTAATTGGTGAGTGATCTCTCAACGGTCCTTATCTCAATCTTTCGTTATGTTTTCTCTCCCCTGTCCAACTAAGGAAGAGGAATCATAGAGTGGCTTGGTGGGTACCTGACATCCAGCCAAGGTACACCCACCACATTTGCAAAAAACCACAATTCATGGTTGTTTTTTTTTCACTGTACATGTAACAGCCTGTCTTGGTTTAAAAGACAAATGTCTGCCAAGGAAGGCGGAAACCTTCCTAGAATGGAAAAGAAGACCCCATCCTCCAATTTATTATAACTCCAAAACTTATAGGGCTTTCAGGCAAAAAAAAAAGGAGGAAAAGAAATAACAGTTCTTTACTAGACTATATATAATTTAAAAAACAAGAAGAGACCAAACAACAACACAATAACAGAAGTTTCCCACCCACCAAGCACTAGGGATCCCTTTGGTGTAGTTACGATGACAACCAGCAGGGGGCGGTGGCAGCGCCAGTGAGGCAAAAGCTGCAGTGATTCACTTGCAGCCGGCAGGGGGTGCTAGCGGGCTCTGTCAAGGCAGAAAAAGGGTGCAACGCTTCCTCCAGCTGGCGCCAGGAAGGAAGGAAGGAAATTACTCCTTTTGCAAACTCACAGTCAGTGTTCGATCTCAGCACTGCCAAGTAGCAGCTGGCAGAAGCAGGGAAAAACAGGCAGATTCGGTCGTAGTCCAAATCGCAGCGTAGCAAAAGTCCCTTAGCCAAATGCACAACTCCCGCAGCATGCGACCACTCTCTCTGATCCCACACCGGAAGGAAGGCAGGTAGCCCCCACCCCCCAGCAAGTCTCAGGCCAGCCCCAACACCTCTCACAGCAATTCTATGCCGAAATTCCTAAATAAAATCCCCCAGTGGGAGAGTCCGCCCCCCAGGCAAAACTTCCTAAAGGCTTCACTGGAATGCCAGGGTCATCAGCCACTCTTTTGTTAACTCAATCCCGTTCTATTCATCCCCCAGGTGCCGCTCCCTTCTTCTCCCAGGGTCTTTTACAGATGACAGATGGGAAGAAATTCCCTGAGAAACCTAACCCACAACACAGCCCTAAAGAATTTAGTCTTAGTACTGATTAGTATAAGATAAACCAATAAAACATCATTTTATGGTACAATGTAAACCACAAACAGGAATTTCCAACTACAAGTTCGAACAGAAGAGTGAAAACTTACGGAGGCAGTATCTCTGCAGCCATGAATATTTTCTCTACCAATTCTGAAAGTATACTGAGTAGATGTGCCAAATTAGTGTTTACATCTTCATTTTTTTCTAACTTCGAAGGATTTAACTAAAACCAACAAGGAAAAAGACATAAGTTTTGTCTCTTGAATAGAACTACATATATAATTTGATATTACACATTGAATACTATTTCAAAATAAATATTCTACTGCTGTACAAATCTCGTACTTGTACAGAACTTACAAATCTGTTTCAGGAGCTAGCCAGAAAACTAATGTGAAAAAGCAAAGTTCTTAAGTTCTAGTGCACTATGCTTTTAACAGCACAGACATTTAACACTATCCATAAGTACCCACCTTTTTCTAACTCTGTATATTTTCATCTTTTAATCCAGTATTCTGAGGACACAGCCCTCCCCTTTCCATAATTAAGTTCAAGTTAAACAGAAGTTAGGAGGGTTGTTTTAGAAATAAAGATAGGATCTAACACAAGCAGTTAATGTAAGGGAGTTTAAAAATGAAACTAAGTTCAGACATTGACTTCGAGTATATCTGGAGCTTAAAAAAAGTTATTTAGGGTAGGCCATTCAGTAACTACTACAACAGAACATACAACTGCTAAAGAATAAATACATAATTTAAAGAAATTTGAGTTTAAAAGCTTATTTAAAAGCGATGCTATGAACATTGTTCAAGCTAACATTTAGAAAAAGACATCATAATCAGTTCAGTTCCAGTACTGAAATTATTTCTGAAGGATTAATAAATGCTTCTAAAGCAAATAACCAGCAGATCATCATTTCAACAAATCAAAATTAAAAAAACCCATAGTTCAAGTTATCACCTCACAGGACTGCTTGCTCTCCATTATCTTTAATATACTGTCTTTTAGTGCATGGTGAACAAAACGTGTTGCTGTGGCTTTCATATATTGCTCCATAAGTGTACTTGCTAAAGTGGTGGCACGAAACAAAGTAGTAGCTTCATCTGAAAAAAATAAAGTGTAAAGTTGGGAAAATGAGACAACAAAAAGCAGAGGGGAAAAATAAGCTGTGTTCTCCGTTTGATATATGATGCAATTAAGGGAGGAGACAGAAATGAAGACATGGGAGTCATTCCCTCCCCAGAGTTTCAGCTAATGTTAGTGTAATTAGTACAGTACCTTCCATGCTTATTTCTCTGTCATTTAGTGTTCGCAACAATAGTGACTCAAGCTTTTCATGAAGAAAAATCTTCAATAAAATGCCAGCCAACAGTGTTCTATCCTGGCCACAAACATGTGATAAGGCATAGACTACATGCATCTCTTTCTGGAGTATGAGCTGAAAGAAAACCAAAACAATGTTCAGAAATTTGTGCTAAAATAACAGTCGCCACAAATACAACTGTAAGTGTTATTGAAATTTCTCTCAAACAACAGAGAAAGTGAATTTTGACAGAAAAAATGAGGAAACAATACCTCTTTAAACTCACTGTACTCCTCTTCTGGCATGATCTTCTCCATAGAATATCGTGCTCGAACACGCAAAGATCCTGGCTCAATACCTTTCAGTGGTATATGGGAACTGAGTTGAAACCACTCATCTGTTGCATGTCCTTTTTGTAATCGGCTTAATTGGCAACGCATAAACACTTTAAGAAAAAAGCATTGTTAAATAAGTTATCTCCAGCAAAACAGTACTAGCATTGAATAAAAAAAAAAGATTTTTTTTCAGCACATCACCTTGCTTCAGCAAAAGAGTATTAATGAAAATGATCAAAATTTGTGTCATCAAATATATGGACAGATTATCTCTTAGATGGTTTAACAGACTCCTGAAAACTGAAGTTGAAATATAAAGCATGCTGTAAATAATGTATACCCAGAGATATTAAAAAAGTTTTCTTTTTAATGCCCAAATAGGGGAAAAAGCCCCTCTGTTCCCTCAGCTACCTATCAAACCTAGGCAGCAATCAGAAAATTAAAACAGGTAAAATGATTAGAATTCACTGTGCTCTTTTGAAGCCCTGGGCTCATACTTTTATCAGGTCTGCTCTTGAACGTCTTTGTTACCATTTTTAGTATTTATTTTTAGCTTTACTACATCTTTCCCAATTGTTGTCAGATGTATTTCTTTAATACTTTGAAACTCCCAAGTTTAAGGCTGTAACATTTTATGCAAAACATATAAAAAAGTCCTTCCCAGGCAGGTTACTGCCCAAATAATGACAAGTCAACCACATATGACAAAAACTTTAATTCACTTTTTTTGGTGGTGTTGGTACCTTAAAATTGCTAAGTAATGACCTGCACCAGCCTATTCAACCATAATTGAAAGTCTGGTCTGACAGCTGACTAGTAAGCTGCAGCAGTCAGACCACTGACCATTCCAAATTAAGCACGTGCACTCCTGAACAGACTGTCTGGAACTTCCAAGCAAACACTCTTTTTCTGCATCTCTTGATAAAATCTACTTTTAATCAAGTTCTTCACATTTAAACAAAACAACTCCCCAAACAAAAAAACCCCAACCATCCCCCCCAAAATCAAAACAATCAAAAACACTACCACACACTTCTTTTTCACTTTTCTACAAAGCCTATGAACAGTTCTAGCAGACTTTCCACTGTCCCAATTCAGCAGTATGTTGGGACATTATTTGCATAATCAGATAATGGAACAGAATGACATCATATTTCTAATATAGATTTAATATCTCATATTCTTTGGAGTTGATGAATTGATAAGATAACACATTTAAGTCAGGTAATGGATAAACCAATTCACCATCATCTGCTACTTATCACGTGGGGACTGGACTGTCTTTACACCAGATAATCAATTGAATTTCCCAAAATATTTCTTCTGAGCAAAGCTCTCATGTCCTCAACTGAGCAACATGCTTTCTTCTTGTTTTGCTTGTGCATATAAGGCATGTATCTCATTGACAGGAACAGTGAGATACAGGATTCAGAATAACCTGATGATTTAATTTTTCCCATGGCTATACAGTAGCACTTCCTAGTGATCATATAAATATTATAATCTTATTTTGATCTTAAAAGATTGAAACAGAAATAGCAACATATGGACTGCAGAATACTTGTTATAATTTATATTAAAAAACTTTAAAGGAACACTTTCTGCTACTTTGAAAAGTATATTGAACTATTTAGGCTATGTTCAATAAGAGACTGCCATTAGTTAAGAATTTAAGGATGTTTAAACTTTGCAGTCTAGCACATTATGATAGAATAACAAATATACAGAAAAAACCCCACAAGTTGATCCATTCTTTGCAAGCACAGTCAAAAACTATATACAACAACCTTGAACCAAGAATGTTTTACGTGATGAACGTTAGCAAAAATAAAAGGTAAAACTGAGGTTTCTTAATGGTTTATTTGCAAATAAAGCTTAGGGATTAATATTTAGTAACAAGTTTATATTTTGATGATTAATAATTATAATCTGGAAATCAAACTTAAAGTGGTTTAAACTTATGGTTTTTTTCAGAATGGAAATGAACTTAAGTTTACAGTGAAGCCTTTGTGAAGCCTTTGTTGAACCCAACCAGAGCCAACCAAACCCCCTAAAACCATTTACAGTTACTGAATCAGAATAAAAGCTTATCTAAATCTTGACAAAGAATAAATTGCTCAATAATGGACATATTAAATGCTGGCTTTCCCACCCACAGCTCATTCATATGTTAGCACAATCCATTTACAAGGCAGTGAGGAGCTGTTAAGGACTTGAACCTCTTACACTATGTTCTTCAAAGAAGGGGCTGCAAATGTCTTATTTTTGGTATGTAGTGTTGGTAGACAATATGTTGTTACTACCTTTAACAAGTACCTGATAGGCTCCATAGTTTCTCCCCCTTGTTCTAAGTCCACCCATGTCAATGCAAGAGTGCTTACATACACTACTTAAAACGTTTAGCACATATTTAGTGAAGAATATGGGAGGGAAGGAGCCAAGTATATAGCCTGCCATAGTAGGCTTATTTCCCAGTGCCACAGAAGTGATACATGTGTATCACAATGACATGTTTTGTCCGCCAGCTGCATATTCTCAACTTCAAAACCAAGCTATGGCACTACTGCAAATACAAATTGGCTGAAAGGAGAGACAAGCAATGTGTGCTTGCAGCCCAGAAAGCCAACTGTATCCTGGGCTGCACCAAAAGCAGCGTGGGCAGCAGGTGAGGGAGATGATTCTCCCACTCTGCTCTCATGAGACTCCACACTAAGTACTGTGTTCAGCTCTGGGGCCCCAAGCATAAGAAGGAAGTGGACCTGCTTGAGCAGGTCCAGAGGAGGGCCACCAAGATGATCAGGGCGCTGGAGCAGCTACTCTACGAGGAAAGGTTGAGAGAGTTGGGGTTGTTTAACCTAGAGAAGGCTCTGTAAAGACCTTATAGCATCCTTCCAGTACCTAAAGGGAGCCTACAGGAATAATGAGGAGGGACTTTATCAGGAAGTGTAGTGATAGGACAAGGGGTAATAGCTTTAAACTGAAAAAGAGTGGGTTTGGATTAGATATTGGGGAAAAAATTCTTTACTGTGAGGGTGGTGAGGCACTGGAACAGGTTACCCAGAGAAGCTGTGGCTGCTCCATCCCTGCAAGTGTTCAAGGTCAGGTTGGATGGGGCTTGGAGCAATCTGGTCTAGCAGAAGGTGCCCCTGCCCATGGCAGCAGGTTGGAACTAGATGATCTTTAAAGTCCCAAGCCAAGCCATTTTATGATTCTATGACATAGCCAGGACAGCTGACCCAACCTGACCAAAGGGATATCCCATAACACATGGTGTTGTGCTCAGCAATACTAAGAAGAATACTAAGCTAAGAAAAAGGAGGGGGGCATTCATTATTAAGGCATTTGTCTTCCAAAGCAACCACTATGCATACTGAGGCCCTACTTCTCAGCAAGTGGCTGGACATGACTTACTGATGGGAAGTAGAGAATAAATCTTTTTCTTTGCTTCCATGTGCAGCCTTTGCTTTTCTTTGTTAAACTACCTTTATCTTGACCCATGAGTTTTTCATCTTATTTTCTCCTGTCTCCCTGAGGAGGGGTGTCGGGGTCTCCCCCCCCCTGCCATGTAGCCCTGGGAGAGGGGCCCTGAGGGGACAGAGACGGGGTTTCCCTAGCCCCTGGTCAGCCTCGTTTCTGATTGGTTGTTCTGTGTTTCCCTGCGCGGGCAAGGACCCTCGGGTCCGGATTGTGAGAGTTCCTCGGCAGAGGTCTGGCCATGCGGCTGGAGAAATAAACATCTCTGAAACATCAACCAAGAATCTGTCTATATATATATATATTTCTTTTCCACGGCCTCCTGGTTTGGTGCATCGTGTTACAGTATCCCCGCTGTAACAGAGGGGGAGTGAGAGAGCTGCTTGGTGGGTACCTGGTAGCCGGACAAGGTCAACTCACCACAAATATTGAAAAAATATAGCCCTCACATTACTCCTAATTCAGAGTAATCCACTTTTAAAAACTGTGGCTACAAAGGACAAATGTTCAGAAAGGTAATCAACCCATTTTCTTGCTTTTGGAGGTTTAGGCAACATTGCACACAGGCAAGTTTGATATGGTCTCTTTTAGCTCAGTTTTTCTCCCCATATACTTCAAATATTTAATAGGGATGGGGATGTAAGCAGAGATGCTTGTTAATTCAAGTTGATATGGTCTAATTCTTATCCCAAAATGAAAGGACTGTTAGGTTATGCTCTAAGAGTCTACCTAACCATGATCAAAAAACATTGCAAATCCTCTTGACCTAGGTAAGAAAAGGATCTAAAACCTTCCACCAGTTGGATACATCTAAAAGCAGCACAATCTCCTTAATCTGGACAGAGAGAAGGAAACTACAAAAAGTTACCGAAGTCTCCCATTCATGAATTATCCTTTGAAAGGGTCTTTTACTAACCAAAGCTTTGGCCAAGATAAAGCTCAAATGCATAGAACCATGCAATAACAAGGTCACAACTACAATCAGAAAGTCCTTTTGTCCGTCAAATGAAATACATCTTTTTTCTCCTTCTGCTATGCAGAAAATTTTGTAGTTAAAGGAAAGGGCAACAGTTTTGAAATTTAATTAGGTTTGGCAAGAGCATTCAGTCTTCAAAGTAATTCTTCTACTTTGGTCAAAGTTTCCCTACAAATCTCTTCTTTGAGAGGAAAAAAAGAGAAATAAATTGACACAGAGGCAAACATAACAGGCCAGTAACACAATACCATGCAAATCAAAACCAACAGCAACAGATTATCAGGACTGTGCTAGGCTTTGGGACAGGTCTGAACACAACAGAAAAGTACTTGGAACAACTGTTGGGTGAGAGGGTGTCTGCTCTGCAAGCAACAGAGAGAAAGCAAAGGGATGAAGTTACAAGAATTATGGTGGGAAACAAAATACCTTGAAAGCCAAAAAATCACATTTTATGGCTCAGAATTCAAATGTGGATTTTTTGGGGAGGGTTCATTTTGGTGGGTTGGGTTTGGGATTTTTTGTTTTGTTTTGTTTTTTGAAAGCTGATAAATCTTACCATCTTGTTAGTAGTTTTCTGGAATAGAAAAATAGAAACAAAACATCTGAAGAAGCTGTGTAAATAACAGGAGGAAAGTACATTCTTGGGAACATAGATGAGATAGAATGGGGGAAGAACAAGATGCTACAAGGACTGAGGCAAATTTTGTTCTGCAGACTGTCAAGTTGGAGGGTTTTTTAATTTATTTTCAAGTGAGGAAAGTACTACTGTTTCTCCCTCTTTCTCACTGGGAGCAACAAAAAAGCCAGAGAAGGACAAATAATTCCACACAGTTGAGCTTAAAAAAATTAAACAAATTAACTTAATGAAACTTAACATTTTATGAAAGGAGATTAATTCTGAATGCTTTTCTTTTTTTTTGTAAACATGGTCACAGTATAACACAATAGGTATACTGGAATAGAGCTAGAAAAGCCATCAGATATATAGTATTGGATTACTGTGCATTTTACTACTAAAAAACATGCAGGTTCTTATTGTAAAAACATTAATGTAAAATCAGTAACAGACATCTAAAACATACCAATACAGCTATATGATAGTCACAGAATATACTTCATTCTCTTGTGACAATGTTTGACAAGAGCAATGCAAACTCTATCCATTGTTTCAATATATATGCATCCTTTACATAAAAATACTTACATATATCTGGATCTTTACTTTTCTTTGTTTTGTTACTAAGACTTATCTCAAATCTATTAATATCAGATGAAAGATCGCTGGGGGAAAAGACAAAAAGCCTCAATTAATACTATACTTGGCCAACATTTAAATTTATTCTAAAGTTATTTCAATCCTGAGTTCTTATGACCAGCCAAAGACAATCATATTAACAAAGATACTTAGATTCATACATAAAATTCTATCCATCCATTTGTGGATCCTGTATAACCATGCATACAGTATTTTTAAAAAGCAGATACAAAACAGTACAGTGCAAAGAATCTTAAATGCAATGCAACTTTCAAGTGAAATTCAGTAATTCAATAAGATTAAGACTTACTCAAAGACAAATTCTTCTGACCATACAGGGTTCTGCCCTTCCCTGATATGTGTTTTTGCTACCTGGACACTGTTCAGGTAGATGTTACAATATGGATTAGTAAAATGTTTTACTGGGAGCGTATGAGCTTCTTCTACATGCAAGATAAGACTGCTGACCTAAAGAAAATACACAAAGTTTATTTATTTATTTAAGAAAGAATGGAATTCTCTCCTCCCTCCCCCATGTGGAGGCTTAATGTTAAGGAATAAATATTAAATACAAAATATAATTTCCTAATAGAAAGAGCAGGGAAGAGGAATAATGAAAGAAGATTTTAAGAGGCACCAGGGACAAAGTAAGAGCAACAACTTGAAAATAAACCTCTAGCACCATAGCTTTAACTCATTTTTTACTTTTAAAACCATCACTATAAGATTTACAATTACTAACTTTTCAATGCATAGAAAATTCTGCTGAAGCTAAAGACTTGTATCTTCAGTAAGAACCATGGACAAATCCAAACACAATGCTGCATTTTGTGATTTCCTTACAGATTAGGCTCAATTGGAGTCAGCAGCGAACCCTGGCAGCCAAGAGGGCAAACCATATCCTGGGGTGCATCAAGCACAGCATAACCAGCCAGTCAAAAGGGATGATGATCCTGCTGTATTTAGCATTGGAGCAGCCTCACCTTAAGTACTGTGTGTAATTCTGGGCCCCACCATTTAAAAAGGATGTGAAGGTCCTTGAATGCATCTAGAGAAGGGCAACCAAGCTGGTGAAGGAGTTGGAATGAATGTCCTATGAGGAACAGCTGAGGACACTGGGTTTGTCTAGTTTGGAGGGAAGGAGGCTGAGGGGTGACCTCATTGTTCTCTACATACAGCTTCCTGAGGAGGGGAAGTGGAGAGGGAGGTGCTGATCTCTTCTCCCTGGTATCCACTGACAGGATGTGTGGGAATGGTTCAAAGCTGCACCAGGGGAGGTTTAGACTTGACATTAGGAAGCATTTCTTTACCCACAGTGTGGTCAAACAGTGGAACAGGCTTTTCCCAGAGAGGTGGTTGATGTCCCAAACCCATCAGTGTTTAAGAGGTACTTGGATGATGCCCTTACTTAATACTATGATTTAACTTTTGGTCAGCCCTGAATTGATCATGGTGTTGGACTAGGTGATTGCTGTAGGTTCCTTTCAACTGAAATATTCTATTCTATTCTAAAAACCAGTAGATTATATAAAATTCCCTTAACACACTACACTCTTTTCTCCCAGTTATAAGGAAGATATTAGTCTGTACCATAGATTCTCAAAATAAGAGCACTCGGAAACTCAATTTCCAAAAAATGAGAAGTGAACACTGAACTAATTTACATTAAATACATTTTAAACACTCTACTATTTTACAAACTTCTGAATTGCATGCAATTCATAGCTTAATCAAATATCTACTGATATCAACTGAAGTCAATTTAGTCAAATAGAGGAAATATCATACTTGATCAGGTCAAAATTTCATTTAAATGCAAATATTCAGTACCAGAAATTTCAAAGGACAGTTCGAGAAACCCTGAAACTGATATAACTTCTGTAAGGCAGTCATGGAAGTATGATTTTTGATCTTTATACAGTTCATCTACCTTGATCATTCATGCTTTTTATACTTTTCAGCTCTCTAAATAGTCCAATACTTCCCACACTTATTTACGTGGAAATTCTTTTATTCATTCCAGCCTATAGTTTTCTCATTTTCTTTATACATTTGATATAAGATGATCAAAACTAACTGTATCCTAAATGAGAATACCATAAATATTAAATGGTATCTATCTTCCATATTATTCCTACATGCAGCCTAACATTTGCTTTGTGTTTGCAAGTACAGAATTATTTCAGATGATCACACTGTAGGTGCTTTGCTTTTTTGACTCCAAATTTCTTCTGCCACTTCATATATCAATTGACCTAATTTAGTCTACTTCTTCATAAGTATTCAATCATCTTTAATGTTGACCAGAGAATAATTCTGCATTTCCTAAAAAAAAAAAACACCCATAAAATGTATTCCTTTTCCTATAGACTGGTAAAACAGCTACTTCCAATATTCATAGCATTCAAAGATACCAGGGATTCTTGATTCCCATTATTCTTCAATCATCACTTATGTAGTCATTTATGATTATCTGTGCTCTACCTCTGAAAGAAATTCTGGCCACAACAGTACTCTCATGAAACCAAAAGAATATACACCATAATCACAGTTAAGCATGTATTTGTCACTGAAAAATGAATAATATTAATTATACTATTATTTTGGTTACATGTGACATAAGTCTGTCAAATCTGGTGAACTGTAAGAGTAAAGACAATACAAACGCTGAATTGTTGACACTTTTACTTGAATGTGATCAGAAATTAATACCTACCAAAGCATCTGCCAATTGCCTAAACACCATTTAGATTTTTGTGTATATAGATATTATAATAGAGTGGAAGTCATTCCCATTGGCTTAACAAAGGTACTGTATAACTCAAAGAAAAAGAAAGTACATGCAGGATTTACTATTGTTGAAAGGAAAGTTCTGACATATATCATCATTTTGCAACAAGGAGGCAACCTCTCCCCCTCTCCCCCCCCATCTATGTAGCTTTACCTGACGTAGACGTTTATTTGATGTCCCTGGACTGTTTTTCCTTAAACTGCAAAACATCTGCAGAGCCTTCATCCAGTCCTAAAAGATAAAGGCACAAAACAGTGTAACAAAAAGTCAGATACAGCTTCTTGCAATAGAACTGACATATCAAAAAGTATCTGAAGTTGTTTCTTTATCTTAAAAAGAGCCAACTTGTATACAACTCAGAGTATGAAAATTTGAATAGTAAAGCAAAATTCATATATTTCTCAGTAAATCTAAAAAGACATTTGCAAATTTGAGTTTCTCTTTTAGAAATATCAAGCATTACTAATGGATATACAGTGTGACCTTTATCAATTTTCCAGATTAGTCATACTTAATTAAATAGAAAATGGTATATAAATTGAGGCAAGACTTGATTGCTTCTGAGAAAATAACAGATAAGTCAAATTGTTCTGATCATTCTCTCCTCTATTTTTATATGCAGTTGTATTTACTCTATGCGCTTCAAACAAAAAGCAGCATTAACAGAAAAACACTGAAAAGTATAACCTTCACCCCCATTCTCTCTGCTCACAAATACGTAAAGCAGAGTAGATACTTGGGAAGGTGGAAGACATGCTATAGCCTCATTTCTCATGTTTTCACATCCCATGCCCTCAAATTTTGTAAGTTCTCGTGAAGCACAAAATTTAGGTTTTGACTAACATTCATAAAGGTGTAGGTCAAAGATCTGCTAGCTACTCTCAAAGTGCAATTTAATAATTTTTAAAATACAGGTCCATTCAATATTGCAGCTATTCTCAAGTAAACCACTTTGGGAGTGAAGTTTAAGCTTTCAAAACCTTCCACAAAACAAGGAACTGTCAACTATGCATCAAATTTTTATTAGCTCGTGTCTTGGGCTTGCTTTCTTATTCAAATAAGAAAAAGCAAATAAAGAACCAGAGAACTTACTAAACACTCTAAAATAATCTAAATATTTCCTAGATACAGTCATCTTTATTCTCCCTTCTAATGGGAAAATCTATCCCCTTAAACATCACAGTTTACAACAGCAGGTAGGAACAATGCACTATAGTATGCACAATGACACTAGCTATGTCATGAGGCTAGCATATGTAATGTATATGAGGCTAACACTACATTACATTCACTTAATGATTTGTACAAACCTCAGACAACATGCAATCCATTGGACAGCTGCTTTGATATTTACCACATTATATAAAAACCATCAAATTTTCCTTAGTATGCCAATAAAACTATTCTTCTGTGAAATGTTACAAAGTACAGACAGCTGTAACTTCTGAGAACACAAGCATCAGTAAAACATCTGACTTACCTGAACCAGAATCATTTTATAAAAGAAATCCCAGTATTCTGTATAAATGCAGTGAACATCTTAAGTGTTAAGCAAATCTAAACCAAAAGCAGATTATACCAAATGTTCAGAAAATAGGACAGGATATTCTGCATGTCCTGACAGGATATTCTGCCTACTACACATTCTTAAATAAAATCAAATGCATAGCTTAACTTCTGAGACAAAATGTCTATTTCTGAGCTCTGGAATACCAAAACAACTTGATAAATAAGAACATTGTCACATCCTCCATATGCTCTCCTATTAGTGAGTGACTTTTAGAGAATTAAATTCCATTCCTACATTTCTTAATCAGCAAACATTAACTGTTAGAGAGCTAATAACTAAATGATACCAATGTAAAACACAAAAACCCCTTTATTTTGTGCAAGATCAGGGCCTAAGACAGGACAAATAACTGCAAATGGCTTGACAGATTTTGATTGGTGGGCATACCTGCATTAGCATTTTAGTTCTTATCAGGAATGTGCTCTTGAAACAAAACTCCCACTTACCATGCTCTGGTTCATTAGTTGGAAGAGTGTTGGAAAGCAAACTTTTTTTTTTGCACTGAACAACTCCAAAATATATTCTCCAGAAATATCTAATGGACACTAATGGAAGTTCAGTCCATGGGACCAGACTAGAACTCCTCTAAAGCAGAATCCCTAAAGCATAGGTAATGTAGGTGCTGGATTATCATCACCAACTATATCCCTTACATATCTGCTATTATTGCATGGTAATATTTGCTAATGTAGACATAGCCACCATACATTGTACACATGCTTTCTATTAGAGAAGGATAATATCATTAAACACTACAAAACAAAAAATTGCTTTTAAAATTATATTTACCAACAAAAGCTCTCACCTGTACTTGCTCTTGAGTTTCTCCTGCAAAGTAAAAGATGTAATGCTCTTCACTGAAGTGCTGAACTACAATCTGAAAACAGTTTGACCTTAAAATCAAACAAAACAAAAATGTCGGAAGAAAACCCAACAAGAAAAGTCTCTACATGCTTCAAAAGTGCATTTTGGTTGGAATAAATGATGTAATTTCAAGAAAACTGCACTCTAGTTCAACTAGTTTGTTTCAGAATATTTAAGAAACTTGGAACCGTTTGTATTGAATATACATGTACACTGACTTACACTTGAGGCAAAATGCATCTGATAGCATTAACAAGTCTTTTATGAGGACTATTCACCACGAACATTTTAAATCATGCACAGGTTCAGCATTACATCCCAGGCACTTAACCATGCATTATGGATTTGTTGTTTTAGGAGTTCAGGAAACTATATTAACATAAGGAATTCTTTATCTGAATGTGTTCCACAGCTCTCACAACCAATAAAATGTGTACTGGATCATGATCAAATATGTGTCATAGAAACTTTTAAAGCTTTAAATGTGACTATAACATCTTCTCCATTTTATGTATGTACACTCATTTGTCAAGAAATATCAAAAATATTTTGTACTGTTACATTAAAAGTTGAACGCTACAAGTACACTGAGTCTTCCACATTACCTTCAAGGTAATTTGGCTCTCCCAAACACAGTTACATGAAGGATCTTACTTCACTTGCATATGATATTTCAGTATTCCCTTCCCCCCATCCATTGTTTAGGTAAATACTGGCATGGCATTTTGTGGCTATGCACACAGGAGGATTGAGGAGGGGGACAAAAAGTAGCTTGGTCAGGGGCTACTTAAGTTATTGTCAAAGACATGCAAAGCTACAGCTCTCACTGTACTTCTGAGAAAAGGGGAAAGATATTTTAAGTAGGTGGTAAAAATAAGAGGAATTTTGTCTCAACTACAGTTCTTCATCAACAGCTTTCCCAAGCAGGTGCAACCATACATCTCCTACTCACACTTTCAGTGTTACTTATTATCCGAATATATTTTAACCCACAGTACAGTGTTTCTTAGAAGCTGCTCAACAGTCACTATTAACCAAAACACTCCTTGTTTACAGTCTCCACCAAAGTTTCATGTATAATTGCCAACTTTCATGAGGAATATTTCAGTACTTTTTAAAATTGTACTCTCATATCTATGGCTCCTCATTGCAATAGTTGTGCAGATTTTTCAAAATGATTAAGAAATGTATAAAAATCAGATGCTGCAAGAACACCAGATCTTTGCAGCTTAAGAAATGCAACTAATTTTAAACATCTTCACATTATCTATGTGAAAAGACTTAAAGTTGATTAAATACTCTTAATAAATATTAAGATGCATGGAATAACCAGAGCTGCTGTTTAATGTGTTTTTCTATCTGTTATGAAAAAATAACAACATTTGCAGGAGTAAATGCATCTTTTTCTTCTATATCGGACAGGACTGCATATTTTTTTGTAATTAACAATGAAAAAAAGTGTGATCTCTTTTATCTTAGTTACCAGTGATATCAGGAAGTGGTTTGATTCTCAATGTCTTTGCCAATAATCAAATCACTTGCAGTTGACATATTTAGTACAGTAAATGAAACTCTGAAAATGCTCTTTTGCAAAAATAATTTTTAAAATATTTGCTTATATGAACTAACTTGTTCCTCTAACGTTGGTTGGTCTAATCTGATTCTTATTGATTCCTAAATAGAAAAGCACTGACACATTATCTACCTAATTTAGCATTCTAATACCTATCAACAAAAGAATGTAGATCTTTTGGAACTGACAAAATTCTTGATCTTATCAATTCTTGGTTCAATAGGATTAAAACACTCAATACAGTTGCTTCACAATCTTTTTAATACATGTAGAACAATTCATACACAATATTGAAAAATGACAGTACAAAAGGCCAAATCATTATCACATCCTATTACATGAGAAAATCTTAAATTCTAAAATTTCTTACTAGAAGCTGTTTATGAACAGTTACTAGCAATCAAGTTGCCATGGCTTAAGTTTCCATTAATCAGTTAAATTTGTCTACATATGCACTTGCAATCTACACCAATTATGGAATAAAATGCAATATGAACCAAGAGTCACAGTACTTGCATTTCACAATCAGCAAAAGCTAAAAAAAAACCCCAAAACAACAACCAACCAAAAAAAACCCCCACACGTGGACAGTAACAAGGGTCAGGTGTCAAAACCCAAGTTTATTGTGCCAGGCCAACTTGCTCATTAGTGACAAATTGTTTGTATCTTGTATATGCCTCAAACTAGTAGTTAACTGTCCTGCTGCATGTACAAGAATTAAAAGCCAGTGCCTTACCTGCCAAATAAACTGTCATGTACTCCATAGACCGAGCACACACTAAGGTCTATTAATCCTTTAGGTTTTGTGGCTCGTTTTTCACTTTCAAAATAAATAAGGTGGGCATCATTTCCCTCCAGTATAAAGTACAAGTTTTTCCATCTCTTTCCTTTGCCTGTAAGGAAAGCAAGTAAGAAATTACAATATTGTTTTAAAGAAAATGTAAATTTTGTAAATGAAGAAAAAAGAGAACAGTAAGGTTTTTGTCAAAATGCAAACAGAAGAACAACGTACAGTGAATTATGTTTAAGCAATAATATCAGTATACATACTCAATTTTTTCAGCATGTAGCTAAAACTAGACCCTCTTCACAGATTAAAGTACAATTTTAGATGGTTCACTACACATTTTCATTAATCTCAACAGGATTAAACCAGTGTGTGTGAGCTCTGTTCATATCAGTGAGAAGACTACATCTATACAGTTTGCAAATAATGTATGATGCTGTAAGCAATCTAATTTATTATGGCTATTTTAAGTAAGAAACAGAGTTCTCTTTATATGAGAAAATGATTCCTAAACTCTTACCAACTGATCAGCATAACAAATTGCATCACAAGATCTTAAATCAAAATTACTAAAAACCACAAATGGGAATACAGTATATGCAAATCTGGATCAGAACCGTACCCCAAACACACATATATAAAAAAATTGACCAGTTTCACATTTCAGGAAAAAAAAAAAAAAAAGGCATTAATAAGAAAAATGTTAATACCTGGAGATTTATATGTCGAGATTTGTTGGAAGACAAATTAGATGTACCAGTAAAATGTGGATTTAGGCACTGACTAAAACAAAAATAAATCACTCATTGTTTAATGTCCACTGAATAAAACTGATAAGGTTCTGCAGCTAATTCATACATAAACCACAGTACATTTTGGAAAAACATTCGGCCTTAATTTTCATCTTGATCATTATAGAGCCACCACAGCCCTTCATAAACAACCTTTTGCTCACTTCAATTTTGCCTCCACTAGTACCACTACTACACAAAATATGCATACATATCTGCATTTTTTAGAAAAAAAAACATTTTAAAAATTAAACAGAACTCACTTTTTTTCAGAAGATATCCTTTTTTGACAATATTTTTATAAAAAGCATCCTTTGTTTTGCGACGAATTGTATTGTAGATTTCTTTTCCATCCACTGTATCATTAAGCACTTGTTCTTGATGCTGGTAAACAAGGAAGAAATCAACATTTTTTTAAGCTCAGAGATCACTGTGAAACAATTGCATACTATCCAGCTGCAATCGAACTTTTATTGAATGCTACCAATTCTTTATTCTCTCATGTATCTTAACAAATCAATATAATTTAATACAATATCTTTGGCAGAAATATAATATAACTATTTCTTGTGGAATGATTAGGCCGCAATTGTAATATGAGAAGAAAAACAAGGTTTAAATACAGACCAACTTTCAAAAAGTAACATCTATTTATTTGCTTAATACTAAATAGAAAGCAGCATCTTTCAGCGATTTATGCAAAATTTACACAAATCTTTAAAGGTTATTTAGCTTCTAACTGTCTTCTACCACAGATTTTGGGACTGAGTAATTAAGGATTAACTCTGAATCAACAAGAATGTTATAGATCACAATAAAAACTGAATTATTAACACACAGCTAATGCACAGTTCCTCACTAATCTTATTAGCACTCATATCCTAAATGACTATCATTGTAACAAAAAGCAATAGGAAAAAATAGAAACAGGACATCAAAAAAGGATAAATTCACATATAAAACAAAGATCTGGAAATGTAGTTACTCAGCTAGAATGGCCAAAAGCCAAGGCAAGTTTGACCTTACCAAGTCAGCTGATCAGCAAAAGTTCTTTAGCCATAAGAAAACATGAAAAGCGAGACTATCAAGCAGTGAGAACAGTATCAAGATGAAGTGATATGCACTAGCTCCATACTAAATACTTTACTTTTCTCTCCTCTATTCTATAAGAATCATGGTTTTGAACATGACAAAGGCAAGATGAAAAACATTTCAGTAATAGGAATTACAGGGCTGACAATAGAAGCAATATCCAAGTTTTTACTAACTCCATATGATCTCCATAACATATCTATGAAAGAAATAACATACAAAACAACACATCTAGTGAAAAATGTTTTAAAGTAAATTTCAAAATTAAAACCAGGAAGTCTATTAGATTGAAGCAAACAGCATGCAAGACTTTTGATTTTTTTTTCTTCAAAAACAGAGCATGACAGTATGTGGTAATTACACCACCAATATCTTTTTTTTTTTAAACAAAATCACAAATATATCTGAATAACTTAAAATAATTTGATGCAGTCTCACATGGCAAATTAGTCAACACAGAGAAAGTTATTTATACAGGAACCATAATTGGATAGACAAAGTGCCAAAAGGAAGATGATTGCCATAATCCAAAAAGAATGATGGAGAACATAGAAAGTTATTGGGTGAAGCTTTTCAAGGATGTCTCTGAATTCAAGTTTCCTCACATTTGTCTCAAACACATTGAAGAGCATGAGTTAATAGTAGCAGAAAACTGGGAAGCATTGATGACAAGTCAATCAGCAAAAAAAACCCCAAAAAACAATCAGAATAATAAGGTATAAGTCTAATAATACACAATAAAATTTGCTCTTGTTGATACTTACCAATAGTAAACAATATAATACAATGTGGGTACGGTAATGACACAGATAACTTTCTAGGATATGACACAGATAACCTTCAGCAATCTGGTAAACACTCTCACAGAAAAAAGGAATTACAAATGACATCGCATTCTGAGCTGTTCTGGTCCATTACATTCAAGAAACACAAACTCACACTGGAACTGGTGGTAGTAGGGCAACTACAAGGATCTTATGAAGAGACAAAAACCAGATTTTGGTATGCTCATCTTAGTGAGCTGACTAAAGAAGAATACAAGAAATGCCATTGAATTTCTATAATAGATCTAACAAAGGGGTAGCTATTTAGGTTAGAAATTAAAACCAAATTTCTAACCATCAAAACAAGAAAGCTGAAGAATAGATAGGGAGAAAGGATAAAAATATACTTTTGAACTAGTTATAACTTTATGAAAAACTAGACAATATGGTTTGTTTATTATCAGTGGTCTCTTAGGATGAATTTATGCTACAGGGCAACAATGTTCTTGAACACACCCTGTAATCCCGGCCCCTTGATCATCTCTGAAGCTCTTCTGTTCATATAGATTTTCTCTGAGGGAAGAAAGATACTAGACACAGAAGAATAGAGAGCAGCCTAGTTCAGGGACCAGAGTTAGGGGCACAAGATGGAGCATTTACACCCCAGAGCACAGACAAAGCTTATCATAACTTCTGTTTACTACAAGCCAACCTTAGATAAACAAATGCATATGAAAATAAAATGAAAGTAACACACAAACTCAAAACAAAAATTCAGGAGGGGATGATACTGTTTAACTACAATGGATACCTCTGCAGTAATTCAGTTCCTATATTTTAAATGTTTGAGGATTAAGTCAATACCTTCAATAACAAGCGCTCAGAGATGAAGTTTTACCTGCATTGGAACAGGATCTTTAAGGTAATATCCTTCAACAATCTGTTCTTTTCTATAATGTTCAATGATCTCAGCAATACTGTTCAAATATGAAAAATAAGATTTAAAATGTTAAGTCAATTAGTTTTTCCTCTGTATTAGACATGCAATCACACTACATTTCCTCACAAATTTATAATAAAAATCAAGTGTTAAACATCATAATCTCATTTGCAGCAATGACAATCTACTAATACATTGAAGTCAAGAAAATTCACAGAACTGTATTTATTTATTCTAAACTTCACAGAATATTTTCAATCAGTTGTTGGAAATGCATGTATTGAGTGTCTAGGATGGAGTTAACTTTCCCCACAGCAGTCCTCACAGTGCTGTGCTTTGTATTTTTAGCTAGAAAGGTGTTGATAAACAACCAGTTTTGGCTACTGTTGAGCAGTGCTCCCACAGCATCAAGGCTGTCTCTCCAACCCCATTCCTCAAAAGCCAGGAGGCTGGGGGTGGGCAAGAGCTTGGGAGGGGACATAGCCAGGAGAGCTGACCCAACGTGACCAAAAGGATATCCCATACTCTATGATGTGCTCAGCAATAAAAGCTAAGAGAAGGGGGGGAGGGGGGAGGGCATTCACTATTAAGGCATTTGTCTTCCAAAGCAACCACTATGCATACTGAGGCCCTACTTCCCAGCAAGTATATGGACATCACTTGCTCATGGGAAGAAGAGAAAAAAAATCTTGTTTTTCCTTTGCTTCCATGTGCAGCCTTTACTTTTCTTTGTTAAACTGCCTTTATCTTGACCCACAAGTTTTTCACCTTATTTTTCTCCCATTCCCACTGAGGGGGCTGGGGGGTGAGAAGGGGTCTTGGTGAGCACATGGCAACCAGACACGGTCAACCCACCACAATGCCAAATGAGTACACTACCTTTTCCACATTCAAGTAACACATGTGCATTTCTCAGCTCTCCAACCAGGCTGAAAATTGCTATTTTATTAATAATAATTTTCAAAGTCCTAGAGTAACTAGGGAAGGGGAATGGAAGATATTTCAAACTGTGGAAATCAAGTTCTTTCTAGGAAGACAGGAATGGGAAATAAAAAAAGTTTTGTAACATGGATTATGCAGATTGTACTTCAAATCACTGAACCATCATGTTAAATTAAATACCCAGTCAGTAACATGCCTCTATGAGTAAGCTTACATTCTAATTACCAAAGTCAGGTTTAAATTCTATTTTGAAGGATCAGGAAAGAAGTAGTGACAATCTAAAATTCAACATATCTTTGAATTGCTCTTATTTTTGCAGTTATTGAAAGTTACATTATAATAAAGAGAAGTTAACATCAACACAGATGAAACATTCATATATGAAATATAAACCTGATGATAAAGAAGTAATTCAGAAGAGAACAAAAACATACATGATGTGTTTTCTCATTTCATATAGACTGTTAGTTGTATGTGCAAATGTAATCAAAAAGGCACACATGATAGATCTTTGGCCTATTACAATTGGATAAAATTTTATCAAAAGGAAAAATATAGGATACTATAAAAATGATCATAAAAACAATCATAAAATACATGTAACTAAAACAATAGAAATGAATCTATTTGCTTTTTCTCGATTTCATTCTTCTAAAGCTATGAACTAGTGTATACTCATTAAGTTAAAAATGTACACAGGAAGATTAGTTATTTTTTCATGTTTGTAATGACTTGAATTTCTCAGTATTACTAAAACCCAAAAAAATTTAAATTTTTATTGATATGCAACATGCATATGCCATTTTCACCATGAAAATTTAAGCTTCACTACACTGCATTGTCTTGGGGTGACTTTATGATGTGTATCCCATATCGCTGCCCTATGCCCAGAAATTAACTTTGTGCCTTTCTATGCCTCTAAACTGAGCCTGAGAGGGGGAAGGAAAAAAACTGAGCAAAACTTTTTCAAAGCAGTTTGCAGCTTGTTCAAGGTCACACAGAGATAGGTTTTTTTTCCAGCTGCAGCAGAGGAGGGAGGAGGCACCTGGCTTGCTGTTTTCCAGTCAGCTTTTGGCCAGTGGTTCAGCTTCTTTTTCTCCGGAGAGACACTGAGAGTTGAATTTTTTTTCCTTCCCTGGAATTTCAGATTTTCTCCCTTTTCTGCTGGACTGCTTCAATATTAGAACACATCAGGAGAACTTTCCACGGAGCGCAGAGGGCCTGGCCCTGGGCCAAGCCCCAGCTCCAAGGAGACCAAAGGGAGGACTCTAACACTTTCCCAGGTTTTTTTTCTCCACAGCGAGAGATTTTATTATTTAGCATTATTTTCCTTTTCTCGTGTGTTTGTTAAATAAATAGTTTTATCTCCTTCACTTTCCTTCGAGGAGAATTTATTTTTTCCCGAACCTGGTGGGGGAGGGGTGGTTGTGCCTTCCCTCAGAGGATATATTTCTAAATTTGGCCAAACTGGAACATGCATAAAAGAATTGCTCACTGTATTTTGCATGTTGAACAGCTATTGCCAACATGAGGGCAATCAATAATAAAGCAGTTTTATACAATTTCTTTAGCCCTCTTCTCCCCCACACAAACTCAACTCAGATAGTCATCTGTCTTACCACTAAAGCAGTCCAAATGACTGAACAAACCAAACATTACAAACAGAAAGATACTACATATAATCAAATGCACTTGAGAATGAATTTGCAAGTCATCTAAGTTATCTAACACGTAAAATACAAAGCATGAGATTAAACAGACCACAAAAAGAATCAAATGACAGGAAAAAATTATTTATAAAATTTTTCAGCATCTGACAGCAACAAAATCCTACTTACACAAAATACATCAAGGAAAGTATAAATAAGCATGAATTTAAAAAATGAATGGTTAAACTTGGTTTGTTATGGAAAAATAAATGAGTCTCAATACTATACTACAGTTACATTAGTAATTGTAAAATGCTTAGCATAGAGTTTATTAGGCTGCCCAGATCCTAGCTACTTGGATAATTTTAAAAGCATCTCATCATAATGAGTAGTATCAGTTTTTTATTACTTAATGGGTGAATTAAGAGTTATTCCAACAGCTGATAAGGACATTAGAACAGAACAGCATTTTACTCTGATAAGGAAAATAGAATAGAACAGCATAGCCTTGGAGAAATAGATAAAGGATGTAACTTAGGCAAACAAAACTCATGCAAAATGCAAGCAGGATGCCAGCTAAGCTCTGCAAGGCTGAGAAAGCAGAAGTTATGCAAAACAACGATATTGCGCTTACTCAAAAGTGGGGCTCAAGGAACAGCCACCTAAAAAGGACACGGGACATTGAAGACTACTGAAGAAACATATAAGGACTTCTGATAAGGGGTGCAACTATGTAAAATAAAGTCAAGGAAGTGGGGATAGCTAATGAATATGTAATCAGTGTGTATGATAAAAACTCTGTTTACCCAATGCTCAGCACGCTTGATTAGAGGAACGATCCTCCACGTCATGAGCATGCTGCAATAAAGAATGCCTGCTTTCTAAAACTCAAAACTGTGTTAGAAAGTTTCTATCGGGCTCATTTTGGTATCATTTTTTGGCAACTCCAGATGGGACACTCTGCCTGATCTCCCATGGATCTGAGGGGTCTTTGGATCTTCATGCTGGAAGAGGACTTTCCTGGAGAAGACCACAGACACTTCAACCAGTCTGGGACACAAGTAAGATCCCATTCAATAATAAGGCATTCTTTTGGGAATCCTGCCCATACAAGATGTGTGGATCTTCCAGCACAGTGGGTAAGTTATTTGGTATTCCAGAATTTGGTATTTGACTTTGTTTTATCGATTGATAATTGTCTTGTATTTGTATTATAACATTTTGGGTCTACTACCTGGAAATGGGTAGTGGACAATCTAAAGGGGGCATTCTGAAAAAATCCTCACTTGGTTGCATTTTGTGACACTGGAGAAAGATTGGCAGGCCCCCATGGGGAACAACAACCAGGGAGAATTTGATTAAGTATTGTAATCAATGGTGGCCATTGTACAAACTAGACTCTGGAGAAAAGTGGCCACAAAATGGAACCTTGAATACATTGTTCCACTTAATATTGTTTTTTAGGATGGGAACAGAAATGGGATGAGGTTAGGTATGCTGATATGTTTTTCACTTTGCAGAATCATCCGGAATGGCAGAAAGATTGTGGCTTGAATACAGCCCCCTCAGACCCTTTTGTGCTGGCTCTTGAAAAGGAGAATCAAGGAAAATGGTTAAAACATTACCCTATGTGCAGCATAGAACAAATTTGTTCTAAACATCTCCCTGATAAGGAAGACGATTTAGATCTTATGGTCAGTCCTAATTGCAGGTTGGATGGGGGAACAGATAATCAGGCTGCCAAGACTGAAGTTATGAGGGAACTGGTGCATAAAGAGGCGGATTTAGCACAACTAGAGGAGAGGATTGAGAGGATAGGGAAGATGTATCGAGGAGCAGAGGGTTTTAGTCCGATTGCAGGGAGAACTAGAGCTAAACACAGATGTGATAGTAGCTCCCCTCCATCAGGCGGTAGGTGCAGACAGTCCAATCACAATAAAAGTGCCATTTTCAAGTAACAGACCTTAATAATTGGAAGTCGATGGCTGGCACCTACCTTTAAATACTCAAAAAAAAAAAAATTTTTTATAAAACAGTTGCAGTTATGGAAGGAATTTTCAAAGGAATGGTTTCCCTGGAGAAAGGAAGAGGATGAGAATGTGGGCAACCATACCTCTGTTGGGGTTTTAAAAAGTCTAGTTTTTTTTCTGTTAAAGGAATTTTTCCCCCATACGAAGACAACAAATCGCTGGGTGCTTAAGAGAGACAAAAGACCTGGCTGCTCCTTTTGTTTCACCTGGGTGTGTGGTCAGTTCATTCTTCAGCATTCAGACAGAGAGGAGTCGGCTTGTTTCGGGTGCTTTTCCTTGTGCTGGAAAGCCCCGGGATCCCAAAGCCGCCTTCCCTGCCCCGCTGGACGCCAGGCTGTGGCTGCCCTGCCCTGCCGCTGCTTTGAGCCTTCGCTATGTTGTAGCCGTGCTTGCCCTGCAAGCCCAGACCTCCGGGGGGTTCCCCGCTTGGATACATCGCATCTACCACCCGGGATTTGTGCTCGTCCCTGCCGCTCCAGCCTGCTGTTCCAGCCTGCTGTTCCCAAGGGTCCGGCTGGACACCGGGGCCAGCTGCCCAGGGGTTTGTGAAGCCTTTGTTCCATCCTTCCCCGGGATGCCAGACCACCGGTGCCACGTGCTCCCCGAGCTCGCTCCGGAGTGCCCCCTGCAGCCGCGGGGAAACCATCACACCTGCCCTGCTCACCGGAAGCCGCCAGCGCCCCTGCCGGCTGTGAGCAAAACTGCACCCAAGGGGAAAGGGCCCGACATCTGAGAAGGCTGGGACTGGGTTTGTGATTGTTTGCTGTTACTGCCATAGTTATTGTTGTTTGTTTGACTGGTTATATATATAACAGTAAAGAACTGTTATTCCTATTTCCCACATCTTTGCCTAAAAGCCCCCTTGATTTCAAAATTATAATAACTCGGAGGGAAGAGGGTTGCATCTGCCGTTCCAAGGGAGGCTTCTGCCTACCTTAGGAGACACCTGTCTTTCAAACCAAGACAGATCTTGGCGCCCAATGCGAGGCCGGAGGACATTAAGAGAGAGAGGTTGTCTTGGGGTGACCTTATGATGTGTATCCCATATCGCTGCCTATGCCCAGAAATTAATTTTTGGGCCTTTCTATGCCTCTAAACTGAGCCTGAGAGGGGGAAGGAAAAAAACCCGAGCAAAACTTTCTCAAAGCAGTTTGCAGCTTGTTCAAAGTCACATAAAGATAGCAGGGCTTTTTTTCCCCAGCTGCGGCAGGGGAGCGAGGAAGCACCCGGCTTGCGGCTTTCCAGTCAGCTTTTGGCCAGTTTTTCCAGTTTCTTGCTCTCCGGAGAGAGACTGAGAGTTGAACTTTTCCTTCTCTGGAATTTCAGATTTTCTCCCTTTTCTACTGGACTGCTTGATTGCTGTAACATCAGAGCACATCGAGAGGACTTTCCACTGGGCACAGAGGTCCTGGCCCTGGCCCAAGCCCCAGCTCCGAGGAGACCAAAGGGAGGACTCTGACACTTTCCCAGGTTTTTCCTCTACAGTGAAAGATTTTACCATTTAACATTATTTTCCGTTCACGTGTGTTTGTTAAATAAATAGTTTTATCTTCTTCACTTTCCTTCAAGGAAAATTTATTCTTTCCCAAACCTGGTGGGGGGAGGGGTGGTTGTGCCTTCTCTCAGAGGATATATTTCTAAATTTGGCCAAACCGGAACAAATTTAGTGGCGCCCAACTGTGTGGCTCGAAGGAAAGTGAAAAAAACCTGTGCTAATTACATTTTGGTTTGAATTTACTTATTCTGTGTTGGGGTAAAGTAGTCACCATGCTGGTTGAGTTCATAATGTCTCTCTGGCTCGATGTACTCATGTCTTTCTGGTCCGTCAGCTTCATTGAGGTACTAGTGCTTTTTTGGTCCCTAGGGTTGTTTGCCTATCCACAACTTGCTCCAATCTTGTCCTTGATATGTAAATTTTACAGAGAAGGGAGACGAATCAGGATTTCTATTTTGCTGTGCTCGGTGATAATGATTTATAAGAAGTTGATAGAGGTACAGGCAGCTGGTCGAGGTGCGTATGATAAGTGGTTTCTCCGTCCTAACCCCAGTCCTAGCTTCAGTAGCCTGTTTTGGGAATTTATTAGTAATTGCACCCAGATTGTTAGAGGAGGAGGAGACGGGGTTTCCCTTCCCTTAAAATTTGATAGGTTATCTTTTGAGAATGTTCAGTATCCCCTGGATATTAAAGAGACCACCCTCCTGGTATTTAATCTGGTAATCTTCCTCTATATGATTCACAGCTTCTCTAGAATAAGAGCTCAGATTTCCAGGGTGACTGCTGAGACACCTGACCCAGAGGTGGAAAATCCTGAGTGGTGTGGGGAATGGGAGGACATTGGCCAAACCCTAAAGAAATTCTCTGACCCGATAGTTTGGGATTTCCCATCTGAAAAAATTCAGAAACCAGCTGAGATGGGAAAATACCTGAAAGAGAAACACAATGACAATTCTAATGAGAACAAGCTCCTTGCAATATGTTGGGCTTTGGCCTATGCCTATCGCACACTGCAGCAGGTAATGGTAGAGAGGCAGGATGATCAATCAGCAAAGCCTGCAGATACCCCAGTCACTCAGACTGCAGCCAAACCAGACAGCAAGCCCAAACCAGATGGAGAGTCTAAGCCACTGACAGTGGCTCCTGTCACGAGGAAAAAGCACACAACCAAAACTGATCGCCCAGTGAAAGATGATGATGATGCAGGGGAAGGAACCTCAAAACCACCAACGGACTCAGGCACAGAAAACATTACTGAGTCCATGTCCATAAAGGACCTTCACAGCCTAAGAAAGGATTACACCCGACGGTCCGATGAATCCATAATAAGTTGGATGGTCCGTATTTGGGATGCGGTAGGTGATGATGTGATGCTGGACGGTGCTGAAGCGAGGCATTTGGGATCCCTGTCACATGATCCAGTGATCAACCAAGAGATGAAAAGGGAGGCTGACTCTACCAGTGTCTGGAGACGAGTTTTGACAGGCGTGACTGAAAGATATATGTGTGGAGATGATCTCTACATGCAGCAAACCTCGTGGAAGACAATAGAACAAGGGATCCAACGCCTGAGAGAACTAGGGGTGGTAGAGGTTGTTTTCGCAAATGACCCAGGATTGAGGAGTCCAGACCGGGCCAGAGTTATTCCATACATGCGGCGAAAACTCATACAACTTGGGCCACCAGAATACGCTTCTGCTTTAGCAATAATGAAACCGGACTACGGTGCAAATAAGACTGTGAAGGATATGGCAGTGAAGCTCAGAGCATATGCAGACTCTGTGCATGGCCCAACACATGCAAGAATCGCAGCTGTGGAAACACGTATGTAGAAAATGGAAGATAAGGTTGAGAAGAATCACCAGGAGATTAAAGAGTGCCTTGTCCGCGGACGTTCCCCAGAGAGAAGGTACATCCCACAAAGTGAGCTGTGGGATTTCCTGTGTGACAGTGGGGAAAACATGAGGAAGTGGGGTGGACAACCCACTTCTGCTCTGGCAGCACGAGTGAGTGAATTGAAGGAGCGCAAGTCTCAGAAAGGAGGATCTACCAAAAAGGAAGTAGCTCCAGTTGCCTGTAGCCAAACTGCTGGAAATGATGGAAAAGATGATGGCATGTCCAATTCCCATGAAGGAGCCTCTAAGATACAGGCCCAGGGAAAGAAGGATAACCAGGCATAGAGGGGCCCTGACTCTAGCCAGGTAGAGGTCAGGGAAAAACGTGTTTTTTGGACTGTGTGGATTCATTGGCCTGGTACATCAGAACCACAAAAATATGATGCCTTGGTTGACACTGGTGCGCAGTGTACAATAATTCCATCGCAGCATGTGGGGGTAGAATCTGTTTCTATTTCTGGTGTAACAGGTGGATCACAAAATTTGACCTTGGTGGAAGCCGAGGTGAGCCTGACTGGAAATGAGTGGAAGAGACATCTCATTGTGACTGGCCCAGAGGCCCCGTGCATTTTGGGCATAGACTTCCTCCGGAACGGGTATTTTAGAGACCCAAAGGGACTCAGGTGGGCTTTTGGAATAGCTGCTGTGGAGACAGAGGGCATTAGGCAATTGAACACTTTGCCTGGACTATCAGAAAACCCGTCTGCAGTCGGCCTTCTGAAGGTGGAAGAACAAAGAGTACCAATTGCTACCTCGACAGCGCATCGCCGAGAGTACCGGACAACTTGAGATGCTGTGATTCCCAACCACAAGATGATCCGTGAGCTGGAGAGCCAAGGGGTGGTCAGCAAGACCCACTCACCCGTTGTTCCGGTTTGGCCAAATTTAGAAATATATCCTCTGAGAGAAGGCACAACCACCCCTCCCCCCACCAGGTTCGGGAAAAAATAAATTCTCCTCGAAGGAAAGTGAAGAAGATAAAACTATTTATTTAACAAACACACGGGAAAGGAAAATAATGTTAAATGGTAAAATCTTTCACTGTAGAGGAAAAACCTGGCAAAGTGTCAGAGTCCTCCCTTTGGTCTCCTCCGAGCTGGGGCTTGGCCCAGGGCCAGGCCCTCTGTGCCCAGTGGAAAGTCCTCCCGATGTGCTCTGATGTTACAGCAGTCAAGCAGTCAAGTAGAAAAGGAAGAAAATCTGAAATTCCAGAGAAAGAAAAGTTCAACTCTCAGCCTCTCTCCAGAGAACAAGAAACTGGAAAAAAACTAGCCAAAAGCGGACTGGAAAGCCGTAAGCCGGGTGCTTCCTTGCTCGCCTGCGCCAGCTGGGGAAAAAAAAACCTGCTATATTTTTGTGTCCTTGAACAAGCTGCAAACTGCTTTGAGAAAGTTTTGCTCGGGTTTTTTTCCTTCCCCCTCTCAGGCTCAGTTTAGAGGCATAGAAAGGCCCAAAAATTAATTTCTGGGCATAGGCAGCGATATGGGATACACATCATAAGGTCACCCCAAGACATTCCACCCCTTATCCCATATTGTTGGCTCAATGCCCAAACTAAGATATTCTAATTCTACATACACATTACTACATATATATATATATACACACAGCTATATACGAACAGTGACAGTGACAATCAGCAAGCAGAGGTATACTGGCATTTCACACTACAGGTGGTTTTCACCCAACAATCAGATCTCCCTGTGGTACACAACGTGTTGTTCCATCTTTCTGCATTACCCACCATGTGCAACCAGGTCCCTGAGCAAAGACAACCCCACAGATGGGTTTGTCTGTACTCGAGGCAGAATTTATCCACACAGTCTTTCCTAACAGACCTCTGACATGCACTACTGGGACCTTATCTCCATCTGTTGTATGCAGGGATTCAGATTGGGCTGGACCAGCTCTATTGATGGAAGCTCGGGTGTTAACTAACCAGGTGGCCTTTGCTAGATTCTGTTCCCAATTTTTGAAGGTCCCTCCACCCAGTGCCTTTAAAGTGGTTTTCAACAATCCATTACACCGTTCCACTTTGCCTGCAGCTGGTGCATGGTAAGGGATATGGTACACCCACTCAATGCCATGTTCTCTAGCCCAGGTGTTAATCAGGGTATTCTTAAAATGAGTCCCATTGTCAGATTCAATTCACTCAGGGGTGCCATGCCTCCAAAGGACTTGCTTTCCCAGGCCCAGGATGGTGTTCCGGGCCGTAGCGTGAGGCACAGGGTAGGTCTCCAGCCATCCTGTGGTGGCTTCTACCATTGTGAGCACATAGCGCTTGCCTGGGCGAGTTTGAGGCAGTGTGATGTAATCAACCTGCCAGGCCTCCCCATACTTGTATTTGGACCACCGCCCACCATACCACAGGGGCTTCACCCGCTTGGCCTGCTTGATCGCAGCGCATGTCTCACAATCATGGATCACCTGGGAGATACTGTCCATGGTCAGATCCACCCCTCGATCTCGTGCCCACTTATAGGTGGCATCCCTGCCCTGATGGCCAGAGGCATCATGGGCCCATCGAGCTAGGAACAACTCTCCCTTGTGTTTCCAGTCCAAGTCTACCTGTGACACTTCTATCTTTGCAGCCTGATCTACCTGCTTGTTGTTTTGGTGTTCTTCATTAGCCCTACTCTTGGGAACATGGGCATCTACATGGCGGACTCTCACAACCAGCTGTCTTACTCGAGCAGCGATGTTTTTCCACTCTTCAGCAGCCCAGATTGGTTTTCCCCTACGCTGCCAATTCACTTTTTCCCACTTTTCTAACCATCCCCACAGAGCATTGGCTACCATCCATGAATCAGTGTAGAGGTAGAGCTTTGGCCACTTCTCTCTTTCAGCAATGTCCAGGGCTAGTTGAACAGCTTTGAGTTCAGCGAGTTGGCTTGATCCACCTTCTCCTTCAGTAGCTTCTGCAACCTGTCGTGTGGGACTCCATACGGCTGCTTTCCACTTTCGTTTCATCCCTACGATGCGACAAGAACCGTCGGTGAAAAGAGCGTAGTGTGTGTCTTCTGATGGCAGTTGTTTGTACGGTGGAGCTTCTTCAGCGCGTGTCACTTTTTATTCTCCATCAGCGAGACCAAAGTTTTCACCTTCAGGCCAGTTTGTGATTATTTCCAAAATCCCAGGGTGATTCAGTTTTCCGATACGGGCGCGCTGTGTGATGAGAGCAATCCATTTGCTCCATGTGGCATTGGTGGCGTGGTGGGTAGAGGGAACCTCTGCTTTGAACATCCACCCTAGCACTGGTAGTCGGGGTGCCAGGAGGAGTTGTGCCTCAGTGCCAATTACCTCTGAGACGGCTTGGATTCCTTCATAGGCTGCCAAGATTTCCTTCTCTGTTGGGGTGTAGTTGGCTTCAGACCCTCTGTAGCTTCGGCTCCAAAACCCCAGTGGTCGACCTTGAGTCTCACCAGACATCTTCTGCCAAAGGCTCCAGGACAGGCCATGGCTCCCGGCTGCAGAGTAGAGCACGTTCTTCACTTTGGGTCCTGTCCTAACTGGGCCAAGGGCTACCGCATGAGTGATTTCCTGCTTGATTTGGGCAAAAGCTTGTTGCTGTTCGGGGCCCCAATGGAAATCGTTCTTCTTGCGGGTAACCCGGTAAAGAGGACTCGCAATCTGGCTGTACTCAGGAATGTGCATCCTCCAAAAGCCTATGGCACCTAGGAAAGCTTGTGTTTCCTTCTTGTTGGTTGGTGGAGACATTGCTGTGATCTTATTGATGACCTCTGTGGGAATCTGACGCCGTCCATCTTGCCATTTCACTCCCAGGAACTGGATCTCTCCAGCAGGTCCCTTGACTTTGCTCTTCTTGATGGCGAAACCAGCTTCCAGGAGAATCCGGATAACTTTTTCTCCTTTCTCAAACACTTCTGTTGCAGTGTTCCCCCACACAATGATGTCATCAATGTACTGCAAATGTTCTGGAGCCTCACACTTTTCTAGTGCAGTCTGGATCAGTCCATTGGCAGATGGTGGGACTGTGCTTCCACCCCTGGGGCAGTCGGTTCCAGGTGTACTGCACACCCCTCCAGGTGAAATCAAACTGGGGCCTGCACTCTGCTGCCAGAGGAATGGAGAAAAATGCATTAGCAATATCAATAGTGGCATACCACTTCTCTGCTTTGGACTCCCGCTCGTACTGGAGCTCCAACATGTCCGGCACAGCAGCGCTCAATGGTGGAGTCACTTCATTCAAGGCACAATAGTCCACAGTCAATCTCCATTCTCCTTCCGATTTGCGCACAGGCCAAATGGGGCTGTTGAAGAGTGAGTGGGTCTTGCTGATCACCCCTTGGCTCTCCAGCTTACGGATCATCTTGTGGATGGGAATCACAGCATCTCGAGTTGTCCGGTACTCTTGGCGATGCGCTGTCGAGGTAGCAATTGGTACTCTTTGTTCCTCCAGCTTCAGAAGGCCTAGTGCAGATGGGTTCTCTGATAGTCCAGGCAAAGTGTTCAATTGCTTAATGCCCTCTGTCTCCACAGCAGCTATTCCAAAAGCCCACCTGAGTCCCTTTGGGTCTCTAAAATACCCGTTCCGGAGGAAGTCTATGCCCAAAATGCACGGGGCCTCTGGGCCAGTCACAATGAGATGTCTCTTCCACTCATTTCCAGTCAGGCTCACCTCGGCTTCCACCAAGGTCAAATTTTGTGATCCACCTGTTACACCAGAAATAGAAACAGATTCTACCCCCACATGCTGCGATGGAATTATTGTACACTGCGCACCAGTGTCAACCAAGGCATCATATTTTTGTGGTTCTGATGTACCAGGCCAATGAATCCACACAGTCCAAAAAACATGGTTTTCCCTGACCTCTACCTGGCTAGAGGAAGGGCCCCTCTATGCCTGGTTATCCTTCTTTCCCTGGGCCTGTATCTTAGAGGTTCCTTCATGGGAATTGGACATGCCATCGTCTTTTCCATCATTTCCAGCAGTTTGGCTACAGGCAACTGGAGCTACTTCCTTTTTGGTAGAACTTCCTTTCTGAGACTTGCGCTCCTTCAATTCACTCACTCGTGCTGCCAGAGCAGAAGTGGGTTGTCCACCCCACTTCCTCATGTTTTCCCCACTGTCACACAGGAAATCCCACAGCTCACTTCGTGGGATGTACCTTCTCTCTGGGGAACGTCCGCGGACAAGGCACTCTTTAATCTCCTGGTGATTCTTCTCAACCTTATCTTCCATTTTCTGCATACGTGTTTCCACAGCTGCGATTCTTGCATGTGTTAGGCCATGCACAGAGTCTGCATATGCTCTGAGCTTCACTGCCATATCCCGCATGGTCTCCTTCGCACCGTAGTCCGGTTTCATTATTGCTAAAGCAGAAGCGTATTCTGGTGGCCCAAGCTGTATGAGTTTTCGCCACATGTATGGAATAACTCTGGCCCGATCTGGACTCCTCAATCCTGGGTCATGTATGAAGACAACCTCTACCACCCCTAGTTCTCTCAGGCGTTGGATCCCTTGTTCTATGGTCTTCCACTGGGTTTGCTGCATGTAGAGATCATCTCCACACATATATCTTTCAATCACGCCTGTCAAAACCCGTCTCCAGACACTGGTAGAGTTAGCCTCCCTTTTCATCTCTTGGTCGATCACTGGATCATGTGACAGGGATCCCAAATGCCTCGCTTCAGCACCGTCCAGCATCACATCATCACCTGCCGCATCCCAAATACGGACCATCCAACTTATTATGGATTCATCGGACCGTCGGGTGTAATCCTTTCTTAGGCTGTGAAGGTCCTTTATGGACATGGACTCAGTAATGTTTTCTGTGCCTGAGTCCGTTGGTGGTTTTGAGGTTCCTTCCCCTGCATCATCATCATCTTTCACTGGGCGATCAGTTTTGGTTGTGTGCTTTTTCCTCGTGACAGGAGCCACTGTCAGTGGCTTAGACTCTCCATCTGGTTTGGGCTTGCTGTCTGGTTTGGCTGCAGTCTGAGTGACTGGGGTATCTGCAGGCTTTGCTGATTGATCATCCTGCCTCTCTACCATTACCTGCTGCAGTGTGCGATAGGCATAGGCCAAAGCCCAACATATTGCAAGGAGCTTGTTCTCATTAGAATTGTCATTGTGTTTCTCTTTCAGGTATTTTCCCATCTCAGCTGGTTTCTGAATTTTTTCAGATGGGAAATCCCAAACTATCGGGTCAGAGAATTTCTTTAGGGTTTGGCCAATGTCCTCCCATTCCCCACACCACTCAGGATTTTCCACCTCTGGGTCAGGTGTCTCAGCAGTCACCCTGGAAATCTGAGCTCTTATTCTAGAGAAGCTGTGAATCATATAGAGGAAGATTACCAGATTAAATACCAGGAGGGTGGTCTCTTTAACATCCAGGGGAGACTGAACATTCTCAAAAGATAACCTATCAAATTTTAAGGGAAGGGAAACCCCGTCTTCTCCTCCTCTAACAATCTGGGTGCAATTACTAATAAATTCCCAAAACAGGCTACTGAAGCTAGGACTGGGGTTAGGACAGAGAAACCACTTATCATACACACCTCGACCAGCTGCCTGTACCTCTATCAACTTCTTATAAATCATTATCACCGAGCACAGCAAAATAGAAATCCTGATTCGTCTCCCTTCTCTGTAAAATTTACATATCAAGGACAAGATTGGAGCAAGTTGTGGATAGGCAAACAACCCTAGGGACCAAAAAAGCACTAGTACCTCAGTGAAGCCGACGGACCAGAAAGACATGAGTACATCGAGCCAGAGAGACATTATGAACTCAACCGGCATGGTGACTACTTTACCCCAACACAGAATAAGTAAATTCAAACCAAAATGTAATTAGCACAGGTTTTTTTTCACTTTCCTTCGAGCCACACAGTTGGGCGCCACTAAATTTGTTCCGGTTTGGCCAAATTTAGAAATATATCCTCTGAGAGAAGGCACAACCACCCCTCCCCCCACCAGGATCGGGAAAAAATAAATTCTCCTCGAAGGAAAGTGAAGAAGATAAAACTATTTATTTAACAAACACACGGGAAAGGAAAATAATGTTAAATGGTAAAATCTTTCACTGTAGAGGAAAAACCTGGCAAAGTGTCAGAGTCCTCCCTTTGGTCTCCTCCGAGCTGGGGCTTGGCCCAGGGCCAGGCCCTCTGTGCCCAGTGGAAAGTCCTCCCGATGTGCTCTGATGTTACAGCAGTCAAGCAGTCAAGTAGAAAAGGAAGAAAATCTGAAATTCCAGAGAAAGAAAAGTTCAACTCTCAGCCTCTCTCCAGAGAACAAGGAACTGGAAAAAAACTAGCCAAAAGCTGACTGGAAAGCAGCAAGCCGGGTGCTTCCTCGCTCCCCTGCCCCAGCTGGGGAAAAAAAACCCTGCTATCTTTTTGTGTCCTTGAACAAGCTGCAAACTGCTTCGAGAAAGTTTTGCTCGGGTTTTTGTCCTTCCCCCTCTCAGGCTCAGTTTAGAGGCATAGAAAGGCCCAAAACTTAATTTCTGGGCATAGGCAGCGATATGGAATACACATCATAAGGTCACCCCAAGCCACCCGTCAACAGCCCCATCTGGCCTGTGCGCAAGTCTGAAGGAGGATGGAGATTGACTGTGGACTATCGTGCCTTGAATGAAGTGACTCCACCACTGAGCGCTGCTGTGCCAGACATGTTGGAGCTCCAGTACGAGCTGGAGTCCAAAGCAGCGAAGTGGTATGCCACTACTGACATTGCTAATGCATTTTTCTCCATTCCTCTGGCAGCAGAGTGCAGGCCCCAGTTTGATTTCACCTGGAGGGGTGTGCAGTATACCTGGAACCGACTACCCCAGGGGTGGAAGCACAGTCCCACCATCTGCCAATGGACTGATCCAGACTGCACTAGAAAAGTGTGAGGCTCCAGAACATTTGCAGTACATTGATGACATCATTGTGTGGGGGAACACCGCAACAGAAGTGTTTGAGAAAGGAGAGAAAGTTATCCAGATTCTCCTGGAAACTGGTTTCGCCATCAAGAAGAGCAAAGTCAAGGGACCTGCTCAAGAGATCCAGTTCCTGGGAGTGAAATGGCAAGATGGACGGCGTCAGATTCCCACGGAGGTCATCAATAAGATCACAGCAATGTCTCCACCAACCAACAAGAAGGAAACACAAGCTTTCCTAGGTGCCATAGGCTTTTGAAGGATGCACATTCCTGAGTACAGCCAGATTGCGAGTCCTCTTTACCGGGTTACCCGCAAGAAGAACGATTTCCATTGGGGCCCCGAACAGCAACAAGCTTTTGCCCAAATCAAGCAGGAAATCACTCATGCGGTAGCCCTTGGCCCAGTTAGGACAGGACCCAAAGTGAAGAACGTGCTCTACTCTGCAGCCGGGAGCCATGGCCTGTCCTGGAGCCTTTGGCAGAAGGTGTCTGGTGAGACTCAAGGTCGACCACTGGGATTTTGGAGCCGAAGCTACAGAGGGTCTGAAGCCAACTACACCCCAACAGAGAAGGAAATCTTGGCAGCCTATGAAGGAATCCAAGCCGTCTAAGAGATAATTGGCACTGAGGCACAACTCCTCCTGGCACCCTGACTACCAGTGCTGGGGTGGATGTTCAAAGCGGAGGTTCCCTCTACCCACCACGCCACCAATGCCACATGGAGCAAATGGATTGCTCTCATCACACAGCGCGCCCGTATCGGAAAACTGAATCACCCTGGGATTTTGGAAATAATCACAAACTGGCCTGAAGGTGAAAACTTTGGTCTCGCTGATGGAGAATAAAAAGTGACACGCGCTGAAGAAGCTCCACCGTACAAACAACTGCCATCAGAAGACACACTCTACGCTCTTTTCACCGACGGTTCTTGTCGCATCGTAGGGATGAAACGAAAGTGGAAAGCAGCCGTATGGAGTCCCACACGACAGGTTGCAGAAGCTACTGAAGGAGAAGGTGGATCAAGCCAACTCGCTGAACTCAAAGCTGTTCAACTAGCCCTGGACATTGCTGAAAGAGAGAAGTGGCCAAAGCTCTACCTCTACACTGATTCATGGATGGTAGCCAATGCTCTGTGGGGATGGTTAGAAAAGTGGGAAAAAGCTAATTGGCAGCGTAGGGGAAAACCAATCTGGGCTGCGGAAGAGTGGAAAAACATCGCTGCCCGAGTAAGAAAGCTGGCTGTGAAAGTCCGCCATGTAGATGCCCATGTTCCCAAGAGTAGGGCTAATGAAGAACACCAAAACAACAAGCAGGTAGATCAGGCTGCAAAGATAGAAGTGTCACAGGTAGACTTGGACTGGAAACACAAGGGAGAGTTGTTCCTAGCTCGATGGGCCCATGATGCCTAGGCCATCAGGACAGAGATGCCACCTATAAGTGGGCACGAGATCGAGGGGTGGATCTGACCATGGACAGTATCTCCCAGGTGATCCATGATTGTGAGACATGCGCTGCGATCAAGCAGGCCAAGCGGGTGAAGCCCCTGTGGTATGGTGAGCGATGGTCCAAATAAGAGTATGGAGAGGCCTGGCAGGTTGATTACATCACACTGCCTCAAACCCAAGGCAAGCGCTATGTGCTCACAATGGTAGAAGCCACCACAGGATGGCTGGAGACCTACCCTGTGCCTCACGCTACGGCCCGGAACACCATCCTGGGCCTTGAAAAGCAAGTCCTTTGGAGGCATGGCACCCCTGAGAGAATCGAGTCTGACAATGGGACTCATTTTAAGAATACCCTGATTAACACCTGGGCTAGAGAACATGGCATTGAGTGGGTGTACCATATCCCTTACCATGCACCAGCTGCAGGCAAAGTGGAACGGTGTAATGGATTGTTGAAAACCACTTTAAAGGCACTGGGTGGAGGGACCTTCAAAAATTGGGAACAGAATCTAGCAAAGGCCACCTGGTTAGTTAACACCCGAGCTTCCATCAATAGAGCTGGTCCAGCCCAATCTGAATCCCTGCATACAACAGATGGAGATAAGGTCCCAGTAGTGCATGTCAGAGGTCTGTTAGGAAAGACTGTGTGGATAAATTCTGCCTCGAGTACAGACAAACTCATCTGTGGGGTTGTCTTTGCTCAGGGACCTGGTTGCACATGGTGGGTAATGCAGAAAGATGGAACAACACGTTGTGTACCACAGGGAGATCTGATTGTTGGGTGAAAACCACCTGTAGTGTGAAATGCCAGTATACCTCTGCTTGCTGATTGTCACTGTCACTGTTCGTATATAGCTGTGTGTATATATATATATATGTAGTAATGTGTATGTAGAATTAGAATATCTTAGTTTGGGCATTGAGCCAACAATATGGGATAAGGGGTGGAATGTCTTGGGGTGACCTTATGATGTGTATCCCATATCGCTGCCTATGCCCAGAAATTAATTTTTGGGCCTTTCTATGCCTCTAAACTGAGCCTGAGAGGGGGAAGGAAAAAAACCCGAGCAAAACTTTCTCAAAGCAGTTTGCAGCTTGTTCAAGGACACAAAAATATAGCAGGTTTTTTTTTCCCCAGCTGGCGCAGGCGAGCAAGGAAGCACCCGGCTTACGGCTTTCCAGTCCGCTTTTGGCTAGTTTTTTTCCAGTTTCTTGTTCTCCGGAGAGAGGCTGAGAGTTGAACTTTTCTTTCTCTGGAATTTCAGATTTTCTCCCTTTTCTACTGGACTGCTTGATTGCTGTAACATCAGAGCACATCGGGAGGACTTTCCACTGGGCACAGAGGGCCTGGCCCCGGCCCAAGCCCCAGCTCGGAGGAGACCAAAGGGAGGACTCGAACACTTTGCCAGGTTTTTCCTCTACAGTGAAAGATTTTACCATTTAACATTATTTTCCTTTCCCGTGTGTTTGTTAAATAAACAGTTTTATCTTCTTCACTTTCCTTCGAGGAAAATTTATTTTTTCCCAAACCTGGTGGGGGAGGGGTGGTTGCGCCTTCTCTCAGAGGATATATTTCTAAATTTGGCCAAACCGGAACAGAGGTGAAAAAGGAATAACAGTTCCTGGATAACTTAATTTTGTGTGCTAGATATAGGAACCTTGCTAGGCAGCACTATGTGGTCTATTTTACCCTGGTTCGGGTGGAAGGTGGTTGTGGCTATATTCTTCCCCTTTGCAGCTCCTTACCTAAACATGGGTCCTCTGACTAAGGCTACCATTGCTGTTATCCAGTTTGCGCTATGGGTCAAGAAGGTGAGGAATTCATGGGTTTTTAACTTCCGCTGGAATGTGGGCACGTGGATAAACGGCTATCACACACTGAGTGCATGTTTTTGGGGTTATGTTAAAAATGGTACCTTCTGTGAGGACATGACACCAGGGGAAGTTTTCTCCCAACCCCTCAACCAGTTCTTTGGGCCCACCCCACCAATTTTCAAAGGGTTTAGATTCCCTCTGAGTACTAACCGACTGGTGCTGGTAGGCCTACTCTATTTAGCACTCAGAGATAAGTTATTGGCTTGGATAACTACCCAGAAACCGGCCCCAGAGACTAGAGAACCTACCCCAGAGCCTGATCCTGCCCCAGAACCTGACACGGCCCCAGACACCAGAGATCCTACCCCAGAGCCTGACCCAGCCCCAGAGCCTGACACGGCCCCAGACACCAGAGATCCTACCCCATAGCCTGACCCAGCCCCAGAACCTGACACAGCCACAGATACTAGAGACCCTGCCCCACAGCCTGATACCGCCGAACAGTCCACCTCAGAAATGGACTACCCAAACTGGGTGGGGTTACTGTTGAAGGGAATGCAGGAGATGTGCCAGGAGATGGGCCAGGTGCGCCAAGGGGTATGCCAATTGCTAAGGGAATACACCTCCTCAGCTAGTGAAAAACCCTCTCCCTGCCCCAAAGAGGATGAGTCCGATGGTGCAGCAGTGGAACCCACGGATGTTACAACCGTCCAGGTTTCAGCTGAACCACAAGGACAACCACAGCCAGCAGCAGTCGCCCCCGTGCAAAGGAGGAAGTATAAGACCAAATCAGTACGACCAGTTAATGATGATGGGGAACCAGGGCCCTCACAACCAGCAGGAGAGCCAGAGCCAGAAATCATCACTGAGTCCCTGTCGTACGACAGTCTCTGTGGTATGCGAAAAGACATTGTGCGAAGGGGGCGAGAGCCTTATACAACCTGGCTGCTTCGGGTTTGGGGCCTTATGGGCACAGGTATGCAACTGGATAGTGGTGAGGCAAGGTATCTGGGATCGTTGACCCAGGACCCAGGTGTGGACCAGATATTTGTGAGGGAGCCAGGAACCCTTCCTCTCTGGGAGCGGCTCTTAACAGGTGTGAGAGAAAGGTTCGTTCACAAAGAGAGAATGCAGGAGTACCATCATAGAATGCAGTGGAAGACACTCAAGGAAGGGATCCAGCAGCTAAGAGAGGTGGCAGTATTAGAGGTACTCTTTGGGAAGGATGGACAGCATGATAATGACCCCAATAAGGTCAAGTGCACAGGACAGATGATGTGGAACCTGGCAAAGCTAGGGCCACAGCAATACACCACCTTCATTTCAAGGATTGATGCTGACAATAACCGAGAAACAGTGGGCTCTGTGGCCAACAAGCTCAGGAATTATGACAGTATGGTTAATGGCCCGCTGAAAGCTCATGTCTCTGCTGTGGTCCAGGACCTCAAAGAGGAGATGAAGGAGATGAGGGAGGAGATGAGGGAGATCAGTGTGGCACCAGTGCGAGTCACAGGCCCCCAAGTCAGAGCCCGTCATCCCCCTGCTAGAGAGAGAGGGTACACCCCACGAGCTGAGCTGTGGTTTTGCCTGTGTGAGCATGGGGAAGACATGAGAAGGTGGGATGGGAAACCCACCTCTGCCCTGGCAGCGCGGGTGCGTGAACTCAAGGAGGGAGGCACTAACCGATGGGGTTCCACTAAAGTGAAAGTAGAGTCAGCCTCCGGTGACCGAGCTGCCAGGTATTACAAAAGGGAGGATGATATGTCGGATCCCCTTGAAGGTACCTCGAGCATGTATGCCCAGGGAAAGAATGATAACCAGGGCTAGAGGGGCCCTGCCTCTAGCCAGGAAGAGGCATGGGAGAACTGGGTTTTCTGGACAGTGTGGATTCGATGGCCTGGCACATCAGAGCCACAAAAATATGATGCATTGGTTGATACTGGGGCACAGTGTACTTTAATGCCATCAGGACATGTGGGGGCAGAACCTGTATCCATCGCTGGGGTGACCGGGGGATCACAGCAGTTGACCATTTTAGAAGCTGAGGTGAGCCTGACTGGGAAGGAGTGGCAAAAGCATCCGATTGTGAGTGGCCCAGAGGCCTTGTGTATTCTGGGCATAGACGTCCTCCGGAACGGCTATTACAAAGACACGAAAGGACTCAGGTGGGCATTTGGGATTGCTGCTGTGGATGCAGAGGGCATTAGGCAATTGAACACCCTGCCTGGACTATCAGAGAATCCTTCGGCAGTTGGGCTCCTGAAAGTGGAAGAGCAACGAGTGCCAATTGCCACCTCGACAGTGCACCGCCAGCAGTATCGGACCAATCAAGATGCTGTAATCCCCATCCACAAGATGATCCGTGAGCTGGAGAGCCAAGGGGTGGTCAGCAAGGCCCACTCACCCTTCAACAGCCCCATCTGGCCTGCATGCAAATCGGAAGGAGAATGGAGATTGACTGTGGACTATCGTGCCTTCAATGAAGTGACTCCACCATTAAGCGCTGCTGTGCCGGACATGTTGGAGCTCCAGTACAAGCTGGAGTCCAAAGCAGAGAAGTGGTATGCCACTATTGACATTGCCAATGCATTTTTCTCCATTCCTCTGGCAGCAGAGTGCAGGCCTCAGTTTGCCTTCATCTGGAGGGGTGTGCAGTATACCTGGAACCGACTGCCCCAGGGGTGGAAGCACAGTCCCACCATCTGCCATGGACTGATCCAGGCTGCACTGGAAACGGGTGAGGCCCCAGAACATTTGCAGTACATTGATGACATCATTGTGTGGGGGGAACACCGCAACAGAAGTGTTTGAGAAAGGAGAGAAAATCATCCAAATTCTTCATGAAGCCGGCTTTGCCATCAAGAAGAGCAAAGTCAAGGGACCTGCCCGAGAGATCCAGTTCCTGGGAGTAAAGTGGCAAGATGGACGACGTCAGATTCCCACCGAGGTCATCAATAGGATCACAGCAATGTCTCCACCAACCAACAAGAAGGAAACACAAGCTTTCCTAGGTGCCATAGGTTTCTAGAGAATGCACATTCCCGAGCACAGCCAGATCGTGAACCCTCTCTACCTGGTTACCCGCAAGAAGAACGATTTCCACTGGGGCCCTGAACAGCAGCAAGCCTTCACCCAGATCAAGCAGGAAATCGCTCACGCCGTAGCCCTTGGCCCAGTCAGGACAGGACCAGAGGTGAAGAACGTGCTCTACTCTGCAGCCGGAAACAATGGTCTGTCCTGGAGCCTCTGACAGAAGGTGCCTGGTGAGACTCGGGGCCGACCACTGGGATTCTGGAGCCAAAGCTACAGAGGGTCTGAAGCCAACTACACTCCCACAGAGAAGGAAATCTTGGCAGCTTATGAAGGAGTCCAAGCTGCCTCAGAAGTAATCAGCACAGAGGCACAACTCCTCCTGGCACCCCGACTACCACTGTTGGGGTGGATGTTCAAAGGAAAGGTTCCTTCCACACATCACGCCACTGACGCTACTTGAAGCAAATGGATCACCCTCATCATGCAGCGCGCCTGAATTGGAAACCCAAGTCGCCCTGGGATCTTGGAAATAATTACGAGCTGGCCAGAACGTGAGACTTTTGGGTTATCTTCTGAAGAAGAAGAGGAGCAGGTGATGCGTGCCGAAGAAGCCCCACCATATAACGAGCTACCAGAGAGTGAAAGACAATATGCCCTCTTCACTGATGGTTCCTGCCGAATTGTAGGCGCTAGCCGGAAATGGAAAGCCGCTGTATGGAGCCCCACACGACAAGTTGCAAAGACTACTGAAGGAGAAGGTGGATCGAGCCAATTTGCTGAACTCAAAGCTGTTCAATTAGCTCTGGACATAGCTGAAAGGGAGAAGTGGCCAAAGCTCTACCTCTACACTGATTCATGGATGGTAGCCAACGCTCTGTGGGGTTGGCTGGAAAGGTGGAAGAAGGCAAACTGGCAGCGCAGAGGAAAACCAATCTGGGCTGCTGAGGAATGGAAAGACATTGCCACTCAGGGAGAGAAGCTATCCGTGAAGGTCCGTCATGTAGATGCTCACGTCCCCAAGAGCCAGGCTAATAAAGAACATCGTAACAACAAACAGGTAGATCAGGCTGCGAAAATAGAGGTGTCCCAGATAGACTTGGATTGGCAACATAAAGGAGAGTTGTTCCTAGCTCGATGGGCCCATGATGCCTCAGGCCATGAGGGCAGAGATGCTACCTATAAGTGGGCACGAGATCGAGGGGTGGATCTAACCATGGACAGTATCTCCCAGGTGATCCATGATTGTGAGACATGCGCTGCAATCAAGCAGGACAAGCAGGTGAAGCCCCTGTGGTATGGTGGGCGATGGTCCAAATACAAGTATGGGGAGGCCTGGCAGATTGATTACATCACACTGCCTCAAATATGCCAAGGCAAGCGCTATGTGCTCACAATGGTAGAAGCCACCACTGGATGGCTGGAGACCTACCCTGTGCCTCACGCTACAGCCCAGAGCACCATTCTGGGCCTTGAGAAGCAAGTCCTTTGGAGGCATGGCACCCCTGAGAGAAGTGAATCTGACAATGGGACTCATTTTAAGAATAGCCTTATTAATACCTGGGCTAGAGAACATGGCATTGAGTGGATGTACCATATCCCTTACCATGCACCAGCTGCAGGCAAAGTGGAATGGTGCAATGGATTGTTGAAAACTACCCTGAAGCCACTCGGTGGGGGAACTTACAAAAATTGGGAACAGCATCTAGCAAGGGCCACCTGGTTAGTTAACACCCGAGGCTCCACCAGCCGAGCAGGCTCTGCCCAATCCGAACCCCTACAAACAACAGACGGGGATAAGGTTCCAGTGGTGCACATGAGAGGTATGCTTGGAAAAACTGTTTGGGTTAAGTCTGCCTTGAGCAAAGACAAACCCATCTGTGGGGTTGTTTTTGCCCAGGGACCAGGTTGCACCTGGTAGGTGATGCAAAGGGATGGAGAGACCTGATGCATACCTCAAGGGGACCTTGTTTGAGGGTGAACTACCCATGGCTCTGTACTTGTATCAGTATCAGCATGTATATATGTATATAATTCAGGTGATGCATGTATTTATATCGTTAAAAGGGTTAAGCTTCATGTAACATGTTAGTATGGGAAAAAATTCGGGGTGGATAATGTTGGGGTTTTAAGAGGTCTAGTTTTTTTTCTGTTAAAGGAATTTTTCCCCCATACTGTTACTAAGACAACAAATCGCTGGGTGCTTAAGAGAGACAAAAGACCTGGCTGCTCCTTTTGTTTCACCTGGGTGTGTGGTCAGTTCATTCTCTGGCATTCCCATTCGGACAGAGAGGAGTCGGCTTGCTTCGGCTGCTTTTCCTTGTGCTGGAAAGCCCTAGGATCCCAAAGCCGCCAGCCCAGACCTCCGGGGGGTTCCCCGCTTGGATACATCGCATCTGCCACCCGGGATTTGTGCTCGTCCCTGCCACTCCAGCCTGCTGTTCCAGCCTGCCATTCCAGCCTGCTGTTCCCGAGGGTCCGGCCGGACACCGGGGCCAGCTGCCCAGGGGTTTGTGAAGCCTTTGTTCCATCCTTCCCCGGGACCCCAGACCACCGGTGCCACGTGCTCCCCGAGCTCGCTCCGGAGCGCCCCCTGCAGCCGCGGGGGAACCATCGCACCTGCCCTGCTCACCGGGAGCCACCAGCGCCCCTGCCAGCTGCAAGCAGAACTGCACCAAAGGGATAAGGGCCCGACGGCTGAGAAGGCTGGGACTGGGTTTGTGATTGTTTGCTGTTACTGCCATAGTTATTGTTGTTTGTTTGACTGGTTATATAATAGTAAAGAACTGTTATTCCTATTTCCCACATCTTTGCCTAAAAGCCCCCTTGATTTCAAAATTATAATAACTTGGAGGGAAGGGGGTTGCATCTGCCATTCCAAGGGAGGCTTCTGCCTTCCTTAGCAGACACCTGTCTTTCAAACCAAGACAACCTCAAAGTCCCTGCAGGAGACTTGGTATTAATCAATGCGCATACTGTAAGAAAAATGGGCATTGGAAAAAGGATTGTCTGCAGTTGAAACATAAAGGCCCCCATCTCATGGCCATCATCTAGATGACTGAGAGGGACTGGAGGATTCTCACCCACCAGAACCCCTGGTTACAGCTAAGCTGGGGAATGGGGAAGGAAATGAGGAGGTAGAATTTTTAGTAGATAAAGGAGCTAGCTACTCTGTGCTAAATACAGTAAAAGAAAACTTGAGTAATGATTCTATAACAATCCTTGGTGCAACAGGGAATTGTGAAACTGGGCCATTTTTCAAACCCATTGATTTCAAAATAGAAAAGCAATGGATGACTCACCAGTTTTTGTATCTACCCAATTCGCCAAAGCCCCTCCTTGGGAGAGATTTATTGAAAAAATTAAATGCTGAAATCAAACTTTAAAATGGCAAAATACAGGTTATTATTCAAGAACCTAATTATGCAGAAGCCTCTATTTTTGCACTACGGTCTTCAAAATTGGATGCGATCCATCTGCCAGTATCACTTGAGGATGCAGTGATTCCAATAGTCTGGGCTGGAGAGGTACCCGGGCATGGAGAGGTGCCCAGGAAATCCAAAAGAGTAGATCCTGTAAGAATTAAATTGAAACCTGGAGCAGGACCAGTAAGGTAAAAGCAATGCCCTTTGAAAATAGAAAGTTTTAAGGGGTTATTACCCCTTGTGGAAAACATTTATAAAATATGGCCTATTGAAGAAATGTGAATCCATATTTAATACCCCTATTTTGCCATTTAAGAAGGCAAATGGAAAGGATTACCAGCTGGTACAGGACCTTAGTGCCATAAATAAGATAGTAGAAGATCTACACCCAGTAGTAGCAAATCTTATACCTTGCTAACAGCCTTGAGTGAAAAATTAAAATGGTTTACGGTATTAAATTTGAAAGATGCCTTTTTCTCTATCTCTGAGTACTGAAAGTCAAGAGCTTTTTGCTTTTGAATGGGAAAATCCAAACACAGGGAGAAGAACCCAACTGACTTGGATGGTTCTACCACAGGGGTTTAAAAATAGCCCTACCATATTCAGAAATCAATTGGCAAAAGAACTGGAGGAATGGAAAAATCAGAACCCTCTTGGAGTCTTGTTACAGTATGCAGATGACATTCTGATAGCCACTGAAACTAAACAGCAATGTTGGGATCAGACTGTGGCATTGTTCAATTTTCTGGGACTAAGTGGATAAAGAGTATCCAAAGACAAAGCACAAATAGTCCAGACCACAGTAATCTACTTGGGGTTTGAAATTTTCTAAGGACAAAGGAGGCTGGGACAGGAAGGAAAAAAAGCAATTTGCCAACTCCCATAGCCGCAGACCGTAAGAGAGTTGTGTGTATTTCTCGGGATGGTTGGATGGTGTTGCCTGTGGATCAGCAATTATGTGTTGTTAGTAAAGCCACTGTATGAGCTCTTGAAGACAGCTTGTGGCAGGACATCCCCCCCTCTACCACAGAAAGCTTATCTACTCTGTCCATCAGCTGGTGCATAGCTCCGGACATTCTCCCCCCCCCCCCCCCCCCCCAATGAATGGGTGAGATAACACAGGCCGGACAGATGTCCAGCAATGAGTTATCTCTGGCATCAAGGAGGTGAGACCCCCAGCTGACAATGAACATCCCTCGCCTTGAGAGCGAGATGTAGAGAGAGAATCCAGGAATCCTTGACTGAAAAGACACTACTTCACAACTATAAATGCTACACAAATTTTCACGGAGGCAGAAGTCTCCTACACACTCCCTGGAAATGTGTAGGGCTCCTCCCCGAAGCTTGGAAGCATGTTCATTGTTACTTTTCCGGAAATTGAGAGCAAAGGATCCTATGTGTGCCCCATCAGAAATTGTATGGTAAGATACATTGAATCCTAATCTATACAATTTCTTCGCTACCTGTAACATAGGTACCTCACTCTCGCGCTATATTGTTTATCTACTAGTTCTTTTGTTTATCCTCTGTAGTAAGTAATCTGTTAAAGTCTTATGTCTGTTAAATTTGTGTCTATTAAATACATAATTCATTTTGTAATAGACCTAATGGGCCATTATTAAGAACTTGCGAGCAAGAGTGGTTTTGGGGTGCTGGCTGCCTCAATAAAGCTACTGTCTACTGCCAGAGGCCTGGGCAGAGGCAGGGACTTGTCCAAGCTCTCTCCTCTCCATTCATAACACAGCTCAGAAGGACTTTATAGTCTGGACTGATGATCCATGGGCTGCCTTTCTACAACTCAAGTGAGCCCTTATACAGGCCCCTGCTTTGGGGCTCCCAGACCCCATGCATCCATTTGAACTATTTACCTATGAAAGACAAAACATAGCACTGGGAGTGCTGTCGCAGTTCCTCGGGGACCAGAGAAGGGTGGTGGCTTACTTTTCAAAGCAACTAGATAATGTCAGCCAAGGCTGGCCTAGTTGTTTGAGGGCAGTAGCAGCTACTGTTCTCTTGATCCAGGAAGCTTGAAAACTGACATTGGGACAAAGCATTGTCATTTATGTACCACATATGGTGCAGTCAGTACTTGAGCAAAAAGGGGGCCACTGGCAATCTCCTAGCCAGATGTTAAAATACCAGATAGTCTTGCTGGAGCAAGATGATGTGACACTCAAAACAACTTCTATTGTTAACCCTGCTATGTTCTTATCTGCCCAACAAGTAGAAGGAACCCCCAAGCATGTTTGCTTACAGACTATAGAAGAAGTGTATTCCAGCAGACCTGGCTTAGGAGACAGACCCTTGGAAAGACGTGATTGGGAATTGTTTACCGATGGGAGCAGCTTTGTCCGGAATGGAAAACTACTATCTGGATATGCAGTGACTACACACCATGAGGTAATCGAATCAGAGACGCTCCCCTCCACTGTTTCAGCCCAGATAGCAGAACTAATTGCACTCACTCGAGCTTTGGAATTGAGTAAAGGAAAATGAGTTAACATTTGGACTGATTCAAAATATGCCTTTGGAGTAGTACATGCACACAGAGCCATCTGGAAAGAAAAAGGCCTTTTGACATCTCAAGGCACGTCAATCAAAAATGGAAAACAAATCTTGGATTTACTCAAAAGTATCCAGAAACCAACAGAAGTTGCCATCATACATTGCAGAGCACACCAAGCAGGTAAGACCAAACCAGAATTGCAGAATCATTTACCTGATAAGGCTGCCAAAGAGGCTGTAGAAAAATGCACGTTAGAAAAAAAAGTCTTATCCTTAATATCCCTGCCAGAGATACCTCTCCCAGTAGAAAAACCAGAGTATAGTGCTAGGGGCTGTCAAGTAATTGAATCCTTAGAAGCAAAATTTGATCTGTGAGGCTGGGCAGTTACCCCAACCGGGGAAATAGTAGTCCCTCAACCAATCTTATGTGAAATAGTGGATCGCAAACAAAAAGCCACTCATTGGAGTACTGAACAACTTTTGAAACATTTGCAAAAATCTGTAATTGGGTCTAAAATAGCTCTGATTGTACAATCAAGAATCCAAAAATATATAACTTTTAAAAGAAACAACCCTAACACAGCTAACAAAGTGGTGCTATGTGGTGGCCTGTTAACCCCGTGATTCTGTGATGTTCCCCTTGTTCCCTCCCTAGCCTTGGCCACTCCCTCAGTTTCTCCCTATTTGTTCTTGTACCCCAACCCCGCCCAGGGACCGCCCCTGGGCCCCTGACAAAACCACCCCGCACTCAGACCACGCTGTCTCTCCACCTCTGAACATCGCAGGGACAAGATGTGATTAAAGCCATCTCAAACCCTCATGAGAGACCCTTCTCTACCTTCTTTACCATCCACTGCATTGTAACGCTGCTAGCTGCCGGAGCCAGATCGCAGGGCTGTCCAAAATGGACTCCGGGATGCGATTAATCGCATGGCCCTAGGAAATCCTTGCTGAGCTTTCAGGCCGCAGCAGCCTGCTAGACAGAGTCCAGCGGTTACAACAGTGCTAGGAGCCATAAAATCAGGAAATGTTCCAGGTGAATATTGGCAGATTGATTTTACTGAATTCCCCAGAAAAGAGGGATCTAAATACCTCCTAGTTTTGGTGGATACCTTTTCTGGGTGGCCAAAAGCCTTCCCTTGTCGCACCAATCAGGCTAGGGAAGTGATTAAAATACTGTTGAATCAAATAATATCTAGATTTGGGGTACCTTTGGGAATGTCATCAGACAGAGGTTCCTACTTTATTGCAGAAGTGGTACAACAGGTTAGGAAAGCCTTGGGAATAGCTTGGGATCTTCATACTCCTTATAGGCCCCAAGCTAGTAGCAAAATAGAGCTAATTAATTATATAATCAAATTGCAATTGGGTAAAATATGTCAGGAAGCCTCCTTGACATGGGTCCCAGCCTTACATCTTGCTCTACTCTGAATTAGAATTCAACCACAGGGCACCAGCAAAATAAGCCCCTATGAGCTGCTATATGGTCGACCCTACCAAGTACCACACATTCCAGGAAACACACACATAAAAGGAGGGGTCAATTTGAATAATTGCCTCATTTCTCTTAGTAAAATTTTACAGGATTTGCAGTGAGCAGTAGTAATCTCCAGACTGATGGGATTGGACACACCAGCATATGAGTTCCAACCAGGAGATTGGGTCTACTTGTAAGACTGGGGAACTGCTCTGCTCCAGCCAAAGTGGAAGGGACCTTTCCAAGTACTACTGACAACTTTTACTGCATTGAAACTGGATGAAGTAAAATCATGGATACATTATTCCAGAATTAAAAGGGCCAAAGCCCCTCAGGTAATTGAACAGTTGTCTGAGAAAAGACAAGATGTTTAAGTCTTGTTTTGCTATCAAAGTGGTAGAGTGCCTACAGATGTCCAGGAAATCTGGAAACAAACCCAAATTTTACAACTTACAGCTCAAGACAACACCTCCTGGGGATTTGAAGAAATCTGGACCAAACTTACTTCATGGTTACCCAGCTGGACTTGGTTTATAATTGTCACCATAATAATTGCTCTATGTGTTTTAGCTTGTATCATGATTCAGTGTTATAGCTGTTGTAATGCCTTACGCTATAAAATGAAATATAGATATTAGAGACTAGTTCCCATAAGGAGTTTAGTCTCAGGAAAAGGAGGGACTTGATAAGGACAGTGGAACAGAACAGCATTTTACTCTGATAAGGACAGTAGAACAGAACAGTCTTGGAGAAACAGATAAAAGGTGTAACTTATGCAAACAAAAGTCATGGAAAATGCAAGCAGGATGCCAGCTCAGCTCTGCAAGGCTGACAAAGCAGAAGTTATGCAAAACAACAATATTGCACTTACTCAAAAGCAGGGCTTGAGGAACAGCCACCTAAAAAAGGACACCGGACTCTGAAGACAGACCTCAAAGAACCATATAAGGACTTCTGATAAGGGGTGTGACTATGTAAAATAAAGTCAAGGAAGTGGGGATAGCTAATGAATATGTAATCACTGTGTATGATAAAAACTCTGTTTACCCAACGCTCAGTGCGCTCGATTAGAGGAACGATCCTCCGAGTGACCAGCATGCTGCAATAAAGAATGCCTACTTTCTAATACTCAAAACTGTGTTAGAAAGTTTCTATCTGGCCGATTTTGGAATCACTGACATTTCAAATAGTGAAGAATCCAGAAAACAGAATACTACATCATTAAATTATAAGGAAAAAGAATTAACATGTTAAGTCCATATCATTGAGCCTATCAAAACACAGATTAATCTATCAATTAAGATAAAAAAGGCTTCCAACAACTCAAATCCTCATCTAGTCTGAAAACTGTCTCATCTCTCAAATTAAAGATAATTTGAAAGTTTGTTCAATGTATAACTGTTGGGTCAATATTTCTTATATTCTACTTTGACATGGAATCAACAGATACACCACCTTGTGCTGCTGCCTCCCTTCTAAATTTTTCAAGTTTTTGGAAAACTCTCTCTTAGGAAGGTGAGATTTCAGAAAGAAAACAGAATGAGAGGACAAAGTGGCATGAGATATGTGGTAGGATAGGTATGCCTATCCTACTCCACCTTCTAAAAACAGAAGTGAAATATTACTAAGTGCTACCTTACATTCAAATATCGTTTTACTTCCCAGGTAGTTTGCATATCCAGACATGGGACTGGAAGTTCACAACCTATATAAGCAATACTACATTTCTGCCTATACTCCAAAAGCAAGCACAGGCAGCATTTTCCTCAATCTTCCCAGTAAAGGGGAGAGGCTTTAGAAGAAACAGGTGAACTCAAGACATCAATATCTGACTCCAGGACTGGTGCCTCTACCAGAACATTGCTTTTTATACCCATGGAAAAGTCTGAGACACAAGGTATGCTGAGACCTGACATGATCCATCTGTCCTGATAGGGGAAATGCTTCCTTGTTCATAAACTCACAGGACTGATTGAGAGGGCTTTAAACTAGAATCAGTGTAGGAAGGGGATACCAACAGGAGAGCTGAAGGTAAGACAAGGGTTGTCATTGCATCATCTGAGGGTGGCAATGCTAATGGGAACATTTATGCTGTTCCAGGGAGCACTGAGGGCTTAGGAGCACATCTAAAATGCTTGTGCACCAACATATGCAGTATGAGAAACAAATAGGATGAACTGGAAGTGTTGGTCGGTTCCCAGAGTGATAATATCATAGGTATTCGTGAGACTTGGTGGAATGAGTCCCACAGTTGGACTGCTGGGACGATGGGCTACAGGCTGTTCAGGAGGGATAGGCAGGGCAGGCAAGGTGGAGGAGTTGCATTGTATGTAAGGGAGAGATGTGACTGTACAGTCCTTACAGTTAACAATAATGTGGCTGAGAGACTCTGGGTGAGGATTTGGGGGATGGAAAACAAAGCAGCTGTCAGAGTAGGTGTCTACTATTGATCTCCCAGCCAGGATGATAGCACTGATGAGTTATTCTATAGGCAATTGAGAGAAATCTCTGGATCAGTAGCCCTTGTCCTTATGGGAGTTTTCTACTTCCCTGACATCAACTGGGAATATCATTGCTGTGACAATTAACTCTAGGAAATTCCTAAAGTTTGTAGATAACTTCTTGTCGCAGGTACTCAGTGAGCCAACTAGGAAAGATGCTGTCCTAGACTTATTGTTTGCAAATAGAGAAGGACTCATGGGAGATATGATGGTAGGTGGCTGTCATGGCCACAAGTGATCTTGAAATGGTTGAGTTTAAACTTTTCAGTGTAATGAGAAAAAAGGACAGCAGAGTTGCTACCCTGTACTTCAAAAGAGAAAACTTTAAGCTATTCAGGGAGCTACTTAGCAGTGCCCCCTGGGAATCTGCTTTTGAGGGCTTAGGGATCCATGAGTACTGGTCAGTCTTTAAGAACCACCTTCTAGAAGCACAAGAGCAGGGAACTCCAGTGTGTCACAAGTCAAGCAAGTGGGGCAGAAGACCAGCTTGGCTGAACAGGGAACTCCTTGTCAAACTCAGAGGGAAAAAATTGTATGATCTCTGGAATTGAGGTCAAGCTTTACCAAAAGATTACAGAGCCCTTGTTTGGATATGAAGGGAGAAGACATAGAAGGCCAAAGCTCAACTAGTGTGTAAACTGTCTGGAGAGCAGCCCTGCAGAAAGGGATCTGGGGGTGCTGGTTGACAGCAGGCTCAATTGGAGCCCTGGCAGCCAAGAGGGCAAACCACATCCTGGGGTGCATCAAGCACAGCATAACCAGCCAGGTAAAAGAGGTGACTATCCCTCTGTATTTACCACTGGAGCAGCCTCACCTTGAGCACTGCATGCAGTTCTGGGCCCCACGATTTAAGAAGGATGTGAAGGTCCTTGAATGCATCTAGAGAAGGGCAACCAAGCTGGTGAAAGGGCTGGAATGAATGTCCTATGAGGGGTGGCTGAAGACTTTGGGTTTGTTTAGAGGCAAGGAGGCTGAGGGGTGACCTCATTGCTCTCTACAGCTTCCTGAGGAGGGGAAGTGGAAGTGGAGAGGGAGGTGCTGATCTCTTCTCTCTGGGATCCAGTGAGAGGACATGTGGGAATGGTTCAAAGTTGTGCCAGGGAAGGTTCCGACTTGACATTAGGAAGCATTTCTTTACCCAAAGTGTGGTCAAACAGTGGAACAGACTTTTCCCAGAGAGGTGGTTGATGTTCCATGCCTGTCTGTGGACAATGCCCTTAATAATATGCTTTAACTTTTGGTCAGTCCAGGACTAGATAATCGTTGTAGGTCCCTTCCAATTGGAACAAACAAAGAAAAAAATCCAACAAACCCCACTCACCCAGAAAAACCCAAACCCCAAAATCCACTCCAAAACAAAAAACAAAACTAAAAAATCCCACACCCTTGCATAACAAAACCACATCATAAACAAAAACAAACAAAAGAAACCCATCTGTAAAACATGGAAGCTATTCACAGAATAGTTGAGGTTGCAAGGAACCTCCAAGATCACCTAGTTCAAGTCCCCATCTCAAAGAAGGTATAACAGATTGCTTAGAACCTTGTTCAGCCATATTTTGAGTATCTTTAAGGATGGAGACTCTACAAGCTCTTTGGGCAGTCTCTTACAGTATTTGATCACCATCATACTGGCCACCACTACAAAGAGTTTCTCTCTCTCTTCTTTGCTCCCTCCCTATCAGGTATTTATACAGAGTGATAAGATTCCCCATCACCACCTTGTCTTCTCAAAGCTGAACAGTCCCAGCTCTCTCCACTTGTCCTCAAATGACAGATACTCTAATCCATCATCTTCATGGCCCTTTTCTAGAAGCCTACAACACCTGGACTCAGTATTCTCAAGCAGTCTCCCATTCAGTACTAACTGGGCCCAAAGCTGCTTAGCTTCCAAAATGAAATGAAACAGAGTATGTTCAGGATGGTGTGGCCACAGGCTAGTAAGCATATATTTTCTGTTTGAGATTTCATGATATGCAGTTAGTAAAATCACATCCCCTCCTGTCCCACCATCATGCCCCTTGTCCCCCCCAACTGACTTTGCCAATTTTTACATGAAAAAGTAGATATTCATAGAATCATTCAGGTTGGAAAAGACTTCTAAGATAATCAAGTCCAACCACTAACCCAGCACTGCCAAGTCCACCACTAAACCATGTCCTTAAGTACCACATCTACACAGCTTTTAAATCCCTCCAGGGATGGTGACTCCACCATTGCCCTGGACAGCCTTTTCCAATGCTTGACAACCCTTTTGGTGAAGAAAATTTTCCTAATATCCAATCCAAACCTCCTCTGGCACAACTTGAGGCAATTTCCTCTTTCCCTATTGCTTGTTACTTGGGGGAAGAGACCAACACCTACCTTGCTAAAATCTCCTTTCAAGGAGTTGTAGAGAGCAATAAGGTCTCCCCTGATCCTCCTTTTCTTCGGGATAAACCTCCTTTCCCTCAGCCACTCCTCATAAGACTTGTGCTCCAGACCCCTCTACAGCTTCATTGCCCTTCTCTGGACATGCTCCAGCACCTCAATGTGTGTCTTGTAGTGAGGGGCCCAGAACTGAACACAGTATCCAAGGTGTGGCCTCATTAGTGATGAGTACCCCAGTAGTCACCTATCTTGTCCATGGAATAAACATAAAGATCACAAAAGTTACATGCTTTACTGAGGTCCATGGAAAAATACTATTTCAATATCTAGTCAAAATAATTCACTCAATATGTATTTCACATTTCCTATATATTAGGACCTTCAAATAGACAACTAAAAGACTACAGATTGTCTGTTTTGTACAGATGATATAAGAAATAATGAAAGCAAATCTCCATATAAGTGCAAATATTATCTGTTAGTTATACTCATCAATAGAAGTTTTGAGCAATTTATATGCAGAATAGTGGGTAAACATGCAAATGGAGAAGGTTAGTAGAAAAAGTAGTCTTCCTATGCCTCACAGAACAGTAGATGCCCAAGATGTACCCAGGAATTTTTTGCCATGTTCATCCAAAATAACATTGGCTGGCTTTTGGAATATAGTCTGATACATAGCATTGCTTATATTGGTTGCAGACCTTCCAGTCCCATGTCTGGATATTTACATTACCTGGAAAATAAAACAGCAGTCAACTTTTGAGTTGGTTTCTTAACTATTCTTGTCCTGGGTTGCATCCTCATGAGCTGTTGAAACCAGGTGGGGCAGTGTTTCATTGCCTCCTCCCTCTGGACTATCTTCTGCTTAATGAGCCCATCAACGCCTTGCCTCATGACTCATCATCCCATTGTGAGATGCTCCACCCAGAAGGAGGAACCAAGCATTCCATCCTAGATATAATCTGAGATTCTGAACACCACAGACATCCCTTTCCACTGGATTTCCAGAGGACAGGAGCTACATAGCCACCACTGGACCTTCTGAGGAAGAGCAGACCCTTTTCTACAGGATCACCACTTCAGGAGGACTGCACCCACCATTTTATCAGACTGCTACCGCCACCCTGACTAACAGGGTGTCAGGTTGTAGCCTGACTCTGTCAGTTTAAACCGGTGTTTTCTGCCTTTTTTTCTTTTTTTCTTAATTCCCCTATTAAATTGTTATTCTGGCTTGGTGCCTCCCACTGGTTTGTTTTCAAACTAGTACAATTCTTCAGGCTGTTACTTTTGTATGGAAAACTTTCTTCTATAATTTATGTGACTATAATTGTAATCAATACTCTGCAAAGAGAAGATGGGCTTTATTTTATCCATTTTTTAATCTCACTTAGAATCACTAAAGCAGCAAGAGAAGAATATTCAAGAGAAACAACACTACTACCAAGGATGATTTTTTAAAGTTCCAGTCTAATACTAGTATCAGATTTAAAGCAGATACCTTCAGAGCATTTAAAGAAATAGCTTATAAAAAAGATCAATGAAAATTGTTTAACATATGCATTTAAAGAAGCAGCACATCTTCAACCTCTAGTTTTTCACCTTGAAGATGAACTCTACATTTTTAGATAAAGAATAAACAGATGTTCTCTCTGCCCCAAGAAATGCTCATAAGTAATTTCATTATCTTGCATAAACTCATACTTCCTATATTTCTGTCCTGAATTTAATGTCATTTGATGTTTTTCATCCACTTCTGTTTCATACAACAATCCACCTTCGTCTTCACATATTTAAAGACTTCCTTCTTCCAGGGTCCATAACAAATAAACCAGTACAAGAATTAAGAAGCCCACAGAAAGCTATTCCTTTTCTTTCTGCTTCTCATTTATTGCCCTCTGTTGCTGCCTGTTCTGAGCTTCCCCTCCCCCTCCCCAAGATGCTTGCCTCTGCCATGTGCTCTGAACTCCTTTGTTCCATGCGCGGGCAAAACAAAATGCAACTCAAACTCTTTAGCAGTGTCTGATTGGCTGGTCACCCCAGGTCCGCCCCCAGTCCTCCCCTTTCCCTTTCTCTGAATAAAAGAGAAGATCAAGGGAGGCCCCGCCTCTCTGGCTTTGCAACTCTTTCTTCGAACATCTCTTGTCGTCTGTTTCTTTTTGAAAGCTTCTAACTGTGGGAAATTAGGCGAGTCAAGAGCTATATTTCTCCCTCTTTGCTTCTACTGGTGGTATTTGCTTTGCAGCTGATACAGTTACTGATTTTAGAACTACTAAAATGCTAGATTGCCCGTGCTACCTCTCTAGGTTGCTCGAGGCTTTCTAAGGCATTGAACTACAAGCACTAGCCGGTAAAAGCTGAAAAGATACTTCCCTCAGCCCTCTGCAGTAGATCTTATGGAAAATAATTTGGGCCAGTTACCACCTCCATTTTGCATCATTATCCTGCATGTTTGAACTTCCAAGAAGTCTATCAACTTTCAGTAAATATGAATTGGACAGAATTTGAGCCTAAGAGTATATTAGTAATTCTCCAAAACATTCAACTAAAACTAGAAGTCTTTCAAAGCCAAGTAGTTCTCTTTCACTGAGGAAGATCTTTGCAACCTAGGTACCAAAATATTCAAAAAGCCCTCTAAAGCATATTATCATAACTTAGCAGTGCTTAATCTTTTCATCTTCTTTTCCATCCAATGTCAAGGAAAGAATCTTCTCTAGTGAATCCAGCAGAGGGAAGTAATAACTTATTGCAGTAAGTTTCTGGAGCTATACCATCTAATACTGCAAAGCCATTTGAGACTAATAAGACTTCCACTAATTTGCTAATTAGTTTGAGATCACCTAGGGTGTTTGAAGTCTATCATTCTCCTAATATGCCATGTAACTAGAGAATGGGCAAAAGAGGATTTACCTTCAAAGGCTGACACTGAAGCTACCTTGATTTTCAATGAGGATGTCTGGAGGCCAGACTGATAAACATAGAAGGTACTCAAGCAGTCTGTGTGTGGGATATATATAGGTTAATAAGGTTCCAATTGCTTAGTCTCAAACCACTGTCCATTTGAAACCATATGAAGAAGTCCAGTGAACTTCTTAGTTAGGAGACCTCAACATTTTCTCAGACACACCAGCTGCTGGATCTCTACCCACTCAGAAGCCAAGCTGGAATTGAGAGGAATTCTCTATTGGGATGAAGAATGCCCTGGTTCTAGGTGAACAAGTCCAGAAAATTTCTGATCATGTGACAGGCAATGGCCTCAATTAAGAGAGAAAGGTGAGTTTTCACTATCTGCACTTCTGACCAAAATATTCAGATGTTTTAAGGTGATTGATTTAATGGCTTTTCAACAATGAAGGTAATTTTCCCCTTTGTTGTCAATACCCATTTCTATTGTTTATACCTGTCTTGGGGTGACTTTATGATGTGTATCCCATATTGCTGCCCTATGCCCAGAAATTAATTCTTGTGCCTTTCTATGCCTCTAAACTGAGCCTGGGAGGGGGAAGGAAAAACTGAGCAAAACTTTCTCAAAGCAGTTTGCAGCTTGTTCAAGGTCACACAGAGATAGCAACTTTTTTTTCCAGCTGCGGCAGGGGAGGGAGGAAGCACCCGGCTTGCTGCTCCCGGGTCAGTTTTTGGCCAGTGGTTCAGCTTCTTTTTCTCCGGAGAGAGACTGAGAGTTGAATTTTTTTCCTTCCCTGGAATTTCAGATTTTCTCCCTTTTCTACTGGACTGCGTCAAAATCAGAACACATCGGGAGGACTTTCCACTGAGCTCAGAGGGCCTGGCCCTGGGCCAAGCCCCAGCTCCGAGGAGACCAAAGGGAGGACTCTGACGCTTTCCCAAGTTTTTTCTCCATAGCGAGAGATTTTATTATTTAGTATTATTTTCCTTTTCCCGTGTGTTTGTTAAATAAATAGTTTTTATCTCTTTCACTTTCCTTTGAGGAAAATTTATTTTCCCCGAACCTGGTGGGGGAGGGGTAGTGACCTGCCTTCTCTCAGAGGATATATTTCTAAATTTGGCCAAACCGGCACAATACCTTAAAATCCCTACTGAATGTCTCCAATAAAACTAACATTTTAATTTTCCCCTTTCATACACAGAACTCCCTATTATAAATAGTAGTTTCCAAGACAACACTGCATTCTCCTAATTACATGTCATAATCCAATTTATAGGGTAAAGAAAATAATTTACAGGAGAAAAATACTTCAAAAGAAACAAGTTACACCTAAGCTTTTGAAGGTTTTCAGAATGTACTTATTTACAACTAACTACTAAGCAAGTTAGTTAAAACTCATAGTACATCCTTAAGAAACACTGAAACTTTATGATCATATCAGTAAGTTATCAGCAATATGTTATACAAGTTCTTTACAGAAGTGTAAAATACACACAACTATTAAAACTTACCTATTATAATATCTGCCTCCCATCATAAACTGATTGCTTGATGTTGGACATATTTTAAAACGCTGAATATTTTCACTGGTCCGAAAATAAAGTGAGTAATCACCAGGTGTATTATCTGAAGGCCTCACAAGAAAACTGCACACCTGACCAACTGAAAAGATATAATAATACAGCATTATTAACTGTTACTTAGTGTCACTTATGAGCCCTTATCAAAGCTCTTTCTGTACAAATTAGCAAGAATTGCACATTTAAAGGAGAAAGTCTGATCTAAGTTCCAACAGTGATCCCCATTCTTCCCCCAAATAGGATGAAATAGTATTAAACTGCCAAAGTTAATGTCAAATTATTTGGCTGTAGGTGACAACTTATCCCAAACTTTTGTCACCTCTTTACAAGAGCATATGGTGTGCATATGAGTTTTGACAATATTTTCAAAAAACCTAAAGAATTTTGTTCTCATATTTAAGGTATGTTATTTGACAGTATGAGTCTGAAATCTTGATGTTTTCATTTTAAAAATTATTTCCTCTATGAGGAGACTAAAGTTTAATACATTCTCCCATAAGTATATAACAGCATCAAGCCTTCCAGAGTTCAAGAAGTGTTTGGACAACACTCTCAGGCACACGGTGATTCTTGGGGGATGGTTCTGTGCAGGGCCAGGAGTTGGACTCAATGATCCTTGTAGGTCCCTGCCAACCCAGAATATTCTGTGATTCTGTGAACAGCATTTTCTCCTCAGCATTTTAATGAAGCCCAAGATATATTTATGTATATTACAATTTTTTTTAATTAGCTGTTTCAATCAGAATTCTGAAACTAACTTTACTTGAGAACATAAAATACCCCCTCAATGCTCAGCCATGAGGTTTTTTCCAATGTAGTAGCAACCACAGATCTGATGCTCATATGTTCATACAGAAAAAAAACCTGGTTTTCCTGCAGTCTCAAAGGATTGTCTCATTCCCCTACCACTGTATTTCCATCTGAAATAAAAGTACCTGTCATCAGTAAATTGTAAGCTTCTTGTTTGGAGATCTTCCCATGGAACCATCTTAAAGAGAAAAATTAGAAAGCAAGACTATCAGCTCTCTTTTTTAGGAGTTGTGACATCTAAGGCTCAGACATCTATGAATTCATCTTTGTTTAAAAAATCTAGTAAATATAGATTATATAAGCAACTGTTATGTTATTCAGCAATTCTGCTTTTCTACCAACAGAATGAAAAATATCTACATCTATATAAACTTATTTGAGTACAGGTGTCCAATGCAAAGTAGATGTTCAAATCCAAGTGTGTTTAGAGATTAAAGGCATTGTTTAAATGCTAGATAATGACAGGCATATTTGAAGCCAGTCTCAGATAGCAATTTATTTGAAGCATGAAATACAAAGCCCCAGGACATTAATGAAAGTTAAATACTATACAGAATAACTAAAATTGAATTTTGCTAGAAGCTGAGGAAATAAACTCCAGCTTTATTAACTACTGAATAAGAATCACTTTAGTTTCACACCTTGCATCTCCCAGAATCCTTCATCAGAGCATCATCCTAAAAAAATACAGCAATCTATCCAGTCTTAACCTGATACCTATGATTATAGGAAACAGCTTGATGTTGCATAGCTATTCGGTTTACATGTGATATGCCACATGCTACATCTTAAGAGCGCATCCTGTCTTTTAAAGGAAATCTATAAATAAGGCCTTTCATTGCAGAGTGTATATGCACATGCACGCGTGTTTAAGTGTGTCCTTAGTAACAAAGGGGTCCAGGAAGGCTAGACATACTTTAAGATGGAAATAGTAAAGGTGCAAGAGCAGGCTGTCCCTGTGTGCCTAAAGACAACCTGTCGGGGAAGAAAACTGGCCTGGTTGAACAGGGAGCTTTCACAGGAACTCAGGGGAAATAAAAGTGAGTTTATGACCTTTGGAAGAAGGGGCAGGCAACTCAGGAAGAGTACAAGGATGTTGTTAGGTCATGCAGAGAGGGAATTAGAAAGGCAAAAGCCCAGTTGGAATTCAATCTGGCTACTGTCATAAAAGAAAATAAAAAGTATTTTTACAAATGCATTAACAACAAAAGGAGGGCCAAGGAAAATCTCCATCCTTTATTGGATGAAGGGGGAGGATGGGATGGACACATTGCCCTCAAGGATGAGGAAAAGGCTGAGGTACTTAATACCTTCTTTGCCTCAGTCCTTAACAAAGACCAGTTATCCTCAGGGTACCCAGCCCCCTGAGCTGGTAGACAGGGACATGGAGCAGAATAGATCCCCTGCAATCCAGAAGGAAGCAGTTAGTGACCTGCTGAGCCACTTAGATACTCACAAGTCTATGGGGCCTGATGGGATTCACCTGAGGGTACTGAGGGAGCTGGTGGAAGAGCTTCCTAAGCTGCCCTCCATTATTTATCATCAGTCCTGGTGAACCACAGAGGTCCCAGATGACTGGAGGTTGGCCAATGTGATGACCATCTACAAGAGGATCCAGGGAACTACAGGCCTGTCAGCCTGACCAACAGATCATCTTGAGTGCCGTCACACAGCACATGCAGAAAAAACAGGTGATCAGGCCTAGCCAACATGGGTTTAGGAAAGGCAAGTCCTGCTTGACCAATGTGATCTGCTTTTCTGACCAGGTGACCTGCCTAGTGGATGAGGGAAAGGCTGTGGATGTTGTCTACCTGGACTTCAGCAAAGCCTTTGATACTGTCTCTCACAGCATTCTCCTGGAGAAGCTGAAGCCCATGGCTTGGACAGGTGCACTCTTTGATGGGTAAAAAACTGGCTGGATGGCCGGGCCCAGAGAGTGATGGTGAATGGTGCTACAGCGAGTTTGTATCTGGTCACTAGTGGTGTTACCCAAGGCTCAGTGTTGGGGCCAGTCCTGTTTAATATCTTTATTGATAATCTGGATGTGAGGATAAAGTGCACCCTCAGTAAGTTTGCAGATGACACCAAGTTGGGCGGGAGTGTTGATCTGCTGGAGGGTAGGAAGGCTCTGCAGAGGGATCTGAACATGCTGGATCAACGGGCCAAGACCAACAGTATGAGGTTCAACAATGCCAAGTGCCAGGTCCTGCACTTGGGTCAAAACAACTCCATGCAGCGCTACAGCCTGGGTTGACATCTAGCTGAACATGAGCCAGCGTGTGCCCAGGTGGCCAAGAAGGCCAATGACATCCTGGCCTGTATCAAGAATAGTGTAGCCAGCAAGATTAGGGTAGTGATTTGCCTCCCTGTACTCACCACTGGTGAAGCCACACCTCAAATACTGTGTTTAGTTCTGGGCCCCTCACTGCAAGAAGGACATTGATGTGCTGGAGTGTGTCTAGAGAAGGGCAACAAAGCTGGTGAAGGGTCTAGAGAGTAAATCCTCTGAGGAATGGCTGAGTGTACTGGGGTTGTTTAGCCTGGAGAAGAGGAGGCTCAGGAGAGACCTTACCACTCTCTACAACTACCAGAAAGGAGGTTGCAGCCAGATGGGGGTCAGCCTCTTCTACCAGGTAACTAGTGACAGGACAAGAGGACATAGCCTCAAGCTGTGCCAGGGGAGGTTCAGGTTGGACATCAGGAGGAATTTCTTCACAGAAAGGGTTGTTATACATTGGAATGGGCTGCCCAGGGAGGTGGTGGAGTTACCCTCCCTGGAGGTGTTCAAGAAAGACTGGATGTGGCACTTAGTGCTCTGGTCTAGTTGACAAGATGGTGATCAGTCAAAGGCTGGATTCAATCTCAGAGGTCTTTTCCAACTCAAATGATTCTGTGAAATAGCCCAAAATGGGACCAAACTAGGGCCTTAAAGGGAAAGTTGCACCAGGGGAGGTTTAGATTAGGTATTAGGAAAAATTTCTTTATGGAAAGAGTGGTCAGGCATTGGAACAGGCTGCCCAAGGAAGTGGAGGAGTCACCATCCCTGGAAGTGTTCAAAAAATGTATGGATATGGCACTTGAGGACATGGTTTAGTGGTGAATATGGTGGTGGTGCTGGGTTGATGGTTGGACTTGATGATCTTAGAGGTCTTTTCCAACCTTAATGATTCTGTGATTTTGTGTAAAAGAAAGCCTCTTATACATCAAAAAAGAGCTCTAGTTCTAACTTACTTTCTATATTACCTTTACAGGAAAATCCCTGTCTATTGGAATATTTACAGAAATCCCCGCCTCCCCTGGAATCTTCTGAGCAGCATGAGTAACTGAATTGAGTATCAAAGCTTTAAGATTCCACTACAAACTACTTTGTTAAAAAAAAAAAAATCCTGTATTTGAAGGCATCCCTATTACTGTTATGCTGCTATACCAAACTGACTAGCACTGTTGCCTTTGTAAAATCATGGCTCAGGCCTGTTACTTTGGCTAAGTAGAAAAGGACTGTGGGAAAGAGACAGCTGAATTAGGGGTAGAAAAACATGCTGCGTGACCATCGCGTGCTCACATCGTAGTGTATGGTGGTTGGTTGAATTATGTTTGTTATGCTTTAAAACTATGTAAACTGATAACCGGCTAACTGCTTAAAAAGGCCAGATTTTTGCAATAAAGGGCTCTCCTTTGCACCTGCCTGGGGACTCTGCATTGCTTCTTATCGCAACATAGCACAACACTGAAAACCTGTAAACTGAAGCCACATACCAATCATTTTCTTTCCCCTATTAGGAACAAAAACAAACCACCAAGAAAACACCACCAGAAGAAATGCCTTCTTCTAACATCAGTCCTTTGGAGACTGCAAACTGGGCAAAAAATACAGAAAGCAGAAGCTGCAATTATTGCAAGCAAATAGAGGACAGATGAAGTTATCCAGATACTAGAAATTTTCTGTAACTTTCATTTGCTGCTCATCTTTACAACTGAAAATAATATAACAATCAAGTTTCCTGTATCAATTCACTGTTCATTGTAAATTGTATTTTTTTTTTTATTATTATTTAACAAGTTGGAATTCACTGCAAACAGATTACTCTAGTGTCTCCTGTTTTTCATTTAAAGTGCTAGCACGAGGCTAATATCAAGTGTTACTATTACACTATCATTCCTCTAAATGATACTTTGATCCCTCTCCTGCACTTAGAGTTGAGCAGACCTGAAAAAAGGTTACCTCTAAGCTAAACTGTATGTGTATAAAAAATCCCCATAAATCAGAAAACACCACATCCTCCATTGTATATATTCTAGGTAAAGTGATCACAGAGACTCATTCAAGATTTTCACTGCAAAACCCATTAACATTAGGCATAACTAATACAAGACTTCGTGTCAATGACCTATGCAACTTCAACAGCTAGAATAGAAGAAAAGTCTTAAGATTAAAAATCAAATACATACAACTTTGGTTCACCTTCCCAATTTCATAACTAAAGTTTACAAACAGTTGTTTTATTATTTGTTTTTAATAAAAAAAAAAAAAATCCTTACATTTTGCCTTCATGTGGATCTTCTTCTCTTCCCTAATAGGAGAATTAACATATTAAGTGCATGACAACAGTATGCTTGAGTTTAGAAAAGTAAACTTCATCGGTTAAGACCTTCTGTAGAAATAAACAACACTAAGAAGTCCAAGACATTTTTGAACTAGATGGCTTATTGCACAGTTCATGTAAAGAGGTTTTCAACTTCATTCACTGGAATTCAGTGGAAATTCAGCCATAACATGTTATTTCAAAAGATTGTTTCTGTCACTCTTCAAGTCCTTCTTTACATGTGGTAACTTAAATCTCAACTTTCGTGAACTTCAGCCACTAATGTAGAAATTTATACTTAGATACTCTAACACTATCATTTCAATTTAGCCATTCACATCCTGATATAGATGTGAGAAGAGGTGAAGCAAACTCTACTAATAGCAATATATGTATGCTGCAAAGCAAACATCATCAAGACTCCAAAGCAGTGGTGAACTTCTTTGAAAAAAAAGCATGTGGGAAGGTGGGGTGGGTGTTTTTGTCCATTAAATCATCTCTTGTCCTGTAGTAAATCAATTATCTTTGTCACCTGATTAGCTTCCTGACTTGCATAAGCCCTTCTAGGTATAATTAACTCATCAATATTTTGATATCCACACTTGGCCCTTAAAAAAAATGAAAACAAAGACATACGGCAAAATTTGAGTCTATACATTTATGAATATTTCATAGCAAACAAACAAACAAAAAGAATGTAACTGAATGACTAGCAAGTTATTTATCAGGACTGGTGAGTTTAGGGAACTGCTTAATAAGTTCACAGTATCATTCATTTGCACATGAGCTTTTTTGGATAACGAGAAGAGGTACTTTGGATATTAAATTAGACTTAATGGTTTGTTAAACTACTTGTAAACTGGCAGATTCAAATACTGCAGGAAGGTTTAGAAAGTACATAAAGTCAGGCAACTAAATGACAGTAGTTTGGTTTAATTTCAATGTTAACTTCCACACACAACTAACAAAAAATAAAAATCAAATCTCAGTTCTGCAACAGATTTGAATATAAAATTACTTACCACTTCTTCTACCAGGTCTTCTACTATAAGACCTTGTTCATCTGTCCGTAGGTTTGTAACCCACATCCAGCCATCTTCCAATTCATTATGCACAATAAACATATCTCCTTTAAGGAAACTGAAGAGAGTTACAGTAAGACGTATGTTAAAAGTACAATCATAATACAAAGTTTAATGAACACAGTGAATTCTTGAGCATAGTTTCAGAAAAACATTTTAGAAAATCTGACCATGAAAGATACATTTATTGGTATCCCAAGCACACCATGTGCATTTTTCGCATAGTTTAAGTAGGTATGAATATCACATGAATGTTTATCTTTCTTTATTTTACATTCAGAGTCTAATAGATAAAGTACGCTAGGGACACATAAAACAAAAAACACCACAACAACATTAGAAGATAGTAACATTCTTTTATCAAGAGGGACCAAATACTAAACACAAGTAAAAACAATCAAAGATTTCCTTAATAGTCTAAAAAAAATAATATTTCTATCAAAACCGAATTTTGTATAATAAAGCCTATGGAATATCTACTATTTAAGTATTTGGATATGAAGATAAGTGCTAAAAAGAAGATACAGAACAGTTCCTTGAGAAGACATGCAAATAACTACAAATAAGAGTATAAATACAAAGCATTAAAACATTCAAAGGAGTTTCATTGCTGGAAGGTTAGTATAAGTTATTCCTTAAAGTGTAATCTCAAACTCAGGTATACTAGTTTTCACTAGAATAAAATTTCTTCATAGTAGCTCCTATGGGGGGGGAGACAGTGTGCTTGGGGACTGGCTGGTATGCAATTGTTTTCATTTGCGTAACTTGTTTTTCTTGGGTTTTATTTCCCTCTCTCTTTGTCAGTTGGTGAGTGGGCGTTTTTCAATTTTTTAAAATTTATTTTTAATGATTAAAACTGTCTTTATCTCAACCCATGGATGTCTCATTTTTACCCTTCTAATTCTTCCCCCATCCCACCAGGAGGGAGGGAGCAAGAGGCTGTGTGATGCTTAGCTGCCATCTGGAGTTAAACCACAACAGTCCTTTTTGGTACCCAACAGGGTCCTCAAAGGATTTGAGATAAGAGATTTTACCAGAAGGTATTAGAAGGAACTTATATCTGTTAACAGTTGCTGGTCCCAATATTGATCTACCTTCTAAACATTAGTTTATCTGATCTGTGCCATGCTCCCTTTTTTACTGTACATGTTAAAGACTGGTTTTGCCTTTTGCCGTTTTTTGTGCTCTGTAGCACTTAATGGTGTTTTGTCTGGGATATTTATTACTAAAACACTAGCCTTGAGCTTAATCTGCTATTTGGGCTCTGTACTGATTCCATTACTGTACTTCAGGAACTGTCTCATGGAGACAAATAACAATTACACTTCCTCCAAGAGGATTTTCATGGAGGAAATGGAGAATGGCACCTTCACCACCTTCTTATGTGATGTTTTCTCCCTTGTTATAACAACTCTTCAGTATCTTAAACATTCTTGGGTAATGAAAATACTCCTTTTGGTATTTCGTTGTGGGGTATGCCCAGCCCCTGCCCTGGAAAGAGGCCTGCTGAGGTAAAGAGATTGCATAACCTCCCAGCAGAATCCCCTTGGAAAAGGCAGCACTTTTCGGTGAGGGTGAGAGAAAACAAGAACCATGATCCTCTGAGAGACCCTACGTAGATTCTTTGTAACCCATTGGCTTCTACCCTCTCACACCCACCCTTGTATCCCTATAAGATCTACCCTTCTCCCCCTTTGAGTTCAGAGAGCTTGTCCCTGGCCTCCCCTTCGCAGGGTGCGGACTAATAAAACTGCCTCATGCGGAACTGCTAAACGAGCCTCTCGTCTCTCTCCTCCTGGTCCAGCCTGGGGTTTGCCTTGCAGAATAAGAGCTGAAGTCACTCTCACTGAAATCACTAAAGAGGTGACAGCCTGCTGAGACAGGCACCTTTCTACAAAGGCACCCCGGCGGCTGAGGGAATGCCGTAGCCCTCTGGAAGACTGTCCCTTGTGGGACACTCTCTCTGGGTCAGTCACGGGTTCCTGAGTCTGCACCACAGACCCCAACCCGGCCACGATATTTCTTAGAATATTGTTTTGGCTTTTTCCAAGGTTAACAAGCAATTTAGGAATATCACCCAGACCCCACAGCAGTGTGGTTATGGGTGGCAAGGTGTCTTGGTTTAAGACAATTTAAGAGATGGACACTCTAAAGTGACTTACCTCCCCTTATAGTTTTAAGCAATCCCTTTCCACCAATAAGGAGAAATGAATATGAGTAGATATAAGTGAAAAAATAACGGTTTACTAAAAAAAACCAAAATAGCAACAGGCAAAAAATAACAGTAATAGGCACTAGTTACAAAGCTGCTGAAATCTCACGCATACCCCAGGAACAAAGAGAAACTCAAAATGGGAGAGTAACCCCTTTCCCAAGATTACGCCCTCCGCAAGCAACCATGTGTGAGGAGGCAAAGGGAAAAGATGGTGGACAAACCCTGCTTGGCTCAACCTTCCCCCTGGAAAACAAAGTGGGAAGCTAGGAGCTTACGAAGCAGCTCTAGTGGCAGATGGGAATTGCTGGCGTGTGTGAGGTCAGTGCTGCCGCTTGCTGCCACCTCCTGCTACCCCACTGGACTGTGCCGGTGTTGGTGCTGCTGTCTTGGGTCCCTGTTTCAATGGGGAGGAGGAGAAGAAAATGGACTCTCAAGCATGGATGAGCAGTGGCCCAAACCCAGCCTGGCTCCAGCTTCATGCTGCCAATAGGTGTTGCAAATTTCACTCTGAAACAGTTTTTGATTGTGAAATGCAGCTTCTCAGATTGCTACTGTTGAGAGTAGAGCCAAAAGGCAAGAGGGAGCTCTGCTTGGGCAACTCTGACTTTTTAAAATGGCCCTGGCAACCTCCTGTAATGGTTTGGTCCAAAATACTCATTACTGTTTACCTTCTGTGAGATAAGAATTAGGAGAAAAGCAAAGCAGGCGCCAAACTTGAAAGAATATAAAGAAGTTTATTAATAGACCTAAAATAAGGAAAAAGAAAAGAAAAAAAAATAAAATCATGCCACACCTTCAGAACTCTTCTCCTTCCCCCCCCTTCCTCACTTCTCCCACTGACAACGTAAAAAGACAACCCTTGAGATGTTCAGTCTGTTTACCACTTCCATAATAGCCTTGTTCAGTTCATTTAGGAAGAGGAGTCTCTCTTGCCCATGCTATGGAGAAATTATCACAACGAGACAGCTGCCCGGATTGGTTTTCTGCTCGCATCATGTGAGAGTCCCCCTCCCATGACTTGCAGCTTTTCCCACAACTGCTTTCGAGGGTCCACTCTTGAAGTTTCTTGGGGTACAATTTTAAGGTTGAGCCGTTCAGAAACAAAAGTTCTCTTCACCCATCTCTGGGAACATTTCATCTCTAAGAACAGAGGCCCTTCTCCTTCCCTGGGAGCAAAGGGTCCTCCTCATCTTCATCTCTAGGACTATCTCTGGGAGCATCTCTAGGAACTGAGGTTTTCTCCTTTTCCATTTGGAGCAAAAGTCCTCATCGCTTCCATCTCTCCCTGTTCAAATTTCTCATCAAATTACAGCTGCGTCAGCATCTGCCTATCTCAGCGCAGGTGCTTTTGCTCACAAGTACAAGTTGAATGCTCCACCCCCCCATGCCTTCATGAAATTACAATGGGTACTCTGATACATCATAGCTTTACAACAGAATTTCAGCTTTAAGCATCTCCTCTTTCTTCTCCCTCAGGTTTTCAGCTCTTCACAGCACTAAAAGGGTTAATCTCACCTAGGCCTTGCAGCTGGAATGTCGCTTATCGCTGTTGGTCACATGATCTTTACCGGACAGCAGGGCAGCTTCAGCTGACTCTTGGCCGCACTGGAGAGGGGGAGCCGGGCCACTCCATCTGCACATAGCAGGGCTGTGGGGGGGCCGCGGGTGGAACATGGCTGCACGGCTACAGGATGGCTATGCCCCGGCCCGGCCTGGCCCGAGTAGGGCCTGGGCTGGGCCTACCGGGCCCCCATACGGGGCACCGCAGCTACCTGTCCCAGTGCCGGAAACGAGACAGAGCTCTGCCCAGGGTTTGTCTATTCTTAAGTGTGAATCACAGAGGCAGCCAAAATTCTAAGTGGCTTAAAAAATTGTCCATATTCAAACTAGCCAGCCAATAGGTTCTGTCAGGTCACAGAGGAAGCTGTAAGCACCTCTTTGCAAGAAAATCACTTCCAGGACTATGCCGGCTAACCCATGACACCCCCTGGCCTCTAGATTCTCTTTCTGGCTGTGCCGCCAGGCCTTAAAGAGACAGTAACAATTTTTGGGCACAGATAGATATGGAAAACAATAACATTTTGGGTTACCCAGGACACAAGGCATGTAGGAAAATATGGGCAGGTATCTAGAAAGGTTGTCACCTCCAGTGGTCTGGGATTTCACTCCCAGATCCTGGTGAAGTGATAGAATGTTTGGAAAAAGATATTCCAAAGATGCACAACTTATCACACTCTTATTGGGGCCTGGCCTGCACCAACCAACACTGCTTAGAACTGTTCAGCACCCTCAAGGAGAGGGTCTTCTGGATCTGAAAACATACCAATAGACACTGTGGCTAAATCAGAGACCCAGCCTTCAACTATATCAGTCACCTCTATAATTAAAAAGAAACAATGAGAGCGGAAGTCAACTCATTCGGTAAGGGATGAAGAAGCGTCTCCTAAGAGGGAGCAGCAGAGCAGTCCCAAGAACAGGAGGGGAAAGAATGAAATCATAAATGAGACAGAAACCATACAATCCCTATGTGGATACAAAAATACAGCTAGCAAGAATTTCGCTTGCTTCTTTCCAGTGCTGTGAGATACTTTTCTCTCTCACAGAAGATAGTAGCAGAGTTCTATAAACTATGAACACCTGCGACCTTGCAGAGCTTTGTTTATGGTACAGTAGAAAAATATTTTGACAATGGATGTTTTAGGATTTTAGCCAATCACCCCAAGGGGTGGCTGATCCTTTGTCCAATTAGACTGTGAAGAAAAAAGTCTATAAAAGAGTTTGCAAAACAATTAAATAAATCAATCTTGCTGCACAATTCCTGCCTGTTGGATCTCTCTTCTCCTCCCTACCACTGCGGTATACCATAATATCCCCATCCCTAAGCAAGCAGCGAGGTATGTGAAGCCATCAACCAGGTGAACAAATTGTCAGCTAGTTATTCTGATGCTGGGATATTGGAGCCAAACAGCAGGAATTAGAGGGTAAGGAAACCTAGCAGCTGGGATCCCTTGTTAGGAATAAGGTCACTGACAAAGGGATTGTAAAAAGGGCAGGAATCTTCAGTCTTTGGAGGCAGCTTCCATCGAGTGTGAAGGACAGATATCCCTTCAAGGAAGGACCTGCAAATTCCCAAAGCAAGGTGACCACCACTGGGGGAGTTATCCAGTATCTGAGGGAATTAACTGTGGTAGAGGTATATGACAACCAGGTATCCAACGAGCCGTGTGAAATCCCATGCACATGGCCCATGTGGTGAAAGTTTGTATGAAGTGCACCAACATTGTACACCAACAACCTGATGGTAATGAGCTGGAGAGACACAAAAGCAACAACTGTGGTTGGATTGGCCAGCCAACTTGAGAATTCAGAGAATCTCACTTCCTCCCTGCGTCTTGGCTGTGGAGAAACTGTTCCAACAATTGTCCCAGCAATTAAAGAAGGATAAGTTTTCCTCACCCATAGTGACCAACATCTTGGCTATTAAGAGTCAACCATTTTGTGTTCGGGGAGAGGTTTACCAGTGACACACACCACATGCCACCCTGTGGTTCTATCTGCCATGACCAGCGGGCAGGCATAAGGAAGTGGGATGGTGAACCTACCTGGAGACTAGAAGCTCAAGTACAAGAAGTGCAAGAACAAACTGCAGCGAAAAGGCATCCATCCAGGAAAATTACTGCCCCAGTGTCTGTTGGTGCTTAGTTGCTGGCCAGGGTTAAACCACAACATCAGGTCATATGAAAACCTTTCACTGGAGCACAGGAGGACTTCTCAATCAAGTCAAATGATGTATCAAGGATACAGGCAATAGCTACACAGTACTGAAGTTCATCAACTACCAAAGTTAGATAGAAATTTTCTACTGAACATCTCTTGAGAGGGTGTGATGGATACATCCACTCTGAGTGAACAATATTAATTACCATTTAATAATTGTTTAATCATTAATAAAACCCTTTTAGTTAACCCCACAATGATGACTTCTCTTAATAATTCATCTGCGACAGAGAGTAACAAAAAAATGCATTAACTTGAGCACAAAGTAAAAAACAAGAATAAAAAAAGTCTAGTGAAAATACTTAGAATGAATTCAGCTACTAATGAACCTAAATCTTAACAATGTATAATAGACAGCAAGGCCATCCTATATCAGTTCTATTACAAAGAAGTTCACACGTTATTGTTTGAAATACTTCAAGCTTTCTAAACACTAATTATGACATTAAAACTAAGTCAAGATTCCCTGAAATACATAACATCTTCAAGAGTACATTACAAGAGTATAATACATTAATTTGACCTAAAACAGTGTACTTTGTGCCAGTTTTGCTATGAACAGACTATTTTACCATGCAGATCTCAGAAACCTAGCCAGACACATAGACCTTTACAATTTCCTGTAATTCTTGTTACCATAGCAGAATAATGAAATACTTTTTCCTCTTAAGTTGGTATGCATAAGAATAAAAAGAAGCCCTACTTTCAATATACAATTAGGGAGTTCCCTCCTGTCTTACTACCTTGTTGCATGCTTAGAAGAAGGTCTTCTCAAAGATGAATATCCTCAAAACGTTTTTTATAGAGATCAGAATGGACTGGATAAATTTTCACCCCAATGAGGATATAAAGCTGTCATATATTTTTCTCTATAATCTTAGGTGAATAGTCCTATCAAGAACCTTATTCCCAATTACACCAGCATGTTCTATCAACTTGTGAAACCAAGACAGTCTCATCAGAAATTACTACAAACATCTTTCAAATCTGGATTTTCTTTTTTCATCTGGAAGAAAACTGATATCTCAGGAAAGCAGTATTAATTCCAAGCAACTAGTATATGTTCTTCCATTAGATATAGGACTGTTGGTTTTGCATCCTTTCCACATAACATATATAGTGGAAGAAAAAAAAAAAAAGGCAGGCATCATACCTTTAACCTCCCAGAGCGCTAAGTATAAGATGCAATTGGAAAGTATTTGCATAGTGAACATATACCTAAGTCATTAGGTTTTATAAATACTCCAAGAATTTCACATGTGCTTCTACCTATTATTAAAACATACCTTATTTCATCAGTTTCTGGCACTTTGGTGTAAGGTAGAATTGCTCGAACTCTCCTTCTATCCTCCACAGGCTACAATTTTAGAGAAGAGTTCAAAGATATTAATTTTCCCTTTCATTCTAGTGTAACTTCCTCTCCCCAACATTATGCTATTCTGAGGCAAAAGACTGGTAATAGTAATTTGTATCCCTTTGCTAGTTTTAAGTTTTTAAAGGGTCAAAAATAGTAAGAGCTGGAAATGCTCAATTCCTAAAGTTATCTACAAAAGCCTTCATTTTGCTTCTAGCCCTGTAACATTATCAGTCATGTTATCTCCAAAAATCAAATTACCAACAATGTAATTCCCATGAAAGAGCACTTTACAACTTACTTCCTCTTAATGGAAATTTGTGAAAATTTAATATTCAGAAACAACTTTATTCGGGGGGGGGGCATTACTCATACTGATAATTACTGAGTCACTTGAAAGAAACAGCTTTCAGGAGCTTTGGTTATTTCAAGGATGTGTATTTCAAAATCTTTGCTACAAAACAGTAATATTATTTTGATATACTTTATTAAGTCTGTGTAAAACCCTACATTATTATGGTGCTCTTTAATAGCCAAAACCCACACATTTTCTTATCTCAGTTTACGTACAATGTTATTACTCCATTCGGAGATAACTGCAATACCTGACATCTAGCTTTCTCATTACAGATTTTTATTAAAAACCAATTTTTTATCATTAGTTTCTATCAGTAAAACCTAGTTTATATATTCATTATACTTCACCATATGCTGAGATAGGTCTAGAACTAGGGGAAGGCATCTACAATGCTTTTTTCATAGAAAACTATGAATATCGAATGCAAGATTAATGATATAAATATTTAAGTAAATGACATTTTAAAATTTTACTACTTGCCTCTGGAGGTGCTACTGGAAAGAATAGTTTTTCCCCCTTCAGCAAACAAGACACATGACTGTAATAACCAATTAGGTCTGAGAGTGAAGCAAAGCGACGTCCACCAATGTAATAATCTCCACACATGGCAATAATCCTGTCAATAAAGAAAAGGAAGTTTGACAGAAGAACTTTTGCTACAAACTGCTGGGACAGTTTGAGTTTGGGATTCTTTTTTTTTAAGGGAAATGAGGATGACATTGAGTTGTTAAAGCAGGCTGTCTATGTTCAAAATGCAATATTACAAACTCACTCTTTAAAAATGTTAAGAGCTACCTGGAAAAGCAACTTTGAGAAGGGAGAAAATACTGACAGAGGGATTGAACTATTCCTTTAGTTACACATAAGAAAAAAAATGAACAAGACATTTAGTCTACTTAAAAACTATCATTTTTTGGTAAAAATTGTGAAATTATCAGTTTTATGAAGCTTGCAGAATGCTAAAAACAGTTTCCAAAAAATTATGTCGTAAATGGGAAAAATGTCATACTTTCCACCAGAACTCTTTGTTGCGATGTCAAAACAATAATTTTTAGGATCATAGAATCAGGTTGGAAAAAACCCTTTAATATCATGGGGTTTTTTAAGATAATGGTACTTAAACATTAACCCAGCACTGCCAAATCCACCACTAAACCACGCCCCTAAGCACAACATCTACACATCTTTTAAATAACTCCAGGGATGGTGACTCCACCACTTCCCTAAGCAGCCTGTTCCAATGCTTCCCTTTCGGTGAAGAAATATTTCCTTATATCCAATCTAAACCTCCCCTGGTGCAACTTGAGGTCTCTTCCCCTCATCCTATTACTTGCTACTTGGGAAAAACAGACGAACACCCACCTGGCTACAACCTCCTTTCAGGTAGTCCTAGAGAGCAATAAGGTCTTCCCTGAGCCTCTTTTGCTCCAGGCTAAACAACCCCAGCTCCCTCAGCTGCTCCCCATAATACTTGTGTTCCAGACCCTTCCCCAGCTTCATTGCCCTTCTTTGGACACATTCCAACACCTCAATGTCTTTCTTGTAGTGAGGGGCCCTGAACTGGACACAGTACTTGAGGTGCAACCTCACCAGTGCTTAGTAAAAAGGGACAATCACTTCCCTAGTCCTGCTGGCCACACTATTCCTGATACAGGCCAGGATGTCATTGGCCTTCTTGCCCACCTGAGCACACACTGGCTCATGTTCAGCCAGCTGTTGACCAGCACCTCCAGGTCCTTTTCCACTGGGCAACTTTCCAGCCCCTCTTCCCCCAGCCTGTAGCATTGCATGGGATTGTCATAACCAAGCGCAGGATCCAGCACTTGGCCTTGTTGAACTTCCTACAACTGGCCTCAGCCCATTGATCCAGCCTGTCCAGATCCCTCTGCAGAGCCTTCCAGCCCATCAACACTCCCACCCAACTTGGTGTCATCTGTGAACTTACTGAGGGTGCACTTGATCTGCTCTTCCAGATCATCGATAAAGATATTAAACAGGATTGGCTCCAGTACTGAGCCCTGGGGAACACCACTGGTGACCAGCCACCAACTGGATTTAACTCCATTCACCACCTCTCTCTGCACCCAGCCATCCAGCCAGCTTTTTACCCAGCGAACAGTGCACCTGTCCAAGACATGAGCAGCCAGTTTCTCCAGGAGAATGCTGTGGAAAACTCTCCCAAAGGCTTTACTGGACTTGAAGTCTAGGTAGACAACATGCACAGCCTTTCCCTCACTAAGCAGGTCATCCCTTGTCATACAAGGAGATCAGTTTATCCAAGCAGGACCTGCCTTTTATAAACCCATCCTGGCTAGGCCTGATCACCTGTTTTCTCTGTATGTGCCATGTGATGGCACTCAAGATGATCTGCTCCATAATCTTCCCTGGCACCAAGGTCAGGCTGACAGGCCTGTAGTTCCCCAAATCCTTTCTGGACATTCTTGTAGATAGACATCACATTTGCTAACCTCCATTCAATCACAGAAAATTCTGAAGGGTAGGATGAAAATATAAAGATTTTCCTCCCCAATATTTTATATCACTCAGCAACTCACCAAAAAAATATATTACTTCAGCCAAAAAGAATTTAGTTTTGATGGACTCATACACTATCTGTCAATCATATGCTGCATGAACATATGCCCATATCCAACTTGGAGGAGGGTGATTTGGAGAACTTTCACCTACAATACTGGTATTTTAGTCAAACAAATATATAAGGAAAGTTTAATCCAAGAAATATCACTTTTAGGAAACAAATATCAGTGAGATTTCCAAGCAATGAAAATTTCACCCATTTTTGGCAGAGAACAAGCTTTGGTGGAAGTGATACTTCCAGTCTGTGGGACCCAGTGGGCACATCCCTATATTTGGCTGAATTAACTTCAAGACTGCTAATCTTGAGGCTGGAAAAATGTTTGAATGTGGCATCTGCCCTTCTAATAACAAAAACATATACACTCTGCAGTCAACAACTGAAATCAAAAGCAGGTCTGCTCTATGAAGACCAGTATCAGCAGACAAATTAATTTCCTTCAAATAGTTATCTCTTCATATATTTAATGGATCCAGGAAGAAAAGATTCTTTAAGATTTGAAAATATTATAAGGATTCCTTTCTTAGAAAGTAGCATTTAATGGTTTTCCATTTTCTGAGATGCCAGAAAATTTTATGGCGGACACAAACTAACATTCAACACCTGATATTGGCTACAATAAGCAGAAGTTATTAAAAATGAGACTCTTGAAAACTTAAAAAACAAGCATTAACATAACTTCATTTTCTACTACTGCTACATAGTAATCAGTTCCCTAACAAGAATCAGTATAGCTGAGAAGCATGAATCGTTAGCTCAGGCATGATGCAAACATGCACGTGCTATTTGTTTGCTTTGCAAGAAAATTCGGTTTCTATTTCTTGTTATCTAGATAGCTGACAAAGGTTTTTTCTAGTGCTGAAAATGCACTTGATATCCTATTTTGTGAAGATGAACATTACACTGCAGCACACTACATGCTAACATTCAAGTGCTTCCCAGAGCATCTCATTTACACTAAATGAGACTAAATTAATGTCTATAACTTGCTAATGGTAAAATAACCACAGTTACAATTTCAGATAAATTGACACTTGTATTTAGAACAACTAATTCTAACATAGACTGAAAGCTGATTCCAGCAAATCCTCATATTATTAAACACAACCTCTTTGTTTCTCCTTGTTATAGCTATCTTATAAACACCCAGATTTGCTATGACTTTGACATTCAAATATGTTCTGTAAGCTGCAATATCTGAGGAATAGACTTAAAACAATCTGATTACTACTAAGAAGCCTGCATGTTACTGTAAATTTAGTCACAACAACTTTAGACAAGCTTCTCTATCCTGATAATGCTGGTTTCCTCACATTTTCATTCTTCAGCCTGTAAAGGAATTTTTGTAGCATGGTTTAAAACAATTAAACTCTAGCAAAGAGCTATACCATACATGGATAAAAAGAAAAGTAAAAAATATTCAATTTATAATACAATTGTTTTCTATACCGTACTAAGTTCTAAACCCACAAATAAATAGGTTACAGTGTTTTAAAAGAAAACATTTACTTCTCACCTAAAATGATTGACACTTGTTTTACTAAGGAATGAAAGCACAAATGAACCTGGTCTCCGATCACTCTCTCGAATGAGGTAACTTCCAGGTTTTCCTGCTTGCCAAAGACGTTCTTCTGCAATTGCTCTGTCGAGTTTTCCATGATACCACCTAAAAAACATGTAACAATGGGTGTCCTTAAAAGTTAAGGCTTCTGTTTATTCTCACAGAACAGAGCTATGAAACTAATGAAAGATCTCAGTTGAAACTGATAAAATCCCAAACCTTTATTTCAAATAAAATTATCAGATGTTTACATGTGCAACCTCTTTCAAATTACTTATTTCCAACACACAGAATTTGGAAAGCTTCACAGGTTCAGATAACCCGTTTTCCCAAATAACTCACACTGGAGAAAAGCACTCTGAACCATCCAAAGGGGACAAAGGCTCTCTATAACCATCTTTTTTTATTCCCCAATTTGTTCATTTTCAGAAAACAAGTAGAACCAGAGGTAACTGATCTGCTGTATTTTAAGCTTACTCAGGCTTCCATTCAGGCTACAATACAACCTGTTTCTCAAACAACAAACACAGATCACAGTATCAAAATCTGCACTTAAAAAAAATTACAGCATTTACACCAGAGTATATTTCAGCCAAAATGTCTTCCCCAAATGTGGATAAAAAAATGCTGTTAGCAAGGAATTTTCCTGCTTCTTCTAAACCGTGGGATACTTTTCTCTCTCACAGAAGATATTCACAGAGTTTATAAACCATGAACACCTGCGACCTTGCTGAGCTTTGTTTATAGTACAGTAGGAAAATATTTTGATAATGGATGTTTTAGGATTTTAGCCAATCACCCCCAAGGGGTGGCTGATCCTTTGTCCAATTAGACTATGAAGAAAAAAGTCTATAAAGGAGTTTGTAAAATAATTAAATAGATCAATCTTGCTGCACAATTCCTGCCTGCTAGATTCTCTCCTCCTCCCTACGGCTGCGGGATACGGTAATATTTACTGCATTAATACCCAAACACAACACTAGCCTATTAAAAGCAAATACAAATGCACAGCAACTCACAGACTTCATAATGTGACAAAAGAACACTTTAGTTTAAGTCAAAGGCTAAACTCATTAAAACATTCCTTACCCTTTCCTCAATTTTGACCTCTTTCTACCCCAAACAATCAAATAGGGGGAAGCAGCAGTGGAGGAAGCAATCAAAACAAAGCCAAGCGTTGCTCTCAAAACCTTTTAAAAAGGAAATCTTTTATACAGCTAATGTTTTATACTATTTAAATTATCAACTATTTCAAACCATTCACCTATTGATTCTACCAATTTGCATGTCTTGCAAGAGCTGCAAGAAAAGCATTTTAGAAGTGATATGAAAGTAATCTTCTGGCTTAACATACATAAGAAAAAAAATGAAAAAATTGCAGTTTAGAGTAAAAATACCCAACAAAACAGCTTATCTGGTAATAAAAATCTTGCAAAAAACATTTTTTCTATAAAATAGAAATTCTCAAAGCCAACTTTCACTTCCATCAGAATGAAAGTCAAATAAATAAATTATACAGATTACATATAACAGAAGTAGTACAAGTGCCAACTGTTTTCATTGGCAAAGCTGCAGTCTTGTTAGTATAGCACTCTCCTTTGCATCTCCTCATCCTGAGTAAAACAAGTTAAACCAGTGAAAGAATTGTTTTGTCTATACACTGTATTGCACTTGAGGCAAGGTTAGAAAGATCATGTCTGTGGTGGGTTGACCCCAGACAGCATCTAACCACACATACAGCTGCTTGCTCACTCCCCCAACTCTCAACAGAACAGGGTAGAGAACAGGAAGAACAAAAGCAAGAAAATTCATGTGTTGAAAAAAAGTTTAATAAGTGAAGGAAAAATAAGAAGGGGCTGGTGGAAAGAGGAAAAAAAACCTCAACGCAGTGCAAAGTCTGTGGTGGCCGGTGAACATACATTACAAGGGACAGAGAGTTCTCAGTAAGACAAGTCCCTAGTACCACAAGAACCACTTCATGTTAGGGTGGCCGGAAGGGCTTCTCCCGGGAGGGATGCTTGTTCTGTTATGTTAATCTATCCCAGTTTGGATTCCCCGGTTGGTTGTCAGCCTCTACCCCTCGTCACTCCCCCAGAGTTCCCCATTGGTCCCCGTTCCCTAGTCCTGCCTTTTCCCCGCCCCCGGACAAAACTGTGAACCTCGGGATCATGTTCGTATTTACCTCTACTACCTTCGACAGTGTAGCAGCAATAAATGCTCCTGCCGGAACGCACGCAAATGCCCTTCTCGACTCTTTGCTACCGACTATAATACTGAACCCACCCGTGCCTCTGTGGGTGCATGCGGGACCCCAGGGAGCTGGGCAGGGATGGTAGTAAAGTCAATCACTCACTACCTCCCACAAGCAGACCAACGTCCAGACAGTCTCTGAGCAACGGCTACCTTGGAAGACACACACACCCTCTTTTTTTATTGTTGAGAATGATACCTGATATGGTATGGAATCCCTTTGGCCAATTTAAGTTAGCTTTCCTGGCTGTCTCTCCTCTCAACTTCTTGCCCACCTCTAACCTACTTGCTGGAGGGCAGGGTGAACAGTGAGAAATTGAGAAAGTTTTAACACTGAACACACTTTTCAGCAACAGTCAAGGTATCAGTGTGTTATCAACACTGTTTTAGCCACAAATCCAAAGCAAAATGCCACAGGGGCTACTATGAAGAAAGCTAACTCAAGCCCAGTCAGAACCAGGACACCCTTAGATGGCTCTATACCATTTAGAATTTTATAAGTCAAGATCAATAACTTAAATTTGATACTGTTCCAACTGCCAATTGCTTAATGCATTCAGTTAGAAGCAATGCTTAACATCTCTCAACTTCACACCAAATATGGTTTTCCCCCAAAGAAATGCAAAATGGTGTCTTACCTAGCTATTTATAAAAAGAAAGCTGTCCCTCTGGCCATGACTATTATCAAATGTATTCATTTCAAACAGTAACTCACTATTACTAAGATTTTAAACTTTCATCATTGCCAAGGACAAGATCCCTATAATTTCCAGTCACCTCTTAATTTCTTGCCTAGTCCTACCTAAGGAAGACTTTTCTATTTTCAACAGTAAGTTCTAAAGTTTTAAATTATGTTGGAGGTTAGGATTTGTTCCTTCGAGTTTTTTTTCTTTCTCTTATGGAATTTTTCTCGCATTTGTTGCCCAACAGACTAGAACGATGAGAGACAAAGGATGCGGCCAAGATGGGGGAGGGGGTGCAGCTGGCTGCAGTCTCTTAGCTGGGGGGGCTTTCTCTTGGAAAGCGCAGAGATACCACGAGATTTTGGCTGGGGGGTGAGGGGCTGGGCTCGTCCCTCGCTCTCGGGACCGGAGGGGAACAGTCGGGCTGGTGTAATTGCGGGGGAGAATTCGCTGCCACTGGGAAGTTCAACCCTTTACTGCTTCTCCTGATGTGGGTGAGCCTTTGCTCGTAAGAGCGGCCGTTGAACTGGGACCTTTTCAATACCCGAACTCATTGAGAAGGACCTTCACCATCTACTCGGGTGCCTCAGGGGAAAACCCGGAACCCAAACCCCCTCTGAAGGGAGTGTCTCCCAGCTGCTTGCGGCAGCTGCCTGCGGCAGCCCATCTGCTGCCGCCCAGCCCCACTGTTTTCTGCCACTGCTTCAGGACTTTTTGCTACACTTTAACCTGTCACCCCGTGCCTGCCCGGACACCCCGCGGCTTCCGGCATGGCTCCAGAGTCTTTGCTACACTTTGTTTGCCACCCCGGGTGTGCCCGCCTCTGCTGTTCCAGACTGCTGCTCCGAAGTTTTCCTGCTGCAGTCCATTCAGCTTCCTGAGTGGCACTGAGACCGGCTGCCCCCGTTAGTTTGCAAAGGAAAGCCCCTTCTCTCTCTCTCCTGCCAGCTGAGTCGCCATTACCCACGTGGAGAGGCAGCTGAGCTCGCGCCACAGCGCCCCCTGCAGCCGCGGGAGTATCATCGCACCTGCCCTGCCCAGACGGGATCCAACAGCGCTCCTGCCAGCTGTGATCATAACTACACCAAAAGGGAATGTGCTTGACAGCCGAGAGAAGGCTGTTATTGGGTTTCTGGTTTTGTTTGCTGTTGCTGCTTGTTTGTCTTGTTATATATATATTATATATATATATATATATATACACACACATGTAAAGAACTGTTATGCCTTTTCCCAAATATTTTCCTGAAAGCCCCATAATTTCAAAGTTATAATAATTTGGAGGAAAGGGGGTCACATTTCCCATTCCGAGGGAGGTTCCTGCCTTCCTTGGCAGACACCTGTCCTTCAAACCATGACAAGTGACAACAGTTCATAGACTCATAGACTATGCTGAGTTGGAAGGGGTGCACAAGGATCATTGAAGTCCAACTCCTGGCCCTGCACAGGACAGCCCCAAGAATCACCATGTGCCCAAGAACATTGTCCAAATGCTTCTTAAACTCTGTCAGGCTTGGTGCTGTGACTGCTTCCCTGGGGAACCTGTTCCAGTGCCCAACCACCCTCTGGGGGAAGAACCTTTTCCTAATATCCAACTTAACCTCCCCTAACACAGCTCCAGCCATTCCATCAGGTCCTGTCACTGGTCACGAGAGTGAAGAGATTGGCACCTGCCCCTTCACTTCCCCCTCATGAGAATGTTGAGGACTGCAATGAGGTTTCGCCTCAGTCTCCTCTCCTCCAGGCTGAACAAACCGAGTGACCTCAGCTGCTCCTCATATGGCTTCCCCTCTAGTCCCTTCACCATGTTTGTAGCCCTCCTTTGGGTGCTCTCTAATGACTTTATATCCTTCTTATATTGTGGTGCCGAAAACTGCACAAAGGACTCAAGATGAGTCTGCACCAGTGCAGAGCAGAGCAGGACAATCACCTCTCTCGACCACACAGCAATGCACGGTTGGCCCTCCTGGCTTCCAGGGCACTGCTGACTCATGTTCAACTTGCCATGGACCAGGACCCTCAGGTCCCTTTCTGCAGTGCTGTTCTCCAGCCTCTTGTTCCCCAGTCTATACGCACAACCAGTGTTTCCCTGTCCCAGGTGCAGAATCTGGCACTTGGCCTTGTTAAATTTCATACAATTAGTGATTGCCCAGCCCTTTAATTTGTCAAGGACTCTCTGCAAGGCTTCTCTGCCCTCAAGATAGTCAATAGTGCCTCTCAATTTAGTGTCATCAGCAAACTTACTTAGTATTCCTTTGAGTCCTGCATTTAGGTTGTTAATGAAGGTGTTGAAAAGAACTGGGCTGAGGATGGAGCCCTGTGGAACCCCACTAGTGACCAGACACCAGTCTTATGTAACCCCATTCACTATAATCCTTTGTGCCCAACCTGCGAGCCTGTTGCTCACCCATCACGTAACATGATGATCCAGCTGTGTGCTGGACATTTTGTCCAGAAGAATACTGTGAGAGATAGTATCAAAAGCTTTGCTGAAGTCCAAAAAGATGACATCAACTGGTTTCCCTTGATCAGCTAGGTGGGTTACTCTGTCATAGAAGTAAATCAAGTTTGACAAGCAGCACTTTCCCCACATGAAGCCGTGCTGGCTATGACCGATGACTGCATTGTCCTCCATGTGTTTTTCAATACCTCCCAGAATAATATTTTCATGATTTTACGAGGCACTGAAGTGAGACTAGGGAATGAGAGGCTGGAGAACAGCACCACAAAAAGGGACCTGGTTGATGGCAAGTTGAACATGAATCACCAGTGCCCTGGAAGCCAGGAGGACCAACCATGTCCTGGGTGCATCAGGCACGGCATTGCCATGTGGTCGAGAGAGGTAATTGTCCTGCTCTGCTCTGCACTGGTGCAGACTCATCTTGAGTCCTTTGTGCAGTTTTCGGCACCACAATATAAGAAGGATATAAAGTTATTAGAGAGCACTCAAAGGAGGGCTACAAACATGGTGAAGGGCCTAGAGGGGAAGCCATATGAGGAGCAGCTGAGGTCACTTGGTTTGTTCAGCCTGGAGGAGAGGAGACTGAGGCAAAACCTCATTGCAGTCCTCAACATTCTCATGAGGGGAAGTGAAGGGGCAGGTGCCAATCTCTTCACTCTCGTGACCAGTGACAGGACCTGATGGAATGGCTGGAGCTGTGTTAGGGGAGGTTAAGTTGGATATTAGGAAAAGGTTCTTCCCCCAGAGGGTGGTTGGGCACTGGAACAGGCTCCCCAGGGAAGCAGTCACAGCACCAAGCCTGACAAAGTTTAAGAAGCATTTGGACAATGTTCTTGGGCACATGGTGATTCTTGGGGCTGTCCTGTGCAGGGCCAGGAGTTGGACTTCAATGATCCTTGTGCACCCCTTCCAACTCTGTGATTCTATGACTAATTTTTAAATTATTTTAGAAAAACTGCTTATACAAACTACACAGAATCACCATAGCTTCACAATCTGATTATCTAATGTTAGCTAAATCTAAGCATACCATTATTTTCAGTTTCTGGAAACTATCCCAGAAATATAGAGCAATGTACTCTGCATGGGAAAATTCATTAAAAAAAACCCTTTTCCAAATATCTATAAGTAGGTATTAACAAGAAAAAAATCACATACCCACCTCTGTTGAACCAATGACAGGATTCCTTAACAGCAAATAAGATTTTAAATATTTTGATATAGTTACATACTCAACTTCTTGAAATACAATTACATATAGCTAAAATGCCTAACATTAACATACTTATTCCAATCCAAGGAAACTTTATACTTATTTAAACTCAAATCCCACTTAAGGATGGACAAGTATTACAACTTCAGCGTTAGCAAAATGAAACAACCAATTGTTCATTTAAAAAAAAAATTCTATGTGAAATTGGTCCCAAATAGTTGTTAAAATAGAGATGAGGATGACTTTAGAACTCAATCATTACAATGATCGGACTTCTAACTAACTTATCAGAACACTGAATGGGTACACTGAGTGCCCTAGCAAGCTGGCTACACCTTTCCTCAAATGTTAACACAGCTTAAAAGTTTATTTAGTGACATTAGTTTCTATACATTAATAAATAGGAAGATAAATATTAATCATTTTGCAATGTGTACCTTTTTAAAGTTAAGCAACACTGCTAGCTACCTTCAAAAGAACTTAAAAAAAGACAAAACAAATTCTTGAGCTTCTACAGAAGAAATTAGGAGGAAAGTTGTCTATATAAAAAATAATACTGTTTATCCACCTCAGCTTTTCTTGTATTTTTTACAAAGGCATTGCCAATAGCTATTCCCACTGACATAATCCCAGACTATTTCAAATAATGTTTCATTAAGCAGGTAACCTAATAACAGTCCTCATCTCCAAACAGTATATTTATAAATATACAAAACATAATTTAATGATAGACCTATGCAAAAAAAAAACCAAAACAACAAAACAAAAACCACACTTTTTTTTCTATTCCACAGTCATCAAGCGTTATACATTAAAAAAAAATAATTAGGACTGCCTGAGAGTTTAAAACAGTAGAGGGAACTTGTCAAGAACCCGTAAAATTTTATTGGTGCCATTCTTGTTTAATTGGAATACTTCTATGCAATACAAACACAATGTTGACATAAGATGCTTTCTCTGCCCTCTTATTGTGCCTAAATACCAATAGGGGTTTTTGTTTGGTTGGTTTTTTAAAGGAAAAAAGAATATATGGGGTAAATGGGAAAACTACTGCAGAATTCCTAAGAATTTATGACTGAAACAACAGGCACAGTCCTATGATGAAAAGATCTAACAGTAGAATTAGTGTTCTTCCAGCATAAAAAAGAAGAAAAAGGAAAACAAAAGGTAAAGAAATATGGCATGATAGTATGCTTCTCAATAAGGTATGCTAGTAGGTGAAGTGCATAAGTCCCACATTGAAGTTGTGGCAGAAAATATACAACAAAAAAGTTTGATAAAGTACAGGTTAAGAGTCTCTACTTACTATTTAGATAAAATAACCTTTGATGTTAATTAGAAGTTCTGACTAAAAGAAAAAAAAAAAACAACAAAAAGCACCATAAAATTCCTCTATTAACTTTTTTCCTGCATCAAATGTTGTTCCGCTTTTGTTTTTCCAAAGTTGAAGCTTCCATTTATATATGTACTTATGTTCACTTTACTTACTGTTTCACTTCCAACATAAGGTTAAAATACAATTTTGTTCTGCTGCTCCTAACCATTGTTTTAAAATAGTATTTCTGACATCATCTATTCAGATCGAAATAAAACCAGATTTATATACAATTCTATTCTGCAAGTACACAAATTATAAAATCTGGACAAATCAGCAAACTACCCATCAACTTAAAAAAAAAATTAAGGTGTTTATCGTCCCTCTACAATTCAAAAACAGGCATTAGTAAGAAACACTCGTTAACTGATGAAAAAAGGTTACCTGCTAACTACCTTAATTGCAAAACGGAAGAAAAATCTCATACACTAAAATCAAGTTACATCACAGCTGCAGACAGTTAGAATTAGACTTACATCCACAAGGGGAGTTTAACCACCCCAATATCTGCTGGAAGAACAACATATCAAGACATAAGCAATCAAGGACGTTCCTGGAGAGGCTCATTGGGAATGTGAAGGCCAAAGGCAACCTTGGCTACAGTGACCATGAAATGGCAGAGTTCAGGGGGGCAAAAAGCAAAATGACAATACTGAACTACAGGAGAGCAGTATTGGCCTCTTCAGGGATCTGCTTGGAAGAGTCCCATGGGATAATGCCCTGGAGAGAAGGGGAGCCCAAGAAAGCTGATTAATATTCAAGGATCACCTCAACCAAAGGCAAGAAGGGCTTCTATAAGTACACAAATGACAAAAGGAAGACTAGGGAAAACATGGGCCCACTGCTGAATGGGGCAGGGGCCCTGGTGATACAGGACATGGAAAAAGGCTGAGGTACTGAATGCCTTCTTCACCTCAGTCTTTACTGGCAAGACCAGCTGTCAGGGACGGAAATGATTAATGCCTTAAACATTGTTATAAAATAATGTTGCCCATTATAGCAAAACTGTATAAAGAAGCCACCAAAGCCCACCCCTCCCTAAAGATGCATTACTGGAACTTTGAACTGAAAGTCAAACTGCTGAGATTAGATAAAGGGAAACCCATTCTTCAATCATCTCAGGCCCGGGGAGAAGTAAACAAGTAAACAAGGAAAAGAATGAGAGCCAAACCCAGCAGCCATGCTAAGAATCATCTCTGGCTTGTTTTGGGGAGGTGGAGGCCATAGCCCACAGACCCATTTGCTGGGAGCAGGTTTGCACAGGTTTACCCCCCCAACCAAGGTGGGGGGAAAAGTTTCGGTGTGTCGTAACCTCTGCTCAGGGGCAGTGAACCCATCCTCCCTTACGCAAACTGGCTATGGAACCCCCAACCCTGGGAAGGTTACATCCACGGGACATTCATGTGAGAAACAACTGAGTGGCTGCCTTAATCCATCAAAGACTCCCCGAAGTGCCCCCCAGAGTCGTTCATGAGGCCTTGCACCACAGGACTGCACGTGATGCAACAAATCCGGAGTCTGTTGTAAGAGATAATGACAAACCCCCCCAGGAAGGTGCCTGGGTTTTCCTACCTAGCTTGAATGTATATTAACCCATCGGATTCTATGCTTTTTGGGGGACCTTCACCACCAAGAAGACCAGCTGGAGAGGATCAACGGAACATTGTTGGGATCCATGGATGGTGATATTTTCTTTATTCTGTCTCTGTCACTCTCTTTCTGTCCCCCCCACCTATTTTCTATTTCTCTCTCTTTTTTTATCTTTCTTTCTCTCTCATATTTACTATTAAATAAAACCCATACTGTTGACTTTGGCATATGGTCTTGTTTGCACCTTAATTTGGGCAGAGGCATTTCTAATAATTTTAATAACCAGATCATAACACCAGCCTTCAAAAATCCTGAGTCCCAGAGACCAGAAGAAAGGCTGGAGCAAGAAAGATGTACTCTTGGTGGAAGAAGATCAGGTCAGGGAATACTTCAGCAAACTGGACATATGTAAGATCACATGCCTTGATGAGATACACCCATGAGCACCGAGGGAGCTGGCTGATATTGTGAGGCCACTCTAGAGGATATTTGAATGGTCGTGGCAATTGGAAGAGGTGCCCAAATAGTGGAAGAAAGCAAATGTCACCCGTATCTTAAAGAAAGGGGACCCAGGGAACTACAGGCCAGTCAGCCTCATAATGATCCCTGGGGAAGGTGATGGAGCACCTGATCCTGAAAACCACTTCCACAGAGGTGAAGGACAAGAAAAGTTACAAGGAGTAGTCAGCATGGCTTCACAAAGGGGAAGTCTTTCTTGACCAACCTGATAACTTTCTATGATGAAATGCCGGGCTTGGTAGATGAGCGGAGAGCAGTGGATATTGTCTACGTGGACTTCCGGAAAACTTTTGACATTATCTCTCTGTTGGAGGTTAGGATTTTTCCTTTTTGTTTTCTTTCTCTTAGGGGATTTTCTCCCATTTTGTTGCTAAGAAACAATAACGATCGGTACTTAAGAGAAACAAAAGAAGTAACCACAGAGAAGTGGGAGGAGTGCAGCTGGCTTTACTATCATAGCTGAGGAGTTTCTATGGGAAGGACAGAGATTACCCGAGATTTGGGCTAGGGGAAGGGGTTGGGTGCAGCTCCTAGCTCTCTCTTGCTTTCTCGGCTTTCGGAGGGGAAACAGACTGCGGTCGCTGTGGGAAGAATTCGCCACCACTCCAGAGTTCCGTCTCCTGCTGCCTTTCTTCTACCGTGAGTGGAGCTCTGCTAATAAGAGCGGCCGTTGCACTGGGACCTTATTAACACCCTACCGAACCAAACAAAGGACCCTTCACCATCTGCTCAGGTGCCTCAGGGGAAACCCCGGGATTCCCGAGCCCCTTCCCCCTCCAAGGGAGCCTCTCCCGGCTGTGTTCGGGAGCTGGGCTGCCACTGCCCTGATGCCTTAGGATTTAGCTTTTATATTTTTCAGATCCTGTACTGCTTTAGTTTGTAGCTCTAAAACTCCATAGCCTGTTAGCTACTGTTCTCACATTCTGGTTAGACATAACAAACCCTCTCTGGGCCTGGACTCATAGATACCTTGTTGTCCCAGGCCCCAAAACATGTAAACTAAGCCTCTGGGGAGGGGGAACAAACTTGGGGTAATTACATCATTACCTGAAATTGTAATTGGAGAATTAACCCTGATATGCAAATGGACCAAACTTACAAAAGCGTGAAAAACCCGTGACCCGACGTCCATCTTCGGTAGAGCCCCTCGGAGGCTTTTGACTTCCAAGGTGTACCTATTGAAGGGCCCTCAATAAATACCCGCTTTTATTCTCTTAATCTTGTCTAGCCTCAGTTTTCAGGTAGCCACTTCAAGGCATCAGCCCAGCCCCCGCCGTTTCTTTGCCACTGCTCCGGGTTTTTGTTACACTGTAGCCTCGCAGCCCCTGCCTGCCAAGACATCCTGTGGTTCCAGCTACAGCTGCGGAGTTTCTGATACATCTCGTCTACCACTCCGGGATTTTTTTTTTTTGCTCGTCCCTGGCGTTCCAGCTTGCTCCTTCCAAGGTTCCTGCTACAGCTCCTTTTGCTATCCAGAGGGGGCACCGGGATCGGCTGCCCCTGGGGGTTTGTAACAGAAGCCCCTTTTTCATCCCTTCTGCTGGCTGCATCCGCCATTGTCCACGTGAAAGAGATGGCCGAACTTGCTCCACAGTGCCCCCTGCAGCCGTGGGAGAATCATCGCTTCTGCCCTGCCCGGCTGGGGAGCCACCAGCGCCCCTGCCGGCTGCGACCGTAACTACACCAAAGGAGAAAGTGCAGCCGAGAGAAGGCTATTACTAGGTTTCTGGTTCTGTTTGTTGTTGCTGCCGTTGTTGTTTGTTTGCCTTGTTATACATACTAGTAAAGAACTATTATTCCTTTTCCCATATCTTTGCCTGAAAGCCCCTTAATTTCAAAGTTATAATAATTTGGAGGGAGGAGGGTCATATTCTCCATTCCAAGAGAGGTTCCGGCCTTCCTTGGCAGACACCTGTCTTTCAAACCGAGACACCCTCATATGGTCCTCATAGAGAAGCTGTTGATATATGGGTAGGATGAGCAAACAGTGAGGTGGACCAAAAACTGGCTGAACATCAAGGCCAAGAGGGTGGTGGTCAGCAGCACAAAGTCTAGTTGGAGGCCAGTATGTACCCCAGGGGTCTATACGGGGTCTAGTCCTGTTTAACATCTTCATTAACGATCTGGACAATGAGGCAGAGCATATCCATAGCAAGTTTGCAGAACCAGGAGGAGCAGCTAATACACCAAGGGGTCATGCTGCCATCCAGAGGAACCTTGACAGGCTGGAGAAATGGTCTGACCAGAATCTCATGCAGTTCAATGACAGGAAGTGCAAAATCCTGCACCTGAGGAAGAATAAGCCCAGGCACTAGTACATATACTAGGGGCTTACCAGTTGGAAAGTACCTTTGCAGAAAAGGACCTGGGAAGTCCTGGTGGACACCAAGTTGAACATGAGCCAGCAATGTGCCCTTGCTGCAAAGAAGGCAAATGGTATCCTGGGCTGCACTAGAAGGAATGTTGCCAGCAGGTTGGGGGAGGTGATTCTTCCCCTCTACTCAGCACTAGTGAGGCTATATCTGGAGTCCCATGTCCAGTTTTGGGTTCCCCAGTACAGGAGAGATGCAGACATACTGATGTGAGTCCAGGAAAGGGCCATGAAGGGACTGAAGCATCTCTCCTATGAGGAAAGGCTGTCTAGCCAAGAGCTCAGAGGAGATCTCATCAACATATACAAATACCTGAAGGGAGAGTGCAAAAACAACAGAGTGGTTATTGTCAGTCATGCCCAGTGACAGGACAAGATGCAATGGGCTATATCTGAAGCACAGGAAGTTCGGTCTGAACATGAGGAAACACTTTTTTTTACTGTGAAGGTGACTGAGCACTGGACACAGGCTGCTTAGAGAAGTTGTAGAGTCCAAACATGCCAATAGTATTTCCCCATAGTTTTCGATGCAACACAAATTTATTCTTTGGTATGGAGTATAGCCTTCAATAATTATTGTAAAGCTATGCACTTTCAGAAAAACATTTTATTAGCTACTGAAATAAAAAATGTTGCAGAACTCTTGACTTGCTACCTCTGACAAATTCAGCTGAAGAAACTATAACTTCACACTTCATTGAGACAAAACATTTTTTCCTTTTACTCAAACCATGTTTGTTAAAGACTTCTCTATCCAGCTCGCTCTCTTTTTTTCTCACTAATGTTGTCTCAACAGATACCAAGAGTGACTGTAACAATGCATCTACCATGGAAAGGATTTTTGTTATCAAAGGATTTCAAAGGATTTTCATTTCAACTTGATAATCACCACTTAAAGAAATACCATATGAAAATATGAATTGTGTTGGAATATACTGGAACTGCTTCTGCCATCTTAATGCAACACTAAGATATATCTTGTCAACTTTAAGATTTTTATTCAAATACATAAACAACTAAACTATTTCACATATCACCAGTTTACTACTAAATTAAGTATCATTCATTCCTTAACTTTGTAGGCATTTCTGTAACACCATTTCAGACTGCCATCAACCTCTGGCAGTAAGCTTTGCAGATGGGGTAGATAGTGCAGAGAAAAACACTCAACACACAAAGGGAATTGTCCATTCTATTACCTAGCATCCTGTGCCTCCCACCTACCATTAAGCTACAGCATAAACATACTATTTCTATACTCAAATGAAAAAGTACATACTGAACAGACAATCATTAAATCACTCTCATTCAGGATTGTGGTGCATTGCCTTGCACAGTATTTGCATGCCCTCTGCACACTAAGGACAGAACTGAAACAGAGGTAGGATGTGTGATGATTGGTTAACATGTCCATATAGTGCTTCTACAATACAACAATTAAAGAGGTCAGCCCAGTCAGGGAATTCTGAATTCCCTGAGTGCATCAGCTGGTCTGTGTCATTCATCCAAAGAAGCCATGCCCTGCTTCTTGCCACCCTGCCCAATAACCATGGTTATGTAAGCCTTTCACTCATGGATGTTAAGTTTAGCCCAGTACTGGTAAATGATTGGATTTGCTGTTGTTTTGACCTGGATAATTGTACTAGTCAATTACTGAATGTGTTGTAACAACACAGATAATTGTACTACTGATCTCTATTTAGCAATAGCTTGTTTATCCCTAAAGCTGTTGGGTCTAGCATGTCTTATTGTATCCTGAACCTATAGCTTGGCAGTGCCTCCTTAGGCTGTTACAATGATCAAAGATAAATATCAGTCAATCATACTTTGGGACTTTGAGTATTTTAATTAGCAGAATTTGTTACATATTGACAAGCTTCTCTCACTGCTACAAAATTAATCATATTAAAATTTATTCCCATTTTCCTGAGGTACTTGGAATAGAGGAAATGTATTAGGTGTTTGCTTATAATATTAAAGTGACATCTTTGTTCAATTCTATAAAAACAGATGGTATGACTACAAAGAAAGTACGCTTCCAAAATAAAACATCAGGACTGAAAGAATAAAACTTACTCTCAACATGCAGCTAATTTAAATGACCTAATAATGGTAAAAAAATGACTTAGTATTAAAATAGATGTATGAAAGAGAAAAGAAACTGATTATTTTTAATTAGCCAACAACTTAAAAAAAAAGTCACAAAAATTATGTGTTACAAAGAAAAAAACAGGTAAGTAGATGGAGGTATAAGTTTCTGAATCGATTTTTCAAAATCTATTTTGCTGCCTAAATGTTTTTATATTGAAGGATCTGCAAGAGCAAATACTCAACTACACAGTTATGCTGGTCCTGCAAAGACTTGAATATCGCTTTTCTCTTAACAAGCTAAGTAGCCTCATCGACCAACACAGAAAATCAGGGCCTTCACAGTCATGCTTTTTGTCAGAAATTTTGTATCCTCTCTCATGAAAGTTAACCTTCATGCTATCATACAAGTTACAATACTCTGACAGCAAAATCCACTTATAATTGTGAAAGTAGTAATGATTACTTAGTATCAAATACATGATCATTCACCAAGAATTACCTCTCTTTCTAAAAAATATTTGAAAAAAAGCACAACCTTACTTTCTGAGATACATAATAACCAGTTCTAACAGAAGAAGCAGTCTGATCTTTCAGAGAGAAGAACAGGATACTGTATCTCTCTGACATAATACACAATACTGAAGAAGTAACTTCACCTTTATGCACTTCTATTTCCCTCCTCAGTCTTTATCTTAAACTGCCTGATTGTATTGCTAGCTCTTTATGGAAGTGTAAAACTTTAAGGCTATTCAAACACTGTCTTCACAAAACAAGGTCTTATTCTTTATTACCTTTCACAAAAAGTCAAGAAATCAAAAGAGGAAAGGATTAGTAGAAAGCCTGCCATGGTTAGAAATTATTTTAAAAAAACCCAAACATTTAATATTATAGAAATGAACTCTCCAACACCAGAGTTATGAGAGATGGTAAAAATGAACCCAAATTCAGATGGGTTTTCAGATGAACTTTGAACTATACCTTGAACATATCTGCCATCCTGTACCTTGAAACCATGTTATTCTCTATACTTAAACTTCAGAAATAACATATTTCTATATGCCAACATAAGCAATTTAAGCCTTTGAAACGGTTTCATTTTGGGGAGAATAAGGTACCTACTTGAGGGCTGTTCCAATACAAGCTGTTGTGGTTTAACCTGGCGGGTAGCTAAACACCACACAGCCACTCGCTCGCTTGCTCCTCCCCCCAGTAATAAGATAGAATATACAAAACAAGTGATGCACAATGCAGTTGCTCACCACTTGCCGACCAGCTCCTGAGCAGTAGCCCCCAGACAACTTTCCCTTTAGTTTATATACTGAGCATAATACCATATGGTATGGAATACCCCTTTGGCCAGTTTGGGTCACCTGTCCTGGCTGTTCCCTCCCAGCCTACTCGCTGCTGGGGTGATGTGAAAAGCTGAAGAGTCCTTGACTTAGTGTAAACACTGCTTAGAAACAACTAAAAACATCTATGTCTTATCAACCTTATTCTCATTCTAAATCCAAAATGCAGCGTTATACCAGCTACTGGGAAGAAAATTAACTCTATCCCAGTGAAAACAGGACACAAGCCTTGCAACCTTTTTATGCAAATCTGCAGACTTCCTGGAAGTAGTTCATTGTTAAATCCAAAGGTTGTGTTTAGCGCACTCGCTAGTTACATGAACGCTATATAACATTATCTGATTTTTTTTTTAATTTCGCAAAATATAAATGGAGAACTGCTCTGTCTCTAGTGCAAGATTCTTTATATAACTAGCATTGTAGGAATCTCGATCAAGCTCATGGAAGGATAAGTATAATAAAAATATTAACGAAAACTTACAGTTAATTTTTTCAATTGCTTCTTCTTTCCAAACATAACCTAATGAAAAACTTCTATGACACTTCCGCAGGAGTTTGAGAAAGTGTGTGGGCCTGACGCCGCGCTGCCCACTGCGGCGCCCCCCTTCCCCGCGGGGGAAACGTCCAGGGGTGGCGGACACCCGACAGGGTCCAGAAACGCTGCTACTCACTGGTTTGTGGGGGGAGCGTTGAGCGGGATGGCCACCTCCTCCTCTTCATACTCGGGCCCATCCAACGAGTCGCCTTCATCCACAATCCCCAGCCCCCCTGCCAAGGAAGGTGGCTGTGGCGGCGGCGGCAGCGGGGGAAAGGCGACAGTGCTGGGTTTGGGTGGGAGCAGCACTCCTCCGGACACCTCCGGCCTTTGTCCAGTTGCCGACAGTGCGTCTCTGGACGCCAGAGAGGCAGGCCCGGAGCTTAGCGCCAGGAGCGCCGAGCACAAAGCCGGACCGCCAGCGCCCAGGCTGTCCCCGCCAGAGCCCACCGGGAAGGGGCCCTGCGACCCCAGCTCCTTGCCCCGGCATAACGTGGGGTAGTGCTCCGACTCAGCTCCGCCAACGGCTCCCACCATCCCGGCAGAGGTAACCAAGCCGCCCTCCTCAGCCCCGGCCTCGGCCGCCATCATGTTGAGCCTCACTCCCTCCTACTTCCACCTCCCCCGCCGAACGCAGCACTCCGGGGAGGTGGCGACGACTTCCTCCTCCCCGCGCCTCCGCCTGCAACGAGTGGAACGAGTACTAGGAGAAGATTTCTCCAGCAGACAGGCTCTGAACAATAACCGTCTGAGCGCCTAGAGTAATTCCACAAGACCCCAGCACTGCTGCTTTAATCCCCTACGGCCGCGAGGGGAACAACTCTTGCGGAGACACAACTCTACGCTCTCACCCCACCCCTCCCCCAAAAGCCAGCGAGGGCGCGCGACTGCATGGGCGGGGCAAAGAAAAAAAGAGGGAGGAAGCTAGTTAGCTAGCGACAGAGAAAAGAGTAGCTTGGTGAGCTGCACTTGCGCATTTACTATCTCATTCTCATGTAGGGAGTAGGCAGCAGATCGCGGAGCGTAAGGTAGCTGATAAAGAAGATGGGGGGTTCCCTGCTCCCTCTTGAGTGTAAGGGATACAGGGAGTGAAGAAAAGAATAGGGAGTCCCCCACCATTCCTGCCTCGGAGAAAACAAACAAACAAAAAACCAAACCCCACACCAAATAACGCCACAACAACCAAACAGAAAAAGGCAGATCTCCCCAGATCGTGCCGAAGTTTATTCTTCTCCCGAATTACGGCATCGAAGTTGAGAACAACTGTGCGAGTCTCTTGCACTACCAAAGCGTGAAGCAATAAATACACGCGTAGGTCTATAGGGAAAGCAGGGTGGTTCGCGGGTCATTTCAGTGCGAGAAAACAAAACCAAACAAACAAATATACAAAAGCAGGAATTTGCTCAGTGCTATGCTGCTGCCTACAGGGAGAACAGCTCTAGTGAGGCACCCTAGCGCGGATGCTGCAAGTGCGGGGGAGAGGGGAGCAGATCCGGGCGAGGGGCGATGCCACAGGCTCTAGCCATTAGGGGCGGAGGAAGCAGGGGATCGAGAAGAAATCCGTTTTCGTGTCCAGCCACCAAATACACAGTGATGAAGGTCTCGCTGGGTACTCACGTGCTTATTCAGACGGTGCTGTGCTTCAAGCTGCAAGTAGGGCCTTAGCGGTGGGTTAGTTTCTAGGTAAAATTGGGGAATATTCTGACAGGATTGCAGTATGGGGTAGTTTTTCTTGATGCTCTGGTACTTGGATCCAGACTTTCTCAGCACAGTGGAAGTTGCGGTGCTTGTACAGTGTTTTAAAAATACCTCCTAAAAGCCTAGATGCAAAAACCCCAGAATGATTCAAAAGATCTAGTGTTAATTGACCACTTCTGGGCCTGTCTTCACATAGAATGACAGCACTGCTCAATGAGATTAAGTTTTGTATAGTGTAGTGGTTTGACCTTGACTGCTAGATGTCCACCAAGATGCTCTATTCACTCCCCATCTATCAACAAGACAGAAAGAAAACACAAGAAGAACTTGTCGGTTGAGATAAGGCCAGAGAGATCACTCAGCCATTACTTTCACATGCAAAACAGACTTGATGTGGGGAAATTAATTTAACCTATTGCCCATTAAACAGATAGTAATACAATAAGAAATAAGAACAAATCTTCCCCCCATCCCTCCCTTCATCCCAGGCTCAGCTTCATTCCCAACTCCTCTACCTCCTCCCCCCTCCAAGTGGTGGAGGGATATGCGGAATGGAAGTTTCGATCAGTTCATCATGCATTGTCTCTGCTGCTCCTTCCTCCTCACACTTTCCCTGCTCCACTGTGGGGTCCCTCCAATGGGAGACAGTCCTTCGCAAACTTCTCCAATGTGGGTCCTTCCCACAGGCTGCAGTCTGTCAGAAACAGACTGCTCCAGAATGGGTCCTCCACAAGGCCATAGTTCCTGCCAGAAAACGTGATCCTGCGTGGGCTCCTCTCCACAAGCTGCAGTTCCTGCCAGGAGCTTGCTCCAGCATGGACTCTCCATGGGCTGCTGCTTCCTTCAGGTCACATCCACCTGCTCTGGCATGGGGTCCTCCATGGGCTGCTACATTGCTACTAAAAATGTATTTAATCTGCACTTTCCTGAAATTATAGGGGTTTTTTTTCTTGTTACCCAAGCCCATGAGCTTTCACACCCAAGCTTATCTTTGTCATTAATTAATTCTGGTAACTTCAGTGGGTTTACTTGAATACATTAGGTTCATCTCATATGTAAGTACCTCCATGATCAAGACATTGTGTGACACATTACCAGGAAATATAACATGTAGGTATCTTTTTTTACATTATTAAAAGAGCTAACAAAAAATAGCACATTAACACTTGCATGTCTCTCAAGAGTTTTCAGAAGGCATCTAGACATTCAGGTTTTTAAAGCTTTGTATTACCCAAAAGTATTAAGTGAATTTCTCCTGAGGCCACTAAAACAAACTAATACTCCCACTTTCAAAGCTTTCCAGTCAACATCCTTTTATCTGCTGAAATGAAGTTTCATATCATGCCTACTAAAGGCAAAAATTATTTCTAGTTACACCACTATCTGTGGAATTATGCTGGATTTGTGCCAGTGTCAATGAAAGCAGAATCAAGCTCAAGTCCTCAGTTTACAGGATTCTAACACATTTGTACCCTGCTGTTTTTCTGTTTAAGAAATTGCAGCTTCAATAGCAATCTCTTATGACTTTGATTTCTGTATTACCATGTTTCAGCATTATATTTGTAACGTCAAATAATCTTGTCATTTACTGTCTCTATGGGTTTGTATTTAGTGCTGTTTGCTGTTCCTCTGAGATTTTCAAATAAAATGATTTTAGCACAATCTTGTTGCTTTTGTAGAAGTGGTATTCTGAAATCTAGAAATGCAGTGTAAATATTTATAAGATTCCCTTTATGAGACAGTCTTTTCTAAGTGCCTTCAAGGGCAGCAGCATGTGTACAGGTGTCGTAGTTTAACCCTAGATGGCAACTAAATACCATACAGCCATTCACTTACCCTCCCCCAGTGGGATCAGGGAGAGAATCAGAAGGGTAAAAGCAAGAAAACAAAGTATCTCTATATTATCAACACTGTGTTCAGCACAAATCCAAAACACAGCCGCATACTAGGTGCTATGAAGAAAATTAACTCTACCCAAGCTAAAACCAGCACAATAGGTATGTGGGAACTAGAAGGACAGCTGTGCTAAGAATTCCTTGCAGGAGAGGGTAATGTAACTGCAGCCCTCCTTTATGAGATTTGTTTTAGGGAGAACGGTTTTAAATTCAACAAGGATTCCACAGAGAGAGAGCTTCTTGTAAGATCAGTTGAATTGTTGCATCTCTGCCCCGACACACCATTTGTCTTCATTTTACAGGCAGAGCACTGTTAAGACATAAAAGTTGGCTTCCATTATACAAGCTTTCATGGGGCTTTATTTGCATTACTATATTTGAATAAAGGAACCAAAAGCTTGACATGCAAACCTAATACATGCCAACAGACTGGGAGTGGGCAAGAGCAATAAAAGCTAAGAGAAAGCAGGAGGAGAGGGGGCATTTGTTATTATGGCATTTGTCTTCTGAAGCTCCCACTACACATACTGAGGCCCTATTATTTCCCAATAAGTGGCTAGACATTACCCGCTGATGGAAAGTAGAGAATAAATCTTTTTGCTTTGCTTTGTTTCTGCATTCAGCCTTTGCTTTTCTTTATTAAACTGCCTTTATCTTGACCCAGGAATTTTTCATCTTATTTTCTCCCCATCCCCCTGGGGAGTAGGAGTGAGAAAGCCTGGGCACCTGGCAGCCAGACAAGGTCAACCCATGATATGCTATGGCCTGAACAGCAGGCCTAAGCCTGAGTTGACTTACAAGATGAATCTTGAGCATGATGCTATTAATACCATCAAGGTTCTTTAGTTAAAAATAGATTATTAAAACATTTATATTAGTTGTTCTTAATGCCAAACGGGCTGTTGTAGAGACATTTGTATAACCTTGTGTAGGATATATCAAGAAATCCTCCTAACAGATATCCCTAGAGACATGTTAATAGAATGTTTTAGGCAAAACCCTCCCAGCCATGGCCTGGGCTCTGGCCAAGCCGTGGCCCCAGCTGGTTGGGAAGTGGGCTATCAGAACCAGATGTTTTCTGCACAAAAAGGTAAACAAGTCATTTGGACTTGTCCATTTGGGCCTATAAAAGCTGGACCCCTTTTTTGAGCAAACTGGAGACCTCACCTACAGGTGGATGCACCACATAGGATTTTTCCAATTGCCAGGAAGGGTTCTCTAGATCTTCGTTATGAAACGGGGCTCCCCAGCAATTGCAGACTCTGGATGATAGTAAAGTACTTAGGCAATTGGTGATGTATCTTTCTCAATCACTATTCTCTCTCTCATATAGTAATGATTAGATGCATTACCTTGCTTATTTTTATTTGCTGCTAAAGCCAAGTGGCTAACAAGCTTATTGTTTTACCAAATGTATCCTTTTACTTCTGTTTTGCCTCAATATTAATAGCAAATTAAGAACATTCTTCCTATTGGTGTCTGTGTCCATTCTGTTGTCCCTGTCGATTGGCAAAACAACCCACCACATGGTGGTTGACCCCAGCCAGTAGCCAAGCACCCAGGAGTAAGGTGACAAGAATCCCAAAAGCAATTTATGCCCCACAGAGAGAAAGGCCTCTGTGTGAGCTCGTGGTTTGGTGTGCCACTAGTCTGCATGTGGCTTTTAACCAAATAGTCCACATGGAGTAACGCAACCGGGGGCTTGTCACCACAAGCCCCGGCGTGCCCTCGGGCAGAGGGGACGCAGCGTTAGCCTCCACAGCGTCCTCGCTGGACGGCTCAGTGGAATCAGCGTGAGATGGGTGCGTGCGCTGGCTCCTCCTCAGAGGAAGCACGTCGTCGGGCAGCCGATGATCAGGCTCGGGTTAGCCCGGAGGCAAAGAAGGCGGGAGGGGCTTCTGGTGTGAGTTCCAACAGGTTTATTTGCAGGAGGGATCAGGGACCAGCAAAAAGCGCCGAGGAGACGCGGGCTAGCCCCCTTTATGGGGGGGTGGAGCAAGGCAGAGAAAGAGAAAACAACCAATGGGGTACAAGCAGAGGGGAGGATACAATTTTTCAGAACAAATGGGGAAAACAGGGAGGCAGGAGTCATAACAGGGAACCAATTAATAACTACAAAAGGGAGAACTTTCTGGAACAGGGGGAGGTAATTTAGGATTGGGAGCCACCCAGGGGGAGGTAACCTAGACCTCAGTGATCTCTTCTGGTGACTGACGTTTGATGGTTTCAGCCCGAGAGCAGGCTGAGCCACCCCAACAATGGAGTTCAAAAGCAACTGCACTTATGCTGTCTCTTCCTCAGGCAGTATTTAGGGAAGAAAAGGTGATAATGTGGGAAGATGCAGGAAGAAGGAATGCATAGGAATTGTTGTGGCACAAATACATAAGAAACTTCTTGTGGAATTGGTTTAACCTTCTTGCAGACTCAGATGAGACTTTGTTGGGGTTTTAAGGAGTTCTTCAGTTTTCTTTTTCTGTTAAAGATTTTTTTCCCATATATGTTGCCAGGGCAACAAATTACTGGGTGCTTAAGAAAAACAAAAGACCTGGCCACAGAGGGAGGGGTCTAACTGGCTACTCTCTTTCATCTGGGGGCTGGGTACACCCCGGCTCTGCTGGTGTTCTCAGCGTTCAGAAGGGAGAGAGCCTGCCATCATTGTGGAGGGAATTCGTCAGTGCTGCAGGCTTCTGCTTTTCGGCTGCCTTCCTTCTACCGTGAGTGGAGCTTGCTTACTGGAGTGGCTGTTGCACTGGGACCCTAACACCCCACCTTAATAAAAGAGGGACCTTTTCACCATCTGCTCAGGTGCCTCAGGGAGAAACCGTGGGATTCCTAAGCCCACCTTTCCCTTGAATCACGCTGAAACCGGGCCAGGAGACACTTCAGAGACAGAGAAGTGGGTATTTGCTTTATTCGGCGCGCCGGGTGTGTGGGGATCGCTCCTCCAAAACACACACCGGTGCTCCCTACAACACAGTATTAAGGGTTAAAATATGAATATTCATCACATTCCTTGGGACAGGCGTGGTTATACAAATTATTTCTCAGAAGTCATTAATATCATTAGCATATGTGTCATGCATGTGCTGTGTGTCCTGGTGGTCGCGCTGAGGAAGGCCTCTCCTCTTCCTCGGGGGTCTTTCTGATGAAGACCAGTAGTCTTCCTCACAATGCACTTTTCACCTTTCTCCCTGGGCATGCGTAGTCCTTTGAGGAATGATTCAGCAGTCTCTGAGATAATCCTTGTCCCCTCTATCTTGACAAGATTAGGGTGAATTCGGCTTCTTAGGTTTTGTAATTAACATCTGCTGTCTGAACTAACATTTGCTGCCTCCCAATAGTTAACTTGTGCTTACATGAATTAGTTATTGACTGCCCTTTCCTCAATCCCCCCTTTCCTTTGGTTATTTGTAATTCTTTACAAATCTCGCATGTCTTTAAAGTAAGTACCCTTCTCTATCTTATTTCTAAGTTTGTGCTTGTGCCATTGAGTATAAGCATCATGATTCCAAGTGCATAATATCATACAACAGTAACTACTAATACAAACACTAAGTAACAATGCAATAACACAAATAGCTATTACAAACAATTGTTTGAGCCAGGATAAGTTGGGTAACCATGATGTAAGTTTGTCCCATACCTCTTTAAACCCCCAAGAAGTGTCATCCAAGGTGATCTGATGTAGTGTCCGTGTTTTTTCCAGAATTGTCTGCAAATCTGTTTCTATTCGTTTGTCTAAATCAACATAGCTACAACAGCTTGTATTTATAACTGTACATACTCCTCCTTCCTTGGCATACAGCAAATCTAATGCAAGTCTATTCTGTATGGCTAATTGTGAGATGCTCTTAATCTCAATTTGCTGCGCTCTTATGGCATCTGCACTGGCATTCATTATGGTTTCTACAGTAGCAGAAAGGTTCACTATTGCTTTCTCTAGTTCGCTTACTCCGAGTCCCGGTATAAACCATCTGGCAAAGCTGTGAAATCTAGTGGGACTATCTATTAAGGGGGTTGACATCCTTTTGGTCCTCCGTATAAAAGTCCGGAGCAAGCCTTGTAGTTGAGAAACAACAGTAATGTGGGGAAATACCGGTCCTATGGCACAGCGGCCTTGCCATCCCAAGGGTAAAACTTTATAGGCGTTGTGACCACATATCCAGTACCAACCTTGCCCTGTGGGCACCGGACAACTGTTGCAGTGGGGATACTGTAACACGATGTACCAAACAAGGAGGCCGTGGAAAAGAAATATATATGGACAGATTCTTGATAGATGTTTCGGAGATGTTTATTTCTCCAGCTGCATGGCCGGGGCTCTGCCAAGGAACTCCCACAGTCACGGGACCGAGGGTCCTTGCCCGCGCAGGGAAACACAGAACAACCAATGGGGAACGAGGCTGACCAGGGGCGAGGGAAACCCCGTCTCTGTCCCCTCAGGGCCCCTCTCCCAGGGCTACATGGCAGGGGGGAAGGGACCCCGACAGCCAACCCTTGGGCTTTGGTCCTTGTCTTGTTTGATTCTTATTCTACATGTTAGCCCCCCCATAGGTCTAGAATTCTGAGCAGTTGGGGTAGCTGCCTATAAATGTTAAGTTTCCGCATTTGGAGTCTGTCTTAGTCTCTCCTGAGTTTTTAGGTACAGATTCTTCCCAGCACTGCTGCACACAGGACACTGGTGAGGACCCAATTATTGGCTTTTCAAACTAATTTCCACTGAAGTTGATCTAGGGATATGTTGACATAATGTGAAAGCCTGTTAGTACTAAGTGCAGCATAGATTGTTGTTGTATTAGGGAATGTTGCCCCAACCAAAGGAAAGCCTCTAGCAGAATTCTCAGGCAGCTGGGAACATATCCAGCAATCAGTTAGATTAAAGTTCTCAACAACACCTTTGAGCAATCGAAGGTATGTATTCTGGCCCCATGCGCCTGCCCCAATTACCAACGTTACTAGTATGGTCCAAATCATGTTGTGTTGATTTTTCGTAGTTGAAGGCGCAGGAGTCCTGTTCTTCTTGCCTCCCACTCTGGCTTTGGCGCAGGTTTGGTCCTGGTGTAATGGATCCAGGTAGGTTTTCCTTGTACTTTAATTGCTGTATGAGTAGTCAGCAGTGTCTGATAAGGTCTTTCCCATTTCTCCTGGAGGAGATCCCCTGAAAGAGACTTAACATAAACCCAATCCCCTGGTTTCATATTATGAAAGGCTTTATCAGGTGGCGGTGGTTGACAATTAACAACTGTAGTGTGTATTGATTGTAATTTTTGACCTAAATGCTTTACATAATCTATTAGGTAGCTTTGCCCTACCAGAGCCACACTGTCAATCACGTTTGTTCCATAGGGCCTTCCATATAGAATTTCAAAGGGACTTAATTTTTCTTTGAGCCGTGGTTTTACCCTAATTCTTAGCAAAGCCATGGGCAGAGCCTAATACCAATATAAATTAGTTTCTTGACAAATTTTGGCTAATTGTTGCTTCATGAAGTGATTAATCTTTTCTACTTGTCCACTTGCCTGAGGCCTGTATGGTGTATGTAACTGCCAGTGTATGCCCAGTAGATGACTCACTCCCTGCACCACCTGGGCTACAAAGTGTGATCCTCTGTCAGATTTAATTTCTCTGGGTACCCCAAATCGTGGAATAATTTTTTGTATTAAAGCTTTAACAACTTCTCTAGCTTTATTTGTTCTACAAGGGAAAGCTTCTGGCCAACCTAAGAAAGTGTCTGTGAGGACTAGAAGGTACTTTTATTCCCCCCTCCTAGGTAATTCAGAAAAGTCAATTTGCCACACATCCCCTGGTAAAACTCCTTTAGTGATAGTTCCTGTGCTTAGCCTAACAGTGGTATTAGGGTTGTTTTTAAGACAGATTTCACAAGAGGAAGTTATGTCCTCAATTTTTTCCTTTAATTTTGATGCTGTCACTTTGTCCTTCAAATGGTTATATAAAGCATCAACTCTCCAATGTGTCTTATGATGCCATGAAGATTTTTTTCCTTTTCTTTTATACCCCTGTTATACCTTTTTTACAACTTCTGTATTCCTAGTGCTTTTTCCCTACTGTCTTGGTTTGAAAGACAGGTGTCTGCTAAGGAAGGCAGGAGCCCCCCTTGGAATGGCAGATGCAACTCCCCTTCCCTCCGAGTTATTATAATTTTGAAATCAAGGGGCTTTTAGGCAAAGATGTGGGAAATAGGAATAACAGTTCTTTACTATTATATATCTGTGTGTATAACCAGTCAAACTAACAACGATAACTATGGCAATAACAGCAAACAATCACAAACCCAGTCCCAGCCTTCTCGGCTGTCAGACCCTTTCCCCTTGGGTGCAGTTCCGCTCGCAGCCGGCAGGGGCGCTGGCAGCTCCCGGTGAACAGGGCAGGTGCGATGGTTCCCCCGCGGCTGCAGGGGGCGCTCCAGAGCAAGCTCGGGGAGCACGCGGCACTGGTGCCCTGGGATCCCAGGAAGGGATGGAACAAAAAAGCTTCACAAACCCCTGGGCAGCCGATCCCGGTGTCCAGATGGACCCTCAGGAACAGCAGGCTGGAACGGCAGGCTGGAACAGCAGGGACGAGCACAAATCCCAGGTGGCAGACAAGGTGTATCCAAATGGGGAACCCCCCGGAGGTCTGGGCAGGCAGGTCGAGCACAGCTACACCGTAGTGAAGGCTCAAAGCAACGGCGGGGCAGGGCGGCCACAGCCCGGCTCCCAGCGGGGTGCGGAAGGCGGGTTTTGGGATCCCGGGGCTTCTCCAGCAGAAGGAAAAGCAGCCGAAGAAAGCAGCCTCCCTCTCTGTCCAAATGCCGGAGACCGACTGCCCACACACCCAGGTGAAAAAAAAGAGTCGCCAGCTCTTTTGTTTTTCTGAAGTACCCAGCCATTTGTCCCCCTAGCAACATGTATGGGGAAAATTCCTTTAACAGAATAAAAAACCAGGAGAGCTCCTAAAACCCCAACACCTACATTCTTAGACTTGTTTGTCGAGCTAAGAGACTAAACATTTTAGAAGCTTCGTAGCTAGGGATCAGTGTGCCCCAGACCCCAAGGTCCTCTCCAGAACACATTCTATAAACTAAGATAGAACCATCCAGGGGAAGGCTCCTTGGGGAGGGGGGCTCACTTGAGCCTCTCATTGGGGAATCTTTGATAGATATGCTAATTAATAAAACCTATAATGTTATACCCGATCTTTTGGAGTGGGCATTTTGTGGGGTGCATTTCGATGCATATGGTCTGGATGTGTGTACCTAAGGATCCTTAAAATAAATACCAAGGTAAAATCCCTTTTCCCCTTCTAACTGTGTATGACTCTTGATTTTAAGACCAGGAAAAGGCATCAGTTGCTGGCGACCATGAAGGGACCCTAAAGACCTTGAAACTCGCAGTCTTGGGTTGGAACACATCTTGCTTTGCCCCTCTCTTTGCCGGCAAATTACAGAGGGGCAGGAGCCACAGTCTAAGACTGTGACCAGGACATTAGGACCCAGCATGGAAAGGCAGAAGCATGGAAAGAGGTGAGTGAAAAGGGGATCGATATTACCGAGATTGTGCTAGCACTAGGGAAGGAGATCTCCGAGGGGGTTGGAAAGGTTGGGAGCAGAGAAGCCCACAAAAGGGGAAAGCTTAAACTTTTCCCTGCAAACTGTGGAAAGGAGAGGATGCCCTCCATGGAGTCCCCAGGAGCCCAGAGGGTGCACCCTACACAGCCGCAGGAGTGGCTCAGAGGTTGGTTGGTTGGGACGTCGGGAGGCTGTGGGTTCGAATCCTATTGAGACCAGATTTTCGTGCGTGTGCATTTACTGTTTGCTAAAACTAGTTGCTTTTTAGTATTTTAAAGTGCTGCTTTGAAGTGTTTGTGTAGTAAGCTAGATAAACTGCCCAGGAAGTCGGAATTCCGAGGCCGGATTGCAGGCTGAATTCCAGAGTTAAAAGCTTCCCTCTGGCAGAGTTTTTCTGTCTGTCAGCAAACATGGGTGGTGTTTTTTCAGATGAAAATGAAAAAATCCCTCCTAACAGCCCATTGGAATTGATAATAAAATGTAGGTACAAAAATGCTGTTAGTGAGGATTTTCTTGTTATTTTCTAAGTCTGTGAGAGACTTTTCTCTCTCACAGAAGAGGTAGCAGGGAATGTAAACAACCAAGCCACCTGCAACCTTGAAAAGTCTTGTTTATGGTATAGTAGAAAATATTTTGACAATGGATGTTTTAGGATTTTGGCCAATCACCCCCAAGGGGTGGCTGGTCCTTTGTCCAATAAGACTATGAAGAAAAAAGTCTATAAAGAGTTTGTAAAATAATTAAATAAATCAATCTTGCTGCACAATTCCTGCCTGCTGGATCATCTCTCCTCCTCCTCCCTATGGCTGCGGGACACGGTCATATACCGTAGGAACCAGGCCTGCGGTAATATTTGGTGCTGCCTGACGTGATCTGCGCTCTCTGACGTGTGCTGCACGCTGCAAGCCAAGCCAAATTTCTCTAGAGGTACGCTGTTCCCCTTCCCCCCGGGACCGGGAGGTCTGACAGAACTGAGAAATGGCGAACAGCGGCTCACAAACTGACGCTGTCGTACTGGTCTGGAAAGGTGTGTTTAGCATATTGCAAACCTCCCTTCCTGAAAACTCAGTTCGGGAATTATTAGACTGGGCTACTTTAAAAGGGATTTCCATGGACAGAGATACTGCCCTGGACTTTGCCTTATGGCAGGAACTCGGCTGTACTGTCCGACACGAGCTCCCGACTGGGGAGCCGGCAGCGTTAGAATTATACAAAACCTGGCGGTCGTTATTTATTCTGCTGACAGCCCTTGACTGTGACAGCAGGGCTGGCTCGCCTATTTCGGTGATGAGTGACGGAGGAATGTCTGAGGGGGGCCCCGCTGACTGGGCTTCTGGGGCAAATGATGGTGGATTCGGAATAACCCCCCCGGCTCCACAGGCAGAGCCTGCGCCGGCTCACCCTGCACAGTCTCAGGACTCCGCAGCCCCCAGGGACCCCGCGCCGCCAGAGGCGGGGGGGTCGAGGCAGCGAGAGGACGCACAGCCTGCCTTGCCGTTCGGCTGCGTGGCGGCCACGGCTTATCCAGGGCCGCAAATCAGTGGCTTAGCAACCTGGACCCCCAGAGCGGCTCCTAGCTCGGTTGCGTATGCAGCTGGATCTAACTTCTTAGCCGGCGTAGCGCCGGGCGTGCCTGCCCCTAGCCTGCCTGGGTGTGGTCCGCTGCCCTCCTTGGCGCTGGACTGTTCTCCGCAGTCGCAGAACCGAGCCATTGACCTTTTAATACAGCATCTGCCTTTGCTGACAGAGTTACTGAAACTATCCCGAAGTATGGAGGACCTGCTCAGCCTGCTAGAGCGGCGGATGCCCAAGCCCGTGCCGGCCGCACCGCCAGCACCGGCCGTGCCGCCAGCACCGCCCGTGCCGGCCACGGGAGATGCGGCTCCGAGCGAGGAAACGGCACGGCCAGCGGCGAAACCGGAAGCAGCGCGGCCGCGGGAAAACCCGAAAGCGGCGGCGGCTGCAGAGATGCGGCCAGAGGCGGCGGCGCCGAGCGCGGCCGTAGCCCCAGAGACGGCGGCTGCAGCTTCAGTACCAGTTCGGTCGGGACTGGCCAAGACGGCCTTCCCTAAAGAAACTGCTGTAAAAACTGCCGCACAGCCAACTGCAGTCTGTGCTGTCTGTTCTGCCTCTAGCGAACTTAGCCAAAGTGTCCCTCTCCGTCCATTTCTGTTCACTCCCAGCACCCCAAAGTTGCCTTTGCCTGATGATTCCTCGTCAGGCAGTGAGGCAGATGAGGTTCTGGCCCCAGGTCATCAGGCGGCTGTAGCCGCGCGGCGAAGAAAAAGGCTGCGCCGGTCTCACCCCTGGACCTTTCAGGACTGCACGGGAACAGTGCGTCCGACCAATTACAATCGCTTCTTAGAGTCTGTTAAGATGCGAGCATTGGAGGAGGGTGACTGGAGGTTATTAGAAACCCTTGGAATGCCAAATAGATCTGAGGAATCTGGGGGTAACCAGGGAGCTGTTACACTCCATCCGCAGGCTGTGCCAGAAGTTCAGGATGGTAGTGGTTCCCCAAAAGAGATCCAAGCTTTCCCAGTGTATAAGGTTCTCCCAGATTCAGGGGAACATGACAAGCATGAGGTGATTGCTTGGAAAGTTGCCCAGGACCTGCAATCCAAGGAGGCACAATATGGGCTAGGTTCTGCTGAGGTTATGCAGATAATAAGGGTGATAAATACAGATTTGCTTTCTCCATTTGATATCAGACACTTAGGTCAAATTCTATTTCAACCTGTACAATTTACAGTTTTTGAGAAAACGTGGAGAAAGCTGGCCAACAAGGCTGCATTAGCAAATATGCAGCTCCCTGCTGCTGATCCTAGACAGACAGCAGGAATGGATGCTTTGATGGGTACTGGTCCCTTCTCTGATCCCAGTCTACAGAGTAACTTGTCCTCTAGCGTCCTGCAGCAAGCTCAACAGGTCGGCATGGCTGCCCTGTTGAAAACAATAGAGTTATCTGCGCCCAGAAAGCGATATACTGAAATAGTTCAAGGGAAATCAGAGTCATTCCTCTCTTTTGTAGAGAAAGTCGCTGCTTCTCTCGAGAAACAGGTTGAGGATGACGGGTTAAGACAGTTGTTGTTAAGGCAGTTAGTGAGAGATAACGCAAGCGAAGAGTGCAGAAAAATCATAGATGCTTTGCCAGGGGATCCTGAGGTAACAGACATGGTCGAAGCCTGTGCTAAGGTGGGATCTGGGAACCAGAAAAGGCCTGCTTTGGCTGCGTTCCTGCAGCCTGTTCACACATCTTCTGGTCGTGAACCAAAGCAACCAAAACAGGTGAAGAAACGGAAGCAGCCTAAGCCGAGCCAAAAAGAGAACACACCGATCCCCCAGTGCAAGACGTGTGGCAGGCCAGGGCATTGCTCGGACTATTGTAGATCCCAGACTCATGCCAAAGGTCGGCCGTTGCCGGGAAACTTCCTCCAGGGTGCAAGGAGGGGGAATTGCTCTCCCATGCAGTCGCTCCCCCAGAGAGTGGCACAGGTACAGACACAGGCCTACCCAGCCACCCTAGAGATGGCACCCAGGGATCAGACGGCACCCAGGGATCAGATGGTTTTGACGTCCACACCGCAGACGCAGTCGTCTTAGACTCTAGCGGTATTTATAAGGTTCCCTTGGATGCATATGGACCCTTAGCCCAGGGATCCAGTGCGATGCTGGTGGGAAAACCTGATGTTGCCCATCAAGGAATCTTAGTGCACTCAGGAGTTATTGATGCTGACTTTAAAGGTCAGATTTGCGCTATGGTCTCCACACAAAAACCCCCTGTAACTATTCCTGAAAAGACCTGCCTTGCTAAATTAGTGCCTTTTAAGTCTTGTGTCCCCAGGATAGAACAAACTCAGGAAGATAATGGCAGTGGATCTACGGGACTTCCACAGGCCTTCTGGACTGCAGACATTTCTGACCAAAGGCCACAGATGACATGTACCCTGATCCTGCCGAACGCCCAACCTCCCCGGATTCAGCTTCGAGGTTTGATTGATACGGGTGCTGATGTAACTATCATCTCCTTCTCTGCATGGCCTCCCTCATGGCCTTTAGCCCCGGTGGGATCGGCCATCGCAGGATTAGGAGGAACCACACAGAGCTATTTAAGCGAACGGCTTGTGGTGGTGAAGGATTCAGAGGGGCACACAGCTACGATTAGGCCTTATGTTGCTACCACTTCCCTTAACCTTTAGGGGCAGGATGTGTTAGCAGCTTGGGGCATACGGATTGGGACAAATTTTTACCAGGGGTCACTGTGTGTAAGGGCGCACAGTATCCTACACTGCCTTTGCGGTGGTTGATTAACACACCAATCCGAGTCAGACTCTGCTCAGTTAGTTGAATTAAGGGCTGTTACCATGGCTTTTCAGCGATTCTCACAGGAACCTTTGAATTTGGTTACTGACTCTGCTTATGTAGCAGATATCACCCAACGCTTAGATTGTTCAGTTCTGAAGGAGGTGAACAATGCGGCTCTGTTTTCGCTGTTGCAAACCTTGTGGTCTGCAATTCAGGCTCGAGTGCATCTGTATTACATTCTGCACATTCGAAGCCACACCAATTTACCAGGGTTTCTAACAGAAGGCAACGCCAGGGCTGACATGCTGGCCAACCCTGCGTGGGTAGGGCCTCAGCCTGACAAAATTGCACAAGCCAAGGCATCGCACGGTTTCTTCCATCCAAGTGCACATACCCTGCAGAAGCAGTTTCATTTAACGCCAACCAAGGTGCGCGACATTGTCAGCGCTTGTGCTGTCACGGACTCGCTGCGCCTTTGCCAGCGGGGGTAAACCCCAGAGGGCTAAAAGCCTTGCAGATTTGGCAAACGGATGTAACTCACATCCCAGAATTTGGTCGGCTGAAATATGTGCACGTGTCTATTGACACTTTCTCCTCGGCTATGTGGGCTACTGCTCACACTGGAGAGAAGGGCCGTGATGTCATTGCCCATTGGAAATTGGCTTTCTCAGTCCTGGGCGTGCCAGCTTCTGTGAAAACCGATAATGGTCCTGCCTACGCCTCGGAGAAGACGTGGCAGTTTTTACACTTATGGGGTGTAGACCATACCTTTGGTATCCCACATTCTCCTACTGGCCAAGCCATTGTCGAACACGCTCATGGTACCTTGAAGCGTGTTTTGGACAAACAGAAAAGGGGAATGCATGGAGAAACCCACAGAGCCGACTAGCAAAAGCTTTGTGTACAATTAATCACCTTACAGTACCACAATATTCAAATAATCCTGTTATTCTGAATCATTTTCTCTCATTGCAGTCTGCAGGCGACATACAACTGCCCCGGGCAAAAGTCTGGGTACGGAATTTACTCACTGACCAGTGGGAAGGCCCTCATGAGCTTATCGTTTGGGGTCGTGGGTATGCTTGCGTTTCCACAGATACTGGGATACAGTGGCTACCTTCAAAATGCGTTCGCCCTGACCTACGGCACCAGAGGCAGAACAGGCAACCTCCAAATGATGACCAGAACGCCAACCATCCAAATGGCAACCAGAATGTAGATCATCAGCCTAATGACTCTTCTGATGATGACCAGGATGTCGACCATCAGGCAGAGACTGGGATGGTCCTTCCACAAGCAGAGACTGAACTTTAAATTTCTTGTTATGGAGTCAGATAGTTAAAGCCTTAAGGACATATTTAGAATTAATAACTGATGTAAATTTCTATTTAGGATTAATAGTTGAGTTGTTATCTTATAAAAGAAAAAGGGGGAATTGTAGATACAAAAATGCTGTTAGTGAGGATCTTCTTGTTATTTTCTAAGTCCGAGAGAGACTTTTCTCTCTCACAGAAGAGGTAGCAGGGAATGTAAACAACCAAGCCACCTGCAACCTTGAAAACTCTTGTTTATGGTATAGTAGAAAATATTTTGACAATGGATGTTTTAGGATTTTGGCCAATCACCCCCAAGGGGTGGCTGGTCCTTTGTCCAATTAGACTATGAAGAGAAAAGTCTATAAAGAGTTTGTAAAATAATTAAATAAATCAATCTTGCTGCACAATTCCTGCCTGCTGGATCTTTTCTCCTCCTCCTCCCTATGGCTGCGGAACACAGTGATATACCGTAGGAACCAGGCCTGCGGTAATAATAAAACACTGGAAATGGCTGACAGGGCGAAAAACTACTTTGGACACCCGAGACTTGATCAGACTGTCCACACGAGTTTGGCCGACTTTAAAATTGAGTCAAGGAAATTGGCCTTGCTATGGGAGTTTGAAAAGTAACATTATTACTGACCCGATGGTAGAATTGAGATCAAACAAAATCCAAATGAGACCCCCACAGAGTTTCTAAATAGGCTTAAAGAGGCTGCACAAAAATACACTACCTTAGACCCTGACTCACCTGAGCAGCAGATCCACCTGGCTTACCTGTTTATAGGTCAATCTGCTAATGACATAAAGAAAAAGCCGCAAAAATAGGTGGGCCACCGGACACAAGTAAATTGTTGAATGTAGCCTGGAAGGTATACCAGAACAGAGACTTAGCAGACAAAGATAAACATAATAAACCCCACCACAAGAAGAAGAATGATAAGGGAAAGTCATCTGAGACATCAAAAAGGGGTCCCCCTTTTCCCCTAGCTGAGGACCAATGCGCAGTTTGCAAAAAGCGAGGGCACTGGAAAAATGAGTGTCCATCACAAGCAGAAAAGAAGCCCCCGGTTCTGGAACTAACTGTAAATACGGACTGACTGGGACCGAAGGTAACTACCCCAGCAGAGCCTTCGGTTGTAGCTAAGCTGGGGAATGATGATGTTGAATTTCTGGTTGATACAGGGGCAACGTATTCTGTGTTAAACACTTTAAAATATAAACCATTGTTAGGCAGAGATTTCTTGGAAAAATTGGAAGCAGAAATTAAGTTTTCCAAAGAGAGGGGAGTGAAAGTTATAATTCCAGAATCTAAAATTATCGAAGCAGCTGCTATGTTTGTACAGGAATGCCATGAAAAAATTCCCAAAGAAGTTGAAGAAGCTGTCATTCAAATTTTGTGGGCCAATGATTCTCCTGGGAGATCCAAAAAAGCTGAACCTGTGAGTATTACACTCAAAGCAGGGGCTACATCAGTAAGACAAAGACAATATCCTCAGAAATTAGAAGCTCGCAAGGGATCAGTACCTGTGATTGAAAAGTTTCTCAAATTTGAGTTCTTAGTGGAATGTGAATCCAGGTACAACACACCAATCTTGCCAGTGAAGAAAGCTGATGGTAAAAGCTACAGGTTGGTACAGGATTTGAGAGAAATCAACAAGATAACAGGACATACACCCAGCGGTAGCGAATCCATACACACTCTTGACAACACTAACAAATGAATTAGGGTGGTTCACTGTTTTAGATCTCAAGGATGCCTTTTTCTGCATTCCTGTGCACAAGAATAGCCAAGAACTCTTTGCTTTTGAGTGGGAAAATCCAGAAACAGGGAGGAAGACCCAGCTCACCTGGGCAGTTTTACCACAAGGATTCAAAACCAGCCCGACCATATTTGGAAACCAGCGGGCAAAGGAGCTTGAGGACTGGAGGAAACAAAAACCAGGAGGAGCGGTTCTCCAGTATGTTGATGACATCTTGATAGCAGCCAAGACACGAGATGACTGCATAGAGCTCACTGTAAGTCTGTTGAACTTTTTAGGCCAAAGTGGGTATCGGGTCTCGAAAGAGAAGGCACAGGTTGCCAGGGAAACAGTAGTATACCTGGGCCCGGAAATTTTCCGTGGACATCGACAACTCGGCAGAGAGCTGAAGGAACCCATCTGTCGACTTCCAGAGCCCCATACCGTAAGGGAGATGCAGGCCTTCCTGGGAATGGTAGGTTGGTGTCGCCTGTGGATATCAAACTATGGTATACAGGTGAGACCTTTATATGAGGTCCTTAAAGCAGCTGAAAAGGGGACAATCATGTGGACAGAGAATGCCAGGGCTGCATTTAAACAGCTGAAACATTCCTTGATGTCAGCCCCAGCTCTGGGGCTGCCGGACTTTACTAAACCTTTTAAAATCTTTACACATGAGCGACTGAATATTTCTCTGGGGGTACTGGCACAGCACCTTGGAGACCAGCGAAGAGCTGTGGCCTATTTTTCAAAACAACTAGACAATGTAGCCCAGGGTTAGCCAGGATGCTTGAAAGCTGTGGCAGACACAGTCCTTCTGATACAGGAGGCCCGGAAATTCACCCTGGGGCAGCACATTCTCGTGTATGTACCCTGACACCAGCAAGAGAGTTGTGTTAAGAGTGACAAAACCAGGAAATCTCCCGGGAGATTATTGACAGAGAGATTTTGCTGAGATGCCACACAAAGAAGGATGCAGGTATATACTGGTACTGGTTGACACCTCCAGTGGATGGCCTGAGGCTTTCCCCTGTCGCACCAACACAGCAAAAGAAGTAGTGAAAGCTTTGCTCAATCATATAATACCAAGATTTGGGGTTCCTTTGGGAATGTCATCAGATAGGGGACCACATTTCGTTGCAACAGTGGTTGGGGAAGTTAGCAGGATTCTGGGACTTACCTGGGACCTGCACACACCATACAGGCCCCAGGCAAGTGGCAAAGTTGAACGTATGAACGGGACTCTCAAAACCCAGATTTGCAAGATTTGTCAAGAGACATCCATGACATGGGTTCAAACCCTGCCTATAGCCTTGCTGAGAGTCCACATATAACCAAGGAGAAGGGACAACATAAGTCCCTATGAAATATTATATGGCAGGCCATACCAGGTTCCGCACATATCCCAGGGGAAATTCATATGGGAGGTAAAAATGATTTGTAGAAGTATTTAATGGCTCTGAGTTCCACTTTGCAGAAGCTCCAGAGATTTGTCGTGTTATCCAAACCAATAGGATTGGACACAGCTGCTCATCCATTCCAGCCTGGAGACTGGGTCTACATCAAGTGGTGGGACAGCGACCCCTTGCAAGCCAAGTGGAAGGGACCATTCCAAGTTTTGCTGACCACTTTTACTGCGGTCAAGGTTGCTGGCAAGGGACCGTGGATTCACTACTCCAGGGTGAAGAAAGCTTCTGCTCCCGAAACTACCAAGAAGACAGAGACTGATACAAATCAGAAAGATGCAGTCTAAACTGTTTTTTACATGTTTGCTGTTTGCCCAACTGGTAACCATGGTTCAGGGTTCACCCCATGATTTGCATAAGACTGTGGTCCAAAATGTGTCCAAAATTCTTAATAAGAGCGATTGCTGGATCTGTACTCAGTTACCACCCCTAGATGGGAGGGGTCACTGGCCATTGATTGGCATTTTAATGGAAGAGAACTGCACTGAAACGTGGGAACCAATGAATAGCACCCTTCTGGCCCCCATTACCCTGAGTGGCCTGGTAGAGCGTGCTAACTATAAGGTTCCTTGTGCCATTGTAAAATCCACAGGAAAAGCCGTTCTTCCTTCATATTGTTATCAGACCCATTTCGGGGAAATAATAGACCCAAGAATTGCAGCAAAGATGAAATTGACAGGGTGGAGACTGGCTCAGCCATTTGGGGCGGGGTTGTATTGGATATGTGGTGATAAGGCCTGGAAAGTTATGCCCATGAACAAAGACCAGGCCTGTGCCATTGGGGATGTGGTCCCAAATATAACAATATTTGACCATCTTGAAAAACCAAATGAGAGGAGAACAAGATCTCTTAATCCCCTCATTGAACATCCCACACTTTTCCATAGCATAATCAGAGCCCTCGTACCCGCTTACGGAGTAGTTGAACTGGAGAGAACAATTGTAAACATCTCGGCTGTCATTGAACGTATTGAGCAGCATACTGCAGATGCAATTTCAGCCTTACAGGGAGAAGTTGACAGTTTTTCCTGTGCAGTTATGCAAAACAGGATACCTCTCAATTTCATACTTGCTGCACAAGGAGGTGTATGTGCTATTGTCAATACCACCTGTTGTTCTTATGTGGACCAAAATAGAAGAATTAAGAAAGATTTGGATGAAATTTGGAAGGGAACTCAAATTCTACATGAAGTAGCTTCTAGAAATAACACCTTAAAATTTGATCATATTTTTGATACCCTCACCTCATGGTTACCAAACTGGGCCTGGGTAAAAGAAATATTCATAATAGCTGTAATTGTCGTTATTTTCTATGTAATAGCCTGTGGAGCAGCCCGTTGTGTAAACCGGTTCTGCAGGTAAAGAATAGAGTAGAGACTAGACAAGGTAGAGTTTTGTTAGTCTCTAAAAGGGGGGAAATGAGGCCATGCAGATTTTTGCCTTTTCTTTTATACCCGTTTGTTGCAATTATTAAAGGATCCGGGGCATGGATCATTGATAGAATTATGGGATCAATAGAAGAACTGTACAAGCAATAGGCCTGGAAGCAAAAGGCCTGTGTGTGAGAAAAAACTCTCCATGAGAAAATTCTTGTGTGAAGAAAACAAGCAGGGCTGGGAACAAAGAGGGAGTTTTGAAAAGGTACAGCTGTGGAGATAAGACCCGGAGGGAGGAGGGTGAACACTGAATTCTTTTAATCATAACATAACTGTAGAAGCTTGCCAATGTAAGTCCAATTATGTAGAAGTAGAAATTCACTTTGATAAGCTTTAAGCCACTTAAGAGTTAACAAGCTGGTATACTATATAAGTGCCTTTGGATTGCTAATAAACGGAGCTTGCTTCTATCAATCATATTGGTTGTCTGCAAATGTCTCCCCCTGCTGAGTTCGTCGAACTTTTCCAACACCCGTTATACCTTTTTTACAACTTCTGTATTCTTAGTGCTTTTTGCCTACATTCTTAGACTTGTCAAGCTAAGAGACTAAACATTTTAGAAGCTTCGTAGCTAGGGATCAGTGTGCCCCAGACCCCAAGGTCCTCTCCAGAACACATTCTGTAAACTAAGATAGAACCATCCAGGGGAAGGCTCCTTGGGGAGGGGGACTCACTTGAGCCTCTCATTGGGGAATCTTTGATAGATATGCTAATTAATAAAACCTATAATGTTATACCCGTTCTTTTGGAGTGGGCATTTTGCAGGGCGCATTTGGATGCATATGACCTGGACGTGTGCACCTAAGGATCCTTAAAATAAATACCAAGGTAAAATCCCTTTTCCCCTTCTAACCGTGTATGACTCTTGATTTTAAGACCAAGAAAAGGCATCACTTAGAATGTTCGCTTTGGATGAATAATTTTAGCAGTTTTCTGGTTATTACAATGAGATCCTTTATTCTAGCCCACCCATCAGATCCTATTTGTCCCTTCCCTTCTTGTATCCAATTTAAATCATCAGTGTCGTATGGTAGGGGTTTTTCACCCATAAGGATGTTAGAAGGGATTAGAGCAAGGGCTTGAATTTGATCCCCGCTAGTCACTGCCTTTGCTGTTTTGTCTGCCATAGCATTTCCCAGTTCAGGGATAGTGTTACCCGGGAGTGTCCTTTACAATGCATTATAGCCACTTTTGAAGGTTTTACCACTGCTTCCAGTAACTGTACGATTTCAGTAGCATGCTTGATTTCTTTCTTCTGTGAGGTTAATAAACCCTTTTCTTTCCAGATAGCCCCATGAGCATGTACCACCCCAAAAGCATACCTTGAATCAGTCCAAATGTTGATAGGTTTTCCTTCAGCCAACGCCAAGGCTCGAGTTCGGGCTATTATTTCAGCCTTTCGAGCTGACGTCCCCACAGGTAGCGGTTTTTCCTCACTGACAGCATCTGTGGTTGTAACTGCATACCCAGCGAGCCGCTTACCATTCTTGACATAACTGCTCCCATCGGTGAACCAGTTTTCCACATTTTCTAGCAGAGAGTCCTTCAGGTCCGGACGGCTGGAGTAAACTGCCTCCATGGTTTCGATGCAGTCATGCTGTACAGGCTCCTCAGCAGCCTTGCCCTAGAGGTAAGCTGCTGGGTTTAAAACGTTAGTTACTTGGATACTCACATCCTCCGATTCTGCTAGGACAGCCTGGTATTTGAGAAAGCGAGATGGGGTTAACCAGTGATTTCCTTTCTGTGTGAGCACTGCTGACACTGTGTGAGAGACAAAAACAGTTATCTGCTGGCCCAGTGTGAACTTGCGAGCTGCTTCTATGTTCAGGATCACAGCTGCCACTGCACGCAGGCAGGGGGGCCATCCTTGGCTGATCACGTCCAGCTGCTTGGAGAAATAAGCCACTGGCCTTCTGTACGGTCCCAGCTTCTGTGCCAAAAGTTCCAGCACCAGTCCTTGTCTCTCATGTGAGAACAACAGAAAAGGTTTAGTGACATCCGGTATGCCCAGTGCTGGAGCTTGCATCAACTCACGTTTCAGAGTTACAAATGCATTATTAGTTTCTGGTGTCCAGCATAGGTGAGTTCCCCCAGTCTCTTTTAGGAGTTGGTATAAAGGTTTCACAATGAGTCCGTAGTTGTAGATCCATAATCTACACCATCCTGTCATTCTCAGAAAAGTTCTCAGTTCTTTGGTTGTAGTTGGCCGGGGCATTTGACAAATTGCCTCCTTCCTGTTGTCTCCCAAGGCTCTCTCCCCTCCTGCCAGTTCATACCCCAGATATGTAACTTTCTGGAGGACTAGCTGAGCCTTTTCAGGAGAGACTCTATATCCACTTAGTCCCAGAAAATTTAAAAGACTTACAGTCTAGTTCTTGCAGTCTTCATGGGTCCTTGTCGCTATTAGTAGGTCATCAGCGTACTGCAGAAATGTACCTTCCCCAAGTGGTGGTGTCCAGGCTTCCGGTTCTTGGGATAATTGACCTCCAAATATCGTGGGGCTATTTTTGAATCCTTATGGCAATACAGTCCATGTGAGCTGACTCTTTCTCCCTGTTTTGGGGTTTTCCTATTCAAAGGCAAAAATTTCCTGATTCTTTTTAGCTAATGGCAGACAAAAGAAAGCATCTTTTAAATCTAAAACAGAAAACCACACCCAATCACTTTGTAATTTTTTAAGTAAAGTGTAAGGATTGGCTACTATGGGATGCAGTGTTTTTGTTATTGCATTTATTGCCCTCAGGTCCTGGACTAACCGATAACTTCCATTTGGCTTTTGTACTGGTAGAATTGGGGTGTTGTAGGGGGACCTACACTCTCTCAGCAACCCTTGATCGATAAATTTGGCAATTATTGGTTCTATACCCACTCGTGCTTCATGCCTTAGTGGATATTGTTTGACTGACACCGGCTGTGCCCCTTCTAATAATTCAATCACCACTGGAGAAGCTCATTTTAGTCTTCCTGGGATTTTGACATCCCATACTAGTGGGATCACTTGATCTATTATCTCATCATCTATGGGTATTCCTCCTTTTTCAGGGATATTTGCTAAACTTAAGGCTAAAATTAATTTTTCTTCAGGAACCTGTAGTCTCATTCCTTGTTCTGTGAATTCCATGTTTGCTTCTAACCAGGTTAATAGATCTCTGCCTAGCAGGGGTTTAGGCAAGTTTGGAAGATATAGAAATTGGTGTATTCCTATCTTTTTGCGTAATGTAAATTTTAAGGGTCTCAAAAAATAGGCTTTCTCAGTTTTCCCTGTAGCCCAAACAACTTGGACATAATCATTACTTACAGGACTTAAAGTCTGATTCAGGACTGAGAATGTGGCTCTAGTATCCACCAAAAACTCCACTTCCCATTCCCCTAGGGAGGGACCCGCTGGTCCCCGTCACTCATGGTATAGCTGTGCTTCAGTCACTGGTCCCGGCGGCACTGATGATTGTGTCACTGGGGTCGCGGCATGGTTCATAGGACAATCTCGTTTCCAGTGCCCAGGCTGACTGCATAACAGACATCGATCTGAGCCTGGGTATTGCTGCCTTTGTCCTCTAGGTGGGGGCCTTCTCCCGCCCCTGGGGAATCCCAATCCCCTGACCTGGGCCACTGCGACTGTGTGGGGCTGTGCCCTGTTTTTATAAACTTCCCATGCCATTGCTACAAGTTTCTCTAAGTTTTGGTTATCTGGTTCCTTAATCTTTTGCAGTTTTCTATGTATAGGTGGTGCTGATTGCCCCATCAATAAGGATATTAACTGTTGCTGCCCAATTTCAGAAGCTGGGTCTAGTGTAGTGTGTTCTCATATTATCCCTTAATTTTTCTATAAATGCGCCTGGGGATTCAGTGGTTTCTTGGTGAATACTGAATAACAATGACCAGTTAACTGTTTTAGGTATAGCATTTAGGAGCCCCCAGTGTACTAATTTCCTGTATCTAACTAAGAATGGATATGTTTGTGGACCATTGGGTGTTGCAGTGGGGATACTGTAACACGATGTACCAAACAAGGAGGCCCATGGAAAAGAAATATATATGGACAGATTCTTGATAGATGTTTCAGAGATGTTTATTTCTCCAGCTGCATGGCCGGGCTCTGCTGAGGAACTCCCACAGTCACGGGACCAGAGGGTCCTTGCCCATGCAGGGGAACACAAAACAACCAATGGCGAACGAGGCTGACTAGGGGCTAGGGAAACCCCGTCTCTGTCCCCTCAGGGCCCCTCTCCCAGGGCTACATGGCAGGGGGAGGAGACCCTGACAATTGGGGTCCCAGTGTGGATCTCCTGTAGGAAAAATGTTATCTACATTTCCATGCAATGTCCCAGCAGCTATCTGTCCCTGCACATGTGTTCTTGCTGTGGATACTAAAGCAGCTTTTTCTGTCTCAGTTAATTCTGATAGCATTAGGTCTATATCCTCCCAATTATTATCTTGATTTCTAACAACCAATTCAAACTTCTTTGCTACCTTTTCAGGGTCTTCGCTATACATTCTGGCTGCCTCCCTCCAGGTATCTAAATCCAAAGCTGTAAATGGTGTTTGAACTTTTGTTATTCCCCTGTCTGGCCCCACCACTTAGACAAGTGGTGCTATGAGCTTCTTTTCTACAGGGGCCTTGCTCCTAGTTCTGGATGATATTCCTGAGCCAGTCTCACTTGTTCTTTCATCCCCACTATCCTCTGAGGATGTTTGGGGCACTGGGGACATTGTTCCTGATGTTAGGGTGCCACCACTGCGCCCGATTAGCTCCTGGGTTTCCAAGGGATCCTGGTGTCTCTCAGCTTTGAGCTTTAAACATCTTTGCCCAATACTGCATGATGAGCAACACCTCTTCATGCAGTTTTTCCCTTTTGCCTCCTTTTCTAAGAGGAGGACCATAGTCCTGTGGTGCCAGATTGATGCCACATTGTTTCTGCCACTCTGGTCTGCGTCTTAAGGTAAAAAAACAATCTGCATAGGAGGTCTCATCCCATTTATTCTCCCTCCTTAAAAATAACATTAATTACAATAGAGTGTTATATCTTAAAGAGCCATTCTCTGGCCATTTTTCACCATCATCCAATCTGTAGAGTGGCCACCACTGATTACAATATTTAATTAGGGTGCTCTTTTTCATATTCCCTCCAGGGACTACCCCAGCTCTTTCTAATGTGCCAGCACGGATCCTAGGGGACTTTTCCGGGTTATTTCCTTACTTTCTGATGATCCCATTGCCTCTTTTGTCCTTTCTCCCCCTCTTTTCTCTCTTCCACGGCCAAAAACCCCCAAAACCAGAGAACCAACTCCTTCCTTCCACAAAGCCATACTCTGCCACTCTTGTCTAATACCAAGCTCTCTCCTCCAGCAACTTGGACACTGTCCACTCTTTCTAATAGACAATACCACTTTCTAATACATGTACACAAAACCCAAGCTTCACAACTGTTTCCACACTAGGCACGGGATTTCAAAAGGGAAATTAGCTGGGGCTATATTAGAAAAGTGTTGGGGCCTGGGTGTTCTCAATTCAGTAACTAAAATCTTTCTCCTCTAAAATCCACCCCCCTTTGGACAGTAAGGTTGAATTCCAAACCAACGGTTTATATGATTTATACTCATTCGCTCTTTGCCAAACGCTTCTCTTTTCTCTGGCCAAGCCCATCACCGGGGGTACGGAACTGTGGATAGAGCTCTTCATTCGCTTCGCACTTTGACAGCACGTCTCATCCACTCTCACTCACACAGCAGCAGAAGAGCAACAGACAAAACAAAAATAGCAGTACAATAGCACATGACAGCGGGGTCCAACCCCTTAAAGGTACCTTTCACAGTGGGGTCCAACCACCAGGGGTCCAACCCCTTAAAAAGTACTTTTCCTCTTGCCCAGGACTAATTTTGGGAGACCCAGTCTTCCTTGGGACTTTCAACCCACCCTCAGGGACTCGAACCCTGGACCTGCAGGTATTTCTGTGTTTAAAAGGAATAGGAAATACCTTAATTTGGTGCAGATGGTCCTTGTCTACTCCTGCCGTGAGCCAAAGGACAGCTGAGCTCCCCCTGAAAATTCAGGGTTGCAACTGGGAGGTCTGCTTACCCCTGGATCCGGCAGCCGGGCAGAGAGGGTCCCATCTGGGGTGCCAGATAGAATCGCACCGAAACCGGGCCAGGAGACACTTCAGAGACAGAGTCAGAGAAGTGGGTATTTGCTTTATTCAGTGCGCCGGGAGTGTGGGGATCACTCCTCCAAAACACACACCGGTGCTCCCTACAACACAGTATTAAGGGTTAAATTATGAATATTCATCACATTCCTTGGGACAGGTGTGGTTATACAAATTATTTCTCGGAAGCCATTAGCATATGGGCCACACATGCGCTGTATGTCCTGGTGGTCACACTGAGGAAGGCTCCTCTTCTTCCTCAGGGGTCTTTCTGATGAAGGCCAGTAGTCATCTTCCCCCTGAACTTTTCACCATTCTCCCTGGGAATGCGTAGTCCTTTGAAGAATGATTCAGCAGTCTCTGAGATGATCCTTGTCCCCTCTATCTTGACAAGATTAGGGTGAATTTGGCTTCTTAGGTTTTGTAATTAACATCTGCTGTCTGAACTAACATTTGCTGTCTCCCAATAGTTAACTTGTACTTACATGAGTTAGTTATTGACTGCCCTTTCCTCACCCTACCCTGCTGGGAGCCGGGCTGCGGCCGCCCTGCCCCCGCTGTTGCTTCAAGCCTTCGCTACTCTGTAGCCCCACATGCCCTGCCTGCTGAGACCTCCCGGGGCTCCCGCTGTGAGCTCCAGAGTTTGATACATCTCATCTGCCACCCGGGATTTCTGCTAATCCTTGCTGTTCTAGCCTGCTATTCCTGAGGGTCCGGCTGGGCACCAGGATCAGCTGCCCAGGGGGTTTGTGAAGCTTTTTGTCCATCCCTTCCCAGGACTCCAAGCTGCCATTGCAGCGTGCTCCCCGAGCTCACTCCGGAGCGCCCCCTGCAGCCGCAGGGGAACCATCGCACCTGCCCTGCTCACTGGGAGCTGCCAGCGCCCCTGCCGGCTGCGACCAGAAGTGCACCCAAGGGGAAAGGCCCTGACAGCCGAGAAGGCTGGGACTGGGTTTGTGGTTCTGTTTGCTGTTACTGCCATAGCTATTGTTGTTTGTTTGCCTTGTTATATATATATATATATAAAATAGTAAAGAACTGTTACTCCTGTTCCTCATATCTTTGCCTGAAAGCCCCCTAATTTCAAAATTATAATAATTTGGAAGGAAGGGGGTTGCATTTTTCATTTCAAGGGAGGCTCCTGCCTTCCTTGGCAGACACCTGTCTTTCAAACCAAGAGAGATCTTGCTTCTCTGCTGTCAAGGTACAATTATTAAATATCCCATATTTTCTTTTACTAGTTTTGTCTGGGTGTAGTGGTTTGGTCCAAAATACTCATTACTGTTTATCTTCTGTGAGATAAGAATTAGGAGAAACGCAAAGCAGGCACCAAACTTGAAAGAATATAAAGAAGGTTATTAACAGACCTACAAGAAGAGGAAAGAAATTTATACCACACCTTCAGAACTCTCCTCCTCCCCCCACCTTTCTCCCTTCTCCCATGGACAATGTGAAAAGACAACCCTTGAGATGTTCAGTCTGTTTACCACTTCCATAATAACCTTGTTCAGTCCATTTAGGAAGAGGAGTGTCTCTTGCTCATGCTATGAAAACATTATCACAACGAGACAGCCACCCACTTCCAAATAACTTTGCTCAGTCCATTTAGGAAGAGGAGTCTCTCTGCTCGCATGCGAGTCCCTTCCCCGAACTTGCAGCTTTTCCACAACTGCTTTCGAGGGTCCACTCTTGAAGTTTTTTGGGGTACAATTTTAAGGTTGAGCCGTTCAGAAACAAAAGTTCTCTTCACCCATCTCTGGGAGCATTTCATCTCTAAGAAATCTTTAGGAGCATCTCTAGGAACTGAGGTTTTCTCCTTTCCCATTTGGAGCAAAAGTCTTCATCTGGTCCATCTCTCCCTGTCCAAACTTCTCATGAAATTACAGCTGCGTCAGCATCTGCCTATCTCAGCACAGGTGCTTTTGCTTACAAGTTGAACACTCCACCCCCCATATCTTCATGAAATTACAATGGGTACTCTGATATATCATAGCTTCACAACAGACTTTCAGCTTTAAGCATCTCCTCTTTCTCTTCCCTCAGGTTTTCAGCTCTTCACAGCACTAAAAGGGTTAATCTCACCTAGGCCTTGCAGCTGGAATGTGGCTTATCGAAGTGGAGGGGGGGGGAAGCCAAGCCACTCCGGCTGCCCATAGCAAGGCTGGGGAGGGGAGGGGGGGAGCGGTTCTGCAGGTGGAACAGGGCCCATCGGCTCCAGGATGGCCGTGGCCCGGCCCAGCCTGGCCAGAGCAGGGCCTGGGTCGGGCCCACTGGCCCCCGCACGGGGCCCGCAGCCACCTGTCCCAGCACCGGAAACGAGAGAGGACGTCTGCCTCAGGGTTTCTATTCTTAAGTGTGCATCACAGAGGCAGTCACAACTTTAAGTGGCTTAAAGAATTGTCCATATTCAAACTGGCCAGCTGATAGGTTCTGTCAGGTCACAGAGGAAGCTGTAAGCACCCCTTTGCACTTCTGGGAATATGCTTTGCCAACCCATGACACTGGGATAATGTTCTTCATAGGAGATTGCATGGTACTTTGCTTTGTATTTGTGATGAAAACAGTGTTGATAACACAGGGATGTTTTAATTATGACTGATCAATGCTTGCACAGATTCAAGGCCTTTTCTGCTTTTCACACTCCCCGGTCAGCAAGTAAGCTGGGGTTGCACAAGAAGCTGGGAGGGGACATGCAGGATCCTGTGCCGACTAGCGGTGTCCTGGAGACTGTGCAAGACTGCTGCTTGCTCCGAGCCGGACAGAGGAGTCCATTCCCGGGCATGCAGGGAGGCGGGCGAAGCACCAGCCTGGGTTTGCCATGGCTCCCAGTGGCTGCTGCATGCAAGGAGGAAGGATAAAATGGAGAAGCTCCACGCGGGAGGAAAAAAAGTTTATTCCAGGGTCCACGTGGAGAGTGCCAGAGCAATCTCCCCGCGGCCAGGGACTGCGGTTTGTACCCCAGCCAAACGGGCGTGGAAGACACACAGTAACCAATAGCACATCTGACTGGGGGTGTTACCGGGGCGGGGAGAGAGGTTACAGCCAGTGGAGGAAGGGGTAGGCGGGGAGAGGTAACAGAGACCAATCAGCACAGCCTCCGGGGTCTCCCAGACACTTCAGGGGCCCCGGGCTGTGGGTAAGCGGCCGGATATGGGGGAAGGGAGATACGCAGCTAAAGGTAAGGCATGGATTTCACAGCCTTATGAATGCTCAGGGCTTTTGGGGCTGGCCCTGGGGTTGGTCATGATTCACTGCAACAGGGACACAGCTGGGGCAGCTGACCCCAACTAACCAAAATGATAATCCATACCATATGGCATCGCATTCAGCAATAGAAGTTGGGGGAATGCCATGGGTTAGGTAGCATAGTCTCGGAAGTGATGTTCTCGCAAAGGAGTGCTTACAGCTTCCCCCATGACCTGACAGAACCTATCAGCTGGCGAGTTTGAATATGGACAGTTCTTTAAGCCACTTAAAATTGTGACCGCCTCTGTGATACACACTTAAGAATAGTAAACCCCGAGGCAGAGTCTCTCTCACTCGTTTCCGGTGCTGGGACAGGTGGCTGCGGGCCCCGTGTGGGGGCCAGTGGGCCCGGCCCAGGCCCTGCTCTGGCCAGGCTGGGCCGGGCTATGGCCATCCTGGAGCCGATGGGCCCTGTTACACCTGTGGAACCCTCCCCACAGCTCTGCTATGGGCAGCCGGAGCGGCTCGGCTTCCCCCCCCTCTCCATTGTGATAAGCCACATTCCAGCTGCAAGGTCTAGGTGAGATTAACCCTTTTAGTGCTGTGAAGAGCTGAAAACCTGAGGGAAGAGAAAGAGGAGATGCTTAAAGCTGAAATTCTGTTGTGAAGCTATGATATATCAGAGTATCCCGTTGTAATTTCATGAAGATATGGGGGGTGGAGTATTCAGTTCAACTTGTAAGCAAAAGCACCTGCGCTGACATAGGCAGATGCTGATGCAGCTGTAATTTCATGAGAAGTTTGGACAGGGAGAGATGGAAGCGATGAAGACTTTTGCTCCAAATGGGAAAGGAGAAAACCTCAGTTCCTAGAGATGCTCCCAGACATAGTCCTAAAGATGAAGATGAGGAAGACCCTTTGCTCCCAGGGAAGGAGAAGGGCCTCTGTTCTTAGAGATGAAATGCTCCCAGAGATGGGTGAAGAGAACCTTTGTTTCTGAACAGCTCAACCTTAACATTGTACCCCAAGAAACTTCAAGAGTGGACCCTCGAAAGCAGTTGTGGAAAAGCTGCAAGTTGGGGGAAGGGACTCACATGCGAGCAGAGAGACTCCTCTTCCTAAATGGACTGAACAAAATTATTTGGAAGTGGGCAGCTGTCTTGTTGTGATGTTTTCATAGCATGGGCAAGAGAGACTCCTCTTCCTAAATGAACTGAACAAGGTTATTATGGAAGTGGTAAACAGACTGAACATCTCAAGGGTTGTCTTTTTACATCGTCAGTGGGAGAAAGGAGGAAGGTGGGGGGAGGAGAAGTGTTCTGAATGTGTGGTATGATTTTATTTTTTCTTCTTTCTTCTTGTAGGTCTGTTAATAACCTTCTTTATATTCTTTCAAGTTTGGTGCCTGCTTTGCGTTTCTCCTAATTCTTATCTCACAGAAGATAAACAGTAATGAGTATTTTGGGCCAAACCACTACAAAGGTATAACAGGGGTATGAAAAAAGGCAAAAAATCTTCATGGAATCACTAGGATTTGCTTTTACTTTTTCCTAGACTCTGATCTTAGCTCAGGTGAGTAGCCATGGCACAGGTCTATCTAAAAAAGCATGTTTGCTAGCTATGCTGATATCAAAAGTGTAGCATAGAAAAAGGCATGATATGGCCAAGCCCTAGCATTCAAACAGAGATCTTATCAGGCAGTGGTGATGTCCAGGGGGTTTATTCCCTGGGAAAGAGAGATCATACAAATAGGTAGACCTGGTTAGAACACTGTTCTAACCTAGTTAGAAGTGAAATAGTTGGAAGGGTTAGTAATCAGAACAGGCAGGGAAATGGAGAATTGCTCAAAAGTTTGTCACAGAAGCAACTAAATAAATTTATTTTAATACAAAACACTCTTCATTCCCACAAGAATAAATTATCCAGAGGAATTATTAGTTACAGAAATGTGAGTTAAATTTAAGTTGTAGTCTGGAACAGCATTATGGTCAGTACTGTAAACCTCTCATATACACAAACCCCTAACTTTTTAAATTAACATCCACTTTATCTTGAGGCATGAAATCACCATACATTAAATGGCAATACAATTAAGGGTAGGAGATGATGTGGTAGTGCAGAATTTCCCTATTCATACACAAAAACTCAGAAGCATGAATGTTAAGAAGCACCCTTTGTTAGGAAGAAGGGACAATTCTGTTTTCTTGTGCAGACATGAGATGACCTAACCTCTCATCAGTTTTATACGAAAAACAGATTTTAAATAAAGCAGCAGTAAGCTCAAAAGCCTAAATAGGTATGCACTAGTAAAGTTCCATCCCCACTGCCAGCTCTAAATCAAATAGTTAACTTAAGCCTTGTCTGAAACTTGCCAACCTATTAGGGTTCTAGTTGCTGACTATCAACCTACATGAATTTAGCCCCAAGCTAGAACCCTTTGTTCTCTTGAGAGAAAATAGCTTTTGATTTACTTCAGGTTGTCTCACCAGCCCCAGAGGAAAACCTCCAGTCTCTAACCTTGAGTGTATTCCTTCACAGAAGATGTATTGCCCAGGCAAGTGGACCACAGTAGAGAAAGGTATCCAGTACCTGAGGGAATTAGCTGTTCTAGAGATGATTTGTATGATCTGAGCAATGCGCAGTTAGCCACAGATCCAGACAAAGTCAAATTCACACTGTCTTGGTTTCATCTGGGATAGAGTTAATTTTTTTGCCATGTTGTTTCCTTTGTTATTGGAATGGAGTGGGGGGGGGAGGGGAATTGTGTGGCTTAGCACCTTTGTATTTTTTGGTTATTGCTGTTTTTCTCTTAGTAAACTGCTATTTTTTCATTTATATCACTTCGCATTTGTCTTTGCTTATAAGTAGAAAGGGGAGAGGTTAAAACTAAGGGGAGGTAACTTATTTCAGAGTCTCTGCCCTGCATAACTGCCTTGAGACATATTTGGTGTCCAACTAAAAGGGGCTCGAGAGACAAAGTGAAAAAACAATTTTGACTGAAACATTTGTATGTTGGGTACACAACTCCCTAGTCACCATGTTGCTCCATCTAGTCATGGGGGTGTGGCACCTAACCTTGTACACGTGTCTGTATATGTGGAACCATTTGCCCATGATGGTGCTCTTTTTCAGATCAGAGAGGAACTAAGATTGCTTTGTTTATATACTCTGTGATATCAGCTTATGTAAAGATAACATCAAAGGTAATGAAGATCATTTGGGATCTGTATTCATTGTTGTTTGCCTGTCCTGGTCTCAGCTGCTACTTCTGGGGGTTTATTAATAATCACTGTAGCAGTGCAGATGGCTCCAGCCACTCTGTCTCCTGAGGAGAACTCAGACAACCAGCTGTGGTGGTCAGCAACCCAAGTTTAGCATGTAACTTTACAGTCATGGTGAGAACCCATGATTCCCTTGTTCTGCCTTTTGCATGTTTTCCCCTGATTGGTTAATATTTTGTCCTTCCTGTTTTATGTATGAAATTATGTATATTCGTTTTCCTTCTTTAATATGTATCAGTTCTAGAAAGTTCTTTGTTCCTCGACGCCCCATTGGATCCTTCCCTAAGTCCCGCCCATGTGTTGTTCCCATTGGTTCCCTTTCTGTCAATCCCACCTGCTTGTCTCTATCCCATTGGCTGAGATCCCTTTCCCCACCTATCTTGTACCCAGTATAAGATCCCTGGACCCTCCCACCAATTTGCCTCTTCATCCCTGTCTTTTCACCGGAATAAACCTGTGTGGAACACATACGGAGAGTCCCCTCTCTTTACTTCTTTGCCTTTGCCTGTGTGCCTGCTTAACAGCGACAGGAAGATACAGCCCCTTTTGGGTGAGGAGCTCTACCCCATTTTCATTGTGTGATGGGCACTGAGTGCCATCTTCCAGAGGGGTTTCAGCGTTGACCTCCGGGTTTCTTTGTGTTGGCACGCGAGGGGTAAAACCCCCTTCTGCCAGCTCCCAGTGGCTGAAAACCCCTCCAAATCACACCCAGCCTGTTGGAGGAACAGGAGAGGATGATTTTTCCCAGCCTTTCACCTCCTTCTCCCCCTTCAGGTCTGACACATTACTTTTTGAGAATATTAAATTCCCTCCGAATGTTAAGGATAGCATAATTTTGTTGCTAGTTCTGCTGTCTCCTCTGTACAGTCTACAACACATTTAGCTTCAGGGCAGAGATTTCTAGGGAGGTTGTCCAGAGACCTGCCCCAGGGGTGGAAAATCCTGAGTGACATGGAATGTGGGAGGATATGGGCCAGATTTTGAAGAAATATTCTGCTCCAATGGTTTGGAAGTTCCCTCCTGAACAAATATAGAACCCTGCTAAGGTAGCAGAATATTTGAAAGAAGATTGCAGTGGCAGTTCCAGAGAGGGGCAACTTATTGCATTGTGCTGGGTCCTGGCTAATGCTTATCACACTACTTGTTACTGTACAGCAGCAGCTACAGCTGAAAGGGAAGGAGAACCAATCAGCAGATGCCACAGTCACTCAGGCTGCAGTTAAATCAGGCGGCCAGCCTGTAGGAACCCAGAGTGCCGAGAATATTTCTATGCCTGTTTTTAAGGGTTCTTACCCCCCTGAACAACACTGTTTTAACCTCCAACCTTGGAAAAAATTACCAACGATCAGACAAGAACTAGAAAATACAGTGGTGTGAATTAGGTGATAGACTACTATGTAAGATTGTCACAGGGTGAAAAATTTAGAGGTTTTGGGCTTCTCTTTGTAGTAAATAGATAAGAGTAAAAAATATCAAAATAGAAGCTTGTTGTTGTTCTCTAAACCTTCTTCTCCTTCTTCTACTACTCCATATTCTGCAGTAAAAGTAGTTTGGAATGATTGGATAGAGAATTCCTCAGTTCCTAGTCGTGTTACTGAATAATTGGTAGGAAAGTGAAAATAATGTACGTTTTTAGTAACTATTGGTTAAAATATCTTTAAAAGGCTGTGTAAATCTTGATAATTGGCTCTCACTCCTGGTTTTCTGTGCTCTATGCTGTACCTGGGTCAGGCTAGTGGCTCTGTTCCTCTGATAAGACTTAATAAACAACTATCTGGGAGCATTGAAACTCAAGGAAAAGTCTCGGTTTATCTTTGAAACTCCTTGCAAGGACTTTCAGCAAATTCTCTCCCATCCGGAGGGACTTGATTTACGGCACGGTACAGTGTCACCAGCCTAAGCCAATAGCAGTTGCCCCTGTCCAGAGGAGGAAATACAAGACCAAATACATTGGCCCGGTGGATGATGATGGGGAGGCAGGACCTTCACAGCCAGCAGAGGAATCAGAGCTGGAAATAATCACTGAATCTCTATCTTTGGAAAATCTACACAATCTCTGGAAAGGCCTCACCTGATGAACAGACGAGTCCATATTGAGCTGGTTGATCTGCGTCTGAGACACTGCAGGCGATGGTACAATTTTAGACAGTACTGAAGTGAGGTACTTAGGATGCTTGTCCTGGGATGTGGGTATTGACCATGGCATCGTGAGGAAGCCAGAACCTCTCAGCCTCTGGACACGACTCCTTACAAGTGTGAAGGAGAGATACCTTTGCCAGGAAGACCTCCAGCTGCAGCAGGGCCCTTGGAAAACCACAGAGCAAAGAATCCAACACTTGTGAGAACTGGCTGTGCTAGAGATCCTTTTCTCAAATAACGAGCAACCCACTAAAAGTCTGGACCTTGCTAAATGTACATCACAGATATGGTTGAAACTCACAGAACTCAGGCTACAAGCATATTCCCACTTCTTAGCAATGCTACAATGGAATGAGGAACATGAGACAGTGGGCACTATGATGAGAAATCTCCAGACATATGAAGACACTGTCCATGCCCCAGTATGAGCCCAAATCTTGGCCATGGAAAACCAAGCCAAGCAAGGCCAGAGCCTGGAAGAGAAAATGAAAGAAGACCACCAGAAACTCAGGGAGGAGTTTAGAGAGGACCTTTTCCATGCCTTGCCAGTGCAGACCAAAGTCTCTGCTATTAGAAAGAGGCTCCTCTGACTATGGAGAGGGAGTACACCCCTCAAGGCCATCTGTGGTTTTTCTTACACGAGCATGGGGAAGACACGAGGTGGTGGGACGGAAAACCCACCTCTGTCCTAGCAGCACAGGTATGTAAACTAAAAGAAGAAATGACTAACAAAGGAAATTCATCGAGGATGAATGTAGCTCCAATTTCCCATGGGTGAGCTCCTAGGTATAACAAAAGGGAGGATGACATGTCTGTTCTCTTTGAAGGGACCTCCAGGGTGTATGCACAGGGAGGAAGCAATGACTACAATGACCAGAACTAGAGGGGCCCTGCCTTTAGCCAGGTAGAGGCCAGGGAAAATCAGGCGTATTGGACTGTGTGGATCCAATGACCTGGCATATCAGACCCGCAAGAATATAAAGCTTTGGTTGTCACTGGTGTGCAATGTACTCTGATGCCATTGGGACATATGGGGGCAGAACGTTTCCATTTCTGGGGTGACAGGGGGGTCTTATCAGTTGACTCTACTGGAAGCTGAAGTAAGCCTGACTGGGAAGGAGTGGAAAAAACACCCTATTGTGACTGGTCCAGAGGCCCTGTGTATTCTTGGCATAGATTAACTCAGGAGTGGGTATTTCAAAGACCCAAAAGGATATCGGTGGGTTTTTGGGATAGCTGCTCTGGAGACAGAAGGCTGAACACCTTGCCTGGTTCCTCAGAAGACCCTTCTGCTGTAGGACTCCTGAGGGTTGAAAAACAACAGGTACCAATTGCTACTGCAATAGTGCATCATCAGCAATACAGCATGAACTGAGACTCCCTGATTCCCATCCATAAGATGATCTGGAGAGCCAGGGAGCGGTCAGCAAGACTTGCTCATCCTCCAATAGCCCCATATGGCCTGTGCGTAAGTCTAATGGAGAGTGGAGACTAACAGTGAATTCTCATGGCCTGAATGAAGTTACACCATCACTGAGTGCTGCTGTGCCGGACATGCTGGAACTTCAGTATGAACTGGAGTCCAAGGCAGCAAAGTGGTGCCACTATTGATATTGCTAACACGTTTTTCTCTATCCCTTTAGCAGCAGACTTCAGGACACAGTTTGCTTTTACCTGGAGGGGTGTGCAGTACACTCGTGTACTAGTTTGAAAACAAACCAGTGGGAGGCACCAAGTCAGAATAACAATTTAATGGAAATTAAAGAAAAGGAAAAAAAAGTAAAAGAAAACACTGGTTCAAACTGACAGAGTAAAGATACAACCTGAGTCCCTGTTAGGCAGGGTGGTGGTAGCAGTCCAGTAGAATGGTGGCTGCAGTCCTCTGAAGCAGTGATCCTGTAGTAAAGGGGTCTGCTCTTCCTCAGAAAGTCCAGTGGTGGCTGTGTAGCTCCTGTCCTCTGGAAATCCAGTGGGAAGGGTTGTCTCTGGTGGTCAGAGTCCCAGATTATATCCACGATGGGATGCTTGGTTCCTCCCTCTGGGTGGAGCATCTCACAATGGGGTAATGAGTCATGAGGCCAAGTGTTGATTAGGCTCATTAACAGAAGATAGTCCAGAGGGAGTTATCTCTGAGTCATTCAGCAGGACAATGATGAGCCATTAACAGAAAGATAGTCTGGGGGGAGGAGGCAAGGAAACACTGCCCCACCTGATTTCAACAGCTGATGGGGATGGTAATGGAATACACTGCAACCCAGGACATTATCCACCCCTTATTCTATTACCATCTACATCATCCCAAATCAATACCTTCTTAAACTCTAAACACACATACATACATACATATATATACAATGAAACCCTACACACCGTTCTCACCTAAGATTAGGTCTCCTTGTGGTACACAACGGATTTCCCCATCTTTCTGCACTACCCACCAAGTGCAACCAGGTCCTTGAGCAAAGACAATCCCACGGATGGGTTTGTCTTTGCCTGAGGTGGGATTAATCCAAACAGTCTTTCCTAAAATACCTCTCAGGTGTACCACAGGGACTCTATCTTCATCCACTGTGTGCAAGGGTTCAGACTCGGCGGGACCAGCTCGATTGATGGACCCTCGGGTATTGACCATCCAGGTGGCCTTTGCTAAGTTCACTTCCCAATTTTTGAAGGTCCCCCCACCAAGTGCCTTTAGGGTGGTTTTAAGTAGTCCATTGAACGCTGGTTCAACTTTTCCAGCAGCTGGTGCATGATAAGGAATATGATATATCCATTCGATACCGTGTTCTCTGGCCCAGGTGTTGATGAGGCTGTTCTTAAAATGAGTCCTGTTGTCTGACTCGATCCTGTCAGGGGTGCCATGTCTCCACAGGACTTGCTTTTCCAGGCCCAAGATGGTGTTCCGGGCTGTAGCATGAGGCACAGGGTAGGTCTCCAGCCATCCAGTGGTTGCTTCAACCATGGTCAACACGTAGCGCTTGCCTTGGCGGGTTTGGGGAAGGGTGATTGTCATGGGTTAGCAAGCATAGTCCCGGAAGGGACGTCCTTGCTAAGGGGTGCTTACAGTTTCCTCTGGGAACTGATAGAACCTATCAGCTGGCCAGTTTGAATATGGACAATTCTCTAAGCCACTTAAAGTTGTGATCACCTCTGTTATCCACATTTAAGAATAGGCAAACTCCCCCTCCAAGCTCTCTCTCGTTTCCGGCGCTGGCACAGGTGACTGCAGGCCCCGAGTGGGGGCCAGCGGGCCCGGCCAGGCCCTGCTTGGGCCAGGCCGGGCCGGGCCACGGCCGTCCTGAAGCCATGGACCTGTTCCACCCGTGGAACCTCCCCCACTGCCTTGCCGTGGGCAGCCGGAGCGGCTCGGCTCTCCCCCCTCTCCACTGCGATAAGAAAAATTCAACATTCCAGCTGCAAAGCTGCAAGACCGAGGTGAGATTAACCCTTTTTATTGCTGTGAAGAGCTGAAAACCTGAAGGAAGAGAGAGAGGAGATGCTTAAAGCTGAAATTCTTTTGTGAAGCTATGATATATCAGAGTATCCTGTTGTAATTTCATGAAGATATGGGGGGTGGAGTGTTCAACTCATGAGCAGAAGCACCTGCGCTGAGATAGGCAGATGCTGACGCAGCTGTAATTTCATGAGAAGTTTGGACAGGGAGAGATGAACCAGATGAGGACTTTTGCTCCAAACGGGAAAGGAGAAAACCTCAGTCCTAAAGATGAAGATGATGAAGACCCTTTGCTCCAAATGGGAAAGGAGAAAACCTCAGTTCCTAGAGATGCTCCCAGAGATAGTCCTAAAGATGAAGATGATGAAGACCCTTTGCTCCCAGGGAAGGAGAAGGGCCTCTGTTTTTGTTTCTGAACGGCTCAACCTTAAAATTGTACCCCAAAAAACTTCAAGAGTGGACCCTCGAAAGCAGTTGCGGGAAAAGCTGCAAGTCGGGGGAAAGGACTCACACGCAGGCAGAGAGACTCCTCTTCCTAAATGGACTGAACAATATTTGGAAGTGGGCGGCTGTCTCGTTGTGATAATGTTTTCATAGCATGAGCAAGAAGAGACTTCTCTTTCTATATGGACTGAACAAGGTTATTATGGAAGTGGTAAACAGACTGAACATCTTAAGGGTTGTCTTTTCACATTGTCAGTGGGAGAAGGGAGGAAGGTGGGGGGAGGAGGAGAGTTCTGAAGGTGGTATAATTTTTTTTTTCCTCTTTTAGGTCTGTTAATAAACTTCTTTATATTCTTTCAAGTTTGGTGCCTGTTTTGCATTTCTCCTAATTCTTATCTCACAGCAGATAAACAGTAATGAGTATTTTGGACCAAACCACTACACTAAATTGGTGTTTCCGCCCGGTTACAAACTGAACCCGCGACAAAATGGTGGAGATGCTGGGGATTGATGAGAACTGTGAGATAAAGATTGATTAGGAGGAATACTGGGCAAAGCAAGTATTAAGTCATAAGTTAAGTAGCATGATAGTGAGAAACTTATATTGCAATTGTATTGAACTATCTAGGGGTGGAATATAGTAGAAGTTGAATGTAATTTTGATAATAATTCTTAAATGTGTCTTCACAGAGGTGAGGGGTGGAGAATGTCATGGGTTAGCAAGCATAGTCCCGGAAGGGACGTCCTTGCTAAGGGGTGCTTACAGTTTCCTCTGGGAACTGATAGAACCTATCAGCTGGCCAGTTTGAATATGGACAATTCTCTAAGCCACTTAAAGTTGTGATCACCTCTGTTATCCACATTTAAGAATAGGCAAACTCCCCCTCCAAGCTCTCTCTCGTTTCCGGCGCTGGCACAGGTGACTGCAGGCCCCGAGTGGGGGCCAGCGGGCCCGGCCAGGCCCTGCTTGGGCCAGGCCGGGCCGGGCCACGGCCGTCCTGAAGCCATGGACCTGTTCCACCCGTGGAACCTCCCCCACTGCCTTGCCGTGGGCAGCCGGAGCGGCTCGGCTCTCCCCCCTCTCCACTGCGATAAGAAAAATTCAACATTCCAGCTGCAAAGCTGCAAGACCGAGGTGAGATTAACCCTTTTTATTGCTGTGAAGAGCTGAAAACCTGAAGGAAGAGAGAGAGGAGATGCTTAAAGCTGAAATTCTTTTGTGAAGCTATGATATATCAGAGTATCCTGTTGTAATTTCATGAAGATATGGGGGGTGGAGTGTTCAACTCATGAGCAGAAGCACCTGCGCTGAGATAGGCAGATGCTGACGCAGCTGTAATTTCATGAGAAGTTTGGACAGGGAGAGATGAACCAGATGAGGACTTTTGCTCCAAACGGGAAAGGAGAAAACCTCAGTCCTAAAGATGAAGATGATGAAGACCCTTTGCTCCAAATGGGAAAGGAGAAAACCTCAGTTCCTAGAGATGCTCCCAGAGATAGTCCTAAAGATGAAGATGATGAAGACCCTTTGCTCCCAGGGAAGGAGAAGGGCCTCTGTTTTTGTTTCTGAACGGCTCAACCTTAAAATTGTACCCCAAAAAACTTCAAGAGTGGACCCTCGAAAGCAGTTGCGGGAAAAGCTGCAAGTCGGGGGAAAGGACTCACACGCAGGCAGAGAGACTCCTCTTCCTAAATGGACTGAACAATATTTGGAAGTGGGCGGCTGTCTCGTTGTGATAATGTTTTCATAGCATGAGCAAGAAGAGACTTCTCTTTCTATATGGACTGAACAAGGTTATTATGGAAGTGGTAAACAGACTGAACATCTTAAGGGTTGTCTTTTCACATTGTCAGTGGGAGAAGGGAGGAAGGTGGGGGGAGGAGGAGAGTTCTGAAGGTGGTATAATTTTTTTTTTCCTCTTTTAGGTCTGTTAATAAACTTCTTTATATTCTTTCAAGTTTGGTGCCTGTTTTGCATTTCTCCTAATTCTTATCTCACAGCAGATAAACAGTAATGAGTATTTTGGACCAAACCACTACAGTGATGTAATCAACTTGCCAGGCTTCCCCATACCTGTACTTTGACCATCGTCCACCATAGCACAGAGGCTTCACCCGCTTGGCCTGTTTGATTGCAGCACAGGTCTCACAACTGTGGATGACCTGTGAGATGCTGTCCATGGAAAGGTCCACCCCTCGGTCACGGGCCCATCGGTATGTTGCATCTCTCCCCTGATGACCAGAGGTATCATGGGCCCAACGAGCTAGGAATAATTCTCCCTTGTGCTGCCAGTCCAGATCCACCTGTGATACTTTCACCTTGGCAGCTCGGTCCACCTGCTCGTTGTTGCGATGTTCTTCATTAGCCCGACTCTTGGGTACATGCGCATCCACATGTCGAATCTTCACGGTCAGCTTCTCTACTCGGGCAGCGATGTCCTGCCAAATCTCAGCGGTCCAGATGGGTTTCCCTCTGCGCTGCCAGTTGGCCTTTCTCCAGCGATCCAGCCATCCCCACAGAGCATTAGCTACCATCCACGAGTTGGTATAGAGATAGAGTCTCAGCAACTTCTCTTGTTCAGCAATATCCAAAGCCAGCTGGACGGCTTTAAGCTCTGCAACCTGACTCGATCCACCTTGTCCCTCGGTAGCTTGTGCAACTCGTCATGTGGGGCTCTATACTGCAGCTTTCCACTTTCGGTTAGCGCCTACAATTCGGCAGGAACCATCAGTGAAGAGGGCATAACGTCTTTCAGTCTCCGGTAGCTCATTATATGGTGGGGCTTCCTCAGCACGAGTCACTTGCTCTTCCTCTTCTTCAGAGGATAATCCAAAAGTCTCACCTTCAGGCCAGTTTGTTATAATTTCTAGAATCCCAGGGCGATTCGGGTTTCCAATATGGGCACGCTGTGTGATGAGAGCGATCCATTTGCTCCATGTGGTGTCGGTGGCGTGATGCATGGAAGGAACCTTTCCCTTGAACATCCAACCCAGCACTGGTAGTCGGGGTGCCAGAAGCAACTGTGCTTCAGTGCCGATTACCTCTGAGGCAGCTTGGACTCCTTAATAGTCTGCCAAGATTTCCTTCTCTGTGGGAGTGTAGTTGGCTTCAGATCCTCTGTAGCTTCGGCTCCAGAATCCCAGTGGTTGGCCCCGAGTCTCACCAGATACCTTCTGCCAGAGGCTCCAGGACAGACCATTGTTCCCGGCTGCAGAGTAGAGCACGTTCTTCACCTCTGGTCCTGTCCTGTCTTGACTGGGCCAAGGGCTACCGCATGATCAATTTCCTGCTTGATCTGGGTGAAGGCTTGCTGCTGTTCTGGGCCCCAGTGGAAATCGTTCTTTTTGTGGGTAACCAGGTAGAGAGGGCTCACGATCTGGCTGTACTCGGGAATGTGCATCCTCCAGAAACCTATGGCGCCTAGGAAAGCTTGTGTTTCCTTCTTGTTGGTCGGCGGACACATTGCAGTGATCTTATTGATGACCTCGGTGGGAATCTGACGTCGTCCATCTTGCCACTTTACTCCCAGGAACTGGATCTCTTGGGCAGATCCCTTGACTTTGCTCCTTTTGATGGCAAAGCCAGCTTCCAGGAGAATCTGGATGATTTTCTCTCCTTTCTCAAACACTTCCTTTTCTGTGTTTCCCCACACGATGATGTCATCGATGTATTGCAGGTGTTCTGGAGCCTCACCCTTTTCCAATGCAGTCTGGATCAGTCCGTGGCAAATGGTGGGACTGTGCTTCCACCCCTGGGGCAGTCGGTTCCAGGTGTATTGCACAGCCTTCCAGGTAAAAGCAAACTGGGGCCTGCATTCTGCTGCCAAAGGAATGGAGAAGAAGGCATTGGCAATGTCAATAATGGAGTACCACTTCGCTGCTTTGGACTCCAGCTCGTACTGAAGTTCCAACATGTCCGGCACAGCGGCGCTCAATGGTGGCGTGACCTCATTCAGGCCACGGTAGTCCACTGTCAGTCTCCATTCTCCGCTGGACTTACGCACTGGCCATATAGGGCTGTTGAAAGGTGAATGGGCCTTGCTGACCACCCCTTGGCTCTCCAGTTTGCGAATCATCTCATGGATGGGAACCACAGAGTCTCTGTCGGTGTGGTATTGCCGATGGTGCACTGTTGCTGTGGCGATTGGCACCTGTTGTTCTGCAACTCTTAGCAGTCCCATGGCAGAGGGGTCATCTGAGAGGCCAGGCAATGTACTCAGTTGTCTGATATCTTCTGTCTCCATAGCAGCTATCCCAAAAGCCCAACGATGTCCTTTTGGGTCCTTGAAATACCCATTTCTGAGATAGTCTATGCCGAGAATGCACGGGGCCTCCGGGCCAGTCACGATGGGGTGTTTCTGCCACTCATTCCCAGTTAAACTCACTTCAGCTTCCGGTACAGTCAGCTGCTGGGATCTTCCTGTCACCCCAGAAATAGAAATGGGTTCTGCTCCCACATACCTTGATGGCATCAGAGTACATTGAGCGCCTGTGTCAACCAAAGCCGTGTATTTTTGTGGGTCAGATGTGCCAGGCCATCGGACCCACACAGTCCAAAAGACCCGATTGTCCCTTTCCTCTACCTGGCTAGAGGCAGGGCCCCTCTATTCCTGGTCATGTTGCATGTTGCTCCCTTCCGGTGAATACGTTCCTGAGGTCCCTTCAAGAGGATCGGTCATATTATCATTCCGGTACCGTCTGGAGTTCTGTGTGCGAGAGACCGGAGCAATGCTGACTCTAGATGCACTTCTTGTGGTAGTTGTCCCTCTTTTTAGTTCATGTACCTGAGCTGCTAAGGAGGAGGTGGGTTTTCCATGCCACTTACTCATGTCATCTCCATGTTCCTGAAGGAAAAACCAGAGGTTATCTCGTGGAGTGTATCCTCTCTCCCTGGTTGGGGGTCGCCGGCTCCTAATGGCAGAGACTCTTGTTGGTTCTGGCGAGATCGGGTAAATCTCTTCCTTAAGTTCCTTTTTCAATTTCTGATGGCCTTCTTCAATCAAGCTCCGGACTTGCTCAGCCAAAAGACTTGTTTCCACGGATGAGACATGGGTGCGAAACGGGGCTGTGATGGTGTCCTCATAAATCCTCAGTTTGTTCACCAAGACGCCCACCCTGTCCTCGCCTTCCCTCCATTGCAGCGTTGCCAGGTAACGGGAGTATATCTCTGGTCCAAGGCGTGCAAACCTCAACCACATCTGTGACGTGCACTGGACACCATCTGGGCTCTTAGGAAATCTCTCGTCTTCTGAGAAAATGATCTCCAGCACAGCCAATTCCCTCAGGCATCGGATACCTTGTTCCATTGTGCTCCATTTTCCTTGGTGCACCTGGAGGTCTTCTTTACAAAGGTACCTGTCCCTTACACTTGTAAGCAGTTGCCGCCAGAGGCTGAGGGTTTCTTGGGTTCTCCCGATCCCCTGGTCAATGACCACATCCCGGGACAGAGATCCCAGTTGCCTGGCCTCACTTCCGTCCAGAATGGTGTCATTGGCTGCAGCGTCCCAAATGCGGAGCAGCCAGGTCAGGATAGACTCGTTCGTCTGGCGGGTGAATTCCCTCCGCAGGTCACGCAGCTCACCCAGGGATAGCGACCGAGTGATGATTTCTGGCTCTGCCTCTTCTGCTGGGTGCGAAGGTCCTGCTGCATCCTCGTCAGTCACTATGCCGACTGATTTGCTTTTTGATTTCTTCTTCTGGATGGGGGCAACTGCAATCGGTTTGGACTGTTCTGGTTCAGTGATGGTTTGCATGGGGATGCTGACAGTGCTTTTGGTTCCTTTCTCCTCTGAGTCAGTCTGCGTAGATATGGACGCTGTTGTTTTGCATTTGGTTCCTTTCTCCTCTGTGACAGTCTGTGTAGAGATGGACACTGTTGCTTTCTGTTTGGTTTCTTTCTCCTCTGTGTCAGTCTGCGTAGAGATGGACACTGTTGCTTTGTGTTTGGTTTCTTTCTCCTCTGTGACAGTCTGCGTAGAGATGGATGCGGTTGCTTTGCTTTTGGTTCCTTTCTCCTCTGTGACGATCTGCGTAGAAATGGATGCAGTTGCTTTGCTTTTGGTTCCTTTCTGTGTGACAGTCTGTGTAGACATGGTATTTGCTGCTTTGCTCCTTTTTACCTCCTCCTCAAGCAGACGTTGCACCACACTAAGTAGTGTTTTGTTTCTAAGCACGGTGTACACAATGCAGGCCATAGAGAAAAAAGAGAAGAGAACTGACAAGAGGATTATACCATCCTTAACATCCAGAGGGAACTCAATTTTTTCAAAAACTTCTGTGCCTGGCCTGAAAGGCTGGAAGAAACCACTCTCTACTCCTCCCACCAGGGGCTGGGTGTGATTGTTGAAGAGGTCCCAGACATAGGAGCCCAGACTAGGACAGCCAAACAGAATTGAGTATATATTCCGAATGGTATTCATCGCCTCGCAGGTTATTATGCTATAGACATAAACCAATAAAGCAATTCTCATACCATTCCCTGGTTTTAACAGGAGTAATACAACAGGCAGGTAGTTCCCCATGTGAGGAAAAATATAGAGAGCAAGATACAGTACCCATGCAGACAAGCTGAGCACCATGGTGAATAGGTTTCTGTTTATACAAAATTGTAATTCTGACTTTTTCTCAGAGCAAGCCCCACATTGGGCGCCAAATTATGTACTAGTTTGAAAACAAACCAGTGGGTGTAGGTACAAAAATGCTGTTAGTGAGGATTTTTTTGTTATTTTCTAAGTCCGTGAGAGACTTTTCTCTCTCACAGAAGAGGTAGTAGGGAATGTAAACAACCAAGCCACCTGCAACCTTGAAAAGTCTTGTTTATGGTATAGTAGAAAATATTTTGACAATGGATGTTTTAGGATTCTGGCCAATCACCCCCAAGGGGTGGCTGGTCCTTTGTCCAATTAGACTATGAAGAGAAAAGTCTATAAAGAGTTTGTAAAATAATTAAATAAATCAATCTTGCTGCACAATTCCTGCCTGCTGGATCTTTTCTCCTCCTCCTCCCTATGGCTGCGGGACACGATGATATACCGTAGGAACCAGGCCTGCGGTAATATTTGGTGACCCCGACGTGATCGGCACTCTCTGACGCGTCCTGCACGCTGCGAGCCAAGCCGAATTTCTCTAGAGGTACGCTGTTCCCCTTCCCCCCCGGGACCGGGAGGTCCGACAGAACTGAGAAATGGTGTACAGCGGCTCACAAACTGAGGCTGTGGTACTGGTCTGGAAAGGTGTGTTTAGCATACTGCACACCTCCATTCCTGAAAACTCAGTTCGGGAATTATTAGACTGGGCTACTTTAAAAGGGATTTCAATGGACAGAGATTCTGCCCTGGACTTTGCCTTATGGCAGGAACTCGGCTGTACTGTCCGACACGAGCTCCCGACTGGGGAACCGGCAGCGTTAGAATTATACAAAACCTGGCGGTCGTTATTTATTCTGCTGACAGCCCTTGACTGTGACAGCAGGGCTGGCTCGCCTATTTCGGTGATGAGTGACGGAGGAATGTCCGAGGGGGGCCCCGCTGACTGGGCTTCTGGGGCAAATGATGGTGGATTCGGAATAACCCCCCCGGCTCCACAGGCAGAGCCTGCGCCGGCTCACCCTGCACACTCGCAGGACTCCGCAGCCCCCAGGGACCCCACGCCGCCAGAGTCGGGGGGTTCAGGGCAGCGACAGGGCGCACAGCCTGCCTTGCCGTTCGGCTGGACGGCGGCCACGGCTTATCCAGGGCCGCAAATCAGCGGGTTAGCAACATGGACCCCCAGAGAGGCTCCTAGCTCGGTTCCGTATGCACCTGGATCTGGCTTCTTAGCGGACGTAGCACCGGGCGTGCCTGCCCCGGGAGTGCCTGGCTGTGCTCCGCTGCCCTCCCTGGCGCTGGACTGTTCTGCGCAGTCGCAGAACCGAGCCATGGACCTTTTAATGCAGCATCTGCCTTTGCTGACAGAGTTACCGAACTTATTCCGAAGGATGGAGGACCTGCTCAGCCTGTTAGAGCGGCGGATGCCCGAGCCCACACTGGCCGCGCGGCCCGCCCTGCCCGCGTCGCCCCCCCCGCCAGTCGCGGGAGACGCGGCTCCGAGCCAGCAAACGGCACGGCCAGCGGCGAAACCGGAGGCAGCGCCACCGCGGGAAAACCCGGAAGCAGCGGCGGAGCCGAGCACGTCTGCAGAGTGCGGGCCAGAGACAGCGGCGCCGAGCACGCCCGGGGAGCGCAAAACGGCAGCGGAAGTGGCAACCGCGCCGAACGCGGCTGCTGTGCGGGACACAAGTGCGGCGCCGAGCGCAGCCGTAGCCCCGGAGACGGCTGCAGCTCCAATACCGGCTTGGTCGGGACTGGCCGAGACTGCCTCCCGTAAAGAAACTGCTGTAAAAACTGCCGCACAGCCAGCTGCAGTCTGTGCTGTCTGTTCTGGCTCTAGCAAACTTAGCCAAAGTGCCCCTCCTCCCTGCCCATTTCTGTTCACTCCCAGCACCCCAAAGTTGCCTTCGCCTGATGACTCATCGTCAGGCAGTGAGGCAGATGAGGTTCTGGCCCCAGGTCGTCAGGTGGCTGTCGCCGCGCGGCGAAGGAAAAGGCTGCGCCGGTCTCGCCCCTGGACCTTTCAGGACTGCACGGTAACAGTGCGTCCGACTCATTACAATCGCTTCTTAGAGTCAGTTAAGATGCAAGCATTGGAGGAGGGTGACTGGAGGTTATTAGAAATCCTTGGAATGCCAAATAGATCTGAGGATTCTGGGGGTAACCGGGGAGCTGTTACACTCCATCCGTCGGCTGTATCAGAAGTTCAGGATGGTAGTGGTTCCCCAAAAGAGATCCAAGCTTTCCCAGTGTATAAGGCTCTCCCAGATTCAGGGGAGCATGACAAGCATGAGGTGATTGCTTGGAAAGTTGCCCAGGACCTCCAATCCAAGGTGGCACAATATGGGCTAGGTTCTGCTGCGGTTATGCAGATAATAAGGGTGATAAATACAGATTTGCTTTCTCCATTTGATATCAGACACTTAGGTCAAATTCTATTTCAACCTGTACAATTTACAGGTTTTGAGAAAATCTGGAGAAAGCTGGCCAACAAGGCTGCATTAGCAAATATGCAGCTCCCTGCTGCTGATCCTAGACAGACAAGAGGAGTGGATGCTTTGATGGGGACTGGTCCCTTCTCTGATCCCAGTCTACAGGGTAACTTGTCCTCTAGCGTCCTGCAGCAAGCGCAACAGGTCGGCATGGCTGCGCTGTTGAAAACCATAGAGTTGTCAGCACCCAGAAAGCGATATACTGAAATAGTTCAAGGCAAATCAGAGTCAATCCTCTCTTTTGTAGAGAAAGTCGCTGCTTCTCTCGAGAAACAGGTTGAGGATGACGGGTTAAGACAGTTATTAAGGCAGTTAGTGAGAGATAACGCAAACGAGGAGTGCAGAAAAATCATAGATGCCTTACCAGGGGATCCTGAGGTAACAGAAATGGTCGAAGCCTGTGCTAAGGTGGGATCTGGGAACCAGAAAAGGCCTGCTTTGGCTGCGTTCCTGCAGCCTGTTCACACATCTTCTGGTCATGAACCAAAGCAACCAAAACAGGTGAAGAAACGGAAGCGGCCTAAGGCGAGACAAAAAGAAAACACACCGATACCCCAGTGCAAGAGGTGTGGCAGGCCAGGGCATTGCTCGGGCTACTGTAGATCCCGGACTCATGCCGAAGGTCGGCCTTTGTCGGGAAACTTCCGCCGGGGTGCAAGGAGGGGGAATTGCTCTCCAATGCAGTCGCTCCCCCAGAGAGTGGCACAGGTACAGGCACAGGCCTACCCAGCCACCCTGGAGACAGCACCCAGGGATCAGATGGCACCCCGGGATCAGACGTCCACACTGCAGCCGCAGTCATCTTAGACTCTAGCAGTATTTATAAGGTTCCCTTGGACGCATATGGACCCTTAGCCCAGGGATCCAGTGCGATGCTGGTGGGAAAACCTGATGTTGCCCATCAAGGAATCTTAGTGCACTCAGGAGTTATTGACGCTGACTTTAAAGGTCAGATTTGCGCTATGGTCTCCACGCAAAAACCCCCTGTAACTATTCCTGAAAAGACCTGCCTTGCTAAATTAGTGCCTTTTAAGTCTTGTGTCCCCAGGATAGAACAAACTCAGGAAGATAATGGCAGTGGATCTACGGGACTTCCGCAGGCCTTGTGGACTGCAGACATTTCTGACCAAAGGCCGCAGATGACATGTACCCTGATCCTGCCGAACGCCCAACCTCCCCGGATTCAGCTTCGAGGTTTGATTGATATGGGTGCTGATGTAACTATCATCTCCTTCTCTGCGTGGCCTCCCTCATGGCCTTTAGCCCTGGTGGGATCAGCCATCGCAGGATTAGGAGGAACCACACAGAGCTATTTAAGCGAACGGCCTGTGGTGGTGAAGGACTCAGAGGGGCACACAGCTACGATTAGGCCTTATGTTGCTACCACTTCCCTTAACCTTTGGGGGCGGGATGTGTTGGCAGCTTGGGGCGTACGGATTGGGACAAATTTTTAGCAGGGGTCACTGTGTGTAAGGGCGCACAGGATCCTACACTGCCTTTGAGGTGGTTGATTAACACACCAATCCGAGTCAGACTCTGCTCAGTTAGTTGAATTAAGGGCTGTTACCATGGCTTTTCAGCGATTCTCACAGGAAACTTTGAATTTGGTTACTGACTCTGCTTATGTAGCAGATATCACCCAACGCTTAGATTGTTCACTTCTGAAGGAGGTGAACAATGCGGCTCTGTTTTTGCTGTTGCAAACCTTGTGGTCTGCAATTCAGGCTCGAGTGCATCTGTATTACATTCTGCACATTCGAAGCCACACCAATTTACCAGGGTTTCTAACAGAAGGCAATGCCAGGGCTGACATGCTGGACAACCCTGCGTGGGTAGGGCCTCAGCCTGACAAAATTGCACAAGCCAAGGCATCGCACGGTTTCTTCCATCAAAGTGCACATACCCTGCAGAAGCAGTTTCATTTAACGCCAACCGAGGTGCGCGACATTGTCAGCGCTTGTGCTGTCACGGACTCGCTGCACCTTTGCCACTGGGGGTAAATCCCAGAGGACTAAAAGCCTTGCAGATTTGGCAAACGGATGTAACTCACATCCCAGAATTTGGTCGGCTGAAATATGTGCACGTGTCTATTGACACTTTCTCCTCAGCTATGTGGGCTACTGCTCACACTGGAGAGAAGGGCCGTGATGTCATTGCCCTTTGGAAATTGGCTTTCTCAGTCCTGGGCGTGCCAGCTTCTGTGAAAACCAATAATGGTCCGGCCTATGCCTCGGAGAAGACGCGGCAGTTTTTACACCTATGGGGTGTAGACCATACCTTTAGTATCCCACATTCTCCTACTGGCCAAGCCATTGTCGAACACGCTCATGGTACCTTGAAGCATGTTTTGGAAAACAGAAAAGGGGAATGCATGGAGAAACCCACAGAGCCGACTAGCAAAAGCTTTGTATAAAATTAATCACCTTACAGTACCACAATATTCAAATAATCCTGTTATTCTGAATCATTTTCTATCATTGCAGTCTGCAGGCGACATACAACTGCCCCGGGCAAAAGTCTGGGTACGGAATTTACTTATTAACCAGTGGGAAGGCCCACATGAGCTTATCGTTTGGGGTCGTGGGTATGCTTGCGTTTCCACAGATACTGGGATACAGTGGCTACCTTCAAAATGCGTTCGCCCTGACCTATGGCACCAGAGGCAGAACAGGCAACCTCCAAATGATGACCAGAACGCCAACCATCCAAATGGCGACCAGAATGTAGATCATCAGCCTAATGACTCTTCTGATGATGACCAGGATGTCAACCATCAGGCGGATGGTCCTTCTACAAGCAGAGACTGGGATGGTCCTTCCACAAGCAGAGACTGAACTTTAATTTTCTTGCTATGGAGTCAGATAGTTAAAGCCTTAAGGACATATCTAGAATTAATAACTGATGTAGATTTCTATTTAGGATTAATAGTAGGGTTGTTATCTTATAAAACAAAAAGGGGGAATTGTAGGTACAAAAATGCTGTTAGTGAGGATCTTCTTGTTATTTTCTAAGTCCATGAGAGACTTTTCTCTCTCACAGAAGAGGTAGCAGGGAATGTAAACAACCAAGCCACCTGCAACCTTGAAAAGTCTTGTTTATGGTATAGTAGAAAATATTTTGATAATGGATGTTTTAGGATTCTGGCCAATCACCCCCAAGGGGTGGCTGGTCCTTTGTCCAATTAGACTATGAAGAGAAAAGTCTATAGAGAGTTTGTAAAATAATTAAATAAATCAATCTTGCTGCACAATTCCTGCCTGCTGGATCTTTTCTCCTCCTCCTCCCTATGGCTGCGGGACACCATGATATACCGTAGGAACCAGGCCTGCAGTAATAAGTGGGAGGCACCAAGTCAGAATAACAATTTAATGGGAATTAAAGAAAAGGAAAAAAAAGTAAAAGAAAACACTGGTTCAAACTGACAGTCAAGATACAACCTGAGTCCCTGTTAGGCAGGGTGGTTGTAGCAGTCTGGTAGAATGGTGGCTGCAGTCCTCTGAAGCAGTGATCCTGTAGTAAAGGGGTCTGCTCTTCCTCAGAAAGTCCAGTGGTGGCTGTGTAGCTCCTGTCCTCTGGAAATCCAGTGGAAAGGGTTGTCTCTGGTGGTCAGAGTCCCAGATTATATCCACGATGGGATGCTTGGTTCCTCCCTCTGGGTGGAGCATCTCACAATGGGGTAATGAGTCATGAGGCCAAGTGTTGATAAGGCTCATTAACAGAAGATAGTCCGGAGGGAGTTATCTCTGAGTCAGGCAGCAGGACAAAGATGAGCCATTAACAGAAAGATAGTCTGGGGGGAGGAGGCAAGGAAACACTGCCCCCACCTGATTTCAACAGCTCATGAGGATGGTAATGGAATACACTGCAACCCAGGACAACTTGGAATTGACTGCCCCAGGGGTAGAAGCACAGCCCTACCATTTGCCATGGACTGATGCAGACTGCACTGGAAAAGGGTGAGGCTCCAGAACATCTACAGAACATCAATGACATCATCGTATGGGGGAACATGGCAGAGGAGGTTTTTGAGAAAGGGGAGAAGATAATCCAGATTGCCCTGAAAGAGGGTTTTCCTGTTACAGTGGGGATTCTGTAACACAATGTATCAAACCCGGAGTCCCGTGGAAAAGAAATATATATGGACCGATTCATGATAGATGTTTCAGAGATGTTTATTTCTCCAGTCGCATGGCCGGGATCTGCCGAGGAACCCTCACAGTCACGGGACCCGAGGGTCCTTGCCCATGCAGGGGAACACAAACCAACCAATGGGGAACGAGGCTGACCAGGGGCTAGGGAAACCCTGTGCCCCTCCCCCAGGGCTACATGGCAGGGGGGACAAACCCCAACACTTCACGCATTTATTTTTAACAAAAGAGATTTAAAACTTAACACTGAAAACAACTGGATAAACATAACAAGAACAGTTTCAAAACAAAACAAGCCACCCTCCTGAGTCTTTAAATGTCCAAACAGATTCTCTGGCTCCACCCGCGTGTGGGAATTGCCTCACTGCTGCTCGCAGAGGGCTCGGTCCACGTGGCCTGGGTCACGCGGTCCCTGAGCCAGGCTTCCCTGAGCCAGGACACAGCTGACATTGCTCAACAGTCTCAGTAATTAAATATCAGTCATGAAAATATTCTTCCATCGGCATATATTTTGACTCCAATATTAACTGTGTCCAAACGGTGCTCCAAACGTGTTTGGTAAGAATTAAATCCCAAGAAACATAGAAAAAGTTCTTAAACAACCATGCCAGGAAGTTTTTCAGTTCCTTTTGAGCTTGAATTAAGCTAAAATTTACAAATCGTTGTTCAAGAATCTTTTCAAGTTTAAGATAAATGTCCATATGCGGCTCTGAGTGCCAACAGTCTTTCCACAGTTCCTCCATAGTTTAGATATGGAATAGCAAAACAAAAACAAGAAGAGGAATCCACAGTTTCTAGAATTTACTCACAAATCAGTCACTGTAGGGATCAGGGATTGTTCTGCTCGCAATTCACCACCATTTGTGGCAGTGGGGATACTGTAACACGATGTATCAAACCAGGAGTCCCGTGGAAAAGAAATATATATGGACCGATTCATGATAGATGTTTCAGAGATGTTTATTTCTCCAGCCGCATGGCCAGGATCTGCTGAGGAACTCCCACAGTCATGGGACTGAGGGTCCTTGCCCACGCAGGGGAACACAAAACAACCAATGGGTAATGAGGCTGACCAGGGGCAGGGAAACCCCGTGCCTCCCCACCAGGGCCCCTCCCCCAGGGCTACACGGCAGGGGGGACAAACCCCAACACTTCACGCATTTATTTTTAACAAAAGAGATTTAAAACTTAACACTGAAAGCAACTGGATAAACATAACAAGAACAGTTTCAAAAAAAAACAAGCCACCCTCCTGAGTCTTTAAATGTCCAAACAGATTCTCTGGAACATCTTAAGGCTGACAGAAGGGAGACAGAACTCTCTGAGCATGCTTTGTGGGGAAACTGAGGCAGGAGAGGGTTTAATTTCTTCCCTCCCCCTTTTCATCCCCCACTCGGCATTGGAAAGGGATTTTTGGGGAAACAATTGGCAAAGGCATGGTTTTGTGAGGGAAACCATGGGTGGAAAAATGGATTGGGATTACACTGGGGGTAATAGGATATAGGGTAAAAGGGAAAGGTGGGATTAGGAAAGGGAGACTGTAGGGGGGCTTATAATGGAGATATTGTCTAACATGTCTATGATTTTTAGCATATATACTGCCTTTTACAGAAACACCATCAGGCCCAGTGACCTCTGCTGCTTGTAACCCTTTTCTACCTTGCACAATTTTGAATTCCACCACCTCTCCATCTCCCAAGCTTGGGATGCATTTTTCAGGGTTATTCTTTTTAATGGCAGTTCTATGCACTATAATGTCTTGCTGGTTGTGACATCTTGTTATAAAACCATAATTTTGTTTAACATTATACCATTTTCCCATTAAACAAAGCAAGGTCAAGGGGCTGGCCCAGGAAATTCAGTTCCTACGAGTGAAGTGGCAAGATGGACATTGACAGATCCCAACAGAAGTGATTAACAAGATAGCTGCTATGTCCTCACCAACCAGCAAGAAGGAAACACAGGCTTTCCTTGGCACCGTGGGCTTTTGGACGATGCATATTCCAGAGTACAGTCAGATTGTATGACCTTTTGATGCCAAAGAAAACCAGTTTCAAGTGGGGCCCTGAACAACAACAACAAGCCTTTGAACAGATTAAATGAGAGATTGCTCACGCAGTAGCCCTTGAACCATTCAGGACAGGACAGGATGTGAAGAATGTGCTCTACACTGCAGCTGGGGAGAATGGTCCTTCCTAGAGCCCCTGGAAGAAGGGACCTGGAGAGACTTGAGGAAGACCTCTGGGGTTATGGAGTAGCATATACAAAGGATCTGAGGCCAGCTACACCCCAACTGAAAAAGAGATTTTAGCAGATTATGAAGGGGCTCAAGCTGCCTCAGAAGTGATTGGCACTGAAGTACAGCTCTTTCTGGCACCCTGACTACCAGTGCTGGGCTGGATGTTCAAAGGGAAAGGTCCCTGAAACACACCATGTCACCGATGGTACCTGGAGTAAGTGGATTGCTCTCATCACACAGCTAGCTCGGATAGGAAATCCTAATCGTCCTGGGATCTTGGAAATCATCACGAACTGGGCTCAAGATGAGAGTTTTGGACTATCATCTGAAGAGGAAGAGGAGCAGGTGACACGTGCTGAGGAGGTCCCACCACATAACCAGCTACCAGAAAGTGATACACTTTCTTCATGGATGGTTTCTGCCACCTAATAGGGACAAATCAGAAATGGAAATCAGCCATATGGAGCCCTTTGTGGAAAGTTGCAGAAGCTACCAAGGGACAAGGTGGATCAAGTCAGGTTGCAGAGCTGAAAGTTGTCCAGCTGGCTTTGGATATGACTGAGAAAAAGTGGCCAACACTGACTCTACACTGACTCATGGATGGTAGCAAACACCCTGGGGGGGTGGCTGGAATGATGGAAAAAGGCCAATTGGCAGTGCAGAAGGAAACCCATCTGGGCTGCTGAAGTGTGGCAAGACAGCACTGCCCATGTAGAAAAGCTGACCGTGAAAGTCCATCACGTGCCTAAGAGTTGGGCTAATGAGGAGCATTGTAATAACGAACAGGTGGATTGGGCTGCCAAGATTAAGGTGTCACAGGTAGATCTGGACTGGCAACACAAGAGAGTTATTTCTAGCTCGGTGGGTCCATGATGCTGTTATGATCTGTTCTAATCACGTAAGAGCAAAGTGAGCTCTCTGTGTATTATGGATAGAATCCTGAGGTTCAAAATATTTCCCGAATCAAGATTAAAACCAAACGAGGTTAAATGTTGATACCAAAAAATGGATATATTTTATTTAACAGTAAAAGAGGCAAAGCGAAAGAAAGAGAAAGAAAGAAAGAAATAGAAAAAGCAGTGGGGGGGGACAGGAAGAGTGACAGAGACAGATTAAGTAGAAACATATCACCCCTCTGTGGGTGCCAACAATGTCTCATTGTTCCCCTCCATCTGGTCTTCTTGGTGGTGAGGGTCCGTGGCCAAAAAGTATAGAATCCAATGGATTAATATAGATTTGGGGATTTGGGCCAGGTGCCTCCCCCCGGGGGGGGGGGGGGGGGGTCAAGTTCAACACTGTCTCTTCTAAGACTCTGGGTCAGTTGCATCACTTTGCATCACATGCAGTGCCCTGGTGCAGGGTCTGGGGAACCCTTCAGGGGGCCTTTGATGGACCATGACACCCCTTCAGCTGCCACTCACAGGAATGTCCAGTAGATGTGGCTTTCCTGAGGTGATGGGCCCTGCAGCTGAGGTAGTCTGTGTAGTGGAGGATGGGCATTCACTGCCTCTGACCAGAGGTTTTTTGCCATGCACCCGAAACTGTCCTCTTGCCCCCTGGGTTGGGGGAGTGTTCCGGTTTGGCCAAATTTAGAAATATATACTCTGAGAGAAGGTACAACCACCCCTCCCCCCACCAGGTTCGGGAAAATATAAATTTTCTGTTGGGGTCTCCTCCCCTGCCATGGAGCCCTGGGAGATGGGCCTTGGAGGGGAGACACGGGGTTCCCCTGCCCCTGGTCAGCTTCATTCCCCATTGGTTGGTTTGTGTTCCCCGGTGTGGAAAAGGACCCTCGGGTCCCGTGACTGGGGGAGTTCCTGAGCAGAGCCCCGGCCATGCGGCTGGAGAAATAAACATCTCTGAAACATCTGCCACGAATCTGTCCATATATACTTCGTTTCCACGGGACTCCTGGTTTGAAATATGCTTGTTGCAGTAATCCCCGCTGCAACAAACTGGTGGAGGAATGGGGGCAAGACACCGATCCCTGAGGAAGATTCGTGAGTAAAGTAACCACTCTAGACCTCTCTCTTCTCATCTTGGTTTGGATATTCTCTCTGGACTATGGAAGAATCGTGGGAAATGGGGCTCTCTGAGCCACAGAAAAAAATGTATCTAGAAGTAAAAGGAATCCTTGAACAACAAAAGAAAAAAGTAATGCAACCGGAAGATCTAGAACATTTCTTCATCTGGCTTTTCAAAAGGTTCTCCTATATTTCTTACTTTTTGATATCGAACCTCCTGAATCTTGTGAGGGGTGTTTCTGGGACGAGATCTGGGATAAAGTAGGAGATCAAAGAGAAGCTTTCCGTGCATACCTTATAATCAGGGAAGCTCTTGAGGAGCATTTGTATTGTCCCATTACCCCTAAAGCAGAAGATCATACTAATCCCGTGGCCGAGGCCGCGTGGCCGCCATCCTGGGAACACATGACTGCAGCCGTGCCGGCGGAGGTGCCTGCGCTGGATGCGCCCTGCCCCCTCGGGAGCCTGTGACTTATCGTGGACCCCATCCCTGTCTCGGGGTCCCCGGCCACGCGGCCGCGAGTGAGGGAGCGATGCTGCAGGCGCCACGGGTGTCGTGGGCCACGAGCAGCCAGGAACCGGGCATCGGCGTGGCAGGCCGCTCTGAGTGACTGGCTCGGAGAGCGCTGCGGAGGGAGAAGCGGCGGTTTCCACAGCGACACGAGAAGCCACGCAGCGCCGAGCCGAGCCGAAACAGGGCCGCACTCAAAGCAGCGTGGAGTCTGCGGAGCGGAACCGCTCACAGGGCACGGAGCCAGCGGCGATGGCAACGTGGGGCCACGCAGAGCCCAGACATGCACCGGAGCAGCGCCACTCGGAGGGTGCGCAGCAGCCGCAACGCGGGGGCCCGGCCAAGACGTCGGAGTTGGCGAGGCGGCAGCCACGCGGGACCAGCAGCCACGACAAACACGCAAGCACGTGATAGGAGGAGTTGTAGCAACAAAAGTCACAGGAACTGTGAAATGGTACAATGTAAAAAACAGCTATGGATTTATAACACGAGATGATACAGGGGAAGATCTATTCATCCATAGAACTGCCATTAAAAGGAATAACCCTAAAAATTACCTGCAAAGTGTAGGAGATGGGGAAGTTGTACAATTTGATATAGTGCAAGGAAAGAAGGGTTTACAAGCAGCAAATGTTACTGGGCCTGGGGGTATTCCAGTCAAAGGCAGCCGTTATGCACAAAATTATAAACAATATCCATCCCAGCAATTTCCCTACCCACAGCCTACTTCCCCCTTTTACCCTATACCCAATATGTACCCTTTCCTAAGTTTACCCTATCCCCAGTTTATTCCTAATCCGTTTTTCACCCCATGGCTTCCCTATACAATTCCATTTCCCTACAATTCCTCTCCGATGCCAAGGGGGATGAAAAGGGTAAGGGAAGAAATTAAACCCTCTCCTGCCTCAGTTTCCCCACAAAGCATGTCCAGAGAGTTCTGTCTCCCTTCTGTCAGCCCTAAGATGTTCCAGAGAATCTGTTTGGACATTTAAAGACTCAGGAGGGTAGCTTGTTTTGTCTTGAAACTGTTCTTGTTATCCAGTTGTTTTCATTCTCCTTTTATTAAAATAAAATGGGTGAGATGTTGGGGTCTCCTCCCCTGCCATGGAGCCCTGGGAGATGGGCCCTGGGGGGGAGACACAGGGTTCCCCTGCCCCTGGTCAGCTTCATTCCCCATTGGTTGGTTTGTGTTCCCCGGTGTGGAAAAGGACCCTCGGGTCCCGTGACTGGGGGAGTTCCTGAGCAGAGCCCCGGCCATGCGGCTGGAGAAATAAACACCTCTGAAACATCTACCACGAATCTGTCCATATATACTTCGTTTCCACGGGACTCCTGGTTTGAAATATGCTTGTTGCAGTAATCCCTGCTGCAATAATTTTCCTCAAAGGAAAGAGATAAAAATTATTTATTTAACGAACACACGGGAAAAGGATAATAATGCTAAATAATAAAATCTCTTGCTGTGGAGGGAAAACCTGGGAAAGTGTTCGAGTCCTCCCTTTGGTCTCCTCGGAGCTGGGGCTTGGCCCAGGGCCAGGCCCTTTGTGCCCAGTGGAAAGTCCTCCCGATGTGCTCTGATGTTAAAGCAATCAAGCAGTCCAGTAGAAAAGGGAGAAAATACGAAATTCCAGGGAAGGAAAAATTCAACTCAGTCTCTCTCCGGAGAAAAAGCAGCTGAACCACTGGCCAAAAAAACTGTCCTCGGGAAACAGCAAGCCAGGTGCTTCCTCCCTCCCCTGCCACAGCTGGGAAAACTAATTGCTATCTGTGTGTGACCTTGAACAAGCTGCAAACTGCTTTGAGAAAGTTTTGTTCAGTTTTTCCTTCCCCCTCTGTCCTGGGTTGCAGTGTATTCTATTACCATCCCCATCAGCTGTTGAAATCAGGTGGGGCAGTGTTTCCTTGCCTCCTCCCCCCAGACTATCTTTCTGTTAATTGCCCATCATTGTCCTGCTGCCTGACTCAGAGATAACTCCCTCCGGACTATCTTCTGTTAATGAGCCTAATCAACACTTGGCCTCATGACTCATTACCCCATTGTGAGATGCTCCACCCAGAGGGAGGAACCAAGCATCCCATCGTGGATATAATCTGGGACTCTGACCACCAGAGACAACCCTTCCCACTGGATTTCCAGAGGACAGGAGCTACACAGCCACCACTGGACTTTCTGAGGAAGAGCAGACCCCTTTACTACAGGATCACTGCTTCGGAGGACTGCAGCCACCATTCTACCAGACTGCTACAACCACCCTGCCTAACAGGGTGTCAGGTTGTACCTTGACTCTGTCAGTTTGACAGTGTTTTCTTTTACCTTTTTTCCCCTTTTCTTTAATTTCCAGTAAATTGTTATTCTGACTTGGTGCCTCCCACTGGTTTGTTTTCAAACTAGTACACCCTCTCAGGCTCAGTTTAGAGGCATAGAAAGGCACAAAAATTAATTTCTGGGCATAGGCAGCGATATGGGATGCACATCATAAGGTCACCCCAAGACAGGGAGAGTCTGTGCAAACCTGGCAACAAATAAGCCTGGGGCTATGGCCTCCACCCCTAAACTGCGGGGCTTGGGTCTCCATGAATGCTCTCCCAGACTTATCCATTACTTCCCCGACCTGAGATGCTTTGAACAATAGTGTCACTTTTTCTTATCTCTATCCCACAGTTCAGGGCCTCAGCCCAAGGGGCCCATTCAGGGTGGGCTTCGGTGGTCTTCTGTGCAGCTTTGTTATGCAGTTTTGCCATAAAAGGCAAAAATCTTTATGACAATGTTTAAGCCATGAATTATAACATTTCGGTCTCTGACCGATGCCTCAGGTCATCAGGGAAGAGATGCAACATACCAATGGGCTCATGACTGAGGGGTGGACTTGACCACAAACTCTATATCCCAAGTTATCCATGATTATGAAATGTGTGCTGCAATCAAGCTGGCCAAGTGGGTAAAGCCCCTGTGGTATGGAGGGCGATGGTCTAAATATCAGTATGGGGAGGCCTGGCAGATTGATTGTATCACACTGTGGCATTTAAGTAAAACCTTATAAAATGAAGGCCTTGTTGCCTTTGTAAAATTATGGCTCAGGCCTGTTACTTCGGCTAGAGAAGGACTGTGAGAATAGTCCGTAAGAAGAAAAACAATTAGTTTTTACCCATGAGAATGTAGTATCAACAGAAGCAAGAAAGTTAAACAGTAGAAGGAGAAAATAGCAACATATCTGCACCTGTTATTTTTCTGAATGCTTGAATGCTTATGCTATAGGTAACCAATGGTAGTATGTTGTAGTTAGTAATAGCCAATGAGTCTATTGTAGTAGTTTAGCAGCCAATGAATCTGTAACACGAATGATAACATACAAAAGGTGTATAAAAGAGGCTGCTTTGTTTAATAAATGGCTTTTTGGCCCTTGAAAGAGGCACTGTCCATGTGTGTCGTGACCGCCCCAACAGCGACACAAACCCACCAAGGCAATTGTTGGGTGCTTACAATGGTAGAAGCAACCACTGGCTGGCTGAAGACATACCCTGTGCCTTGCTCCACTGCCCAGAACACTGTCTTGGGCCTTGAAAAGCAACTCCTGTGGAGACACAGCACCTCTGAGGGAATCGTGTCAGAGAATGGGACTCATTTTGATGCCATTATGATTTTTTGCCTTTTCTTTTACACCCCTTTATATGCCTTTTTATAGCTTTTGTATTCTTAGTGTTTCTTAGCCTACATTCTTAGACTTATTTATCAAGCCAGGAGACTAAACATTTTAGAAGCTTCATAGTTAGGGATCAGAATGCCCCAGACCCCAAGGTCCTTTCCAGAACACATTCTGTAAACCAAGATAGAACCATCCAGGGGAAGGTTCCTTGGGGAGGGGGGCTCACTTGAGCCTCTCATTGGGGAATCTTTGATAGATATGCTAATTAGTAAGACCTATAATGTTATGCCCGATTGAGAGTGTGTGTACCTTGCGGTGTGCATTTCGGGGCATTCCATCTGGACATAGTGCACCTAAGGATCCTTAAAATAAATACCAAGGTAAAATCCCTTTTTCCCTTCTAACCGTGTTTGAGTCTTGATTTTAAGACCAGGAAAAGGCATCAGTTGCTGGTGATTCTGGTGGGACCCTAGAAACCTTGAAACTTGCAGTCTTGGGTTGAAACACATCTCGCTTTGCCTCTCTCTCTCTGCCAGCGAAGAACAGAGGCCGAAGCGACAATCCAGGACTGGGAATGTAACTAAAACTATAGGACCCAGCACGAAAAGGCAGAAGCACGGAAAACAAAGTAAGTTAAGAGAGACCGGTATTGTGCTAGCACTAGGGAAAGGTTGGGGTTTCAAAGTGAGCAGAGAAGCCCGTGAAAGGGGAAAGCTTAAACCCTTCCCCTACAAATCTGTGGAGAAGAGGGGACACCCTCCGTTGAATCCACAACAACCCAGAGGCTATATTCCACACAGCCGCGGGAGTGGCTCAGAAGCTTGAGAGGTTGGTTGGTTGGGAAGTCGGAAGGCTGCGGGTTTGAATTCTGCTGAGACCACATTTTCACGCACGTGCATTTACTGCTTGCAAAAATTAGTTGCTTTTTAGTATTTTAAAGTGCTGTAGTTTGTGTAGTAGGCTAGATAAATTGCCTGGGAAGTGGGAATTTCGAAGCCGGATTGCAGGCTGAATTCCGGAGTTAAAAGCTTTTCTCCGGCAGAGTTTTCCTGTTTGTGAGTAAGCATGGGTGGTGTTTTTTCAGATGAAAACGTGAAAATTCCCCATAATAGTCCTTTAGAGTTGATAATAAAACACTGGAGATAGCGGACAGGGCGGGGAACTACTTTGAACACCCGAGAATTGATCAGGTTGTCGACACGGGTTTAGTCGACTTTAATGTTAAGTCAGGGAAGTTGGCCTCGCTTTGGTAGCTTGGAAAATTATATCATTACTCACCTGATGGTAGAACTGAGATCATTACACAGATTTGATGAATTAAAATATGCAGAGCTTTTTACTATGTATCTGAACAGAGAAGAAGCATATGCAATAGAGAAAAACAGTTTGTAAATGACTTTGAGAAAGAGGAAGAGAAGGAAGGCAAGGCTGCCGCAAGCTAGCTTGGTGCATACAACCAGAGAAATCGATATGACAGATGTAGACATGTCTAGTGGTTTGGTCCAAAATACTCATTACTGTTTATCTGCTGTGAGATAAGAATTAGGAGAAATGCAAGGCAGGCACCAAACTTGAAAGAATATAAAGAAGGTTATTAACAGACCTAAAAGAAGGAAAAAAATTATACCACCTTCAGAACTCTCCTCCTCCCTCCACCTTCCTCCCTTCTTCCACTGACAATGTAAAAAGACAACCCTTAAGATGTTCAGTCTGTTTACCACTTCCATAATAACCTTGTTCAGTCCATTTAGAAAGGGAAGTCTCTTCTTGCTCATGCTATGAAAACATTATCACAATGAGACATCCGCCCACTTCCAAATATTGTTCAGTCCATTTAGGAAGAGGAATCTCTCTGCTCACATGCAAGTCCCTTCCCCCGACTTGCAGCTTTTCCCGCAACTGCTTTCGAGGGTCCACTCTTGAAGTTTTTTGGGGTACAATTTTAAGGTTGAGCTGTTCGGAAACAAAAACAGAGGCCCTTCTTCCCTGGGAGCAAAGGGTCTTCCCCGTCTTCATTGTTAGGACTATCTCTGGGAGCATCTCTAGGAACTGAGGTTTTCTCCTTTCTCATTTGGAGACAAAGTCCTCATCTGGTCCATCTCTCCCTGTCCAAACTTCTCATGAAATTACAGCTGCATCAGCATCTGCCTATCTCAGCGCAGGTGCTTTTGCTTACAAGTTGAATTGAACACTCCACCCCCCATATCTTCATGAAATTACAATGGGATACTCTGATATATCATAGCTTCACAACAGAATTTCAGCTTTAAGCATCTCCTCTCTCTCTTCCTTCAGGTTTCCAGCTCTTCACAGCAATAAAAGGGTTAATCTCACCTCAGCCTTGCAGATGGAATGTGGCTTATCGAAGTGGAGAGTGGGGAGAGCCAAGCCGCTCCGGCTGCCCATGGCAAAGCAGTGGGGGGGGGGGGGGGGGGGTGGTTCCACAGATGGAACAGGTCCATCGACTCCAGGATGGCCGTGGCCCGGCCCAGCCTGGCCCGAGCAGGGCCTGGGCCGGACCCTCTGGCCCCCACACAGGGCCCCCAGCCACCTGTCCCAGCACCGGAAACGAGAGAGAGAGAGAGCTGTGGGGGGTTTGTCTATTCTTAAGTGTGCATCACAGAGGCGGTCACAACTTTAAGTGGCTTAGAGAATTGTCCATATTCAAACTGGCCAGCTGATAGGTTCTGTCAGGTCCCAGAGGAAGCTGTAAGCACCCCTTAGCAAGGACATCCCTTCGGGGACTATGCTTGTTAACCTATGACAACATGGTAGCCCCAGCTTTGTGCGACGGAGGCGGGGGGGTTCTTCCCCCCCTGTTCAGCCACCGGGGCAGCCCGTGATGCCTTTTCCTGGTCTTAAAATCAAGTCATACACGGTTAGAAGGGGAAAAGGGATTTTACCTTGGTATTTATTTTAAGGATCCTTAGGTGCACACGTCCAGGTCATATGCATCGAGATGCATCCCACTGAGAGAGTATATCCCCAAAGCTCGGGTATGACATTTCAGGTTTTACTAATTAGCATATCTATCAAAGATTCCCCGATGAGAGGCTCAAGTGAGCCCCCCTCCCCAAGGAACCTTCCCCTGGATGGTTCTATCTTGGTTTACAGAATGTGTTCTGGAAAGGACCTTGGGGTCTAGAGCACACTGATCCCTAGAAACGAAGCTTCTAAAATGTTTAGTCTCTTAGCTTGAAAAACAAGTCCAAGAATGTAGGCAAAAAGCACTAGGAATACAGAAGTTGTAAAAAGGTATAACAGGGGTATAAAAGAAAAGGCAAAAATCTTCATGGCATCATTTCCCCCCTTTTAGAGACTAACAAAACTCTATCTTGTCTAGTCTCTACTCTATTCTTTACCCACAGAACCGGTTTACACAACCAGCTGCTCCACAGGCAATTACACAGATAATAATTACAATTACAGATATTATGAATATTTCTTTTACACGGGCCCAGTTTGGTAACCATGAAGTGAGGGTATCAAAAATATGATCAAATTTTAAGGTGTTATTTCTAGAAGCTACTTAATGTAGAATTTGAGTTCTTTACTGAATTTCATCCAAATCTTTCATAATTCTTCCATTAAAATGCCAATCAATGGCCAGTGACCCTTCCCATCTAGGGGTGGTAACTGAGTACAGATCCAGCAATCGCTCTTATTAAGAACTTTGGACACATTTTGGACCACAGTCTTATGCAAATCATGGGGTCAACCCTGAACCATGGTTACCAGTTGGGCAAACAGCAAACATGTAAAAAACAGTTTAGACTGCATCTTTTTGATTTGTATCAGTCTCTCTCTTCTTGGTACTTTCGGGAGCAGAAGCTTTCTTCACCCTGGAGTAGTGAATCCACGGTCCCTTGCCAGCAACCTTGACGGAAGTAAAAGTGGTCAGCAAAACTTGGAATGGTCCCTTCCACTTGGCTTGCAAGGGGTCGCTGTCCCACCACTTGATGCAGACCCAGTCTCCAGGCTGGAATGGATGAGCAGGCGTGTCCAATCCTATTGGTTTGGATGACACGACGAATCTCTGGAGCTTCTGCAAAGTGGAACTCAGAGCCATTAAATACTTCTGCAAATCATTTTTACCTCTCATATGAATTTCCCCTGGGATATGTGCAGAACCTGGTATGGCCTGCCATATAATATTTCATAGGGACTTATGTTGTCCCTTCTCTTTGGCTGTATGTGGACTCTCAGCAAGGCTATAGGCAGGGTTTGAACCCATGTCATGGATGTCTCTTGACAAATCTTGCAAATCTGCGTTTTGAGAGTCCCGTTCATGCGTTCAACTTTGCCACTTGCCTGGGGCCTGTATGGTGTGTGCAGGTCCCAGGTAAGTCCCAGAATCCTGCTAACTTCCCCAACCACTGTTGCAACGAAATGTGGTCCAAAAGGAACCCCAAATCTTGGTATTATATGATTGAGCAAAGCTTTCACTACTTCTTTTGCTGTGTTCGTGCGACAGGGGAAAGCCTCAGGCCATCCACTGGAGGTGTCAACCAGTACCAGTATATACCTGCATCCCTCTTTGCGTGGCATCTCAGCAAAATCTATCTGTCAATAATCTCCCGGGAGATTTCCTGGTTTTGTCACTCCTAACACAATTCTCTCTTGCTTGTGTCAGGGTTGTTTTTACAGCAGGTTTCACACTTGCTTGTTACAGATTGTACAATATCAGTCACTCCTCTCCCTATCACTACTTTCCTCAAATGTTTTAAAAGATTTTCTGTTCCCCAATGGGTACTTTCATGTTCTCGTTGCACTATTTCCCGAAGAATCAGGGGTGGAACTACGACTTTTCCTACTGGGGTAACGGCCCACCCACCTTCTTTGATTTCAGCCTTAAGGACCTTAATTAATTTGTGATCCCTCTGATCGTATTTTGGGGTAAATGATGACAAATCTATCTCTTTCTGTGGTACCACTGCAAAAATGCCTTTTTCTGCAATCCCCCTGGCTGTTTTGTCAGCAAAACGATTTCCCAGATCGGGGGCTGTTTTCCCTTTTTGATGACTCTTGCAATGCATAATAGCCACTTTTGTAGGCTTCCAAATGCTCTGTAAAAGTGCAAGAATCTGTTTAGCATGCTTAACCTCATTACCTTGAGCAGTCAGCAGGCCACGTTCCTTCCAAATAGCTCCGTGGGCATGAACAACACTGAAGGCATATTTGGAATCAGTCCATATGTTCACCTTCTTCCCCTCGCTCAGTTCTAGAGCTCTCGTTAGTGCAATGAGTTCAGCTTTCTGTATTGATACATCTGGAGGCAAGGCTTTTGCCTCAATGATTTTATCTGAGGTGGTTACGGCATAACCAGTCATCTTCTTACCATTTCTCATGAAGCTGCTTCCATCAGTGTACAATTCCCAGTCTGGATCCTTCAAAGGAACATCTTTCAGGTCTGGTCTGCTGGAATAAGTTTCCTCTATTGTCTGCAAACAATCATGAACAGGCACACTGTCAAGTAAGGTAGATGATAAAAGCATTGCAGGGTTTACCACAGAAGTTGTCTTTAGAGTAACATCATCCTGTTCTAACAACACAGATTGGTATTTGAGCATTCTGCTAGGGGAGAGCCAGTGTCCTCCCTTTTGCTCCAGCACATTTATCACTGCATGGGGTAAATATACGACAATGTGCTGCCCAAGGGTGAATTTCCAGGCCTCCTGTATCCGAAGGACTGTTGCTGCCACAGCTTTCAAGCATCCTGGCCAACCCTGGGCTACATTGTCTAGTTGTTTTGAAAAATAGGCCACATCTCTTCGCTGGTCTCCAAGGTGCTGTGCCAGTACCCCCAGAGCAACATTCAGTCACTCATGTGTAAAGAGTTCAAAAGGTTTAGTCAAGTCCGGAAGCCCCAGAGCTGGGGCTGACATCAAGGAATGTTTCAGCTGTTTAAATGCAGCCCTGGCATCCTCTGTCCATATAATTGTCCCCTTTTCAGCTGCTTTAAGGACCTCATATAAAGGTCTCACCAGTAGACCGTAGTTTGATATCCACAGGCAACACCAACCTACCATTCCCAGGAAGGCCTGCATCTCCCTTACGGTATGGGGCTCTGGAATTCGACAGATGGGTTCCTTCAGCTCTCTGCTGAGTTGTCGATGTCCACAGAAAATTTCCATGCCCAGGTATACTACTGTGTACTAGTTTGAAAACAAACCAGTGGGAGGCACCAAGTCAGAATAACAATTTAATGGGGAAATTAAAGAAAAGGAAAAAAAAAACATAAAAGAAAACACTGTTTCAAGCTGACAGAGTCAAGATACAACCTGAGAATCTGAGTCCCTATAAAGCAGGGTGGTGGTAGCAGTATGGTAGAATGGTGGCTGCAGTCCTCAGAAGCGGTGATCCTGTAGAAAAAAGGGTGTTCTCTTCCTCAGAAAGTCCAGTGGTGGCTGTGTAGCTCCTGTCCTCTGGAAATCCAGTGGAAAGGGTGAGTCTGGTGTTCAGACTCTCAGATTATATCCAGGAAGGAATGCTTGGTTCCTCCCTCTGGGTGGAGCATCTCACAATGGGGTAATGAGTCTTGAGGCCAAGTGTTGATTAGGCTCATTAACAGAAGATAGTCCGGAGGGAGTTATCTATGAGTCATGCAGCAGGACATCATGGGCCATAAACAGCAAGATAGTCTGGGGGAGGAGACAAGGAAAACACTGCCCCCACCTGATTTCAACAGCTCATGAGGATGGTAATAGAATACACTGCAACCCAGGACATACTGTTTCCCTGGCAACCTGTGCCTTCTCTTTCTAGACCCGATACCCACTTTGGCCTAAAAAGTTCAACAGACTTACAGTGAGCTTTATGCAGTCATCTCGTGTCTTGGCTGCTATCAAGATGTCATCAACATACTGGAGAACCGCTCCTCCTGGTTCTTGTTTCCTCCTGTCCTCAAGCTCCTTTGCCAGCTGGTTTCCGAATATGGTCGGGCTGTTTTTGAATCCTTGTGGTAAAACTGTCCAGGTGAGCTGGGTCTTTCTCCCTGTTTCAGGATTCTCCCACTCAAAAGCAAAGAGTTCTTGGCTAATCTTATGCACAGGACTGCAGAAAAAGGCATCCTTGAGATCTAAAACAGTGAACCACCCTAATTCATTTGTTAGCGTTGTCAAGAGTGTGTAGGGATTCGCTACCACTGGGTGTATGTCCTCTGTTTTCTTGTTGATTTCCCTCAAATCCTGTACCAACCTGTAGCTTTTACCATCAGCTTTCTTCACTGGCAAGATTGGTGTGTTGTACCTGGATTCATATTCCACTAACAACCCAAATTTGAGAAACTCGGACAGCGGCGGTGGCGGCGACGGCGGCAGCAGCGGCGGCGGAGCCACCCCCACTTGTGCAGACTGCCCCGGTGGCTGCGGCGGCAGAGGCGGCGGCGGAGCCACTGCTCCCCCATCCCCCGCCCCCACCTGTGTGGGCCGCCCTGGCGGTTGAACGGGGTGGGGAGACCCCCCCCCCCCCCCCCCCCCCATTGCGCAAAGCTGGCGCTACCATATCTGTCATATCGATTTCTCTGTCCGTATTACTATACGAGCTAGCTTGCTGCGGCTTTTTCTTTCCCTTTCTCTTCCTCAAAGTCATTTCCATATTACTTTTGTCTACACATATGCTTCTTCCTTATTCAAATACATAGTAAAAAGTTCTGCATATCTTAGTTCATCAAACCTATGTAATGATCTCAATTCTACCATCAGGTCAGTAATGATGTTACTTTCCAAACTCCCATAGTGAGGCCAATTTCCTTGACTTAATTTTAAAGTCGGCCAAACCCGTGTGGACAGTCTGATCAATTCTGGGGTGTCCAAAGTAGTTTTTCGCCCTGTCAGCCATTTCCAGTGTTTTATTATCAGCTCTAATGGGCTGTTAGGAGGGATTTTTTCATTCACACTACCCATGTTTGCTCACAGACAGAAAAACTCTGCCAGAGGGAAGCTTTTAACTCTGGAATTCAGCCTGCAATCTTGCCTCGGAATTCCGATTTCCCAGGCAGTTTATCTAGGTTACTACACAAACACTTCAAAACAGCACTTTAAAATACTAAAAAGCAACTAGTTTTAGCAAGCAGTAAATGCGCGGACGCAAAAATCTGGTCTCAAAAGGATTCGAACCCTCAACTTCCCGACGTCCCAACCAACCAACCAACCAACCTCTGAGCCACTCCTGCGGCTGCGTAGGGTGCAGCCCCTGGGCTCCTGGGGACTCCACGGAGGGCGTCACCTCCTTTCCACAGTTTGCAGGGAAAAGTTTAAGCTTTCCCGTTTTGTGGGCTTCTCTGCCCCCAACCTTTCCAACCCCCTCGGAGATCTCCTTCCCTAGTGCTAGCACAGTCTCGGTAATATCGATCCCCTTTTCACTCACCTCTTTCCGTGCTTCTGCCTTCCCGTGCTGGGTCTTAAAGTCCTGGTCACAGTCTTAGACTGTTGCTCTGGCCCCTCTATAATTTGCCGGCAAAGAGAAGGGCAAAGCAAGATGTGTTCCAACCCAAGACTGAGAGTTTCAAGGTCTTTAGGGTCCCATCTGGGTCACCAGCAACTGATGCCTTTTCCTGGTCTTAAAATCAAGAGTCATACACGGTTAGAAGGGGAAAAGGGATTTTACCTTGGTATTTATTTTAAGGATCCTTAGGTACACACGTCCAGGTCATATGCATCGAGATGCACCCCACGGAGAGAGTATATCCCCGAAGATCGGGTATAACATTATAGGTTTTACTAATTAGCATATCTATCAAGGATTCCCCAATGAGAGGCTCAAGTGAGCCCCCCTCCCCAAGGAACCTTCCCCTGGATGGTTCTATCTTGGTTTACAGAATGTGTTCTGGAGAGGACCTTGGGGTCGGGGGCACACGGATCCCTAGATGTTGGGGTCTCCTCCCCCTGCCATGTAGCCCTGGGAGAGGGGCCCTGAGGGGAGGCACGGGGTTTCCCTGCCCCTGGTCAGCCTCATTCCCCATTGGTTGGTTTGTGTTCCCCTGTGTGGGCAAGGACCCTCGGGTCCCGTGACTGTAACAGTTCCTCGGCAGAGCCCCGGCCATGCGGCTGGAGAAATAAACATCTCTGAAACATCTACCAAGAATCTGTCCATATATATTTCCTTTCCACGGGACTCCTGGTTTGATATATGCGTGTTACAGTAATCCCCGCTGTAGCACATAGATACGAAGCTTCTAAAATGTTTAGTCTCTAGCTTGACAAACAAGTCCAAGAATCTAGGCAAAAAGCACTAGGAATACAGAAGTTGTAAAAAAGTATAACGGGTATAAAAGAAAAGGCAAAAAATCTTCATGGCATCACCCGCACAGGTGGGGGTAGGGGATAGAGGAGCGAGACCACCAGTGGGGGTGGGGAGTAGGGGTTGGAAAAGCAGCACCGCCACCGCTGCTGCCGCCGCCCCCGCAGTCCAAGAAAAGTGACAAGCGGGCAGTGGTTTCAAAGCCAGATGCAGCTAGCCGGGGGCTCGGCACCGAGCCTCCCTGCCTCCCTCTTCCTTGTCTGGAGTGGAGACGAGCTTGCCACTGCCCCCCGATCGCTCCAGAGGCAGAGAAGGGGCGGACGAGCCACTGCCCCCTGATCTTTCCATAGGCGGGCACGAAGGCGGGGAAGGGGCGGGCTGGCCGCTGCTCCCTGAGTTCCCTGAACACGAAAGTGAAGGTGGAAATGGACACGGGCGGTTTCGGCCAGGTTCCCCAGTACAGCAAACCACAAGCTTCAGAGCTAAAGATAGTCATTGCCGCTCACATTCCCCACTCTGCGGCAAAGCCAGTGTTAAAGCTGGGGGCGGACGGAATAGCCCCGACCCAGGTGCCTCTTGCGTAGCTAGGGATGGAATAAGCTGCTTACAGCCCCAGCCTCCCTGCGCCTCCAGCACCGTAAAAATCAAGGCAGTCCCTGATCAGTATTTGGCTGAGACAATCTCTAATACCAATGAAGCAGTTTCAATTAAAAGCAAATGGGATGATTCCGATACAGATGGTTCCCGCGGAGAGGGTGGTAGAAAAAGGGAGAAGATAGCCCAAAAAGCCATGAAAGCAGTCAGTCCCATCGCTAAACACACAAGGTCAAAAGCAGATAAAGGGGAAAGGGAAAGACCTGTATTAGAAGTGACTCTGAGACAGGCTGTGGGAAATCAGGGAGTGATTTATATAGACACCATTCTCCCTCAGAGAACTACAGCAGTGAAAAAACTTGATTGGAGTAGATAACACAGAGAAAAAAATAGTCAACAAAGTTGCTATATCTGCTATAGAAACTCAAATTGCAACTGGGAGTCTCCAAGGGTCAGTTAATGACATCTATCCCCTAGTAAACCCTGGCTGGGATCCCAATGTCCCAGAACACATGGAAAAGCTGAAGCGATACCAGAAATGTGCGGTTGTGGAGTTAATAACATATTCTGTGTTAAATACTTTAAAAGGTAAACTGAGTCAAGACACTGTGGATGTGATCAGAGATACAGGGGTAAGTGAAACAAGGCCTTTTCTCCAACCATTAAAATTTAAATTGGGAAAACACTGGGTCACTCACCAGTTCCTGTATATGCCAAATTCCCCAATGCCATTATTGGGCAGAGATTTATTGGAAAAATTGGAAGCAGAAATTAAGTTTTCCAAAGAGAGGGGAGTGAAAGTTATAATCCCAGAATCTAAAATTATCGAAGCAGCTGCTATACTCGTACAAGAATGCCATGGAAAAATTCCCAAAGAAGTTGAAGAGTCTGTCATTCAAATTGTGTGGGCCAATGATTCTCCTGGGAGATCCAAAAAAGCTGAACCTGTGAGTATCACACTCAAAGCAGGGGCTGCACCAGTAAGGCAAAGACAATATCCTCTGAAATTAGAAGCTCGCAAGGGATTAGTACCTGTGATTGAAAAGTTTCTCAAATTTGGGTTGTTAGTGGAATATGAATCCAGGTACAACACACCAATCTTGCCAGTGAAGAAAGCTGATGGTAAAAGCTACAGGTTGGTACAGGATTTGAGGGAAATCAACAAGAAAACAGAGGACATACACCCAGTGGTAGCGAATCCCTACACACTCTTGACAACGCTAACAAATGAATTAGGGTGGTTCACTGTTTTAGATCTCAAGGATGCCTTTTTCTGCAGTCCTGTGCATAAGATTAGCCAAGAACTCTTTGCTTTTGAGTGGGAGAATCCAGAAACAGGGAGAAAGACCCAGCTCACCTGGGCAGTTTTACCACAAGGATTCAAAAACAGCCCGACCATATTCAGAAACCAGCTGGCAAAGGAGCTTGAGGACTGGAGGAAACAAGAACCAGGAGGAGCGGTTCTCCAGTATGTTGATTACATCTTGATAGCAGCTTGTGGGAGACAGAGGAGTAGAAACTCCTGCAATTAAAGGAGGCTTTGATTTACAACCCTGGAAGAGACTAGGTCTGGCTTAATTGACAGAGATTTATAGACTTTAAGCAAAAGGATTACAAGCTTGTATTCCTATAATTATAAGCAAAATTGTGCACTGGGTGTTCTGGTGGAGGGTTTTAAAATATAATAGTGTGATTTTATATAGTTTAAGTTAAGAATGTAGATGGTATAAGAGAGACATCTGTGTGTACGTGACATGAGAAGTTATTGGTCAAGACATAGCTGCATTGCAGTGAGAAGTGCCACAGGTGATAGGTCATAAATCTAAAACAAAGTGTCGTTTTAAGTATCTATTGGATTAGAAAGTTATAAATTACGATGTAACCCTAAATCTTGTGACTAGTTGCCATTATTCGGAGGTATTGTAAAATCTCACGCCTTGACTGATGCATTTGTTATTTTAAACAATAAATTCGTGTAATTGCATAGTCCCATCCCTTAAAGTTACTTTCCTCCGACACGTGAAAGCGCAAGAAACGGACAGCAGCCAAGACGCGAGATGACTACATAAAGCTCACTGTAAGTCTGTGGAACTTTTTAAGCCAAAGTGGATATCAGGTCTCGAAAGAGAAGACACAGGTTTCCAAGGAAACAGTAGCATACCTGGGCCTGGAAATTTTCCGTGGATATCGACAACTCAGCAGAGAACGGAAGGAAGCTTCATGAGAAATGGTAGGAGGATGACCGGTTACACCGTAACCACCTCAGATAAAATCATTGAGGCAAAAGCCTTGCCTCCAGATGTATCATCACAGAAAGCTGAACTCATTGCACTAACGAGAGCTCTAGAACTGAGTGGGGGGAGGAAGGTGAACATATGGACTGATTCCAAATATGCCTTCAGTGTTGTTCATGCCCACGGAACTATTTGGAAGGAACGTTGTTGTAGTGCTAGGTTTAGTTTAGCAAGCTGCAGCTTTCCCTGGGATCTCAGCAGGGCAGGACAGCCATTCTGTCCTCCCGTAGTCCTTTTCGGATGGCTCCGCACACTTGCTGCGACAGCTATCAGCTCTACAACACATTGACGGCAAAAGAGGCAAGAAGTGTCTCCCCATCGGGGGTTTCAGAGGGCCTTTAATGGTTACATCTTGTCCCGGCGACCCCCAGAGGCAGAGAGACCTCGTGATCTGGGCGCAGGGGCTTTTTCTCAGGGGCTCAGTGGCGGTACGTGGGCGGAGTTGGGGTACAGGAACCAATAGGGAGAACCTGAGGGAGTGGCCAGGGCTAGGAGCAAGGAAAAGTGGCGGGGGGGGGGGGAACCAATATGGGATCAAAAAAGCAATAGGTAAACAGATCACCACAGAACATGGCCTGCTGACTGCTCAAGGTAATGCAGTTGAGCATGCTAAACAGATTCTTGCACTTTTACAGAGCATTTGGAAGCCTACGGAAGTGGCTATCATGCAGTGCAAGGGTCATCAAAAAAGGAAAACAGCCCCTGAACTGGGAAATCACTTTGCTGACGAAATAGCCAGGGGGATTGCAGAAAAAGGCATTTTTGCAGTGGTACCACAGAAAGAGATAGATTTGCCATCATTTACCCCAAAATATGATCAGAGGGATCACAAATTAATTAAGTTCCTTAAAGCTGAGATCAAAGAAGGTGGGTGGGCTGTTACCCCAGTAGGACAAGTGGTAGTTCCACCCCATATCCTCTGGGAAATAGCCCAACGAGAACATGAAAGTACCCATTGGGGAACAGAAAATCTTTTAAATCATCTGAGGAAAGTAGTGATAGGGAGAAGGATGACTGACATTGTACAATCTGTAACAAGCAAGTGTGAAACCTGCTGTAAATCAACCCTGACACAAGCAAGAGAGTTGTGTTAGGAGTGACAAAACCAGGAGATCGCGCAGGAAATTATTGGCAAATAGATTTTGCTGAAATGCCATGCAAAGAAGGATGCAGGTATATACTGGTACTGGTTGACACCTTCAGTGGATGGCCTGAGGCTTTCCCCTGTCGCACCAACACAGCAAAAGAAGTAGTGAAAGCTTTGCTCAGTCATATAATACCAAGATTTAGGGTTCCTTTGGGAATGTCATCAGATAGGGGGCCACATTTCGTTGCAACAATGGGTGGGGAAGTTAGCAGGATTCTGGGACTTAACTGGGACCTTGTCTTGTTTTGAAAGACAGGTGTCTGCTAAGGAAGGCAGAAGCCTCCCTTGAAGTGGCAGATGTAACCCCTTTCCCTCCGAGTTATTATAATTTTGAAATCAAGGGCCTTTAGGCAAAGATGTGGGAAATAGGAATAACAGGACAGAAGTGGGTTTCCCATCTCACCTTCTCATGTCTTCCCCATGCTCACACAGGAAAAAACACAGCTCAGCTCGTGGGGTGTACCCTCTCTCTCTAGCTGGGGGACGACGGGCTCTGCCTTGGGGGCCAGTGACTCGCACTGGTGCCACACTGACCTTCCTCATCTCCTTCCTCATCTCCTCCCTCATCTCCTCCCTGATCACCTTCATCTCCTCTTTGAGGTCCTGGACCACAGCAGAGACATGAGCTTTCAGCGGGCCATTGACCATACTGTCATAATTCCTGAGCTTGTTGGCAACAGAGCCCACTGTTTCTCGGTTATTGTCAGCATCAATCGTTGCAATGAAGGTGGTGTATTGCTGTGGCCCTAGCTTTGCCAGGTTCCACATCATCTGTCCTGTGCACTTGACCTTATTGGGGTCATTATCATGTTGTCCATCCTTCCCAAAGAGTACCTCTAATACTGCCACCTCTCTTAGCTGCTGGATCCCTTCCTTGAGTGTCTTCCACTGCATTCTATGATGGTACTCCTGCATTCTTTCTTTGTGAATGAACCTTTCTCTCACACTCATTAAGAGCTGCTCCCAGAGAGAAAGCGGCCCTGGCTCCCTCACAAATATCTGGTCCACACCTGGGTCCTGGGTCAACGATCCCAGATACCTTGCCTCGCCACTATCCAATTTCACACTTGTGCCCATAAGGTCCCAAACCCGAAGCAGCCAGGTTGTATAAGGCTCTCGCCCCCTTCGCACAATGTCTTTTCGCATACCACAGAGACTGTCGTACGACAGGGACTCAGTGATGATTTCTGGCTCTGGCTCTCCTGCTGGTTTGAGGGCCCTAGTTCCCCATCATCATTAACTGGTCATACTGATTTGGTCTTATACTTCCTCCTCTGCACAGGGGCGACTGCTGCTGGCTGTGGTTGTCCTTGTGGTTCAGCTGAAACCTGGACGGTTGTAACATCTGTGGGTTCCACTGCTGCACCATCGGACTCACCCTCTTTGGGGCAGGGAGAGGGTTTTTCACTAGCTGAGGAGGTGTATTCCCTTAGCAATTGGCATATTCCCTGGCGCACCTGGCCCATCTCCTGGCATATACCCTGGCGCACCTGACCCATCTCCTGGCATATCTCCTGGTGCATCTCCTGCATCCCCTTCACCAGTACCCCCACCCAGTTCAGGTAGTCCATTTCTGAGGTGGGCGGTTGGGCGGTATCAGGCTGTGGGGCAGGGTCTCTAGTATCTGGGGCTGTGTCAGGCTCTGGGGCTGAATCAGGCTCTGGGGTAGGATCTCTAGTGTCTGGGGCCGTGTCCGGTTCTGGGGCAGGATCAGGCTCTGGGGTAGGAACTCTACTCTCTGGGGACATGTCAGGTTCTGGGGCAGGATCAGGCTCTGGGGTAGGATCTCTAGTCTCTGGGGCTGGTGTCTGGGTAGTTATCCAAGCCAATCTCAACTTATCCTTGAGTGCTAAATAGAGTAGGCCTACCAGCAGCAGGTGGTTAGTATTCAGAGGGAATCTAAACCCTTCGAAAATTGGTGGGGTGGGCCCAAAGAACTGGTTGAGGGGTTGGGGGAAAACTTCCCCTGGTGTCATGTCCTCACAGAAGGTACCATTTTTAACATAACCCCAAAAATATGCGCTCAGTGTGTGATAGCCATTTATCCATGTGCCCACATTGCGGAGGAAATTAAAAACCCATGAATTTCTCACCTTCTCGACCCATAGCACAAGCTGGATAACAGCAATGGTAGCCTTAGTCAGAGGACCCATGTTTAGGTAAGGAGCTGCAAAGGGGAAGAATATAGCCACGACCGTGTACCACCCGAACCGGGGTAAAATAGACCACATAGTGCTGCCTAGCAAGGTTCCTATAGCTAGCACACAAAATTAAGTTATCCAGGAACTGTTATTCCTTTTTCACCTCTCTCTCTTAATGCCCTCAGGCCCCACAGTAGGGCACCAAGATCTGTCTTGGTTTGAAAGACAGGTGTCTGCTAAGGAAGGCAGAAGCCTCCCTTGAAGTGGCAGATGTAACCCCTTTCCCTCCGAGTTATTATAATTTTTAAATCAAGGGTATTTAGGCAAAGATGTGGGAAATAGGAATAACAGTTCTTTACTATTATATATATATAACCAGTCAAACAAACAACAATAACTATGGCAGTAACAGCAAACAATCACAAACCCAGTCCCAGCCTTCTCGGCTGTCAGGCCCTTTCCCCTCGGGTGCAGTTCCGCTCACAGCCGGCAGGGGCGCTGGCGGCTCCCGGTGAGCAGGGCAGGTGCGATGGTTTCCCCGCGGCTGCAGGGGGCGCTCCAGAGCGAGCTCGGGGAGCACGCAGCACTGGTGCCCTGGGATCCCGGGAAGGGATGGAACAAAGGCTTCACAAACCCCAGACGGCTGGCCCCGGTGTCCGGCTGGAGCCTCGGGAACAGCAGGCTGGAGTGGCAGGCTGGAATGGCAGACTGGAGCGGCAAGCTGAAGCGGCAGGGATGAGGACAGATCCCGGGTGGCAAACGCGATGTATCCAAGCGGGGAACCCCCTGGAGGTCCAGGCAGGCAGGGCGAGCACGGCTACAACACAGCGAAGGCTCCAATCAGCGGCGGGGCAGGGCAGCCATAGCCCGGCCTCCAGCTGGACAGGGAAGGTGGGCCGGGGGTCCTGGGATCTTTCTCCGCAGACAGAAAAATGGCCGAAAAGAACCAGGCTCCTCTCCCCGAGAACGCCGAGAGCGAACTGACTCCACACCCAGGTGAAAACAAAAGAGTAGCCAGGTCTTTTGTCTTCTCTTAAGTACAGCCATTTGTCCCCTAGCAACATGCATATGGGAAAAAATTCCTTTAACAGGAAAAAAACTAGGACTAAACTAAAACCCCAACAGACCTGCACACACCATACAGGCCCCAGGCAAGTGGCAAAGTTGAATGCATGAATGGGACCCTCAAAACCCAGATTTGCAAGATTTGTCAAGAGACATCCATGACATGGGTTCAAGCCCTTCCTATAGCCTTGCTGAGAGTCCACATACAGCCAAAGAGAAGGGACAACATAAGTCCCTATGAAATATTATATGGCAGGCCATACCAGGTTCCGCACATATCCCAGGGGAAATTCATATGGGAGGTAAAAATGATTTGCAGAAATATTTAATGGCTCTGAGTTCCACTTTGCAGAAGCTCCAGAGATTCGTCGTGTCATCCAAACCAATAGGATTGGACACAGCTGCTCATCCATTCCAGCCTGGAGTCTGGGTCTACATCAAGTGGTGGGACAGCGACCCCTTGCAAGCCAAGTGGAAGGGACCGTTCCAAGTTTTGCTGACCACTTTTACTTCCGTCAAGGTTGCTGGCAAGGGACCGTGGATTCACTACTCCAGGGTGAAGAAAGCTTCTGCTCCCGAAACTACCAAGAAGACAGAGACTGATACAAATCAAAAAGATGCAGTCTAAACTGTTTTTTACATGTTTGCTGTTTGCCCAACTGGTAACCATGGTTCAGGGTTCACCCCATGATTTGCATAAGACTGTGGTCCAAAATGTGTCCAAAATTCTTAATAAGAGCGATTGCTGGATCTGTACTCAGTTACCACCCCTAGATGGGAAGGGTCACTGGCCATTGATTGGCATTTTAATAGAAGAGAACCGCACTGAAACGTGAGAACCAATTAATAGCACCCTTCTGGCCCCCATTAGCCTGAGTGGCCTGGTAGAGCGTGCTAACTATAAGGTTCCTTGTGCAATTGTAAACGCCACAAGAAAAGCTGTTCTTCCTTCATATTGTCATAAGACTCATTTCAGGGAAATAATAGACCCAAGAATTGCTGCAAAGATTAAATTGGCAGGGTGGAGACTGGCTCAGCTATTTGGGGCGGGGTTGTATTGGATATGTGGTGATAAGGCCTGGAAAGTTATACCCGTGAACAAAAACCAGGCTTGTGCTATTGGGGCTGTGGTCCCAAATATAACAATATTTGACCATCTTGAAAAACCAAATGAGAGGAAGAAACGATCTCTTAATCCCCTCATTGAACGTCCCACACTTTTCCATAGCAGAATCAGAGCCCTCGTACCCTCTTATGGAGTAGTTGAACTAGAGAAAGCAATTGTAAACATCTCGGCTGTCATTGAACGTATTGAGCAGCATACTGCAGATGCAATTTCAGCCTTACAGGGGGAATTTGACAGTCTGTCCCGTGCAGTTATGCAAAACAGGATAGCTCTCAATTTCATACTTGCCACACAAGGCGGTGTATGTGCTATTGTCAATACCACCTTGTAGTGGTTTGGTCCAAGATACTCATTACTGTTTACCTTCTGTGAGATAAGAATTAGGAGAAACGCAAAGAAGGCACCAAACTTGAAAGAATATAAAGAAGGTTATTAACAGACCTACAAGAAGAAAGAAGAAAAAAATAAAATCATACCACACATTCAGAACACTTCTCCTCCCCCCACCTTCCTCCTTTCTCCCACTGACGATGTAAAAAGACAACGCTTGAGATGTTCAATCTGTTTATCACTTCCATAATAACCTTGTTCAGTCCATTTAGGAAGAGAAGTCTCTTCTTGCTCATGCTATGAAAACATTATCACAACGAGACAGCTGCCCACTTCCAAATAACTTTGTTCAGTCCATTTAGGAAGAGGAGTCTCTCTGCTCACATGTGAGTCCCTTCCCCCAACTTGCAGCTTTTCCCACAACTGCTTTCGAGGGTCCACTCTTGAAGTTTCTTGGGATACAATTTTAAGGTTGAGCCGTTCAGAAACAAAAGTTCTCTTCACCCATCTCTGAGAGCATTTCATTTCTAAGAACAGAGGCCCTTCTCCTTCCCTGGGAGCAAAGGGTCTTCCTCATCTTCGTCTTTAGGACTATCTCTGGGAGCATCACTAGGAACTGAGGTTTTCTCCTTTCCCATTTGGAGCAAAAGTCCTCATTGCTTCCATCTCTCCCTGTCCAAACTTCTCATGATATTATGGCTGCGTCAGCATCTGCCTATCTCAGGACAGGTGCTTTTGCTTACAAGTTGAATTGAACACTCCACCCCCCATATCTTCATGAAATTACAACGGGTACTCTGATATATCATAGCTTCACAACAGAATTTCAGCTTTAAGCATCTCCTCTTTCTCTTCCCTCAGGTTTTCAGCTCTTCACAGCACTAAAAGGGTTAATCTCACCTAGGCCTTGCAGCTGGAATGTGGCTTATCACAGTGGAGAGGGGGGGAAGCCGAGCTGCTCCGGCTGCCCACAGCAAGGCTGTGGGGGGTGTTCCGCGGGTGGAACAGGGCCCATAGGCTCCAGGATGGCCATAGCCCGGCCTGGCCTGGCCCGAGCAGGGCCTGGGCCGGGCCTGCTGGCCCCCACACGGGGCTCGCAGCCACCTGTCCCAGCACCGGAAACGAGAGAGACCTGGGGGGGGGGGGGGTTGTCTATTCTTAAGTGTGTATCACAGAGGCAGTCACAATTTTAAGCGGCTTGAAGAATTGTCCATATTCAAACTGGCCAGCTGATAGGTTCTGTCAGGTCACGGGGGAAGCTGTAAGCACTCCTTTGCGAGAACATCGCTTCTGAGACTATGCTAGCTAACCCATGACACACCTGTTGTTCTTATGTGGACCAAAATGGAAGAATTAAGAAAGATTTGGATGAAATTTGGAAAGGAACTCAAATTCTATATGAAGTAGCTTCCTGAAATAATACCTTAAAATTTGATCATATTTTTAACACCCTCACCTCCTGGGTATCAAATTAGGCCTGGGTAAAAGAAGCATTTATAATAACTGTAATTGTCGTTATCATCTGTGTAATAGCCGGTGGAGCAGCCAGTTGTGTAAACCGGTTCTGTGGGTAGAGTAGAGTAGAGTAGAGTAGAGACTAGACAAGGTAGAGATTTGTTAGTCTCTAAAAGGGGGGAAATGATGCCATGATGATTTTTTGCGTTTTCTTTTATATCCCTTTTATATACCTTTTAATAACTTTTGTATTCTTAGTGGCTTTTAGCCTACATTCTTCCACTTATTTTTCAAGCTATGAGACTAAACATCTTAGAAGCTTCGTAGTTAGGGATCAGAATGCCCCAGACACCAATGTCCTTTCCAGAACGCATTTTGTAAACTCGGATAGAACCATCCAGGGGAAGGTTCCTTGGGGAGGGGGGCTCACTCGAGCCTCTCATTTGGAAATCTTTGATAGATATGCTAATTAGTAAGACCTATAATGTTATATCAGATCTTTTGTGGGTGTGCATTGCAGTGTGCATTTGGGTGCATTCGACCAGGACATAGTGCACCTGAGGATCCTTAAAATAAATAAAGAGGTAAAATCCTTTTTTTTCTTCTAACCGTGTTTGATTCTTGATTTTGACCAGGAAAAGGCCTCAAAGCAATATAAGAGCTGTCATGGTTTAGCATAATTTGGGTTTTTAGTTAAAGAGGGCTCCATCAGCCACAGAAGTGATTCTTTGCAAAGAGGTGCTTACAGCTTTCTCTAGGCGCAATAGAACCAATGAACTGGCTAGTTTGAATATTGGCAATTTTTAAAGCCACTTAAAAAGCTTGACACGCCTCTGTGATCCACATTTAAGGACTAACAAACCCTGGGAAAGCTCTCTGGCTTCCAGCTTTCGGACAGGTAACTCAGGGCCGGGCCAGAGTGGCCTGGCCAGGTCGGCCGTGGTGCGGTTTGGCTGAGATCTCAGCTGCTTCTGCTCGTTGGACACCCGGCAGAGCCCCCTCATTGCGAGCCGGGCCATCCGGGAGACTGCCACCCCGGAGCCATGTGGCCCCGTTCCATGCGCAGCCCTGCTCCGTGTGGGCCGGCCCCCACAGCCCTGCTCCATGCAGGCGGGCCAGCAGCGTGGCTCGGCCAGGCCGGCCCTCACCTAGTGCAGCCGAAATTCATCTGAGGCCACTGCCTGGCAAAGACCATGTGACCAACAGTGATAAGCAAACTCCAGCTGCAAGGCCTGGGTGAGATTAACCCTTTTAGTGTTGTAAGTTTCCTCCAGAACAGATGAAGCCTGCAGACATCAATCCTCTCCCGAGTCAGAGGAAGAGGAAAGGTGAAGGCACATGAAGAAAACACCATAAAGACACCAAAGTCAGTGAAGAAGGAAGAGCTGAAACTCTGAGGGAGGAGAAAGAGGAGATGCTTCAAGCTTAGAAGCTGAAATTCTGTTGTAAAGCTATGGTGATGGACTATGATACATCAGAGTAGGCGTTGTAATTTCATGAAAGCATGGGGGGTGGAGCATTCAAACTGCAACTGTGAGCAAAAGTACCTGTGCTGAAATAAGCAAATGTTGAAGTAGCTGTGATTTGATGAGAAGCTTGAACAGAGAGAGATGAAAGTGATGAAGACCCTTGCTCCCAGTGAAGAAGATCTCTGTTCCTAGAGATGAAGATGCTCCCAGAGATAGGTGAAGAGAACCTTTGTTTCTGAACAGCTCAACCTTAAAATGGTACCCCAGTAGCTCAAGATTGGACCCTCAAAAACAGTTGTGGGAAAAGCTGTAAGATGAGGGAAGGGACTTTCACATGTGAGCAGAGAACCAACCTGGGCGGTAGTCTCGCTGTGACATTGAAGCCATGAGAGAACTGTTTCTTGTGGAGATGTCTCCATAGCATGAGCAAGAGAGACTCCTCTCCCTAAGTGAACTGAAAAAAAGATTATTATAGAGGTGGTAAACTGAAAATCTCGAGGGTTGTCTTTTTTATGTTGTCAGTGGGAGAAGAGAGAAAGGTGGGGGGAGGAGAAGTGTTCTGAAGGTTTAGTCTGACTTTTTTTTCTTTCTTTCTTTTAGGTCTGTTAATAAACTTCTTTATATTCTTTTAAGTTTTGTGCCTGCTTTGCTTTCTCCTAATTCTTTTCTCACAGAAGGAAAATAAGTAAGTAATGGATATTTTGAACCAAACCACTACAAGAACATAAAAATAACACTTAAGGAAATGTAGAAGGAAAAGAAAGAAAGATAAAGAAAGGATAAGAGTAGAAAGATATCACCACCCATGAATCCAGTGATGAGTTGTCGGGGTCCCTCCCCCCGCCATGTAGCCCTGGGAGAGGGGCCCTGAGGGGAGGCACGGGGTTTCCTAGCCCCTGGTCAGCCTCGTTCGCCATTGGTTGGTTTGCGTTTCACTGAGCGGGCAAGGGCCCTCGGTCCCGTGCCTGTAGGGGTTCCTCGGGAGAGCCCCGGCCATGCGGCTGGAGAAATAAACCTCTCTGAAACATCTACCAAGAATTTGTCCATATATATTTCTTTTCCACGGGCCTCCTGGTTTGATACACACGTGTTGCAGTATCCCCACTGCCACAAATGATGGCGAATTGTGAGCAGAATGATCCCCGATCCCTAAGCCACTGATTTGTGTGAGTAAACCCTAGAAACTTTGGATTCCTCTTCTTGGTTTTGTTTTGCTATTCCATATCTAAACCATGGAGGAACCGTGGGAAGACTCTTGGCTTTCAGAGCCGCATGGGGACATTTATCTTAAACTCAAAATGATTCTTGAAAAATGATTTGTAAATTTTAGCTTAATTCAAGCTCAAAAAGAACTGAAACACTTCCTGGCATGGTTGTTTAAGAACTTTTTCTATGTTTCTTGGGATTTAATTCTTACCAAAGACTTTTGGAAGACCGTTTGGACACAATTAATTTTTGAATCAAAATATATGCCGATGGAAGAATATTTTCGTGAATATTATTTAATTACCGAGACTGTTGAGCAATGTCAGCTGTGTCCTGGCGAAGGGAAGCCTGGCTCAGGGACCGTGCGGCCTTGGCCACGTGCGCCGAGTGCTCTGCGAGCAGCAGCGAGGCAGTTCCCTCTCGCAGGCAGAGCCACGCGAGTCACAGTGTCGGTGGGGGAGTGAGGCGCGGTGGGAACGGTGTGACCCAGCGGTTCCCGCCCGGCCCCGCGCAGTGCGTGGAGGAGTGAGCCCCGTGAACACCCGACCGAGAGGGGCAGCGCGCGGGCGGCGGCTGGTGGTGGCGGAGAGGAGCCGCGCCCAGCCAAAACCCGTGCTGAAGCAGTGCGCGGGGGAGTCATCGCTCGGGAGCCCGGCCGAGACGTGGATGCAGCGCCTGGCATCGGCAGTGAAGCTGTGACCAGAGGAGGCGACGCACCGAGAACTGAGTGCCGTGGCCTGGCCCGGCCTGCGCGACCCCGGGAAGAGCGCGCAGGCACAAGCAGCTCCGGCAATTCCAACACGCAGCGAGACAGAAAACAGCAGCCACTCTGAAAAAGGAAGAAGGTTTTAGGAATAGTAAAGTGGTATAATGTTAAACAAAATTATGGTTTTATAACAAGATGTCACAACCAGCAAGACATATTGGTTCATAGAACTTCTATTAAAAAGAATAACCCTGAAAAATGCTTCCCAAGCTTGGGAGATGGAGACGTGGTGGAATTCAAAATTATACAAGGTAGAAAAGGGTTACAAGCATCGCAGGTCACTGGGCCTGATGGTGTTTCTGTAAAAGGCAGTATATATGCTAAAAATCATAGTCATGTTAGACAATATCTCCATTGTAAGCCCCCCCTACAGTCTCCCTTTCCTAATCCCACCTTTCCCTTTTACCCTATATCCTATTACCCCCAGTGTATTCCCAATCCGTTTTTTCATCCATGGTTTCCCTCACAAAACCATGCCTTTGCCAATTGTTTCCCCAAAAATCCATTTGCAATGCCGAGTGGGGGATGAAAAGGGTTAGGGAAGAAATTAAACCCTCTCCTGCCTCAGTTTCCCCACAAAGCATGCTCAGAGAGTTCTGTCTCCCTTCTGTCAGCCTTAAGGTGTTCCAGAGAATCTGTTTGGACATTTAAAGACTCAGGAGGGTGGCTTGAATTGTTTTAAAACTGTCCTTGTTGTTTTCAATGTTAAGTTTTCCATCTCTTTTGTTAAAAATAAATGCGTGAAATGTTGGGGTTTCCTCCCCCCACCATGTAGCCCTGGGAGAGGGGCCCTGAGGGGAGGCACGGGGTTTCCTAGCCCCTGGTCAGCCTCGTTCGCCATTGGTTGATTTGTGTTTCACTGCGCGGGCAAGGACCCTCGGGTCCCGTGACTGTAGGGGTTCCTCGGGAGAGCCCCAGCCATGCGGCTGGAGAAATAAACCTCTCTGAAACATCTACCAAGAATCTGTCCATATATATTTCTTTTCCACGGGCCTCCTGGTTTGATACATCGTGTTACAGAATCCCCACTGTAACAATGAGTCTTGGTTGTTGCAAATTAGATGTCCATTGGTCAAAGTGATGGTTGCAGTCTTGATCTGTCAAGGGTGGGGGAAGCCCATGAAACACAAAGTTCAGTGGGTTAATATACACTTCAGTTCTGGTGGGAACGCCCAGGTACCTCCCCTGGGGGTGGGGGGGAGTTTTATGCTATCTGATGTAACATTGTGGATCGTGTGCACTCCTCTAGTTGAAGGCCCTAGAAATTAGTCTGGGGGCACTTCTGAAGGTCTTTGATGATTTATGACACCTTCTAGGACATGAAAGCTGACTCTCATGTCAGCGTAGTTGAGCCAGTTATGCCCCATCAGAAGGGATAAATATCTTCCGGTTTATGTGTGGATGTCCCCATATTTCCCAGAGGGGAGTTTTCACACCTGAGCCAGGTGTGTAAGGGAGGGCATTGGCATGATAAAAAGCATTATCCCAGCATTATCCCAGGATTTACTTCTTATTGGCCTCCTCCTTTTGTGGCTCAAAACCCAACCTATACCTTCCGATGGTGGGTGCTCACCACCTCTGCACCTGAGAGGTTACCTTGAACATTTTCAGCAAAGCACCCTGGTGTTTTTACAAATGGTTGAGTGTTTAAGTCATTAACCATTAACATCTCAGTTTCTTACACCACCCCGTGACTCAAATATTCCATAATTTCTCTCCTTCTGCTGCTCAGTTCAAACCTTCTTTGATGGTGGTGATTGTTCGCATAACGGTGTATTGGGTCTGACCGAGGTAAAGTTCACAGCCTTTACAGTGCTGTGCTTTGCATTGGTAGCTGGAAGGGTGTTGATAACAGACCAGTGTTTTGGCTACTGCCAAGCAGCGCTGTCCTTCTGACATTCCTTCCCCCATCAAAGGGGATGGGAGTGGGCAAGATCCTGGGAGGGGACACAACCAGGCCAGCTGACCCAAATTAGCCAAAGGGATATTCCATACCATATGACGTCAGCTCAGATATATAAGCTAAGGGAGAGAGGAGGGAGGGCATTTGTGAATTTTCAATGTTTGCCTTCTGGAGGAACCGTTATGCGTGCTGAAGCCCTGCTTCCCAGGAACTGTCCAAACATTGCTGCTGATGGGAAGTAGAGACTGACCTTTTTTTCCTCTTTACCTTTTGCACGTGCAGATCTCTGCTTATTTCTTCCTTTTACTGTAATAAAACTGCCTTATCTCACCTTGCTGGTTGTGCTCCGTCTTATTCTCTCCCCTGTCCCAGTGGGAAAGGGAGTAATAGAGCAACTTAGTGGACACCTAGCACCCAGCCAGGGTCAACCCGCTACAAAGTCAAAAGGATAAAAGTAAGAAGAGGAAGAAGAGAGATAGTACAAATCATCCAATACAATGCAATTACCAAAATGAAAAGTAAAACATTAAGCATCAGGTGAATAGTCAAAGGGTGTGATTAGATTGAAACAATTGATGGGATCTAACAGGATCTGAATAGTTAAAATCACATTTCTTAATATTAACAAAGTTACAAACAAAAATTAGTGTGATTACTTGTACCTTCAACTAGGCTATTCTATGCACAGAAAGTTCTCATGCAAAATATTCTAATTGCGTGAGACAAAGTTATACATCTATAAGATAAAAGTAAAAGCTTTTCCCACAACATTTTTTTTCCAGTAAAAAGACAAAATAAACTTAGCAAAAATCGCACTGACAATACATTTTGGTCTGTCTTCCATAATCCTACTAATATTTAGTTTCCCAACAAGTCGCTTCCTTTGAAATCATTCTTCTTCTGGGTTACTTGAAAGAAAGGGCTGGCAATCAGACTGTAATTTGGAATGTGCATTCTCCAAAATCCCACAGCACCTGAAAAAGCTTGTGTTCCTTTCCTGTTAGTTGGTGGACACGTTGCTGTTATCTTATTAATAACATCCATTGGGATCTGATGATGTCCATCTGTCCTGGTTTAAAGGACAGGTGCCTGCCAAGGAAGGCGGGAATCTCCCTTGGAATGGTCCCCTTCCCTCCAAATTATTAAAACTTTGAAATTAAGGGGCTTTCAGGCAAAGATATGGGAAAAGGAATAACAGCTCCTTACTAGTATTGTTGCCTTTCCCTGGTCTTAAAATTAAGAGCCAAACACAGTTTAAAGGAAAAAGGGTTTTTACCTCGGCATTTATTTAAGGATCCTTAAGGTGCACAACTTCATCCAGGTGAAATGTGCCAAAATGCACACCAAAATGCACACACACAATAGATCGCATATACAATTTATAGGCGTTGCAAATTAGCATATCTATCAAAGATTCCCCAAAGAGAGGCTTGAATGAACCCCCCCCATTCCGAGGAATCCCCCCCTAGATGGGCCTAATCTTAGTTTACAGGATGTTCTAGGGAACACCTTCGTTTCTCAGGATAGCATAGGGCTTCCTGGCCTCCAACTGCGAGGCCTCCAGGATGTTTGGTCTCCTGGCTTAACGGAATATTGGGTCTAAGCTAAGTTATCAGACTTAAGGAATTACAAATATGCATGCTAAAAGCACTGGGGATACATAAAAGCTATATAAAATGGTATATATAAAAAAAGGCAAAAAATCATCAGGCATCAGTATATACATATGTATAACAAGACAAGCAAACAACCACAACGGCAGCAACAACAAACAAAACCACAAACCCAATAACAGCCTTCTCTCGGCTGTCAAGTACTTTCCCCTTTGGTGTAGTTATGGTCACAGCCAGAAGGGGGCGCTGGTGGCTCCCGGCTGGGCAGGGCAGCTGCGATTATTCCCCCGTGGCTGCAGGAGGTGCTGTGGCACGAGCTCAGCCACCTCTCTCCACATGGTAATGGCAGGTGAGCCAGCAGAAGAGATAGAAAAGGGGCTTCCTTTATAAACCCACAGGTGTAGCAGGTCCCAGTGCCCCTCCAGATGGCAAAATGGACTGTAGCAGGAACCTCAGAGCTGCAGCTGGAACGGCAGAGGCAGGCACACCGGGGGTGACAAACAAAGTGTAGCAGAAACTCCACAGCTGTAGCAGGAGCTGTGGGAGGTTGGGCGGACACGAGGCGTCGAGTTAAAGTGTAGCAAAAAAACCCGATGCAGCGGCAGAAAAACAGCAGGGCTGGGCAGTGGAAGCTGGGCTCCCACAGAGACAGGAGACGCTCCCTTGGAGGGGGATGGGGGTTGGGGTGCTGGGTTTTCCCTGAAGTACCTGAGTAGGTGGTGAGGGTCCTTTCCAGTGAGGTCGGGTGTTGATAAGGTCCCAGTTCAATGGCCGCTCTTATGAGCAAAGCCTCTCTCACAGTAGGAGAAGCAGTAAGAGACGGAACTCTTCAGTGGCTGCGAATTCTTCCCACAGTAACCGCAGCCTGTCTCACCTCCCATCCAAGAGCAAGAGCGAGGAGCTGAACCCAGCCCCTCACCCCCCAGCCAAAATCTCTGCCCTTCCCATGAGAAAGACCCCCAGCTAAGAGAGTGCAGCCAGCTGCACCCTTCCCCCTCCTCCTCCTCCCAGCAATATCTTTTGTTTCTTAAGTATCGTAATTATCATCTCTTAGGCAAGAAATGGGAGAAAATTCCCTGAAAGAAAGAAACGGAAAAAAAAAAAGGAAAAATCCTAACCTCCAACACTATCTTGCCATTTTATTCCTTAAAACTGGATTTCCTGTGCAGGTCCCTTTACCTTACTCTGTTTTATGGCAAAACCTGCTCTCAGAAGGATTCAGATTATTTTCTTTCCTCTCTCAAAAACAACTTCTGCTGTATTTCCCCACACAATGATATCAACAATGCATTGCAGGTGTTCTGGAGTTTCACCCTGTTTCAGTGCAGTCTGGATCAGTCCATGGCAGGTGGTAGGGCCATATTTTTACCCCTGAGGCAGTCGATTCCAGGTATACTGGACACCCCTCCAAGTGAAAGCAAACTGTGGCTTGCACTATGCTGCCAGAGGGATTGAGAAAAACAAATTGGCAATTTCAATTGTTGCACCACTTGTCTGCCTTTGACTCCAGCTCCTACTGAACTTCCAACATGTCTGGTACTGCAGCAGTCAGAGTCGGCACAACTTCATTTAGGCCACAGTATTCTATTGTTAGTCTCCATTCTCCATTAGATTTTTACACTGGCTATACGGGACTGTTAAAGGGTGAGAGGGTCCTGCTGATTATTCCTTGGCTCTCCAGTCAATGAATTAGTTTATGGATGGGAATTAGGGAGTCTTGGTTGGTGCAATATTGCCTCTGGTGCACTGTTGTGGTAGCAATTGGTACCTGTTGTTCTTCAACCTTCAGCAACCCCACAACAAAAGAGTCGCCTGAGAGACCGGGGAAAGTAGACAACTGTTTAATTTCCTCTGTCTCCAAGGCAGCTATACCGAAAGCCCACCGATACCCTTTTGGGTCCTTGAAAAACCCTCTCTTGAGATAGTCTTTGCCAAGGATACACAAACCCTCTGGGCCAGTCCCAATGGGGTGCTTTTGCCACTCATTCCCAGTCATGCTAATCTCAGCCTCCAATACAGTCGGCTGTTGGGATCCCCATGTCACTCCAGAAATACAAATGGATTTGTAGAGGAATTCCTTGTGGAATATAGGATACCCCAGGAGGGCTTGGGCATCCCAGGGCTATTGCAGAAGTACCCCTGACGGGGCCTCAGGCTGAAAACAGGCTTGCAAGGCACCTGCTAGCTGGCAGCCTTGAACAGCCTTGGGAAAAGGTATACACTGGTCAGCTCCCCCGCTGCTTAGAGGCTTTCTCATGGGAAAGGGGTGTGAACTTGGGAAAAAAGTATAACTTGGTGTAACCGAATAATAAAACTGGAGCACGATGCTCAAATCGTATCGGTGTTCGTATCGTGACTCTGGCTGGATTCCCCTGCTCCCGGGACCCCCCCCTGCTACACGTGGCGCCCGAATGGCAGGGACCCGAGTGAGTTTTGCTTCAGGCAGGTTCGCTTCAATGCGGTAAGACTCCGTATTTCATCGTATCGGTGCGGCGGAGCCAGGGGAACCAGAGCGGGTGGCCCCAAAGCTGAGTAAAGCCGGGGGCCCGGTCTCAAAGCAGAATGGAAAGCCGGAGGATAAGTCCCAAAGCCGAGTAAAGCCGGGGGCTGAACCTCAGAGCTGAGTGGCCGGAGACCGTATTTTCGCGCGGCCGAGCGAATACCCGCAGCACAGAAGCTATGGACTACGAGGCAGGACCTTGACTCCTAGCTAATATTCTCTCTATGAGAGGCGAGATCGTAAAAGACCGAGATCTGAATGCCCTCGTTACGTGGGCCCGGGAACATGGATTATTGAGTTACACTTCGCTTTTGTTTTCAACCGAAGCGTGGGGGGAAGTTGGATATAAATTGTGGCTGTCCATGATTGAGGGAGGAAAGGCAGCTAAAGAAGTTAAAGCCCTCGGCTTAACCTGGAGGGCAGTAACTAGCACTCTCACATAAATAAAAACAGAAAAGACAGTTGCTGTAGCTGCCATAGAGGCTTTAGAGAGTAGCAGCTCCGGGAAAGGAACAGACAGGGGTCTTATGGAGCGGCGGCCAGAGACCGGAGCGGAGTCCGGGGTAGCGCGGTCCTTCGGGCTGGCCGCGAGAAAACCGATTAAGAACACAGCAGCACCCGTCCGCTCACTGCAGGAGCTGCTAAACTCGGCAGAGCCGGATGTTACCCCTCCGATGGCCGAGGGAGAAATGGCTGCAAACGCGGAAGCAGAGACACCAGACCCAGGGGGCGGGGCGCAGGCGGGCCAAGGAGACACAGGCAGTCCTGCTGTCCTGCCGAAAGCGGTGGAGCAACGCAGAGGTCCTAAAACCCGGCCAAAAGCGGCAGAGAGTAAACCACCCCCCCCCCACCGAACAGCGGGACGTCCGGCAGCAGCGCGGCTTCTGCAGTTTCGTCTCCTGCAAAGCCAAAGCCGGCCGGGGCGGCCCGGAAGCAGCCCCAAAAGAAGGAGAAGTACCAACAAATAATGCAAAAAGTAATCAAAAGCTTGCTGACTTATCTACACAAAGCATTTTGCAGTCAATCTTTACAACAGAGAAGGCGCAGTCAGCATCAGCTCCTGAGGAAAGTGACACCACTACTTCAACAGCTGGAACTCTGGGACCTCCGTCCCGAGAAGCCTTGGGAGAGGCTGCAGACGTGGTTGAGTGAAGGAGCTGAGGACTTGCCAGATCCACCACTCTCACTAGCAGGAGAAATAGCGAGACTCTGGGGTGAATCTAACAGCTGCCCTGGGTGGTTGCTAGTGACTTGTGGTGGGTGTCAGGGAACCCTCTCCAAAGGCAAAACCAAGAAGGCGAGTTGCATAAATTTTTGGGTACAGCACCAAAAACAGAGGTAAAGTGAGAAATTGTTTTTTGACTGTCTTGAGACAGGAGCATTAGCGGACATTTTCAATCAGCTGTCTGCCCATTTAGATCGAGTGAAGGCAGTCAATTTGGCTAGCATCTATGTTTTTACCTGGTGTTTCAGCAGCCAGGGCTCACGCTATTTTGCATAAACTTGCTTGCTGGGAGAGGGATAAGTTAAACATAACTTCGCAGATGCTTGATGAGTGAAGCACAGATGTTACTAGTGTTAGACATACAGTATTACAAAATCGAGCAGCCATTGATTTTCTACTACTAGCTCACGGCCACGGCTGCAAAGAGTTCCAGAGTATGTGCTGTATGAATCTTTCTGACCACTCTGTCCCAATTCACAAGCACCTCTCTGACCTCCAGAGGGGCCTACACATCTTTCAGGAGACAAACGACCCTATTGGAGATTGGCTTAAGGGTCTGGGTATCACCGGATGGCTGTGTACCTTGGTAGTAGAAGGCTGCCGATTGCTATTTGTAGTTATATTAGGTTTAATAGTACTTGGGTGTATTTTTTTGCCTTAAAGCAGGGCTGCGAAAAATCATCGAGCAGACCTGGGTTGCCCAAAAGGAAAACGGGGGATGTGTAGAGGGATTCCTTGTGGAATATAGGATACCCCAGGAGGGCTTGGGCATCCCAGGGCTGTTGCAGAAGTACCCCTGACGGGGCCTCAGGCTGAAAACAGGCTTGCAAGGCACCTGCTAGCTGGCAGCCTTGAACAGCCTTGGGAAAAGGTATACACTGGTCAGCTCCCCCGCTGCTTAGAGGCTTTCTCATGGGAAAGGGGCGTGAACTTGGGAAAAAAGTATAACTTGGTGTAACCGAATAATAAAACTGGAGCATGATGCTCAAATCGTATCGGTGTTCGTATCATGACTCTGGCTGGATTCCCCTGCTCCCGGGACCCCCCCCCCTGCTACATGGATTCTCTCCCTGCATAGCTTAATGGCATTAGGGTACACTGCACTGGTGTCTACTAGATACTTGTATTGCTGTGAGGCTGCTGTACCAGGCCATCAAATCCACAAAGTCCAGTAAACCCAATTATCCCTCTCCTCCACCTGGCTGGAGGCAAGGCCCCTCTAATACTGATCACAAGATTCTCCACTAACTTCTTGTGGAAATGGACTAGAATTTCTCTCCATAGAGTCAATAGTATGATCGACCCTTTCATTTTGTCTGGAGGACTGTCCACTAGAGACTAGAGCAACAACTTTCCTGGAAAAAAACCATTTGTGGTTGTTTTTTCCCTGCAATTTCCACACTGTCCATCAAGGATCAAGGTAGGTTTTTCATCCCACTTCCTCATGTCATCTCTATAGTCCCACAGGTAAAACCACAGGGTACCCTGTGGTGTGCACCTTCTATATCCTAAATGGCCCTTGTGATTGTCCTACTTCTTCATCCTCTCCACCTTCTCCAAGACTCTTGTCCTCCTTGACCGTCTTTGCTAAAGCTCTTTTCCAAGGTAACTTTTGTGAACATTTCTTCTGCTTGTGTACAGGGGAAACTGACACTGGCATATGTTGATCCTCTGGTTCAGTGGCAGTGCCTGCTGCCAGCATTAGAGTAGCCACAGTGTCTGTCATGGTGGTTGGAGTAGTTGCAGAGCCTGTGATGGGTTGAAGTAGTATCAGTGTCACTGGGGTTGGAGCAGCCACAGGGCCTGTCATCGTCATATTCAGAGACCTTCTTTTTCTCCTGAGGTTACTGATGTTACCAAAAAATGGTAAAAATAAAAACTCCTTAACACTAATGTAGCATTAAGAAGCAGGCATTCTTTATTCAGCTGGATGCACGAGGGGATATCTTCTCTGAAATATTGTGCATGCTGAGTACAGAAAAAGCTTCTGTTTATATATTATATTTTGCATACATATTCATCTATTTTCCAGAATAAACATACATATGATATTCATTTCCCCAAAATCATTAACATTTGTTCCCTCCCCTTTACACGTGTTCTTCTGTCCTGGGGGTGTCTTTGGTGGTCCATGGTGGTTGGCGACCCCAAAGTCATACCTGACTGCTTGATGAACTGGTAAAAGCTGGCTGTGGTGGTTTAGCAAAACTTAGGACCTTGGTTTGTAGGGGAGAGGAAAGAAAAAGAGGAAAGGTGTTGCAGTGGGGATTCTGTAACATGCGTGTATTAAACAACGAAGCCAGTAAAAAGAAATATATATGGACCGATTCTTGATAGATGTTTCAGAGATGTTTATTTCTCCAGCCGCATGGCCGGGCTCTGCCGAGGAACTGTTACAATCACGGGACCCGAGGGTCTTTGCCTGCGCAGGGGAACACAAAACAACCAATGGGGAACGAGGCTGACCAGGGGCCAGGGAAACCCCGTCTCTCTCCCAGGGCCTATCTCCCAGCGCTACATGGCGGGGGGAAGAGACCCCGACATTTCAGCCGTTTATTTTTAAAAAAAAGAGATTTAAAATTTAACATTGAAAACAACTGGATAAACATAACAAGAACAGTTTTAAAACAATTCAAGCCACCCTCCTGAGTCTTTAAATGTCCAAACAGATTCTCTGGAAAATCTTAAGGCTGACAGAAGGGAGACAGGACTCTCTGGCCATGCGTTGTGGGGAAACTGAGGCAGGAGAGGGTTTAATTTCTTCCCTAACCCTTTTCATCCCCCACTCGTCATTGGAAAGGGATTTTTGGGGAAACAATTGGCAAAGGCATGGTTTTGTGAAGGAAACCATGGGTGGAAAACAGATTGGGAATACACTGGGGGTAATAGGATATAAGGTAAAAGGGAAAGGTGGGATTAGGAAAGGGAGACTGTAGGGGGGGCTTACAATGGAGATATTGTCTAACATGACTACGATTTTTAGCATATATACTGCCTTTTACAGGAACACCATCAGGCCCAGTGACCTCTGCTGCTTGTAACCCTTTCCTACCTTGCACAATTTTGAATTCCACCACGTCTCCATCTCCCAAGCTTGGGATGCGTTTTTCAGGGTTGTTCTTTTTAATAGCAGTTCTATGAATTAATATGTCTTGCTGGTTGTGACATCTTGTTATAAAACCATAATTTTGTTTAACATGATACCATTTTACTATTCCTAAAACCTTAGCTACGGTGATCTTTTCCTTTTTCCAAGTGGCTGCTGTTTTCTGTCTCGCTGCGTTCTTGCTTTCTCTTTCGCTCGCTCCCATGTTGGAATTGCCGGAGCTGCTTGTGCCTGCGCGCTCTTCCCGGGGTCTCATTTGGGGCTGTGCGGGCCGGGCCGGGCCACGCCGCTTGTTTCTCTGTGTGTTCCCTCCTCTGGTCGCAGCTTCACTGCTGCTGCCAGGCGGTGCATCCACGTCTCGGCCGGGCCCCGAAGCGATGACCCACCCGCGCCCTGCCCCAGCGCGCATTTCGGCTGGGCGCGGCTCCGCTCCACTGCCACTGCTGCCGGCCGCCGCCCGCACGCCGCCCTTCTCTGTCAGGCTCTCACGGGGCTCGCTCCACCACGCGCTGCGCGGGGCCAGGCGGACACTGCTGGGTCGCGCTGCTCCCGCCACGCCTCGCTCCGCCGCTGACACTGCAGCTCACATCGCTCCGCCGGCGCGTGGGAATTGCCTCGCTGCTGCTCGCAGAGGGCTCGGTCCACATGGCCTGGGTCGCACGGTCCCTGAGCCAGGCTTCCCTTCGCCAAGACACAGCTGACATTGCTCAACAGTCTTGGTAATTAAATAATATTCATGAAAATATTCTTCCATCAGCATATATTTTGACTCAAAAATTAACTGTGTCCAAACGGTCTTCCAAAAGTCTTTGGTAAGAATTAAATCCCAAGAAACATAGAAAAAGTTCTTAAACAACCATGCCAGGAAGTGTTTCAGTTCCTTTCGAGCTTGAATTAAGCTAAAATTTATAAATCATTGTTCAAGTATCTTTTTAAGATAAATGTCCCCATGCGGCTCTGAGAGCCAAGAGTCTTCCCACTGTTCTTCCATAGTTTAGATATGGAATAGCAAAACAAAAACAAGAAGAGGAACCCAAAGTTTCTTTACTCACAAATCAGTCGCTTAGGGATCGGGAATCGTTCTGCTCACAATTCGCCACCATTATGTTGCAGTGGGGATTCTGTAACATGTGTGTATTAAACAACGAGGCCCGTAGAAAGAAATATATATGGACTGATTCTTGATAGATGTTTCAGAGATGTTTATTTCTTCAGCTGCATGGCCGGGCTCTGCTGAGGAACTGTTACAATCACGGGACCCGAGGGTCCTTGCCCGCGCAGGGGAACACAGAACAACCAGTCGGGAACGAGGCTTACCAGGGGCCAGGGAAACCCTGTCTCTCTCCCAGGGCCCCTCTCCCAGGGCTACATGGCGGGGGGAAGGGACCCCGACAGAAAGGAAAATAGCTGCTCGACTTCTGTGGCTGGCACAGAGCTTATAGTTGATAGACAGGTTGCTAAACCAGTAAAACAAGCTGGTAATGCCTCCATGTGGTACATATTTAAGAAAGAAGAGACCGAGAGAAGTTCCTTTGGTTCCTGCATCCCCGCCAAGTGGGGGTGGGAGAGAGGGCCCTGGTCCCAGTCACGGAGGGGGCCTTGGCTCCCCCCCCCCCCCCCCCCAGCATGGCAGCACAGGGCCGGGCAGCTGGGAAAGCCACCGCGGAGCCAGGAGCAGCAGAGAGTCTGGAAAACCCCCAACTGAGCCAGGACCGTGCAGCCAAAATAGATCTCAGTGGAAAGAGGAAGGTGTCCGTTTCCTGCGCTTCACGTGTCGGAGGAAAATAACTTTAAGGGATGGGACTATGCAATTACACGAATTTATTGTTTAAAATAACAAACGCATCAGTCGAGGCGTGAGATTTTACAACGCCTCCGAGTAATGGCGACTAGTCACAAGATTTAGGGTTACATCGTAATTTATAACTTTCTAATCCAATAGATACTTAAAACGACACTTTGTTTTAGATTAATGACCTATCACCTGTGGCACTTCTCACTGCAATGCAGCTATGTCTTGACCAATAACTTCTCATGTCACGTACACACAGATGTCTCTCTTATACCATCTACATTCTTAACTTAAACTATATAAAACCACACTATTATATTTTAAAACCCTTCGCCAAAACACCCAGTGTACAATTTTACTTATAATGATAGGAACACAAGTTTGTAATCCTTTTGCTTAAAGTCCACAAATCTCTGTCAATTAAGCCAGACCTAGTCTCTTCCAGGGTTGTAAATCAAAGCCTCCTTTAATTGCAGGAGTTTTTACTCCTCTGTCTCCCACATCTCCCCCTCCTTTCTGCACCAAAAAAACTCCTTTGATGGATTTATCAATCATTCGCTGTACACATTGAAACAGACATGGCACCATTATGAGAACTATTACTATAACTGCCAAAATGTATAGGCCTGTTGTAAGACATTTCTTTACCCACGATGCTAAACCCCATCCACTAAACAAATTATCCAGCCAAGTTCCATCATCGATTCTTATTTTTGACACACCCTCTTTAAGTTGTTGTATGCTCTTATAAATAGACTCTGAGTGGTCAGACAAATTCATACAGCACATCCTCTCAAAGTCTTTGCATCCATGTCCATGGGCTAGTAAAAGAAAATCAATGGCTGCTCTATTTTGCAAAGTTGCATGCCTCACATTTTTGACATCTGCTAAAAGGCCACTTAATGCAAGGGATGTGGCATTAGATTGTTTACTCAGCCAACATCCCAACCGATCCAGCTGCTTTAACGCAACTACTGAGGCAACTGGTGGCATAAGAAGAGATGTTACAAGCCTTTTTCCATAGCCCCATGGGGTAAAATCATCTTTGCAATCTGGTCCATATTGATGTGGAGTAGATCTTTTTTGTCTGTGTCTCACATTGGCAATTGTCTTCATATTAGGAGTAAATAATGTAAGCTCTCCCAAAGTACACGGACCACCCTTAATGTTTGAAGGGATAGCTGGCCATGCTCTGTCTCCACATACAAAAAATATTCCTCTTGGTAATTGCAGAGGAATAGAGCTAGATGCAGATGAAACTACAAAAGTACTATTACACCAAAAGGAGTGGTTCTTATACACAGGGTGATATGGAGAAACATCTCTCATCAGTGATTGATTAGTGTTTGTAGAATGGAACTCAACACAGAATTTCACTTTTACAGAACCAAGGATCTCCAATTCTTCAGGTTCATCAGAGCTTTTAGGAAGATAGGGAGTCCACCATTCCCATGTATTTACTGGAGTATAGTGTTCCCAAACTTTTGATCCTGCAAAGGTACCTCATAAGGCCCTGTCAATTTTCTCTGGGATTGGCCAATTCTCTATTGGAACATTGACTAGACAAGTTGAAAATGGATTTTCTGGAGTTGTGGTAGACAGACATAGAGTATCCAACCCTGAAGCATTAGCTAAAGTCACCCAAACATTGGTCTTAGGTTGATCAACCGGCAAAGCTGTCCCACCGAAAACAAACAAGACAAACAAAGCAAAAAACAAACTTGACATTTGATTAAATTTCATGTTTCTTGAAAGTTCTCTTGGCAAAAGACTCCTTCTCAAATTTCAATCTCTAAACTAATTTGTAAGAATATTTTTGTATTTCCCAATTTCACTTTCACTTCATCTAATGATGAAGCACAAAAATATTTTATACCTTCTTTAAATAAAAAATGAGGATTATTTGCCAAAAGATCTTTACAACACATTTGCTTATGCACTCTTACATCAATCTAAAACCTAAAATTTACAGCTTTAACAATAAAACAAAAGATTGCAGGTATGGGCTGTAGTCTCTGCAAAGTTCACGTCTGCATACTCTCTTCTCTACTTGTAGAGTTGTCAGCTTCTTTCTGCGTGTGATATGGTTTCACATTCTTCGCAGGAAGCCACCTAGGTCCCGTACCTGTAGAAACACAAGCAAACCCTTTGCCCCAGGTTATTAATGGGAATGGACCTTCTATTTGTCCTGTTTCTGGATTTCTAATCAGAACCAAAGGATTTTCTCTCAATTTTGCATGTGTGCTATTAGAGAAATGCCTAAATATTGGAGGATCGGGCTCTGCAGAAGAACTATTCAAAAAGTTATAAACATACAAAGCTTTACTTAATCGCATCTGTGGTGTTGCTTGTGCTAGATCTCCCTTTTGCTGATCTAAAATACGCTTCAAGGAATGATGTGTCCTTTCTACAATTGCCTGACTCGTGGGCGAATAAGGAATGCCAAAAGTATGGCGAACACCCCAATTCATCAAAAATGTGGCTACCTTCTGGGCTGTATAAGCAGGACCATTATCTGTTTTTATTTCTTGAGGTACCCCCAAGGAAGCGAAAGCTTGCAAAAAATGCTGACACACATGATTTGCTGTCTCTCCTGTGTGTACAGAAGCAAAAACTGCATTGGAAAATGTATCCACTGACAGATGGATATTTTTATATTTTCCAAAACACGGATACTTAGTTATATCCGTTTGCCACAATTGCAAACTCTGTAGCCCTCGAGGGTTTACTGCTCCCATGGAAACAGGAGGCTGCACCAGTTGGCAATCTGGGCAGGTATTTACAATTGCTCTAGCCTGATCTCTGGAAAGACGAAACATTCTCATAAGAGCTTGTGCATTCTGATGAAAAAAGGCATGACTCAACTTTGCTTGTTCAAAAATATTTGGCAAGGTGTTCACTATGGCAACTGTTAACTTATCAGCCCTGGAGTTGCCCTCTGCCAGGAATCCTGGGAGTGAAGAATGAGCCCTAATATGGGAGACAAAGTATTGATTAGTTCTATCTTGCACGAGTGTATAAAGACATTTAAGATAACGATACAGAGCATTATTGCTAACATCCTTCAAAACTGATCCTTCTATTCTCTTAACTATATTAGCAACATAAGCAGAATCTGTAATCAAATTAAAAGGCTCCGGGAAAAGCTGAAATGCTCTAACTACTGCTGCAAGTTCTACTACCTGGGTTGAACCCTCTACTATTTGAATATTCTGTTTCCATGTTTTAGTTTCTGGGTCTTGCTGCGTTACCACCGAACGATGTGTCTTTCCTGATCCATCACTAAAAATTGTCACAGCATCCAAAGGCACTTGACTTAACAGTGGTCTTTCTCTAAAGCTTAATTTTACCTGAAATAATTTATGACTAGGGAAATGAATAGAACAAGTGCCTGGATAATTCAATAATGCTATCTGAAGTTCTTCTGAATTTAATAATGCCCAATGAAAATATTGCTTCTTCAGAGGCAAATAAATTATTGCAAACTCTTTGCCTGCCATAGTTAACAACCTTGACCTGCCTCTGATTATAATCTGAGCTAACATTTCCATCGTTGTGAAGATTGTTTTTGGAGATCTGTAAGGCAAAAAGACCCATTCTATTATCAATAAGGGATCCTTGGCAGAAGCATCCCATTGAAATATAAGACCATACAATTGCATTTTTTCCCCCAGTACTGCAAGGAAGAATGGTTGTGAATCTACACAACGATGTGCTTGTCTTTTCTGAAAAGCCTCTGTTACTCTGTCAAGTGCCTTTAGAGCTTCAGGTGTGAGGGTTCTTGGGGATGTAATGTCACAATCTCCCTTTAACAAATCAAAAACTGGAGCAAGTTCATCATTAGTAATCCCTAAAGTAACTCTAATCCAATTTATCTCTCGCAAAAGCTGCTGCAAATCTTGTAAAGTATGAACTTTAATTTGAAGCTGTATTTTCTTTGGCCTTATTGACTGTTCAGTCATTTTCCATCCCAAATATTTCCACGGTGGAGTTTCCTGTATTTTTGACGTAGAAATCTCAAGTCCAGCCCTTTTAATCTCTGTTACAACACTGTCACGAGCTTCCTCCATCTCGGGTTTGCTCCTCTTCTCTCATATCTCACCGGCAATGCTAACAACGATTTATGAGCTGGGACAAGATCATCCTCTTTAGATACCTCCCGATGTATAACATTCCAATTTGTTAAAACAGGCTTTTCTCTTAGATTTATTTCTCTCTGCTTATTGGCAGAGGAAAGCCTATTCATATCTTGAAGGCTTAAATTAGATTCATCCACTGATGGTAAACACTCATCCTGAGTTTGCACATCTGCTGTGCTACCGGCAACCCTCCGAGCTGTCATGGGGGCATCCATCTTTGCTTTCATCACTTCCGAAGATGTCATTTCCTGAGATGTAATTTCCGGGGCCTCCCGCCCTCCGGCACCATACGTCACTTCCGAGGGCTCCCCCCTCTTTTCTTCACCACCCCCCCTTTTGGGTGCAATATCACAAGCGGCCGGAGGGGGCGACTGCAAGGGAGCCCGTGGCGCAGTTAAAATTTCAGAGCCGCCATTAATCACTGAGCTGTTCAACAATTCTATCACCACCCGGCAAGCAGGGATTAACATAGCCGCCGCCTTATCGCGTTTTGAAGCGAGATCGTAAAGTCTAGTTCCAATATCATCCCAAACTGATTTAGTAAGAAGAAGGTCAAAATCAACATCAGGGCAATTACGGAAAACACAAAGCAATAAATCTTTCACTTCTTTGCTGGGAAGAGGCTCAGAATGTAACTTCAGCAAGGCATCTAACTTATTATAAACATCCCTTTGTTCTTTTGAAATATTCTCACCCATCTCTTAACCTCCCCGGCCCCTGCCTCCACTCAACGTTGAAGACAGTTCTCCCACCGGCGTGCTTTTGAGAAATCGGCCCGCGACCCTCCGTTTAAGCTTCCTTTCAGCTTCAGCTCTCGCCGGATCACCCTTCGTTTCAGGGTTCGGCTAACTCACGTCGACCGGGGGAATCCTCTTCATTCTACTCCGACCTCTGCGCTGTAAATCCGCCCCACACTGGGCACCACTTGTCCGTTTCCCGCCCTTCACGTGTCGGAGGAAAATAACTTTAAGGGATGGGACTATGCAATTACGCGAATTTATTGTTTAAAATAACAAACGCATCAGTCGAGGCGTGAGATTTTACAACGCCTCCGAGTAATGGCGACTAGTCACAAGATTTAGGGTTACATCGTAATTTATAACTTTCTAATCCAATAGATACTTAAAACGACACTTTGTTTTAGATTAATGACCTATCACCTGTGGCACTTCTCACTGCAATGCAGCTATGTCTTGACCAATAACTTCTCATGTCACGTACACACAGATGTCTCTCTTATACCATCTACATTCTTAACTTAAACTATATAAAACCACACTATTATATTTTAAAACCCTTCACCAAAACACCCAGTGTACTATTTTACTTATAATGATAGGAACACAAGTTTGTAATCCTTTTGCTTAAAGTCCACAAATCTCTGTCAATTAAGCCAGACCTAGTCTCTTCCAGGGTTGTAAATCAAAGCCTCCTTTAATTGCAGGAGTTTTTACTCCTCTGTCTCCCACAGGAAGGGACTAGAAGAGAAAAGTGTTCTGGAAGTTTGCTTCAGTTTCTTATTATTCCTTTTACTTTTAGTTCTGTTAGTAATAAATTTTTTTTATTCTACTGTAAGTTTGAGCCTGTTTTGCCTTGAAGTTTTTCTGTTTTCCTAAATAATCCTTATTTCATCTCATAAAAATGAAGTTTTAATTTCCCCTTCTCTGCTTAGTTGTAGCAGGGGGAAATAAATAAATAGCTTTCATGGTGTCAAACCGCCACACTGGCATAACTGGGCTGGTTGCTTTCCAGTTTATCTTCCTACTGAATAAGGATTGTGCAGGTCCATGGGCTGGTGGGCTTTGAAGAATAAGCATTGTATTAGCACACCAGATGCAAACGATTTTTCATGTGGGAACACTGAGCTGTGTTATACATGGCTCGATAGGCCTGGGCCAGGCCCGAGCACATTGCAGGGATTTGTGTCCCTCTGGAATTGCCAGGGTGCCAGCACATCTTTTTAAAATATTTTACTAGTTTTTCTGGATTCTGCACTTGTTTGGGGGTAAGGTGCAAACACACTGGAGGTGCCCACTGCCCTATCTACTTGCCCATACAATCCGCCATACCCTGCCACTCTGATCTATCCAGCTTACCTGAATAAACTAGCTCAAGCCTTTAGAGAAACTTTTAGATAGATTGTGAGTCAATGCTCTTTCTCCTTACTGAAACTTTTACATTTCCAAGTTTCAGAAAGTAGAAAATACTTAAAGATGTTCTCCCAGCTTGAAAACTTGATCATCCATATATTTCTGCACTATCGTGATTTTTCTATGTAAGCACCTTCATAAGAAAAAATGCCAGAGGATTCTTTAGCTTAGTAGAAAAGACTAGATTATCTGAATTTGAAAGAAAAAGTCAGGTGAATTCAAATAAAAAATAAGCATATATTTTTAATAAAGGGAAGCTATGTACAAAAGGGTCTTGTTCACCACTTTTTGGCCCTCAGATCAATACTGAATGCCTTTCTGAAAAAGATGCTCTAATCAAAGACAAGTTACAAGGCTCAACACTGGAGTCAAGGGCAAAATTCTCTGGCTGGTGCTACAGAGAAAGTTAAGCTAGTGTCTTGGTTTGAAAGACAGGTGTCTGCCAAGGAAGGCAGGAGTCTCCCTTGAAATGAAAAAAAAAATGCAACCCCCTTCCCTCTGAATTATTATAATTTTGAAATCAAGAGGCTTTCAGGCAAAGATATGAGGAATAGGAATAACAGTTCTTTACAATTATATATATATATGTGTATAACAAGTCAAACAAACAACAATAACTATGGCAGTAACAGCAAACAGAACCACAAACCCAGTGACAGCTTTCTCGGCTGTCAGGCCCTTTCCCCTTGGGTGCAGTTACTGTCACAGCCGGCAGGGGCGCTGGCAGCTCCCAGTGAGCAGGGCAGGTGCGATGGTTCTCCCATGGCTGCAGGGGAGCATGCGGCAATGGTGGCCTGGGATCCCGGGAAGAGATGGAACAAAGGCTTCACAAACACCCCTGGGCAGCCAATCTCGCTGTCCGGCCGGGCCCTCAGGAACAGCAGGCTAGAACAGCAGGGACGAGCACAAATCCTGGGTGGCAGACGAGATGTATCCAAACTCCGGAGCTGCAGTGGGAACCCCGGAGGTCTCAGTAGGCAGGGCATGTGGCGGGGCTACAGAGTAGCAAAGGCACGAAGCAACGGCGGGGGCAGAGTGGCCGCAGCCCGGCTCCCAGCGGGGCAGGGAAAGGCGGGCTTGGGAATCCTGGGGTTTCTCCGGTAGAAGGAAGGCAGCTGAAAAAGCAGAAGCCTGCCATGCTGAAAAATTCCTTCCAGCCTCTCTCTCCGTCCAAACACCCACAAGCCCAGGTGAAAGAGAGTACCCAGTTGGACCCCTCCCCCTTTCGCCAGGTCTTTTGTTTTTCTTAAGCACCCAGTAATTTGTCCCCTGGCAACATGTATGGGGAAAATTCTTTAAGAGAAAAAGAAAACAGAAGAACTCCTAAAACCCCAACAGCTAGACAGCTGTAATTATTTTTTGTTGCAGATGCTGAATGGGCCAACTAAGAGAGATTTTATCTGTGTAGATGTCATGGGTTAGCAAGCATAGCCCTGGAAGTGAGTCTTTTGCAAAGAGGTGCTTACAGCTTCCTCTATGACCTGACAGAACCAATCAACTGGCTAGTTTGAATACTAACAATTTTTTAAGCCACTTAGAATTTTAACCGCCTCCGTGGTCCACATTTAAGAATGGAAAAACCGTGGGAAGTGCTCTCTCTTGCCAAACCACTACAGTGATAGAAATGTTAAACCCTGAAATATAACTTTATTTTCTGGAGGGAGGCATATTTTATTAAGAGGAGGGAACTTTTGTATTCTAGGAGAAGAAAGGGGAAAGAGGTGGTAGAGTTCGAATAGTTGTTTGTTTTGTTGGTTTTTATTTAAAAAGTGGGAAACAAAGGCCTGGGAAGGATAGATAAGATTCTGAGAAAATGGGATATAAAACTAGTAAGCAAGAGTCAGGGAATAAAAAAGGGAATAGAGGCGTGCCAATGGAGGCCAGGAAAGCCCTTTGGGAGTTATGTTAGCTAACTGGAATACTAACCCAAGTACAAAGGAAAAGAGCAAAGTCAAAATGATACAGTTTTGTATGTTTGATTGGGCCGAGAAGGAAATAAGATCCGACCATGTTTTCTGGCCCAGATATGGCTCTTTTGAAGTTTGGATGTGTCAGGCTTTACAAGTATTTGTAAATTCAAAAGAACCCTTTAACACAGAAGAAGGCAAGTATGCTTCATGCTGGGTGGGAAACATAGAGCCTAAGGGGATAAGAATTTTTAAGTTGTCAGAGACCCAAGAAAAGGAGAAAAGGGAAAACAAGAAAGAGAAGGGCTGGGACCCCCTGGAAGCATTGCCCCCTCCATTCCTGCCTGCCCCCTCCAAGCCCAGGCTCCTGTTGCGCCACTTGCAGCTGCACCGCTGGTCCTGGAGCCCGAGGTCCCACCCGTCCTGGCTCTCATGGCACCACCCACGGCTCCACCACTTGTCCCAGCGGTGGCGGTTGCGCTGGTAGCCCCGGTGTTCCCACCGTCCCCTCCAGCCCCTGTGGGAGCCCAGCCTACCGCTTTTGGGGTTGCTCCCGCCCCTACCCCGGCTCCGACCCCAGTCCCGATGTCCGTGGCCGTTCCATCAGCCCCTACCACCGCTGCTTTGCCTGCCACGGCTCCGCCGGTAGCCCTGGCATTCCCGCCACCCTCTCCAGCCCCCCCCTTACAGTGTCCCACCCATGCCTAGCCTGGGTATCTGCTCCGCGGCAGCCCAGCCTGCTGCTTTTGGGGCCCACCCCGCCCCTGCCCCAGCCCTGGTGGCGGCCCCAGTCCTGGCTCCGGCCCCGGTTCCGATGTCTGTGGCCGTTCCACCAGCCCCTGCCCCCACTGCATTGTCTGCCATGGCTCCATTGAACCCGGCTTCGGCCCCACGGGCTGCGCTGGGCCAGCCGGCAGCTCAGAGTCCAGCCACCGTGGCTGCTGTGGACCGCGTGCAGAGAGTCCACGCCAGACTCTGGTATCCGCTGGAAGAACTTGTCCCCTTGTCGGTTCCAGTGGCAGTCCCTGCCTATGCCCCCCCACTCCTGGAGGAATCAGCCTCAGAGAGGACTCCTACCTCCTACCCCCCCTCCCTCGCCTGCACCGTTCCCCTGGCAATGACCGCTTCTGCTGTTCATCTTAAAGGAGAAGCAAAACACCAAAGTACGGGGAGCTCAGTTACAGAACAGCCCTCTCCCGACACCCCCCCCAAGACAGGAAAGAAGTATCATAAGAGAAAAAGGACACAAGAACTGGGATGGGGAGGTTCGTTTGTTCCCTTTAAGGGAAGTTCCAATGGGAGCTGGGGGAACAGGATTCGTAAACTTCCCCCTCACTTCTTCAGAAGTCAGAAATTTTTAAAAGGAGATTAAAGGATTATTAGATGATCCCATGGGAACAGCTGAACAATTAGATCAATTTTTAGGCCCAAACATTTTCACTTGGGAAGAGATGCAAGCAATAATGAAAATATTATTTTCTCAAGAGGAACGAGAAATGATTAGAGTTGCAGGTATGAGAATTTGGGAAAGAGAGAACCAACAGGGACTGCCAGAAGACCAGAAGATGCCATTGACACCTCCTGCCTGGAATCACAATGAAGAGGTTGGGCGAAGGAATATGAATGACTACTGTAATTTAATAATCAAAGGAATAAAAGAGGCAGCACCTCAGGGGCAGAATTTAAAAAGGGCATTTGAAGGACAACAGGGAAAGGAAGAGTCTCCAACTGAATGGTTAGAGAGACTTAGGAGAAATATGAAACAATTTTCTGGGATAGATACCGAAACAGTAGCTGGGCAGGCTTTATTAAGAGTCAATTTTGTCACTCATGCTTGGCCTGATATTAGGAAAAAACTAGAAAAATTGGAAGACTGGCACGAAAGATCATTAAACGACTTATTAAAAGAGGCTGTTCTGGTTTGGCCAAATTTAGAAATATATCCTCTGAGAGAAGGCAGGTCACCACCCCTCCCCCACCAGGTTCAGGGAAAATAAATTTTCCTCAAAGGAAAGTGAAGGAGATAAAAACTATTTATTTAACAAACACACAGGAAAAGGAAAATAATGCTAAATAATAAAATCTTTCGCTGTGGAGGAAAAACCTGGGAAAGTGTTAGAGTCCTCCCTTTGGTCTCCTCGGAGCTGGGGCTTGGCCCAGGGCCAGGCCCTCTGTGCCCGGTGGAAAATCCTCTTGATGTGCTCTGATGTTGAAGCAGTCCAGTAGAAAAGGGAGAAAATCTGAAATTCCAGGGAAGGAAAAACAAAGTTCAACTCTCAGTCTCTCTCCGGAGAACAAGAAACTGAACAACTGGCCAAAAGCTGACTGGAAAGCAGCAAGCCGGGTGCTTCCTCGCTTCCCTGCCGCAGCTGAAAAAAAAGTCGCTATCTCTATGTGACCTTGAACAAGCTGCAAACTGCTTTGAGAAAGTTTTGCTCAGTTTTTCCTTCCCTCTCTCAGGCTCAGTTTAGAGGCATAGAAAGGCACAAGGTTTAATCTCTAGGCATAGGGCAGCGATATGGGATACACATCATAAAGTCACCCCAAGACAGAGGTTCAGAAAGTTTATGTCAGGAGGGATGAACAAAAAGCCAAAGTAGAAGCCAAAATTATGGTAGCCACTATGAGAGAAAGTAACTTTCAAAGGAATCTGAGGTCTCCGAATACCACTCCTAGGAATTCAGACTTTAGAAAAGGGGAAAAAGGGAAAAACGGGAACTCATTACAAACAAAAACTCAGGAGCATTCTAGAACTGCTTGCTATTACTGTGGAGAGGAAGGGCATTTTAGAAGAGAATGCCTTCATTTAAAGAAGGATGTAAAAATCTTCCAAGAAATAAATCCAGATGAGGAATGGGGATGCCACTGGCTCTATTTTCTGGAGGACAAATACCATCTAGAGCCTGTGATAACGTTAAAAGTCGGTCCCCAGGAGGAGGAGTAAGAATTTGTGGTTGATACAGGGGCTGAAAGAACCTGCCTAGTGAATACTCCAAAAGGTTGTAGTATAAGTAAAGATACTGTAAAGGTAACAGGGTGTCGCGGGTTGGGTTTGTAATCGGGTGGAAACACCAATTTAGTGCAGTGGTTTGGTCCAAAATACTCATTACTGCTTATCTGCTGTGAGATAAGAGTTAGGAGAAACGCAAAGCAGGCACCAAACTTGAAAGAATATAAAGAAGTTTATTAACCGACCTAAAAGAAGGAAAAAAAATTACACCACCTTCAGAACTCTCCTCCTCCCCCCCACCTTCCTCCCTTCTCCCACTGACAATGTGAAAAGACAACCCTTCAAATGTTCAGTCTGTTTACCACTTCCATAATAACCTTGTTCAGTTCATTTAGAAAGAGAAGTAGGTACAAAAATGCTGCTAGCGAGGATTTTCTTGCTATTTTCTAAGTCCATGAGAGACTTTTCTCTCTCACAGAAGAGGTAGCAGGGAATATAAACAACCAAGCCACCTGCAACCTTGAAAAGTCTTGTTTATGGTATAGTAGAAAAATATTTTGATAATGGATGTTTTAGGATTTTAGCCAATCACCCCAAGGGGTGGCTGGTCCTTTGTCCAATTAGACTATGAAGAAAAAAGTCTATAAAAGAGTTTGTAAAATAATTAAATAAATCAATCTTGATGCACAATTCCTGCCTGCTGGATCATCTCTCCTCATCCTCCCTATGGCTGTGGGACACGGTCATATACCGTAGGAACCAGGCCTGCGGTAATAGTTCAGTCCATATAGGAAGAGGTCTCCCTGTTTGTATGTGAGTCCCTTCCCCCGACTTGCAGCTTTTCCCACAACTGCTTTCGAGGGTGCACTCTTGAAGTTTTTTGGGGTACAATTTTAAGGTTGAGCCGTTCAGAAACAAAAAACAGAGGCCCTTCTCCTTCCCTGGGAGCAAAGGGTCTTCCTCATCTTCATTGTTAGGACTATCTCTGGGAGCATCTCTAGGGACTGAGGTTTCTCCTTTCCCATTTCGAGCAAAAGTCCTCATCTGGTTCATCTCTAGGGACTGAGGTTTTCTCCTTTCCCATTTGGAGCAAAAGTCCTCATCTGGTCCATCTCTCCCGGTCCAAACTTCTCATGAAATCACAGCTGCGTCAGCATCTGCCTATCTCAGTGCAGGTGCTTTTGTTTACGAGCTGAACACTCCACCCCCCATATCTTCATGAAATTACAACGGGATACTCTGATATATCATAGCTTCACAACAGAATTTCAGCTTTAAGCATCTCCTCTCTCTCTTCCCTCAGGTTTTCAGCTCTTCACAGCAATAAAAGGGTTAATCTCACCTCAGCCTTGCAGCTGTGTGGCTTATCGCTGTTGGTCACCTCACCTCTGCCGGACAGAGGTGCCGCTTTGCTGAAATCTTGGCTGCAGTGGAGGGTGGGGGGGGGGGGGGGGGGGGGAGGGGAGAGGTTCCGAGCCGCTCTGGCTGCCCACAGCCCTGCTGGGGGGGGTCATCCTGGAGCCGTGGCCCGGCCTGGCCTGGCCCGAGCAGGGCCTGGGCCTGGCCCACTGGGCCCCACTCGGGCCCCGCAGCCACCTGTCCCAGCACCGGAAATGAGAGAGAGCTTGGGGGGGGGGAGTTTGTCTATTTTTAAGTGTGTATCACAGAGGCGGTCACAACTTTAAGTGGCTTAAAGAATTGTCCATATTCAAACCTGGCCATCTGATAGGTTCTATCAGGTCCCAGAGGAAACTGTAAGCACCCCTTAGCAAGGACATCCCTTCCGGGACTATGCTTGCTAACCTATGACAAAAGAGTTATGCTAATTTTGACCTCAAAGAACGAAAAATTGGAGACTCCAAGATTCAGTGAAACAGTGGAAAAAGAATTAAGTAAGATAGGGGGAAAGCCAGACCAATGTGGAAAATGGAAACTTCCGGATGGAAGGCAGTTACTTAATAAATCACTCACCAGGAAAATATTAGAAAACATGCATCAAAAAACTCATTGGTGTACCAAGGCTTTGTGTGATCGCTTTCTAAGGAATTATGGGTGCATTGGAATTTATGGGTTGGCTAAACAAATAACTGAAAGATGTATGGTTTACCAAAAAGTAAATAAAAAGGTGATGAGAAAAACAACTCCAGGAGGTCGTGAGTTAGCTCTCCGACCATTTCAAAGTATCCAAGTGGACTTTACTGAACTCCCCTAAGTGCAGAGGTGGAAATTCTTGTTAGTAGTAACAGACCATCTTACCCATTGGGTGAAAGCTGTTCTCACTGTCAGAGCCACAGCCAACGTAGTATGTAAAACCCTCTTAGAACAAATTATTCCTAGGTATGGAATGATCAATAGGATAGATAGAGGGACACACTTTACGTCAAAAGTTCTGCAGCAACTAACTCAAGCCTTGGGAATAAAATGGGAACTACATACCCCATGGCACCCACAGAGTTCAGGATGGGTAGAGAGAATGAACCAAACTTTAAAGAGAACTTTAACTAAACTAATAATTGAAACTCAAATGTTGTTGGTAAAATGCCTACCTCTGGCTTTATTGAGGGTTCGGATGCAACCCAGGTCAGACCTGGGAGTGTCACCTTATGAAATGATGTTTGGGTTACCCTTTCTGACCACCCAACATGAAACTGCTACCTATGAAGTAGGGGAAATGAGTGTTAAAGAATATGTCAACACAATTGTAAGGACTCTTGAAGATTTGCGGTTAAAAGGGATAATCCCTCAAACCACACCTTTAGACTTTAAAATCCATAACATCCATCCAGGGGAGTGAGTACTAGTAAAAACGTGGAAAGAGCAATCTTTAGCTCCACAATGGGAAGGTCCTTTTCAGGTGCTACTGACGACTGAGGCAGCAATCTGGACTAAGGAGCGAGGGTGGATCCACACCAGCAGAATCAAAGGACCCGTGGAAGAACCTAAAGAGTGGACTATAACATCTACACCTGGTGATACCAAGTTAACTCTTAAGCGGGAACTGGGGGGTAATGCACTGGGAAAACCCAAATGATTCAAGAGATACACCAAGAATCACACCTGATTGGGAAATAAGGCCAAGCTTATATCAGTGGTTTCAAGTATTGCCTGGACAAGTCCTGAGACACCTCCGATACACTCCTTGGGGAGGAATACTTCCACTCCAAACAGGAGGATCAGGACTATTTCGGGCTGAGGGTTCTCATATTCTGGCCTTATCCTGTGATTTATTCAAAAAGGAGGAGGGATTGCTACTTCCAACAGCGCCATACCATATACCCTGTCTGATTCATCCCAATACTGGACATGCTAGCTGGGTTAAATGTAAATGTCTAGACTGTAAAAATTATTGGTATTGTAGTTCACAAAAACGACACTCTCATTGCATGAAGTGTCGAACGCCAAATCTATTCCCCATCCAGGTAGAGCAAAGAACAGCTGAAATAGTAACCTTGCTTTGTGAATAGGAATTACTAGTGCCTGTTGAATGGGAGATACCTGAGGAACGGTGGGAAGCTACAATTAAGAAGTGTCAAAAGCAATTTGCCTGGAAATTAGCAAAGAGGAAGTGATGAGGAAATAGAAGGCAAGACTGAATTGACCACTGTACTTGCCACCAAGAAGATCATATACCCCTGCTGTGGGTAGCAACCCCATAGGCATGGGAGGTGGAAGTATAAGCCATATCGGACCTCTGTTATTCCTTTATCTGTCACTCCTCTTTTGTCTCTTCCCTCTGGGGATACCGACAAAGCCATGCCATAGGTGTTACCGAAAGCTGTATATGGAAAAACACCGAGGTTCCTTTTTCATTGCGCATACCCATGTCAACAGTCTCTGTTATAATCCGTCCAAAGTAGAAAACTGTATGCAAAATGGGAAAAAGTACTGGATTGCAGAAAACCTAGGAACAAGTGGTAGCAGGTTGGGAAGTAAATGTCCAAAAGGAGAAAGATGGAATTGTTTCACATATATTGTTGGGAGTAAAGTCTCAGACTTAGTAAAAGAACAACTGGTAAATAAGAAGGCAAAGCCAGCACAACAATCTAACTCTATATCGACCCCAATTCAAGACATGTATGTGAAACTCAAACAACAATTAGAAAATGAAAAGGAAATCTCAAAATTTGGAAAAAATCTGTTTGTGGAATTAGGGGAAAGGATAGGTAAAGAGCTTAATGTAACCAACTGTTGGGTCTGTGGAGGGCCTCTGAATGCAGAGGAATGGCCATGGAAAGGCAGTAGCTTAAGCCCAATAGAACTCCTTAAGTGGAATCGGACAAGGATAAGGGGAGAAAACAGACCAGAAGGGTGGGTACTGAGTTCAACGGTGATAGGAGAGGAGTGTCTCTAGCGTACCGGGAACAATTTCCTCAACGAAGTCGGAAATACTCCCTGTAAGAGATGTAAGGTCAGTAATAGAACTTTTACATGGTGGGTCCCCCAGAAACCAGCTCTGTATTGGACTCAGGAAAAAACAAAGGAAAAGAATTGTAAGTACAATAATAAGGTCAAACTCTTTCAGTGCAATGATACAAACAAAAATCCTTATTTTGGGATCCCAGACATTTCAGAATTTTGGGAAAATATAAATCAACAAAAAGTTGACTACTGGAAGGTACCAGATGGCCTATTTTGAATATGTGGGAAAAGGGCATATGCATATGCAAAGCTCCCCTCTTGGTGGAAAGGGAGTTGTACCCTGGGAATCATACACCCAGGATTCTTTCTTTTACCAGAGCCAGATGGAGATCAACTAGGAATACCAGTGTATGAGGATCTGAAAAGAAATAAAAGAGAATTGATTGGAGGATCTCAAAAATGGAGAGATGAGGAATGGCCCGCTGAGCGCATAATTGAAACATATGGGCCAGCCACCTGGGCACAAGATGGGAGTTGGGGGTATCGAACTCCAATTTACATGCTGAATCGGAATACAAGACTCCAAGCAGTTGTCGAAATAATAACGAACTAAACCGGTCAGGCATTGGAATTACTAGCTAGCCAACAAAGCCAAACAAGAGCTGCGGTGTATCAGAATAGGTTGGCTTTAGACTATCTATTGGCTGAAGAAGGAAGTGTTTGTGGAGAATTTAATACATCAGACTGTTGTTTGAAGATAGATGACCATGGGGATGCCATCCTAGATATAGCAAAAAAAATCAGAAAAATAGCCCATGTACTGGTCCAAAAGTGGGAATCCACACTAAAACTTAGCTGGTGGGATAATGTATTTGGAATAGAATGGTAGAAGAAGCTAGGTTTCTTCCTTTTATGTGCCACTGCAGGCTTGATATTTGTCCCTTGCCTGATCCCCTGTTTTATTCAATTAATATCTACCGTGGTCCAAGGCATGCAAATAGTACCAATGCCTGTGGAACCAAAATTGGCTACATCTGGAATGGCACAAAAGATCATGATGTTAAAGAAGCAAAATGGTATCAAAGACCCCTTTGAAGAAGCAAGACTGATTTGTGAAAAGAACGAGCAAATAATAAAGGCTAGAAAACAAGGGATACTGCTCAAGCCAAATGATCTGTAAAAAAAGGAAAAGGGAGGTATTGTTATAAATGGTATTGTGATGTTGGCTTTTCGCATGTTACATAATTGTTATGAATGTATTGTGATGTTGGCTTTTTGCATGTTCCTTAATGTTAGAAAAACTTTACCTAGGTTCTGTAATGTAATACATGATATAGAATGTCTATTGTTTATGTAGTCAATTTAGAAAAGATAGGCAGAGAAAGTCTTCACATTCCTGGAGTATCTTATCAGAGAAGAAGAAAAACCAGAAACCAGAGAGAGAAGAATTTATGGAGGGAGCAGAGATGGAATGGAGCCAAGGAGGAAGATAAGGCTGATGGGATCATACACAGGAACTCCAAAGAATTTATGAATCATGCATTACTGTGATGAATATGCAATAAGAGATGTACTTTTAAAGATGATCTTTTGGATGTAGAGGTGTGCCTTTGGATCTCTGCCAAAGCACCCGGCCGTAATACCCTTTTTGCTATTGTCTCCTAATTGTCCCTTTTATTAATCTTTTCTTAAAATTTTACTAAGAGTGAACCTCGGTTTTCACACTAGATATACTCCCAGAGATAGTCCTAGAGATGATGAGGACCCTTGTCTCCCAGGAAAAGGGGAGGGCCTCTATTCTTAGAGATGAAGATGCTCCCAGAGATGGGTGAAGAGAACTTTTGTTTCTGAACAGCTCAACCTTAAAATGGTACCCCAGTAGCTCAAGATTGGACCCTCAAAAACAGTTGTGGGAAAAGCCGTAAGATGAGGGAAGGGACTTTCACATGCGAGCAGAGAACCAACCTGAGTGTCTGTCTCACTGTGACATTGAAGCCATGAGAGAACTGTTTCTTGTGGAGATGTCTCCATAGCATGAGCAAGAGAGACTCCTCTCCCTAAGTGAACTGAACGAGGTTATTATGGCAGTGATAAACAGACTGAACATCTCAAGGGTTGTCTTTTTACAGTGGGAGAAGGAGGAAAGGTGGGGGGAGGAGAAGAGTTCTGAAGGTGTGGTATGATTTTTTTTTCTTCTTTTAGGTCTGTTAATAAACTTCTTTATATTCTTTCAAGTTTGGTGCCTGCTTTGCTTTCTTCAAATTCTTATCTCACAGAAGGTAAACAGTAATGAGTATTTTGGACTAAACCACTACATTAGACTATTTAGATAAAGCAGAACTGGTCAGGAACTTGAAAGTAGCAGCCTCATCTGCAGTGACCATGAGGTAGCACTGAGGGAAACAAAGAAGGTAATGGCAATGTAAAAATCCTGTGCTTCATGGGAGTAGATTTTGACTTGTTTGGGGAATTGGTATGTGGGAACACTAGGAGGCTGCCCTGAAGGACAAAATCTTGAAAGAACCAGAATGACTGTAGCGGGTTCAGTTCGTAAACCGGGCCGAAACACCAGTTAAGTGTAGTGGTTTGGTTCAAAATATCCATTACTTACTTATTTTCCTTCTGTGAGAAAAGAATTAGGAGAAAGCAAAGCAGGCACAAAACTTAAAAGAATATAAAGAAGTTTATTAACAGACCTAAAAGAAAGAAAGAAAAAAAAGTCAGACTAAACCTTCAGAACACTTCTCCTCCCCCCACCTTTCTCTCTTCTCCCACTGACAACATAAAAAAGACAACCCCTGAGATTTTCAGTCAGTTTACCACCTCTATAATAATCTTTTTTTCAGTTCACTTAGGGAGAGGAGTCTCTCTTGCTCATGCTATGGAGACATCTCCACAAGAAACAGTTCTCTCATGGCTTCAATGTCACAGCGAGACTACCGCCCAGGTTGGTTCTCTGCTCGCATGTGAAAGTCCCTTCCCTCATCTTACAGCTTTTCCCACAACTGTTTTTGAGGGTCCAATCTTGAGCTACTGGGGTACCATTTTAAGGTTGAGCTGTTCAGAAACAAAGGTTCTCTTCACCTATCTCTGGGAGCATCTTCATCTCTAGGAACAGAGATCTTCTTCACTGGGAGCAAGGGTCTTCATCACTTTCATCTCTCTCTGTTCAAGCTTCTCATCAAATCACAGCTACTTCAACATTTGCTTATTTCAGCACAGGTACTTTTGCTCACAGTTGCAGTTTGAATGCTCCACCCCCCATGCTTTCATGAAATTACAACGCCTACTCTGATGTATCATAGTCCATCACCATAGCTTTACAACAGAATTTCAGCTTCTAAGCTTGAAGCATCTCCTCTTTCTCCTCCCTCAGAGTTTCAGCTCTTCCTTCTTCACTGACTTTGGTGTCTTTATGGTGTTTTCTTCATGTGCCTTCACCTTTCCTCTTCCTCTGACTCGGGAGAGGATTGATGTCTGCAGGCTTCATCTGTTCTGGAGGAAACTTACAACACTAAAAGGGTTAATCTCACCCAGGCCTTGCAGCTGGAGTTTGCTTATCACTGTTGGTCACATGGTCTTTGCCAGGCAGTGGCCTCAGATGAATTTCGGCTGCACTGGGTGAGGGCCGGCCTGGCCGAGCCGCGCTGCTGGCCCGCCTGCATGGAGCAGGGCTATGGTGGGGGAGGGGCCGGCCTGCACGGAGCAGGGCGGTAGATGGAACAAGGCCACTCGGCTCCAGAGTGGCTGTCTCCTGGTCAGCCCGGCCCGCACTGAGGGGGCTGCCCCAGGTGTCCGGCGAGCAAAAGCAGCTGAGATCTTAGCCAAGCCGCGAGCGCAGCCGATTCGGCTGGGATTCAGGGAACTACAGCTTCTTCTCCAGCAGAGGGAAAATTATGGAGCTAAACCCTCACAGAAGCTACTGCCAGTCATTTGAAGGATGAGGGAACAGCTAGCACATATCTATGATGTGCAAATTGTGCTTGACCAACTTGATTGCTTTTTATGATGAAATTACTGTCTCCTTGGTCAAGAGGAGAGCAGAGAATGCTATTTACCTTATAACAAGGCTTTTGAAATAGTTTCTGGGATAAATAACATTGCCCAATCAAAATTTATAAAGAAGTAACATTTATTATGGGACTGAAATATCGGTTTCAAAAGCCACGATCGAGAAAAGCAGCACCGAGCCCGGGGTCGGAGCTGGGTGAACACTCATAGATCTGATCTCTATCGCACCAGACCTCCCAAGTTCACGAATGCTGCTTCGGCTGGTCCCTTTTTATACAGTTTTTGGGTAGAGTCCGAATTAATTCTATTCTTCTCCTAATTTTTGCATATTCATGAAGTTTTCTTGTCCCGGAGTTGGGCTGCACAAAGCCTTTCCTGGGTCTGATGAATCGTCCATCCTGGGTGATGAGTGGGCCATTTCTGGTGATGGAAGGGCCATCTCTTATGATGGATGGGCCATCTCTGGTTCCTGGAACAGCTATTTTTAGTTCCCGGAATGTCCGATTCCTTATCAGATGAGATGTAGATATCAGAGTTTGGTGATCAAGTCATCATGGTGCAAATGTCCCGGTGATAAGATCCAACCCCACCTAGGTGGAATCCTCACTTATTGTGAGAGAACTTCTTTTAGTGTTGTGAAATTTTTCTCTCAGCCAGGCTGGTGGAGGGATTTTGAAACTCTGTCTCTACATGGTCTGATTACATTCCAGTTTTATACATAATAGCACGAATTACATACTTTATTTATAACATTTCCCTTTTAAAGAGTTTCCTTCTAGCCAAATTACAGAAATATGGGTTGCATGTCTTGATTAAAAAGTGAGTGTAAAACTGGCAGAGATATGGGAGTCGAAGACTGGTAGTCAGTAGTCTGAAGACTGAAAGGGAGATGGCTAGTGATGAGCTTTCTCTAGAATTGGTATTGACAGTTGTAAGAGACGGTCCGAAGATCCCTCATCTGCCTCACGATCATCGCCGAGGACAGAGACTGAACACAGGAGTCCTGGCCCTGCTGAGGTGGGATGTCTGCCAAGTGTTGCCTACGGGTGTGCCCACTGGGAACTGGTACGCATTCCTGAGGAAAATTAGTGCAGGTCACAATGGACTGTGCCGTTCTTGCTGCCCAGGCGGGAAGGACTGCGCTGAAGCGGAAAGGAACGACCTGTCCTGTACACCTCTCCGGTACACCTGTCTTGTACGTCTGTCCTGTACCTGTTTCCCAAAGCAACGGACCCCATAACAATGGCTGTAGATTTCCCAACCTCTTGGCCAGTTGCCCCTCGCTTCTGAAAAGGACTATAAAGGGACCTTCTGAAATAACCGAGTCCGAGATCTCCCCACGGAAAGAAGACGAATCTATTGGCGGAAGACCACGAGGACTTCGTCTCATCCGTTGGTAGCTATTGCCCCTCTTTTTCCCCCTCTCTACTTTGTTTCTCTCTCTCTCTCTCTCTCTTACTCTCTTCTATTGCATTACTGTGTTGTGGGCACTTAATAAAGGTGCACTGTTTTGATTAAAACTGAAATCTCTTGTGTCCTTTTACACTCTGAGATCGATAAACGAACCATCATGACCCCCGCTTGCATTAGCGGATCGTGACAACAGTTTAACATCTTTGTCAGCAGTCTGCACTATATAAGCAGTCCCCTCATCAAAGCAAAATAACTGCATGCACCAGTACACAGTAGGGAATGGCTTCCTAGGTAACAGCTCTGCAGAAAAAGGACCGAGACTCTTGCTGATGCGAGTTAGCAGTGTATCCTCTCGACAACCCAGGCTAACCACATAATGAGCTGCATTAACAAAATTGTAACCAGCAAGTTCTAGGAAGCGACTATTACCTTCTATCTGGCAAATTCATGGTGTGCCTTCTAGAATCTTGTGTCCAATTCTGGCCTTCCAGTACAAAAAAAAGAGTAAATTCAGAAGAGGATGACCAAAACAGAAGGCTGGAGTATATTATGTGTGCATTAGTCTGGAAAAGAGAAGGCTGCACTGGTTCTGGCCAGGACAGGGTTAATTTTTGCAGTAGCCAGGAGACTGCATGGCTTGGACACAGAGGTTATTCTATACCACCTGACATCATTGCAAGGAGAAGGGGTTCCAGAGTAAATGTGGAGGAGGGACCCATCTGGTATCCTCTATTGTCTGGAGAGGTTTTCCATGTGAATTTCTTTCCTTGCACCCTGTCATTAGTATTGTTGCTGTTACTGTTTGTTTTCTTATCTCATTGCTGTTTCCATTAAATTGTTCTTATCTCAACCTGTGATCTTTGCCTTTTGTGCCTCCAATTCTCCTCTCCATTCTGCCACAGGGGGGAAGGGGGAAGCAGGAGATTGAGAGAGTAGCATATGGCTTGGAGTGTCTCAGTGGGGGCACTGAGCTGGGGAGTACCATTCCTAAACCACAACAAGGCTTAGGGGGAGTATTATTCCAGTCTTAAGCTACAGCCATGATAGAGATGATAGAACTAGACTCCTCTGAGAGATATACAGAGAAAAAAGAGGAGGCCATGGGCCTAAAATGCAGCAAGGGAAATTTTCATTTGCTATAGGGAAAAAAACCAACTATCATGATAAAAACGGTTAAGCACTAGAACAGGTTGCTAAGAGAGATGAGTAAGGTCTTCATCCTTGGACATCTTCAAAACATCTAAAAGAAGCTGAGCAACTATATCTAGCTTTGCAGATCTTTCTGTGTTCAGCAGATGGTTGGATGGTCCTCAGATTACTTCAAGCCTAACTTTTAATGTGATTCTGTGAATTCTTTTTACCTTAAAATCCATGAATCTACATATCTTTATGATGGAAAAAGAGTTTAGAGCATGATGGACTGTTTTTATGGGGAAGGAGTTTGCATGTAAATGTCAGCATTTTCTATTCTCAGTGTTAATGGACAAAACAGATGTATATATTCACTGCACTTAAGTAAAATCAGTATTTAGCCTGTATCCATTAACTATTTAGGGTAGATAATACTACTTTTTTCTCACTGTAAAGAATCTCAGTCAAGTGGAAATCTCAGTTACGAGTTTAAGGTTACTTGGAATAAATTAGACTCAGGCTGAAAGGTGGACTAAATTAAAGGGGCAAAATTAGTTTCAGAATTTGAGCACGTGCTTGTTTAAAAGAATTGAGTTAGTACAATACAAATGAATAAAATAAAATAAATAAATGGACTGCTATTAATGATTGGACTGCTATTAATTATAGCTAATTTTTCTATGGTCTATTTTATTCACATATTTCTAAGCTGAGATCCAAAAGGGACTTTGTAATCTCTGTGTTCTGAGCAGCTGTACTGAACTTTTGTTTTAATAACTTCTGAAATTTAATCCACATTCCTAAATCAGGTGCTCCGAAGAAGTGACTTGAGAGAAGTGTATCTCAGCATGATATTCACAAAAAGAGACCCATTAAGTGACTTCCTCTGATGCCATGTAGATTTTTTGCCTTTTCTTTTATTCCCCTGTTATACCTTTTTACAACTTCTGTATTCTTAGTGCTTTTTGCCTACATTCTTGGACTTGTTTGTCAAGCTGAGAGACTAAACATTTTAGAAGCTTCGTAGCTAGGGATCAGTGTGCCCCAGACCCGAAGGTCCTCTCCAGAACACATTCTGTAAACTAAGATAGAACCATCCAGGAGAAGGTTCCTTGGGGAGGAGGGCTCACTCGAGCTTCTCATTGGCGAATCTTTGATAGATATGCTAATTAGTAAGACCTATAATGTTATACCAGATCTTTTGGGGTGTGCATTTTGCGAGGTGCATTTCGGTGCATATGACCTGGATGTGTGTACCTAAGGATCCTTAAAATAAATACCAAGGTAAAATCCCTTTTCCCCTTCTAACCGTGTATGACTCTTGATTTTAAGACCAGGAAAAGGCATCAGTTGCTGGCGACCATGAAGAGACCCTCAAGACCTTGAAACTCACAGTCTTGGGTTGGAACACACCTTGCTTTGCCTCTCTCTTTGCTGGCAAATTACAGAGGGGCCGGAAACACAATCTAAGACTGCGACCAGGACTTTAGGACCCAGCACAGAAAGGCAGAAGCACGGAAAGGGAGGTGAGTGAAAAGGGGATCGATATTACCGAGACTGTGCTAGCACTAGGGAAGGAGATCTCCGAGGGTGTTGGAAAGGTTGGGGGCAGAGAAGCCCACAAAAGGGGAAAGCTTAAACTTTTCCCTGCAAACTGTGGAAAGGAGGTGACGCCCTCCGTGGAGTCCACAAGAGCCCAGAGGCTGCAACCTACGCAGCCGCAGGAGTGGCTCAGAGGTTGGTTGGTTGGGTCGTTGGGAGGCTGTGGGTTCGAATCCTGTTGAGACCAGATTTTGCGTGCTTCTGCATTTACTGCTTGCTAAAACTAGTTGCTTTTTAGTATATTAAAGTGCTGTTTTGAAGTGTTTGTGTAGTAACCTAGATAAACTGCCCGGGAAGTCAGAATTCCGAGGCAAGATTGCAGGCTGAATTCTGGAGTTAAAAGCTTCCCTCTGGCAGAGTTTTTCTGTCTGTGAGCAAACATGGGTTGTGCTTTTTCAGATGAAAATGAAAAAATCCCTCCTAACAGCCCATTGGAATTGATAATAAAACACTGGAAATGGCTGACAGGGCGAAAAACTACTTTTGAAGAAGGGGCAGTCAATAACTAACTCATGTAAGCACAAGTTAACTATTGGGAGACAGCAAATGTTAGTTCAGACAGAAGATGTTAATTACAAAGCCTGAGAAGCCGAATTCACCCTAATCTTGTCAAGATAGAGGGGACAAGGATCATCTCAGAGACTGTTGAATCATTCCTCAAAGGACTATGCATGCCCAGGGAGAAAGGTGAAAAGTTCACTGGGAGGATGACTACTGGTCTTCATCAGAAAGACGCCTGAGGAAGAGGAGAGGTCTTCCTCAGCACGACCACCAGGACACACAGCGCATGCGTGGCCCATATGCTAATGGCTTCCGAGAAATAATTTGTATAACCACACCTGTCCCAAGGAATGTGACGAATATTCATAATTTAACCCTTAATACTGTGTTGTAGAGAGCACCGGTGTGTGTGTTTGGAGGAGCAATCCCCACACACCCGGCGCGCCGAATAAAGCAAATACCCACTTCTCTGACTCTGTCTCTGAAGTGTCTCCTGGCCCAGTTGTGGCACGATTCACTTTGGACACCCGAGGATTGATCAGACTGACCACACGAGTTTGGCCGACTTTAAAAGTGAGTCAAGGAAATTGGCCTCGCTATGGGAGTTTGGAAAGTAACATCATTACTGACCTGATGGTAGAACTGAGATCATGTCATGGGTTAGCAAAGCATAGTCCCGGAAGTGATGTTCTTGCAAAGGGGTGCTTACAGCACCTCTATGACCTGACAGAACCTATCAGCTGGCTAGTTTGAATATGGACAATTTTTTCAGCCACTTAAACTTGTGACCGCCTCTGTGGTCCACATTTAAGAACTGACGAACCCTGGGCAGAGCTCGCTCTAGTTTCCGGCGCTGGGACAGGTGGCTGTGGGCCCCGGGCGGGGGCCGTCGGGCCTGGCCCAGGCCCTGCTCGGGCCAGGCTGGGCAGGGACACAACCATCCTGCAGCCGATGGGCCCTGTTCCACCTGCGCCCCCCCCTCCCCTCCAGCCCTGCTCTGTGCAGACAGAGCAGTCTGGCTCGTCCTCTCCAGTGCGACCAAAATTCAACCGAAAGCTGTCCACCGCTGCCCGGCAAAGATCATGTGACCAACAGCGATAAGCGACATTCCAGCTGCAAGGCCTGGGTGAGATATACCCTTTTAGTGCTGTGAAGAGCTGAAAACCTGAGGAAGAAGAAAGAGGAGATGCTTAAAGCTGAAATTCTGTTGTGAAGCTATGATATATCAGAGTACCTGTTTTAATTTCATGAAGGCATGGGGGGGGGAGCGTTCAACTTGTACTTGTGAGCAAAAGCACCTGCGTTGAGATAGGCAGATGCTGAAGCAGCTGTAATTTGATGAGAAGTTTGAACAGGGAGTGATGGAAGCGATGAGGACTCTTACTCCACATGGAAAGGGGAAGACCTCTGTTCCTCGAGATGCTCTCGGAGATAGTCCTAGAGATGATGATGAGGAGGACCCTTTGCTCCCAGGGAAGGAGAAGGGCCTCTGTTCTTAGAGATGAAATGCTCCCAGAGATGGGTGAAGAGAACTTTTGTTTCTGAACTGCTCAACCTTAAAATTGCACTCCAAAACTTCAAGATTGGACCCTCGAAAGCAGTTGTGGGAAAAGCTGCAAGTTGGGGGAAGGGACTCACATGCAAGCAGAGAACCAACCCAGGCGGCTGTCTCGTTGTGATAATGTTTTCATAGCATGGGCAAGAGAGACTCTGTTGTGGTGGCTCAGCGTGCTCTTGGGCTGAAACCATCAAATGTCAGTCACCAGAAGAGATCACTGAGATCTAGGTTACCTCCCCCTGGGTGGCTTCCAATCCTAAATTACCTCCCCCTGTTCCAGAAAGTTCTCCCTTTTTTAGTTATTAATTGGTTCCCTGTTATGACTCCTGCCTCCCTGTTTTCCCCATTTGTTCTGAAAAATTGTATCCTCCCCTCTGCTTGTACCCCATTGGTTGTTTTCTCTTTCCCTGCCTTGCTCCACCCCTCCATAAAGGGGCGAGCCCGCTTTTCCTCGAGGCTTCTCTGGTCCCTGGACCCTCCTGCAAATAAACCTGTTGGAACTCACACCAGAAGCCCCTCCCGCCTTCTTTGCCTCTGGGCTAACCCGAGCCTAATCCATCGGCCGCCTGACGTGCTTCCTCTGAGGAGGAGCCAGCGCACGCACCCATCTCACGCCGATTCCACTGAGCCGTCCAGCGAGGATTTGTGGAGGCTAACGCTGCGTCCCCTCTGCCCGAGGGCACGCCGGGGCTTGTGGTTACAAGCCCCTAGTTGCGTTAGGTTGGCGCCCCGAACAGGGACGACACACACGTGCATTCCTGCATCGTCCTCGCTGCCAGGGGGCTGCGAGTGTGAGTGATTCGGAGCCGCTGACCCCTCTCGCGGCAGTGCGCTCTGTTTTAAAAGCCACGCTCCGAGAGGAGGGTGCCAACTCCTGCCAGGAGAGCAGCCTGTCCCGGAGGACCCCACCGTGCCTTTTTGCTTCCAGGACCGGATGCCTGTGTCTTCTTCTCTTGTGTGTAAGTATTCTTGTGATTCCCGGCCCCTGTGAAATTATTTTTAATTTCTCCTTTTTGCCGGTGGTGGGTGAAGTTGAGGCTGAGGTTAAGATGGGAGCTAAGCTTTCCCAGCCTCAGCGGGAGGTTTATCTCCAAGTTGGGGAGTCCCTGAAGAATTGTGGGTTAAAGTTATCAAAGGGGTTTTTGAAAAGGTTTGTTAAGTGGCTGTTCTTTTATTTTCCCCAGATGTCCCTTGTTAATTTGAAGTCGGCCATGTTTTGGCAATTTGTGGGGGACAAAATATTAGAATTAAACCAAAGGGGAGATCCCTCTGGAGAGAGGTTTCTCTACAAGGTCTGGGCTTTGAGAGATATACACAAAGCTAATCGGAAAATAAAAGAAAAGCCCCGAGTTCTCCCCAGTTCTTCCCAAGTTCCTCCTTCCCCCCCTCGCATTCCTCATCCCACTACCCCTTCGCTGAGAAGACCGGGAGGTGTAAAATGCCCAGAGGCACAGGGCTGCCACCGTCCTCCTGACTCTCCTCGATCCTCTCAGCCACCCTGCTGAAGTAGTTCTGGCCAAGCTGTTTCGGCTTCTGCCCAAACCCTCTCTCCTATGCCCTCTTCCCCGGTTGTTCGCCCAAAAAGCAGTTCCCAGTTTTATTGCCCTGAAAATGACGGCGAAGGCTTTTCTTCGTCCACCGTTTTGGCCCCTTTCCCTGCTGTTCCTGCACTCCCCCAAAATGGAGGAGACTGCATGGCACAGCCCGCCTTTTTTCCTTCTTCTTCCCAAAATCCTCTTCTCCCCCCTCCTCCTTGCCCTTTCCTGGCCCCGCCCCCTCCTAACGTGACATCTGTGAGCCCCTCCTTTGCGCCGGGTCCCTCCCCCTGCATCGGGAGTCCCCGCCTTTCCCGTGGCCACTCCTCTTTGTCCTCAGCCCCCGCCTACCGGGAGGAGCCTTCTGGTTCCCACGCCTCGTCTTCCAGTTCCCACGCTGTGGAAACCGGAACCGACGCCATCTTGAACCTGGAACCGGGAGCCTCCTCTGGTCCCTTCGCCGCTCCGGTTACTTATAACCGAGCTGGCGGCAACCCCACCTGGAAACCCTTTGACCCTGCTGGGCTCAAAGAACTTTGTAAAGCCCAGAAGGAGTTTGGGAGGGAGAGTCCGCTTGCTTTCTCCAGCCGAATTCAAGTTGTGGGATGACAGGTGGAGAAAGCAACTAAGAGAGGTCCTCCCAATCCTATTGCAAGACCCTAATAATGCAGGAGTTTCCATGGACCACCTTACCGGTGAGGGGTTGCTTGCCAAGCCACAAGACCAGGCCCGAAACACCCCAGAGCCAGTCTTAAATGCTGTTAAACATGCGGCAGAGCAAGCATTTTTAATGATGCCCCCTAAATCGGCGCCTCTACTAAATTTTACTGAAATTCGGCAACTCCCAAATGAACCATTTATTGACTTTATTGACAAATTAAAATTAGTGGTGGAGAAGCAAGTGGAAGATACAAGAATTAGAGAAAGCATAATCACTCAAATAGCAAAAGCTAATGCAAATGAACCTTGTAAGAGAGTGATTATGACCCTTCCACTTGATCCTCCACCAACGTTAAAGCAGATGATTCGACACTGCACAGCCTTAGTTCCAATTGGCCAACCAAATTTAAAAACGAGGGGGAATGTGGTAGGAGGTGCGGGTGCCGCTGAGGTAACGGCACCTCAGGACAAGAGGATGACAAACAGAACCTGGACTTGTCATAGATGTGGCAAACCAGGACATGTGGCCCGGAACTGCAGAGCTCCAGCCCCAATTAATCAAAGTTCCCAAGCTGTTTCCCCAGGGCAAGTATCATCGCCCACTCCCGTGGAGGTACAGCTGGGAAACTGAGGACCCAGCGTGGATCTGCGGCCCCGCGTGATGACATAAATAAAGAAGCCGCAACCAGAAAAACTGTGACTACCACTACTGCAACCACGATGGACTCTATCACACCTCAACGGGTCCTCGTGAGCTGCAAAGGACCGAAAGACTGCTGCTTGTTTATAATAGGAGACACCACGTGTACACCACCAGAGATCTCAATAACACCAGAGATCGTCCAAGTAGGATCACAAGGACTCTCCACAGTAAACATACAGTGTATTAACCTGCCTTTCTTCCTTGCAGCTGGCCAGGTTCTCGCCCAGGCCATCCTCATGCCCAGAAGTTCACCAGAAAACTACAACCCATCTGTCTTCTGGGCTGACGTGGTAGGGGAGGATAAGCCGATGCTAAGCTGCAAGATTTCATGCCAGGGCTCGGACATCAGCCTAGCAGGGATGATGGACACAGGGGCAGACATGATGGTCATCGCCTCCAACAACTGGCCGTCACATTGGGGGTTGCAACCGGCAGAAGATATTGTTACGGGTGTGGGAGGATCCGTGGCTGCCCAGAGAAGCAGGACTCTTGTCCAGATTGAGGGTCCAGAGGGGCGGATTGCAACAGTCCGTCCATTTGTTATTGACTCTGGGTTTACATTGTGGGGCAGGGATCTCATGTCCCAGTGGGGAGCCCGGGTTGAGATCCCATCTCAACCCCGGGATTTTTAGTAGGGGCCACTGCGGAGCGCCCCACCCAGAAATTGAATTGGCTCACCGATAAAAGGGTCTGGGTGGATCAGTGGCCTTTAAAAACACACCAATTGAGAGCGCTCACTGCACTCGTGGAGGAGCAGCTGGGGAAGGGGAACATTGAGCCTTCCAACAGCGCTTGGAACTCCCCGGTCTTTGCGATCCGGAAGCCGGGGACAGACAAGTGGAGACTCCTTCACGACCTGCGGAAAATTAATGAGGTCATTGAGGACATGGGACCCCTGCAGCCCGGAATGCCATCACCCTCTATGCTCCCTAGGCAGTGGAAGCTAGCAGTCATAGACATCAAGGACTGCTTCTTCCAGATCCCCCTGCATCCGGACGACGCGCCCCGGTTTGCCTTCTCGGTGCCTTCCCTCAACCGAGAGGCTCCCATGCAGCGCTACCACTGGCGAGTTCTGCCGCAAGGCATGAAAAACTCGCCCACCATCTGCCAGTGGTACGTCGCTTGCATTCTGTCCCCTGTCCAGAAAAAGGCAGTTAGAACTGTGATCCTACACTACATGGACGATGTTTTGGTGTGTGCGCCCACGCAGCAGTACCTGGACTGGACTCTGGGGGAGGTAATCAGGGCTTTAGAGGCTGATGGATTTGAAATCCATCCCGAAAAGGTCCAGAAGACCTCACCTTTTAAATATCTAGGACTAAAAATAGAGGAGCAGACGGTGGTGCCCCAACCATTGAAAATCAACGATAACCCCAAGACTCTGCAGGAACTCCATCAACTCTGCGGATCCATCAACTGGGTGAGGCAGCTCCTGGGACTGACATCTGAGGACCTTTCCCCTCTGTTCAACCTGCTTTGTGGGAACGAGGATCTCAAATCCCCGAGGCAGTTGACAGAAGAGACAAGAAACTCCCTCATCAAAGTCCACGAGGCGCTGTCATCTCGCCAAGCCCATCGTTATGCCCCAGGTCTGCCCTTTCAATTTATAGTGTTGGGGAAAATGCCATACCTCCATGGGCTGGTTTTCCAGTGGGACAAGGTGCAGAGGGATCCCCTTCTGATTATTGAATGGGTTTTCCTCTCGCACCAGCCGTCCAAAAGTATTACCACGCCACAGGAGCTCATGGCTCAGTTGGTGATAAAGGCTAGGTCTCGCCTCCGTACCCTTGCAGGGTGTGATTTCACATGTGTTTACCTGCCACTAACAACCAATGCACTGGACCATCTCCTTCAAAACAACAATCATCTCCAATTTGCCTTTGATAGTTATTCGGGACAAATATCGGCTCACAACCCGAAACACAAATTGTTCAATTCGGCCTTTAAATTAATTCCAAAAGAAATTCAGAGTCGTTGTCATACATGAAATCCCTATTTGTGCTTGGTCTTTGCATATTAAGTGCTTTAATTAATTAATTTTGAGTTAATTATTTTTAAATTGAATGTTACAATTAACCCATCAGCCCAGGTACAAAAATCCAGTTCCATTATCAGTGTTTTCATTTGTTTAAAGTGGTTTATTAATAGAGTTGCACCCTTCCCAGTTAAAATTTTCCCAGTTAAAAATCACAAACTTGCCCCTTCTCAAACTTCAAACCACCTATACACCATAAGAGTTACCTTTCCTGTGTTTACTGTATACTTTTACAAGTGTTTTGAGGTGTGTTGGATGTATTTTAATACTTTTTGTAGGTGTTTCACTTGCATTTTGATTCCAAGGCCAAAACCCCCACCCAGTCTTAATAGCCAGCAGCTATTTTTAGCTACAGAGCCATTACTCTGCAGGCAAGTTCCATGGCAACCTGAATACCTGAATTTTAATGAAAGAATTGTATTCCCTTATCTCAAACTGATACCACCCCCCCCGACAACGATGAGCCATTGGTGGACAGAGATGATCCATCAAAGGGAAAGCACCAATCGCTTTGGACCGAAGGGGCGGGCTGTGGGCGGGCTGTGGGCGGACTGGGGGCGGAGCAAAAACTATAAAAAGGACGAAGCCGAGAGGCGGGCTCTCTTCTCTTTTCCCCTCTTGCTCTCTCCAGGCTAGCTGTGGGAGACATCGGTGCTGGGGCATTCAAAGCCTTACCCCTTTTAAGGGGCTTTTAGTAATTTTTTTAAAGTCAGCCCAGCACTGCAAGTTCTTTTTCTCTACCTGAGGTCTAGTGCTGTCTCAGCCAGAAGATCTCAAATCCCTGCGCTCCTGGGGCATACCATCTACTGAGCCATAGGATCCCAAATTTTTATATTTTTCTGATTTCTGTAATTTTTCAATTTTTCTGTTTTCAATAAATTAATCTTTTTAAGAGTTGTCTCATTTCTCACAGTCGTGAACCCCTCAATGCCCTGACAATCTTTACGGATGGTTCTGGGGCATCTCACAAGTCTGTCATCGCTTGGAGGAATCCTTGCACTCAGACGTGGGAGTCTGATGTGCAGGTGGTCGAAGGATCACCGCAGGTTGCAGAGCTTGCCGCAGTGGTCAGAGCATTTGAGCGGTTCAACGAACCTTTTAATTTGGTAACAGATTCTGCATATGTAGCAGGAGTGGTGTCCAGAGCAGAAAGAGCATCACTCAGGTGGCGAATCCAAAAATCTATAAATTGCTTTCGAAGCTAATCCAAATTGTCTCCCACCGAAAGCAATCCTTTTACATCATGCATGTGAGGTCACACACTGACATGCCAGGGTTCATCGCAGAGGGGAATCGGAGAGCTGATGCACTAGCCATGCCTATTGAGGTGGCAAACTTGTCTAATAGAGTCCAGCAAGCCCAGTTGAGCCATGCCACATTCCATCAAAATGCTCCAGCCCTCGTCTGGATGTTCCACCTCACCAAAGACCAGGCAAAGGCGATCGTGGCGACATGCCCTAGCTGCCAGAAATACCAGTTACCATCATTAGGCCAAGGGGTTAATCCTCGAGGCCTCGGCAGTTGTGAGGTATGGCAGATGGATGTTACCCATTTCCCCCAATTCGGTCGCCAAAAATATGTACATGTATCAGTAGACACCTTTTCTGGTGCGACCTTCGCCTCAGCCCATCGTGGGGAAAGGGCAAAAGATGTCACCAACCACCTGGTTCAAGCCTTTGCTGTGCTGGGGACACTGAAAAAAATGAAAACAGACAATGGCCCAGCATATACATTGGCAGAATTTAAAAGATTCTTTGATGAATGGGGTGTGGAACATGTCACTGGCATCCCCCATTCTCCTACAGGCCAGTCAATCATTGAGCGCAAACACCAAACATTAAAAAGACTGCTTGAACAGCAGAAAGAAGGCAATGAGACTAATGCCCCCATTTTAAGACTCGCCAAAGTGCTCTTCACTTTAAATTTTTTAAACTGCTCCCATGAAGAACCGAATCCCCCTATTTTAAGGCACTTTACAAATTCAACCAAGGCTAAGCTAACTGAAAGACGTGATGTCTTGGTAAAAGACCCAGGCACGCTGCAAATACACGGCCCATACCCCTTAATCACTTGGGGAAGGGGGTATGGATGTGTATCAACCCCAGAAGGACCTAAATGGATCCCTGGAAAGTGGATCAAACCCTTTTTAATAAAGACATCAAAACCAAAACAGCCTGAAAACGCAGTAGCAACTGCCTGGAAAAGGAGGAGAAACAAGACCTCCTGAATAAACAAGAAATTCTCCTCCCAGGCTGCAAAGACAAACATTCCCTTTCCCACCTTCTCTAATGTGTTTCCTTCCCCAAAGTGGCCCTTTGTTTTGAAAGAGAGGCAGTCCAAGGGAGCCATTTTTATTTAAGTTAATTGTATTTGTATTAATTTTATTTATGTTACACTGTCCCGAAAGTTATCTCCCATGACTGCGTGATGACATCCTACATGCTGCTGTCCCACCTGCTGCTGCAGCTCCTCCTGTACACTGGGAGCTCCAGTAGCCGGATTCCTTCCATTATCAAGGACATTGTATGGGGTTTCTTTATGGAGTTGTTAATTTTATTAGCCCTTCCCATTTTTAAGTGTTTGGTTTTGAAATCCCTTAAGCCTTTCCCCTCATTTCAATGTAATAAAGAAGGGGGAGATGTTGGGGTGGCTCAGCCTGCTCTCGGGCTGAAACCATCAAATGTCAGTCACCAGAAGAGATCACTGAGATCTAGGTTACCTCCCCCTGGGTGGCTCCCAATCCTAAATTACCTCCCCCTGTTCCAGAAAGTTCTCCCTTTTTTAGTTATTAATTGGTTCCCTGTTATGACTCCTGCCTCCCTGTTTTCCCCATTTGTTCTGAAAAATTGTATCCTCCCCTCTGCTTGTACCCCATTGGTTGTTTTCTCTTTCCCTGCCTTGCTCCACCCCTCCATAAAGGGGCGAGCCCGCTTTTCCTCGAGGCTTCTCTGGTCCCTGGACCCTCCTGCAAATAAACCTGTTGGAACCCACACCAGAAGCCCCTCCCGCCTTCTTTGCCTCTGGGCTAACCCGAGCCTAATCCATCGGCCGCCTGACGTGCTTCCTCTGAGGAGGAGCCAGCGCACGCACCCATCTCACGCCGATTCCACTGAGCCGTCCAGCGAGGATTTGTGGAGGCTAACGCTGCGTCCCCTCTGCCCGAGGGCACGCCAGGGCTTGTGGTTACAAGCCCCCGGTTGTGTTAAGACTCCTCTTCCTAAATGGACTGGACAAGGTTATTATGGAAGTGGTAAACAGACTGAACATCTCAAAGGTTGTCTTTTTACATTGCCACTGGGAGAAGGGAGAAAGATCGGGGGGAGGAGGAGTGTTCTGAAGGTGTGGTATGATTTTTTTTTCCACTCTTTCTTCTTTTAGGTCTGTTAATAAACTTCTTTATATTCTTTCAAGTTTTGTGCCTGCTTTGTTTTTTTCCTAATTCTTATCTCACAGAAGGTAAACAGTAATGAGTATTTTGGACCAAGCAACTACAGATCATTACGTAGGTTTGATGAACTAAGATATGCAGAACTTTTTACTACGTATCTGAACAGGGAAGAAGCATATGTAGTAGACAGAAGTAATATGGAAATGACTTTGAGGAGGAGAAAGGGAAAGAAAAAGCCGCAGCAAGATAGCTCACATACTAATACGGACAGAGAAATCGATATGACAGATCTAGATATGGTGGGGTGCGTTGGGGAGGGGTCTCCCCACCCTGTTCAACCGCTGGGGTAGTCCGCACAGGTGGAGGTGCGGGACAGAGGAATGGGGCAGCCTGCATAGGTGGGGGTGGGGGCGGGGAGTGGGGGGGGGGGGGGGGGGGGGGGGGGGTTGGCTCTGCCGCTGCCGCCGCCTCCGCCGCCTCCGCCACTTTCCGAGCAGGGGCTGGGGAGGGAGCGAGCGGCCAGCTCCAAGCCAGAGGAGCGGCGTGGAGCCTACCCACCTCCCCCCCCCCCAGCCTCGTCAGGGGTGGAGGGCGGGCACGGAGGTGGGAGAGATGCGGGTATGCCACCACCCCCTGACTGCCCCAGAGGCAGAGAAGGGGTGGACTGGCCACTGCCCTCTGACTTTTCCAGAGACAGAGACGGGGAAGGGGGAGGGGAAGGGGCGGGCTGGCCACCTTTTCCCGAGTACCCCGAACACAAAAGTGAAGGCAGAAATGGACACGGGTGTTATAAACATGTATTATAGTATTGGCTTCTCGCAAAGTATTAAGGTAGATATTATATAATGTTAGAAATGCTTTTTGCTGTGTGGATGTAGTTTTCTCTCGTTTTAGCAAGAATGTTAGCAAGTGTGAGCAAGTAAGATAACCTCCAAGCGAGCAGAAGATGAGGCCCAAGGAGCTGCTAATCAACACTTTGTCCAGAGAACAAAAGGGCCCAAAGGCTACTCCGCCCGGAGAACGGGCGGGTCCGAGAGCCCTTATCACCGCTCTGCCCGGGGGGCAAAGAGGCCCAAAGCTGCAATCAGCCCTGACTGTCTGAGGAATTAAGAGATCCACCCTACCATCGACTCTTACCTAGCGGGCCCAACCCCAAGAATCAAAAGAAATAAAACCACAAGGCCGAAGACTACGCATGTTCTAAAAAGGCGGACCCAAGGAGTGGCCATGCAGATCAATTCCTAGAAAAGTTTTAATATGAATAGAGAACAGACAGTAAAAATGGTATAAAAAGGACTCACCTCGGGCATCAGGCGTGCTCTTGGCAGAGCGCCAAGGCACCCGGCCGTTATCCCTTTGCTTTATTTTATGTGTCTCTTATTGTCTTTATATTAAACTCTTTAAATTCTAACAGGAGAGTGAACCTCGTTTTTCACACGGGCAATTGTGGCGGCATTCCCCGGTATGGAGAACCGCAGGTTTCCGAGCCAGAGACAGGAGGAGCTGCTCGGTCTCCCCACCCTGCAGCGTGGCCAACGTTAAAGCTGAGGGCAGAGAGGATGGCCCCGACCCAGGTGCCTCTTGCAGAGCTAGGGATGGGAGAACCTGCTTGCAGCCCCTGCCTCCCTACCCCTCCACTGCCGCAAAAAGCGAGACAGTTCCTGATTAACATTTGCCTGGAACAAGTTTTAAAACCAATGAACCAATTTCAATTAAAAGCAAATGGGATGATTTTGATACAGATGGTTCTCACGGGGAGGGAGGTAGAAGAAGGGGCAGGATAGCCCGAGAAGCTATGAAAGCAGTCAGTCCCATGGCCAAACACACAAGGTCCAAAGCAGGTAAAGGGGGGGAGGAAGAACTTGCATTAGAAGCACCTCTGAGACAGGCTGTGGGAAATCAAGGAGTCATTTATATAAAGACACCGTTTTCCCGCGGAGAACTACAGCAGTGAAAAAACTCAATTGGGAAGTACAGGGACAACCCAGAGAGAGTAGCTATGCGTGTAGAAATGGCCATAAAATCCCAAAAGCCAGATTGGGGTGATCTAAATGTTATGCTAGATGAATTATTGGATAAAACAGAGAGAGAAATGGTCAACAAAGCTGCTATATCTGCTATAGAAACTCAAATTGCAACTGGGAGTCTTCAAGGGTCAGTTAATGACATCTATCCCCTAGCAAACCCTGGCTGGGATCCCAATGTCCCAGAACAGATGGAAAAGCTGAAGCGATACCAAAAATGGGTGGTTGTTGGGTTAAAATGTGCCATTCCTAAAGCAGTGAATTGGGCTAAGTTATATGAGATCAAACAAAATCCAAATGAGACCCCCACAGAGTTTCTAAATAGGCTTAAAGAGGCTGCACAAAAATACACTACCTTAGACCCTGACTCACCTGAGCAGCAGATCCACCTGGCCTGCCTGTTTATAGGCCAATCTGCTAATGACATAAAGAAAGAGCCGCAAAAGGTAGATGGGCCACCGGACATAAGTAAATTGTTGAATGTAGCCTGGAAGGTATACCAGAACAGAGACTTAGCAGACAAAGATAAACATCATAAACCCCATCACAAGAAGAAGTATGATAAGGGAAAGTAATCTGAGACATCAGAAAGGGGTCCCCCTTTTCCCCTAGCTGAGGACCAATGCGCAATTTCCAAAAAACTGGGGCACTGGAAAAATGAGTGTCCATCACGAGGAGAAAAGAAGCCCCCAGTTCTGGAACTAACCGTAAATACGGACTGACTGGGACCGAAGGTAACTACCCCAGCAGAGCCTTCGGTTGTAGCTAAGCTGGGGAATGATGATGTTGAATTTCTGGTTGATACAGGGGCAACGTATTCTGTGTTAAATACTTTAAAAGGTAAACTGAGTCAAGACACTGTGGATGTGATCAGAGATACAGGGGAAAGTGAAACAAGGCCTTTTTTCCAACCTTTAAAATTTAAATTGGGAAAACACTGGGTCACTCACCAGTTCCTGTATATGCCAAATTCCCCAATGCCATTGTTAGGCAGAGATTTATTGGAAAAGTTGGAAGCAGAAATTAAGTTTTCCAAAGAGAGGGGAGTGAAAGTTATAATCCCAGACTCTAAAATTATCAAAGCAGCAGCTATACTTGTACAGGAATGCCATGGAAAAATTCCCAAAGAAGTTGAAGAAGCTGTCATTCAAATAGTGTGGGCCAATGATTCTCCTGGGAGATCCAAAAAAGCTGAACCTGTGAGTATCACACTCAAAGCAGGGGCTACACCAGTAAGGCAAAGACAATATCCTCAGAAATTAGAAGCTCGCAAGGGATTAGTACCTGTGATTGAAAAGTTTCTCAAATTTGGGTTGTTAGTGGAATGTGAATCCAGGTACAACACACCAATTTTGCCAGTAAAGAAAGCTGATGGTAAAAGCTACAGGTTGGTGCAGGATTTGAGAGAAATTAACAAGACTACAGAAGACATACACCCAGTGGTAGCGAATCCTTACACACTTTTGACAACACTAACAAATGAATTAGGGTGGTTCACTGTTTTAGATCTCAAGGATGCCTTTTTCTGCATTCCTGTGCATAAGAATAGCCAAGAACTCTTTGCTTTTGAGTGGGAGAATCCTGAAACAGGGAGAAAGACCCAGCTCGCCTGGACAGTTTTACCACAAGGATTCAAAACCAGCCCGACCATATTCGGAAACCAGCTGCCAAAGGAGCTTGAAGACTGGAGGAAACAAGAACCAGGAGGAGCGGTTCTCCAGTATGTTGATGACATCTTGATAGCAGCCAAGACGCAAGATGACAGCATAAAGCTCACTGTAAGTCTGTTGAACTTTTTAGGCCAAAGTGGGTATCGGGTCTCGAAAGAGAAGGCACAGGTTGCCAGGGAAACAGTAGTATGCCTGGGCCTGGAAATTTTCCATGGACATCGCCAACTCAGCAGAGAACGGAAGGAAGCCATCTGTCGACTTCCAGAGCCCCATACCGTAAGGGAGATGCAGGCCTTCCTGTGGATGGTAGGCTGGTGTCGCCTATGGATATCAAACTACGGTCTGCTGGTGAGACCTTTATATGAGGTCCTTAAAGCAGCTGAAAAGGGGACAATCATGTGGACAGAGAATGCCAGGGCTGCATTTAAACAGCTGAAACATTCCCTGATGTCAGCCCCAGCTCTGGGCTTCCAGACTTGACTAAACCTTTTGAACTCTTTACACATGAGCGACTGAATGTTGCTCTGGGGGTACTGGCACAGCACCTTGGAGACCAGCGAAGAGATGTGGCCTATTTTTCAAAACAACTAGACAATGTAGCCCAGGGTTGGCCAGGATGCTTGAAAGCTGTGGCAGCAATTGTCCGTCTAATACAGGAGGCCCGGAAATTCACCCTTGGGCAGCACATTGTCGTGTATATACCCCATGCAGTGATAAATGTGCTGGAGCAAAAGGGAGGACACTGGCTCTCCCCTATGTAGTGGTTTGGTCCAAAATACTCATTACTGTTTATCTGCTGTGAGATAAGAATTAGGAGAAATGCAAAGCAGGCACCAAACTTGAAAGAATATAAAGAAGTTTATTAACAGACCTAAAAGAAGAAAAAAATTATACCACACCTTCAGAACACTTCTCCTCCCCCCACCTTCCTCCCTTTTCCCACTGACAATGTGAAAAGACAACCCTTAAGATGTTCGGTCTGTTTACCACTGCCATAATAACCTTGTTTAGTCCATTTAGAAAGAGAAGTCTCTTCTTGCTCATGCTATGAAAACAGTATCACAACGAGACAGCCGCCCACTTCCAAATATTGTTCAGTCCATTTAGGAAGAGGAGTCTCTCTGCCTGCATGTGAGTCCCTTCCCCCGACTTGCAGCTTTTCCCACAACTGCTTTCGAGGGTGCACTCTTGAAGTTTTTTGGGGTACAATTTTAAGGTTGAGCCGTTCAGAAACAAAACCAGAGGCCCTTCTCCTTCCCTGGGAGCAAAGGGTCTTCATCATCTTCATTGTTAGGACTATCTCTGGGAGGATCTCTAGGAACTGAGGTTTTCTCCTTTCCCATTTGGAGCAAAAGTCCTCATCTGGTCCATCTCTCCCTGTCCAAACTTCTCATGAAATCACAGCTGCGTCAGCATCTGCCTATCTCAGTGCAGGTGCTTTTGTTTACGAGCTGAACACTCCACCCCCCCCATATCTTCATGAAATTACAACGGGATACTCTGATATATCATAGCTTCACAACAGAATTTCAGCTTTAAGCATCTCCTCTCTCTCTTCCCTCAGGTTTTCAGCTCTTCACAGCAATAAAAAGGGTTAATCTCACCTCGGCCTTGCAGCTTTGCAGCTGGAATGTTGAATTTTTCTTATTGCAGTGGAGAGGGGGGAGAGCCGAGCTGCTCCAGCTGCCCACGGCAAAGCAGTGGGGGGGGATCCACAGCTGGAACAGGTCCATTGGCTCCAGGATGGCCGTGGCCTGGCCCGGCCTGGCCCGAGCAGGGCCCGGCCGGGCCCGCTGGCCCCTACATGGGCCCCGCAGCCACCTGTCCCAGCACCGGAAACGAGAGAGAGCTTGGAAGGGGAGTTTGCCTATTCTTAAATGTGGATCACAGAGGTGGTCACAACTTTAAGTGGCTTAGAGAATTGTCCATATTCAAACTGGCCTGATGATAGGTTCTATCAGTTCCCAGAGGAAACTGTAAGCACCCCTTAGCAAGGACATCCCTTCCGGGACTATGCTTGCTAACCTATGACACCCCAGCAGGATGCACAAACACCAATCTGTGTTGTCAGAACAGGATGATGTTACTCTAAAGACAACTTCTGTGGTAAACCCTGCGATATTTTTATCATCCACATTACTTGACAGTGTGCCTGAGCATGATTGTTTGCAGACAATAGAGGAAACTTATTCCAGCAGACCAGACCTGAAAGATGTTCCTTTGAAAGATCCGGACTGGGAATTGTACACTCATGGGAGCAGCTTCATGAGAAATGGTAAGAAGATGACCGGTTACACCGTAACCACCTCAGATAAAATCATTGAGGCAAAAGCCTTGCCTCCAGATGTATCATCACAGAAAGCTGAATTCATTGCACTAACGAGAGCTCTAGAACTGAGTGAGGGGAAGAAGGTGAACATATGGACTGATTCCAAATATGCCTTCAGTGTTGTTCATGGCCATGGAGCTATTTGGAAGGAATGTGGCCTATTGACTGCTCAAGGTAATGAGGTTAAGCATGCTAAACAGATTCTTGCACTTTTACAGAGCATTTGGAAGCCTACAAAAGTGGCTATAATGCAGTGCAAGGGTCATCAAAAAGGGAAAACAGCCCCCGAACTGGGAAATTGTTTTGCTGACGAAACAGCCAGGGGGATTGCAGAAAAAGGCATTTTTGCAGTGGTACCACAGAAAGAGATAGATTTGTCATTATTTACCCCAAAATATGATCAGAGGGATCACAAATTAATTAAGTTCCTTAAAGCTGAGATCAATGTATATGGGTGGGCTGTTACCCCGGTAGGACAAGTCGTAGTTCCACCCCTGATCCTTCGGGAAATAGCCCAACGAGAGTGTGAAAGTACCCACTGGGGAACAGAAAATCTTTTAAAACGTGAGAAAAGTAGTGATAGGGAGAGGGGTGACGGATACTGTACAATCTGTAACAAGCAAGTGTGAAACCTGCTGTAAAAACAACCCTGACAGAAGCGAGAGAATTGTGTTAGGAGTCACAAAAACAGGAGATCTCCCAGGAGATTACTGGTAAATAGATTTTGCTGAGATGCCACGCAAAGAGGGATGCAGGTATATACTGGTACTGGTTGACACCTTCAGTGGATGGCCTGAGGCTTTCCCCTGTCGCACGAACACAGCAAAAGAAGTAGTGAAAGCTTTGGTCAATCATATAATACCAAGATTTGGGATTCCTTTGGGAATGTCATCAGATAGGGGGCCACATTTTGTTGCAACAGTGGTTGGGGAAGTTAGCAGGATTCTGGGACTTACCTGGGACCTGCACACACCATACAGGCCCCAGGCAAGTGGCAAAGTTGAACGCATGAATGGGACCCTCAAAACCCAGATTTGCAAGATTTGTCAAGAGACATCCATGTGTTACAATCCGGTTTAGACCCAGGAAAGCAAAGCAAGCTAAGTTTCTGAGCATAAACCGGAAAGAACCAGGAAGGTTCAAAGTATCCTCAGGAATGAGATTAAAACCAAACAAGGTTAGATGTTGTTGCCAAAAAAAATGGATGTATTTTATTTAATAGTAAAAGAGGCAAAGAGAAGGGAAGAAAAAAGAAAGAGAGAAAGAAAAAGAAGTGTGCGTGGGGGGTGGGGGAACATGGAGAAGTGACGGGTTAGATGGAAGCATATCACCCATCCGAGGGTCCCAACGACGTCTCGTTGCTCCCCTCCATCCGGTCTGCTGGTGGTGAGGGTCCCCCGTTGCCGCTGTGGCCACGCCACTACATGCTGCCACACACCGCCACACGCCGCCACACGCCGGAGAGTACAGAATTCCGTGGACTAATATACACTGTGGGCCAGGTGGGAACGCCCACGTGCCTCTCTTGCAGGGGCTGGCTTGACACTGTCCCTTGCAACACTGAGGGTCTGTTGCATCATCTCTGGCACTGTGGTGCAGGGTCTGGGGACCGCTTTGAGGGGGGCCCCTGTGATGGGCCACGTCACCCCCTCCTGCTGTGGATAAGCTTCTCCCCCCAGTGAGGATCCCTCAGCTGGGCTCCTTTGCACAGCTGGAGGATGGGCAGTCACTGCACCTCTGACCAGAGGCTTTTCCAAGATACCCAGAGCCTCTCCTCCCTCCACCCCTTGGTGTGAGGGTCTGTTCGAGCCTGGCAGCTGATAGCCCTGGGGCTGTGGTCCTCATCTTGGAGGTGTTAAGCCTGTGCTCAGTGAATGTCCCCAGCCCTGAGTTGTTACTTTATCTTATCTTCATCATCGAGCAGTGTCAGGCCTCAGTCAGGGCCCCATTCAGGGTGTGGGAGTCTTCTCTTCAGCTTTTGTAATACAGTTTTAAAAGTCCTTTAAGAAAATGTTTAAGTCATAAAATATAATATTTCAGTCTCTGACACCATGACATGGGTTCAAGCCCTGACTATAGCCTTGCTGAGAGTATGCATACAGCCAAGGCGAAGGGGCAATGTGGTCCTGGGAGAAGGGCCCTGGGGAGGAGGCACAGGGTTTCCCTAGCCCCTGGTCAGCCTCGTTCGTGATTGGTTATTTTGTGTTCCCCTGCACGGGCAAGGAACCTCTGGTCCCGTGATTGAGCAGTTCCTCAGCAGAGCTCCGGCCATGCAGCTGGAGAAATAAACATCTCTCTGAAACATCTATCAAGAATCAGTCCATATATATATTCTTTTCCACGGGCCTCGTTGTTTGATACACGTGTTGCAGTATCCGCACTGTAACAGGGCAACATCAGTCCCTATGAAATATTATATGGCAGGCCATACCAGGTTCCACATATCCTGGGGGAAATTCATATGGGAGGTAAAAATGATTTGCAGAAATATTTAATGGCTTTGAGTTCCACTTTGAAGAAGCTCCAGAGATTCATTTTGCTATCCAAACCAATAGGATTGGACACACCTGCTCATCCATTCCAGCCTGGAGACTGGGTCTACATCAAGTGGTGGGACAGCGACCCCTTGCAAGCCAAGTGGAAGGGACCATTCCAAGTTTTGCTGACCACTTTTACTGCAGTCAAGGTTGCTGGCAAGGGACCGTGGATTCACTACTCCAGGGTGAAGAAAGCTTCTGCTCCCGAAACTACCAAGAAGACAGAGACTGATACAAATCAGAAAGATGCAGTCTAAATTGTTTTTTACATGTTTGCTGTTTGCCCAACTGGTAACCATGGTTCAGGGTTGACCCCATGATTTGCATAAGACTGTGGTCCAAAATGTGTCCAAAGTTCTTAATAAGAGCGATTGCTGGATCTGTACTCAGTTACCACCCCTAGATGGGAGGGGTCACTGGCCATTGATTGGCATTTTAATGGAAGAGAACCGCACTGAAACATGGGAACCAATTAATAGCACCCTTCTGCCCCCCATTACCCTGAGTGGCCTGGTAGAGCGTGCAAACTATAAGGTTCCTTGTGCAATTGTAAACGCCACAGGAAAAGCCGTTCTTCCTTCATATTGTCCTAAGACCCATTTCAGGGAAATAATAGACCCACGAATTGCGGCAAAGATGAAATTGACAGGGTGGAGACTGGCTCAGCCATTTGGGACAGGGTTGTATTGGATATGTGGTGATAAGGCCTGGAAAGTTGTGCCCGTGAACAAGGACCAGGCTTGTGCTATTGGGGCTGTGGTCCCAAATAGAACAATATTTGACCATCTTGAAAAACCAAATGAGAGGAGAAAAAGATCTCTTAATCCCCTCATTGAACGTCCCACAATTTTCCATAGCATAATCAGAGCCCTCGTACCCTCTTACGGAGTGGTTGAACTGGAGAGAGCAATTGTAAACATCTCGGTTGTCATTGAACGTATTGAGCAGCATACTGCAGATGCAATTTCTGCCTTAAAGGAAGAAGTTGACAGTCTGTCCTGTGCAGTTATGCAAAACAGGATACCTCTCAATTTCATACTTGCTGCACAAGGAGGTGTATGTGCTATTGTCAATACCACCTGTTGTTCTTATGTGGACCAAAATGGAAGAATTAAGAAAGATTTGGATGAAATTTGGAAGGGAACTCAAATTCTACATGAAGTAGCTTCTAGAAATAACACCTTAAAATTTGATCATATTTTTGATACCCTCAACTCATGGTTACCAAACTGGGCCTGGGTAAAAGAAATATTCATAATAGCTGTAATTGTAGTTATTATCTATGTAATAGCCTGTGGAGCAGCCAGTTGTGTAAACAGGTTCTGCGGGTAAAGAATAGAGTAGAGTAGAGTAGAGACTAGACAAGGTAGAGTTTTGTTAGTCTCTAAAAGGGGGGAAATGATGCCGTGAAGATTTTTGCCTTTTCTTTTATACCCGTTATACCTTTTTTGCAACTCCTGTATTCTTAGTGCTTTTTGCCTACATTCTTGGACTTGTTTGTCAAGCTGAGAGACTAAACATTTTAGAAGCTTTGTAGCTAGGTTCAGTGTGCCCTAGACCCCAAGGTCCTCTCCAGAACACATTCTGTAAACTGAGATAGAACCATCCAGGAGAAGGCTCCTTGGGGAGGGGGGCTCACTTGAGCCTCTCATTGGGGAATCTTTGATAGATATGCTAATTATTAAGACCTATAATGTTATACCAGATCTTTTGGGGTGTGCCTTTTGCAGGGTGCATTTCGGTGCATATGACCTGGACGTGTGCACCTAAGGATCTCTAAATACCAAGGTAACATCCCTTTTCCCCTTCTAACCGTGTATGACTCTTGATTTTAAGACCAGGAAAAGGCATCACCTCTAATCCTATTTCTTCCTGTGATTTGAGTCTTACTCATTTAGAAGATATGTTCTTTAATGCAGGACCGTATCTTATAAGTCTCTATAGAAGTTGAAGAGGGCTCACTCAGAGCTGGTTTTATGCAGCAGCCAAAAACTTTGAGCATTTATGAAGAATAAAGCACAGACAGGTTACTCTAGAAAAGGTGCAAACATAGCTTTCCTGTCTCCACACAGTATCCAACTTTGAAGTTACAGATAACTGTGATACACTTCCACTTCTTTTTATTTCATCTGTATCAATATAATTTAAAAAATATTTAGGGGATGTGATAGCAGGAATTTAAAAATGTTAAAAATATATATAAGTATAAAGCATGAATCTCTAGTCTGGATGTCACAAAGAGGTCTGTGCTCTTCAAGGATTCTTTCTTACCTGGGATTGATAAGGTAAAATATATTTTTTAATGTTGTGGATGAAAACTTTTGCAAAAAGAAACTTCCTTCTATCAGTGAAGTGATAGTGATCCTTAATTCCTGTTGCGTTCCTCTAGTTTTAACAGATTTCTAAGTTGAAATAAAGCACAAATGAGGCAAATATTATATGTGAGAACCGTTTATTGATAAGGAAGGGTATGTGTCCCGACCGGAGAAGGATAGAAAATTAAGTAGAGAGAGAAGAGAGATGGAGAGAGAAACAGAAAGAGACAGAACGTTACCATCAGAACCCCGGGGTGCACCGTCGGCGTCTGCTCGGCAGGTGGCGTAGGTGCGCTCCCTGTCTGGGGGAGCCTGTGCGGCTCTCGCGAGGGCGCGGCTTCGATGGTCGGCAGACAGCATCTCCCGCATCGACGGTCGGCGGGACGCCCCGTGAGTCGGTGCTCGGGCGGAGCGGCAGGCAGGACAGGCTGCGGAATCGCGGCGGCGGTCAGAACCGTGGACAGCGTCGCGGCGGGATCGCAGGCGGCGACGAGCTGTTACCGGGCAACGGCAGGAAAAGCGTCGGGGGGCCAGGCTCTAGGCGCGGTGGGCTGTTGCCGGCGGCGTGCAGGCTGTCACAGGCTGTTGTAGGCGGCACCGGGCAGGATCGGGGCAGGCCGCCGCGGGACTGTGGGGGGAAAATCAGGCTGTTGCGGGGAAGCGGCGAAACAGGGCAGACGGAACAGGTGCGGACAGGAAAGACAGGCGAGGACTAAACAGGACCGCAGGGAGAAAGCGAGCAGGGGGCCGAACGAGCTGAAGTTCCAGACGAGTTCCGCCCCCCCCCCCCCAAAAAAAAAAAAAAAAAAAACCGAGACGGCAGGAACAAGTTATGGGGCAGTTAATTGCTTTTATGTGCTAAGGCTCCTCCCATAGTCCAATCGACCTTTGGCTAGTCAGGGAAATTTTTCCCCCTTGCAGCCCAGTGGTGGAAGTTTTCTCTCCCCTGATTTGCTGTTAGGCGAAGTGTTGGAACCCTGGAGAGTTTCAGCCTTTCAGTGCTGAGAGGCAGTGATCCTCAGAAACACACTGTATTCGATCCAAAACCCTGGGAAAAGTTTCCTAAATTGTGTGATAACACTGAGGTTGTTGCTGTGTAATTAAAAGTTATGTCACTGGGTGAAATATGTCGAAATGTAGAAAATTAGGTTTAGAACGTATAAGTAATAATAGGTTACAACATGGAGGATTTGGGGTGTGGATTTGTGTCTTCTTCCTTCTCCTTCTTCTTCACAAACCTGAATGTTCTGTCATTGGGTCAAAAGTTCCACACTGAAGAACATGAAAAGTCAGTAATTGGATTGTAAGTAAAAACATATCTCATTATTGGTTAGTTTAGACTTTAAAAAGCTTGGAAAAGTAAAACTCACAGCCATTTTCCACCCTTCCAACAAAGAGGCACACTCTGTGCAGCTGTGTTACTGATAAGATATAATAAACAACTAAGTCCGAACAAGAATACTCTCTCTTCTGCGTCTCAATTCAAACAGAGTAAAAAGAACTCGAGATGTAAAAAGTAAAAGAAGAACAAGTAATATTTGGTGCCTGCATGTGAGGAACTCAGAGTTTGAACCTCCCTGACGAAAACGAGAGAAAAGAAGAGAAAGCAGCTTCGAGCTGGAAAAGGAAAAGGAAGAAATATATTCCCCGGGGAAAGAAGAAACAGGTGCTCAGGACCCTAAAGACTGGTGAAAGAAAACCAGAACCGCAGCTGCTGGCCAGCCACGGAACAGAGGTGCCTAAGGAAAGCTTCTGACGGTGAGTCAGGTATGATTTTTGTTCTTCAGGGTTATAGTGGTTTGGTCTAAAATACTCATTACTGTTTACCTTCTGTGAGATAAGAATTAGGAGAAACGCAAAGCAGGCACCAAACTTGAAAGAATATAAAGAAGTTTATTAACAGACCTAAAAGAAGAAAAAAAATTATACCACACCTTCAGAACTCTTCTCCTCCCCCCACCTTCCTCCCTTCTCCCACTGACAATGTAAAAAGACAACCCTTGAGATGTTCAGTCTACCACTTCCATAATAACCTTGTTCAGTCCATTTAGGAAGAGGAGTCTCTCTTGCCCATGCTATGAAAACATTATCACAACGAGGCAGCCGCCCGGGTTGGTTCTCTGCTCACATCTGAGTCCCTTCTCCCGACTTCCAGCTTTTCCCACAACTGCTTTCGAGGGTCCACTCTTGAATTATCGGGGTATAAATTTAAGGTTGAGCCATTCAGAAACAAAAGTTCTCTTCACCCATCTCTGGGAGCATTTCATCTCTAAGAACAGAGGCCCTTCTCCTTCCCTGGGAGCAAAGGGTCCTCCTCACCTTCATCTCTAGGACTATCTCTGGGAGCATCTCTAGGAACTGAGGTTTTCTCCTTTTCCATTTGGAGCAAAAGTCCTCATTGCTTCCATCTCTCCTGGTTCAAACTTCTCATCAAATTATAACTGCGTCAGCATCTGCCTATCTCAGCGGAGGTGCTTTTGCTCACAAGTACAAGTTGAACGCTCCACCCCCCCATGCCTTCATGAAATTACAATGGGTACTCTGATACATCATAGCTTTACAACAGAATTTCAGCTTTAAGCATCTCCTCTTTCTTCTTCCTCAGGTTTTCAGCTCTTCACAGCACTAAAAGTGTTAATCTCACCTAGGCCTTGCAGCTGGAATGTCGCTTATCGCTGTTGGTCACATGTTCTTTTGCCGGACAGTGGTGCAGCTTCAGCTGAATCTTGGCTACACTGGAGAGGGGGAGCCGGACCCCTCCAGCTGGCCACAGCAGGGCTGGGGGGGGGGGGGGGGGGGGGGGGGGGGGGGGGGGGGGGGGGGGGGGGGGGGGGGGGGGGGGTCCACGGGTGGAACAGGTCCCATCGGCTCCAGGATGGCTGTGTCCCGGCCCGACCTGGGCTGAGCAGGGCCCGGGCCGGGCCCGCTGGCCCCCACATGGGGCCCGCAGCCACCTGTCCCAGCACCGGAAATGAGACAGAGACTCTGTCTCGGGGTTTTCTATTTTTAAGTGTGGATCACAGAGGCGGTCACAACTTTAAGTGGCTTAAAGAATTGTCCATATTCAAACTGGCCATCTGATAGGTTCTGTCAGGTCACAGAGGAAGCTGTAAGCACCCCTTTGCAAGAACATCACTTCCGGGACTATGCTTGCTAACCTATGACAAGGGTCAATGCTAGAATTGTAGATTTTAAAAATTGGAAGCGTTATGTCAACATCGCAGAGAGAGGCATTTAATAAGCTAGAATTGATAGTGAAGGAACATCCTATTGCAGTTCCAAAAGAACAATTGATAGACCTCGTAATCTGGATTAACCAGGAATTTCCAAATTCCGATCCAAATTTGCTTTTTACACCGTTCCTCTGGGACTCTATACATCTCAGATTATATAATAAGGCCTCTAAAGGAAATGGTCCAGCTGTGAAACTCTTACCCACTTGCAGGATTGTTTATGAAGTTATGGCAAATAAAACTGAGACAGCACAAAGTAGCGAAATGCCGGCAGCCTCTCACACCGGCACCGCCGGATTGCTCCCTGCGGTAAAGGGGGAGGGAGCCCCGCCTGCTTTTCAGGTTTTTCAGGCAGCAGGAGCTCAGAATCAAACGAAACAGCAGGAATCTATAATAAATCCTGAGCCAGCCGAGACATGGGCCGGCACGGCACCCGTGGTAAAACCGAAACAGCCGATCTCTGAGGGAGCGCAGGGAGGGGGTCTCACCGCTTCTCCCCAGGAAGAAATAAACTCAGCAGACCCCAGGAGTACAGGCGGGGGGAGCACCAGGAGCGGGGGGAGTGCGGTCTCACCCCTGCCTGGTCCGCAAACAGCGGAGCAGACCAACTCAGGGCAGTGGGAGGTGGCAGAGCAGTGGGAGCCACCACAGACGAGCAAAACAAAAGCAGGGCACGATTTCGGAACGGCAGATTCAAACATGGACCCAGAAAAAATAAATTGTAGCTCTTTAGTACCTATTGGTGCGGCACGGGATCCCTTTCGGCCGCCAGCTTTTGTGCAGGGTCCTGCGAGGTCCCCCACCATGGTAGCAAGCCCCGCGGCAGCCTTGCTGAATTCCAGCATAGCTCAAGCTAACGTGTTTCCTATGGACTTGTTCCGAGACTTCCTATTGCACATTCGTGACTACGCACGAGACTTTGTGCTCTGGTAAAATGGCGGCACGCAGCTTCTGCCTGCCGTACAAGAAGACGGCGGCACACAGCGTAACACTGCAGTACAACAAAATGGCGCCCGAGACACTTCCATCAACAATCCCTACATACTTCCACCGCCGCCATGTTGTGATCAAAGAGCTGCTTATCCTCCAGCGACAGTGCCACCTGCGGCCATTTCTATTATTACACCCTCAAATATATATAACAGACAAATATCAGAACAATCGAATTTCTGCACAAGGGAAGAAAATATGAATGCAGCTTCGAAGCCAGAGGAAAAAGCATCTTTACAAGGCACAAATATACAAAATGCAAGCAATATACAGAATGCAAATAGAGAATTAGCCATATTTCCTCCTGAGTTAGCAATGTTTTCAAACAACAATCCAGGTAATTCTTCAGAAGATATGCCTAACTTTACCAACTGGGCAGAGATTAGAAGAAATGCCCTGAAGGAAGGAGATTTTAATATGGCAACAGCAAAAGTCATTGCAATGCCAATAAGATATGGTAGAAGAAATGCAAATTCCCAAATGGATTCCACTGACACACGACATCATCAAAGACTTGAGACAAGCAACTAAAGACAGTGGCTTAAGCTCTCCATATTTCAAATAGCAAACTGATATCACAAAATATCCATCTTTTGGAAAATTAAAGAATATTCATGTATCAGTAGACACCTTTTCAGGTGCAGTCTTTGCTTCCTTGCACACAGGACAAACAGCAAAACATGCACGTCAGCATTTTCTGCAAGCATTTGCATCATTAGGTGTACCCCAAGAAATAAAAACAGACAATGGTCCAGCTTACATAGCAAAAGAGCTACATAAATTCTTAATGACTTGGGGTGTACGTCACTCCTTTGGTATTCCTCATTCTCCTACAGGGCAAGCAATCATTGAAAGAATACACCACACTTTAAAATCCCTTTTGGATAAACAAAAAAGGGGGGAGGCAGAGGCTACGCCTCAAATGTGCTTGAATAAAGCGCTGTACGTTTTAAACTTCTTAAACAGCTTGTTCCGGTTTGGCCAAATTTAGAAATATATATCCTCTGAGAGAAGGCACAACCACCCCTCCCCCCACGAGGTTCGGGAAAAAATAAATTTTCCTCGAAGGAAAGTGAAGAAGATAAAACTATTTATTTAACAAACACACGGGAAAGGAAAATAATGTTAAATGGTTGTCCTGGGTTGCAGTGTATTCTATCACCATCCTCATGAGGTGTTGAAATCAGGTGGGGCAGTGTTTCCTTGCCTCCTCCCCCCAGACTATCTTGCTGTTAATGGCCCATCATTGTCCTGCTGCCTGACTCAGAGATAACTCCCTCCGGACTATCTTCTGTTAATGAGCCTAATCAACACTTGGCCTCATGACTCATTACCCCATTGTGAGATGCTCCACCCAGAGGGAGGAACCAAGCATCCCATCGTGGATATAAGCTGAGGCTGAACACCAGACTCACCCTTTCCACTGGATTTCCAGAGGACAGGAGCTACACAGCCACCACTGGACCTTCTGAGGAAGAGCAGACCCTTTTTTCTACAGGATCACCGCTTCAGAGGACTGCAGCCACCATTCTACCAGACTGCTACCACCACCCTGCCTAACAGGGACTCAGGTTGTATCTTGACTCTGTCAGTTTGAACCAGTGTTTTCTTTTAGTTTTTTCTTTCCTTTTCTTTAACTTCCCCATTAAATTGTTATTCTGACTTGGTGCCTCCCACTGGATTGTTTTCAAACTAGTACAATGGTAAAATCTTTCGCTGTAGAGGAAAAACCTGGGAAAGTGTTCGAGTCCTCCCTTTGGTCTCCTCGGAGCTGGGCCTTGGCCCAGGGCCAGGCCCTCTGTGCCCGGTGGAAAGTCCTCCCGATGTGCTCTGATGTTACAGCAATCAAGCAGTTCAGTAGAAAAGGGAGAAAATCCGAAATTCCAGAGAAGGAAAAGTTCAACTCTCAGTCTCTCTCTGGAAAACAAGAAACTGGAAAAACTGGCCAAAAGCTGACTGGAAAAGCGGCAAGCTGGGTGCTTCCTTGCTCCCCTGCCCCAGCTGGGAAAAAAACCTGCTATCTTTATGTGACCTTGAACAAGTTTCAAACTGCTTTGAAAAAGTTTTGCTCAGTTTTTTTCTTCCCCCTCTCAGGCTCAGTTCAGAGGCATAGAAAGGCCAATAATTAATTTCTGGGCATAGGCAGCGATATGGGATACACATCATAAGGTCACCCCAAGACATTCCACCCCTTTTCCCATATTGTTGGCTCAATGCCCAAACTAAAATATTCTAATTCTACACTAAAATTAATACATATGTAAATATATATATACAGCTATATACGAGCAGTGACAGTGACAATCAGCAAGCAGGGGTATACAGGCATTTCACACTACAGGTGGTTTTCACCCAACAATCAGATCTCCCTGTGGTACACAACGTGTTGTTCCATCTTTCTGCATTACCCACCATGTGCAACCAGGTCCCTGAGCAAAGACAACCCCACGGATGGGTTTGTCTGTACTCGAGGCAGGATTTATCCACACAGATTTTCCTAACAGACCTCTGACATGCACTACTGGGACCTTATCTCCATCTGTTGTATGCAGGGATTCAGATTGGGCTGGACCAGCTCTATTAGTGGAACCTTGGGTGTTAACTAACCAGGTAGCCTTTGCTAGATTCTGTTCCCAATTTTTGAAAGTTCCCCCACCCAGTGCCTTCAAAGTGGTTTTCAAGAAGTCCATTACACCGTTCCACTTTGCCTGCAGCTAGTGCATGGTAAGGGATGTGGTACACCCACTCAATGCCATGTTCTCTAGCCCAGGTATTAATAAGGCTATTCTTAAAATGAGTCCCATTGTCAGATTCAATTCCCTCAGGGGTGCCATGCCTCCAAAGGACTTGCTTTTCAAGGCCCAGGATGGTGTTCCGGGCCGTAGCGTGAGGCACAGGGTAGGTCTCCAGCCATCCTGTGGTGGCTTCTACCATTGTGAGCACATAGCGCTTGCCTTGGCAGGTTTGAGGCAGTGTGATGTAATCAATCTGCCAGGCCTCCCCATACTTGTATTTGGACCATCGCCCACCGTACCACAGGGGCTTCACCCGCTTGGCCTGCTTGATCGCAGCGCATGTCTCACAGTCATGGATCACCTGGGAGATACTGTCCATGGTCAGATCCACCCCTCGATCTCGTGCCCACTTATAGGTGGCATCTCTGCCCTGATGGCCTGAGGCATCATGGGCCCATCGAGCTAGGAACAACTCTCCCTTGTGTTTCCAGTCCAAGTCTACCTGTGACACTTCTATCTTTGCAGCCTGATCTACCTGTTTGTTGTTACGATGTTCTTCATTAGCCCTACTCTTGGGGACATGGGCATCTACATGGCGGACTCTGACAACCAGCTTTCTTACTCGGACAGCGATGTTTTTCCACTCTTCCGCAGCCCAGATTGGTTTTCCCCTACGCTGCCAATTCGCTTTTTCCCATTTTTCTAACCATCCCCACAGAGCATTGGCTACCATCCATGAATCAGTGTAGAGGTAGAGCTTTGGCCACTTCTCCCTTTCAGCAATGTCCAGGGCTAGTTGAACAGCTTTGAGTTCAGCGAGTTGGCTTGATCCACCTTCTCCTTCAGTAGCTTCTGCAACCCGTCGTGTGGGACTCCATACGGCTGCTTTCCACTTTGGTTTCATCCCTATGATGCGACAAGAACCGTCGGTAAAAAGAGCGTAGTGTGTGTCTTCTGATGGCAGTTGGTTGTACGGTGGAGCTTCTTCAGCGCGTGTCACGTGTTCTTCATCAGCGAGACCAAAGTTTTCACCTTCAGGCCAGTTTGTAATTATTTCCAAAATCCCAGGGCGATTCAGTTTTCCGATTCGGGCGCGCTGTGTGCTGAGAGCAATCCATTTGCTCCATGTGGCATTGGTGGCATGGTGGGTAGAGAGAGCCTCTGCTTTGAACATCCACCCCAGCACTGATAGTCGGGGTGCCAGGAGGAGTTGTGCCTCAGTGCCAATTACCTCTGAGACGGCTTGGATTCCTTCATAGGCTGCCAAGATCTCCTTTTCTGTTGGGGTGTAGTTGGCTTCAGACCCTCTGTAGCTCCAGAATCCCAGTGGTCGACCTCGAGTCTCACCAGGCACCTTCTGCCAGAGGCTCCAGGACAGGCCATGGCTTCCGGCTGCAGAATAGAGCATGTTCTTCACTTCTGGTCCTGTCCTGACTGGGCCAAGGGCTACCGCATGAGCAATTTCCTGCTTGATCTGGGCAAAAGCTTGTTGCTGTTCAGGGCCCCAATGGAAATCATTCTTCTTGCGGGTAACCAGGTAGAGAGGACTCACTATCTGGCTGTACTCAGGAATATGCATCCTCCAAAAGCCTATGGCACCTAGGAAAGCTTGTGTTTCCTTCTTGTTGGTTGGTGGAGACATTGCTGTGATCTTATTGATGACCTCAGTGGGAATCTGACGCCGTCCATCTTGCCATTTCACTCCCAGGAACTGGATCTCTCGGGCAGGTCCCTTGACTTTGCTCTTCTTGATGGCGAAACCAGCTTCCAGGAGAATCCAGATAACTTTCTCTCCTTTCTCAAACACTTCTGTTGCAGTGTTCCCCCACACAATGATGTCATCAATGTACTGCAAATGTTCTGGAGCCTCACCCTTTTCTAGTGCAGTCTGGATCAGTCCATGGCAGATGGTAGGACTGTGCTTCCACCCCTGGGGCAGTCGGTTCCAGGTGTACTGCACGCCCCTCCAGGTGGAAGCAAACTAAGGCCTGCACTCTGCTGCCAGAGGAATGGAGAAAAATGCATTGGCAATGTCAATAGTGGCATACCACTTCGCTGCTTTGGACTCCAGCTCATACTGGAGCTCCAACATGTCCGGCACAGCAGCGCTCAATGGTGGAGTCACTTCATTCAAGGCACGATAGTCCACAGTCAATCTCCATTCTCCTTCAGATTTGCACACAGGCCAGATGGGGCTGTTGAAGGGTGAGTGGGCCTTGCTGACCACCCCTTGGCTCTCCAGCTCACGGATCATCTTGTGGATGGGAATCGCAGCATCTCGAGTTGTCCGGTACTGTTGGTGATGCGCTGTCGAGGTAGCAATTGGTACTCTTTGTTCTTCCACCTTCAGAAGGCCGACTGCAGACGGGTTCTCTGATAGCCCAGGCAAAGCGTTCAATTGCTTAATGCCCTCTGTCTCCACAGCAGCTATTCCAAAAGCCCACCTGAGTCCCTTTGGGTCTCTAAAATACCCGTTCCGGAGGAAGTCTATGCCCAAAATGCACGGGGCCTCTGGGCCAGTCACAATGAGATGTTTCTTCCACTCATTTCCAGTCAGGCTCACCTCAGCTTCCACCAAGGTCAAATTTTGTGATCCACCTGTTACACCAGAAATAGAAACAGATTCTACCCCCACATGCTGCGATGGAATTATTGTACACTGTGCACCAGTGTCGACCAAGGCATCATATTTTTGTGGTTCTGATGTACCAGGCCAACGAATCCACACAGTCCAAAAAACACGGTTTTCCCTGACCTCTACCTGGCTAGAGGCAGGGCCCCTCTATGCCTGGTTATCCTTCTTTCCCTGGGCCTGTATCTTAGAGGTTCCTTCATGGGAATTGGACATGCCATCGTCTTTTCCATCATTTCCGGCAGTTTGGCTACAGGCAACTGGAGCTACTTCCTTTTTGGTAGATCCTCCTTTCTGAGACTTGCGTTCCTTCAATTCACTCACTCGTGCTGCCAGAGCAGAAGTGGGTTGCCCACCCCACTTCCTCATGTTTTCCCCACTGTCACACAGGAAATTCCACAGCTCACTTCGTGGGATGTACCTTCTCTCTGGGGAACGTCCGCGGACAAGGCACTCTTTAATCTCCTGGTGATTCTTTTCTATCTTATCTTCCATTTTCTGCATACGTGTTTCCACAGCTGCAATTCTTGCATGTGTTGGGCCATGCACAGAGTCTGCATATGCTCGGAGCTTCACTGCCATATCCTTCACAGTCTCATTCGCACCGTAGTCTGGTTTCATTATTGCTAAAGCAGAAGCGTATTCTGGTGGCCCAAGCTGTATGAGTTTTCGCCACATGTATGGAATAACTCTGGCCCGGTCTGGACTCCTCAATCCTGGGTCATGTGTGAAGACAACCTCTACCACCCCTAGTTCTCTCAGGTGTTGGATCCCTTGTTCTATGGTCTTCCACGGGGTTTGCTGCATGTAGAGATCATCTCCGCACATATATATCTTTCAGTCATGCCTGTCAAAACTCGTCTCCAGAGACTGGTAGAGTCAGCCTCCCTTTTCATCTCTTGGTCGATCACTGGATCATGTGCCAGGGATCCCAAATGCCTCGCTTCAGCACCGTCCAGCATCACATCATCACCTGCCGCATCCCAAATACGGACCATCCAACTTATTATGGATTCATCGGACCGTTGGGTGTAATCCTTTCTTAGGCTGTGAAGGTCCTTTATGGACATGGACTCAGTAATGGTTTCTGTGCCTGAGTCAGTTGGTGGTTTTGAGGTTCCTTCCCCTGCATCCTTTGAGGTTCCTTCCCCTGCATCATCATCATCTTTCACTGGGCGATCAGTTTTGGTTGTGTGCTTTTTCCTCGTGACAGGAGCCACTGTCAGTGGCTTAGACTCTCCATCTGGTTTGGGCTTGCTGTCTGGTTTATCTGCAGTCTGAGTGACCGGGGTATATGCAGGCTTTGCTGATTGATCTTCTTGCCTCTCTACCTTTACCTGCTGCAGTGTGCGATAGGCATATGCCAAAGCCCAACATATTGCAAGGAGCTTGTTCTCATTAGAATTGTCATTGTATCTCTCTTTCAGATATTTTCCCACCTCAGCTGGTTTCTGAATTTGTTCAGATGGGAAATCCCAAACTATCGGGTCAGAGAATTTCTTTAGGGTTTGGCCGATGTCCTCCCATTCCCCACACCACTCAGGATTTTCCACCTCTGGGTCAGGTGTCTCAGCAGTCACCCTGGAAATCTGAGCTCTTATTCTAGGCAAGCTGCGAGACATACAGAGCACATAGAGGAAGATTACCAGATAAAATACCAGGAAGGTGGTCTCTTTAACATCCAGGGGAGACTGAACATTCTCAAAAGATAACCTATCAAATTTTAAGGGAAGGGAAACCCCGTCTCCTCCTCCTCTAACAATCTGGGTGCAATTACTAATAAATTCCCAAAACAGGCTACTGAAGCAAGGACTGGGGTTAGGACGGAGAAGCCATTTATCATACACGCTTCGAACAGCTGCCTGTACCTCTATCAACTTCTTATAAATCATTATCACCGAGCACAGCAAAATAGAAATCCTGATTCGTCTCCCTTCTCTGTAAAATTTACATATCAGGGACAAGATTGGAGCAAGTTGTGGATAGGCAAACAACCCTAGGGACCAAAAAAGCACTAGTACCTCAATGAAGCCTAAGGACCAGAAAGACATGAGTACATTGAGCCAGAGAGACATTATGAACTCAACCAGCATGGTGACTACTTTACCCCAACACAGAATAAGTAAATTCAAACCAAAATGTAATTAGCACAAGTTTTTTCACTTTCCTTCGAGCCACAGTTGGGCGCCACTAAATTTGTTCTGGTTTGGCCAAATTTAGAAATATATATCCTCTGAGAGAAGGCACAACCACCCCTCCCCCCACGAGGTTCGGGAAAGAATAAATTTTCCTTGAAGGAAAGTGAAGAAGATAAAACTATTTATTTAACAAACACACGGGAAAGGAAAATAATGTTAAATGGTAAAATCTTTCGCTGTAGAGGAAAAACCTGGGAAAGTGTTCGAGTCCTCCCTTTGGTCTCCTCGGAGCTGGGCCTTGGCCCAGGGCCAGGCCCTCTGTGCCCGGTGGAAAGTCCTCCCGATGTGCTCTGATGTTACAGCAATCAAGCAGTCCAGTAGAAAAGGGAGAAAATCCGAAATTCCAGAGAAGGAAAAGTTCAACTCTCAGTCTCTCTCTGGAAAACAAGAAACTGGAAAAACTGGCCAAAAGCTGACTGGAAAAGCCGCAAGCCGGGTGCTTCCTCGCTCCCCTGCCCCAGCTGGGAAAAAAACCTGCTATCTTTATGTGACCTTGAACAAGTTTCAAACTGCTTTGAGAAAGTTTTGCTCAGTTTTTTTCTTCCCCCTCTCAGGCTCAGTTCAGAGGCATAGAAAGGCCAATAATTAATTTCTGGGCATAGGCAGCGATATGGGATACACATCATAAGGTCACCCTAAGACACAGCTCTTTTGCAGAACCAAATCCGCCAATAATCAGACATTTTTCCAACACCACACAAGCAAAGTTAAAGGAAAACCCTTTGGTTTTTATCAGAAATCCAGACACACAGAAAATTGAAGGTCCGTTCCCACTAATAACCTGGGGCAATGGGTACGCTTGTGTCTCTGCAGGTGCTGGTCCAAAGTGGATTCCTTCAAAGAATGTGAAGCCCTACAAACCACAGGAATACCCAGACACCCCCGGAAGCAGAGAAGCAAGCACGCAGACATGAACTGCAAAACAACCACAGCTGATGATAAACATCTTTCATTCCACATGCAGAAGCTGTGAACTTTGGGTTTAGTGCCAGTATAATAGTGTGGGAATTGTTGGTGTCATAAAGTCTTGTTGACAAGTGTGTGGTGTGGATTGTGTTACGATTTAGAATTATATGTGAAGTGTAAGGCCATTGAAATTTTAATTATATTAAGCCACAAGAGACAAAATAGTTCTCGTCTCTACGGTAATTTGAGACAACTTTAGAGAGAACCCAAAGAAGTCCAAATTTGTGAAATTGAATGCAAAAGAAGTAACTTTTGTGCCTTACTCCTTACGATTGGCTTGTCTCAAAACGAGACTGAGAAAAGAAACCAAAGAAAAACATGGAACTAAGTCAGGTATCATACTTGTGCCTTATTATTTAATTATTTGCCTTAAGTAACGCAATCCTGCCTGTGAGTCAACCAAAAACCAATGTTTGGGTAACCTTAGCCAATGCCTCAGGCTTGGATACCATTTGTTTGATTTATTCAAGTCCAGAAAAGCAAATTCAACCTGCTTGGTCGGTTTACCGGTAGACAATTGGCCAATACCAAAAAATATTTCTTCAGATCTTTCACGATTCCTCATGAATCCCACAGAGGAATGGGGTGTGTGGACTAAATTTCTCCCTGGGACGCCCTATGAACCTCAAGAATTGGAAATCCTTGGCTCAGTAAGAATGGATTTTTACATAATATTTGATTCTCCTGAGTCAAAACACAATAAAAACAAAATCGCAGATGTCACTCCAAATCATGCATTGTACGAAAATGCAACATCTTGGTGCAACTTCACCTCAGTATTACAGACAGCACCCAACCATGTTCCTTTACAATTACCACAAGGAGATTTTTTTATTTGTGGAGATAGAGTTTGGCCTGCCATTCCATCAAACCCTGTCATGGGTTAGCTAGCATAGTCTCGGAAGTGATGTTCTCGCAAAGGAGTGCTTACAGCTTTTCCCCATGACCTGACAGAACCTATCGGCTTGCCAGTTTGAATATGGACAATTCTTTAAGCCACTTAAAATGGTGACCACCTCTGTGATACACACTTAAGAATAGACAAACTCCCCCCTAAAGCTCTCTCTCGTTTCTGGTGCTGGGACAGGTGGCTGCGGGCCCCGTGTGGGGGCCAGTGGGCCCGGCCCAGGCCCTGCTCGGGCCAGGCTGGGCCGGGCCTCGGCCATCCTGGAGCCGATGGGCCCTGTTCCACCCGCAGAACCCCCCCCCCCCCCCCCCCCCCCCCCAGCACTGCTGTGGGCAGCCAGAGTGGCTTGGCTCCCCCCCCCTCCACTTCGATAAGCCACATTCCAGCTGCAAGGCTGAGGTGAGATTAACCCTTTTAGTGCTGTGAAGAGCTGAAAACCTGAGGGAAGAGAAAAAGGAGATGCTTAAAGCTGAAATTCTGTTGTGAAGCTATGATATATCAGAGTATCCCGTTGTAATTTCATGAAGATATGGGAGGTGGTGTTCAGTTCAACTCATAAGCAAAAGCACCTGCGCTGAGATAGGCAGATGCTGACGCAGCTGTAATTTCATGAGAAGTTTGAACAGGTAGAGATGGAAGCAATGAGGACTTTTGCTCCAAACGGGAAAGGAGAAAACCTCAGTTCCTAGAGATGCTCCCAGAGATAGTCCTAAAGATGATGAGGAAGACCCTTTGCACCCAGGGAAGGAGAAGGGCCTCTGTTCTTAGAGATGAAATGCTCCCAGAGAGGGGTGAAGAGAACTTTTGTTTCTGAACTGCTCAACCTTAAAATTGTACCCCAAAAACCTTCAAGAGTGGACCCTCGAAAGCAGTTGTGTGAAAAGCTGCAAGTCGTCGGAAGGGATTCGCATGCGAGCAGAGAGACTCCTCTTTCTGAATGGACTGAACAAAGTTATTTGGAAGTGGGTTGCTGTCTCATTGTGATAATGTGTTCATAGCATGAGCAGAGAGACTCTTCTTTCTAAATGGACTGAACAAGGTTATTATGGAAGTGATAAACAGATTGAACATCTCAAGGGGTGTCTTTTTACATTGTCAGTGGGAGAAGGGAGGAAGGTGGGGGGAGGAGAAGAGTTCTGAAGGTGTGGTATGATTTTTTTTTCTTTTTTTAGGTCTGTTAATAAACTTCTTTATACTCTTTCATGGTTGGTGCCTGCTTTGCGTTTTTCCTAATTCTTATCTCACAGAAGGTAAACAGTAATGAGTATCTTAGACCAAACCACTACAAACCCTAAAGGTGGACCATGTAGCATTGGGAAACTTACTTTACTAACACCTAACGTAAAAATGATAAAAGAAAATAAGCGTAGAGAAAAAAGATTTGTAGATCAATATACATCTGATGATAAATTCAAGGCTTGGAATTTTGGAAGAAGGTTTGCTGCAGCTCTCTTTGTACCTCAAGCTTCTGCAGGAGCAGCTTTGAAACAATTGGATCAATTAGGCTGTTGGCTAAGTAAGAACTCTCATGCCATTTATCTTGCATTGAGCAATTTGTTAACAGATTTTCAAAGTGTAAGACATGCAACCTTGCAAAACAGAGCAGCGATAGATTACCTTTTGTTAGTGCATGGACATGGATGCAAAGACTTTGATGGAATGTGTTGCATGAACCTTTCTGACCATTCAGTATCAATGCACAAGAGCATTCAACAATTAGAAGAAGGTATCACCAAACTCCAAACTGAAAGAGGATCATTGTTGGATGATCTGTCTGATTGGTTGAGCCTCCCTCCACTAACGCAGTTCTGGTGCTCGTGGCATGAGCTCTGGCGTGCCCTCGATCAGAGAGAGTCCAGCTGCGTTACTTCTGTGTGTCGCAGAGGTGACTTCAGCGTCAAGAAGGGTGGTGCTGGCTGAGCTAGCTAGCTGGCTTCTTTGCAGAGGAAACACAGCAGGAGCCGATGATATTGGCTTACGTTACTTCGGAGGTAAAGGAAGAGAGAGGCTGTTCTGGTCTGACTTCTAACAGGTTTATTGTCAGAAGTTTCGCAACCAGAACATGACAATGATCTTAAGCTGGCATCCTCCCGAGAGGCTTTCCCTCAGTTTTATACGGGGTTTGAAAACTGCGGGGAAAGGGGAAAGCAACCAATGAGTTACAAGCCAGGGGGAGGATACAATTCAAAAACAACCAACAGGGGAAACCGGGAGGCGGGAGATACAACAAAGAACCAATGCACAACCGAGTAACCGAGAAATTTCCCGAACAGGGGGAGGGAGCTTGGACCCGGGCACCGCCCAGGGGGGGATGCAGCTTAAGCTCTGAGCTGCCTCTCAACCCACTCTGAGTCTGTGTCTTGGGGAAACTCGATCCAGGGGAAGGGCTGGGATTGATTGGCATCTCTCTACCCCAGCCCTGCAGTGGGCTGGGTCACAGCAACACTCCACTATGGAGAGAGCTTTTGAAATCGGGCTTGTATGTTTTGATTGTCATTATAGTCATCATGGAACTTGTACCTTGTCTACTTTACCGTATCCATGTCTTGGGGTGACTTGATGTATTCCCTATCGCTGCACTATGACCAGAAATTAGTATATATACCTTTCTATGCTTTTAAACTGAGCCTGAGTGGAGAGAGAAGAAAAAAAACCCTCAAGGACGCAGACAGAGATAACACACTCTTGTTCTCTGCATTTCTTTTTGGCTTATGGGTTCTGCGACTGGGAGAGGGGGAGCGGAGAAAGCACCCTGCTTGTTTGTTCAGCCATTTTTCAGGGTTTTTTTTCCCTCCAGAGAGTTGATTTTTGTTTTTTCTGGGAATTTTGGATTTTTTCCCTTTTCCACTGGACTGCTTCAATATCAGAACACAGCGGGAGGACTTTCCACCGAGCACAGAGGGCCTGGCCCTGGGCCAAGTCCCAGCTCCAAGAAGGAGGAGGCCCAAAGGGAGGACTCTAACATTTTCCCAGGTTTTTCTCCACAGCAAGAGATTTTATTATTTAGCAGTATTATCCTTTTCCTGTGTGTTTGTTAAATAAATAGTTTTTATCTCTTTCACTTTCCTTTGAGGAAAAAGTTTCTTTTTTCCCAAACCTGGTGAGGGAGGGGTGGTTTATACCCTGCTTTCTTTCACAGGATATATTTCTAAATTTGGCCAAACCGGCACAATCCGACAATGGTTTAACAAAGCAGTTAAAGCAGTGTTCATGGTTCAGACAGGAGGGGGAGACGTTGGAACCCCGGATTCTGAGAGTTTCAGCCTTTCAGTGCTGAGAGGCAGTGATCCTCAGAAACACACTGTATTCGATCCAAAACCCTGGGAAAAGTTTCCTAAATTGTGTGATAACACTGAGGTTGTTGCTGTGTAATTAAAAGTTATGTCACTGGGTGAAATATGTCGAAATGTAGAAAATTAGGTTTAGAACGTATAAGTAATAATAGGTTACAACATGGAGGATTTGGGGTGTGGATTTGTGTCTTCTTCCTTCTCCTTCTTCTTCACAAACCTGAATGTTCTGTCATTGGGTCAAAAGTTCCACACTGAAGAACATGAAAAGTCAGTAATTGGATTGTAAGTAAAAACATATCTCATTATTGGTTAGTTTAGACTTTAAAAAGCTTGGAAAAGTAAAACTCACAGCCATTTTCCACCCTTCCAACAAAGAGGCACACTCTGTGCAGCTGTGTTACTGATAAGATATAATAAACAACTAAGTCCGAACAAGAATACTCGCTCTTCTGCGTCTCAATTCAAACGGAGTAAAAAGAACTCGAGATGTAAAAAGTAAAAGAAGAAAAAGTAATAGCAAAGTCCCCCCCAGAGACAGAGCTTCCCTCCATTTTCTAAAGGGGTTTCCTGCTTAGAGACTGTAATGTCGGCAGTCTCCACTCCCTCTCGTGTGCTAGCCATCCTCCACACGTCACATGTTAGGGTTCAGAATTTTCCACCCTATGTCAGAAAATGGATTTACAGCATTGTAAGTGCTGAAATGTTATAGTTTATGGCTTAAACATTTTTATGAAGGACTTTTGCCTATTTAGCAGAACAGTATAACAAAAGCTGGGTGGAAGACCACCACACCCTGAATGGGCCTCCTGGATGAGGCCTTGGACTGCAAGTTGATGGAGATAAGATAAAGTGACCCAGGTCTGGGCTGGGGGAGAAGAATACATTTAGAGAAGGATCACGCCTAGCACTTCAGGGTGGAGACCACAGCCCCAGGCTTACCTGCTGCCAGGCTCCCACAGACCCCTACACCAAAGGGGAGAGGAGGAGAAGTTTTGGATGTGTTGTGAAAAAGCCTCTGGTCCGAGGCAGTGAATGCCCATCCTCCGCTGTGCAGACCAGCTCAGCTGTGGAGCCCTGTCCGAGTGAAATAGTTCATGCCTCAAACACTGATATAAAGTTTTACTCATTATAACAGAAACTGTATTGCAAATTTTCTGTTTTCGTTTTGCCTCTTGTGGCGGGTTGGGTTTGAAACTGGGCAGAAACACCAATTTAGTGTAGTGGTTTGGCCCAAAATACTCATTACTGTTTATCTTCTGTGAGATAACAATTAGGAGAAACGCAAAGCAGGCACCAACCTTGAAAGAATATAAAGAAGTTTATTAACAGACCTAAAAGAAGGAAAAAAAACCATACCACACTTTCAGAACACTTCTCCCCCCACATTCCTCCCTTCTCCCACTGACAATGTAAAAAGAGGACCCTTGAGATGTTCAGTCTGTTTACCACTTCCATAATAACCTTGTTCAGTCCATTTAAAAAGAAGAGTCTCTCTTGCCCCTGCTATGAAAACATCACGAGACAGCCGCCCACTTCCAAATAACTCTGTTCAGTCCATTTAGGAAGAGGAGTCTCTCTGCTCGCATGTGAGTCCCTTCTCCCGACTTGCAGCTTTTCCCGCAACTGCTTTCGAGGGTCTACTCTTGAAGGTTTTTGGGGTACAATTTTAAGGTTGAGCAGTTCAGAAACAAAAGTTCTCTTCACCCCTCTCTGGGAGCATTTCATCTCTAAGAACAGAGGCCCTTCTCCTTCCCTGGGTGCAAAGGGTCTTCCTCATCATCTTTAGGACTATCTCTGGGAGCATCTCTAGGAACTGAGGTTTTCTCCTTTCCCGTTTGGAGCAAAAGTCCTCATGGCTTCCATCTCTCCCTGTCCAAACTTCTCATGAAATTACAGCTGCGTCAGCATCTGCCTATCTCAGTGCAGGTGCTTTTGCTTACGAGTTGAACACTCCACCCCCCATATCTTCATGAAATTACAACGGGATACTCTGATACATCATAGCTTCACAACAGAATTTCAGCTTTAAGCATCTCCTCTCTCTCTTCCCTCAGGTTTTCAGCTCTTCACAGCAATAAAAGGGTTAATCTCACCTAGGCCTTGCAGCTGGAATGTGGCTTATTGCAGTGGAGGGGGGGGGAGCCAAGCCTCTCCGGCTGCCCACAGCAGCCCTGCTGGGGGGGGGGGGGGGGGGGGGGGGGGCCCATAGGTTCCAGGATGGCCATGGCCCAGCCTGGCCTGGCCCGAGCAGGGCCTGGGCCGGGCCCACTGGCCCCCGCACGGGGCCCGCAGCCACCTGTCCCAGCGCCGGAAACGAGAGAGAGCTTTGGGGGCGCATTTGTCTATTCTTAAGTGTGTATCACAGAGGCGGTCACAATTTTAAGTGGCTTAAAGAATTGTCCATATTCAAACTGGCAAGCCGATAGGTTCTGTCAGGTCATGGGGAAAAGCTGTAAGCACTCCTTTGCGAGAACATCACTTCCGAGACTATGCTAGCTAACCTATGACACCTCTGAATCGCGAGTTCTTTTACTCAGAGTTCATAATGAAATGCAGGAGATGCCAGGCTTTTCTTCTTTACTGATGTTTATTATTTCTTATCTATAGCACAGCTGCACAGAGTGTGCCTCCAAGTTAACACGGTGGAAAATGGCCTAGAGTTCTAACTTCCAAGGCCTTTTAAGGTCCAAATCACCCAATTATAAAACTTGTTTTTATTTATAATCCAATAACGATCTATTCATGAACCGCAGTGCGGGTTTTTTGACCCAATACCAGAACAGCCAGATTTGTGAAGAAAAAGGAGAAAAGATGAAGAACAAATCCACACCCAAAATCCTCCATATTGTTACATACATAAAGAAGCTACAACCAAAGAAGCCTCCCTGAAGATACCTGACTGGAACTTTGGACTGTAAGTTAAACCACCTAGATAAGATGCTATTTTTCAATCATCTCAGGCCTAGGGAAAAAACAAACAAGGCTGAGGGAAAAGAATGCATCCACAAGAAAACCAAACCCAGCAGCCGTGTTGAGAGTCACCTCTGGCTGGACTTGGCGTGGGGGAGACCACTGAGGAGATATACTTACAGCTTTTTACCAGCTAGGCTAGTAGTTCAATGCCTTAGAAAGCCTTGGGCAGCCTAGAGAGGTAGCACGGGCAATCTAGCATTTCAGTAGCTCTAAAAGCAGTAAATGTATTAGCTGCAAAGCCGATACCACCAGCAGAAGCAAAGAGGGAGAAATATAGCTCTCAGCTTGCCTAATTTCCCGCAGTTAGAAGCTTTCAAAAAGAAACAGACGACAAGATGTTCGCAGAAAGAGTTGCAAAGCCAAAGAGGGCGGGCCCCCTCTTGGGCCCTTTCTTTTATTCGAAGAAGGGGAAAGGGGAGGACTGGGGGCGGACCCGGGGTGACTGGCCAATCAGACACTGCTAAAGATTTTGAATTACATTTGGTTTTGCCCGAATTTGGAACAAAGGGGTTCAGAGCACATGACAGAGGCAAGTCCTGGCTTGTCTAGGGGAGGGGGAGGGGAAGCTCGGAACAGGCAGCAACAGACCACAGCCCGCAGAAGCCAGGTTTACACAGACTCCCCCTGTTGGAACCCAGAGTGCAGGGAATGTTTCTCTGCCTGTCCTGAGGGGCCCATCCCCCCAGGGAAACACTGTTTTTAACCTTCGTCCATGGAGAGGGCTGCCAAGGCTTTGGGATGAATTAGAATCTACAAGGGTGTGAGTTAGGTGGTAGTATAATATATAGTTTGCTACAGGGTGAAAAATTTAGAATTTTAGGTTTATTAATATGGTAAGTAGATGAAGACAAGATGGGGGACTCCTGTCGTTTTTCAGGTCTCTTCCTTCTTCTTCACCTACTCCATTTTCTGCAGTGTTGGTAGCACAGAATGATTGGTTAGGAAATGGCGCAGTACAGGGCTACGTGAATAGATAGTTCATTATGCATTGGTAGAAAAGTAAAAATAATGTATGTTCTTGGTGACAATTGGGTGATTTACCTTTAAAAGGGCCTTGAATTTCCTGTATTGTGTCTTTTGGTACTTGCTCTGCATCATGCTATGTCGGCGGCATGTAAATCACTGATAAGATATAATAAACAATCTGAAGACCGAGAAGATCCAAAAGTCCTATTCGTCTCTTACTCCTGGCAAGGACTTTCTCCCCCATCTGGGGAGGACATGTGGGGGTCGAGAACCCACACATCTGGTGCCCATGTGTGAGGACCTCACTGAGGCATACCGTGCCAGGAGACTACTGGACAGCAGCCAAAGGCCAAAATCAGAAAACCTCCAGAGGGAAAAATTGGAAGTCCAGGACCTTCTGAAACCGGTGCACAGGGGACAGAATGCCATGATCTTCTGGACAGAACACAGACTGGGACTCCAAGGACTGATAAAAACAACTGAAGGCGAGTAAGCTGTCCAAAACTAAAAATGGGAGGGGCTCTCTCGAAAACAAAGACGGGTGTACTTAATAGCTTAGAAGCTATGATTAAGAAACATCCAGTAATTATTACCAGAAAGGAATTAGAAACCTTGTTATCCAGGATAAAGAAAGAATACCCAAATGCTATAGTAAAGGATCTTTACAATCCACATTTTTTGGAAAATGCAAATATGGTACTTTATAATTTTGCAACTTTAAATGATAAATTAGCTGCAAGTCTGCTATCACCTGGCAGAGTACTTTATGAAGTAATCCAGGAGACAAAAACATCTATTTCTCCTAAAAAAGAGGCTTTGCAACTCCCCAGGACCTCCAAACCATTCCATTAAAACCTGGAACCTCTAAACATGCTGCAGACACTTCCCAAAAGCCTCCACTAGCTGCAAGGGCTCATCAAACCCCCCTCACAGCCCCAGGGGAAGACATCCCGCCAGAAATACGGGAGAAAATCTCCACCCTTCTTAGCATGGACGATGAGCCAACCCTTCAATTGGAAAAATCGGTGGAGGGGAAGGGGTCAGCCGTAGTGAAACCAAAAAAGCGTCTTATACCAGACCCAGAATTAAAACTTTTAATCGGACCCACAGAAGAACATGATATGACCTTTTTCGAATTCTTTCCATCTGCGCGTGATCAGAGGGAAAGGGGGGGGCTGAGTCTTCCCTTTCTGTTGCTCCTGATACCTCCCAAACGGCAGAGCCTGTCTCCGAGGGCATGGTTTCACTATCTCCGCCGTCTCCGACTCTGCCTGCACCTCCCGTTACCACCCAAGCTACAGGGGGAGCCTTACCGGCATCTTCTGAGATCTTCCCATCAGGTGGGGCGGACGCACCTCTTGTAGATGTTAGCTCGCCTTCTCCGACACCACAGGCAGTCCCGGGACCGGCACCCATCACTCCTGTCATCCCCCAGCAGCCTTGTCATGTGAAAACACGCACATCTGGTGCCCCGTGTGAGGATCGAACTCACGACCTTCAGATTATGAGACTGAGGCAATTATGCACGTGAGAGGCAGCTGAGGGGGTGTCATAATCCATCAAAGACCCCCCCAAAGCACTCCCCAGAGGCCTTGCACCACAGCATTGCACATGATGCAACAGATACAGAGTCTGTTGCAAGAGACTGCCCCCCCTGGGGGACGTATCTGGACATTCCTACCTGGCCTGAGTGTATATTAACCCATCAGATTCTGTGTTTTTTGGGGGGACCATCACCACCAAGAAGACCAGCTGGAGAGGATCAATGGAACATTGTTGGGATCCACGGATGGTGATATTTTCTTTATTCTGTCTCTGTCAGTCTCTTTCTGTCCCCCCCACCTATTCTTTCTTTTTCTTTTTCTTTCTTTCTTTCTTTCTTTCTTTTGTTTCTTTCTTGCTTGCTTTCTTGCTTGCTTTCTTTCTTTCTTTCTTTCTTTCTTTCTTTCTTTCTTTCTTTCTTTCTTTCTTTCTTTCTTTCTTTCTTTCTTTCCTTCCTTCCTTCCTTCCTTCCTTCCTTCCTTCCTTCCTTCCTTCCTTCCTTCCTTCCTTCCTTCCTTCCTTCCTTCCTTCCTTCCCTCCTTTTTTTTGGCACCAACATCTAACCTCATTTGGTTTTAATCAAGTTTTGGGGTATATTTGGAACCTTTCTGGGTTTGATGCATTTTATTCACAGAGACTTAGTTTCCTTTACTCTTCTGTGTTTAAATTGGTTCGTAACAAGCATACAATCCAGGCAATGTTGAAGCATAAATAAAAATTAAATTGATTCCTTACAATTCCCTTTGCCTTTGTTCTCTTGCTCATCCTTTAATTAAACTTGAATTCTTTCATAAAAGAGAAAATATCAAAGATGAGAATACACGACTCTCCTTGTGTTGTTTTGGTGGGTTTTTATAAATACTGGTTACATCTCAAAGGAGAGTAGCAGCAGAGCTACATAACAAACTGAATGTAAACTTCTGCTTTTCCAGTCATGTTTGATGTCACTTTGTACAGACAAAAGTCTTCATTCAACTGTCTGCACTGAATCCAGGTCATCTGACATTTAACTCCTTACTTGTTGTCTTGGGGTGACTTTGTGATGTGTATCCCATATCGCTGCCCTATGCCCAGTGTCATAGGTTAGCAAGCATAGTCCCGGAAGGGATGTCCTTGCTAAGGGGTGCTTACTGTTTCCTCTATGACCTGATAGAGCCTATTAGCTGGCCAGTTTGAATATGGACAATTCTTTAAGCCACTTAAAATTGTGACCGCCTCTGTGATACACACTTAAGAATAGACAAACTCCCCCTGCAAGCTCTCTCTCGTTTCCGGCGCTGGGACAGGCGGCTGCGGGGCCCGAGCGGGGCCCAGTGGGCCCGGCCCAGGCCCTGCTCGGGCCAGGCTGGGCCGGGCCATGGCTCCAGGACGACCCCCCCCAGCAGGGCTGTGGGCAGCCAGAGCGGCTCGGAACACCCCCCTCCCCCTCCACTGTGGCCAAGATTTCAGCAAAGCCGCACCTCTGTCCAGCAGAGGTCAGGTGACCAACAGCGATAAGCCACACAGCTGCAAGGCCAAGGTGAGATTAACCCTTTTATTGCTGTGAAGAGCTAAAAAACCTGAGGGAAGAGAAAGAGGAGATGCTTAAGGCTGAAAGTCTGTTGTGAAGCTATGATATATCAGAGTATCCCGTTGTAATTTCATGAAGATATGGGGGGTGGAGCGTTCAACTCTTATGCAAAAGCACCTGCGCTGAGATAGGCAGATGCTGACGCAACTGTAATTTCATGAGAAGTTTGGACAGGGAGAGATGGAAGCGATGAGGACTTTTGCTCCAAATGGGAAAGGAGAAAACCTCAGTCCCTAGAGATGCTCCCAGAGATAGTCCTAAAGATGAAGATGAGGAAGACCCTTTGCTCCCAGGGAAGGAGAAGGGCCTCTGTTTTTGTTTCTGAACGGCTCAACCTTAAAATTGTACCCCAAAAAACTTCAAGAGTGGACCCTCGAAAGCAGTTGCGGGAAAAGCTGCAAGTCGGGGGAAGGGACTCACATGCAGGCAGAGAGACTCCTCTTCCTAAATGGACTGAACAATATTTGGAAGTGGGTGGCTGTCTCGTTGTGATAATGTTTTCATAGCACGAGCAAGAAGAGACTCTTCTTTCTAAATGGACTGAACAAGGTTATTATGGAAGTGGTAAACAGACTGAACATCTTAAGGGTTGTCTTTTCACATTGTCAGTGGGAGAGGGGAGGAAGGTGGGGGGAGGAGAAGTGTTCTGAAGGTGGTATAATTTTTTCCCCCTTCTTTTAGGTCTGTTAATAAACTTCTTTATATTCTTTCAAGGTTGGTGCCTGCTTTGCGTTTCTCCTAATTCTTAACTCACAGAAGATAAACAATAATGAGTATTTTAGACCAAACCACTACACCCAGAAATTAATTCTTGTGCCTTTCTGTGCCTTTAAACTGAGCCTGAGAGGGGGAAGGAAAACTGAGCAAAACTTTCTCAAAGTAGTTTGCAACTTGTTCAAGGTCACACATAGAGATAGCGACTTTTTTTTCAGCTGCGGCAGGGAAGCGAGGAAGCAACCGGCTTGCGGCTTCCCAGTCAGCTTTTGGCCAGTTATTCAGCTTCTTTTTCTCCGGAGAGAGACTGAGTTGAATTTTTTTTCCCCTTCCCCGGAATTTCGGATTTTCACCCTTTTTCACTGGGCTGCTTCAGTATTAGAACACATTGGGAGGACTTTCCACCAAGTGCAGAGGGCCTGGCCCTGGGCCAAGCCCCAGCTCTGAGGAGACCAAAGGGACGATTCTAACACTTTCCCAGGTTTTTCTCCACAGAGAGAGATTTTATTATTTAGCATTATTTTCCTTTTCCCGTGTGTTTGTTAAATAAATAGTTTTTATCTCTTTCACTTTCCTTTGAGGAAAAAGTTTCTTTTTTCCCAAACCTGGTGGGGGAGGGGTGGTTTATAACCTGCCTTCTTTCACAGGATATATTTCTAAATTTGGCCAAACCGGTACACTTGTCCAGAGGAGAACAAGTCTTTTGTGAAAATTTCTCAGAAATCTAGAATATTTTAAAATTATTAGATACATATATTCAGGCAGCTGTATCAAACCTTCAATCTACAATCTGGACCCCTACTTAGAATACAGTGGTCGTTCATTTATTTATTTTTCCAACATACAGTAATAAAAATGGTAAGTATGGATTACGTATTGCCATAATTATTTGAGCAGAACAGTCCCCTGCAATCAGTTTATAGCAGAGGTACTCAACCATTGTTTAGGCAGTGATATCCTTTAGATGTAAATAACAGAACACTGGAATGGGAATTAGGAGATCTGGATTATGTTTATAGCTCTACTATAATCTGCACTATGACCCTTAATAAATTACAACATCTTTTGTTATTCTATTCCCTTGTCCATATTTATCTGTCTAGTTCATTCAGAAGACAAGCTTCTTATGCAGGGAATCTTCCTCATTAATATTCCTCAATGCTTATTTAGATATTGTCCTGGGTAATTCAAAATGTTATTATATTCCTGTTGGGGTTTTAAGAGATCTAGTTTTTCTTCTGTTAAAGGAATTTTCCCCCATTCTGTTACTAAGACGATAAATCGCTGGGTGCTTAAGAGAAGACAAAAGGGCCTGGCTACTCTTTTGTTTCACCTGGGTGTGGGTTCAGTTTGCTCTCAGCGCCAGGAGAGAGAAGCTGCAGAGAAAGGAGCTGCTGGTTCCTTTTTTCGGCCGTTTTTATTTCTGCTGGAAACTACACCAGGATCCCAAAGCCGCTTTCCCTGCCCTGCTGGAGGCCGGGCTGTGGCCGCCCTGCCCCGCTGCTGCTTCGAGCCTTCGCTGTGTTGTAGCCGTGCTCGCCCTGCCTGCCTGGACATCCAGGGGGGTTGCCCTTTTGGATACATCTCGTCTGCCACCCGGGATTTGTGCTTGTGCCTGCCGCTCCAGCCTGCCATTCCAGCCTGCTGTTCCCTAGAGCCCGGGATCGGCTGCCCAGCGGTTTGTGAAGCCTTTGTTCCATCCTTCCCCGGGATCCCGGGGCACCAGTGCCGCGTGCTCCCCGAGCTCGCTCCGGAGCGCCCCCTGCAGCCTCGGGGGAACCATCGCACCTGCTCTGCTCACCGGGAGACGCCAGCGCCCCTGCCGGCTGCGATCGGAACTGCACCCGAGGGGAAAGGGCCTGACAGCCGAGAAGGCTGGGACTGGGTTTGTGTTTGCTGTCACTGCCATAGTTGTTGTTGTTTTGTTTGACTGGTTATATATATATATATATATATATATACAGTAAAGAACTGTTATTCCTATTTCCCACATCTTTGCTTAAATACCCTTGATTTCAAATAATAATAACGGAGGGAAAGGGGTTACATCTGCCACTTCAAGGGAGGCTTCTGCCTTCCTTAGCAGACACCTGTCTTTCAAAACCAAGACAGATCTTGGCGCCCTACTGTGAGGCTCGAGGGCATTAAGAGAGAGAGGTGAAAAAGGAATAACAGTTCCTGGACAACTTAATTTTGTGTGCTGGATATAGGGACCTTGTTAGGCAGCAATATGTGGTCTAGTTTACCCTGGTTCGGGTGGCATGTGGCCGTGGCTATATTCTTCCCCTTTGCAGCTCCTTACCTAAACATGGGTCCTCTAAGGCTACCATTGCTGTTATCCAACTTGCACGATCGGTCAAGAAGGTGAGGAATTCATGGGTTTTTAACTTCCTCCGCAATGTGGGCACATGGATAAATGGCTATCACACACTGAGCGCATGTTTTTGAGGTTATGTTAACAATGGTACCTTCTGTAAGGAAATGACACCAGGGGAAGTTTTTCCCCAACCCCTCAACCAGTTCTTTGGGCCCACCCCACCAATTTTCGAAGGGTTTAGATTCCCTCTGAATACTAACCACCTGCTGCTGGTAGGCCTACTCTATTTAGCACTCAAGGATAAGTTGAGATTGGCTTGGATAACTACCCAGACACCAGCCCCAGACACTAGAGATCCTACCCCAGAGCCTGACATGTCCCCAGAGAGTAGAGTTCCTACCCCAGAGCCTGATTCAGCCCCAGAGCCTGACAAAACCCCAGACACCAGAGACCCTGCCCCACAGCCTGATACCACCCAACAGCCCACCTCGGACTAGCCAAACTGGGTGGGGGTACTGGTGAAGGGGATGCAGGAGATGCGCCAGGAGATATGCCAAGTTCTAAGGGAATACACCTCCTCAGCTAGTGAAAAACCCTCTCCCTGCCCCAAAGAGGGTGAGTCTGATGGTGCAGCAGTGGAACCCACAGATGTTACAACCGTCCAGGTTTCAGCTGAACCACAAGGACAACCACAGCCAGCAGCAGTCGCCCCTGTGCAAAGGAGGAAGTATAAGACCAAATCAGTATGACCAGTTAATGATGATGGGGAACTAGGGCCCTCAAACCAGCAGGAGAGCCAGAGCCAGAAATCATCACTGAGTCCCTGTCGTACGACAGTCTGCGTGGTATGCGAAAAGACATTGTGCGAAGGGGGTGTGAGCCTTATACAACCTGGCTGCTTCGGGTTTGGGACCTTATGGGCACAAGTGTGAAATTGGATAGTGGCGAGGCAAGGTATCTGGGATCGTTGACCCAGGAGCCAGGTGTGGACCAGATATTTGTGAGGGAGCCAGGGCCCCTTTCTCTCTGGGAGCAGCTCTTAATGAGTGTGAGAGAAAGGTTCATTCACAAAGAAAGAATGCAGGAGTACCATCATAGAATGCAGTGGAAGACACGCGAGGAAGGGATCCAGCAGCTAAGAGAGGTGGCAGTATTAGAGGTACTCTTTGGGAAGGATGGACAGCATGATAATGACCCCAATAAGGTCAGGTGCACAGGACAGATGATGTGGAACCTGGCAAAGCTAGGGCCACAGCAATACACCACCTTCATTTCAAGGATTGATGCTGACAATAACTGAGAAACAGTGGGCTCTGTCACCAACAAGCTGAGGAATTATGACAGTATGGACAATGGTCTCCTGAAAGCTCATGTCTCTGCTGTGGTTAAGGACCTCAAAGAGGAGATGAGGAAGGAAATGAGGGAGGAGATGAGGGAGGAGATGAGGAGGGTCAGTGTGGCACCAGTGCGAGCCACAGGCCCCCAAGGCAGAGCCCGTCATCCCCCAGCTAGAGAGAGAGGGTACACCCCACGAGCTGAGCTGTGGTTTTTCCTGTGTGAGCATGGGGAAGACATGAGAAAGTGGGATGGGAAACCCACTTCTGTCCTGGCAGTGCGGGTGCGTGAACTCAAGGAGGGAGGCACTAACCGAGGGGGTTCTGCTAAGATGAAAGTAGCCTCAGCCTCCCGTGACCGAGCTGCCAGGTATTACAGAAGGGAGGATGATATGTCGGATCCCCTTGAAGGGACCTCTAGCATGTACGCCCAGGGAAAGAATGATAACCAGGGCTAGAGGGGCCCTGCCTCTAGCCAGGGAGAGGCATAGGAGAACCGCATTTTCTGGACGGTGTGGATTCGATGGCCTGGTGCATCAGACCCACAGAAATATGATGCATTGGTTGATACTGGGGCACAGTGTACTTTAATGCCATCGAGACATGTGGGGGCAGAACCCGTCTCCATCGCTGGGGTGACCGGGGGATCACAGCAGTTGACCCTGTTGGAAGCTGAGGTGAGCCTGACTGGGAAGGAGTGGCAAAAGCATCCGATTGTGACCGGCCCAGAGGCCCCGTGTATTTTGGGCATAGACTTTCTCCAGAATGCCTATTACAAAGACCCAAAGGGACTTAGGTGGGCATTTGGGATTGCTGCTGTGGAGGCAGAGGGCATTAGGCAATTGAACATCCTGCCTGGACTATCAGAGAATCCTTCTGCAGTTGGGCTCCTGAAAGTGGAAGAGCAACGAGTGCCAATTGCCACCTCGACAGTGCACCGCCAGCAGTATCGGACAAATCGAGATGCTGTGATCCCCATCCACAAGATGATCCGTGAGCTGGAGAGCCAAGGGGTGGTCAGCAAGACCCACTCACCCTTCAACAGCCCCATCTGACCTGTGCGCAAGTCTAATGGGGAATAGAGATTGACTGTGGACTATTGTGCCTTGAATGAAGTGACTCCACCACTGAGCGCTGCTGTGCCGGACATGTTGGAGCTCCAGTAAGAGCTGGAGTCCAAAGCAGCAAAGTGGTATGCCACTATTGACATTGCTAATGCATTTTTCTCCATTCCTCTGGCAGTGGAGTGCGGGCCTCAGTTTGCCTTCACCTGGAGGGGTGCGCAGTACATCTGGAACCAACTGCCCCAGGGGTGGAAGCACAGTCCCACCATCTGCCATGGACTGATCCAGGCTGCACTGGAAGAGGGTGAGGCTCCAGAACATCTGTAGTACATGGATTACATCATTGTGTAGGGGAACTAGGTATCGGAGGTATTTGAGAAAGGAGAGAAAATCATCCAAATTATCCTGAAAGCTGGTTTTGCCATCAAGAAGAGCAAAGTCAAGGGACCTGCCCGAGAGATCCAGTTCCTGGAAGTAAAGTGGCAAGATGGACCACGTCAGATTCCCACTGAGGTCATCAATAAGATCACAGCAATGTCTCCACCGACCGACAAGAAGGAAAAGCAATCTTTCCTACATGCCATAGGTTTCTAGAGAATGCACATTCCCGAGTACAGCCAGATCGTGAGCCCTCTCTACCTGGTTACCCGCAAGAAGAACGATTTCCATTGGGGCCCCGAACACCAGCAAGCCTTCGCCCAGATCAAGCAGGAAATCGCTCACGCCATAGCCCTTGGCCCAGTCAGGACAGGACCAGAGGTGAAGAATGTGCTCTACTCTGCAGCCGGGAACAATGGTCTGTCCTGGAGCCTCTGGCAGAAGGTGCCTGGTGAGACTCGTGGCTGACCACTGGGATTCTGGAGCCGAAGCTACAGAGGGTCTGAAGCCAACTGCACTCCCACAGAGAAAGAAATCTTGGCAGCTTATTGTCGGGGTTTCCTCCCCCTGCCATGTAGCCCTGGGAGAGGGGCCCTGAGGGGACAGACACGGGGTTTCCCGAGCCCCTGGTCAGCCTTGTTCCCCATTGATTGGTTTGTGTTTCCCTGCGCGGGCAAGGACCATCAGGCCGGACTGTGAAGGTTCCTTGGCAGAGCTGCGGCCATGCGGCTGAAGAAATAAACATCTCTGAAACATCTAGCAAGAATCTATATATTTATATTTCTTTTCCACAGGACTCCTGGTTTGATATATGCGTGTTACAGTATCCCCGCTGTAACAAATGGTGGGGAATTGCCGGTGAGACACCGATCCCTAAGGACAGGAAATTCGTGAGTAAAAACCACTCTAGATCTCTCTCTTCTCACCTTGGTTTGGATATTCTCTCTGGACTATGGCAGAATTGTGGGAAATATGTCTCTCTGAGCCACAGAAAAAAATGTATCTAGAAGTTAAAAGAATCCTTGAACAACAAAACAAGGAAGTATTGGAACCAGGAGTTCTAGAACATTTTTTTAACTGGATTTTCAAAAATTTCTTCTATATTTCTCGAGATTTACCTTTTGATATTGAATCTCCTGGAACTAGTCATGAGTGTTTTTGGCACGAGATCTGGGATGAGATAAGGGATCAAATAAAACATGCATTAGTGACTGAACCCTTGCGTGGATCCCTCATGGTCAGTGAAGCCATTCAGGGGCATTTCTATGGTCCCATTACCCCTAGAGCAGAGGATGGCCATAGTCCCGAGGCTGAGGCCGCGCGGCAGCCATCCCAGGAGCGAGTGACTGCAGCCGTGCCGGCGGAGGTGCCTGCCCTGGATGCGCCCAGCCTCCTCCGGAGCGCGCGCCTTATCGCTGACCCCATCCCTGTCTCGGGGTCCCCTGCCGTGCGACCGCGAGCGAGGGAGCAATGCTGCAGGTGCCGCGGGTGTCGTGGGCCACGAGCGGCCAGGAACCGGAGGTCGGTGTGGAAGCCCGCTCTGAGCATACGGCTCGGAGAGCTCTGTGGAGGGAGAAGCGGCGGTTTCCATAGCAACACAAGACGCCACGCAGCGCCGAGCCGAAACAGGGCCGCACTCAAAGCAGCGTGGAGTTGGCAGAGCAGAACAACTCACAGGCCGTGGGGCCGGCGGCGATGGCAACGTAGGGCCGCTCAGAGCCCAGACACGTGCCGGAGCAGCGCCCCTCGGAGGGCACACAGTAGCCGCAACATGGGGGTCCGGCCAAGACATCAGAGTCGGCGAGGCGGAGGCCACGAGGGACCAGCAGCCACGACAAACACGCAAGCACGTGATAAGAGAAGTTGTAGCCACGAAAGTCACAGGAACTGTGAAATGGTACAATGTAAAAAACAACTATGGATTTATAACACGAGATGATACAGGGGAAGATTTATTCATCCATAGAACTGCCATTAAAAGGAATAACCCTAAAAATTACCTGCAAAGTGTAGGAGATGGGGAAGTTGTACAATTTGATATAGTGCAAGGAAAGAAGGGTTTACAAGCAGCAAATGTTACTGGGCCTGGAGGTAATCCAGTCAAAGGCAGCCGTTATGCACAAAATTATAAACAATATCCATCCCAGCATCTTCCCTACCCACAGCCTACTTTCACCTTTTACCCTATACCCAATATGAACCCTTTCCTAAGTTTACCCCATCCCCAGTTTATTCCTAATCCGTTTTTCACCCCATGGCTTCCCTATACAATTCCCTTTCCCTACAATTCCTCTCCGATGCCAAGGAGGGGATGAAAAGGGGGAGGTGTAGATACAAAAATGCTGCTAGCAAGGATTTTCTTGCTATTTTCTAAGTCAGCGAGAGACTTTTCTCTCTCACAGAAGAGGTAGCAGGGAATGTAAACAACCAAGCCACCTGCAACCTTGAAAAGTCTTGTTTATGGTATAGTAGGAAAATATTTTGACAATGGATGTTTTAGGATTTTGGCCAATCACCCCCAAGGGGTGGCTGGTCCTTTGTCCAATTAGACTATGAAGAAAAAAGTCTATAAGAGTTTGTAAAATAATTAAATAAATCAATCTTGCTGCACAATTCCTGCCTGCTGGATCTTCTCTCCTCCTCCTCCCTATGGCTGTGGGACATGGTGATATACCGTAGGAACCAGGCCTGTGGTAATATTTGGTGCTGCCCAACGTGATTCTGCATTCTCTGACGCGTCCTGCACGCTGCGAGCCAAGCCGAATTCCTCTAGAGGTACGCTGTTCCCTTTCCCCCCCGGGACCAGGAAGTCTGACAGGACTGAGAAATGGCGAACAGCAGCTCACAGAACGACGCTGTGGTACTGGTCTGGAAAGGTGTGTTTAGCATATTGCACACCTCCATTCCTGAAAACTCAGTTCGGGAATTATTAAACCGGGCTACCTTAAAAGGGATGTCCATGGACAGAGATACTGCCCTGGACTTTGCCTTATGGCAGGAACTTGGCTGTGCTATCCGACATGAGCTCCCGACAGGGGAGCTGGCAGCGTTAGAATTATACAAAACCTGGCATTCGTTATTTATTCTGCTGACAGACCTCGACTGTGACAGCAGAGCTGGCTCGCCTATTTCAGTGATGAGTGACGGAGGAATGTCCGAGGGGGACCCCGCTGACCGGGCTGCGGGGCAAATGATGGTGGATTCGGAAAAACCCCCCCGGCTCCTCAGGCAGAGCCTGCGCCGCCTCACCCTGCACAGTCGCAGGACTCCGCGGCCCCCAGGGACCCCGCGCCGCCAGAGGCGGGGGGGTCAAGGCAGCGGGAGGGCGCACAGCCTGCCTTACCGCTCAGCTCGGCGGTGGCCACGGCTTATCCAGGCCTGCAGATTAGCGGTTTAGCAACTTGGATGCCCAGAGTGGCTCCTAGCCCAGTTGCGTATGCACCTGGATCTAACTTCTTAGCGGGCGTAGCGCTGGGCGTGCCTGCCCCTAGACTGCCTGGGTGTGGTCCGCTGCCCTCCTTGGCGTTGGACTGTTCTGCGCAGTCGCAGAACCAAGCCATCGACCTTTTAATACAGCATCTGCCTTTGCTGACAGAGCTATCAAACCTATCCCGAAGGATGAAGGACCTGCTCAGCTTGCTAGAGCACCAGATGCCAGAGCAACCCTACCGTGCGGGGTGTGCATAGCCCGCGCCGCCCACGCCACCCGCGCCACCCGTGGGAGCCTCGGCTCCTAACCAGGAAACAGCGCGTCCAGCGGCGAACCCGGAAGCAGCTCTGCCGCAGGAAAACCCGGGAGCGGCAGCGGCTACGGAGACACAGCCAGGGGCGGCAGCACCAGGCACGGCCGCAGAGCGCGGGCCGGGGAGCGAGAAACAGCAGCGGAAGCGGCGACCGTGCCGAACGCGGCTGCTGTGCGAGAGACAAGCGCGGTGCTGAGCGCGGCCGTAGCCCCAGAGACGGCGGCAACAGCTTCAGTTCCGGTTCGATCGGGACCGGCCGAGACAGCATCCCGTAAAGAGGCTGCTGTTCAAACTGAAGCGCAGGCAGCTGCAGTCTGTACTGTCTGTTCTGCCTCTAGCGAACTTAGCCAAAGTGCCCCTCTCCGTCCATTTCTGTTCACTCCCAGCACCTCAGAGTTGCCTTTGCCTGATGATTCATTGTCAGGCAGTGAGGCAGATGAGGTTCTGGCCCCAAGTCATCAGGCGGCTGTAGCCTTGCGGTGAAGGAAAAGGCTGCGCCTGTCTCCCCCCTGGACCTTTCAGGACTGCACGGTAACAATGTGCCCAACCCACTACAATCGCTTCTTAGAGTCAGTTAAGATGCGAGCATTGGAGGAGGGTGACTTGAGGTTATTGGAAATACTTGGAATGCCAAATAGATCTGAGGATTCTGGGGATAACCGGGGAGCTGTTACACTCCATCCATAGGCTGTGCCAGAAGTTCAGGATGGTAGTGGTCCCCCAAAAGGGGACATCCAAGCTTTCCCAGTGTATAAGGCTCTCCCAGATTCTGGCGAGCGTGACAAGCATGAGGTAATTGCTTGGAAAGTTGCCCAGAACCTCCAATCCAAGGTGGCACAATATGGGCTAGGTTCTGCTGAGGTTATGCAGATAATAAGGGTGATAAATACAGATTTGCTTTCTCCATTTGATATCAGACACTTAGGTCAAATTCTATTTCAACCTGTACAATTTACAGTTTTTGAGAAAACCTGGAGAAAGCTGGCTGACAAGGCTGCATTAGCAAATATGCAGCTCCCTGCTGCCCATCCTAGATGGACAGCAGGAATGGATGCTTTGATGGGGACTGGTCCCTTCTCGGATCCCAGTCTACAGGGTAACTTGTCCTCTAGCGTCCTGAAGCAAGCTCAACAGGTCAGCATGGCTGCCCTGTTGAAAACCATAGAGATATCTGCGCCCAGAAAGCGATATACTGAAATAGTTCAAGGCAAATCAGAGTCATTCCTCTCTTTTGTAGAGAAAGTCGCTGCTTCTCTCGAGAAGCAGGCTGAGGATAACGGGTTAAGACAGTTGTTGTTAAGGCAGTTAGTGAGAGATAACGCAAATGAAGAGTGCAGAAAAATCATAGATGCCTTACCAGGGGATCCTGAGGTAACAGACATGGTCGAAGCCTGCGCTAAGGTGGGATCTGGGAACCAGAAAAGGTCTGCTTTGGCTGCGTTCCTGTAGCCAGTTCACGCATCTTCTGGTCGTGAACCAAAGCAACCAAAACAGGTGAATAAACGGAAGCGGCCTAAGCCAAGCCAAAAAGAGAACACACCAATCCCTCAGTGCAAGAGGTGTGGCAGGCCAGGACATTGCTCGGACTGCTGTAGATCCCAGACTCATGCTGATGGCCGGCCTTTGTCGGGAAACTTCTGCCGGGGTGCAAGGAGGGGGAATTGCTCTCCGATGCAGTCGCTCCCTCAGAGACTAGCACAGGTACAGGCCCAGGCCTACCCAGCCACCCTAGAGACAGTACCCAGGGATCAGACGGCACCCAGGGATCAGACAGTTTTGACGTCCACACCGCAGCCGCAGTCGTCTTAGACTCTAGCGGCATTTATAAGGTTCCCTTGGATGCATATGGACCCTTAGCCCAGGGATCCAGTGCAATGCTGGTGAGAAAACCTGATGTTGCCCATCAAGGAATCTTAGTGCACTCAGGAGTTATTGACGCTGACTTTAAAGGTCAGATTTGCGCTATGGTCTCCACGCAAAAACCCCCTGTAACTATTCCTGAAAAGACCTGCCTTGCTAAATTAGTGCCTTTTAAGTCTTGTGTCTCCAGGATAGAACAATAAACTCACAAAGATAACGGCAGTGGATCTACGGGACTTCCGCAGGCCTTCTGGACTGCAGACATCTCTGACCAAAGGCCACAGATGACATGTACCCTGATCCTGCCGAACGCCCGTCCGCCCCGGACTCAGCTTCGCGGTTTGATTGATACGGGGGCTGATGTAACTATCATCTCCTTCTCTGCATGGCCTCCCTCATGGCCTTTAGCCCCTGTGGGATCAGCCATCGCAGGATTAGGAGGATCCACACAGAGCTATTTAAGCAAACGGCCTGTGGTGGTGAAGGACTCAGAGGGGCACCCAGGTACAATTAGGCCTTATGTTACTACCACATCCCTTAACCTTTGGGGACGGGACATGTTGGCAGCTTGGGGCGTACTGATTGGGACAAATTTTTAGCAGGGGTCACTGTGCGTAAGGGTGCACAGTATCCTACACTGCCTTGTGGTGGTTCATTAACACACCAATCCAAGTCAGACTCTGCTCAGTTGAATTCAGGGCTGTTACCATGGCTTTTCCGCGATTCTCACAGGAAACTTTGAATTTGGTTACTGACTCTGCTTATGTAGCAGATATCACCCAACGCTTAGATTGTTCACTTCTGAAGGAGGTGAACAATGCGGCTCTGTTTTCGCTGTTGCAAACCTTGTGGTCTGCAATTCAGGCTTGAGTGCATCTGTATTACATTCTGCACATTCGAAGCCACACCAATTTACCAGGGTTTCTAACAGAAGGCAATGCCAGGGCTGACATGCTGGCCAGCCCTGCGTGGGTAGGGCCTCAGCCTGACAGAATTGCACAAGCCAAGGCATCGCACGGTTTCTTCCATCAAAGTGCACATACCCTGCAGAAGCAGTTTCATTTAACGCCAACCGAGGCGCGCGACATTGTCAGCGCTTGTGCTGTCACGGACTCGCTGCGCCTTTGCCAGCGGGGGTAAACCCCAGAGGGCTAAAAGCCTTGCAGATTTGGCAAACGGATGTAACTCACATCCCAGAATTTGGTCGGCTGAAATATGTGCACGTGTCTATTGACACTTTCTCCTCGGCTATGTGGGCTACTGCTCACACTGGAGAGAAGGGCCGTGATGTCATTGCCCATTGGAAATTGGCTTTCTCAGTCCTGGGCGTGCCAGCTTCTGTGAAAACCGATAATGGTCCTGCCTACGCCTTGGAGAAGACACGGCAGTTTTTACACTTATGGGGTGTAGACCATACCTTTGGTATCCCACATTCTCCTACTGACCAAGCCATTGTCGAACACGCTCATGGTACCTTGAAGCATGTTTTGGAAAACAGAAAAGGGGAATGCATGGAGAAACCCCACAGAGCCGACTAGCAAAAGCTTTGTATACAATTAATCACCTTACAGTACCACAAAATTCAAATAATCCTGTTATTCTGAATCATTTTCTCTCATTGCAGTCTGCAGGCGACATACAACTGCCCCGGGCAAAAGTCTGGGTACGGAATTTACTCACTAACCAGTGGGAAGGCCCACATGAGCTTATCGTTTGGGGTCATGGGTATGCTTGCGTTTCCACAGATACTGGGATACAGTGGCTACCTTCAAAATGCGTTCGCCCTGACCTATGGCACCAGAGGCAGAACAGGCAACCTCCCAATGATGACCAGAACGCCAACCATCCAAATGGCGACCAGAATGTAGATCATCAGCCTAATGACTCTTCTGATGATGACCAGGATGTCAACCATCAGGCAGATGGTCCTTCTACAAGCAGAGACTGGGATGGTCCTTCCACAAGCAGAGACTGATCTTTAATTTTCTTGTTATGGAGTCAGATAGTTAAAGCCTTAAGGACATATTTAGAATTAATAACTGATGTAAATTTCTATTTAGGATTAATAGTAGGGTTGTTATCTTATAAAACAAAAAGGGGGAATTGTAGGTACGAAAATGCTGTTAGTGAGGATCTTCTTGTTATTTTCTAAGTCCGAGAGAGACTTTTCTCTCTCACAGAAGAGGTAGCAGGGAATGTAAACAACCAAGCCACCTGCAACCTTGAAAAGTCTTGTTTATGGTATAGTAGGAAAATATTTTGACAATGGATGTTTTAGGATTTTAGCCAATCACCCCCAAGGAGTGGCTGGTCCTTTGTCCAATTAGACTATGAAGAAAAAAGTCTATAAAAGAGTTTGTAAAATAATTAAATAAATCAATCTTGCTGCACAATTCCTGCCTGCTGGATCTTCTCTCCTCCTCCTCCTTATGGCTGTGGGACACAGTGATATACCGTAGGAACCAGGCCTGCGGTAATAGGGAGGGAGGAAATTAAACCCTCTCCTGCATCAGTTTCCCCACAAAGCATGCTCAGAGAGTTCTGTCTCGATTCTGTCAGCCTTAAGATGTTCCACAGAATCTGTTTGGACATTTAAAGACTCAGGAGGGTGGCTTGTTTTGTTTTGAAACTGTCCTTTTTGTTTTCAATGTTAAGTTTTACATCTCTTTTGTTAAAAATAAACGGGTGAAATGTCGGGGTTTCCTCCTCCTGCCATGTAGCCCTGGGAGAGGGGCCCTGAGGGGACAGACACGGGGTTTCCCGAGCCCCTGGTCAGCCTTGTTCCCCATTGGTTGTTTTGTGTTTCCCTGCGTGGGCAAGGACCCTCATGTTGGGGTGGCTCAGCCTGCTCTTGGGCTGAAACCATCAAATGTCAGTCACCAGAAGAGATCACTGAGGTCTAGGTTACCTCCCCCTGGGTGGCTCCCAATCCTAAATTACCTCCCCCGTTCCAGAAAGTTCTCCCTTTTGTAGTTATTAATTGGTTCCCTGTTATGACTCCTGCCTCCCTGTTTTCCCCATTTGTTCTGAAAAATTGTATCCTCCCCTCTGCTTGTACCCCATTGGTTGTTTTCCCTTTCCCTGCCTTAATCCACCCCCCCATAAAGGGGGCTAGCCCGCATCTCCTCGGTGCTTTTTGCTGGTCCCTGGTCCCTCCTGCAAATAAACCTGTTGGAACTCACACCAGAAGCCCCTCCCGCCTTCTTTGCCTCCAGGCAAACGCGAGCCTGATCATCGGCTGCCCGACGTGCTTCCTCTGAGGAGGAGCCAGCGCACGCACCCATCTCACGCTGATTCCACTGAGCCGTCCAGCGAGGACGCTGTGGAGGCTAACACTGCGTCCCCTCTGCCCGAGGGCACGCCGGGGCTTGTGGTGACAAGCCCTCGGTTGCGTTAGGTTGGTGCCCGAACAGGGACGACACACACGTGCGTTCCTGCATCGTCCTCGCTGCCAGGAGGCTGCGAGTGTCAGCGATTCGGAGACGCCGATGCCTCTCGCGGCAGCGCGCTCTGTTTTAAAAGCCGCGCTCCGAGAGGAGGCTGCCAACTCCTGCCAGGAGAGTAGCCTGTCCCGGAGGACCCCACCGTGCCTTTTTGTTTCCAGGACTGGAAACCTGTGTCTTCTTGTGAGTATTCTTGCGATTCCCGGCCCCTGGAAAATTATTTTTAATTTCTCCTTTTTGCCGGTGGTGGGTGAAGTAGAGGCTGAGGTTTAAGATGGGAGCTAAGCTTTCTCAGCCTCAGCGGGAGGTCTATGTCCAAGTTGGGGAGTCCCTGAAGAATTGTGGGTTAAAGTTATCAAAGGGGTTTTTGAAAAGGTTTGTTAAGTGGCTGTTCTTTTATTTTCCCCAGATGTCCCCTGCTAATTTGAAGTCAGCCACGTTTTGGCAATTTGTGGGGGACAAAATATTAGAATTAAACCAAAGGGGAGATCCCTCCGGAGAGAGGTTTCTCTACATGGTCTGGGCTTTGAGAGATATACACAAAGCTAATCGGAAAATAAAAGAAAAGCCCCGAGTTCTCCCCAGTTCTTCCCAAGTCCCTCCTTCCCCCCCTCGCATTCCTCATCCCACTACCCCTTCGCTGAGAAGACCGGGAGGTGTAAAATGCCCAGAGGCACAGGGCTGCCACCGTCTCCCTGACTCTCCTCGATCCTCTCAGCCGCCCTGCCGAAGTAGTTCTGGCCAAGCTGTTTCGGCTTCTACCCAAACCCTCTCTCCTATGCCCTCTTCCCCGGTTGTCCTCCCAAAAAGTGGTTCCCAGTTTTATTGCCCTGAAAATGACGGTGAAGGCTTTTCTCCGTCCACCGGTTTGTCCCCTTTCCCTGCTGTTCCTGCACTCCCCCAAAATGGAGGAGACCGCATGGCACAGCCCACCTTTTTTCCTTCTTCTTCCCAAAATCCTCTTGCCCCCCCCTCCTCCTCGCCCTGTCCTGGCCCCGCCCCCTCCTAACGTGACATCTGTGAGCTCCTCCTTCGCGTCGGGTCCCGCCCCCTGCGTCGGGAGTCCCCGCCCTTCCCGTGGCCACTCCTCTTTGTCCTCAGCCCCCGCCTACTGGGAGGAGCCTTCTGGTTCCCACGCCTCGTCTTCCAGTTCCCACGCTGTGGAAACCGGAACCGACGCCATCTTGAACCTGGAACCGGGAGCCTCCTCCGGTCCCTTCGCTGCTCCGGTTACTTATAACCGAGCTGGCGGCAACCCCACCTGGAAACCCTTTGACCCTGCTGGGCTCAAAGAACTTTGTAAAGCCCAGAAGGAGTTTGGGAGGGAGAGTCCATATTTCCAGAATCTCCTGCGGGCCACTCTCACTAATACAGTGTTGGTCCCAGCAGACCTCCAAAGCATTTTTTCCTGCTTGCTTTCTCCAGCCGAATTCGAGTTGTGGGATGATGGGTGGAGAAAGCAACTAAGAGAGGTCCTCCCAATCCTGTTGCAATACCCTAATAATGCAGGGGTTTCCATGGACCACCTTACCGGTGAGGGGTTGCTTGCCAAGCCACAAGACCAGGCCCGAAACACCCCAGAGCCGGTCTTAAATGCTGTTAAACATGCGGCGGAGCAAGCTTTTTTAATGATGCCCCCTAAATCGGCGCCTCTACTAAATTTTACTGAAATTCGGCAACTCCCAAATGAACCATTTATTGACTTTATTGACAAATTAAAATTAGTGGTGGAGAAGCAAGTGGAAGATACAAGAATTAGAGAAAGCATAATCACTCAAATGGCAAAAGCTAATGCAAATGAACCTTGCCAGAGAGTGATTATGACCCTTCCACTTGATCCTCCACCAACGTTAAAGCAGATGATTTGACACTGCACAACCTTAGTTCCAATTGGCCAACCAAATTTAAAAACGAGGGGGAATGTGGTAGGAGTTGCGGGTGCCGCTGAGGCAATGGCACCTCAGGACAAGAGGATGACAAACAGAACCTGGACCTATCACAGATGTGGCAAGCCAGGACATGTGGCCCGGAACTGCAGAGCTCCAGCCCCAATTAATCAAAGTTCCCAAGCTGTTTCCCCAGGGCAAGTAGCATCGCCCACTCCCGTGGAGGTACAGCTGGGAAACTGAGGACCCAGCGTGGATCTGCGGCCCCGCGTGATGACATAAATAAAGAAGCCGCAACCAGCAAAACTGTGACTGCAGCCACTGCAACCATGATGGACTCCATCATACCTCAACGGGTCCTCGTGAGCTGCAAAGGACTGAAAGACTGCTGCTTGTTTATAATAGGAGACACCACGTGTACACCACCAGAGATCTCAATAACACCAGAGATCGTCCAAGTAGGATCACAAGGACTCTTTACAGTTAACATCCAATGTATTCACCCGCCTTTCTTTCTTGCAGCTGGCCAGGTTCTCACCCAGGCCATCCTCATGCCCAGAAGTTCACCAGATAACTACAACCCATCTGTCTTCTGGGCTGAGGTGGTAGGGGAGGATAAGCCGATGCTAAGCTGCAAGATTTCATGCCAGGGCTCGGACATCAGCCTAGCAGGGATGATGGACACAGGGGCAGACATGATGGTCATCGCCTCCAACAACTGGCCGTCACATTGGGGGTTGCAACCGGCAGAAGATATTGTTACGGGTGTGGGAGGATCCGTGGCTGCCCAGAGAAGCAGGACGCTTGTCCAGATTGAGGGTCCAGAGGGGCGGATTGCAACAGTCCGTCCATTTGTTATTGACTCTGGGTTTACATTGTGGGGCAGGGATCTCATGTCTCAGTGGGGACCCCGGGTTGAGATCCCATTTCAACCCCGGGATTTTTAGTTGGGGCCACTGTGGAGCGCCCCACCCAGAAATTGAATTGGCTCACTAATAAAAGGGTCTGGGTGGATCAGTGGCCTTTAAAAACACACCAATTGAGAGCGCTCACTGCACTCGTGGAGGAGCAGCTGGGGAAGGGGAACATTGAGCCTTCCAACAGCGCTTGGAACTTTCCAGTCTTTGTGATCCGGAAGCCGGGGACAGACAAGTCCTTCACGACCTGCGGAAAATTAACGAGGTCATTGAGGACATGGGACCCCTGCAGCCCGGAATGCCATCACCCTCTATGCTCCCTAGGCAGTGGAAGCTAGCAGTCATAGACATCAAGGACTGCTTCTTCCAGATCCCCCTGCATCCGGATGATGCACCCCGGTTCGCCTTCTCGGTGCCTTCCCTCAACCGAGAGGCTCCCATGCAGCGCTACCAGTGGCGAGTTCTGTCGCAAGGCATGAAAACCTCGCCCACCATCTGCCAGTGGTATGTCGCTCGCATTCTGTCCCCTGTCCAGAAAAAGGCAGTTAGAGCTGTGATCGTACACTACATGGACGATGTTTTGGTGTGTGCGCCCACTCAGCAGTACCTGGACTGGACTCTGGGGGAGGTAATCAGGGCTTTAGAGGCAGATGGATTCGAAATCCATCCTGAAAAGGTCCAGAAGACCTCACCTTTTAAATATCTAGGACTCAAAATTGAGGAGCAGACAGTGGTGCCCCAACCGTTAAAGATCAATGATAACCCCAAGACTCTGCAGGAACTCCATCAACTCTGCGGATCCATCAACTGGGTGAGGCAGCTCCTGGGACTGACATCTGAGGACCTTTCCCCTCTGTTCAACCTGCTTTGTGGGAACGAGGATCTCAAATCCCCGAGGCAGTTGACAGAAGAGACAAGAAACTCCCTCATCAAAGTCCACGAGGCGCTGTCATCTCGCCAAGCCCATCGTTATGCCCCAGGTCTGCCCTTTCAGTTCATAGTGTTGGGGAAAATGCCATACCTCCATGGGCTGGTTTTCCAGTGGGACAAGGTGCAGAGGGATCCCCTTCTGATTATTGAGTGGGTTTTCCTCTAGCACCAGCCTTCCAAAAGTATTACCATGCCACAGGAGCTCATGGCTCAGTTGGTGATAAAGGCTAGGTCTCGCCTCCGTACCCTTGTGGGGTGTGATTTCACATGTGTTTAATTGCCACTGACAACCAATGCACTGGACCATCTCCTTCAAAACAACAATCATCTCCAATTTGCCTTTGATAGTTATTCGGGACAAATATCGGCTCACAACCTGAAACACAAATTGTTCAATTTGGCCTTTAAACTAATTCCAAAAGAAATTCAGAGTCGTGAACCCCTCAATGCCCGGACAATCTTTACGGATGGTTCTGGGGCATCTCACAAGTCTGTCATCATTTGGAGGAATCCTCGCACTCAGAAGTGGGAGTCTGATGTGCAGGTGGTCGAAGGATCACCGCAGGTTGCAGAGCTTGCCGCAGTGGTCAGAGCATTTGAGCGGTTCAGCGAACCTTCTAATTTGGTAACAGATTCCGCATATGTAGCAGGAGTGGTGTCCAGAGCAGAAAGAGTATCACTCAGAGAGGTGGCAAATCCAAAAATCTATAAATTGCTTTCGAAGCTAATCCAAATTGTCTCCCACCGAAAGCAACCCTTTTACGTAATGCATGTGAGGTCACACACTAACCTGCCAGGATTTATTGCCAAAGGGAACAGGAGAGCAGATGCCCTAGCTATGCCCATCGAGTTAGCGAATCTGCCTAACAGATTCCAGCAAGCCCAGCTGAGCCATGCAATGTTCCATCAAAATGCTCCAGCTCTCGTCCGGATGTTCCACCTCACTAGAGACCAGGCGAAAGCCTTTGTGGCAGCGTGCCCCAACTGCCAAAAACATCAGCTTCCATCATTAGGTCAGGGGGTTAACCCCCGAGGCCTAGGCAGTTGTGAGGTATGGCAAACCGATGTCACCCACTTCCCCCAATTTGGCCGCCAGAAATATATTCACGTTTCTGTGGATACTTTTTCTGGTGCAACCTTTGCCTCAGCTCACCGTGGGGCGAGGGCCAAAGATGTCATCAACCACCTGGTACAGGCCTTTGCTGTGTTGGGGACACCAAATAAATTAAAAACTGACAATGGCCCTGCGTACACCTCTGCAGAGTTTAACAGATTCATGAGTGAGTGGGGTGTGGATCACATCACTGGCATCCCTCACTCACCCACAGGCCAAGCCATCGTGGAGAGGAAACATCAGACACTAAAAAGACTGCTTGAACAACAAAAAGGTGGCAATGAAATCGCTGCCCCCACCATAAGACTGTCCAAAGCGTTGTTCACGTTGAACTTTTTAAACTGTTCCTATGAGGAACCTGATCCTCCCATCCTGAGACACTTCACAAACTCTGCTAAACATAAACTGACTGAGAGACCTGAGGTCCTAATAAAGGACCCTGACACTTTACAGATACGTGGCCCGTACCCCCATGTCGCCCAGGGTAGAGGCTACGGGTGTGTTTCCACCCCAGAGGGTCCAAGATGGATCCCTGGAAAGTGGATCAAACCTTTCTTAACAAAGACATCAAAACCAAAGGAGCCTGAAAACGCAGTAGCAACTGCCTGGAAAAGGAGGAGAAACAAGACCTCCTGAATAAACAAGAAATTCTCCTCCCAGGCTGCAAAGACAAACATTCCCTTTCCCACCTTCTCTGTGTTTCCCTCCCCTAATTGGCCCTTTGTTTTGAAAGAGGGGGAGTCCAACGGAGCCATTGTTATTTACGTTAATTGTATTTGTATTAATTTTATTTATGTTACACTGTTCCTAAAGTTATCTCCCATAACTGCGTGATGACATCCTACATGCGGCTGTCCCACCTGCTGCTGCAGCTCCTCCTGTACACTGGGAGCTCCAGTAGCCGGATTCCTTCAATTATCAAGGACATTGTATGGGGTTTCTTTATGGAGTTGTTAATTTTATTAGCCCTTCCCATTTTTAAGTGTTTGGTTTTGAAATCCCTTAAGCCGTTCCCCTCATTTCAATGTAATAAAGAAGGGGGAGATGTTGGGGTGGCTCAGCCTGCTCTCGGGCTGAAACCATCAAATGTCAGTCACCAGAAGAGATCACTGAGGTCTAGGTTACCTCCCCCTGGGTGGCTCCCAATCCTAAATTACCTCCCCCTGTTCCAGAAAGTTCTCCCTTTTGTAGTTATTAATTGGTTCCCTGTTATGACTCCCTGCCTCCCTGTTTTCCCCATTTGTTCTGAAAAATTGTATCCTCCCCTCTGCTTGTACCCCATTGGTTGTTTTCCCTTTCCCTGCCTTAATCCACCCCCCCATAAAGGGGGCTAGCCCGCATCTCCTCGGTGCTTTTTGCTGGTCCCTGGTCCCTCCTGCAAATAAACCTGTTGGAACTCACACCAGAAGCCCCTCCCGCCTTCTTTGCCTCCAGGCAAACGCGAGCCTGATCATCGGCTGCCCGACGTGCTTCCTCTGAGGAGGAGCCAGCGCACACACCCATCTCACGCTGATTCCACTGAGCCGTCCAGCGAGGATGCTGTGGAGGCTAACGTTGCTCCCCTCTGCCCGAGGGCACGCCGGGGCTTGTGGTAACAAGCCCCCGGTTGCGTTACCCTCAGGCCGGACTGTGAGGGTTCCTCGGCAGAGCTCCGGCCATGCGGCTGGAGAAATAAACATCTCTGAAATGTCTAGCAAGAATCTGTATATATATATTTCTTTTCCACGGGACTCCTGGTTTGATATATGCGTGTTACAGTATTCCCCGCTGTAACAGCTTATGAAGGAGTCCAAGCTGCCTCAGAAGTAATCAGCACAGAGGCACAACTCCTCCTGGCACCCCGACTACCGGTGCTGGGGTGAATGTTCAAAGGTAAGGTTCCTTCCACGCATCACGCCACTGACGCTACTTGAAGCAAATGGATCGCCCTCATCACGCAACGCGCCCGAATTGGAAAACCAAGTTGCCCTGGGATCTTGGAAATAATTGCGGACTGGCCAGAAGGTGGGACTTTTGGATTATCTTCTGAAGAAGAAGAGGAGCAGGTGACACGTGCCGAAGAAGCCCTACCCTATAACGAGCTACCAGAAAGTAAAAGACAATACGCCCTCTTCACTGAGGCTAGCCAGAGATGGAAAGCCGCTGTATGGAGCCCCACACGACAAGTTGCACAGGCTACTGAAGGAGAAGGTGGATCGAGCAAATTTGCTGAACTCAAAGCTCTTCAATTAGCTCTGGACATAGCTGAAAGAGAGTAGTGGCCAAAGCTCTACCTCTACACTGATTCATGGATGGTAGCCAACGCTCTGTGGGGTTGGCTGGAAAGGTGGAAGAAGGAAAACTGGCAGCGCAGAGGAAAACCAATCTGGGCTGCTGAGGAGTGGAAAGGCATTGCCACTCGGGTAGAGAAGCTATCCGTGAAGGTCCATCATGTAGATGCTCACGTCCCCAAGAGCCGGGCTAACGAAGAACATCATAACAACAAACAGGTAGATCAGGCTGCGAAAATAGAGGTGTCCCAGATAGACTTGGATTGGCAACATAAAGGAGAGTTGTTCCTAGCTCGATGGGCCCATGATGCCGCAGGCCATCAGGGCAGAGATGCCACCTATAAGTGGGCACGAGATCAAGGGGTGGATCTAACCATGGACAGTATCTCCCAGGTGATCCATGATTGTGAGACATGCGCTGCGTTCAAGCAGGCCAAGCGGGTGAAGCCCCTGTGGTATGGTGGGCGATGGTCCAAATACAAGTATGGGGAGGCCTGGCAGATTGATTACATCACACTGCCTCAAACCTGCCAAGGCAAGCGCTATGTGCTCACGATGGTAGAAGCCACCACAGGATGGCTGGAGACCTACCCTGTGCCTCACGCTACAGCCCATAACACCATCCTGGGCCTTGAAAGGCAAATCCTTTGGAGGCATGGTACCCCTGAAAGTATGGAGTCTGATAATGGGACTCATTTCAAGAATGGCCTTATAAACACCTGGGCTAGAAAACATGGCATTGAGTGGGTGTACCACATCCCTTACCATGCACCAGCATCTGGGAAGGTTGAGCGACGTAATGGATTGCTTAAAACCACCCTGAAGGCACTGGGTGGGGGGACTTTCAAAAACTGGGAGATGCATTTAGCAAGAGCCACCTGGTTAGTTAACAACCGAGGCTCCACCAGCTGAGCAGGCCCTGCCCAATCCGAACCCCTACAAACAACAGACGGGGATAAGGTTCCAGTGGTGCACATGAGAGGTATGCTTGGAAAAACTGTTTGGGTAAAGTCTTCCTCGAGCAAAGACAGACCCATCCATGGGGTTGTCTTCTCTCAGGGACCAGGTTGCATCTGGTGGATGATGCAAAAGGATGGAGAGACCCGATGCATACCGCAAGGGGACCTTGTTTTCGGGTGAACTACCCATGGCTCTGTACTTGTATCAGTATCAGCATGTATATATGTATATAATTTGGGTGATGCATGTATTTATAAGGTTAAAAAGGTTAAGTTTCATGTAACATGACAGTATGGGAAAAATTCGGGGTGGATAATGTTGGGGTTTTAGGAGCTCTCTTGGTTTTTTTTTTTTCTGTTAATGGAACTTTCCCCATTCGTGTTTCTAGGGGAGCAAATTTCTTGGTACTTAAGAAAAACAAAAGAGCTGGCTGCTCTTTTGTTTCACCTGGGTGTGTGGGCAGTCGGTCACCAGCGTTCGGACAGAGAGGGAGGCTGCTTTCTTCGGCTGCTTTTCCCTTCTGCTGGAGAAGCCCCGGGATCCCAAAGCTCGCCTTCCCCGCCCTGCTGGGATCTGGGCTGTGGCCGCCCTGCCCCTCCGTTGCTTCGAGCCTTCTCTACGTTGCAGCCCTGCTCACCCTGCCTGCCCAGACCTCCGGGGGGTTCCCCGTTTGGATACATCGCGTCTGCCACCCGGGATTTGTGCTCATCCCTTCCGTTCCAGCCTGCCGTTCCAGCCTGCTGTTCCTGAGGGTCCGGCCGGAAACCGGGATCGGCTGCCCAGCGGTTTGTGAAGCCTTTATTCCATCCCTTCCCAGGATCCCAGGCCACCAGTTATTGTTGTTTGTTTGACTTGTTATACACATATAGATATATAATAGTAAAGAACTGTTATTCCTATTTCCCACATCTTTGCCTAAAAGCCCCCTTGATTTCAAAATTATAATAACTCGGAGGGAAGGGGGTGGCATCGGCCATTCCAAGGGGGGCTCCTGCCTTCCTTAGCAGACACCTGTCTTTCAAACCAAGACAATCACCTACTTCAAAATAATATGAATCTACACTTTGCATTAGATAGTTACTCAAGCCAAATATCAAATCATTACCCAAAAAATGAATTGCTTAATCTGGCATTCTCTTTCATCCCTCGAGAAATTCAAAGTAGAAAACCCCTTGATGCTCAAACCATTTTTACAGATGGCCCGGGAAAATCTAAAAAGTCAGTAATTACTTGGAAAAATCCAAAGACGCAAAAGTGGGAATCTGACGTCAAGGTAATCCAGGGATCACCACAAGTAGCTGAACTAGCAGCTGTCGTTAGAGCATTTGAGAGGTTCAAAGAACCCTTTAATTTGGTCACTGATTCAGCATAGGTAGCTGGAGTAACAGTTAGGGCTGAACATGCTCTCCTAAAAGAAGTTTCTAACAAGAAAATTTATGATCTGCTCTCAAAGCTAATTTATCTGGTTTCTCACCGAGAGCATCCCTATTTTGTCATGCATGTGAGGTCACATACAAACCTGCCAGGATTTATTGCAGAGGGTAATCGTAGAGCTGATGCTCTGGCTATGCCAGCAGACATAGTTTTATCAGCCGACTTCCCAAAGCTCCCCCAAGTTTTTCAACAGGCAAAACTGAGCCATGCCATGTACCATCAAAATATTCCTGCCCTTATCCGCATGTTCCACCTGTCGCAGACACAGGCAAAAGCAATAGTGGCAACATGTCCCAACTGCCTGAAGCTTCAGCTTCCATCACTGGGCATGGGGGTTAATCCCAGAGGCATTAATAGTGGTGAAGTGTGGCAAATGGATGTTACACAGTTCCCTGAATTTGGGAGATTAAAATACGTTCATGTCTCCATCGATATCTTCTCTGGTGCCATGTATGCCTCTGCATATGCTGGTGAAAAAGCTAAGGATGTTGAAAAACATCTTGTCCAAGCTCTCGCAGTGCTCGGTGTACCTGAGGAGATAAAAACTGATAATGGGCCTGCTTACATCTCTCAGGAGTTCAAAAACTTTTGCCATCAGTGGGGATTTCGGCATGTCACAGGTATTCCTCACTCCCCAACTGGACAAGGCATTGTTGAACGTGCCTATCAAACTCTTAAATGACTGCCACTGCAACAATCAGGAACCACCAAACTCAATTCACCTGTTCTCAGACTCAGCAAAGCACTGTTTACCATAAATTTCCTGAACGGCTCCTTTGAGGATCCGAACTCTCCGATCTGTCGTCATTTCCAGAACACCAGGAGACAGAAGCTGAAGGAAAATCCAGAGGTCCTGATCTGGGACCCAGAGACTCAAAAAATCCAGGGATCGTACCAACTTATAACACGGGGATGTGGATACGCCAGTGTATCCACCCCTCAAGGATTGAGGTAGACACCCAGCAAGTGGGTAAAACCCTATGACACTTCCACAAAGGTCAAGGAGGTCAAAACTGCCTCCTGGAGGAGACGCCTGTCATGGGTTAGCAAGCATAGTCCCGGAAGTGATGTTCTTCCAAAGGGGTGCTTACAGCTTCCTCTATGACCTGATAGAACCTATCAGATGGCCAGTTTGAATATGGACAATTCTGTGAGCCGCTTAAAGTTGTGACTGCCTCTGCGATGCACACTTAAGAATAGAAACTCCGAGGCAGAGCCTCTCTGTCTCATTTCCAGTGCTGGGACAGGTGGCTGCGGGGCCTGTGGGGGGGGGGTCAGCAGGCACGGCCCAGGCCCTGCTCGGGCCAGGCCGGGTCGGGCCACGGCCATCCTGGAGTTGATGGGTCCTGTTCCGCCCACGGAACCCCCCCTCAGCAGGGCTGTGGGCAGCCGGAGTGGCTCGGCTCCGCCCCCCCCACTGCAGCCAAGGCCAAGATTTCAGCTAAAGCTGCACCGCTGTCAGGCAGAGGTCATGTGACCGACAGTGATAAGCCACATTGCACCTGCAAGGCCTAGGTGAGATTAACCCTTTTAGTGCTGTGAAGAGCTGAAAACCTGAGGGAAGAGAAAGAGGAGATGCTTAAAGGTGAAATTCTGTTGTAAAGCTATGATATATCAGAGTACCCCTTGAAATTTCATGAAGGCATGGGGGGGGGAATGTTCAATTCAACTTGTAAGCAAAAGCACCTGTCCTGAGATAGGCAGATGCTGACGCAGCTGTAATTTCATGAGAAGTTTGGACAGGGAGAGATGGAAGCGATGAGGACTTTGGCTCCAAATGGGAAAGGAGAAAACCTCAGTTCCTAGAGATGCTCCCAGAGATAGTCCTAAAGATGAAGATGAGGAAGACCCTTTGCTCCCAGGGAAGGAGAAGGGCCTCTGTTCTTAGAGATGAAATGCTCCCAGAGATGGGTGAAGAGAACTTTTGTTTCTGAACGGCTCAACCTTAAAATTGTATCCCAAGAAACTTCAAGAGTGGACCCTCGAAAGCAGTTGTGGGAAAAGCTGCAAGTCGTGGGAGGGGGACTCACATGCGAGCAGAGAGACTCCTCTTCCTAAATGGACTGAACAAGGTTATTATGGAAGTGGTAAACAGGCTGAACATCTGAAGGGTTGTCTTTTTACATTGTCACTTGGAGAAGGGAGAAAGGTGGGGGGAGGAGAAGAGTTCTGAAGGTGTGGTATAATTTTTTTTCTTCTTGTAGGTCTGTTAATAACCTTCTTTATATTCTTTCAAGTTTGGTGCCTGCTTTGCATTTCTCCTAATTCTTATCTCACAGAAGATAAACAGTAATGAGTATTTTGGACCAAACCACTACAACGCCATAAGGAAAACCCTGATTTTGCACCTCCATTTGAGCCCCTTGCACTGAATTTCGATGCTAATCCCCTATGTTGTTATGCTGTTTTGCACTCACATTTTGTACTTTATTTTGTAGATCCTCATCCTGATACCCCATACCATAGATGTCCTGACTAACCTCCTGAGTTTTCTAATTGGGGGACTATTTTAAAGACATCTTAGGTAGTGTGGAGTTGTAGGGACGGTGGATTTCAATTATGTTTTGCACTGTTGTTTTATTACTGTTTTGTGCACTTTAAGTTACTCAGGGTTACAGCCCAGCTTTAAAGAAAAAAAATGGGGAATTGTTGCTGCCTGCCCCCGAGGTGCAGCCCGGCCCCAGGACTGCCCAGGCATGCCCGGACTTGTCTCTGCCATGTGCTCTGAATCCCCTTTGTTCTAAGCGCGGGTAAAACTTGAAAGTAGCACGGACTCCCCCGAAACAGAGTCCGATTGGCTGGTTACCCCGGGTCCACCCCTAGCTCTCCCCTTTCCCTTCCCATGAATAAAGTCGGCAGCACAGCTGGCTCCGCCCCTCTTGCTCCTGCCTCCCTTCTGTGAACAGGCTCTCCAGTCTCTCTCGAGACAGGAGGAATAAAGAAATAGGATTAAAGGCATGGAGTTTTGGCTGTATTTCTACCTCTTTCCTTCTGCTCTTGACATTAGCTTTACAGCTATCGCTGCATTTCAGAGCCACTGAGGTGCGGGATCACCTGTGCCGCCTCTCCCGGCAGCTCAGAGCTTTTCCAAAGCACAGAAAAGTGTGCCAGACAACTGAGCAAGCTGTGAGCATTTCATCAGAAAGTGACCCCTGGTGATGATGAACTGAAATTGAAGTTTACCCGAACAAAATGAAAATGTCAGGGTGGCATGCAAGTATAACCCAGAAAATTGGTTTTTTTACAGTCATAATTGTAGCCTCCAGTTGGGAAGTTATTCATAGGAGAGAAGATATATGGTTGCAAGCCTTTATGCGGTTCACTGGACTCATGGGAGAAATATTCTGATTTAAAGGATTTAAACCTGCTGCCTGTGGTCATGCACGCAAACCAAATGTATACAAAGCAAGAATGGGAAAAACAAAAAACTTGGCAGCTTCAGGGAACTGTAGGAGAAGAAATCAAAATAGTTTGCAGAATGATTAACGGAACTACTCATAAAAAAGCAACCAAAATTAGTGTTTCAACTACTCCTACAGACAAACATAATGAAATCTGTAGTCATTCAAGTGAAGTAGATTGTTGGTATAATTTTACATTAGTACAGACAGTTGAAGTAGTTTCTCTTTGGGCCCAGGAGTTCTCAAAACTAAAAGGGAAGGTAATTAATTTTGGGGTCTCTGCCCCATATAATTGTCTTGAAACAAGACATGTTTTCTCTGGACGCAATTACAACTGCGCAAGAACTTTTTTTCCATTCTTCTTAAATATGTTATTGTCACCAAAACACCGGGAAAAACAAAAACTCTCCAACAACATTTTTAGTGTTAGAGAATCAAGGCATTACTTCATTCTGGCCAGGATGTTGTTCTGGCCAGGATGTGCAATAGAAATCATTTAATCCACACCTAGCCCAGGCTGTGCAGACAATCATTCCATGACACATGGATTTTACTAGATTTTTCCCAAACTTTATACAATCAAAACCCATAAAAATTAATTGGTTCAATGTTCATTGGTCCCAAGTTGCACAGTTCTTAGTATTTAGTTTCCTATTGGATACAAATTTCTTCCCCTCCTATGCTAATTAGGTCCTCATTATTATCTCTCTTTTCCCAGGCCAGATGTCTCCGACCATGCCAGGGGTGATGTTTGGAGTTGATGGTTGTTAATTGTCGTTGACCGTCGTTATATTTTGTGTATCTTCTGTGCTACTCCCAGTCTGTTGAGATGTTAAACTCATCACACCTTGATTGATGAAACAGTCCTTTGAAAAGAAACTTCAATTCCCTTCCCCCGAGGCAAAGGCGAACAAGACTGACTAAAGTTAGAAAAAGAATTTTAAATTTTGTATAATTTTCCAACATTATCTCAGAGGCATTACCACCATTTCTAATTGGTCCAGCCTTGGCCAGCATCACGTCCACCTTTGAGCCACCTATGATTGGCTCTGCCAGACATGGAGGAAGCTTCTAGCAGCTTCTCACAGAAAGCCACCTGTTATGATCTGCTCTAATTACAGAGGAGCAAAGAGAACTGTCTGTGAATAAAGCAGAAAGAACACTGAAGGTTCGAAATATTCCCCAAAACGAGATTAAAACCAAACGAGGTTAGATGTTGATACCAAAAAAAATTTAATATATTTTATTTAAGAGTAAAAGAGAAAAAGAGAAAAGAAAGAAATAAAAAAGGGGGGGGGACAGGAAGAGTGACAGAGATTAAGTAGAAACATATCACCACTCCATGGGTCCCAACGATGTCTCGTTGCTCCCCTCCATGTGGTCTTCTTGGTGGTGAGGGTCCTCCGCCAAAAAGTATAGAAGCCAATGGATTAATATACGATTGAGCTAGGTGGGAATGCCCAGGTGCCTCCCCTGGGGGGAGGCAAGTTTTACACTCTCTTGCAAGACTTTGGGTCAGTTGCATCATTTTGCATCATGTACAGTGCTTTGGTGCAGGGTCTGGGGAACCCTTCGGAGAGCCTTTGATGGACCATGACAACCCCTCAGCTGCCCCTACGTGAATGTCCCATAGATGTGTCTTTCCCAGGGGTGGGGGGCCCTGCAGCTGAGTTAGTCTGCCCAATGGAAGATGGGCATTCACTGCTTCTGACCAGAGGCTTTTTGCCATGCACCCAAAACCTCTTCTCCTCCCGCCTGGGTTGGGGGAGAGTCTGTGCAAACCTGGCAACAAATAAGCCTGGGGCTATGGCCTCCACCCTGAAGCTGCTGGACTTGGCTCTCTTGTGAATGCTGTTCCAGCTTTATCCATTACTTCCTAGACCTGAGATGCTTTGAACAACAGTGTCACTTTTTCTTATCTCGAATAGCCTTAGGCAGTTTAACTCACAGTTCAGGGTTTCAGTCAGGAGGCCCATTCAGGGTGGGCTTTGGTGGTACAGCTCCGTTATGCAGTTTTGCCATAATGGGCAAAAATCTTTATGAGAATGTTTAAGCCATGAATTATAACCTTTCAGTCTCTGACACCACCCCTGTAGCCCCCTCCACTACCAAACCCTGGCCATAGAAACCCTATACATTCCACACACAAAACCCAAAAACTTATGTTGGGTGCCAGAAGGGACTGTGGTGGGTTGACCTTGGCTGGCTGCAAGGTGCCCACCAAGCCACTCTATCACTCCCCTTTTCAGTTAGCTGGGGAGAGAAAATAAGATAGAAGAAAACTCGTAGGTTGAGATAAGGCAGTTTACTAAAGCAAAAGCAAAAGTTTGTGCATGGATAAGTGAAAAAAATGAATTCAAGTGCTAAATTTTTAGCAATATAATATTGAACATTTATTAGTAGAACAAAGGCATATCACAGCGCTGGGGCGCTTGGCAATATTGCCAGAGGCGCCCTCCATTCATTTTACTGTGGACTTAAGTACTCTCTTACACTGTTACATATTCATTAAGTCCAGAAAGTAATTTACACTTCACTCAACTTTTCCCCCTCTCCGATTTCTGCCCCTTCCGCCAGCACGACACCGCCTCAGTCCTCTGGATAGCTTCAGAACTGAAGACAGGCACCCTCTCTCCGGTGCCTCCCCAGTCTCTAGCCTAATTTGTAGCTGACAGTTTCCTTGGGAGGTGTGAGTTTTGATGAGGTAACAGTCTTCCTGGGATGCATGCGGTTTATCTTCTTTGTTCCTCTAAGATATCTTGGTTCCTGGCTCTGTAGTTTCTCAGCTCAAGACATTTATTACCATGTGTTTATTAATACATTTCTTAACATATTACAACTATTTCAAAGTTACAATTTACCTTAATCTCATTTCTACTTAACTACATTTTACCTTAACACTATTTCTACATAATACATCATCACTTATAAATGTTAAAATCATATATGCGAAAGACAACATTTATTGTTCACTCATTTATCACAATCCCCCCTTTTCTTTTTGTCAATTATGTTGGCTTGAGCTACAATCTTTAATTACACTTCACTGTTACGTTCAAAATTTCTACAGATTAACCTGGCTTCTTCAAGGGGGTCTCCAGTGCTGGTTTGTTTCTTCAGTATCATTATCCTTTGTGCTGTTCCAGAAGTAGCTTGTCCTGAGTCCATAGGCATGGTGATTACCTGCATACCTTGGATGACACTTGTGATTAGCTGGATGAAGCAGGGAATTAAACAAGGAAGGAATATCAACCCAGCGGTCGCACACAAGAGGAAAAAAAAATAGTTTTTTCCACCATGCGGTTCCTAAGAATTTATCCCACCAGCCAACTTCTAGTATTGTTTCCCATTTTTGAACCGGTACATGAGCAATCTTTTGCATGTCAGTAGCAATATCGAGTATAGCTTGACCGTTATCAGTTATTTGCAGGCAACAATCAGAGGAATTAAATTTCCCACATACTCCGCCTTCCTCTGCTAGCAAATAGTCAAGGGCTAAACGGTTTTTATACGTCATTGCACTGGTTTGGGATAACTGTTCAGTAATTAATTCTAAGGCTGAGGTTGTTTTGTTGCTAATGATTTCCACCACTGCTTGGAGTCTTTTCCTATTTAGCATATAAATGGGGGTCCTATATCCCCATGATCCATCTTGAGCCCAGGTGGCTGGGCCATAATATTCTATTATTCTTTCAGGTGGCCACTCATCATTTTTCCACCTTTGAGTGCCTCCTATATTACCACTCCATTTTCAGATATTTTCTGCTGAGCTTCGCTTTTGTCTTTGTAAATCTTCATAAACTGGAATGCCTAAATTTTTCCCTACTGCCTTTGGCAATAGAAAAAATCCTGGCTGAATGGTTCCAATTGTACAAACTCCTCTCCAATCTTTGGGAAGTTTAGTATAAGCTTGAGGAAGGTATCTTTTCAGCTTTTTACCAGCTAGCGCTTGTATTTCAATGCCTTCGAAAGCCTCGAGCAACCCAGAGAGGTAGCACGGGCAATCTAGCTCTTTAGTAGCTCTAAAATCGGCACCTGTATTGATGCCTTTTCCTGGTCATAAATCAAGAGTCATACACGGTTAGAAGGGGAAAAGGGATTTTACCTTGGTATTCTGGCTGTTTCATTAGCAAAACGATTTCCCATTTCGGGGGCTGTTTTCCCTTTTTGATGACCCTTGCAATGCATGATAGCCACTTTTGTAGGCTTCCAAATGCTCTGTAAAAGTGCAAGAATCTGTTTAGCATGCTTAACTTCATTACCTTGAGCAGTCAGCAGGCCACGTTCCTTCCAAATAGCTCCGTGGGCATGAACAACACGGAAGGCATATTTGGAATCAGTCCATATGTTCACCTTCTTCCCCGCGCTCAGTTCTAGAGCTCTCGTTAGTGCAATGAGTTCAGCTCTCTGTGATGAAACATCTGGAGGCAAGGCTTTTGCCTCAATGATTTTATCTGAGGTGGTTACGGCGTAACCAGTCATCCTCCTACCGTTTCTCGTGAAGCTGCTCCCATCAGTGTAGAATTCCCAGTCTGGATCTTTCAAAGGAACATCTTTCAGGTCTGGTCTGCTGGAATAAGTTTCCTCTATTGTCTGCAAACAATCATGCTCAGGCACACTGTCAAGTAACGTGGATGATAAAAACATCGCAGGGTTTACCACAGAAGTTGTCTTTAGAGTAACATCATCTTGTTCCACCAACACAGATTGGTATTTGAGCATTCTGCTAGGGGAGAGCCAGTGTCCCCCCTTTTGCTCCAGCACATTTATCACTGCATGGGGTACATACATGACAACGTGCTGCCCAAGGGTGAATTTACGGGCCTCCTGTATCAGAAGGACTGTTGCTGCCACAGCTTTCAAGCATCCTGGCCAACCCTGGGCTACACTGTCTAGTTGTTTTGAGAAATAGGCCACAGCTCTTCGCTGGTCTCCAAGGTGCTGTGCCAGTACCCCCAGAGAAATATTCAGTCGCTCATGTGTAAAGAGTTAAAAAAGGTTTAGTCAGGTCCGGCAGCCCCAGAGCTGGGGCTGACATCAAGGAATGTTTCAGCTGTTTAAATGCAGCCCTGGCATTCTCTGTCCACATGATTGTCCCCTTTTCAGCTGCTTTAAGGGCCTCATATAAAGGTCTCACCAGTAGACCGTAGTTTGATATCCACAGGCGACACCAACCTACCATTCCCAGGAAGGCCTGCATCTCCCTTACGGTATGGGGCTCTGGAAGTCGACAGATGGCTTCCTTCCGTTCTCTGCTGAGTTGGCGATGTCCATGGAAAATTTCCAGGCCCAGGTATACTACTGTTTCCCTGGCAACCTGTGCCTTCTCTTTCGAGACCCGATACCCACTTTGGCCTAAAAAGTTCAACAGACTTACAGTGAGCTCTATGCAGTCATCTCGTGTCTTGGCTGCTATCAAGATGTCATCAACATACTGGAGAACCGCTCCTCCTGGTTCTTGTTTCCTCCAGTCCTCAAGCTCCTTTGCCAGCTGGTTTCCGAATATGGTCGGGCTGGTTTTGAATCCTTGTGGTAAAACCGTCCAGGTGAGCTGGGTCTTCCTCCCTGTTTCAGGATTCTCCCACTCAAAAGCAAAGAGTTCTTGGCTATTCTTATGCACAGGAATGCAGAAAAAGGCATCCTTGAGATCTAAAACAGTGAACCACCCTAATTCATTTGTCAATGTTGTCAAGAGTGTGTAAGGATTCGCTACCACTGGCTGTATGTCCTCTGTTATCTTGTTGATTTCCCTCAAATCCTGTACCAACAGGTAGCTTTTACCATCAGCTTTCTTTACTGGCAAGATTGGTGTGTTGTACCTGGATTCACATTCTACGAACAACCCAAATTTGAGAAACTTTTCAATCACAGGTACCAATCCCTTGCGAGCTTCTAATTTCAGAGGATATTGTCTTTGCCTTACTGGTGTAGCCCCTGCTTTGAGTGTGATACTCACAGGTTCAGCTTTTTTGGATCTCCCAGGAGAATCATTGGCCCACACTATTTGAATGACAGCTTCTTCAACTTCTTTGGGAATTTTTCCATGGCATTTCTGTACAAGTATAGCAGCTGCTTCGATAATTTTAGATTCTGGGATTATAACTTTCACTCCCCCTTCCTTTGAAAACTTAATTTCTGCTTCCAACTTTTCCAATAAATCTCTGCCTAACAATGGCATTGGGGAATTTGGCATATACAGGAACTGGTGAGTGACCCAGTGTTTTCCCAATTTAAATTTTAAAGGTTGGAAAAAAGGCCTTGTTTCACTTACCCCTGTATCTCTGATCACATCCACAGTGTCTTGACTCAGTTTACCTTTTAAAGTATTTAACACAGAATACGTTGCCCCTGTATCAACCAGAAATTCAACATCATGCTAGGGGATAGATGTCATTAACTGACCCTTGAAGACTCCCAGTTGCCATTTGAGTTTCTATAGCAGATATAGCAGCTTTGTTGACCATTTCTCTCTCTGTTTTATCCAATAATTCATCTAGCATAACATTTAGATCACCCCAATCTGGGTTTTGGGATTTTATGGCCATTTCTACATGCATAGCTACTCTCTCTGGGTTGTCCCTGTACTTCCCAATTGAGTTTTTCCACTGCTGTAATTCTCCGAGAGAAAATGGTGCCTTTATATAAATGACTCCTTGATTTCCCACAGCCTGTCGCAGAGGTGCTTCTAATACAAGTTCTTCCTCCCCCCCTTTATCTGTTTTGGACCTTGTGTGTTTAGCGACAGGACTGACTGCTCTCATAGCTTCTCGGGATATCCTGCCCCTCCTTCTACCTCCCTCCCCGTGAGAACCATCTGTATCAAAATCATCCCATTCGCTTTTAATTGAAATTGGTTCATTGGTTTTAAAACTTGTTCCAGGCAAATGTTGATCAGGAACCATCTCGCTCTTTGCGGCAGTGGAGGGGTAGGGAGGCAGGGGCTGCAAGCAGGTTTTCCCGTCCCTAGCTCTGTAAAAGCCGCCTGGGTCGAGGCCATCCCATCTGCCCTCAGCTTTAACACTGCCTGTGCCGCAGGGTGGGGAGAGCGAGCAGCTCCTCCTGTCTCTGGCTCGGAAACTTGCGGTTCTCTGTATTGGGGAATGCCGCCGCAATTGCCCGTGTCCATTTCTACCTTCACTTCTGTGTTCAGGGTACTCGGGGAAAGGCGGCCAGCCTGCCCCTTCCCCTCCCCCTTCCCTGTCTCTGCCTCTGGAAAGGTCAGAGGGCGGCGGCCAGTCTGCACCTTCTCTGCCTCTGGACCGGTCAGGGGGCGGTGGCCAATCCACCCCTTCTCCGCCTCTGGGGCGGTCGGGGGGCAGTGGCCAATCCACCCCTTCCCTGCCTCTGGAAAAGTCAGGGGGCGGTGGCCAATCCGCATCTCCGCTACCTCCACGCCCGCCCTCCGCCTCTGACGAGGCTGGGGGTGGGGGGGCCCCACGCCGCTCCTCCGGATTGGAGCTGGCTGCCTGCTCCCTCCCCTTCCCCCGCTCGGACAGCAGCGGGGACAGCGGAGACGGCAGAGGAGGCGGCGGCGGCGGCGGAGCCACGGTTCCCCCATCTCCCCCCTGTGTGGGCAGCCCCGGCGGTGGAGTCGGCGGCGGTGGCGGCGGCGGTGGTGGGGGAGCCACTGCTCCCCCATCCCCCACCCCCCCCCCCGTGCGGGCTGCTCCGGCGGTTGAACGGGAGGGGAGAACCCCCCCCATTGCGCAAAGCTGGTGCTACCATATCTGTATCTATCATATCAATTTCTCTGTCCGTATTAGTATACGAGTCAGCTTGCTGCGGCTTTTTCTTTCCCTTTCTCCTCCTCAAAGTCATCTCCATATTACTTTTGTCTACACATATGCTTCTTCCCTGTTCAAATACATAGTAAAAAGTTCTGCATATCTTAGTTCATCAAACCTACGTAATAATCTCAATTCTACCATCAGGTCATTAATGATGTTATTTTCCAAACTCCCATAGTGAGGCCAATTTCCTTGACTTAATTTTAAAGTCGGCCAAACCCGTGTGGACAGTCTGATCAATTCTCGGGCGTCCAAAGTAGTTTTTTGCCCTGTCAGCCATTTCCAGTGTTTTATTATCAGCTCTAATGGGCTGTTAGGAGGGATTTTTTCATTCACACCACCCATGTTTGCTCACAGACAGGAAAATTCTGCCAGAGGAAAGCTCTTAACTCTGGAATTCAGCCTGCAATCTGGCTTTGGAATTCTGATTTCCCAGGCAGTTTGTCTAGCTTACTACACAAAGACTTCAAAACAGCACTTTAAAATACTAAAAAGCAACTAGTTTTAGCAAGCAGTAAATGCGCGTGCGCGAAAATCTGGTCTCAAAAGGATTCGAACCCACAACTTCCCAACGTCTCAACCAACCAACCAACCAACCTCTGAGCCACTCCTGCGGCTGCGTAGGGTGCAGCCTCTGGGCTCTTGTGGACTCCACAGAGGGCGTCCCCTCCTTTCCACAGTTCGCAGGGGAAAAGTTTAAGCTTTCCCCTTTTCTGGGCTTCTATGCCCCCAACCTTTCCAACCCCCTCGGAGATCTCCTTCCCTAGTGCTAGCACAGTCTCAGTAGTACTGATCCCCTTTTCACTCACCTCTTTCCGTGCTTCTGCCTTTCCGTGCTGGGTCCTAAAGTCCTGGTCACAGTCTTAGATTGTTGCTCCGGCCCCTCTGTAGTTTGCCGGCAAAGAGAGGGGCAAAGCAAGATGTGTTCCAACCCAAGACTGCGAGTTTCAAGGTCTTTAGGGTCCCTTCGTGGTCGCCAGCAACTGATGCCTTTTCCTGGTCTTAAAATCAAGAGTCATACATGGTTAGAAGGAGAAAAGGGATTTTACCTTGGTATTTATTTTAAGGATCCTTAGGTACACACGTCCAGGTCATATGCATCGAGATGCACCCTGCCGAGTCTATGTCTGTCCCCCTCTCCCCCCAACATTGGGTATAACATTATAGGTTTTACTAATTAGCATATCTATCAAAGATTCCCCAATGAGAGGCTCAAGTGAGCCCCCCTCCCCAAGGAACCTTCCCCTGGATGGTTCTATCTTGGTTTACAGAATATGTTCTGGAGAGGACCTTGGGGTCTGGGGCACACTGATCCCTAGCTACGAAGCTTCTAAAATGTTTAGTCTCTTAGCTTGACAAACAAGTCCAAGAATGTAGGCAAAAAGCACTGGGAATCCAGAAGTTGTAAAAAGGTATAACAGGGGTATAAAAGAAAAGGCAAAAATCTTCATGGCATCAGTATCAGCTGCAAAGCAAATACCACCAGCAGAAGCAAAGAGGGAGAAATATAGCTCTCTGCTCGCTCAATTTCCCGCAGTTAGAAGCTTTCAAAAGAAACAGACGACAAGAGATGTTCGCAGAAAAGTAGCAGAGCCAAGAGAGGGCGGGGCCTCCCTTGATCGTCTCTTTTATTTCGAGAAGGGGAAATGGCGGGACTGGGGGCGCACCCGGGGTGACCGGCCAATCAGACACTGCCAAAGAGTTTGAGTAACATTTGGTTTTGCCGGCGCTTAGAACAAAGGAGCTCGGAGCACATGGCAGAGGCAAGTGTCTTTGGGAGGGGGAGGGGAAGCTCAGAACAGGCAGCAACAATTCCCAATTCCCTATTTTTTTTTCTTTAAAGCGGGGTTGTAACTCTTAGTAACTTAAAAGTGGATAGAACAGTAACAAAACAACAGTGCAAAACATAATTGGAATCTATTGTCCCTACAACTCGACAGTACCTAGGATGTCTTTAAACTAGTTCCCCAGTCAAAACTCAGGGGGTTAGTCAGGACATCTACGGTATAGGATATCAGGACGAAGATTTTCAAAATACAGTGCAAAACCTGAGTGCAAAACAGTGCAACTTCACTTCAGGGATTAACATCAAAATCTGCAGTAGGGCGTTTACATGAGGGTGCAAAATCAGGATCCTTTTTACGGCGTCTCTTCCAGGAGGCAGTTTTAACCTCCTTAACTTTTGAGGAAGTGACATAAAGTTTTACCCATTTCCCTGGGATCCACCTCAGTCCTTGAGGAGTAGATACACTGGCATACCCACATCCCCAAGTTACAAGTTTGTATGGTCCTTGGATTTTTTGAGTCTCTGGGTCCCGGATCAGGACTTCAGGATTCTCCTTCAGTTTCTGTCTCCTGGTGTCCTGGAAATGACGACAGATGGGAGGGTTTGGATCCTCAAAGGTGCCATTCAGGAAGTTTATGGTAAACAGTGCTTTGTTGAGTCTGAGGACAGGTGAGTTGAGTTTGGTGGTCCCTGACTGTTATAGCAGCATTCACTAGAAGGTTTGATGGGCACAGTCAACAATGCCTTGTCCAGTTGGGGAGTGAGGAATACCTTCAACATGTCAAAATCCCCACTGCTGACGGAAGTTTTTAAACTCCTGAGAGGTGTAGGCAGGTTCATTATCAGTTTTTATCTCTTCAGGTATACCGAGCACAGCAAAAGCTTGGACAAGATGTTTTTCAACATCCTTAGCCTTTTCACCTGCATGTGCAGAGGCATACATAGCACCAGAGAAAGTATCAATAGAAACATGAACGTATTTTAATCTCCCAAATTCAGGGAAATGTGTGACGTCCATCTGCCACACTTCACCACTATTAATGCCTCTGGGATTGACCCCCATGCCCAGTGATGGAAGCTGTAGCTTCTGGCAGTTGGGACATGTTGCCACTATTGCTTTTGCCTGTGTCCGCGACAGGTGGAACATGCGGATAAGAGCAGGAATATTTTGATGATACATAGCATGGCTCAACTTTGCCTGTTGAAAAACTTGGGGGAGCTTTGGGAAGTCGGCTGATAAAACTATGTCTGCTGGCATAGCCAGAGCATCAGCTCTACGATTACCCTCTGCAATAAATCCTGGCAGGTTTGTATGTGACCTCACATGCATGACAAAATAGGGATGCTCTCGGTGAGAAACCAGATAAATTAGCTTTGAGAGCAAATCATAAATTTTTTTGTTTGAGATTTCTTTTAGGAGAGCATGCTCAGCTCTAACAGTTACCCCAGCTACATATGCTGAGTCTGTCACCAAATTAAAGGGTTCTTTGAACCTCTCAAATGCTCTAACGACAGCTGCTAGTTCAGCAACTTGTGGTGATCCCTGGACTACCTTGATGTCAGATTCCCACTGTTGCGTCTTTGGATTTTTCCATGTGACCATGGACTTCTTACTTTTTCCTGAAGCATCAGTAAAAATGGTGATTGCATCGTGGGGTTTTCTACTTTGAATCTCTCGAGGGATGAAAGAGAATGGCAGATTAAACACGCCATGTTTTGGGTAATGATTGGAGATTTGGCCTGAGTAACTATCTAATGCAAATTGTAAATTTATATTATTTTGAAGTAGGTGATCTAATGTGTCAGTTGTTACAGGTAAGTAGATGCATGCAAAATCACATCCTGCCAGGGTGCGGAGCCTTGCTCTACCCTTCATGATAATTTTTGCCATTAGTTCTTGTGGCTGTGTGATGGTTTTAGGAGGTTGGAGTGGAAGGAATACCCATTCAATTATGATGAGGGGTTCCTTCTGCTCCTTGTCCCACTGAAATATGAGGCTGTGAAAGCGTGGTACCTCCCCTAGAATGACAAGCTTAAAGGGTAGGGGGGGCTGATACCTGTGTGCTTGTCTGGTGGAAATGATCTCTTGTATCTTTTTGTGAGACTGCCTTGCCTCTTCTGTCAGGGATCTAGGGGATGCTGGACCACCTTCCCCTTTTAACAGGTTTGCAATAGGAGTTACACCCTCTGTGGTGAGTCCTAACCAGGACTTTAGATAGGTCAGTGTCCCACAGATCTGTTGCACTTCCTCTAATGTTTTTGGGTTGTTATTAACGGTGATGCGTGTTGGGGTGATAGAGGTTTCTGTGATTTTGAGTCAGGTATTTCCAAGGGCTTGTTCTCTGCATTTTTTCTGGTTGTAATTCAAAGCCCTTGGCCTCTAGGGCCTCAATCATCATGTTAAGTGTCTGCTCGAGATACTGATTACTGGGAGCACACACCAGCACATCATCCATGTAATGCAGGATGATGGCTTTCTCTGCTTTGGCACGGATGGGAGATAGAATTTTAGCAATATATTCTTGGCAGAGAGTTGGGGAATTTTTCATACCTTGGGGAAGCACAAGCCAATGATAACGTTCCATGGGAGTTTCACGATTAATAGAGGGCACGGAAAATGCAAATCGAGGGGCATCTGCAGGGTGAAGCGGAATATGAAAGAAGCAGTCTTTAATATCAAGGACAGCTAAATGCCAATGTTGTGGGAGCATTGAAGGTGATGGCATACCTGGTTGAAGGGGTCCCATGTCTTCAATAACCTTATTAATTTCTCTAAGATCTTGGAGGAGCCTATATTTGTTCTTTCCCGGTTTTTGTGTTACAAACACGGGTGTGTTCCATGGGCTGTTAGTTGGAACTATATTTCCTTCAGCCAATTGTTCAGCTACTAATGTTTTGAGTGCCTCTTTTTTTAGCGACCACTGGCTAACCCACACTGGTTCATCGGTTTTCCAAGTTAATTTTTGTGGATGGCACTCTGCTTCAGCGGCCGCCAGGGAAAATTTTGATGTCTAGGGGTGATATCAATTTTTGTTCCCCACTGAGACATGGCATCCCTTCCCCACAAGGTGAATTTGGTGTCTAGGACATATGGACGAAGTGTCGCTATTTGTCCTTCAGGACCTTCAATTTGGATGGTGTGTTTGGACTGCTTTGCAATTTGGGTACCTCCAATCCCATGTATGATGCCCTGAGATTGCAACTCCCATTGCGCAGGCCACTTATCAAATGGAATGACAGACACATCAGCACCTGTGTCTATCATTCCCATGATATTGATTTTATTTGATTTGTGAGGGAGCTTACATTCTATTACAGGTTTGTCATTTCCCAAAACCTCAGTCCAACAGATGGCTGGGATATGACCATCTGTGGGCAGGTATTTGGGCAGTGGAATGGCCTGTGCAATGACTTGACCCTTTGGCATAAAGTACGGTGGATATATACATTGTACCATTAGGTTAGAACACCCATTCTGATCTACTTTCATGAGTGTGGGTGTAACCTCTATCCCAGCAGGTGTTTCCTGAGTGTCCCCAATAACAAAAAGGTACGTAAAGTCTGGCATGTGGTCCACATTCTGGAATGAGATGGGTATTACAGTCTGTTTGTTGTTGTTGAAATGGTGTGTTTCATCACAGGTTACCTTAAACCTGAGTCCAGAAGTCCAAGTTGCTTTTTCTGCAGCCCTATTTATGTCTGAATGCGGAGCTGTTAGGACGCTTTGAGTCGCTAGTTTCCCTGCTGTTGACCTGGGGAAACAGTCTTTGAAGAGTTTTTATCAGCAGTTATAATCGTTCTGCAATTGCGAACTACATGGCCCTTTTTCTGACGACGATAGCATATAAAGTTACCACGCGATTGAGTTTCTCCTGTACCCGTAGCATTCTCCACAACCTCCCCAACCATCCCCACTTTTTTCAAAAAGGGAACAGCTGTGTTCAGCTGCACCTTCTTTTTACAGACTTCGAGGATGGATCCAACAGTTGCGGGGGGGATGCAAAGGGAGAGTGAGGGTGACTTGTTTGCAAGCATCATTCATATTAACTTGGAGAAGTTTGAGTAGGAGCGCTTGTTGGAGGTCAGGATTAGGGACCTGGGAAAAGATAGCTTCGCACAAACAGTTATAAAAGTGAATAATATTTTCATTTGGCAATTGCTTGATGGTGGTATAATGAGAATTAGGAGTTTGAGATGGTAGTAATGTCAAGGCCTTTTCAGCAGCACGTGTGATTTCAGTAAGAACTGGACGAGGGATAAGCATTGCTTGTTTTTGGGGATTTGCCATATTATTGTCACCAGATAAAAGGTCTAATGTGATATAATTGTTGTCAAAATCCAGGTAATTATCTGGAGTTTGCCACAAAATTTTCAAAAAATCAGATAAAATTATTTTCCATTGTTTTTTCCACATCATAAAATCACCAGGTGTGAGAAGAGTTTGCATAATTGTAATTAAATCATGAGGTACAGGTAAGTGAGTTGCAAAAGTAACAGTTAAAAGGCTCTTAAAATAATTACTATGCATTCCAAACTCCTTAATTGCCTTGCACAAATCCTTAATATTAGAATAAGGAAAGGGTGTCCAGCTAGGGTTTGCTCCATTGCTAATACGAGAGAGTGTAGTAGAAGCAGGTGGAGTTACTTCCTCATAGCCCTGGATTCCCGGATTTAGAGAGGTAGTCCCATGATGGTGGGAACCTGGGGCGGGACAATGGGAAGCAGGGGCGGGGAGTGGAGGGGCAGGGGCGGGGAGTGGAGAGGAAGGGGTGGTACTTGAGTCATGGGCGGGAACAGAGGGAGGGGTGAAACACGACGCTGTGGGGGTGGGGTTAGGGGCGGGGTTGGGGGCGTGATCAGGTTCGGACGCGGGAGTGGGAGGGGATGGGGACAAGAAGGGATTTGTGGGGTGAGGAAGAAAGGGATTGTGGGAGGTGTAGTTTGGAGATGAAGAAACATTGTGTCCGCCATTATTGGAGACAAACAAACTTGGAGAAAAGGGGTTGGGGGGAGGGGGTTTTTCCCGGGCTGCCAGCACATGGCAATGGCTGTCCCTGGGAACAAAGAGATCAGGGGAGAAGGGGTTTTTACGTGCGCTTGAAACATGAGGGCTAGAAACTGGGGACAAAGGAGTGGAGAAGAGGTTTTGGAAAGGTCCTGGGATGGGCTCCGGATTCCCGTCCAAGGCAGGGTGCTGAGGAAACACGGGTGAGCCCAGAGGACAATAGCTCTCCTGTGCTAAAAAGCAGTCTGCTCTAGCCGTGTTTTCTAGCGTAGGGGAAGAGGGGTCCGGGACACAGGGGTTGGAAGAGGGTATAAGGGAATTAACAGGGGGTTTTTGCACTGGCTTTTGATGTACTGCTTTTTTCTCCGGCAAAGTATAACTTAGTAACAGGAGAGGAAGGAATTTTGAAACTGTTTCATCTCCTGCACGCCTAAGAGAGGAGAGTTTTCTCCCCACCTTATCCCAAAATTCAGCAGATCTTATGTCTTCGGAGGTCAGATTAGGAAAGTACTGAAAAAGCCATTGTACAAAAGATTGAACTAGATTTTTAGGGTATTTATGCCCAGTACAAGAAAGGTAGCTTTGAACTTGGTGGTATATTTCTCTATGGTGTGCAGAAACATCAGATCCCATTATGAAAGCAACACCACAAACCTGAACCCCTAATCACAAAAAGGAGGAACAAAAAGAGAAAGTTTGCACCGGCACCAGCTTAAGACAGGAGCCCCTAAACCAGCAGGGAAATACTCACCAGAATTCTGGATTTATTACAGGAAAGCAGGTCCGGGGGGAAAAAAAATCGAGAAGGGTCTTCTATTTACCAGCCGTTCCTTCGCCACGTGGTGTGGAGGAGGGTAAAGGTTGAGGCTCTGGGTTCACTGTTACACAAAAAGTAACAGCTCGCTACACAGAGCTGGCACAGCAGGAGGTGCAGAGCTAACTCCAGCAGACACGCAGCTGCTGAGACACTCTAAAAGTCTCTCAGAACTGGGGTTCAGAGATAGCACGTTGTGCGCCAAATGAAGAAGGTACCTTTTCAGCTTTTTACCGGCTAGCGCTTGTATTTCAATGCCTTAGAAAGCCTCGAGCAACCCAGAGAGGTAGTGTTACAGTGGGGATTCTGCAACATGATGCACCAAACCAGGAGTCCCGTGGAAAAAAAATATATATGGACAGATTCTTGGTAGATGTTTCAGAGATCTTTATTTCTCCAGCCGCATGGCCGGAATCTGCCGAGGAACTCTTAGTCACAGGACCGAGGGTCTGTTGGGGAGGATGAAAGTTTGGTAAGAAAGTTTCACAGATATGTAGGCTTGGCAGAAAGATCTGTGAATGTAGAAACTGGGGGTGAGATAGAAATGAAAGCAAGTTTTGATATAGAGTAAAAGATGTTTTGCTGAAACAGTGATCGCTGAGTAACTGAGAAGGCAAAGGTTGGAGATGAGTTGGAAGGAGATTTTTAGGAGCAGGACAAAGGTACATGACTACAAACAAAGACATGTTCTTCACCAAGTAAATAAGTCTCAAGAAGAGCATAAGTAAATAGAAAACATGTCTTTACCAAAAAAGAAAGATATGGCAGGCAAACAAGAAATGTTGATGTAGCAAGAAGAAGAAAGGTCTGAGAATTTTCCATTGTAAGCTTAAATTGTAACTTATTTACTCTTGTGATTGGATAATAATGACTGTAATATGGTGATGGTAGTAGTTATGATAGGCTATAGGCAAATGTAAAGGTATTATGTATGGTGCTTATTGGTTGTTATGTGTTAAGATACTCTGCAAAGAAAAGTATAAAATGCTTAGTAACTTGAACAGAAAGTGGCTTCAGGTATGCCTACAGCTGGAGCAGGCAGCTGTAGGGCTGGCTCTGGATACCCACTCCCTGAGCTGCGGTAACTTTGCCTATGCAATAAACAGCTTTCAAGAGAGCCGCCTGAAGTCCAGACATCCTTCGTGAAACTTTCTCCTATAGGGTCCTTGCCCGCGCAGGGAAACACAGAAAAACCAATCGGGAATGAGGCTGGCCAGGGGCCAGGGAAACCCCCTGCCTCCCCTCAGGGCCCCTCTCCCAGGGCTACATGGCAGGGGGAGGAGACCCCGACATTTCACCCGTTTCTTTTTAACAAAAAGAGACTTAAAACTTAACCTTGAAAACAACTGGATAAACATAACAAGAACAGTTTTAAAACAATACAAGCTACCCTCCTGAGTCTTTGAATGTCCAAACAGATTCTGTGGAACATCTTAAGGCTGACAGAAGGGAGACAGAACTCTCTGAGCATGCTTTGTGGGGAAACTGAGGCAGGAGAGGGTTTAATTTCTTCCCTCCCCCTTTTCATCCCCCCCTCGGCATCGGAGAGGAGTTGTAGGGAAAGGGAATTGTATAGGGAAGCCATGGGGTGAAAAACGGATTAGGAATAAACTGGGGATGGGGTAAACTTAGGAAGGGATTCATATTGGGTATAGGATAAAAGGGGGAAGTAGGCTGTGGGTAGGAAAGTTGCTGGGATGGATATTGTTTATAATTTTGTGCATAACGGCTGCCTTTGACTGGATTACCTCCAGGCCCAGTAACATTTGCTGCTTGTAAACCCTTCTTTCCTTGTACTATATCAAATTGTACAACTTCCCCATCTCCTACGCTTTGCAGGTAATTTTTAGGGTTATTCCTTTTAATGGCAGTTCTATGGATGAATAAATCTTCCCCTGTATCATCTTGTGTTATAAATCCATAGTTGTTTTTTACATTGTACCGTTTCACAGTTCCTGTGACTTTCGTGGCTACAACTTCTCTTATCACGTGCTTGCGTGTTTGTCGTGGCTGCTGGTCCCACGTGGCTGCCGCCTCGCTAACTCCGACGTGTCGGCCAGGTGCCCGCATTGCGGCTGCTGCACACCCTCCAAGCGGCGCTGCTCCAGCGCGTGTCTGGGCTCTGTGCAGCCCTGCGTTGCCATTGCCGCCGGCCCCGTGCCCTCCGAGCGCTTCTGCTCCGCCAACTCCACGCTGGTTTGAGAGTGGCCTCGTTTCGGCTCGGCGCTGCGCGGCTTCTCGTGTCGCTATGGAAACCGCCGCTTCTCCCTCCACGGAGCTCTCCGAGCCGTGTGCTCAGAGCGGGCTTCCACGCTGACCCCCGGTTCCTGGCAGCTCGTGGCCCACGTGACCTGCGGCGCCGGCGGCATCGCTCCCTCACTCGCAGTCACGTGGCCGGGGGGCCTGAGACAGGGATGGGGTCTGCGATAAGGCGCGCGCTCACGAGGGGGCCGGGCGCATCCAGCGCAGGCACCTCTGCTGGCACAGCTGCAGTCACGCGCTTCTGGGATGGCGGCCGTGCGGCCTCGGCCACGGGATTAGGGCCATCCTTTGCTTTAGGGGCAATGGGACCATATAAATGCTCCTGAATAGCTTCACTGATTACCATGGATCCACGGAGGGGTTCAATCACTAATGCATGTTCTGTTTGATCCTTCATCTCTAACAAGATCTCGTGCCAAAAACACTCGTAATAAGCTCCAGGATTTTCAGGAGGATTAATATCAAAAAGTAAGTCTTGAGAAATATAGAAGAAATTTTTGAAAAGTCAGTTAAAAAAATGTTCTAGATCTCCCGGAACAAATAGTTTCTTGTTTTGTTGTTCAAGGATTCCTTTAACTTCTAGATACATTTATTTTTGTGGCTCAGAGAGCCACATTTCCCACGATTCTTCCATAGTCCAGAGAGAATATCCAAACCAAGGTGAGAAGAGAGAGATCTAGAGTGGTTTTTACTCACAAATTTTCTGTCCTTAGGGATCGGTGTCTTGCCAGCAATTCCCCACCATCATGTTACAGCGGGGATACTGCAACACGATGCACCAAACCAGGAGTCCCGTGGAAAAGAAATATATATGGACCGATTCTTGGTAGATGTTTCAGAGATGTTTATTTCTCCAGCAGCATGGGCGGGATCTACCGAGGAACTCTTACAGTCACAGGACCGAGGGTCCTTGCCCACGCAGGGATACACAGAACAACCAATCGGGAACGAGGCTGGCCAGGGGCCAGGGAAACCCCCTGCCTCCCCTCAGGGCCCCTCTCCCAGGGCTACATGGCAGGGGGAGGAGACCCCGACAAGGTAGCACGGGCAATCTAGCACTTTAGTAGCTCTAAAATTGGTACCTGTATCAGCTGCAAAGCAAATACCACCAGCAGAAGCAAAGAGGGAGAAATATAGCTATCTGCTCGCTCAATTTCCCGCAGTTAGAAGCTTTCAAAAGAAACAGACGACAAGAGATGTTCGCAGAAAGGTAGCAGAGCCAAGAGAGGGCAGGGCCTCCCTTGATTGTCTTTTATTTCGAGAAGGGGAAAGGGGAGGACTGGGGGCGGACCCGGGGTGACCGGCCAATCAGACACTGCCAAAGAGTTTGAGTTACATTTGGTTTTGCCCGCGCTTAGAACAAAGGAGCTCAGAGCACATGGCAGAGGCAAGTGTCTTGGGGAGGAGGAGGGGAAGCTCAGAGCAGGCAGCAACATAAGCTTTTCTCCCACAAGTCCAAAAGAGTCCATGGGGGCATCCCACGGTATATTAACACTTTCACTGCGGCTCCAGTAATTATGTAACTCTGCCATGCCTGCGAAAGGACTGATAAAGTCATCATTGCTACTGTTACACCAGAATAAGGTAATGTTTTTCCGGGTGCTACATTTTTCATTTGGTCGTTTATTCAGTTTCCAATAGCCATTAGGGGTTTTTGGTGACCACCAATGGTGGGTCACATTTGTGAATAGAGTTCTTTTACACGGGGTTACTCCTACCCAGGTTTTATACATTGATTTACCTTCCCTCCCAATGCATTCTTCACCCATTTCTCCTGAATTTAGCATCCATCCTTCAGGACGGTGTTCTCTAGATATTTTGGTTTTATTCCAAAAAAGAATTTCGGGGACACTTAGGCTAATTCCCTTCCAGGGCCATAGCTCTGTTGTTAAAGCACCTTCACATATCCAACAGTCGCTGACATTTAGCACTTGCGCTATTCGTTCCATTAAATCTATGAACAGATTTTCGCCTACCGGCAGGAGAAGCACTGTTTCTTTTAGCTCTTCTTTAACTGTCTTGTAGAGGGAATGTGAAAGAGTTGGGAGTGACTGAATCTGTTTCAAGGAGCTTTTGAGAGTCTGCACTCGCTGCTTTCTTAGTTCCTTTCTCTTTTTGTCTTGTGCACCCCCACCGTCTGAAATGCCCCACATTTCTGCATTGACAAAACAAACATATTGTCCCTTCGGACACAGTGGTCCCAGCTTGTAGATGCTAAAAAAGCTGGCAGAGAAATTCTCCCAGCTTTTTACAGCTGCTTGGAAAGTCTCCTTCCTCATGCAAGCTAGCTGAAAACAGGGTAGAGGGTTTTGTAAACCAAGACTTTATCTCACAGGTGCAAACTTGTTATGCACGGTCTTGTTTTCCACACTGAAGAAAATATTTTGAAATGGGCGTCGTAGCATTCAGCCAATCACTCTGGGAGGTGTATGGTTAAGCACCCAATAATGTTATACCACCTTTTCGAACAAAGCTATATAAACAAGTCTGTAATTAATTAAATAATCCAATTTTATCATGGACTTGTATGTCGTTCTTCGCACCGTCCCTGCAGACAACAGCGACACCGGCTGGTGTCCCCCTGAGGATTTTAACTTGGCTACCCATAGTGAGTGTTCCCCATAATTACAAGTCTCTAGGGATGCTTCGTAATAACATTCGTTATTTACTTTCGTGTGCCAGGTTAGATAAGAAGCATGACTGCCCCATCGTATAAGGGAGTTACACTTGGTGCAGGGATTTGCTGGATTTGCATTGCTTGGGGTTACCCAAGCAAGGATGCATGCGATAATTACGATCGCCATGGTTATAATCAGAGGTCCGGTATGGCATACACCCCCTTGTCTCAGGTCCTCCGAGGTTGCTGCTCGTGGCCAGACTATACTTAAGGCAGGTGTAGAGGCCAACCTGGTCTTGTACTCTTTACACCACTTGTCCCACTTCCATGCAAACCGTACTGCACATAAGCATAATTCTTGTTCCCACTTTTCTTTGGGAATTTCCCAAATTTCAGGTACAAGTAACTCCCACCCACACAAAATTTGTTCTACCACAGCATTTTCCTGACCCTTTTGTTCTTTATTATTTCGGCAGTTCAGACCGTGGGGATGCCTCTTTGTTGAAGAGCAATACCACTTATTTGGGCATTTAACACACTTGCACAATACCCATGCTTGATGATTTAAGTGGGGATGTTTTAAACAAGAAAGCCGCCTACTTTGCGTCTTTTGGTTGGTAAAGATTTCTTTTGGTCCTTTGAGAGTTTGCATTATTCTTATGCTGTATAATTCGGATAATTCTAAGTGTCTTACCGACTGTCAGGCCGATGTTCTTTTACCTGGGCTTGTATAATTTCCCACTCCTTTTTACTTATTTCACACTCAGCAGAGAGTGCTAGTTTCCACCCACAAATTAGGGTTACAACCTGTGCTAGGCATTGAAGGTCACAGAGTGCAGTCAGGTGGTTATATCTACGGCACTGCTGACATCGAGGTTGCCGCTTATAGGAAAGAAAATACCAATTTTGCTTACAGCGTTCACACTTACATTTGACCCAGCCACAGCACTATTAGGATGAATTAAACAAGGTATTTGGAATGGCACAGGTGGGGGCTGTAATAATGCTTTCAGGTCAGGATATAATGTGATTTTTTCTTTATACAAATCACAAGCGAATGCAAACACATTAGGACCCTCTGTCTGATACAGTCCGGATCCTCTGGTTTGGGGTGGAATTGTTCCTCCCCAAGGAGGATAACGCAGGAGTCTTAGGACTTGCCCTGATGGTATCTGGAGCCACTGATACAGGTTTGGTTTTATTTCTTCATCATTTACAACCCTTAAATTTCTCTGTGGATCATTCGAGTTTTCCCAGTTCATTACCCCCCCCCCGTCTGCGCTTAAGAGTTAATTTTGTATCACACGGCGTAGATATTAGGGTCCACTCCTTAGGTTCTTCCACGGGTTCTTTGATTCTGTTGGCGTGGATCCACCCTCGCTCCTTGGTTCGGATCGCTGCCTTGGTTGTCAGCAACACCTGGAACGGACCTTCCTGTTGGGATCTCCTCCCCCGCCGTGTAGCCCTGGGAGAGGGGCCCTGAGGGGACAGACACGGGGTTTCCCTGCCCCGGTCAGCCTTGTTCCCCATTGGTTGGTTTGTGTTTCCCTGCGCGGGCAGAAGGACCCTTGGTCCCGTGACTGGAACAGTTCCTCGGCAGAGCCCCAGCTGTGGGAGTGTGTCTTGTTTGGTTCAGTCCAGGTCTCCCCTTTGGGTTTCGTGTTACTGTACCATCCCAGTTTATACCCTCCTGGTTTCGTGTTCATAACCCTGCTTTCTCTATTTGTCTCCTCCCAGACCCCTGCCAATCTCTCCGGCACCCCTCCCAAGCTTCTAGGAAGTTCTGTCAGGGGCGTCGAGTGATTGGTCTTGGGGAGAGGATCCCTCCCTTTCTTTCCCAAGATAGGTTCCCTTGTGCGTCCCTCATCCCGCAGACCCATCCTTCTCCTTCCCTGATTCGTTGCCGTTGTCATCCCTCCCCTGTCGCCACCCCCCCATAAAACCCCTGGCAGGTGCGTTCAGGGTTGCTCATTGCTGGACACCCCCGGCAGGCGAGGTCCCCTGTTCGGAGACACAATAAACCTTCCGGATTTCATCCACAATTGAGCCTGCCTCCTTCTTCCACCACCTGCCTCTATTACCGCGGTCCTGTGGGAGGACCCACAAGCCAGACCTCTGGTCTCCCGGATTCCGGAGGCTGGCCCCCGCAGCCTGCTGCGTCCAGAGCTGACCGGGCAAAGTGGGAACTGCTCCAAAAAGGACGCAGAGGCAGCTTGGCGCCCATCGCGGGGCCCCCGCTTCCCCCGGACCCCACGGAAGGGACTGATTGGACTTCCAAGTTCCAGTTGTAGCAGGCTCCGTTTTAGTGAGCTGCGCTCCTGGGGAGGAGGACGGTAGCTCCGCCCGCGCCAGCAGAGTCGTCCTCGGTGGAAATCGGGATGCCTGGAGCTCGCCTGGACACCAGCAGGTAAGTATTTCCCCGGGGGGGGGAACTTACCGTAAAGCCTTTCGAGGCAGTTCCCGCGTGCGGGCGGAGCCACACGAGCCGCAGTGTCGGCGGCGGAGCGAGGCGCGGCGGGAGCGGCGGGACCCGGCGATGCCCGCCCGGCCGCGCGCAGCGCGTGGTGGACGGCTTCGCACGGTCCGCGGCTCGTAAGAGCCCAGAGTAGGCTGCGCAGCCCCGGGGCGAGTGTGTTGCTTGCCTCCGGTTTGTTTCGGGGAATCGGTGTCCAGGGATTTATTTTTAAAGCTCCAGACCTTGTGCTGTGGATTATGGGCGCAAAATTGTCCACAGCACAAAAGGGGGTATTTTTCCAAGTTGCGGGACTCCTGGAGGAGGGGGAGGAAATGTTTTTCTAAAGGGTGTTTAAAACGGTTTGTGCGGTGGCTGTTCCAGCACTTCCCTCAGTGCTCCCACAGTTCGGTTTTAAGCGATCCCTTTTGGAACGCCGTGGGAGCAAAAATAGCTCAGTCCGAATTGACAAAAGAAAAAGATCTAGATAGATTTTCTTTATTATACCTACAAATTCGGTCTGCTTTAAATCAAAAAAGGGAGAGGGAAGGACAGCCTACCCCCGGTTCCCCAGTTACCCCTAAGCCTTCTCCTAAACCCGTGTCCCCTAAACCGGGCGTCCTGAAGGAAGCAAACCGCGATGCTGCGCAGGGTTGCCACCGAGTCCCTGGCTCTCCTCGGGATTCTCGGCCCCCCCGCCCAGACAGTCCTGGCCAGACTGCCCGGGGCTTATCCCGTTCCCCGACTTCCCCAGTTGTTAGACCCCGTGTTCGCTTTAGTTATATTGAGAACTTAGAAAATGGATTCCCTGCCCGACGAGGACAAGATGGCGGGTGCCACATGGCAGAAACCCCCTCTTGCCCTCCCCTCGTTTCTTCATCCCAAAACCCCTTTCTCCCAAGTCCCAACCCCTTTCGTCATGACCCCTCCCAGTACCCTAACTCCTCCCACATCCAAGCTGGGTCCACCCCTGTTGCCCCTCCCACTTGTCATCAGTACACGCCCCCGTGCTCCGCCCCTAGAAGTTGTTGTAGGTCCGTGTCTGGTTGCCACCCGCTTCCTGCTTCCGGTTCCCACGCTTGGCCTTCCGGTTCCCACGGTGAGTGGCCGGAAGGGGAGGGGCCTGAGGACCGGAACCCGGAACTGGACTCCATTCCTTCGGCCGCTCCGGTTTTTTATCAAAGGTCCAGGAGAGGGGGAATGACCCACACCAACTGGGAACCCCTCTCCCACCAAACGATCAAAGAACTCTGCAAGGCACAGAAAGAGTTCGGGAGAGAAAGCGAATATTTTCGTGGCCTTTTAAAGGCAAATCTCTCTGGAGCAGTAATGACGCCTTTTGACCTGCGTCAGCTTTTCTCATGCTTGCTTTCCTCGGCAGAGTTTCTGCTCTGGAGGGCGGCATGGGAAAAGGAGCTCCGCCGACTCCTTCCTGCGCTTCTGCAGAGCTCTGATACGGCTGTTGATGCTGACAACCAGGCATTAACTATGGACCATTTAAGCGGCGAGGGGGAATGGGCATTGGCGCCGAAGCAGGCCCAGAGTCTGCCCCTAGAGGTGCTGCAGCAGGTCAAGGAACTGGCCGGTAAGGCATTCCTTGGCCTGAGACCGGACGCGCCCATGGAAAGTTACTCACGGGTCCGACAGCAGCCCACGGAGTCGTTCCTCCGGTTTGTAGAGAGACTAACCCGAGCAGTAGAGTTGCAGGTCAGGCAGCCGGCGGCCAGAGAGGAGGTCATAACAGAGATGGCAATGGCAAATGCTAATTCCCAATGCAAGACAGCTATCCTGAGCCTCCCACTGGACCCCCGGCCGTCAATCCAAGCCATGTTAGAAGTCTGTGCTGCGAAAGCACCACACCTGCAACCTGCCAGCTCGGACAAGCAACGGTCCCGAGGAGCGGTCTCGGTGGGAACAACAACACACCATCCTGCTGTGGACCAGAAGAGGACCACGGGCCGAAGCAGCGGACAACCTCCATCGAGGAACAGCCAGAAGCGGGCCCAACAGCAGACCCGAAACACCTGCTTCCTTTGTGACCAACCCGGGCACTGGACCAAAGACTGCCCGCTCAAGCGGCAATTTCATCAATTTAAACAGGAGCAAGGGTCTGGGGGATTAGGGAGCCAGTTACAAAAAAACTGAGTGGGGAGCGCGCGCCTGACCCGCGTGACGATATAAAAAGGTCGGGCTGCGAGGGGGAGGGAGAACAGAAAGGGGCCAAAAAAGACTATGCAAAATTACCAGATGTGACTTTTCAGCCTGACTTCACTTCTCCTGCTGATGGTTCTTTCAGGTTGCAGCTGTCGACACCGCTCTTCCTGAAAACCAACGAGTGGCACGCCGCACCAGTAAGTGTCGGTGGTGAGCTGGGGACGTGGGACCCAAGCCCTAGCAGGTATGTCATTGTTGGAGATGTTAAATGCACACCACCAGAGATCGAAGTCGCTCCGGGACTCATGACATCCAGTCCCGAAGGACCCGTTCTCTGGCTGCGCTGTGTCCGTCCACCTCTGTTTCTGCCTAGAGGGCAGATGGTCGCCCAGGCTATCCCTGCAGAAGGGCCACACCCGACGGTGTGTGCCACACATGTAATAGGAACAGGGAAACCGTGGGTAGACTGTAAGATCAACAGGGGAGAAGAAGTCCTACATCTCAAGGGGCTTCTGGACACAGGGGCAGATGTGACGATCGTTCCCACACGGGAATGGCCGGCACATTGGGAATTGCAAAACGTGACCGGACACGTGCAGGGTGTTGGGGGCATCCAATTAGCGAAACAGTCCAAAAGCGTCGTGCAAATTAAGGGACCGAGCGGACAATTAGCTAACATACGTCCCTTAGTACTGGATTACAAGGAACCCCTCTTGGGGAGAGACCTCATGCAACAATGGGGAGTCACAATTGACATACCTAACCCCCCGATAAATTTTTGCGTGGTGGCCACTGAAGAGCGCCCTACCCAAAAATTGAATTGGAAGACAGATCGGCCAGTGTGGGTAGAGCAGTGGCCGCTCTATAATGAGAAATTAGAGGCGCTCGAGAAGCTCGTGGAAGAGCAGCTTAAGAAGGGGAATATCGTGGAGACCAACAGCCCCTGGAATTCCCTGGTCTTTGTCATCAAAAAAACCTAACAAAGACAAATGGCGGCTCCTCCAGGACCTTCGCCAAATTAATGACGTGATAGAGGACATGGGCTCTCTCCAACCAAGAATGCCATCCCCAACGATGCTTCCCCAAAATTGGAACCTGGCAGTAATCGATATTAAAGATTGTTTTTTCCAAATTCCTCTGCACCCTGACGATGCCCCGCGTTTTGCCTTCTCGGTTCCGGTTATCAACCGAGAAGCCCCGAGGAAGAGATACCATTGGAAAGTGCTGCCGCAGGGCATGAAGAACAGCCCGACCATCTGCCAATGGTATGTCTCTTCCTTGCTTGCCCCAGTTCGCGCAGCCGCAAAAGAGGCCATCATATTCCACTACATGGATGATGTCCTCGTGTGTGCCCCCGACAATGACATGCTTGCGAATGTGCTTGACCTGACAATCAGTGCATTGGTTGCTGCAGGGTTCGAGCTCCAAGAAGAGAAAATTCAAAGGATGCCACCTTGGAAGTACCTGGGCCTGGAAATTACAAAGCGGACCATTGTGCCGCAAAAATTGGCTATCAATACAAATATTAAGACCTTAGCAGATGTCCACCAACTGTGTGGGTCACTAAATTGGGTAAGGCCGTGGCTGGGTCTATCCAACGAAGACCTAGCCCCCCTTTTTGATTTACTAAAAGGGGGAGAGGAGCTTAGTTCTCCCCGGACACTTACCCCAGAGGCGCGGACAGCCCTGGAGAGGGTGCAACACCTGATGTCCACCAGGCAAGCAAGCAGGTATAGACCTGACTTGCCATTTAAGTTCATCATCCTGGGTAATCTGCCACACCTGCACGGGGTTGTCTTCCAATGGGAGGACAAGAGGAAGAGTAAGGAAGACCAGGACCAGAGGGACCCTCTCTTGATAATAGAGTGGGTCTTTCTCAGTCATCATAGGTCCAAAAGAATGACACGGCCACAAGAGCTGATGGCTGAACTGATCCGGAAGGCTAGAGTCCGGATCAGGGAGTTATCAGGATGTGACTTCGACTGCATTCACGTACCAATCAGGACACAAACGGGCCAAATTACCAAGGCAATGTTGGAGAGCTTGCTTCATGATTGTGAAGCTTTGCAGTTCGCTCTGGAGGGCTACACAGGCCAAATTTCCTTACACAGGCCAGCCCACAAAATTTTTAATTCGGAAATCCAATTTGAATTAAATACAAAGAGTGTTCGGAGCAAGGAACCTTTAAAGGCCTTGACCGTTTTCACTGAGGCGTCTGGGGCGTCCCACAAGTCAGTCATGACTTGGAAAGACCCCCAAACTCAGCGGTGGGAGGCTGCTATTAAGGAGGTGGAAGGATCACCTCAAGTTGCTGAGTTAGACACAGTCGTCAGGGCTTTTGAAAGATTCCCCGAACCCTTTAATTTGATAACTGACTCTGCATATGTAGCAGGGGTAGTCTCCAGAGCTGAACATGCCATATTGCGAGAGGTCTCCAACACAGCCTTGTATGAGTTGCTCTCAAAATTGGTTAGCCTAGTCTCCCACCGAGAGCAACCATTTTACGTGATGCACGTCAGGTCACACATGGACCTGCCCGGGTTCATCGCGGAAGGCAACAGGAAGGCAGATGCCTTCGCTGCGCCAGCCGTGATGGCCCCGATTCCAAATGTATTTGAGCAGGCCAAAATCAGCCATCAGTTGTTCCATCAGAATGCGCCTGCCCTGGTTCGGCAGTTCAATTTGAAGCACGACCAGGCCAGAGCGATCGTGGCAGCGTGTCCTGAATGTCACCAATTAGCTCTTCCCGCCATTGGCACCGGCGCAAACCCCCGTGGCCTTAATAGTTGTGAGGTGTGGCAGATAGACGTGACACGTCGCTTCTTTCGGCAGAATGAAGTATGTACATGTGTCAGTAGATACCTTCTCTGGAGCCGTCTTTGCCTCTGCCCACACAGGGGAAAGGGCTAGCAATGTCATAAGGCACCTAGTGCAGGCATTTGCTACCCTGGGCATCCCCAAAGTTATTAAAACCGATAACGGCCCAGCCTACACCTCCAAGGAGTTCAGGAGCTTCCTACAGCAATGGGGAATAGAGCACAAGACAGGCATCCCCTATTCCCTGACAGGTCAAGCGATAGTCGAGAGGGCTCACCAAAATATCAAGAGGATGCTACAAAGGCAAAGGTCCTCAAAGAAATTAGAATCCCCAGCTGTCAGGCTCTCAAGGGCACTGTTCACGCTAAACTTCCTCAGCTGTGCCTTTGAGAACCTGAATCCACCGATCGTGCGGCACTTCGGGCGGTCTCAGCAGCTGCAGGTGAAAGAAAGGCCCCCGGTATTGGTTAAAGACCCGGAGACTCGGGAAATACAGGGCCCTCATGAACTAGTTACATGGGGGAAGGGATATGCATGCATATCCACCCCCGAGGGCCCCAGGTGGATCCCATCAAAATGGGTGAAACCGTGTATTTCCCAGCCCACCGGAGGAAGGAGTCAAGCACCCCCTAAAACCGGGGTGGGTTAATCCTACGCCCCTTTGGACCCTAAGTTCGCCCCCAGGTATTCTTCCCAATTTTGATATTCTTCCTTTTGAGTTTCTTTCTAGTTTAGAGACTACAGAAATGGATCCTGCACCGTCCATCCGAGCCGTCGCCAGAAGCCTGCAGCTTGTCATCATCCGGCGGCTGCTCCCATGGCCTGCATCGCCGTGGATAGTTCCCCAACCGGCAGCAAACGTGTGGTCAGTCCTGGCGCAAACCATGGGCCAAGACCACATATGTTTATCTACAGCCGCGGCCCAAAACCCTATGGCCACGTGTCTGGTGGGGATCCCTCTTGAGCAAGAGGAGTATGCTTCTCTTTTCGAAAGGCTCAAGCCCACGCAGGCTTCGACTACGTCTGCCCAAAATACCAAATCAGCTGAAACGGGTAAGGCCCCTGTCGTCAAGCCGCCTGTCAGCTCGTACCGTCCCCAGGTGCCCTATCAGGGACGGCTCCCATTTGGCTGGCACCGCCGGCGGAAACGCGACATTGACAACCCCCTTGATAAATGGCTGCCCCAACTCCCGAAGACCAGTAGTGAGCCCCAAGAGCTGGATCTCTTGGGATCGTACCCAGCTCACTACTGTGTCCAATTCCAATTCAGGTTGTCCCCGGATCGGGAGTTCTTTAAGAACATAGCTCCAAGCCACCGAGAGTATAAGGCAGCCAAATGGTGCCTGGCCGTCAGTAAGGTGACCACTGAAAATCCCCATAGGTCATGTCCGAAAGGGTTACCCAGGGGACTGTTTCTCATCTGCGGTGACAGGGTGTGGGCAGGCATCCCCTCTCGCCTGTTAGGAGGCCCTTGCACCATAGGCCACTTGACGCTGTTGATGCCCAACCAAACCTTAGTTAATAATTGGGAGAGAAAAAGAAATAGGACTTCCAAATTGGCCATCCAGAAACGCGAGCTCTCTGATTTGGATCAAAATTGCGACTCGGAAGTCGTTCATTGGTCGAGACCAAAAGGGGTTGCAGTCACCGTGCTTTTGCCGTGGGTGGCGGCAGCCAAAGCACTAGGGGAATTGGGCCATTTAGAATGTTGGGTTGTGAAACAAGCAAATCTTACCTCAAGCGCCCTAAGCGACCTCCTAAAAGACGAGGAACTGACCAGGCAGGCCACTCTGCAAAATAGGGCCGCGATCGACTTCCTACTCCTACTCCACGACCACCGGTGTGAGGAGTTCGAAGGGCTGTGCTGCCTTAACTTAACATCAAGGGCGGAGAACATCCACAGAACCATCGACAAGATGCAGGCCATGGTGATGCAAATTCGGAAAGAAACTGGTGACTGGCTCGGCGACATCTTCAGCAAATGGGGACTATCCGGATGGGCAGGATCTATTTTCCGATCTGGACTGATTTTTCTTTTTGTTTTGTTGGTTGCCCTAATTTTGTTTGGACTCCTCAAGAGAATGTTAGTAAAGTTGATTACAAGCTCCCCCTCCCCTATGGATATTGACCGAGCCGAGGTACTCCCGGATGCAGAGACCCTGCAAGAACCAGAGCTCGAACCTACGGCTCCTGAGTTGCAAGAGCTCGAGGTCTTTTATCCGGACTCTGAATATTACCCCCAGCCGAACTTTAAACCATCTTAAAAAACAAGAAAGGGGGAGATGTGGGAGTGTGTCTTGTTTGGTTCAGTCCAGGTCTCCCCTTTGGGTTTCGTGTTACTGTACCATCCCAGTTTATACCCTCCTGGTTTCGTGTTCATACCCCTGCTTTGTCTCCTCCCAGACCCCTGCCAATCGCTCCGGCACCCCTCCCAAGCTTCTAGAAAGTTCTGGCAGGGGCGTCGAGTGATTGGTCTTGGGGAGAGGATCCCTCCCTTTCTTTCCCAAGATAAGTTCCCTTGTGTGTCCCTCATCCCGCAGACCCGTCCTTCTCCTTCCCTGATTCGATGCCGTTGTCATCCCTCCCCTGTCGCCACCCCCCCATAAAACCCCTGGCAGGCGCGTTCAGGGTTGCTCATTGCTGGACACCACCGGGGCGCGAGGTCCCCTGTTCGGAGACACAATAAACCTTCCAGATTTCATCCACAATTGAGCCTGCCTCCTTCTTCCACCACCTGCCTCTATTGCCGCGGTCCTGTGGGAGGACCCACGAGCCAGACCTCTGGTCTCCCGGATTCCGGAGGCTGCCCCCACAGCCTGCTGCATCCAGAGCTGACCGGGCAAAGTGGGAACTGCTCCAAAAAGGACGCCATGCGGCTGGAGAAATAAACATCTCTCTGAAACAGCTATCAAGAATCTGTCTGTCCATATATATTTCCTTTCCACGGGACTCCTGGTTTGGTATATGTATGTTGCAGTATCGCCACTGCAACATAATGGTGGCGAATTGTGTGCAGAACGATCCCCGATCCCTAAGCAACTGATTTGTGTGAGTAAACCCTGGAAACTTTGGATTCCTCTTCTTGGTTTTGCTTTGCTATTCCATATCTAAACTATGGAGGAACCGTGGGAAGACTCTTGGCTCTCAGAGCCGCATATGGACATTTATCTTAAACTTAAAACAATTCTTGAACAACGATTTGTAAATTTTAGCTTGATTCAAGCTCAAAAAGAACTGAAACACTTCCTGGCATGGTTGTTTAAGAACTTTTTCTATGTTTCTTGGGATTTAATTATTGCGAAGGGCTTTTGGAAAACCATTTGTACACAGTTAATTTTTGAGTCAAAAATTATGCCGATGGAAGAATATTTTCGTGAATATTATTTAGTTACCGAGACTGTTGAGCAATGTCAGCTGTGTCTTGGCGAAGGGAAGCCTGGCGCAGGGACCGTGCGACCCAGGCCACGTGCACCGAGTGCTCTGCGAGCAGCAGCGAGGCAGTTCCCGCGCGCGGGCGGAGCCAAGCAAGCCGCAGTGTCGGTGGCGGAGCGAGGCGCGGCGGGACCTGGCGGTGCCCGCATGGCCCCGCGCAGCGCGTGGTGGAGTGAGCCCTGTGAACGCCCGACCAAGAGGGGCGGCGGTGGCGGTGGAGCAGAGCCGCGCCCAGCCGAAGCGAGCGCTGGAGCAGGGTGCGGGGGGGCTGCCGCTCGGGGGCCCGGCCGAGACGTGGGTACAGCGCCTGGCATCGGCAGCGAAGCTGAGAGCAGAGGAGGCGACGCACGGAGAACTGAGCGGCGCGGCCCGGCCCGGCCCGCGCAGCCCCGAATGCGACCCCGGGAAGAGCGCGCAGGCACGAGAAGCCCCGACAATTCCAACACGGGAGCGACCGAAAGAGAGGGCAAAGACGCAGCGAGACAGAAAACAGCAGCCACTCGAAAAAAGGAAAAAATCATAGTAGCTAAGATCTTAGGGATAGTGAAATGGTATAATGTTAAGCAAAATTATGGTTTTATAACAAGGTGTGACAACCAGCAAGACATATTCGTGCATAGAACTGCTATTAAAAAGAATAACCCTGAAAAATGCATCCCAAGCTTGGGAGATGGAGAGGTGGTGGAATTCAAAATTATACAAGGTAGAAAAGGGTTACAAGCATCGCAGGTCACTGGGCCTGATGGTGTTCCTGTAAAAGGCAGTATATATGCAAAAAATCGTAGTCATGTTAGACAATATCTCCATTGTAAGCTCCCCCTACAGTCTCCCTTTCCTAATCCCACCTTTCCCTTTTACCCTATGTCCTATTACCCCCAGTGTATTCCCAATCCGTTTTTTCATCCATGGTTTCCCCCACAAAACCATACCTTTGACAATTGTTTCCCCAAAAATCCCTTTCCAATGCCAAGTGGGGGATGAAAAGGGGGAGGGAAGAAGTTAAACCCTCTCCTGCCTCAGTTTCCCCACAAAGCATGCTCAGAGAGTTCTGTCTCCCTTCTGTCAGCCCTAAGATGTTCCAGAGAATCTGTTTGGACATTTAAAGACTCAGGAGGGTGGCTTGTTTTGTTTTGAAACTGTTCTTGTTATGTTTATCCAGTTGTTTTCATTCTTCTTTTATTAAAATAAAACGGGTGAGGTGTTGGGGTTGTAGGTACAAAAATGCTGTTAGTGAGGATCTTCTTGTTATTTTTCTAAGTCCGTGAGAGACTTTTCTCTCTCACAGAAGAGGTAGCAGGGAATGTAAACAACCAAGCCACCTGCAACCTTGGAAAGTCTTGTTTATGGTATAGTAGAAAATATTTTGATAATGGATGTTTTAGGATTTTGGCCAATCACCCCCAAGGGGTGGCTGGTCCTTTGTCCAATTAGACTATGAAGAAAAAAGTCTATAAAAGAGTTTGTAAAATAATTAAATAAATCAATCTTGCTGCACAATTCCTGCCTGCTGGATCTCCTCCTCCTCCCTATAGCTGCGGGACACGGTGATATACCGTAGGAACCAGGCCTGCGGTAATATGGGGTCTCCCCTCCTGCCATGGAGCCCTGGGAGAGGGGCCCTGGGGGGACAGACACGGGGTTTCCCTGCCCCTGGTCAGCCTCGTTCCCCATTGGTTGGTTTGTGTTCCCCTGCGTGGCAAAAGGACCCTTGGTCCGGTGACTGTAACAGTTCCTCGGCAGAGCTCCGGCCATGCGGCTGGAGAAATAAACATCTCTCTGAAACAGCTACCAAGAATCCGTCCATATATATTTCCTTTCCACGGGACTCCTGGTTTGGTATATGTATGTTGCAGTATCCCCACTGCAACACCTTCCCATTGTGGAGCCAGAGTCTGCTCCTTCCACGTTTTAACCATTACCCATTCCCCAGGGTGAATATTATGGATTTTAAAGTCTAAGGGTGTGGTTTGAGGAATCATTCCTCTCGCTCACAAATTTTCCAGGGTTTGGGCAATTGTGGTGATATATTTTTTAACACTTGCCTCCCCTTCCTCATAAGTAGTGGTTTTATGTTGAGTGGTCAGAAAGGGCAGCCCAAACATCATTTCATAGGGGGACACTCCCAGGTCTGATCTGGGTTGTGTCCTGACCCTTAATAGGGCTAAAGGTAAACACCTTATCAAGGACATCTGTGTTTCAATCATTAGTTTGGTTAAGGTGTTTTTTAGAGTTTGATTCATTCATTCTACCTGGCCCCAACTTTGAGGGTGCCACAGGGTATGTAAGTCCCACTCCATTCCCAGAGCCCGTGTGGTTTGCTGTAAAACCTTTTGATGTAAAATGTGTTCCTCTATCTGAGTCTATTTTGTTAACCATTCCATACCTGGGAATAATTTGTTCCAGGAGGGTTTTGCATACTACGTTGGCTGTAGCCTTAACAGCTGAGACAGCTTCTACTCAATGAGTTAAATGGTCTATTATTACTAATAAAAATTTCCATTTCTGTACTTGGGGAAGTTCAGTAAAGTCTACTTGGATGCTTTGAAATGGCCCCAGGGCTAACTTGTGCCCTCCTGGTGTGGTTTTTCTCATACCTTTTTTTTTATCTTCTGACATGTTATACAATTTTTAGTCACTTGTTTGGCTAATCCAAAAATCCCAATACAGCCATAATTCCTCAAAAAATGATCACATAAGGCTTGAGTTCCCCAATGAGGTTTTGGATGCATATCTTCTAATATTTTTCTGGCTAGGGGCTTATTAAGTAACTGCCTCCCGTCAGGGAGTTTCCATTTCCCAGACTGATCTTGCTCCCCCCCTATTTTACGAAGTTCTTTTTCCTCGGCTTCGCTAAATTTTGGGATTTCTGGTTCTTCTTTGCTTGGAGCTAGGATTAACATAACTTTTTCACTTCCATTTTCTGCTGCATCCCTAGCCTCTTGATCTGCTAAATTATTCCCTCTTATCTCTAGGGTACTCCCCTTTTGGTGTCCTTTAATATGTACCACAGCTATTTCTTTAGGCAATCTTAATGCTTCTAAGATTTCTAAAATAAGTCCTTCATGAATCAGCCCCTTTCCTCTTGAATTTAATAACCCTCTTTCTTCCCAGATTTTCCCAAAAGTGTGTACTACTCCATATGAGTATTTTGAATCTGTAAAGATTGTCCCTACTTTTCCTTCTAATAACTTCAAGGCTCTATTAAGGGCATACAGTTCACAAGACTGGGCTGACCAGTGACTAGGCAATTTCCCCTTTTCTTTAAGTCCCATAGTTCTCCCATCTACTACTGCATACCCAGACATTCGCTGCCCTTGCTGGCACTGGGAAGACCCATCAATAAATAACTTTTCCCCGTCCGGTAGCTCACATTCCATTAGGTCTTCCTGTATCTTAGTTTGGTAATCTATTAGTTCTAAGCAATCGTGAATAACCTTCCCCTCTGGTTCCCCATACAAAAACTGAACAGGATTCACATGGCTACTGGTGGACATGGTTAAATTTGGAGTTTCCAGGAGCATTGTTTCATACTTTAGCATCCTTGAATCTGTGAGCCGTTTCTCGGCTTTTTGGTTTAATACTGATCGTATGGCATGTGGAGTATGTACTGCTAGGGTTCTGCTATACTTGAGCTTCCGAGCTTCTACTAACAGTACTACAGCCCATATAGCTTGTACACAGCCTGGCCACCCTCTGGCCACGGCATCTAATAATTTAGGCAGAAACGCTACAGGTTTCTTGGACCCCCCCCCCCCATTCCTGTGTGAGTACTCCATAGGCTACCCCTTCATTTGAATCAGCAAACAGCTGAAAGGGTCTGGTTACATCTCGTAAACTTAAGACTGGAGCTTCTATCAGTTTCCCTTCTACTATTTCTAGTTTCTGGTCATCTTCCTGTGTCCAACAGATATTATCCTCACGGATCAACTTTTCATACAAAAATGTTACCACTTAGCTATATTCATCAATCCACTGTCTACGGTACCCCAGTAATCCTAATAGCTTCCTAACTTCCTTTTTAGTTTGTGGTGGGGGGAGGGATAATATACTCTGCACCCTTTCAGGATGTAACTTTTTACTTCCTTGGCTTAGCCAATGTCCTAAATATTTTACTTCTTGTTCTACAAACTGTAGCTTTTTCTTTGAAACTCATAGCCCTTTATTCCCAAGAAAATTTAGCAGATTAATTGTGGTGTTCCGAACTGTTTCCTTGTCTGACCCTGGTATTAATAAATCGTCTACGTATTGTAAGATAAGTACCTCTTCACTTCATTCAAAAGACATAAGAAGAGCCTCTAAAGCTTGCCGGAACAGATTCGGAGATTCTGTAAATCCCTGGGGCAATCTAGTCCACCGTAATTGTTGCTTTCTTCTTGTCTCAGGATCTTCCCATTAAAATGCAAAGAAGTCCCTGCTACTTTCTGCTAACGGGCAAGCCCAAAATGCATCTTTTTAATCTATCACACTGTACCATGCGTGACAGGGAGGGATATGGTTCAGAAGGGTATAAGGGTTGGAAACTACAGGAAACCGTGTATATGTCTTTTTGTTAACCTCTCTTGGATCCTGGACAAGCCTATATGTTCCATCAGCCTTTTTTACCGGCAATATCGGGGTATTGTGAGGTGACAAGCAGGTTTCTAAAGTTCCTTCTGGCAACAATTTGTCAACTACCGGTTTTAACCCCGTCCTTCCTTCTTTAGGTATTGCATATTGCCTGACCCTTATAGGGTGTGATGGATTTTCTATACTTATTTCTATTGGCTTTATGTCTATCTTTCCTTGATTATTTTCAGATGCCCACACTTCAGGTTCAATTTTATTCTCGTCTTCATTAGTTAAAGTTAAAATCTTTGCTCTCATTTGTCCTTCCTCTGGGAGTACACCTACACCTAATAATAATTGCAAATCCCGCCCCAGCAAATTCCGTCCGGCACCCGGGACTAACAATAAGTCTCCAGTTGCGAATCAATTAGGGCCTTCTACATGTACATTTTCGATTAAGGGTACCTTAAACCCTTCCCCTTTTGCCCCTATCACACTAATGACCTTTTTACTTATACAACACCCCTCAGGAACCTTTAATATACATGTTATATCGGCTCTGGTATCAACTAAGAATTCCGTTTTGTCTTCCTGGGGTTCTATTTTTAATTTTCTCAAGGGCTCAGTTTGGTGTTCCATCCCCAGTATAAAAAGCCCCTGACACCCCTATGCCATTTCCCCTTCAAAAGCTTTCACGTCTTTGGCCCGCTTCAGGCAATTCCTCCTTAAGTGCCCAGGAGCACCACAGTAATGACAGCTAAACTTTCCCATGCGTCTTTCTGATTTCCCTATTGTTGTTCTCCCAGGGGTCCCTGACCGCTTTTCTGAGCACTGTCCCGCCCCCTTTCCTTTCTGGGTTTCCCCCCCTTTGTGGATTCTGCCTCCTTCATAGTGGCAATCATGATTCTCGTTTTGGCTTTTGCTTTTTTTTTGTCTCTCCGGACATACACTTTCTGAGCCTCTTTTAATAATTCCTCTAAACCCCTGTCTTGCCAGTCTTCTAATTTTTCTAACTTCTTTTGAATATCTGGCCAGGAATGAGTAACAAAATTTACTTTAAGTACCACCTGTCCCACTGGGCCAGAGGGGTCGACGCCAGAAAATTGGTGCATTGTTTTTCTAAGTCTCTCTAACCATTCCGTGGGTGTTTCATCTTTTCCTTGTCGGCTATCAAATGCCCGAGCTGCATTTTGTTCTCTTGGGGCTGCCTCTTTTATTCCTCTTAAGATTAGGTTTCGAAAATCCACCATATTTTGTCTACCTTGAGGTTGATTCTGGTCCCATTGGGGACTCTGAAGAGGCATTTTCTGGTCAGCGGGGGCTCCTTGTTGATTTTCCCTTTCCCATATTCTAATTCCCGCTATTCTAAACATTTGTCGTTCTTCTGGGGTGAATAATATACTCATAATGGACTGCATCTCTCCCCATGTGTATATGCTTGGCCCTAGAAATTGGTCCAATGCTTTCATCTCTTTTTTAAAACTTCTTACCTCTGTAGAGTTTAAGGGAACATTTACAAACCCAATTCCTCCCTGTGCACCCCCCAGAGGGACCTCTCTTAAAGGAAATAACTTTTCCTCTCCCCTTTCTTCTGTCATTCTTGAGCATGTAACTCGGCAGCATGGCTGGGGGTTTTCTACCCTGAGTGGGGCTTCCTCTCCCTGTGGCAGAGGTCCCTCTTGTAGCGGAGCCTCCCCAGGAGGGGGATTATAAGGTGGAGGGAGATGTTCTAAAGGATCCCAATTACTTCCCCCCAGCTTTGTTTTATCCTCCTCTACTTTTAGAATTGTAGGTTTTACCTCTGATCCCCTCCAACATGCCGCATATTCACATTCTTCCAGATTATAAGGCTTCTTTCCGTTAACATATACATTTAATGCTTGGCACATCCAACCCTCACATGAACCATATTTCAGCCAACGTAGATTATCAGATCGAATTTTTCTTTCTGCCCATACCATCATACAGAAGTTTATAATTTTAACTTTATCTTTTCCCTTAGTAATACTAGATTCATCCCAGTACTTTATCATAACCCCCAGTGGGCTATCGGGTGGTATATCATCCAACACCTTTTTGTTTTTCTTGGGATTTGTCTTACTTGATTTTTGTCCCATGTTGTTTAACTTCCCACCCGTTACTCTATCTCTTATACACCTTTATTAATCTTGCGTTTACTTTCTTAAACAGTTTTCTCTCCCTCAGATAAGAAGACTGAACCACAAAAAAAAACACAAAAAAAACCAAAAAAAAAAACCACCAACAACCAAACCAAACCAAACAACTTTATTCTTCAATCTGAACCCCAACTAAACAGAATTGAACCATCAGTAACACTGGTCCACCAATAATAAAACCACCAATGAATCTTATACCGCCAGGCCAAATGAACAGAACTAAACTCAAAAACCGAACTCCCAATAAATCTGCAAAACAAAGCCAAAATCCCTCTGTTTTGGGTACTTTTAATCTGATTTCCCAGTGGACCGTCCAGGAAATTGCTCCCTTACCAAGGAGTCCCCACCCCTATGGGTTTTAACTCCTAGAATTCCTACCAAGTTGTTTAACTCCTAAGAATTCCTGCATGAGGATTTCTACCAAGGTGTTTAACTCCTAAGGAATCATTTCGGGGGATCATTCAGCATGTTTCTTTTGCTTCACTCTGTCACCGGTCGTGTCTCTCACGAGAAAACGAAAACGTGGTTAAAAGAGCTCTGCACTCACTTCGAGGATCTGGACTGTCCAGTCCTCATCTCATGCACACACCATTCAATCCCCCTTCACGCCCCCAGCACAAGACTTACCAGGGTCTTCCTCTCTTGTTCGGGTCTTCATACGTACAAGAATTATGGGCGATATACTGTGGTTCTCCTCAAGGGAGCTGAGCTCAAAAAGAAGGGGAAAAAAAAGGAAAAAAAAAAGAAAAAAAGAAGAAAAAAAGAAGAGAAAAAAAATTTTTTGCCTTGTTCCCTGATTTAGGACGTGATTCCAATTACTGCCTGCTAGTGCCGGCTGTCCTCCTGGGCTACAGAATGCTGTTAGAGGCGTCCCTCTTTCCCAGCAAGAAAGCAGGTCTTAGCGGAGATTATCACAAGGGATCACCATTGAAATAAATGAATTCGAGTGCTAAATTTTTAGCAATATAATATTGAACATTTAATAGTAGAACAAAGGCATATCACAGCGCTGGGGCGCTTGGCAATATTGCCAGAGGCGCCCTCCATTCATTTTACTGTGGACTTAAGTACTCTCTTACACTGTTACATATTCATTAAGCCCAGAAAGTAATTTACACTTCACTCAACTTTTCCCCCTCTCCGGTCTCTGCCCCCTTCCGCCAGCATGACACTGCCTCAGTCCTCTGGATAGCTTCAGAACTGAAGATAGGCACCCTCTCTCCGGTGCCTCCCCAGTCTCCAGCCTAATTTGTAGCTGATAGTTTCCTTGGGAGGTGTGAGTTTTGATGAGATAACAGTCTTCCTGGGATGCATGCGGTTTATCTTCTTTGTTTCTCTAAGATAGCTTGGTTCCTGGCTCTGTAGTTTCTCAGCTCAAAAGACATTTATTACCATGTGTTTATTAATACATTTCTTAACATATTACAACTATTTCAAAGTTACAATTTACCTTAATCTCATTTCTACTTAACTACATTTTACCTTAACACTATTTCTACATAATACATCATCACTTATAAATGTTAAAATCATATATGTGAAAGACAACATTTATCATTCACTGATTAATCACATTTACAATGTTTACCTTCTGGAGCAACCACTATGTGTGCTGAAGCCCTGCTTCCCGGGAAGTGGTTGGGCATCGCTTGTTGATGGAAAGTAGGGAATGAACTTTTTTTTCCTCTTTGCTTATTGTGATAAATGAGTGAAAGTGCTGGAAAGGGGGGAGGGGAGTTTGCTTTAATTTCTTGTTATTTCTTTTTACTTTTAATTCTATTAGTAATAAAACTCTTTCTTTGTACTGCAACTGTTTAAAGTTTTTGCCTGCTTTGCTTTCTCCTAATTCTTATCTCACAGAAGGAAAATAAGTAATGGATCTTTTAAACCAAACCACTACACTAAATTTGTGTTTCTGCCCAGTTACAAACTGAACCTGCTACATAATTGGTAGAGAATGCAGGCAATTAATGAGAGCTGTGAGATACTGATTTTATTAGGAGAAATAATGGGCAAACCAAGTATTAAGTCATAAAGTAGAATGATAGTGGGAAATTTATATTGTAATTGTAGTGAAATGTCTAGAGGTGGAGGTTTATGTAATTAGTTTCCTTTTAGATTTGGTTTTGCTATTTTAAGTGACTTGTGGATATGCAAATTTCGAGAATGGAGGGGTGGAATGTAGTGGGTTGAACCTGAGTTTAGCGGGGGCGGGGGGGGGGGGGGGTCCTGGGTGCAGGGGAACCAGCCAGAGTCACGACACGAACACCGATATGATTTGAGCATCGTGCTCCAGTTTTATTGTTTACTTACACCAAGTTAGACTTTGCAAAGTTGTCTTGGGGTGACCTTATGATGTGTATCCCATATCGCTGCCTATGCCCAGAAATTAATTCCTGTGCCTTTCTATGCCTCTAAACTGAGCCTGAGAGGGGGAAGGAAAAAACTGAGCAAAACTTTTTCAAAGCAGTTTGAAGCTTGTTCGAGGTCACACACAGATAGCAATTTGTTTCCCAGCTGCGGCAGGGGAGCGAGGAAGCACCCAGCTGGCTGCTCCCAGGACAGTTTTTTTTTTGGCCAGTGGTTCAGCTGCTTTGTCCTCCAGAGAGAGACTGAGAGCTGAATTTTTCCTTCCCTGGAATTTTGGATTTTCTCCCTTTTCTACTGGACTGCTTGATTGCTTTAATATCAGAGCACATCGGGAGGACTTTCCACCGGGCACAGAGGGCCTGGCCCTGGGCCAAGCCCCAGCTCCAAGGAGACCAAAGGGAGGACTCTAACATTTTCCCAGGTTTTTCCTCCACAGCGAGAGATTTTATTATTTAGCATTATTTTCCTTTCCCGTGTGTTTGTTAAATAAATAGTTTTATCTCCTTCGCTTTCCTTCGAGGAAAATTTATTTTTTCCCAAACCTGGTGAGGGAGGGGTGGTTGTGCCTTCTCTCAGAGGATATATTTCTAAATTTGGCCAAACCGGAACAAAAGTTCACGCCCCTTTCCCACGAGAAAGCCTCTAAGCAGCGGGGGAGCTGACCAGTGTATACCTTTTCCCAAGGCTGTTCAAGGCTGCTGGCTAGCAGGTGCCTTGCAAGCCTGTTTTCAGCCTGAGGCCCCATCAGGGGTACTTCTGCAACAGCCCTGGGATGCCCAAGCCCTCCTGGGGTATCCTATATTCCACAAGGAATCCCTCTACACATCCCCCGTTTTCTTTTTGGGCAACCCAGGCCTGGTCGATTATCTTTCGCAGCCCCGCTTTAAGGCAAGAAAAAATACATCCAAGTACTATTAAGCCTAATATAACTACAAATAGCAATCGGCAGCCTTCTACTACCAAGGTACGCAGCCATCCGGTGATACCTAGACCCTTAAGACAATCTCCAATAGGGTCGTCTGTGTCCCGAAGGTTGTGCAGGCCCCTCTGGAGGTTAGAGAGGTGCTTGTGAATTGAGACAGATGGGTCAGAAAGATTCATACAGCACATACCCTGGAACTCTTCACAGCCATGGCCGTGAGCTAGTAGTAGAAAATCAATGGCTGCCCGATTTTGTAATACTGCATGCCTAACACTAGTAACATCTGTGCTTCACTCGTCAAGCATCTGCGAAGTTATGTTTAACTCATCTCTCGCCCAGCAAGCAAGTTTATGCAAAATAGCGTGAGCCCTGGCTGCTGAAGAACCAGGTAAAGACATAGATGCTAGCCAAATTAACTGCCTTCACTCAATCTAAATGGGTGGACAGCCAATTGAAAATGCTCTTGTCTCAAGACAGTCAAAAAACAATTCCCGACTCTACTTCTGGGTCTGGTACTATACCCAAGAATTTACTCAACTCCCCTTCTTGGCTCCACCTTTGGAGAGGGTTCCCCAACACCCACCACAAGTCACTAGCAACCACCCAGGGCAGCTGTTACATTCGCCACAGAGTCTTGCTATTTCTCCCGCTACGGAGAGTGGTGGATCTGGCAAGTCCTCAGCCCCCTCACTCAGCCACGTCTGCAGCCTCTCCCAAGGCGTCTTGGGAAGAAGGTCCCAGAGTTCCAGCTGTTATAATAGCGGCATCACTTTCCTCAGGAGCTGATGCTGACTGCGCCTTCTCGCTTCGGGGTCCTGTATGCGTAGCATGGCACCACTTTCTGGGCACCCCTCTGGTTAGTTCTGCGGTGATGATTTGTCCCTGTTGTTGCAGGACATTCTGCAGCATTGCGGTAAAAGCAGCTGTTTGAGATGACTGTTCTGCACGTACGAGCACCTGCTGCTCCCTGGGGCAGCGTGGCAAGAATTGTCTTAGTTTGCCTATTAGCATTTTCAAAGGCAAGTGTTTGGAACATTTGCTCTTGGAGCTCTTCAGAGAGCTCAGTTGCATCCTTTAAGGCTGCTGACAAACAGTCGATGAACTGACCATATGGCTCTGACAGCCCCTGTCGGACTGCTGCATATGGGGGAGACTTCTTCTTTTCAGGTACTGACAACAAGGCTTTGTGGGCAAGAGTCTGTGACAACTGATGAATGACTATGGGCATGGTCAGCTGTGTCACCGTTGCTCCATAAGCCCCGCTCCCAGTTAGCATGTCGGCTTGGATCGCATACAGTGGGTCTTGTGTGTCACCTTGGTGTTTGCTAGCTTCTTCTTGTGCTAGCCGCTTCCACGTTCGCTCCCAGAGCAGGAACTGTGAAGGGGTTAACAACAATTGTGCAATGCTGATGCAATCATTAGGACACGGGACATCTGCCATAAAGATAAACTGCAGAATGCTTCGTTCAGCTTCAGACCACAAGCCATGCGTGGTGACTGTTTGCTTGGCTTGCTGCAAGAGCTTCCAGTCATGGGGTTCCCACTTTGCAGTGTCCCCTTGTACCTGTACAGGGCAAGCGAGGGCATCCACAGCGTGCCAATCACCCTCAATGATTGCATCACGGATAACTCCATTCCATCTCCTTCGCAATGGGTCAGTCCTCCCCGTCGGGGCTGATGGAGGCGATGGCTGCACCTCCCCTCGCGGGAAGGGAGGGGCTGTAGGCACTGTGCCTGATTCTCCCGACGGGAACGTAGGAGTTCTGGTGGTTATCTTTAACAGTGGGGCCACGGGACGCCACGGTGCTGATGATGTAATATCACAAGCTTTGGCCTCCAGCGCATCCTGCCGTGTAGATAAGTCAGCAAGCTTTTTGATTACTTCATGCATCATCTCTCGGTGGTTCTCTTCCTCTTGGGGCTGACCCCCGGCAGCCCTGGCTGGCTCTGGCTTTGCAGGCGACGAAACCGCAGAGGCTGCTTTGCCGTCAGACGTTGCTCCGCTGTCCTGCAGAGAGGGGTTGTGCTCTGCCGCTTTCGGCCAGCAGCTAGGACCACTCGTTTGTGCCGCTGTGGGGGTTCCCCCCTCCCGCCATGTAGCCCTGGGAGAGGGGCCCTGAGGGGACAGAGATGGCGTTTCCTAGCCCCTGGCCAGCCTCGTACCAGATTGGTTGTTTTTGTGTTCCGCTGCGCGGGCAAGGACCCATGGTCCCGTGATTGAGCAGTTCCTCAGTAGAGCCCCGGCCATGCAGCAGTCCTCCCCTTTCCCCTTCTCTAAATAAAAGACAATCAAGGGAGGCCCTGCCCTCTCTTGGCTCTGCTACCTTTCTGCGAACATCTCTTGTCGTCTGTTTCTTTTGAAAGCTTCTAACTGCGGGAAATTGAGCGAGCAGATAGCTATATTTCTCCCTCTTTGCTTCTGCTGGGGGTATTTGCTTTGCAGCTGATACAGGTACCAATTTTAGAGCTACTAAAGTGCTAGATTGCCCGTGCTACCTTGTCGGGGTCTCCTCCCCCTGCCATGTAGCCCTGGGAGAGGGGCCCTGAGGGGAGGCAGGGGGTTTCCCTGGCCCCTGGCCAGCCTCGTTCCCGATTGGTTGTTCTGTGTATCCCTGCGTGGGCAAGGACCCTCGGTCCTGTGACTGTAAGAGTTCCTCGGTAGATCCCGCCCATGCTGCTGGAGAAATAAACATCTCTGAAACATCTACCAAGAATCGGTCCATATATATTTCTTTTCCACGGGACTCCTGGTTTGGTGCATCGTGTTGCAGTATCCCCGCTGTAACATAATGGTGGGGAATTGCTGGCAAGACACCGATCCCTAAGGACAGAAAATTTGTGAGTAAAAACCACTCTAGATCTCTCTCTTCTCACCTTGGTTTGGATATTCTCTCTGGACTATGGAAGAATCGTGGGAAATGTGGCTCTCTGAGCCACAAAAATAAATGTATCTAGAAGTTAAAGGAATCCTTGAACAACAAAACAAGAAACTATTTGTTCCGGGAGATCTAGAACATTTTTTTAACTGACTTTTCAAAAATTTCTTCTATATTTCTCAAGACTTACTTTTTGATATTAATCCTCCTGAAAATCCTGGAGCTTATTACGAGTGTTTTTGGCACGAGATCTTGTTAGAGATGAAGGATCAAACAGAACATGCATTAGTGATTGAACCCCTCCGTGGATCCATGGTAATCAGTGAAGCTATTCAGGAGCATTTGTATGGTCCCATTACTCCTAGAGCAGAGGATGGCCATAATCCCGTGGCCGAGGCCGCGCGGCCACCATCCCAGGAGCACGTGACTGCAGCCGTGCCAGTGGAGGTGCCTGCGCTGGATGCGCCCGGCCCCCTCGGGAGCGCGCGCCTTATCGCGGACCCCATCCCTGTCACAGGGCCCCCTGCCGCGCGACCGCGAGTGAGGGAGCGATGCTGCAGGCGCCGCGGGTGCTGTGGGCCATGAGCAGCCAGGAACCGGGGGTCGGCGTGGAAGCCCGCTCTGAGCATACGGCTCGGACAGCTCCGTGGAGGGAGAAGCAGCGGTTTCCATAGCGACACGAGAAGCCGCGCAGCGCCGAGCCGAGCCGAAACGAGGCCGACCTCAAAGCCGCGTGGATTTGGCGGAGCGGAAGTGCTCGGAGGGTGCGGGACCGGCGGCAATGGTGACGCGGGGCCACGCAGAGCCCAGACACAAGCCGGAGCAACGCCGCTCGGAGGGCGCACAGCAGCCGCAATGTGGGGGCCCGGCTGAAACGTCGGGATAGGGTTCCACTAAATGTGAGTGTAGTGGTTTGGTTTAAAAGATCCATTACTTACTTCTTTTCCTTCTGTGAGTAAGAATTAGGCGAAAGCAATGCAGGCACAAACTTTAAACAGTTGCAGTATGAAGAAAGAATTTTAATACTAATAGAATTAAAAGTGAAAAGAAATAACAAGAAATTAAAGAAAACTCCCCTCCCCACTTCCAGCACTTTCTTCCTTTTATCCAACTCCCACAAAGTGTAACTGAACATGGGATGTGCAGCAGGTTCAGTTCGAAAACCAGGCGGAAACACCAATTTAGTGTAGTGGTTTGGTCCAAAATACTCATTACTATTTACCTTCTGTGAGATAAGAATTAGGAGAAAAGCAAAGCAGGCACAAGACTTGGAAGAATATATAGAAGTTTATTAACAGACCTAAAAGAAGGGAAAAAAATAAAATCATACTACACCTTCAGAACTCTTCTCCTCCCCCCACCTTTCCCCCTTCTCCCACTGTAAAAAGAGAACCCTTGAGATTTTCAGTCTGTTTACCACTGCCATAATAACCTTGTTCAGTTCACTTAGGGAGAGGAGTCTCTCTTGCTCATGCTATGGAGACGTCTCCACAAGAGATTCTCTCATGGCTTCAGTATCATGAGACAGCCGCCCGGGTTGGTTCTCTGCTCGCATGTGAGAGTCCCTTCCCCTGACTTGCAGCTTTTCCCACAACTGCTTTCGAGGGTCTAATCATGAGCTACTGGGGTACCATTTTAAGGTTGAGCCATTCAGAAACAAAAGTTCTCTTTACCCATCTCTGGGAGCATTTCATCTCTAAGAATAGAGGCCCTCCTCCTTTCCTGGGAGACAAGGGTCCTCATAATCTTAATCTCTAAGACTATGTCCGCCAGTATCTCTAGGAAGAGAGGTTTTCTCCTTTCGATTGGAGCAAGAGTCCTCATCGCTTCCATCTCTCCCTGTTCAAACTTCTCATTAAATTACAGCTGCTTCAGCATCTGCTTATTCCAGCACAGGTGCTTTTGCTCACAAGTACAAGTTGAATGCTCCACCCCCCATGCTTTCATGAAATTACAACGGGTACTCTGATATATCATAGTCCATCACCACCATAGCTTTACAACAGAATTTCAGCTTTCGAGCATCTCCTCTTTCTCCTCCCTCAGGTTTTCAGCTCTTCTTTCTTTACCTAATGTCTGCAGCACTTGCAGCACTAAAAGGGTAATCTCACCGGGGCCTTGCAGCTGGAATTTCGCTTATCGCTGTTGGTCACATGATCTTTTGCCGGACAGCAGGGCAGCTTCAGCTGACTCTTCGGCCGCACTGGAGAGGGGGGGCCGTGCCGTCTGCACGTAGCAGAGCTGGGGGGGGGGGGGGGGGGGGGGGCAGGCGTGGGTGGAACAGGGCCCATCAGGTCCAGGATGGCTATGTCCCGACCTGGGCCCGGCCAGAGCAGGTCCCGGCAGGACCCGGCAGGCCCCACTGGGCCCTGCATGGGCCCAGCCCAGTTACCTGTCCCCTGGCCGGAAGCAAGAGAGGCCGCTTCCCAGGGTTTGTCCATTCTTAAATGTGGACCACAGAGGCTGTCAAAATTTTAAGTGGCTTAAGAAATTGTCCATATTCAAACTAGCCAGCTGATAGGTTCTGTCAGGTCATAGAGGAGCTGTAAGCACCTCTTTGCAAGAACATCACTTCCAGGACTATGCTTGCTAACCCATGACAGGATGTTAGTCAGTGTTGCAGTTCTTGATAAGTCTCTTTCATATGCTTAAGGGAAAAAGGGTTTTCTTCAGCTGCACATGGTTCCCAAACTGCCACCAACAGCAGACCGGCCCGGAAAGAAACAATCTGCTATGGTGTAAAGCATCTCTTCCATGAAAAAATCTCACAGTTCCTTCACACTGCCAAACACAGGCTATCCCATGGGGTTATTAATCTTTTTAAGGATGAGTTACTTTGGCCTGAACACAAAGGCTTTTTTTCTCCACAAGTCTCTAAAAAGCCTCTCAATGCCGCTATATGGCCTGGCATAGGCCCTCCTCATAATTCTCATGGGCCACACGTGAACTTTTCCATCCCCCCATGCACTTCAAATGGATGAAAGAGACAAACAGTTTGTGATATTATAGTTTCTTACCACAGCATGCAAGAAGCTTTTTAAGCTACGCGCGAGAAACGCAGCACGGCTCTCTTTTTCTCCCGTCGCCATGTTCAGCTTCGTCTCACGTGACTCACTTTCTCTTTCTCTCTGATTCTGAAACCGCCATGTTGAAGAGTGTCCTTGTTCAGGCTTTATGGTGGAGAAAGCCTCGCTCCCTTTGTGCTGCTGGCTGCATGGTGTCTTCTTCAGTTCAGCGTGAAGTGTGTTGGCTGCAGACAGGAGGCTATGCTGGCTTTCACTGGCTCCGCTGGCTCCGCGAGGAGAGGAGAGGGACCTGCCCGTCCCAAGAAGCCACGCCGCATGGGGTTAGCTGTGTGGCAGTCCATGGCTGGTTTTAGCTGCCTGAGGCTCTGGGACAGTTCCCGCCCCCAACGATCCAGGGTCTGTGCCGTGGTGTTGCGAAAAGGGGGGGGGGGGCCCTGGCCTGGCCCGGCGGGGCCCGGGGGCTTGGAGCCCCCCCACCTTCCAGCAGGCAAGCTCGGACCAAAGGCAATTCCTACCTTTCCATGCGGTTTAAATATGTAAATTGTGAGAAGCATCATTAGTCTAAAAGACTGTCCATCAACTCAGGTGTAGAGGAATTCCTTGTGGAACGGGGGCATATGATACCCCAGGAGAGCTTGGGCACCCCAGGGTTGTTGCAGAAGTACCCCTGACGGAGCCTCAGGCTGAAGATAGGCTTGCAAGGCACCTGCTAGCCAGCAGCCTTGAACAGCCTTGGGAAAAGGTATACACTAGTCAGCTCCCCCGCTGCTTAGAGGTTTTCTCGTGGGAAAGGGGCGTGAACTTTGCAAAGTATAACTTGGTGTAAGTAAACAATAAAACTGGAGCACTATGCTCAAATCGTATCAGTGTTCGTGTCATGTCTCCGGCTGGTTCCCCTGCACCCGGGACCCCCCCCCCGCCTCCCCGCCCCCGCTAAACCTGGCACCCGAACGGCAGGGACCCGAGTGAGTTTTGCTACATGCAGGTTCGCTTAAAGGCGGTAAGACTTCAACTCATCGTATTATCGGTGCTGAAGCCTGGGGAATCAGAGCGGGTGGCCCCAAAGCAGAGTAAAGCCGGGGGCCCAGTCTCAAAGCCGATTAAAAAGCTGGAGGATAAGCCCCAAAGCAGAGTAAAGCCGGGGGCTAAGCCTCAAAGCTGAGTGGCCGGAGACCGCATTTTCCCACATCCAAGTGAGGGCCGGCAGCCAAGAAGCTATGGATTAGGAGGCAGGGACTCGACTCCTAGCTAGTATCCTCTCTAAGAGAGGCGAGATTGTGAAAGACTGAGATCTCAATGCCCTCGTTATGTGGGCCCAGGAACATGGATTATTGAGATACACTTCGCTTTTGTTTTCGACCGAAGCGTGGTGGGAAGTTGGGAACGAATGGTGGCTGTCCACGATTGAGGGTGGAAAGGAAGCTAAAGAAGCTAAAGCTCTCGGCTTAACCTGGAGAGCCGTAACTAACACTCTCGCAGAGATGAAAGCAGAGAGGACAGTGGCTTTAGGGAGTGGCGGCTCCGGGAGTGGCGGCTCCAGGAAGGAAAAGGACAGGGGTCTTATGAAGTGGCAGCCAGGGACCAGGGCGGAGTCCAGGGTTGCACGGTTCTTCAGGCTGGCCACGGGAAGACCGATTAAGGGCAAAGTAGCACCCGTACGTTCATTGCGGGAGTTGCTGGACTCGACGGGGAATGAAGTTACCCCTCCGACATCTGAAAGAGAAATGGCTGTGAAGGCAGAAGCAGAGCCGCCCGACTCAGGGGGCAGGGCGCAGGCGGGCAAAGGAGAAAAGAGCGGTCCTAGCTCCCAGCCAACAGCAGCGGCGTGTTACAGTGGGGATACTGTAACACGATGTACCAAACAAGGAGTCCCGTGGAAAAGAAATATATATGGACCGATTCTTGATAGATGTTTCAGAGATGTTTATTTCCCCAGCTGCATGGCTGGGGCTCTGCCGAGGAACTCCTACAATCCCCGGGGCAGAGGGTCCTTTCCCACGCAGGGGAACACAAAACAACCAATCAGGAACGAGGCTGCCCAGGGGCCAGGGAAACCCCGTCTCTGTCCCAGGGCCCCTCTCCCAGGGCTACATGGAGGGGGGGGACCCCAACATTTGACCCGTTTATTTTTAACAAAAGAGATGTAAAACTTAACATTGAAAACAACAAGGACAGTTTCAAAACAAAACAAGCTACCCTCCTGAGTCTTTGCATGCCCAAACAGATTCTGTGGAACATCTTAAGGCTGACAGAAAGGAGACAGAACTCTCTGAGCATGCTTTGTGGGGAAACTGAGGCAGGAGGGGGTTTAATTTCTTCCCTCCCCCTTTTCATCCCCCCCTCGGCATCGGAGAGGAGTTGTAGGGAAAGGGAATTGTATAGGGAAGCCATGGGGTGAAAAACGGATTAGGAATAAACTGGGGATGGGGTAAACTTAGGAAGGGATTCATATTGGGTATAGGATAAAAGGGGGAAGTAGGCTGTGGGTAGGAAAGTTGCTGGGATGGATATTGTTTATAATTTTGTGCATAACGGCTGCCTTTGACTGGATTACCTCCAGGCCCAGTAACATTTGCTGCTTGTAAACCCTTCTTTCCCTGTACTATATCAAATTGTACAACTTCCCCATCTCCTACACTTTGCAGGTAATTTTTAGGGCTATTCCTTCTAATAGCAGTTCTATGGATGAATAAATCTTCCCCTGTATCATCTTGTGTTATAAATCCATAGGTTTTTTTTACATTATACCATTTCACAGTTCCTGTGACTTTCGTGGCTACAACTTCACTTATCACGTGCTTGCGTGTTTGTCGTGGCTGCTGGTCCCGTGTGGCTGCGGCCTCGCCGACTCTGACGTCTCGGCTGGGCCCCCACATTGCGGCTGCTGTGCGCCCTCCGAGCGGCGTTGCTCTGGCGTGTGTCTGGGCTCTGCGTGGCCCCGCGTCACCATTGCCGCCGGTCCCGCACCCTCCGAGCGCTTCCGCTCCGCCAAATCCACGCTGCTTTGAGGTCGGCCTCGTTTCGGCTCGGCTCGGCGCTGCGCGGCTTCTCGTGTCGCTATGGAAACCGCTGCTTCTCCCTCCACGGAGCTGTCCGAGCCGTATGCTCAGAGCGGGCTTCCACGCCGACCCCCGGTTCCTGGCTGCTCATGGCCCACAGCACCCGCGGCGCCTGCAGCATCGCTCCCTCACTCGCGGTCGCGCGGCAGGGGGCCCTGTGACAGGGATGGGGTCCGCGATAAGGCGCGCGCTCCCGAGGGGGCCGGGCGCATCCAGCGCAGGCACCTCCACTGGCACGGCTGCAGTCACGTGCTCCTGGGATGGTGGCCGCGCGGCCTCGGCCACGGGATTATGGCCATCCTCTGCTCTAGGAGTAATGGGACCATACAAATGCTCCTGAATAGCTTCACTGATTACCATGGATCCATGGAGGGGTTCAATCACTAATGCATGTTCTGTTTGATCCTTCATCTCTAACAAGATCTCGTGCCAAAAACACTCGTAATAAGCTCCAGGATTTTCAGGAGGATTAATATCAAAAAGTAAGTCTTGAGAAATATAGAAGAAATTTTTGAAAAGTCAGTTAAAAAAATGTTCTAGATCTCCCGGAACAAATAGTTTCTTGTTTTGTTGTTCAAGGATTCCTTTAACTTCTAGATACATTTATTTTTGTGGCTCAGAGAGCCACATTTCCCACGATTCTTCCATAGTCCAGAGAGAATATCCAAACCAAGGTGAGAAGAGAGAGATCTAGAGTGGTTTTTACTCACAAATTTTCTGTCCTTAGGGATCGGTGTCTTGCCAGCAATTCCCCACCATTATGTTACAGCGGGGATACTGTAACACGATGTACCAAACAAAGAGTCCCATGGAAAAGAAATATATATGGACCGATTCTTGATAGATGTTTCAGAGATGTTTATTTCCCCTGCTGCATGGCCGGGGCTCTACTGAGGAACTGCTCAATCACGGGACCATGGGTCCTTGCCCGCGCAGCGGAACACAAAAACAACCAATCTGGTACGAGGCTGGCCAGGGGCTAGGAAACGCCGTCTCTGTCCCCTCAGGGCCCCTCTCCCAGGGCTACATGGCGGGAGGGGGGAACCCCCACAGCGGCACAAACGAGTGGTCCTAGCTGCTGGCCGAAAGCGGCAGAGCACAACCCCTCTCTGCAGGACAGCGGAGCAACGTCTGACGGCAAAGCAGCCTCTGCGGTTTCGTCGCCTGCAAAGCCAGAGCCAGCCAGGGCTGCCGGGGGTCAGCCCCAAGAGGAAGAGAACCACCGAGAGATGATGCATGAAGTAATCAAAAAGCTTGCTGACTTATCTACACGGCAGGATGCGCTGGAGGCCAAAGCTTGTGATATTACATCATCAGCACCGTGGCGTCCCGTGGCCCCACTGTTAAAGATAACCACCAGAACTCCTACGTTCCCGTCGGGAGAATCAGGCACAGTGCCTACAGCCCCTCCCTTCCCGCGAGGGGAGGTGCAGCCATCGCCTCCATCAGCCCCGACGGGGAGGACTGACCCATTGCGAAGGAGATGGAATGGAGTTATCCGTGATGCAATCATTGAGGGTGATTGGCACGCTGTGGATGCCCTCGCTTGCCCTGTACAGGTACAAGGGGACACTGCAAAGTGGGAACCCCATGACTGGAAGCTCTTGCAGCAAGCCAAGCAAACAGTCACCACGCATGGCTTGTGGTCTGAAGCTGAACGAAGCATTCTGCAGTTTATCTTTATGGCAGATGTCCCGTGTCCTAATGATTGCATCAGCATTGCACAATTGTTGTTAACCCCTTCACAGTTCCTGCTCTGGGAGCGAACGTGGAAGCGGCTAGCACAAGAAGAAGCTAGCAAACACCAAGGTGACACACAAGACCCACTGTATGCGATCCAAGCCGACATGCTAACTGGGAGCGGGGCTTATGGAGCGACAGTGACACAGCTGACCATGCCCATAGTCATTCATCAGTTGTCACAGACTCTTGCCCACAAAGCCTTGTTGTCAGTACCTGAAAAGAAGAAGTCACCCCCATATGCAGCAGTCCGACAGGGGCTGTCAGAGCCATATGGTCAGTTCATCGACCGTTTGTCAGCAGCCTTAAAGGATGCAACTGATCTCTCTGAAGAGCTCCAAGAGCAAATGTTCCAAACACTTGCCTTTGAAAATGCTAATAGGCAAACTAAGACAATTCTTGCCACGCTGCCCCAGGGAGCAGCAGGTGCTCGTACGTGCAGAACAGTCATCTCAAACAGCTGCTTTTACCGCAATGCTGCAGAATGTCCTGCAACAACAGGGACAAATCATCACCGCAGAACTAACCAGAGGGGTGCCCAGAAAGTGGTGCCATGCTACGCATACAGGACCCCGAAGCGAGAAGGCGCAGTCAGCATCAGCTCCTGAGGAAAGTGATGCCGCTATTATAACAGCTGGAACTCTGGGACCTTCTTCCCAAGACGCCTTGGGAGAGGCTGCAGACGTGGCTGAGTGAGGGGGCTGAGGACTTGCCAGATCCACCACTCTCCGTAGCGGGAGAAATAGCAAGACTCTGTGGCGAATGTAACAGCTGCCCTGGGTGGTTGCTAGTGACTTGTGGTGGGTGTTGGGGAACCCTCTCCAAAGGTGGAGCCAAGAAGGGGAGTTGAGTAAATTCTTGGGTATAGTACCAGACCCAGAAGTAGAGTCGGGAATTGTTTTTTGACTGTCTTGAGACAAGAGCATTTTCAATTGGCTGTCCACCCATTTAGATTGAGTGAAGGCAGTTAATTTGGCTAGCATCTATGTCTTTACCTGGTTCTTCAGCAGCCAGGGCTCACGCTATTTTGCATAAACTTGCTTGCTGGGCGAGAGATGAGTTAAACATAACTTCGCAGATGCTTGACGAGTGAAGCACAGATGTTACTAGTGTTAGGCATGCAGTATTACAAAATCGGGCAGCCATTGATTTTCTACTACTAGCTCACGGCCATGGCTGTGAAGAGTTCCAGGGTATGTGCTGTATGAATCTTTCTGACCCATCTGTCTCAATTCACAAGCACCTCTCTAACCTCCAGAGGGGCCTGCACAACCTTCGGGACACAGACGACCCTATTGGAGATTGTCTTAAGGGTCTAGGTATCACCGGATGGCTGCGTACCTTGGTAGTAGAAGGCTGCCGATTGCTATTTGTAGTTATATTAGGCTTAATAGTACTTGGATGTATTTTTTCTTGCCTTAAAGCGGGGCTGCGAAAGATAATCGACCAGGCCTGGGTTGCCCAAAAAGAAAACGGGGGATGTGTAGAGGGATTCCTTGTGGAATATAGGATACCCCAGGAGGGCTTGGGCATCCCAGGGCTGTTGCAGAAGTACCCCTGATGGGGCCTCAGGCTGAAAACAGGCTTGCAAGGCACCTGCTAGCCAGCAGCCTTGAACAGCCTTGGGAAAAGGTATACACTGGTCAGCTCCCCCGCTGCTTAGAGGCTTTCTCGTGGGAAAGGGGCGTGAACTTTTGTTCCGGTTTGGCCAAATTTAGAAATATATCCTCTGAGAGAAGGCACAACCACCCCTCCCTCACCAGGTTTGGGAAAAAATAAATTTTCCTCGAAGGAAAGCGAAGGAGATAAAACTATTTATTTAACAAACACACGGGAAAGGAAAATAATGCTAAATAATAAAATCTCTCGCTGTGGAGGAAAAACCTGGGAAAATGTTAGAGTCCTCCCTTTGGTCTCCTTGGAGCTGGGGCTTGGCCCAGGGCCAGGCCCTCTGTGCCCGGTGGAAAGTCCTCCCGATGTGCTCTGATATTAAAGCAATCAAGCAGTCCAGTAGAAAAGGGAGAAAATCCAAAATTCCAGGGAAGGAAAAATTCAGCTCTCAGTCTCTCTCTGGAGGACAAAGCAGCTGAACCACTGGCCAAAAAAAAACTGTCCTGGGAGCAGCCAGCTGGGTGCTTCCTCGCTCCCCTGCCGCAGCTGGGAAACAAATTGCTATCTGTGTGTGACCTCGAACAAGCTTCAAACTGCTTTGAAAAAGTTTTGCTCAGTTTTTTCCTTCCCCCTCTCAGGCTCAGTTTAGAGGCATAGAAAGGCACAGGAATTAATTTCTGGGCATAGGCAGCGATATGGGATACACATCATAAGGTCACCCCAAGACAACTTTGCAAAGTCTAACTTGGTGTAAGTAAACAATAAAACTGGAGCACGATGCTCAAATCATATCGGTGTTCGTGTCGTGACTCTGGCTGGTTCCCCTGCACCCAGGACCCCCCCCCCCCCCCCCGCCCCCGCTAAACTCAGGTTCAACCCACTACATTCCACCCCTCCATTCTCGAAATTTGCATATCCACAAGTCACTTAAAATAGCAAAACCAAATCTAAAAGGAAACTAATTACATAAACCTCCACCTCTAGACATTTCACTACAATTACAATATAAATTTCCCACTATCATTCTACTTTATGACTTAATACTTGGTTTGCCCATTATTTCTCCTAATAAAATCAGTATCTCACAGCTCTCATTAATTGCCTGCATTCTCTACCAATTATGTAGCAGGTTCAGTTTGTAACTGGGCAGAAACACAAATTTAGTGTAGTGGTTTGGTTTAAAAGATCCATTACTTATTTTCCTTCTGTGAGATAAGAATTAGGAGAAAGCAAAGCAGGCAAAAACTTTAAACAGTTGCAGTACAAAGAAAGAGTTTTATTACTAATAGAATTAAAAGTAAAAAGAAATAACAAGAAATTAAAGCAAACTCCCCTCCCCCCTTTCCAGCACTTTCACTCATTTATCACAATAAGCAAAGAGGAAAAAAAAGTTCATTCCCTACTTTCCATCAACAAGCGATGCCCAACCACTTCCCGGGAAGCAGGGCTTCAGCACACATAGTGGTTGCTCCAGAAGGTAAACATTGTAAATGTGATTAATCAGTGAATGATAAATGTTGTCTTTCACATATATGATTTTAACATTTATAAGTGATGATGTATTATGTAGAAATAGTGTTAAGGTAAAATGTAGTTAAGTAGAAATGAGATTAAGGTAAATTGTAACTTTGAAATAGTTGTAATATGTTAAGAAATGTATTAATAAACACATGGTAATAAATGTCTTTTGAGCTGAGAAACTACAGAGCCAGGAACCAAGCTATCTTAGAGAAACAAAGAAGATAAACCGCATGCATCCCAGGAAGACTGTTATCTCATCAAAACTCACACCTCCCAAGGAAACTATCAGCTACAAATTAGGCTGGAGACTGGGGAGGCACCGGAGAGAGGGTGCCTATCTTCAGTTCTGAAGCTATCCAGAGGACTGAGGCAGTGTCATGCTGGCGGAAGGGGGCAGAGACCGGAGAGGGGGAAAAGTTGAGTGAAGTGTAAATTACTTTCTGGGCTTAATGAATATGTAACAGTGTAAGAGAGTACTTAAGTCCACAGTAAAATGAATGGAGGGCGCCTCTGGCAATATTGCCAAGCGCCCCAGCGCTGTGATATGCCTTTGTTCTACTATTAAATGTTCAATATTATATTGCTAAAAATTTAGCACTCGAATTCATTTATTTCAATGGTGATCCCTTGTGATAATCTCCGCTAAGACCTGCTTTCTTGCTGGGAAAGAGGGACGCCTCTAACAGCATTCTGTAGCCCAGGAGGACAGCCGGCACTAGCAGGCAGTAATTGGAATCACGTCCTAAATCAGGGAACAAGGCAAAAAATTTTTTTTCTCTTCTTTTTTTCTTCTTTTTTTCTTTTTTTTTTCCTTTTTTTTCCCCTTCTTTTTGAGCTCAGCTCCCTTGAGGAGAACCACAGTATATCGCCCATAATTCTTGTACGTATGAAGACCCGAACAAGAGAGGAAGACCCTGGTAAGTCTTGTGCTGGGGGCGTGAAGGGGGATTGAATGGTGTGTGCATGAGATGAGGACTGGACAGTCCAGATCCTCGAAGTGAGTGCAGAGCTCTTTTAACCACGTTTTCGTTTTCTCGTGAGAGACACGACCGGTGACAGAGTGAAGCAAAAGAAACATGCTGAATGATCCCCCGAAATGATTCCTTAGGAGTTAAACACCTTGGTAGAAATCCTCATGCAGGAATTCTTAGGAGTTAAACAACTTGGTAGGAATTCTAGGAGTTAAAACCCATAGGGGTGGGGACTCCTTGGTAAGGGAGCAATTTCCTGGACGGTCCACTGGGAAATCAGATTAAAAGTACCCAAAACAGAGGGATTTTGGCTTTGTTTTGCAGATTTATTGGGAGTTCGGTTTTTGAGTTTAGTTCTGTTCATTTGGCCTGGCGGTATAAGATTCATTGGTGGTTTTATTATTGGTGGACCAGTGTTACTGATGGTTCAATTCTGTTTAGTTGGGGTTCAGATTGAAGAATAAAGTTGTTTGGTTTGGTTTGGTTGTTGGTGGTTTTTTTTTTTTGGTTTTTTTTTGTGTTTTTTTTTTGTGGTTCAGTCTTCTTATCTGAGGGAGAGAAAACTGTTTAAGAAAGTAAACGCAAGATTAATAAAGGTGTATAAGAGATAGAGTAACGGGTGGGAAGTTAAACAACATGGGACAAAAATCAAGTAAGACAAATCCCAAGAAAAACAAAAAGGTGTTGGATGATATACCACCCGATAGCCCACTGGGGGTTATGATAAAGTACTGGGATGAATCTAGTATTACTAAGGGAAAAGATAAAGTTAAAATTATAAACTTCTGTATGATGGTATGGGCAGAAAGAAAAATTCGATCTGATAATCTACGTTGGCTGAAATATGGTTCATGTGAGGGTTGGATGTGCCAAGCATTAAATGTATATGTTAACGGAAAGAAGCCTTATAATCTGGAAGAATGTGAATATGCGGCATGTTGGAGGGGATCAGAGGTAAAACCTACAATTCTAAAAGTAGAGGAGGATAAAACAAAGCTGGGGGGAAGTAATTGGGATCCTTTAGAACATCTCCCTCCACCTTATAATCCCCCTCCTGGGGAGGCTCCGCTACAAGAGGGACCTCTGCCACAGGGAGAGGAAGCCCCACTCAGGGTAGAAAACCCCCAGCCATGCTGCCGAGTTACATGCTCAAGAATGACAGAAGAAAGGGGAGAGGAAAAGTTATTTCCTTTAAGAGAGGTCCCTCTGGGGGGTGCACAGGGAGGAATTGGGTTTGTAAATGTTCCCTTAAACTCTACAGAGGTAAGAAGTTTTAAAAAAGAGATGAAAGCATTGGACCAATTTCTAGGGCCAAGCATATACACATGGGGAGAGATGCAGTCCATTATGAGTATATTATTCACCCCAGAAGAACGACAAATGTTTAGAATAGCGGGAATTAGAATATGGGAAAGGGAAAATCAACAAGGAGCCCCCGCTGACCAGAAAATGCCTCTTCAGAGTCCCCAATGGGACCAGAATCAACCTCAAGGTAGACAAAATATGGTGGATTTTCGAAACCTAATCTTAAGAGGAATAAAAGAGGCAGCCCCAAGAGAACAAAATGCAGCTCGGGCATTTGATAGCCGACAAGGAAAAGATGAAACACCCACGGAATGGTTAGAGAGACTTAGAAAAACAATGCACCAATTTTCTGGCGTCGACCCCTCTGGCCCAGTGGGACAGGTGGTACTTAAAGTAAATTTTGTTACTCATTCCTGGCCAGATATTCAAAAGAAGTTAGAAAAATTAGAAGACTGGCAAGACAGGGGTTTAGAGGAATTATTAAAAGAGGCTCAGAAAGTGTATGTCCGGAGAGACAAAAAAAAAGCAAAAGCCAAAACGAGAATCATGATTGCCACTATGAAGGAGGCAGAATCCACAAAGGGGGGGAAACCCAGAAAGGAAAGGGGGCGGGACAGTGCTCAGAAAAGCGGTCAGGGACCCCTGGGAGAACAACAATAGGGAAATCAGAAAGACGCATGGGAAAGTTTAGCTGTCATTACTGTGGTGCTCCTGGGCACTTAAGGAGGAATTGCCTGAAGCGGGCCAAAGACGTGAAAGCTTTTGAAGGGGAAATGGCATAGGGGTGTCAGGGGCTTTTTATACTGGGGATGGAACACCAAACTGAGCCCTTGAGAAAATTAAAAATAGAACCCCAGGAAGACAAAACGGAATTCTTAGTTGATACCAGAGCCGATATAACATGTATATTAAAGGTTCCTGAGGGGTGTTGTATAAGTAAAAAGGTCATTAGTGTGATAGGGGCAAAAGGGGAAGGGTTTAAGGTACCCTTAATCGAAAATGTACATGTAGAAGGCCCTAATTGATTCGCAACTGGAGACTTATTGTTAGTCCCGGGTGCCGGACGGAATTTGCTGGGGCGGGATTTGCAATTATTATTAGGTGTAGGTGTACTCCCAGAGGAAGGACAAATGAGAGCAAAGATTTTAACTTTAACTAATGAAGACGAGAATAAAATTGAACCTGAAGTGTGGGCATCTGAAAATAATCAAGGAAAGATAGACATAAAGCCAATAGAAATAAGTATAGAAAATCCATCACACCCTATAAGGGTCAGGCAATATGCAATACCTAAAGAAGGAAGGACGGGGTTAAAACCGGTAGTTGACAAATTGTTGCCAGAAGGAACTTTAGAAACCTGCTTGTCACCTCACAATACCCCGATATTGCCGGTAAAAAAGGCTGATGGAACATATAGGCTTGTCCAGGATCCAAGAGAGGTTAACAAAAAGACATATACACGGTTTCCTGTAGTTTCCAACCCTTATACCCTTCTGAACCATATCCCTCCCTGTCACGCATGGTACAGTGTGATAGATTAAAAAGATGCATTTTGGGCTTGCCCGTTAGCAGAAAGTAGCAGGGACTTCTTTGCATTTTAATGGGAAGACCCTGAGACAAGAAGAAAGCAACAATTACGGTGAACTCGATTGCCCCAGGGATTTACAGAATCTCCAAATCTGTTCGGGCAAGCTTTAGAGGCTCTTCTTATGTCTCTTGAACGAAGTGAAGAGGTACATATCTTACAATACATAGACAATTTATTAATATCAGGGTCAGACAAGGAAACAGTTTGGAACACCACTATTAATCTGTTACATTTTCTTGGGAAAAAAGGGCTACGGGTTTCAAAGAAAAAGCTACAGTTTGTAGAACAAGAAGTAAAATATTTAGGACATTGGTTAAGCCGAGGAAGTAAAAAGTTAGATCCTGAAAGGGTGCAGGGTACATTATCCCTCCCTCCATCACAAACTAAAAAGGAAGTTAGGAAGCTATTAGGATTACTGGGGTACCGTAGACAGTGGATTGATGAATATAGCTAAGTGGTAACATTTTTGTATGAAAAGTTGATCCGTGAGGATAATATCTGTTGGACACAGGAAGATGACCAGAAACTAGAAATAGTAGAAGGGAAACTGATAGAAGCTCCAGTCTTAAGTTTACGAGATGTAACCAGACCCTTTCAGCTGTTTGCTGATTCAAATGAAGGGGTAGCCTATGGAGTACTCACACAGGAATGGGGGGGGGGGTCCAAGAAACCTGTAGCGTTTCTGCCTAAATTATTAGATGCCGTGGCCAGAGGGTGGCCAGGCTGTGTACAAGCTATATGGGCTGTAGTACTGTTAGTAGAAGCTCGGAAGCTCAAGTATAGCAGAACCCTAGCAGTACATACTCCACATGCCATACGATCAGTATTAAACCAAAAAGCCGAGAAACGGCTCACAGATTCAAGGATGCTAAAGTATGAAACAATGCTCCTGGAAACTCCAAATTTAACCATGTCCACCAGTAGCCATGTGAATCCTGTTCAGTTTTTGTATGGGGAACCAGAGGGGAAGGTTATTCACGATTGCTTAGAACTAATAGATTACCAAACTAAGATACAGGAAGACCTAATGGAATGTGAGCTACCGGACGGGGAAAAGTTATTTATTGATGGGTCTTCCTGGTGCCAGCAAGGGCAGCGAATGTCTGGATATGCATTGGTAGCTGGGAGAACTATGGGACTTAAAGAAAAGGGAAAGTTGCCTAGTCACTGCTCAGCCCAGTCTTGTGAACTGTATGCCCTTAATAGAGCCTTGAAGTTATTTGAAGGAAAAGTAGGGAAAATCTTTACAGATTCAAAATACACATATGGAATAGTACACACTTTTGGGAAAACCTGGGAAGAGAGAGGGTTATTACATTCAAGAGAAAAGGGGCTGATTCATGAAGGATTTATTTTAGAAATCTTAGAAGCATTAAGATTGCCTAAAGAAATAGCTGTGGTACATATTAAAGGACACCGAAAGGGGAGGACCCTAGAGATAAGAGGGAATAATTTAGCAGATCAAGAGGCTAGGGATGCAGCAGAAAATGGAAGTGAAAAAGTTATGTTAATCCTAGCTCCAAGCAAAGAAGAACCAGAAATCCCAAAATTTAGCGAAGCCGAGGAAAAAGAACTTCGTAAAATAGGGGGGGAGCAAGATCAGTCTGGGAAATGGAAACTCCCTGACGGGAGGCAGTTACTTAATAAGCCCCTAGCCAGAAAAATATTAGAAGATATGCATCCAAAAACTCATTGGGGAACTCAAGCCTTATGTGATCATTTTTTGAGGAATTATGGCTGTATTGGGATTTTTGGATTAGCCAAACAAGTGACTAAAAATTGTATAACATGTCAGAAGATAAAAAAAAAGGTATGAGAAAAACCACACCGGGAGGGCACAAGTTAGCCCTGGGGCCATTTCAAAGCATCCAAGTAGACTTTACTGAACTTCCCCAAGTACAGAAATGGAAATTTTTATTAGTAATAATAGACCATTTAACTCATTGAGTAGAAGCTGTCTCAGCTGTTAAGGCTACAGCCAACGTAGTATGCAAAACCCTCCTGGAACAAATTATTCCCAGGTATGGAATGGTTAACAAAATAGACTCAGATAGAGGAACACATTTTACATCAAAAGGTTTTACAGCAAACCACACGGGCTCTGGGAATGGAGTGGGACTTACATACCCCGTGGCACCCTCAAAGTTGGGGCCAGGTAGAATGAATGAATCAAACTCTAAAAAACACCTTAACCAAACTAATGATTGAAACACAGATGTCCTTGATAAGGTGTTTACCTTTAGCCCTATTAAGGGTCAGGACACAACCCAGATCAGACCTGGGAGTGTCCCCCTATGAAATGATGTTTGGGCTGCCCTTTCTGACCACTCAACATAAAACCACTACTTATGAGGAAGGGGAGGCAAGTGTTAAAAAATATATCACCACAATTGCCCAAACCCTGGAAAATTTGTGAGCGAGAGGAATGATTCCTCAAACCACACCCTTAGACTTTAAAATCCATAATATTCACCCTGGGGAATGGGTAATGGTTAAAACGTGGAAGGAGCAGACTCTGGCTCCACAATGGGAAGGTGTTGCAGTGGGGATACTGCAACATACATATACCAAACCAGGAGTCCCGTGGAAAGGAAATATATATGGACGGATTCTTGGTAGCTGTTTCAGAGAGATGTTTATTTCTCCAGCCGCATGGCCGGAGCTCTGCCGAGGAACTGTTACAGTCACCGGACCAAGGGTCCTTTTGCCGCGCAGGGGAACACAAACCAACCAATGGGGAACGAGGCTGACCAGGGGCAGGGAAACCCCGTGTCTGTCCCCCCAGGGCCCCTCTCCCAGGGCTCCATGGCAGGAGGGGAGACCCCATATTACCGCAGGCCTGGTTCCTACGGTATATCACCGTGTCCCGCAGCTATAGGGAGGAGGAGGAGATCCAGCAGGCAGGAATTGTGCAGCAAGATTGATTTATTTAATTATTTTACAAACTCTTTTATAGACTTTTTTCTTCATAGTCTAATTGGACAAAGGACCAGCCACCCCTTGGGGGTGATTGGCCAAAATCCTAAAACATCCATTATCAAAATATTTTCTACTATACCATAAACAAGACTTTCCAAGGTTGCAGGTGGCTTGGTTGTTTACATTCCCTGCTACCTCTTCTGTGAGAGAGAAAAGTCTCTCACGGACTTAGAAAAATAACAAGAAGATCCTCACTAACAGCATTTTTGTACCTACAACCCCAACACCTCACCCGTTTTATTTTAATAAAAGAAGAATGAAAACAACTGGATAAACATAACAAGAACAGTTTCAAAACAAAACAAGCCACCCTCCTGAGTCTTTAAATGTCCAAACAGATTCTCTGGAACATCTTAGGGCTGACAGAAGGGAGACAGAACTCTCTGAGCATGCTTTGTGGGGAAACTGAGGCAGGAGAGGGTTTAACTTCTTCCCTCCCCCTTTTCATCCCCCACTTGGCATTGGAAAGGGATTTTTGGGGAAACAATTGTCAAAGGTATGGTTTTGTGGGGGAAACCATGGATGAAAAAACGGATTGGGAATACACTGGGGGTAATAGGACATAGGGTAAAAGGGAAAGGTGGGATTAGGAAAGGGAGACTGTAGGGGGAGCTTACAATGGAGATATTGTCTAACATGACTACGATTTTTTGCATATATACTGCCTTTTACAGGAACACCATCAGGCCCAGTGACCTGCGATGCTTGTAACCCTTTTCTACCTTGTATAATTTTGAATTCCACCACCTCTCCATCTCCCAAGCTTGGGATGCATTTTTCAGGGTTATTCTTTTTAATAGCAGTTCTATGCACGAATATGTCTTGCTGGTTGTCACACCTTGTTATAAAACCATAATTTTGCTTAACATTATACCATTTCACTATCCCTAAGATCTTAGCTACTATGATTTTTTCCTTTTTTCGAGTGGCTGCTGTTTTCTGTCTCGCTGCGTCTTTGCCCTCTCTTTCGGTCGCTCCCGTGTTGGAATTGTCGGGGCTTCTCGTGCCTGCGCGCTCTTCCCGGGGTCGCATTCGGGGCTGCGCGGGCCGGGCCGGGCCGCGCCGCTCAGTTCTCCGTGCGTCGCCTCCTCTGCTCTCAGCTTCGCTGCCGATGCCAGGCGCTGTACCCACGTCTCGGCCGGGCCCCCGAGCGGCAGCCCCCCCCGCACCCTGCTCCAGCGCTCGCTTCGGCTGGGCGCGGCTCTGCTCCACCGCCACCGCCGCCCCTCTTGGTCGGGCGTTCACAGGGCTCACTCCACCACGCGCTGCGCGGGGCCATGCGGGCACCGCCAGGTCCCGCCGCGCCTCGCTCCGCCACCGACACTGCGGCTTGCTTGGCTCCGCCCGCGCGCGGGAACTGCCTCGCTGCTGCTCGCAGAGCACTCGGTGCACGTGGCCTGGGTCGCACGGTCCCTGCGCCAGGCTTCCCTTCGCCAAGACACAGCTGACATTGCTCAACAGTCTCGGTAACTAAATAATATTCACGAAAATATTCTTCCATCGGCATAATTTTTGACTCAAAAATTAACTGTGTACAAACGGTTTTCCAAAAGCCCTTCGCAATAATTAAATCCCAAGAAACATAGAAAAAGTTCTTAAACAACCATGCCAGGAAGTGTTTCAGTTCTTTTTGAGCTTGAATCAAGCTAAAATTTACAAATCGTTGTTCAAGAATTGTTTTAAGTTTAAGATAAATGTCCATATGCGGCTCTGAGAGCCAAGAGTCTTCCCACGGTTCCTCCATAGTTTAGATATGGAATAGCAAAGCAAAACCAAGAAGAGGAATCCAAAGTTTCCAGGGTTTACTCACACAAATCAGTTGCTTAGGGATCGGGGATCGTTCTGCACACAATTCGCCACCATTATGTTGCAGTGGCGATACTGCAACATACATATACCAAACCAGGAGTCCCGTGGAAAGGAAATATATATGGACAGACAGATTCTTGATAGCTGTTTCAGAGAGATGTTTATTTCTCCAGCCGCATGGCGTCCTTTTTGGAGCAGTTCCCACTTTGCCCGGTCAGCTCTGGATGCAGCAGGCTGTGGGGGCAGCCTCCGGAATCCGGGAGACCAGAGGTCTGGCTCGTGGGTCCTCCCACAGGACCGCGGCAATAGAGGCAGGTGGTGGAAGAAGGAGGCAGGCTCAATTGTGGATGAAATCTGGAAGGTTTATTGTGTCTCCGAACAGGGGACCTCGCGCCCCGGTGGTGTCCAGCAATGAGCAACCCTGAACGCGCCTGCCAGGGGTTTTATGGGGGGGTGGCGACAGGGGAGGGATGACAACGGCATCGAATCAGGGAAGGAGAAGGACGGGTCTGCGGGATGAGGGACACACAAGGGAACTTATCTTGGGAAAGAAAGGGAGGGATCCTCTCCCCAAGACCAATCACTCGACGCCCCTGCCAGAACTTTCTAGAAGCTTGGGAGGGGTGCCGGAGCGATTGGCAGGGGTCTGGGAGGAGACAAAGCAGGGGTATGAACACGAAACCAGGAGGGTATAAACTGGGATGGTACAGTAACACGAAACCCAAAGGGGAGACCTGGACTGAACCAAACAAGACACACTCCCACATCTCCCCCTTTCTTGTTTTTTAAGATGGTTTAAAGTTCGGCTGGGGGTAATATTCAGAGTCCGGATAAAAGACCTCGAGCTCTTGCAACTCAGGAGCCGTAGGTTCGAGCTCTGGTTCTTGCAGGGTCTCTGCATCCGGGAGTACCTCGGCTCGGTCAATATCCATAGGGGAGGGGGAGCTTGTAATCAACTTTACTAACATTCTCTTGAGGAGTCCAAACAAAATTAGGGCAACCAACAAAACAAAAAGAAAAATCAGTCCAGATCGGAAAATAGATCCTGCCCATCCGGATAGTCCCCATTTGCTGAAGATGTCGCCGAGCCAGTCACCAGTTTCTTTCCGAATTTGCATCACCATGGCCTGCATCTTGTCGATGGTTCTGTGGATGTTCTCCGCCCTTGATGTTAAGTTAAGGCAGCACAGCCCTTCGAACTCCTCACACCGGTGGTCGTGGAGTAGGAGTAGGAAGTCGATCGCGGCCCTATTTTGCAGAGTGGCCTGCCTGGTCAGTTCCTCGTCTTTTAGGAGGTCGCTTAGGGCGCTTGAGGTAAGATTTGCTTGTTTCACAACCCAACATTCTAAATGGCCCAATTCCCCTAGTGCTTTGGCTGCCGCCACCCACGGCAAAAGCACGGTGATTGCAACCCCTTTTGGTCTCGACCAATGAACGACTTCCGAGTTGCAATTTTGATCCAAATCAGAGAGCTCGCGTTTCTGGATGGCCAATTTGGAAGTCCTATTTCTTTTTCTCTCCCAATTATTAACTAAGGTTTGGTTGGGCATCAACAGCGTCAAGTGGCCTATGGTGCAAGGGCCTCCTAACAGGCGAGAGGGGATGCCTGCCCACACCCTGTCACCGCAGATGAGAAACAGTCCCCTGGGTAACCCTTTCGGACATGACCTATGGGGATTTTCAGTGGTCACCTTACTGACGGCCAGGCACCATTTGGCTGCCTTATACTCTCGGTGGCTTGGAGCTATGTTCTTAAAGAACTCCCGATCCGGGGACAACCTGAATTGGAATTGGACACAGTAGTGAGCTGGGTACGATCCCAAGAGATCCAGCTCTTGGGGCTCACTACTGGTCTTCGGGAGTTGGGGCAGCCATTTATCAAGGGGGTTGTCAATGTCGCGTTTCCGCCGGCGGTGCCAGCCAAATGGGAGCCGTCCCTGATAGGGCACCTGGGGACGGTACGAGCTGACAGGCGGCTTGACGACAGGGGCCTTACCCGTTTCAGCTGATTTGGTATTTTGGGCAGACGTAGTCGAAGCCTGCGTGGGCTTGAGCCTTTCGAAAAGAGAAGCATACTCCTCTTGCTCAAGAGGGATCCCCACCAGACACGTGGCCATAGGGTTTTGGGCCGCGGCTGTAGATAAACATATGTGGTCTTGGCCCATGGTTTGCGCCAGGACTGACCACACGTTTGCTGCCGGTTGGGGAACTATCCACGGCGATGCAGGCCATGGGAGCAGCCGCCGGATGATGACAAGCTGCAGGCTTCTGGCGACGGCTCGGATGGACGGTGCAGGATCCATTTCTGTAGTCTCTAAACTAGAAAGAAACTCAAAAGGAAGAATATCAAAATTGGGAAGAATACCTGGGGGCGAACTTAGGGTCCAAAGGGGCGTAGGATTAACCCACCCCGGTTTTAGGGGGTGCTTGACTCCTTCCTCCGGTGGGCTGGGAAATACACGGTTTCACCCATTTTGATGGGATCCACCTGGGGCCCTCGGGGGTGGATATGCATGCATATCCCTTCCCCCATGTAACTAGTTCATGAGGGCCCTGTATTTCCCGAGTCTCCGGGTCTTTAACCAATACCGGGGGCCTTTCTTTCACCTGCAGCTGCTGAGACCGCCCGAAGTGCCGCACGATCGGTGGATTCAGGTTCTCAAAGGCACAGCTGAGGAAGTTTAGCGTGAACAGTGCCCTTGAGAGCCTGACAGCTGGGGATTCTAATTTCTTTGAGGACCTTTGCCTTTGTAGCATCCTCTTGATATTTTGGTGAGCCCTCTCGACTATCGCTTGACCTGTCAGGGAATAGGGGATGCCTGTCTTGTGCTCTATTCCCCATTGCTGTAGGAAGCTCCTGAACTCCTTGGAGGTGTAGGCTGGGCCGTTATCGGTTTTAATAACTTTGGGGATGCCCAGGGTAGCAAATGCCTGCACTAGGTGCCTTATGACATTGCTAGCCCTTTCCCCTGTGTGGGCAGAGGCAAAGACGGCTCCAGAGAAGGTATCTACTGACACATGTACATACTTCATTCTGCCGAAAGAAGCGACGTGTCACGTCTATCTGCCACACCTCACAACTATTAAGGCCACGGGGGTTTGCGCCGGTGCCAATGGCGGGAAGAGCTAATTGGTGACATTCAGGACACGCTGCCACGATCGCTCTGGCCTGGTCGTGCTTCAAATTGAACTGCCGAACCAGGGCAGGCGCATTCTGATGGAACAACTGATGGCTGATTTTGGCCTGCTCAAATACATTTGGAATCGGGGCCATCACGGCTGGCGCAGCGAAGGCATCTGCCTTCCTGTTGCCTTCCGCGATGAACCCGGGCAGGTCCATGTGTGACCTGACGTGCATCACGTAAAATGGTTGCTCTCGGTGGGAGACTAGGCTAACCAATTTTGAGAGCAACTCATACAAGGCTGTGTTGGAGACCTCTCGCAATATGGCATGTTCAGCTCTGGAGACTACCCCTGCTACATATGCAGAGTCAGTTATCAAATTAAAGGGTTCGGGGAATCTTTCAAAAGCCCTGACGACTGTGTCTAACTCAGCAACTTGAGGTGATCCTTCCACCTCCTTAATAGCAGCCTCCCACCGCTGAGTTTGGGGGTCTTTCCAAGTCATGACTGACTTGTGGGACGCCCCAGACGCCTCAGTGAAAACGGTCCAGGCCTTTAAAGGTTCCTTGCTCCGAACACTCTTTGTATTTAATTCAAATTGGATTTCCGAATTAAAAATTTTGTGGGCTGGCCTGTGTAAGGAAATTTGGCCTGTGTAGCCCTCCAGAGCGAACTGCAAAGCTTCACAATCATGAAGCAAGCTCTCCAACATTGCCTTGGTAATTTGGCCCGTTTGTGTCCCGATTGGTACGTGAATGCAGTCGAAGTCACATCCTGATAACTCCCTGATCCGGACTCTAGCCTTCCGGATCAGTTCAGCCATCAGCTCTTGTGGCCGTGTCATTCTTTTGGACCTATGATGACTGAGAAAGACCCACTCTATTATCAAGAGAGGGTCCCTCTGGTCCTGGTCTTCCTTACTCTTCCTCTTGTCCTCCCATTGGAAGACAACCCCGTGCAGGTGTGGCAGATTACCCAGGATGATGAACTTAAATGGCAAGTCAGGTCTATACCTGCTTCCTTGCCTGGTGGACATCAGGTGTTGCACCCTCTCCAGGGCTGTCCGCGCCTCTGGGGTAAGTGTCCGGGGAGAACTAAGCTCCTCTCCCCCTTTTAGTAAATCAAAAAGGGGGGCTAGGTCTTCGTTGGATAGACCCAGCCACGGCCTTACCCAATTTAGTGACCCACACAGTTGGTGGACATCTGCTAAGGTCTTAATATTTGTATTGATAGCCAATTTTTGCGGCACAATGGTCCGCTTTGTAATTTCCAGGCCCAGGTACTTCCAAGGTGGCATCCTTTGAATTTTCTCTTCTTGGAGCTCGAACCCTGCAGCAACCAATGCACTGATTGTCAGGTCAAGCACATTCGCAAGCATGTCATTGTCGGGGGCACACACGAGGACATCATCCATGTAGTGGAATATGATGGCCTCTTTTGCGGCTGCGCGAACTGGGGCAAGCAAGGAAGAGACATACCATTGGCAGATGGTCGGGCTGTTCTTCATGCCCTGCGGCAGCACTTTCCAATGGTATCTCTTCCTCGGGGCTTCTCGGTTGATAACCGGAACCGAGAAGGCAAAACGCGGGGCATCGTCAGGGTGCAGAGGAATTTGGAAAAAACAATCTTTAATATCGATTACTGCCAGGTTCCAATTTTGGGGAAGCATCGTTGGGGATGGCATTCTTGGTTGGAGAGAGCCCATGTCCTCTATCACGTCATTAATTTGGCGAAGGTCCTGGAGGAGCCGCCATTTGTCTTTGTTAGGTTTTTTTGATGACAAAGACCAGGGAATTCCAGGGGCTGTTGGTCTCCACGATATTCCCCTTCTTAAGCTGCTCTTCCACGAGCTTCTCGAGCGCCTCTAATTTCTCATTATAGAGCGGCCACTGCTCTACCCACACTGGCCGATCTGTCTTCCAATTCAATTTTTGGGTAGGGCGCTCTTCAGTGGCCACCACGCAAAAATTTATCGGGGGGTTAGGTATGTCAATTGTGACTCCCCATTGTTGCATGAGGTCTCTCCCCAAGAGGGGTTCCTTGTAATCCAGTACTAAGGGACGTATGTTAGCTAATTGTCCGCTCGGTCCCTTAATTTGCACGACGCTTTTGGACTGTTTCGCTAATTGGATGCCCCCAACACCCTGCACGTGTCCGGTCACGTTTTGCAATTCCCAATGTGCCGGCCATTCCCGTGTGGGAACGATCGTCACATCTGCCCCTGTGTCCAGAAGCCCCTTGAGATGTAGGACTTCTTCTCCCCTGTTGATCTTACAGTCTACCCACGGTTTCCCTGTTCCTATTACATGTGTGGCACACACCGTCGGGTGTGGCCCTTCTGCAGGGATAGCCTGGGCGACCATCTGCCCTCTAGGCAGAAACAGAGGTGGACGGACACAGCGCAGCCAGAGAACGGGTCCTTCGGGACTGGATGTTATGAGTCCCGGAGCGACTTCGATCTCTGGTGGTGTGCATTTAACATCTCCAACAATGACATACCTGCTAGGGCTTGGGTCCCACGTCCCCAGCTCACCACCGACACTTACTGGTGCGGCGTGCCACTCGTTGGTTTTCAGGAAGAGCGGTGTCGACAGCTGCAACCTGAAAGAACCATCAGCAGGAGAAGTGAAGTCAGGCTGAAAAGTCACATCTGGTAATTTTGCATAGTCTTTTTTGGCCCCTTTCTGTTCCCCCTCCCCCTCGCGGCCCGACCTTTTTATATCGTCACGCGGGTCGGGTGCGCGCTCCCCACTCAGTTTTTTTGTAACTGGCTCCCTAATCCCCCAGACCCTTGCTCCTGTTTAAATTGATGAAATTGCCGCTTGAGCGGGCAGTCTTTGGTCCAGTGCCCGGGTTGGTCACAAAGGAAGCAGGTGTTTCGGGTCTGCTGTTGGGCCCGCTTCTGGCTGTTCCTCGATGGAGGTTGTCCGCTGCTTCGGCCCGTGGTCCTCTTCTGGTCCACAGCAGGATGGTGTGTTGTTGTTCCCACCGAGACCGCTCCTCGGGACCGTTGCTTGTCCGAGCTGGCAGGTTGCAGGTGTGGTGCTTTCGCAGCACAGACTTCTAACATGGCTTGGATTGACGGCCGGGGGTCCAGTGGGAGGCTCAGGATAGCTGTCTTGCATTGGGAATTAGCATTTGCCATTGCCATCTCTGTTATGACCTCCTCTCTGGCCGCCGGCTGCCTGACCTGCAACTCTACTGCTCGGGTTAGTCTCTCTACAAACCGGAGGAACGACTCCGTGGGCTGCTGTCGGACCCGTGAGTAACTTTCCATGGGCGCGTCCGGTCTCAGGCCAAGGAATGCCTTACCGGCCAGTTCCTTGACCTGCTGCAGCACCTCTAGGGGCAGACTCTGGGCCTGCTTCGGCGCCAATGCCCATTCCCCCTCGCCGCTTAAATGGTCCATAGTTAATGCCTGGTTGTCAGCATCAACAGCCGTATCAGAGCTCTGCAGAAGCGCAGGAAGGAGTCGGCGGAGCTCCTTTTCCCATGCCGCCCTCCAGAGCAGAAACTCTGCCGAGGAAAGCAAGCATGAGAAAAGCTGACGCAGGTCAAAAGGCGTCATTACTGCTCCAGAGAGATTTGCCTTTAAAAGGCCACGAAAATATTCGCTTTCTCTCCCGAACTCTTTCTGTGCCTTGCAGAGTTCTTTGATCGTTTGGTGGGAGAGGGGTTCCCAGTTGGTGTGGGTCATTCCCCCTCTCCTGGACCTTTGATAAAAAACCGGAGCGGCCGAAGGAATGGAGTCCAGTTCCGGGTTCCGGTCCTCAGGCCCCTCCCCTTCCGGCCACTCACCGTGGGAACCGGAAGGCCAAGCGTGGGAACCGGAAGCAGGAAGCGGGTGGCAACCAGACACGGACCTACAACAACTTCTAGGGGCGGAGCACGGGGGCGTGTACTGATGACAAGTGGGAGGGGCAACAGGGGTGGACCCAGCTTGGATGTGGGAGGAGTTAGGGTACTGGGAGGGGTCATGACGAAAGGGGTTGGGACTTGGGAGAAAGGGGTTTTGGGATGAAGAAACGAGGGGAGGGCAAGAGGGGGTTTCTGCCATGTGGCACCCGCCATCTTGTCCTCGTCGGGCAGGGAATCCATTTTCTAAGTTCTCAATATAACTAAAGCGAACACGGGGTCTAACAACTGGGGAAGTCGGGGAACGGGATAAGCCCCGGGCAGTCTGGCCAGGACTGTCTGGGCGGGGGGGGCCGAGAATCCCGAGGAGAGCCAGGGACTCGGTGGCAACCCTGCGCAGCATCGCGGTTTGCTTCCTTCAGGACGCCCGGTTTAGGGGACATGGGTTTAGGAGAAGGCTTAGGGGTAACTGGGGAACCGGGGGTAGGCTGTCCTTCCCTCTCCCTTTTTTGATTTAAAGCAGACCGAATTTGTAGGTATAATAAAGAAAATCTATCTAGATCTTTTTCTTTTGTCAATTCGGACTGAGCTATTTTTGCTCCCACGGCGTTCCAAAAGGGATCGCTTAAAACCGAACTGTGGGAGCACTGAGGGAAGTGCTGGAACAGCCACCGCACAAACCGTTTTAAACACCCTTTAGAAAAACATTTCCCCCCCCTCCTCCAGGAGTCCCGCAACTTGGAAAAATACCCCCTTTTGTGCTGTGGACAATTTTGCGCCCATAATCCACAGCACAAGGTCTGGAGCTTTAAAAATAAATCCCTGGACACCGATTCCCCGAAACAAACCGGAGGCAAGCAACACACTCGCCCCGGGGCTGCGCAGCCTACTCTGGGCTCTTACGAGCCGCGGACCGTGCGAAGCCGTCCACCACGCGCTGCGCGCGGCCGGGCGGGCATCGCCGGGTCCCGCCGCTCCCGCCGCGCCTCGCTCCGCCGCCGACACTGCGGCTCGTGTGGCTCCGCCCGCACGCGGGAACTGCCTCGAAAGGCTTTACGGTAAGTTCCCCCCCCCGGGGAAATACTTACCTGCTGGTGTCCAGGCGAGCTCCAGGCATCCCGATTTCCACCGAGGACGACTCTGCTGGCGCGGGCGGAGCTACCGTCCTCCTCCCCAGGAGCGCAGCTCACTAAAACGGAGCCTGCTACAACTGGAACTTGGAAGTCCAATCAGTCCCTTCCGTGGGGTCCGGGGGAAGCGGGGGCCCCGCGATGGGCGCCAAGCTGCCTCTGCGTCCTTTTTGGAGCAGTTCCCACTTTGCCCGGTCAGCTCTGGACGCAGCAGGCTGCGGGGGCCAGCCTCCGGAATCCGGGAGACCAGAGGTCTGGCTTGTGGGTCCTCCCACAGGACCGCGGTAATAGAGGCAGGTGGTGGAAGAAGGAGGCAGGCTCAATTGTGGATGAAATCCGGAAGGTTTATTGTGTCTCCGAACAGGGGACCTCGCCTGCCGGGGGTGTCCAGCAATGAGCAACCCTGAACGCACCTGCCAGGGGTTTTATGGGGGGGTGGCGACAGGGGAGGGATGACAACGGCAACGAATCAGGGAAGGAGAAGGATGGGTCTGCGGGATGAGGGACGCACAAGGGAACCTATCTTGGGAAAGAAAGGGAGGGATCCTCTCCCCAAGACCAATCACTCGACGCCCCTGACAGAACTTCCTAGAAGCTTGGGAGGGGTGCCGGAGAGATTGGCAGGGGTCTGGGAGGAGACAAATAGAGAAAGCAGGGTTATGAACACGAAACCAGGAGGGTATAAACTGGGATGGTACAGTAACACGAAACCCAAAGGGGAGACCTGGACTGAACCAAACAAGACACACTCCCACAGCTGGGGCTCTGCCGAGGAACTGTTCCAGTCACGGGACCAAGGGTCCTTCTGCCCGCGCAGGGAAACACAAACCAACCAATGGGGAACAAGGCTGACCGGGGCAGGGAAACCCCGTGTCTGTCCCCTCAGGGCCCCTCTCCCAGGGCTACACGGCGGGGGAGGAGATCCCAACAGGAAGGTCCGTTCCAGGTGTTGCTGACAACCAAGGCAGCGATCCGAACCAAGGAGTGAGGGTGGATCCATGCCAACAGAATTAAGGGCCCATGGAAGAACCTAAGGAGTGGACCCTAATATCTACGCCGTGTGATACAAAATTAACTCTTAAGCGCAGACGGGGGGGGGTAATGAACTGGGAAAACTCGAATGATCCACAGAGAAATTTAAGGGTTGTAAATGATGAAGAAATAAAACCAAACCTGTATCAGTGGCTCCAGATACCATCAGGGCAAGTCCTAAGACTCCTGCGTTATCCTCCTTGGGGAGGAACAATTCCACCCCAAACCAGAGGATCCGGACTGTATCAGACAGAGGGTCCTAATGTGTTTGCATTCGCTTGTGATTTGTATAAAGAAAAAATCACATTATATCCTGACCTGAAAGCATTATTACAGCCCCCACCTGTGCCATTCCAAATACCTTGTTTAATTCATCCTAATAGTGCTGTGGCTGGGTCAAATGTAAGTGTGAACGCTGTAAGCAAAATTGGTATTTTCTTTCCTATAAGCGGCAACCTCGATGTCCGCAGTGCCGTAGATATAACCACCTGACTGCACTCTGTGACCTTCAATGCCTAGCACAGGTTGTAACCCTAATTTGTGGGTGGAAACTAGCACTCTCTGCTGAGTGTGAAATAAGTAAAAAGGAGTGGGAAATTATACAAGCCCAGGTAAAAGAACATCGGCCTGACAGTCGGTAAGACACTTAGAATTATCCGAATTATACAGCATAAGAATAATGCAAACTCTCAAAGGACCAAAAGAAATCTTTACCAACCAAAAGACGCAAAGTAGGCGGCTTTCTTGTTTAAAACATCCCCACTTAAATCATCAAGCATGGGTATTGTGCAAGTGTGTTAAATGCCCAAATAAGTGGTATTGCTCTTCAACAAAGAGGCATCCCCACGGTCTGAACTGCCGAAATAATAAAGAACAAAAGGGTCAGGAAAATGCTGTGGTAGAACAAATTTTGTGTGGGTGGGAGTTACTTGTACCTGAAATTTGGGAAATTCCCAAAGAAAAGTGGGAACAAGAATTATGCTTATGTGCAGTACGGTTTGCATGGAAGTGGGACAAGCAGCGTAAAGAGGGCAAGACCGGGTTGGCCTCTGCACTTGCCTTAGGTATAGTCTGGCCACGAGCAGCAACCTCAGAGGGCATGAGACAAGGGGGTGTATGCCATACCGGACCTCTGATTATAACCATGGCGATCGTAATTATCGCATGCATCCTTGCTTGGGTAACCCCAAGCAATGCAAATCCAGCAAATCCCTGCACCAAGTGTAACTCCCTTATACGATGGGGCAGTCATGCTTCTTATCTAACCTGGCACACGACAGTAAATGACGAATGTTATTACGAAGCATCCCTAGAGACTTGTAATTATGGGGAACACTCACTATGGGTAGCCAAGTTAAAATCCTCAGGGGGACACCAGCCGGTGTCGCTGTTGTCTGCAGGGACGGTGCGAAGAACGACATACAAGTCCATGATAAAATTGGATTATTTAATTAATTACAGACTTGTTTATATAGCTTTGTTCGAAAAGGTGGTATAACATTATTGGGTGCTTAACCATACACCTCCCAGAGTGATTGGCTGAATGCTACGACGCCCATTTCAAAATATTTTCTTCAGTGTGGAAAACAAGACCGTGCATAACAAGTTTGCACCTGTGAGATAAAGTCTTGGTTTACAAAACCCTCTACCCTGTTTTCAGCTAGCTTGCATGAGGAAGGAGACTTTCCAAGCAGCTGTAAAAAGCTGGGAGAATTTCTCTGCCAGCTTTTTTAGCATCTACAAGCTGGGACCACTGTGTCCGAAGGGACAATATGTTTGTTTTGTCAATGCAGAAATGTGGGGCATTTCAGACGGTGGGGGTGCACAAGACAAAAAGAGAAAGGAACTAAGAAAGCAGCGAGTGCAGACTCTCAAAAGCTCCTTGAAACAGATTCAGTCACTCCCAACTCTTTCACATTCCCTCTACAAGACAGTTAAAGAAGAGCTAAAAGAAACAGTGCTTCTCCTGCCGGTAGGCGAAAATCTGTTCATAGATTTAATGGAACGAATAGCGCAAGTGCTAAATGTCAGCGACTGTTGGATATGTGAAGGTGCTTTAACAACAGAGCTATGGCCCTGGAAGGGAATTAGCCTAAGTGTCCCCGAAATTCTTTTTTGGAATAAAACCAAAATATCTAGAGAACACCGTCCTGAAGGATGGATGCTAAATTCAGGAGAAATGGGTGAAGAATGCATTGGGAGGGAAGGTAAATCAATGTATAAAACCTGGGTAGGAGTAACCCCGTGTAAAAGAACTCTATTCACAAATGTGACCCACCATTGGTGGTCACCAAAAACCCCTAATGGCTATTGGAAACTGAATAAACGACCAAATGAAAAATGTAGCACCCGGAAAAACATTACCTTATTCTGGTGTAACAGTAGCAATGATGACTTTATCAGTCCTTTCGCAGGCATGGCAGAGTTACATAATTACTGGAGCCGCAGTGAAAGTGTTAATATACCGTGGGATGCCCCCATGGACTCTTTTGGACTTGTGGGAGAAAAGCTTATGTTGCTGCCTGCTCTGAGCTTCCCCTCCTCCTCCCCAAGACACTTGCCTCTGCCATGTGCTCTGAGCTCCTTTGTTCTAAGCGCGGGCAAAACCAAATGTAACTCAAACTCTTTGGCAGTGTCTGATTGGCCGGTCACCCCGGGTCCGCCCCCAGTCCTCCCCTTTCCCCTTCTCGAAATAAAAGACAATCAAGGGAGGCCCTGCCCTCTCTTGGCTCTGCTACCTTTCTGCGAACATCTCTTGTCGTCTGTTTCTTTTGAAAGCTTCTAACTGCGGGAAATTGAGCGAGCAGATAGCTATATTTCTCCCTCTTTGCTTCTGCTGGTGGTATTTGCTTTGCAGCTGATACAGGTACCAATTTTAGAGCTACTAAAGTGCTAGATTGCCCGTGCTACCTTGTCGGGGTCTCCTCCCCCTGCCATGTAGCCCTGGGAGAGGGGCCCTGAGGGGAGGCAGGGGGTTTCCCTGGCCCCTGGCCAGCCTCGTTCCCGATTGGTTGTTCTGTGTATCCCTGCGTGGGCAAGGACCCTCGGTCCTGTGACTGTAAGAGTTCCTCGGTAGATCCCGCCCATGCTGCTGGAGAAATAAACATCTCTGAAACATCTACCAAGAATCGGTCCATATATATTTCTTTTCCACGGGACTCCTGGTTTGGTGCATCGTGTTGCAGTATCCCCGCTGTAACATGATGGTGGGGAATTGCTGGCAAGACACCGATCCCTAAGGACAGAAAATTTGTGAGTAAAAACCACTCTAGATCTCTCTCTTCTCACCTTGGTTTGGATATTCTCTCTGGACTATGGAAGAATCGTGGGAAATGTGGCTCTCTGAGCCACAAAAATAAATGTATCTAGAAGTTAAAGGAATCCTTGAACAACAAAACAAGAAACTATTTGTTCCGGGAGATCTAGAACATTTTTTTAACTGACTTTTCAAAAATTTCTTCTATATTTCTCAAGACTTACTTTTTGATATTAATCCTCCTGAAAATCCTGGAGCTTATTACGAGTGTTTTTGGCACGAGATCTTATTAGAGATGAAGGATCAAACAGAACATGCATTAGTGATTGAACCCCTCCGTGGATCCATGGTAATCAGTGAAGCTATTCAGGAGCATTTATATGGTCCCATCGCCCCTAAAGCAAAGAATGGCCCTAATCCCGTGGCCGAGGCCGCACGGCCGCCATCCCAGAAGCGCGTGACTGCAGCTGTGCCGGCAGAGGTGCCTGCGCTGGATGCGCCCGGCCCCCTCGTGAGCGCGCGCCTTATCGCGGACCCCATCCCTGTCTCAGGCCCCCCGGCCACGTGACTGCGAGTGAGGGAGCGATGCCGCAGGCGCCGCAGGTCACGTGGGCCACGAGCTGCCAGGAACCGGGGGTCAGCGTGGAAGCCCGCTCTGAGCACACGGCTCGGAGAGCTCCGTGGAGGGAGAAGCGGCGGTTTCCATAGCGACACGAGAAGCCGCGCAGCGCCGAGCCGAAACGAGGCCACTCTCAAACCAGCGTGGAGTTGGCGGAGCAGAAGCGCTCGGAGGGCACGGGGCCGGCGGCAATGGCAACGCAGGGCTGCACAGAGCCCAGACAAGCGCTGGAGCAGCGCCGCTTGGAGGGTGTGCAGCAGCCGCAATGCGGGCACCTGGCCGACACGTCGGAGTTAGCGAGGCGGCGGCCACGTGGGACCAGCAGCCACGACAAACACGCAAGCACGTGATAAGAGAAGTTGTAGCCATGAAAGTCACAGGAACTGTGAAACGGTATAATGTAAAAAACAACTATGGATTTATAACACGAGATGATACAGGGGAAGATTTATTCATCCATAGAACTGCCATTAAAAGGAATAACCCTAAAAATTACCTGCAAAGCGTAGGAGATGGGGAAGTTGTACAATTTGATATAGTACAAGGAAAGAAGGGTTTACAAGCAGCAAATGTTACTGGGCCTGGAGGTAATCCAGTCAAAGGCAGCCGTTATGCACAAAATTATAAACAATATCCATCCCAGCAACTTTCCTACCCACAGCCTACTTCCCCCTTTTATCCTATACCCAATATGAATCCCTTCCTAAGTTTACCCCATCCCCAGTTTATTCCTAATCCGTTTTTCACCCCATGGCTTCCCTATACAATTCCCTTTCCCTACAACTCCTCTCCGATGCCGAGGGGGGGATGAAAAGGGGGAGGGAAGAAATTAAACCCTCTCCTGCCTCAGTTTCCCCACAAAGCATGCTCAGAGAGTTCTGTCTCCCTTCTGTCAGCCTTAAGATGTTCCACAGAATCTGTTTGGACATTCAAAGACTCAGGAGGGTAGCTTGTATTGTTTTAAAACTGTTCTTGTTATGTTTATCCAGTTGTTTTCAAGGTTAAGTTTTAAGTCTCTTTTTGTTAAAAAGAAACGGGTGAAATGTCGGGGTCTCCTCCCCCTGCCATGTAGCCCTGGGAGAGGGGCCCTGAGGGGAGGCAGGGGGTTTCCCTGGCCCCTGGCCAGCCTCATTCCCGATTGGTTTTTCTGTGTTTCCCTGCGCGGGCAAGGACCCTATAGGAGAAAGTTTCACGAAGGATGTCTGGACTTCAGGCGGCTCTCTTGAAAGCTGTTTATTGCATAGGCAAAGTTACAGCAGCTCAGGGAGTGGGTATCCAGAGCCAGCCCTACAGCTGCCTGCTCCAGCTGTAGGCATACCTGAAGCCACTTTCTGTTCAAGTTACTAAGCATTTTATACTTTTCTTTGCAGAGTATCTTAACACATAACAACCAATAAGCACCATACACAATACCTTTACATTTGCCTATAGCCTATCATAACTACTACCATCACCATATTACAATCATTATTATCCAATCACAAGAGTAAGTAAGTTACAATTTAAGCTTACAATGGAAAATTCTCAGACCTCTCTTCTTCTTGCTACATCAACATTTCTTGTTTGCTTGCCATATCTTTCTTTTTTGGTAAAGACATGTTTTCTATTTACTTATGCTCTTCTTGAGACTTATTTACTTGGTGAAGAACATGTCTTTGTTTGTAGTCATGTACCTTTGTCCTGCTCCTAAAAATCTCCTTCCAACTCATCTCCAACCTTTGCCTTCTCAGTTACTCAGCGATCACTGTTTCAGCAAAACATCTTTTACTCTATATCAAAACTTGCTTTCATTTCTATCTCACCCCCAGTTTCTACATTCACAGATCTTTCTGCCAAGCCTACATATCTGTGAAACTTTCTTACCAAACTTTCATCCTCCCCAACAGACCCTCGGTCCTGTGACTGTAAGAGTTCCTCGGCAGATCCCGGCCATGCGGCTGGAGAAGTAAAGATCTCTGAAACATCTACCAAGAATCTGTCCATATATATTTCTTTTCCACGGGACTCCTGGTTTGGTGCATCATGTTGCAGAATCCCCACTGTAACACTACCTCTCTGGGTTGCTCGAGGCTTTCTAAGGCATTGAAATACAAGCGCTAGCCGGTAAAAAGCTGAAAAGGTACCTTCTTCATTTGGCGCACAACGTGCTATCTCTGAACCCCAGTTCTGAGAGACTTTTAGAGTGTCTCAGCAGCTGCGTGTCTGCTGGAGTTAGCTCTGCACCTCCTGCTGTGCCAGCTCTGTGTAGCGAGCTGTTACTTTTTGTGTAACAGTGAACCCAGAGCCTCAACCTTTACCCTCCTCCACACCACGTGGCGAGGGAACGGCTGGTAAATAGAAGACCCTACTCGATTTTTTTTTCCCCCCGGACCTGCTTTCCTGTAATAAATCCAGAATTCTGGTGAGTATTTCCCTGCTGGTTTAGGGGCTCCTGTCTTAAGCTGGTGCCGGTGCAAACTTTCTCTTTTTGTTCCTCCTTTTTGTGATTAGGGGTTCAGGTTTGTGGTGTTGCTTTCATAATGGGATCTGATGTTCCTGCACACCATAGAGAAATATACCACCAAGTTCAAAGCTACCTTTCTTGTACTGGGCATAAATACCCTAAAAATCTAGTTCAATCTTTTGTACAATGGCTTTTTCAGTACTTTCCTAATCTGACCTCCGAAGACATAAGATCTGCTGAATTTTGGGATAAGGTGGGGAGAAAACTCTCCTCTCTTAGGCGTGCAGGAGATGAAACAGTTTCAAAATTCCTTCCTCTCCTGTTACTAAGTTATACTTTGCCGGAGAAAAAAGCAGTACATCAAAAGCCAGTGCAAAAACCCCCTGTTAATTCCCTTATACCCTCTTCCAACCCCTGTGTCCCGGACCCCTCTTCCCCTACGCTAGAAAACACGGCTAGAGCAGACTGCTTTTTAGCACAGGAGAGCTATTGTCCTCTGGGCTCACCCGTGTTTCCTCAGCACCCTGCCTTGGACGGGAATCCGGAGCCCATCCCAGGACCTTTCCAAAACCTCTTCTCCACTCCTTTGTCCCCAGTTTCTAGCCCTCATGTTTCAAGCGCACGTAAAAACCCCTTCTCCCCTGATCTCTTTGTTCCCAGGGACAGCCATTGCCATGTGCTGGCAGCCCGGGAAAAACCCCCTCCCCCCAACCCCTTTTCTCCAAGTTTGTTTGTCTCCAATAATGGCGGACACAATGTTTCTTCATCTCCAAACTACACCTCCCACAATCCCTTTCTTCCTCACCCCACAAATCCCTTCTTGTCCCCATCCCCTCCCACTCCCGCGTCCGAACCTGATCACGCCCCCAACCCCGCCCCTAACCCCACCCCCACAGCGTCGTGTTTCACCCCTCCCTCTGTTCCCGCCCATGACTCAAGTACCACCCCTTCCTCTCCACTCCCCGCCCCTGCCCCTCCACTCCCCGCCCCTGCTTCACATTGTCCCGCCCCAGGTTCCCACCATCATGGGACTACCTCTCTAAATCCGGGAATCCAGGGCTATGAGGAAGTAACCACCTGCTTCTACTACACTCTCTCGTATTAGCAATGGAGCAAACCCTAGCTGGACACCCTTTCCTTATTCTAATATTAAGGATTTGTGCAAGGCAATTAAGGAGTTTGGAATGCAGAGTAATTATTTTAAGAGCCTTTTAAGTGCTACTTTTGCAACTCACTTACCTGTACCTCATGATTTAATTACAATTATGCAAACTCTTCTCACACCTGGTGATTTTATGATGTGGAAAAAACAATGGAAAATAATTTTATCTGATCTATTGCAAATTTTGTGGCGAACTCCAGATAATTACCTGGACTTTGACAACAATTATATCACATTAGACCTTTTATCTGGTGACAATAATATGGCAAATCCTCAAAAACAAGCAATGCTTATCCCTCGTCCAGTTCTTACTGAAATCACACGTGCTGCTGAAAAGGCCTTGACATTACTATCATCTCAAACTCCTACATCTCATTATACAACCATCAAGCAATTGCCAAATGAAAATATTATTCACTTTTATAACCATTTGTGCGAAGCTGTCTTTTCCCAGGTCCCTAATCCTGACCTCCAACAAGCGCTCCTACTCGAACTTCTCCAAGTTAATATGAATGATGCTTGCAAACAAGTCATCCTCACCCTCCCTTTGCATCCCCCCCGCAACTGTTGAATCCATCCTCGAAGTCTGTAAAAAGAAGGTGCAGCTGAACACAGCTGTTCCCTTTTTGAAAAAAGTGGGGATGGTTGGGGAGGTTGTGGAGAATGCTACGGGTACAGGAGAAACTCAATCGCGTGGTAACTTTATATGCTATCGTCGTCAGAAAAAGGGCCATGTAGTTCGCAATTGCAGAATGATTATAACTGCTGATAAAAACACTTCAAAGACTGTTTCCCCAGGTCAACAGCAGGGAAACCAGCGACTCAAAGCGTCCTAACAGCTCCGCATTCAGACATAAATAGGGCTGCAGAAAAAGCAACTTGGACTTCTGGACTCAGGTTTAAGGTAACCTGTGATGAAACACACCATTTCAACAACAACAAACAGACTGTAATACCCATCTCATTCCAGAATGTGGACCACATGCCAGACTTTACGTACCTTTTTGTTATTGGGGACACTCAGGAAACACCTGCTGGGATAGAGGTTACACCCACACTGATGAAAGTGGATCAGAACGGGTGTTCTAACCTAATGGTACAATGTATATATCCACCGTACTTTATGCCAAAGGGTCAAGTCATTGCACAGGCCATTCCACTGCCCAAATACCTGCCCACAGATGGTCATATCCCAGCCATCTGTTGGACTGAGGTTTTGGGAAACGACAAACCTGTAATAGAATGTAAGCTCCGTTACAAATCACATAAAATCAGTATAATGGGAATGATAGACACAGGTGCTGATGTGTCTGTCATTCCATTTGATAAGTGGCCTGTGCAATGGGAATTGCAATCACAGGGCATCATACATGGGATCGGAGGCATCCAAATTGCAAAGCAATCCAAATACACCATTCAAATTGAAGGTCCTGAAGGACAAATAGCGACACTTCGTCCATATGTCCTAGATACCAAATTCACCCTGTGGGGAAGGGATGCCATGTCTCAGTGGGGAAGAAAAATTGATATCACCCCTAGACATCAAAATTTTCCCTTGCGGCCACTGAAGCAGAGTGCCATCCACATAAATTAACTTGGAAAACCGATGAACCAGTGTGGGTTAGCCAGTGGTCGCTAAAAAAAGAGGCACTCAAAACATTAGTAGCTGAACAATTGGCTGAAGGAAATATAGTTCCAACTAACAGCCCATGGAACACACCCGTGTTTGTAACACAAAAACCGGGAAAGAACAAATATAGGCTCCTCCAAGATCTTAGAGAAGTTAATAAGGTTATTGAAGACATGGGACCCCTTCAACCAGGTATGCCATCACCTTCAATGATCCCACAACATTGGCATTTAGCTGTTCTTGATATTAAAGATTGCTTCTTTCATATTCCGCTCCACCCTGCAGATGCCCCTCGATTTGCATTTTCCGTGCCCTCTATTAATCGTGAGGCCCCCATGGAACGTTATCATTGGCTTGTACTTCCCCAAGGTATGAAAAATTCCCCAACTCTCTGCCAAGAATATATTGCTAAAATTCTATCTCCCATCCGTGCCAAAGCAGAGAAAGCCATCATCCTACATTACATGGATGATGTGCTGGTGTGTGCTCCCAATAATCAGTATCTCAAGCAGACACTTAACATGGTGATTGAGGCCCTGGAGGCCAAGGGCTTTGGATTACAACCAGAAAAAATGCAGAGAACAAGCCCTTGGAAATACCTCAGACTCAAAATCACAGAAACCTCTATCACCCCAACGCGCATCACCATTAATAACAACCCAAAAACATTAGAGGAAGTGCAACAGCTCTGTGGGACACTGACCTATCTAAAGTCCTGGTTAGGACTCACCACAGAGGATGTAACTCCTATTGCAAACCTGTTAAAAGGGGAAGGTGGTCCAGCATCCCCTAGATCCCTGACAGAAGAGGCAAGGCAGTCTCGCAAAAAGATACAAGAGATCATTTCCACCAGACAAGCACACAGGTATCAGCCCTCCCTACCCTTTAAGCTTGACATTCTAGGGGAGGTACCATGCTTTGACGGCCTCATATTTCAGTGGGACAAAGAGCAGAAGGAACCCCTCATCATAATTGAATGGGTGTTCCTTCCACTCCAACCTCCTAAAACCATCACACAGCCACAAGAACTAATGGCAAAAATTATCATGAAGGGTAGAGCAAGGCTCCGCACCCTGGCAGGATGTGACTTTGCATGCATCTACTTACCTGTAACAACTGACACATTAGATCACCTACTTCAAAATAATATAAATTTACAATTTGCATTAGATAGTTACTCAGGCCAAATCTCCAATCATTACCCAAAACATGGCGTGCTTAATCTGCCATTCTCTTTCATCCCTCGGGAGATTCAAAGTAGAAAACCCCTTGATGCGATTACCATTTTTACCGATGCTTCAGGAAAGAGTAATAAGTCCATGGTCACATGGAAAAATCCAAAGACGCAACAGTGGGAATCTGACATCAAGGTAATCCAGGGATCACCACAAGTTGCTGAACTAGCAGCTGTCATTAGAGCATTTGAGAGGTTCAAAGAACCCTTTAATTTGGTCAAAGAATCAGCATATGTACCTGGAGTAACTGTTAGAGCTGAGCATGCTCTCCTAAAAGAAATCTCAAACAAAATAATTTATGATTTGCTCTCAAAGCTAATTTATCTGGTTTCCCACTGAGAGCATCCCTATTTTGTCATGCATGTAAGGTCACATACAAACCTGCCAGGATTTATTGCAGAAGGTAATTGTAGAGCTGATGCTCTGGCTATGCCAGCAGACATAGTTTTATCAGCCGACTTCCCAAAGCTCCCCCAAGTTTTTCAACAGGCAAAGTTGAGCCATGCCATGTATCATCAAAATATTCCTGCTCTTATCCGCATGTTCCACCTGTCGCGGACACAGGCAAAAGCAATAGTGGCAACATGTCCCAACTACCAGAAGCTACAGCTTCCATCACTGGGCATGGGGGTCAATCCCAGAGGCATTAATAGCGGTGAAGTGTGGCAGATGGACATCACACATTTCCCTGAATTTGGGAGATTAAAATACGTTCATGTTTCTATTGATACCTTCTCTGGTGCTATGTATGCCTCTGCACATGCAGGTGAAAAGGCTAAGGATGTTGAAAAACATCTTGTCCAAGCTTTTGCTGTGCTCGGTATACCTGAAGAGATAAAAACTGATAATGAACCTGCCTACACCTCTCAGGAGTTTAAAAACTTCCATCAGCAGTGGGGATTTTGACATGTTGAAGGTATTCCTCACTCCCCAACTGGACAAGGCATTGTTGACTGTGCCCATCAAACCTTCTAGTGAATGCTGCTATAACAGTCAGGGACCACCAAACTCAACTCACCTGTCCTCAGACTCAACAAAGCACTGTTTACCATAAACTTCCTGAATGGCACCTTTGAGGATCCAAACCCTCCCATCTGTCGTCATTTCCAGGACACCAGGAGACAGAAACTGAAGGAGAATCCTGAAGTCCTGATCCGGGACCCAGAGACTCAAAAAATCCAAGGACCATACAAACTTGTAACTTGGGGATGTGGGTATGCCAGTGTATCTACTCCTCAAGGACTGAGGTGGATCCCAGGGAAATGGGTAAAACTTTATGTCACTTCCTCAAAAGTTAAGGAGGTTAAAACTGCCTCCTGGAGGAGACGCCGTGAAAAGGATCCTGATTTTGCACCCTCATGTAAACGCCCTACTGCAGATTTTGATGTTAATCCCTGAAGTGAAGTTGCACTGTTTTGCACTCAGGTTTTGCATTGTATTTTGAAAATCTTTGTCCTGATACCCAATACCATGGATATCCTGACTAACCCCCTGAGTTTTGACTGGGGAACTAGTTTAAAGACATCCTAGGTACTGTCGAGTTGTAGGGACAATAGATTCCAATTATGTTTTGCACTGTTGTTTTGTTACTGTTCTATGCACTTTTAAGTTACTAAGAGTTACAACCCCGCTTTAAAGAAAAAAAAATAGGGAATTGGGAATTGTTGCTGCCTGTTCTGAGCTTCCCCTCCCCCTCCCAAAGACACTTGCCTCTGCCATGTGCTCCGAGCTCCTTTGTTCTAAGCGCCGGCAAAACCAAATGTTACTCAAACTCTTTGGCAGTGTCTGATTGGCCGGTCACCCCGGGTGCGCCCCCAGTCCCGCCATTTCCCCTTCTCGAAATAAAAGAGACGATCAAGGGAGGCCCTGCCCTCTCTTGGCTCTGCTACCTTTCTGCGAACATCTCTTGTCGTCTGTTTCTTTTGAAAGCTTCTAACTGTGAGAAATTGAGGGAGCAGAGAGCTATATTTCTCCCTCTGCTTCTGCTGGTGGTATTTGCTTTGCAGCTGATACTGATGCCATGAAGATTTTTGCCTTTTCTTTTATACCCCTGTTATACCTTTTTACAACTTCTGGATTCCCAGTGCTTTTTGCCTACATTCTTGGACTTGTTTGTCAAGCTAAGAGACTAAACATTTTAGAAGCTTCGTAGCTAGGGATCAGTGTGCCCCAGACCCCAAGGTCCTCTCCAGAACATATTCTGCAGACCAAGATAGAACCATCCAGGGGAAGGTTCCTTGGGGAGGGGGGCTCACTTGAGCCTCTCATTGGGGAATCTTTGATAGATATGCTAATTAGTAAAACCTATAATGTTATACCCAATGTTGGGGGGAGAGGGGGACAGACATAGACTCGGCAGGGTGCATCTCGATGCATATGACCTGGACGTGTGTACCTAAGGATCCTTAAAATAAATACCAAGGTAAAATCCCTTTTCTCCTTCTAACCATGTATGACTCTTGATTTTAAGACCAGGAAAAGGCATCAGTTGCTGGCGACCACGAAGGGACCCTAAAGACCTTGAAACTCGCAGTCTTGGGTTGGAACACATCTTGCTTTGCCCCTCTCTTTGCCGGCAAACTACAGAGGGGCCGGAGCAACAATCTAAGACTGTGACCAGGACTTTAGGACCCAGCACAGAAAGGCAGAAGCACAGAAAGAGGTGAGTGAAAAGGGGATCAGTACTACTGAGACTGTGCTAGCACTAGGGAAGGAGATCTCCGAGGGGGTTGGAAAGGTTGGGGGCATAAAAGCCCACAAAAGGGGAAAGCTTAAACTTTTCCCCTGAGAACAGTGGAAAGGAGGGGACGCCCTCCGTGGAGTCCACAAGAGCCCAGAGGCTGCACCCTACGCAGCCGCAGGAGTGGCTCAGAGGTTGGTTGGTTGGTTGGTTGAGACGTTGGGAAGTTGTGGGTTCGAATCCTTTTGAGACCAGATTTTCGCGCGCGCGCATTTACTGATTGTTAAAACTAGTTGATTTTAGTATTTTAAAGTGCTGTTTTGAAGTCTTTGTGTAGCAAGCTAGACAAACTGCCTGGGAAATCGGAATTCCAAAGCCAGATTGCAGGCTGAATTCCTGAGTTAAGAGCTTTCCTCTGGCAGAGTTTTCCTGTCTGTGAGCAAACATGGGTGGTGTGAATGAAAAAATCCCTCCTAACAGCCCATTAGAGCTGATAATAAAACACTGGAAATGGCTGACAGGGCAAAAAACTACTTTGGACGCCCGAGAATTGATCAGACTGTCCACACGGGTTTGGCCGACTTTAAAATTAAGTCAAGGAAATTGGCCTTGCTATGGGAGTTTGGAAAATAACATCATTAATGACCTGATGGTAGAATTGAGATTATTACATAGGTTTGATGAACTACGATATGCAGAACTTTTTACTATGTACCTGAACAGGGAAGAAGCATATGTGTAGACAAAAGTAATATGGAGATGACTTTGAGGAGGAGAAAGGGAAAGAAAAAGCCGCAGCAAGCTGACTCGTATACTAATACGGACAGAGAAATTGATATGATAGATACAGATATGGTAGCACCAGCTTTGCGCAATGCGGGGGTTCTCCCCCCCTGTTCAACCGCCGGGGCAGCCCGCACGGGGGGGGAGTGGGGGATGGGGGAGCAGTGGCTCCCCCACCACCGCCGCCGCCGCCGCCGCCGACTCCACCTCCGGGGCAGCCCGCACAGGGGGGAGATGGGGCAGCGGTGGCGCCGCCGCCGCCGCCACCGCCGCCTCCGCTGTCCCCGCCGCTGTCCGAGCGGGGGAAGGGGAGGGAGCAGGCAGCCGGCTCCAATCCGGAGGAGCGGCGTGGGGCCCCCCCACCCCCAGCCTCGTCAGGGGCAGAGGGCGGGCACGGAGGTAGGGGAGATGCGGATTGGCCACCGCCCCCTGACTTTTCCAGAGGCAGGGAAGGGGTGGATTGGCCGCCGCCCCCTGACCGCCCTAGAGGCAGAGAAGAGGCAGGCATGCCACCACCCCCTGACTTTTCCAGAGACGGAGAAAGTGCAGACTGGCCCCTGCCCCCTGACCGACCCAGAGGCAGAGAAGAGGCAGGTATGCCACCGCCCCCTGACTTTTCCAGAGGCAGGGAAGGGGTGGATTGGCCACCGCCCCCTGACCGCCCCAGAGGCGGAGAAGGGGTGGATTGGCCACCGCCCCCTGACCGGTCCAGAGGCAGGGAAGGGGTGGATTGGCCACCGCCCCCTGACCGGTCCAGAGGCAGAGAAGGTGCAGACTGGCCGCCGCCCTCTGACCTTTCCAGAGGCAGAGACAGGGAAGGGGGAGGGGAAGGGGCAGGCTGGCCGCCTTTCCCCGAGTACCCTGAACACAGAAGTGAAGGTAGAAATGGACACGGGCAATTGCGGCAGCATTCCCCAATACAGAGAACCGCAAGTTTCCGAGCCAGAGACAAGAGGAGCTGCTCGCTCTCCCCACCCTGCGGCACAGGCAGTGTTAAAGCTGAGGGCAGATGGGATGGCCTCGACCCAGGCGGCTTTTACAGAGCTAGGGACGGGAAAACCTGCTTGCAGCCCCTGCCTCCCTACCCCTCCACTGCCGCAAAGAGCGAGATGGTTCCTGATCAACATTTGCCTGGAACAAGTTTTAAAACCAATGAACCAATTTGAATTAAAAGCGAATGGGATGATTTTGATACAGATGGTTCTCACGGGGAGGGAGGTAGAAGGAGGGGCAGGATATCCCGAGAAGCTATGAGAGCAGTCAGTCCTGTCGCGAAACACACAAGGTCCAAAACAGATAAAGGGGGGGAGGAAGAACTTGTATTAGAAGCACCTCTGCGACAGGCTGTGGGAAATCAAGGAGTCATTTATATAAAGGCACCATTTTCTCTCGGAGAATTACAGCAGTGGAAAAACTCAATTGGGAAGTACAGGGACAACCCAGAGAGAGTAGCTATGCGTGTAGAAATGGCCATAAAATCCCAAAAGCCAGTTGGGGTGATCTAAATGTTATGCTAGATGAATTATTGGATAAAACAGAGAGAGAAATGGTCAACAAAGCTGCTATATCTGCTATAGAAACTCAAATTGCAACTGGGAGTCTTCAAGGGTCAGTTAATGATATCTATCCCCTAGCAAACCCTAACTGGGATCCTAATGACCCAGAACAAATGGAAAAGCTGAAGCAATACCAAAAACGGGTGGTTGTTGGGTTAAAATGTGCCGTTCCTAAAGTAGTGAATTGGGCTAGGTTATATGAGATCAAACAAAATCCAAATAAGACCCCCACAGAGTTTCTAAATAGGCTTAAAGAGGCTGCACAAAAATACACTACCTTAGACCCTGACTCACCTGAGCAGCAGATCCACCTGGCCTACCTTTTTATAGGTCGATCTGCTAATGACATAAAGAAAAAGCTGAAAAAAATAGATGGGACACAAGACATAAGTAAATTGTTGACTGTAGCCTGGAAGGTATACCAGAACAGGGACTTAGCAAACAAAGATAAACATCATAAACCCCACTACAAGAAGAAGTATGATAAGGGAAAGTCATCTGAGACATCAGAAAGGGGTCCCCCTTTTCCCCTAGCTGAGGACCAATGCTCAATTTGCAAAAAGCGGAGGCACTGGAAAAATGAGTGTCCATCACGAGCAGAGAAGAAGCCCCCAGTTTCAGAACTAACTGTAAATACGGACTGACGGGGATCGAAGGCAACTACCCCCAGCAGAGCCTTCGGTTGTAGCTAAGCTGGGGAATGATGATGTTGAATTTCTGGTTGATACAAGGGCAACATATTCTGTGTTAAATACTTTAAAAGGTAAACTGAGTCAAGATACTGTGGATGTGATCAGAGATACAGGGGAAAGTGAAACAAGGCCTTTTTTCCAACCTTTAAAATTTAAATTGGGAAAACACTGGGTCACTCACCAGTTCCTGTATATGCCAAATTCCCCAATGCCATTGTTAGGCAGAGATTTATTGGAAAAGTTGGAAGCAGAAATTAAGTTTTCAAAGGAAGGGGGAGTGAAAGTTATAATCCCAGAATCTAAAATTATCGAAGCAGCTGCTATACTTGTACAGAAATGCCATGGAAAAATTCCCAAAGAAGTTGAAGAAGCTGTCATTCAAATAGTGTGGGCCAATGATTCTCCTGGGAGATCCAAAAAAGCTGAACCTGTGAGTATCACACTCAAAGCAGGGGCTACACCAGTAAGGCAAAGACAATATCCTCTGAAATTAGAAGCTCGTAAGGGATTGGTACCTGTGATTGAAAAGTTTCTCAAATTTGGGTTGTTCGTAGAATGTGAATCCAGGTACAACACACCAATCTTGCCAGTAAAGAAAGCTGATGGTAAAAGCTACAGGTTGGTACAGGATTTGAGAGAAATCAACAAGATAACAGAGGATATACACCCAGTGGTAGCAAATCCTTACACACTCTTGACAACACTGACAAATGAATTAGGGTGGTTCACTGTTTTAGATCTCAAGGATTCCTTTTTCTGCATTCCTGCGCATAAGAATAGCCAAGAACTCTTTGCTTTTGAGTGGGAGAATCCAGAAACAGGAAGGAAGACCCAGCTCACCTGGACAGTTTTACCACAAGGATTCAAAACCAGCCCGACCATATTCGGAAACCAGCTGGCAAAGGAGCTTGAGGACTGGAGGAAACAAGAACCAGGAGGAGCGGTTCTCCAGTATGTTGATGACATCTTGATCGCAGCCACGACGAGAGATGACTGCATCGAGCTCACTGTAAGTCTGTTGAACTTTTTGGGCCAAAGTGGGTATCGGGTCTCGAAAGAGAAGGCACGGGTTGCCGGGGAAACAGTAGTATACCTGGGCCTGGAAATTTTCCGTGGACATCGCCAACTCAGCAGAGAATGGAAGGAAGCCATCTGTCGACTTCCAGAGCCCCATACCGTAAGGGAGATGCAGGCCTTCCTGGGAATGGTAGGTTGGTGTCGCCTGTGGATATCAAACTACGGCATACTGGTGAGACCTTTATATGAGGTCCTTAAAGCAGCTGAAAAGGGGACAATCATGTGGACAGAGAATGCCAGGGCTGCATTTAAACAGCTGAAACATTCCTTGATGTCAGCCCCAGCTCTGGGACTGCTGGACTTGACTAAACCTTTTGAAATCTTTACACATGAGAGACTGAATGTTGCTCTGGGGGTACTGGCACAGCACCTTGGAGACCAGCGAAGAGATGTGGCCTATTTCTCAAAACAACTAGACAGTGTAGCCCAGGGTTGGCCAGGATGCTTGAAAGCTGTGGCAGACACAGTCCTTCTGATACAGGAGGCCCAGAAATTCACCCTTGGGCAGCACATTGTCGTGTATGTACCCCATGCAGTGATAAATGTGCTGGAGCAAAAGGGGGGACACTGGCTCTCCCCTAGCAGGATGCTCAAATACCAATCTGTGTTGTTAGAACAGGATGATGTTACTCTAAAGACAACTTCTGTGGTAAACCCTGCGATGTTTTTATCATCCACGTTACTTGACAGTGTGCCTGAGCATGATTGTTTGCAGACAATAGAGGAAACTTATTCCAGCAGACCAGACCTGAAAGATGTTCCTTTGAAAGATCCAGACTGGGAATTCTACACTGATGGGAGCAGCTTCATGAGAAACGGTAGGAGGATGACCGGTTACGCCGTAACCACCTCAGATAAAATCATTGAGGCAAAAGCCTTGCCTCCAGATGTATCATCACAGAAAGCTGAACTCATTGCACTAACGAGAGCTCTGGAACTGAGCGCGGGGAAGAAGGTGAACATATGGACTGATTCCAAATATGCCTTCCGTGTTGTTCATGCCCACGGAGCTATTTGGAAGGAACGTGGCCTGCTGACTGCTCAAGGTAATGAAGTTAAGCATGCTAAACAGATTCTTGCACTTTTACAGAGCATTTGGAAGCCTACAAAAGTGGCTATCATGCATTGCAAGGGTCATCAAAAAGGGAAAACAGCCCCCGAAATGGGAAATCGTTTTGCTGATGAAACAGCCAGAATACCAAGGTAAAATCCCTTTTCCCCTTCTAACCGTGTATGACTCTTGATTTAAGGCCAGGAAAAGGCATCAATACAGGTGCCGATTTTAGAGCTACTAAAGAGCTAGATTGCCCGTGCTACCTCTCTGGGTTGCTCGAGGCTTTCGAAGGCATTGAAATACAAGCGCTAGCTGGTAAAAAGCTGAAAAGATCCCTTCCTCAAGCTTATACTAAACTTCCCAAAGATTGGAGAGGAGTTTGTACAATTGGAACCATTCAGCCAGGATTTTTTCTATTGCCAAAGGCACTAGGGAAAAATTTAGGCATTCCAGTTTATGAAGATTTACAAAGACAAAAGCGAAGCTCAGCAGAAAATATCTGAAAATGGAGTGGTAATATAGGAGGCACTCAAAGGTGGAAAAATGATGAGTGGCCACCTGAAAGAATAATAGAATATAATGGCCCAGCCACCTGGGCTCAAGATAGATCATGGGGATATAGGACCTCCATTTATATGCTAAATAGGATAAGACTCCAAGCAGTGGTGGAAATCATTAGCAACAAAACAACCTCAGCCTTAGAATTAATTACTGAACAGTTATCCCAAACCAGTGCAATGACGTATAAAAACCGTTTAGCCCTTGACTATTTGCTAGCAGAGGAAGGCGGAGTATGTGGGAAATTTAATTCCTCTGATTGTTGCCTGCAAATAACTGATAACGGTCAAGCTATACTCGATATTGCTACTGACATGCAAAAGATTGCTCATGTACCGGTTCAAAAATGGGAAACAATACTAGAAGTTGGCTGGTGGGATAAATTCTTAGGAACCGCATGGTGGAAAAAACTATTTTTTTTTCCTCTTGTGTGCGACCGCTGGGTTGATATTCCTTCCTTGTTTAATTCCCTGCTTCATCCAGCTAATCACAAGTGTCGTCCAAGGTATGCAGGTAATCACCATGCCTATGGACTCAGGACAAGCTACTTCTGGAACAGCACAAAGGATAATGATACTGAAGAAACAAACCAGCACTGGAGACCCCCTTGAAGAAGCCAGGTTAATCTGTAGAAATTTTGAACGTAACAGTGAAGTGTAATTAAAGATTGTAGCTCAAGCCAACATAATTGACAAAAAGAAAAGGGGGGATTGTGATAAATGAGTGAACAATAAATGTTGTCTTTCGCATATATGATTTTAACATTTATAAGTGATGATGTATTATGTAGAAATAGTGTTAAGGTAAAATGTAGTTAAGTAGAAATGAGATTAAGGTAAATTGTAACTTTGAAATAGTTGTAATATGTTAAGAAATGTATTAATAAACACATGGTAATAAATGTCTTGAGCTGAGAAACTACAGAGCCAGGAACCAAGATATCTTAGAGGAACAAAGAAGATAAACCGCATGCATCCCAGGAAGACTGTTACCTCATCAAAACTCACACCTCCCAAGGAAACTGTCAGCTACAAATTAGGCTAGAGACTGGGGAGGCACCGGAGAGAGGGTGCCTGTCTTCAGTTCTGAAGCTATCCAGAGGACTGAGGCGGCGTCGTGCTGGCGGAAGGGGCAGAAATCGGAGAGGGGGAAAAGTTGAGTGAAGTGTAAATTACTTTCTGGACTTAATGAATATGTAACAGTGTAAGAGAGTACTTAAGTCCACAGTAAAATGAATGGAGGGCGCCTCTGGCAATATTGCCAAGCGCCCCAGCGCTGTGATATGCCTTTGTTCTACTAATAAATGTTCAATATTATATTGCTAAAAATTTAGCACTTGAATTCATTTTTTTCACTTATCCATGCACAAACTTTTGCTTTTGCTTTAGTAAACTGCCTTATCTCAACCTACGAGTTTTCTTCTATCTTATTTTCTCTCCCCAGCTAACTGAAAAGGGGAGTGATAGAGTGGCTTGGTGGGCACCTTGCAGCCAGCCAAGGTCAACCCACCACAGTCCCTTCTGGCACCCAACATAAGTTTTTGGGTTTTGTGTGTGGAATGTATAGGGTTTCTATGGCCAGGGTTTGGTAGTGGAGGGGGCTACAGGGGTGGTGTCAGAGACTGAAAGGTTATAATTCATGGCTTAAACATTCTCATAAAGATTTTTGCCCATTATGGCAAAACTGCATAACGGAGCTGTACCACCAAAGCCCACCCTGAATGGGCCTCCTGACTGAAACCCTGAACTGTGAGTTAAACTGCCTAAGGCTATTCGAGATAAGAAAAAGTGACACTGTTGTTCAAAGCATCTCAGGTCTAGGAATGTAGTGGTTTGGTCCAAAATACTCATTACTGTTTATCTGCTGTGAGATAAGAATTAGGAGAAATGCAAAGCAGGCACCAAACTTGAAAGAATATAAAGAAGTTTATTAACAGACCTAAAAGAGGAAAAAAAAAATATACCACCTTCAGAACTCTCCTCCTCCTCCCACCTTCCTCCCTTCTCCCACTGACAATGTGCAAAGACAACCCTTAAGATGTTCAGTCTGTTTACCACTTCCATAATAACCTTGTTCAGTCCATTTAGAAAGAGAAGTCTCTTATTGCTCATGCTATGAAAACATTATCACAACGAGACAGCCGCCCACTTCCAAATATTGTTCAGTCCATTTAGGAAGAGGAGTCTCTCTGCCTGCGTGTGAGTCCCTTCCCCCGACTTGCAGCTTTTCCCGCAACTGCTTTCGAGGGTCCACTCTTGAAGTTTTTTGGGGTACAATTTTAAGGTTGAGCCGTTCAGAAACAAAAACAGAGGCCCTTCTCCTTCCCTGGGAGCAAAGGGTCTTCATCATCTTCATCGTTAGGACTATCTCTGGGAGCATCTCTAGGAACTGAGGTTTTCTCCTTTCCCATTTGGAGCAAAAGTCCTCATCTGGTTCATCTCTAGGGACTGAGGTTTTCTCCTTTCCCGTTTGGAGCAAAAGTCCTCATCTGGTTCATCTCTCCCTGTCCAAACTTCTCATGAAATTACAGCTGCGTCAGCATCTGCCTATCTCAGCACAGGTGCTTTTGCTTACGAGTTGAACACTCCACCCCCCATATCTTCATGAAATTACAACAGGATACTCTGATATATCATAGCTTCACAACAGAATTTCAGCTTTAAGCATCTCCTCTCTCTCTTCCCTCAGGTTTTCAGCTCTTCACAGCAATAAAAGGGTTACTCTCACCTCGGCCTTGCAGCTTTGCAGCTGGAATGTTGAATTTTTCTTATCGCAGTGGAGAGGGGGGAGAGCCGAGCCGCTCCGGCTGCCCACGGCAAGGCAGTGGGGGGGGTTCCATGGCTGGAACAGGTCCATGGCTTCAGGATGGCCGTGGCCCGGCCCGGCCTGGCCCAAGCAGGGCCTGGCCGGGCCCACTGGGCCCTGCTCGGGCCCTGCAGCCACCTGTCCCAGCGCTGGAAACGAGAGAGTGCTTGGAGGGGGAGTTTGCCTATTCTTTAATGTGGATAACAGCGGTGATCACAACTTTAAGTGGCTCAGAGAATTGTCCATATTCAACCTGGCCAGCTGATAGGTTCTATCAGTTCCCAGAGGAAACTGTAAGCACCCCTTAGCAAGGACGTCCCTTCCGGGACTATGCTTGCTAACCTATGACAAGGAAGTAATGGATAAAGCTGGAACAGCATTCACAAGAGAGCCAAGTCCAGCAGCTTCAGGGTGGAGGCCATAGCCCCAGGCTTATTTGTTGCCAGGTTTGCACAGACTCTCCCCCAACCCAGGCGGGAGGAGAAGAGGTTTTGGGTGCATGGCAAAAAGCCTCTGGTCAGAAGCAGTGAATGCCCATCTTCCATTGGACAGACTAACTCAGCTGCAGGGCCCCCCACCCCTGGGAAAGACACATCTATGGGACATTCACGTAGGGGCAGCTGAGGGGTTGTCATGGTCCATCAAAGGCTCTCCGAAGGGTTCCCCAGACCCTGCACCAAAGCACTGTACATGATGCAAAATCATGCAACTGACCCAAAGTCTTGCAAGAGAGTGTAAAACTTGCCTCCCCCCAGGGGAGGCACCTGGGCATTCCCACCTAGCTCAATCGTATATTAATCCATTGGCTTCTATACTTTTTGGCGGAGGACCCTCACCACCAAGAAGACCACATGGAGGGGAGCAACGAGACGTCGTTGGGACCCACGGAGTGGTGATATGTTTCTACTTAATCTCTGTCACTCTTCCTGTCCCCCCCCCTTTTTTATTTCTTTCTTTTCTCTTTTTCTCTTTTACTCTTAAATAAAATATATTAAATTTTTTTTGGTATCAACATCTAACCTCGTTTGGTTTTAATCTCGTTTTGGGGAATATTTCGAACCTTCAGTGTTCTTTCTGCTTTATTCACAGACAGTTCTCTTTGCTCCTCTGTAATTAGAGCAGATCATAACAGGTGGCTTTCTGTGAGAAGCTGCTAGAAGCTTCCTCCATGTCTGGCAGAGCCAATCATAGGTGGCTCAAAGGTGGACGTGATGCTGGCCAAGGCTGGACCAATTAGAAATGGTGGTAATGCCTCTGAGATAATGTTGGAAAATTATACAAAATTTAAAATTCTTTTTCTAACTTTAGTCAGTCTTGTTCGCCTTTGCCTCGGGGGAAGGGAATTGAAGTTTCTTTTCAAAGGACTGTTTCATCAATCAAGGTGTGATGAGTTTAACATCTCAACAGACTGGGAGTAGCACAGAAGATACACAAAATATAACGACGGTCAACGACAATTAACAACCATCAACTCCAAACATCACCCCTGGCATGGTCGGAGACATCTGGCCTGGGAAAAGAGAGATAATAATGAGGACCTAATTAGCATAGGAGGGGAAGAAATTTGTATCCAATAGGAAACTAAATACTAAGAACTGTGCAACTTGGGACCAATGAACATTGAACCAATTAATTTTTATGGGTTTTGATTGTATAAAGTTTGGGAAAAATCTAGTAAAATCCATGTGTCATGGAATGATTGTCTGCACAGCCTGGGCTAGGTGTGGATTAAATGATTTCTATTGCACATCCTGGCCAGAACAACATCCTGGCCAGAATGAAGTAATGCCTTGATTCTCTAACACTAAAAATGTTGTTGGAGAGTTTTTGTTTTTCCCGGTGTTTTGGTGACAATAACATATTTAAGAAGAATGGAAAAAAAGTTCTTGCGCAGTTGTAATTGCGTCCAGAGAAAACATGTCTTGTTTCAAGACAATTATATGGGGCAGAGACCCCAAAATTAATTACCTTCCCTTTTAGTTTTGAGAACTCCCCTTTCACCAATCCGGGGAGATGAATGCAAGAAAATATAAATGAAAAAATAACAGTTTACTAAAAAAGCAAAACAGTATTGGGCAAAATAACAGAAATAATCACTAGATAAAAAGGTGCTGAATCTCGTGGACTCCCCAAGAACAAAGAAAAGCAAAATGGTGGAGAAAGCCCTCCCCCAAAGATGATGCCCTCTGTAGATGACCATGTGGCCTGAGAGACAAAGGCAAAATGGCGGACAAGTTCCCCTCTCCTAACCACGTGTGGACGGAGAGAGAACAAAGATAAACAACACAGCAACTGAACCTTCTCGATTGCAAAAACTCCCTCTTCCCCCAATCAACAGAGAACAAGACAAAAAAGAAAACCTGGGGCCCAAAAACAGTCAAATGCCCCTCAAAACTGTTTGCTTCGTGCCACCTGATAGGATCTCTCTCTCTCTCTCTCTCTCAATTAAAAGGAATCTACTCCACAGCAGGTACTGTAAAGTAAAGCACACCTTTATTGGTGCCAGAGAACATGTAGGGGTTAACACCTCCATGTACATGTCTGGCTGTGGTTCATTTTACACAGGCTTTTATACTTTTACAGTTCTGGCATCCACCCTTGTTTGCTTGTCTAAAAGTTACATTTTTAAGGGTTGGGGTCTTAGATAATTTGTGATTTCTTTATCTCAGGGTTACAAACATGGCACACAGTACACACCTAACTTTACTGTTACTAGACTTATATTCTGCTTATAGCTGTGCTTTATTGATTATGTCCTTCTGTGTTGCAGTGGGGATACTGCAACATACATATATCAAACCAGGAGTCCCGTGGAAAGCGAAGTATATATGGACAGATTCGTGGTAGATGTTTCAGAGAGATGTTTATTTCTCCAGCCGCATGGCTGGGGCTCTGCGGAGGAACTGTTACAGTCACCGGACCAAGGGTCCTTCTGCCCGCGCAGGGGAACACAAACCAACCAATGGGGAACGAGGCTGAGCAGGGGCAGGGAAACCCCGTGTCTGTCCCCTCAGGGCCCCTCTCCCAGGGCTCCATGGCAGGGGAGGAGACCCCAACACTTCTGTTTCCTATCCATTACAACATAACTTATTTTTCTAGACTTTTGTGCCAGTTTCCCTTCTTATGTCCTTGGCCCACCAGGACTAGACCCTTGTTTAAAGAAGTGGTTTTCTTGGAAATGATACCAAGTTTAAACATTTTTATATAACTTTAGTCAGGGGTTTTGTTCTCGTTTGCCCTGGGGGAAAGGAAATGAAGTTTCTTTTCAAAGGACTTGATATGTGGAAAAAAACTTCACTACTGGAATAAGTAGTAAAGTAGGTATGTTTATTCCAGGGCTGGGACACATGGGGGATAGTTCCTCCAAAGTCATGTGTGCCGACAGCTGCATTCAGCTTGGTATATATCAGGTTACAAACTCCATATTCATTACGTTTCCCAATACGCCTATACATATTCATTACCTAGCCCCGCCTAGCCTTGCCTCATATTACAATGAGCCCAAAAGTCATTTACATCCGCATTGCGCTTGCACAGTGTTGTCTGGTGGTCGTGGGCAGGGGTCGCTGGGATGGAGTGAAGGGTCTTCCTCAGATGAAGTAAAGGGTCTTCCTCATCCTGAACTTTTCACCTTGCTTCCCTGGGCATGCTCTTTATGTCCCTGGCCCAAGTCCAAACTTCAAGGCTGGTTTAAGTTAGTTTTAGGTTCGAAAACAGGATCTTTGGTCAAGATTCCTTCCCTTTATCAATAGTCTTATATCTTCTCATCCTGCTTTGGTAGGCACAATAAGTGTTGAGCAAGCTGTATGCATTGTTTTTAAGAAACAGCTTCTTATTAAATCATTTAACCTCTGCTTCCCCATCCCCTCTGATTCAGTCCCCCCTTTTCTACAGAGTTAGTTAATTCTTTTACTAATACATAAATTCTTTTTCTAATAATTTTTGCAGTAAGCATCCCTTAATGCCTTTCCATGTGCATTTGACAAAGTAGTTAAAACTGATAACTTCTTTAGTACTCTATAGTTCCAAACAAGCAACATAATAGACAACACAAGGCAGGCACTCACCAAAATTAATAAGACAATTATGGGGTGACATAACGTATTCAGAATGCCAGTTGCAGTAGGCGACCACCCGAAAAGCGCATCCCACCAGTTATTACTTGCATCTTGTTTTATTCTTTGCAAGATTCTGCTTATTTCTTGTGTGTCGTGATGGATGGTGACTGTCTTGGGGTGACCTTATGATGTGTATCCCATATCGCTGCCTATGCCCAGAAATTAATTATTGGCCTTTCTATGCCTCTGAACTGAGCCTGAGAGGGGGAAGAAAAAAACTGAGCAAAACTTTCTCAAAGCAGTTTGAAACTTGTTCAAGGTCACATAAAGATAGCAGGTTTGTTTTTTTCCCAGCTGGGGCAGGGGAGCGAGGAAGCACCCGGCTTGCGGCTTTTCCAGTCAGCTTTTGGCCAGTTTTTCCAGTTTCTTGTTCTCCGGAGAGAGGCTGAGAGTTGAACTTTTCCTTCTCTGGAATTTCGGATTTTCTCCCTTTTCTACTGGACTGCTTGATTTCTGTAACATCAGAGCACATCGGGAGGACTTTCCACCAGGAACAGAGGGCCTGGCCCTGGGCCAAGCCCCAGCTCCGAGGAGACCAAAGGGAGGACTCAAACACTTTCCCAGGTTTTTCCTCTACAGCGAAAGATTTTACCATTTAACATTATTTTCCTTTCCCGTGTGTTTGTTAAATAAACAGTTTTATCTTCTTCACTTTCCTTCGAGGAAAATTTTTTTTTTTTTTTTTCCCGAACCTGGTGGGGGGAGGGGTGGTTGTGCCTTCTCTCAGAGGATATATATTTCTAAATTTGGCCAAACTGGAACAGTGACTAAGGTCTTTTTCCCGTTCTTTTGGATTTCTTCTAAAATCTCAATTAGGTCCTGATGTTTCATTAATTGCTTTACTTATGTGAGGTCCATTCCAATAGGTGTGGGTAGCAATTTATGGTATATGGTGTAGTTAGACCTTATCAATTGATGAGACACAACCAGTGCTAAATACGAAGAGTCACACCCAACAATATTGGTAAAATTACAAATACAAAAATTAGAGTGATTCCTGGCAGCTACATTTATATTACTGTCATCGATCATCATAGAAGTGCAGATAGTTCTTAAGCACACACAGCCTTGACCAATATATACAAGTACGGTTTTCGGTGTAGTGTCTGGGTGGACCTTGAAGTGACAAATGCCTTGTTCTGCATCAAGACATATGTCTTTAGCATCAAGTGTATTACTTTCACAGATAAATCCTTGTTGTTCCCGTGTGATGCAAGATTCTAAATTTACTGTTTGCCATTTTCCTTCTACCATCCGAGCCCATACTCTGTGTTCAGAGGGGTAAAAATCCATTCCTTCATAGTTTAGTCCCAATGCAACAACAGGATGAATTACATAAACTGTGGCATTCCGTATAGTAAGCACAAAGGCAGTAGCTATGTTTTAATTTGGTCAGGTTACTGGTTGCCGTGGCCAATTTATTCATCAGTATCTCTGAATCAATTCTGTTTAGGACTCCCAGTCCTGTTCCCAGCATGCCAGTCAGGTCTCTCCGCATTCTGCCTTTGAGGGGGCTTTGCTTTTGCAGCCAGGCTGTCCACCCTTCAAAGGATGTTTGTATTAAAGGGGAGCAGGGTGGTTGGATCTCAGAAATGTTAATTTGCATTAGTAGTTCTACACGCTTAAGAAACCACTCTGGATTAAACAGCAATAATTACTGGCCTGTGTTCCTCACGACATAGGGGCCAATCTCATAAATCTTTGGTTCAGACTTAAGTGGTTGTTGGGGTTTTAGAAGTTCTCCTGGTTTTTTTTTTCTATTAAAAGAATTTTCCCCATACGTGTTGCTAGGGGGACAAATTGTTGGGTATTTTAGAAAAACAAAAGACCTAGCCACTCCGGTGGGGTGCATCTTGCTACTCTTTTGTTTCACCTGGGTGTGTGGACAGTCAGTCCCCGGCGTTTGGATGGAGAGAGAGGCTGCTTCTTCGGCTGCTTTTCCTTCTGCCAGAGAAACCCGGGGATCCCAAGCCTGCCTTCCCTGCCCCGCTGGGAGCGGGGCTACGGCTGCCCTGCCCCCGCCATTGCACGAGCCTTTGCTACTCTGTAGCTCCGCCACGCCCTGCCTTCTGAGATCTCCGGAGGGTCCCCACCGCAGCTCCTGAGTTTGGATACATCTCGTCTGCCACCCGGGATTTGTGCTCGTCCCTGACATTCCAGCCTGCTGTTCCAGCCTGCTGTTCCAGCCTGCTGCTCCTGAGGGTCTGGCCGGACACTGGGATCGGCTGCCCAGGGGTTTGTGAAGCTTTTGTTCCATCCCTCCCCGGGATCCCAGGCCACCAGCGCTGTGTGCTCCCTGAGCTCGCTCCGGAGCACCCCCTGCAGCCGCGGGGGAACCATCGCACCTGCCCTGCTCAACGGAGCCACCAGCGCCCCTGCCGGCTGCGAGCGGAACTGCACCCGAGGGGAAAGGGCCTGACAGCCGAGAAGGCTGGGGCTGGGTTTGTGATTATTTGCTGTTACTGCCATAGTTATTGTTGTTTGTTTGACTGGTTATATATATAATAGTAAAGAACTGTTATACTTATTTCCCATATCTTTGCCTAAAAGCCCCTTGATTTCAAAATTATAATAACTCGGATGGGAGGGGGGTCGCATCTGCCATTCCAAGGGGGGCTCCTGCCTTCCTTAGCAGACAGCTGTCTTTCAAACCAAGACAATGGTGTGACCTGGGTTTGGATTCGATTGCCGGCGTAGGTTGTAGTAGGCCTAGCCATGGTATTTATCTGGAATTTGAATGAGAGCCCATTACTGTCCTGGGCCCAAAGAGAAACTACTTCAACTGTCTGTACTAATGTAAAATTATACCAACAATCTACTTCACTTGAATGACTACAGATTTCATTATGTTTGTCTGTAGGAGTAGTTGAAACACTAATTTTGGTTGCTTTTTTATGAGTAGTTCCGTTAATCATTCTGCAAACTATTTTGATTTCTTCTCCTACAGTTCCCTGAAGCTGCCAAGTTTTTTGTTTTTCCCATTCTTGCTTTGTATACATTTGGTTTGCGTGCATGACCACAGGCAGCAGGTTTAAATCCTTTAAATCAGAATATTTCTCCCATGAGTCCAGTGAACCGCATAAAGGCTTGCAACCATATATCTTCTCTCCTATGAATAACTTCCCAACTGGAGGCTACAATTATGACTGTAAAAAAACCAATTTTCTGGGTTATACTTGCGTGCCACCCTGACATTTTCATTTTGTTCGGGTAAACTTCAATTTCAGTTCATCATCACCAGGGGTCACTTTCTGATGAAATGCTCACAGCTTGCTCAGTTGTCTGGCACACTTTTCTGTGCTTTGGAAAAGCTCTGAGCTGCCGGGAGAGGCGGCACAGGTGATCCCGCACCTCAGTGGCTCTGAAATGCAGCGATAGCTGTAAAGCTAATGTCAAGAGCAGAAGGAAAGAGGTAGAAATACAGCCAAAACTCCATGCCTTTAATCCTATTTCTTTATTCCTCCTGTCTCGAGAGAGACTGGAGAGCCTGTTCACAGAAGGGAGGCAGGAGCAAGAGGGGCGGAGCCAGCTGTGCTGCCGACTTTATTCATGGGAAGGGAAAGGGGAGAGCTAGGAGTGGACCCGGGGTAACCAGCCAATCGGACTCTGTTTCGGGGGAGTCCGTGCTACTTTCAAGTTTTACCCGCGCTTAGAACAAAGGGGATTCAGAGCACATGGCAGAGACAAGTCCGGGCATGCCTGGGCAGTCCTGGGGCCGGGCTGCACCTCGGGGGCAGGCAGCAACAATTCCCCATTTTTTTTCTTTAAAGCTGGGCTGTAACCCTGAGTAACTTAAAGTGCACAAAACAGTAATAAAACAACAGTGCAAAACATAATTGAAATCCACCGTCCCTACAACTCCACACTACCTAAGATGTCTTTAAAATAGTCCCCCAGTTAGAAAACTCAGGAGGTTAGTCAGGACATCTATGGTATGGGGTATCAGGATGAGGATCTACAAAATAAAGTACAAAATGTGAGTGCAAAACAGCATAACAACATAGGGGATTAGCATCGAAATTCAGTGCAAGGGGCTCAAATGGAGGTGCAAAATCAGGGTTTTCCTTATGGCGTTGTAGTGGTTTGGTCCAAAATACTCATTACTGTTTATCTTCTGTGAGATAAGAATTAGGAGAAATGCAAAGCAGGCACCAAACTTGAAAGAATATAAAGAAGGTTATTAACAGACCTACAAGAAGAAAAAAAATTATACCACACCTTCAGAACTCTTCTCCTCCCCCCACCTTTCTCCCTTCTCCAAGTGACAATGTAAAAAGACAACCCTTCAGATGTTCAGCCTGTTTACCACTTCCATAATAACCTTGTTCAGTCCATTTAGGAAGAGGAGTCTCTCTGCTCGCATGTGAATCCCCCTCCCACGACTTGCAGCTTTTCCCACAACTGCTTTCGAGGGTCCACTCTTGAAGTTTCTTGGGATACAATTTTAAGGTTGAGCCGTTCAGAAACAAAAGTTCTCTTCACCCATCTCTGGGAGCATTTCATTTCTAAGAACAGAGGCCCTTCTCCTTCCCTGGGAGCAAAGGGTCTTCCTCATCTTCATCTTTAGGACTATCTCTGGGAGCATCTCTAGGAACTGAGGTTTTCTCCTTTCCCATTTGGAGCCAAAGTCCTCATCGCTTCCATCTCTCCCTGTCCAAACTTCTCATGAAATTACAGCTGCGTCAGCATCTGCCTATCTCAGGACAGGTGCTTTTGCTTACAAGTTGAATTGAACATTCCCCCCCCCATGCCTTCATGAAATTTCAAGGGGTACTCTGATATATCATAGCTTTACAACAGAATTTCACCTTTAAGCATCTCCTCTTTCTCTTCCCTCAGGTTTTCAGCTCTTCACAGCACTAAAAGGGTTAATCTCACCTAGGCCTTGCAGGTGCAATGTGGCTTATCACTGTCGGTCACATGACCTCTGCCTGACAGCGGTGCAGCTTTAGCTGAAATCTTGGCCTTGGCTGCAGTGGGGGGGGCGGAGCCGAGCCACTCCGGCTGCCCACAGCCCTGCTGAGGGGGGGTTCCGTGGGCGGAACAGGACCCATCAACTCCAGGATGGCCGTGGCCCGACCCGGCCTGGCCCGAGCAGGGCCTGGGCCGTGCCTGCTGACCCCCCCCACAGGCCCCGCAGCCACCTGTCCCAGCACTGGAAATGAGACAGAGAGGCTCTGCCTCGGAGTTTCTATTCTTAAGTGTGCATCGCAGAGGCAGTCACAACTTTAAGCGGCTCACAGAATTGTCCATATTCAAACTGGCCATCTGATAGGTTCTATCAGGTCATAGAGGAAGCTGTAAGCACCCCTTTGGAAGAACATCACTTCCGGGACTATGCTTGCTAACCCATGACAGGCGTCTCCTCCAGGAGGCAGTTTTGACCTCCTTGACCTTTGTGGAAGTGTCATAGGGTTTTACCCACTTGCTGGGTGTCTACCTCAATCCTTGAGGGGTGGATACACTGGCGTATCCACATCCCCGTGTTATAAGTTGGTACGATCCCTGGATTTTTTGAGTCTCTGGGTCCCAGATCAGGACCTCTGGATTTTCCTTCAGCTTCTGTCTCCTGGTGTTCTGGAAATGACGACAGATCGGAGAGTTCGGATCCTCAAAGGAGCCGTTCAGGAAATTTATGGTAAACAGTGCTTTGCTGAGTCTGAGAACAGGTGAATTGAGTTTGGTGGTTCCTGATTGTTGCAGTGGCAGTCATTTAAGAGTTTGATAGGCACGTTCAACAATGCCTTGTCCAGTTGGGGAGTGAGGAATACCTGTGACATGCCGAAATCCCCACTGATGGCAAAAGTTTTTGAACTCCTGAGAGATGTAAGCAGGCCCATTATCAGTTTTTATCTCCTCAGGTACACCGAGCACTGCGAGAGCTTGGACAAGATGTTTTTCAACATCCTTAGCTTTTTCACCAGCATATGCAGAGGCATACATGGCACCAGAGAAGATATCGATGGAGACATGAACGTATTTTAATCTCCCAAATTCAGGGAACTGTGTAACATCCATTTGCCACACTTCACCACTATTAATGCCTCTGGGATTAACCCCCATGCCCAGTGATGGAAGCTGAAGCTTCAGGCAGTTGGGACATGTTGCCACTATTGCTTTTGCCTGTGTCTGCGACAGGTGGAACATGCGGATAAGGGCAGGAATATTTTGATGGTACATGGCATGGCTCAGTTTTGCCTGTTGAAAAACTTGGGGGAGCTTTGGCAAGTGGGCTGATAAAACTATGTCTGCTGGCATAGCCAGAGCATCAGCTCTACGATTACCCTCTGCAATAAATCCTGGCAGGTTTGTATGTGACCTCACATGCATGACAAAATAGGGATGCTCTCAGTGGGAAACCAGATAAATTAGCTTTGAGAGCAAATCATAAATTTTCTTGTTTGAAACTTCTTTTAGGAGAGCGTGTTCAGCCCTCACAGTTACTCCAGCTACGTATGCTGAGTCTGTGACCAAATTAAAGGGTTCTTTGAACCTCTCAAATGCTCTAACGACGGCTGCTAGTTCAGCTACTTGTGGTGATCCCTGGATTACATTGACGTCAGATTCCCACTTTTGCGTCTTTGGATTTTTCCAAGTAATTACTGACTTTTTAGATTTTCCCGACCCATCTATAAAAATGGTTTGAGCATCAAGGGGTTTTCTACTTTGAATTTCTTGAGGGATGAAAGACAATTCCAGATTAAACAATTCATTTTTTGGGTAATGATTTAATATTTGGCCTGAGTAACTATCTAATGCAAATTGTAAATTCATATTATTTTGAAGTAGGTGATCTAATGCGTCAGTTGTTACAGGTAAGTAGATGCATGCAAAGTCACATCCTGACAGGGTGCGGAGCCTTGCTCTACCCTTCATGATAATTTTTTGCCATTAGTTCTTGTGGCTTGTTGATGCTCTTAGGCGGTTGGAGTGGGAGGAACACCCATTCAATTATGATGAGGGGTTCCTTCTGCTCTTTGTCCCACTGAAATATGAGGCTGTGAAAGCATGGTACCTCCCCCAGAATGACAAGCTTAAAGGGTAGGGAGGGCTGATACCTGTGTGCTTGTCTGGTGGAAATGATCTCTTGTATCTTTTTGCGAGACTGCCTTGCCTCTTCTGTCAGGGATCTAGGGGATGCTGGACTGCCTTCCCCTGACAGCAGGTTCATAACAGGAGCTACATCCTCTGTGGTGAGTCCCAACCAGGTTTTTATATAAGTCAGTGTCCCACAGAGCTGTTGCACTTCCTCTAATATTTTTGGGTTGTTATTAACGGTGATGGGTGTTGGGGTGATAGAGGTCTCTGTGATTTTGAGTCTGAGGTATTTCCAAGGGCTTGTTCTCTGCATTTTTTCTGGTTGTAATTCAAAGCCCTTGGCCTCTAGGGCCTCAATCACCATGTTAAGTGTCTGCTCGAGATACTGATTACTGGGAGCACACACCAGCACATCATCCATGTAATGTAGGATGATGGCTTTCTCTGCTTTGGCACGGATGGGAGATAGAATTTTAGCAATATATTCTTGGCAGAGAGTTAGGGAGTTTTTCATACCTTGGGGAAGCACGAGCCAATGGTAACGTTTCATGGGGGCCTCACGATTAATAGAGGGCACGGAAAATGCAAATCGAGGGGCGTCTGCAGGGTGGAGTGGAATATGAAAGAAGCAGTCTTTAATATTGTCATAGGTTAGCAAGCATAGTCCCGGAAGGGATGTCCTTGCTAAGGGGTGCTTACAGTTTCCTCTGGGAACTGATAGAACCTATCAGCTGGCCAGGTTGAATATGGACAATTCTCTAAGCCACTTAAAGTTGTGATCACCTCTGTGATCCACATTTAAGAATAGGCAAACTCCCCCTCCAAGCTCTCTCTCGTTTCCGGCGCTGGGACAGGTGGCTGCGGGCCCCGTGTGGGGGCCAGCGGGCCCGGCCAGGCCCTGCTTGGGCCAGGCCGGGCCGGGCCACGGCCATCCTGAAGCCGATGGACCTGTTCCAGCCGTGGAACCCCCCCCACTGCCTTGCCGTGGGCAGCCGGAGCGGCTCGGCTCTCCCCCCTCTCCACTGCGATAAGAAAAATTCAACATTCCAGCTGCAAAGCTGCAAGGCCGAGGTGAGAGTAACCCTTTTATTGCTGTGAAGAGCTGAAAACCTGAGGGAAGAGAGAGAGGAGATGCTTAAAGCTGAAATTCTGTTGTGAAGCTATGATATATCAGAGTATCCTGTTGTAATTTCATGAAGATATGGGGGGTGGAGTGTTCAACTCGTAAGCAAAAGCACCTGCGTTGAGATAGGCAGATGCTGACGCAGCTGTAATTTCATGAGAAGTTTGGACAGGGAGAGATGAACCAGATGAGGACTTTTGCTCCAAATGGGAAAGGAGAAAACCTCAGTCTGTAGAGATGAACCAGATGAGGACTTTTGCTCCAAATGGGAAAGGAGAAAACCTCAGTTCCTAGAGATGCTCCCAGAGATAGTCCTAAAGATGAAGATGATGAAGACCCTTTGCTCCGAGGGAAGGAGAAGGGCCTCTGTTTTTGTTTCTGAACGGCTCAACCTTAAAATTGTACCCCAAAAAACTTCAAGAGTGGACCCTCAAAAGCAGTTGCGAGAAAAGCTGCAAGTCGGGGGAAAGGACTCACACGCAGGCAGAGAGACTCCTCTTCCTAAATGGACTGAACAATATTTGGAAGTGGGCGGCTGTCTCGTTGTGATAATGTTTTCATAGCATGAGCAAGAAGAGACTTCTCTTTCTAAATGGACTGAACAAGGTTATTATGGAAGTGGTAAACAGACTGAACATCTTAAGGGTTGTCTTTTCACATTGTCAGTGGGAGAAGGGAGGAAGGTGGGGGGAGGAGGAGAGTTCTGAAGGTGGTATAATTTTTTTTTTCTTCTTTTAGGTCTGTTAATAAACTTCTTTATATTCTTTCAAGTTTGGTGCCTGTTTTGCATTTCTCCTAATTCTTATCTCACAGCAGATAAACAGTAATGAGTATTTTGGACCAAACCACTACACTAAATTGGTGTTTCTGCCCGGTTATAAACCAAACCCGCGACAAAATGGTGGAGAATGCGGGCAATTGATGAGAACTGTGAGATAATGACTAATTAGGAGGAATACTGGGCAAAGCAAGTATTAAGTCATAAGTTAAGTAGCATGATAGTGAGAAACTTATATTGCAATTGTATTGAACTATCTAGGGGTGGAATATGGTAGAAGTTGAATGTAATTTTGATAATAATTCTTAAATGTGTCTTCACAGAGGTGAGGGGTGGAGAATGTCATAGGTTAGCAAGCATAGTCCCGGAAGGGACGTCCTTGCTAAGGGGTGCTTACAGTTTCCTCTGGGAACTGATAGAACCTATCAGCTGGCCAGGTTGAATATGGACAATTCTCTAAGCCACTTAAAGTTGTGATCACCTCTGTGATCCACATTTAAGAATAGGCAAACTCCCCCTCCAAGCTCTCTCTCGTTTCCGGCGCTGGGACAGGTGGCTGCGGGCCCCGTGTGGGGGCCAGCGGGCCCGGCCAGGCCCTGCTTGGGCCAGGCCGGGCCGGGCCACGGCCATCCTGAAGCCGATGGACCTGTTCCAGCCGTGGAACCCCCCCCACTGCCTTGCCGTGGGCAGCCGGAGCGGCTCGGCTCTCCCCCCTCTCCACTGCGATAAGAAAAATTCAACATTCCAGCTGCAAAGCTGCAAGGCCGAGGTGAGAGTAACCCTTTTATTGCTGTGAAGAGCTGAAAACCTGAGGGAAGAGAGAGAGGAGATGCTTAAAGCTGAAATTCTGTTGTGAAGCTATGATATATCAGAGTATCCTGTTGTAATTTCATGAAGATATGGGGGGTGGAGTGTTCAACTCGTAAGCAAAAGCACCTGCGTTGAGATAGGCAGATGCTGACGCAGCTGTAATTTCATGAGAAGTTTGGACAGGGAGAGATGAACCAGATGAGGACTTTTGCTCCAAACGGGAAAGGAGAAAGCCTCAGTCTGTAGAGATGAACCAGATGAGGACTTTTGCTCCAAATGGGAAAGGAGAAAACCTCAGTTCCTAGAGATGCTCCCAGAGATAGTCCTAAAGATGAAGATGATGAAGACCCTTTGCTCCGAGGGAAGGAGAAGGGCCTCTGTTTTTGTTTCTGAACGGCTCAACCTTAAAATTGTACCCCAAAAAACTTCAAGAGTGGACCCTCAAAAGCAGTTGCGAGAAAAGCTGCAAGTCGGGGGAAAGGACTCACACGCAGGCAGAGAGACTCCTCTTCCTAAATGGACTGAACAATATTTGGAAGTGGGCGGCTGTCTCGTTGTGATAATGTTTTCATAGCATGAGCAAGAAGAGACTTCTCTTTCTAAATGGACTGAACAAGGTTATTATGGAAGTGGTAAACAGACTGAACATCTTAAGGGTTGTCTTTTCACATTGTCAGTGGGAGAAGGGAGGAAGGTGGGGGGAGGAGGAGAGTTCTGAAGGTGGTATAATTTTTTTTTTCTTCTTTTAGGTCTGTTAATAAACTTCTTTATATTCTTTCAAGTTTGGTGCCTGTTTTGCATTTCTCCTAATTCTTATCTCACAGCAGATAAACAGTAATGAGTATTTTGGACCAAACCACTACAAATATCAAGGACAGCTAAATGCCAATGTTGTGGGATCATTGAAGGTGATGGCATACCTGGTTGAAGGGGTCCCATGCCCTCAATAATCTCACTGATTTTTCTGCGATCATGGAGAGGCCACCACCTATTTTTCCCGGTGTTTCTATCACAAACACTGGCGAGTTCCAGGGGCTATTGGTTGGTGCGATGTTCCCTTTAGCCAAATTGTTCATTTACTAATGTGTGGAGTGCCTCTAAGTTTTCACTTTTTAGCGACCACTGGTCAATCCACACTGGTTCATCAGTTTTCCGAGTTAATTTTTGTGGATGGCACTCAGGTCCAGTGGCCACAAGTGAAAATTTTGATGTCTAGGGGTGATATCAATTTTTGTTCCCCACTGAGACATGACATCCCTTCCCCACAGGGTGAATTTGGTATCTAGGACATATGGACAAAGTGTCGCTATTTGTCCTTCAGGACCTTCAATTTGAATGGTGTATTTGGATTGCTTTGCAATTTGGGTACCTCCAAACCCTTGTATAATACCCTGAGACTGCAATTCCCATTGCACAGGCCACTTATCAAATGGAATGACAGACACATCAGCACCTGTGTCTAAAATTCCCATGATATTGATTTTATGAGATCCATGACGGAGCTTACATTCCACTATAGTTTTATTGTTTCCCAGAACTTCAGTCCAACAGATGGCTGGGATATGACCATCTGTGGGCAGGTATTTGGGCAGTGGAAAGGCCTGTGCAATGACTTGACCCTTTGGCATAAAGTACGGTGGATATATACATTGTACAATTAGGTTAGAACACCCATTCTGATCCAGTTTCATGAGTGTGGGTGTAACCTTTATCCCAGCAGGTGTTTCCTGAGTGTCCCCAATAACAAAAAGGTATGTAAAGTCTGGCATGTGGTCCACATTTTGGAAGGTGATTGGTATCGCAGTCTGTCTGTTGGTGCTGAAATGGTGTGCTACATCATAGGTTACCTTGAACTTTAGTCCAGGAGTCCATGTAACTTTTTCTGCAGCTCTATTTCTGTTGGAACGTGGAGTTGTTAGGACACGTTGAATCATAAGGTTTTTTGCTGTTGGCCTGGGGAAACAGTCTTTGAAGAATTTTTAGCAGCAGTTATAATTGCTCTGCAATTCCGAGCCACATGTCCCTTTTTCTGGCAACGGTAGCACACGAGGTTACATTGATTGAGCTTCCCCTGTACCCCCCACGTTCTCTCCGACCTCCCCCACCATCCCCACTTTTTTCAAAAAAGGAGCAGTTGTGTTCAGCTGCACCTTCTTTGTACAGACTTCGAGGATGGTTTCAACAGTTGGAGGTGGACGCAAGGGGAGACTCAGAATTACTTGCTTTCAAGCCTCATTCGTATTGGTGTGGAGCAGTTCGAGCAGGAATGCTTGTTGCAGGTCTGCATTCGGGACCTGGGAAAAGATAGCTTCACGCAAATGATTATAAAACTGTATAATATTTTCAGTTGGCAATTGTTTAACATTGGTATCATGGGATTCAGGAGTTCGAGATGGTATTAATGTTAAGGCTTTTTCAGCAGCACGTGTTATTTCAATAAGAACTGGGCATGGAATAAGCATTGCTTGTTTTTGAGCATTTGCCATATTATTGTCACCAGATAAATGGTCTAATGTCAGATAATTATTGTCAAAATCCAGATAATTATCTGGAGTTTGCCACAGAACTTGCAATAAATCGGATAAAATTAACTTCCACTGTTGTTTCCACAACACAAATTCACCAAGGGTGCGAAGAGTTTGCATTACTGTAATCAGATCATGAGGCACAAACAGATGCATTGAAAAGGTAGCACTTTACAGGTTTTTAAAATAGTGACTATGCATCCCAAACTCCTTAATTTCTTTGCACAAATCTTTGATATTGGAATATGGGAAAGGGGTCCAGCCAGGATTAGCTCCTGTGCTGGTACAAGGGAGAGTTTTAACAATGGGAGGCACTTCCTGGTAGCCATGGGTTCCCAGATGTAAAGGGATAGTCACATGACCGTGGGAACATGGGGCTGGGCAATGGGAAGCAGGGGCGGGGAGGAGGCGGGGGCAGAAGCGGGGAGTGGAGGGGCAGAGGCAGCAGGAGGGGAGGAGGGGTTGGGGCGGGGTTGTGGGCAGAGGGGCCGGTGCTACCCTTGGGGGCGGGAGCAGTGCCGGCATCCTGGCCGGGAACAGAGGGAGGGGTGAAATGTGACGCTGTGGGGGTGGGGTTGAGGGCGGGGGTAGGTTCCGACGCAGGCATGGGGGGGATGGAGACAAGAAGGGATTTGTGGGATGGAGGTGAAAGGGATTGTGGGAGGTGTAGTTCGGAGATGAGGCCACGTGGCATCCGCCATTATTGGAAACACATAGACTCAGGGAAAAAGGGGTGGGGGGAGGGGTTTTTTCTTGGGCTACGAGCACATGGCTATTGCTGTCCCTGGGAACAAAGAGATCAGGGGAGAAGGGTTTTTTTCACATGCTTACAACATGTGGACTAGAAACTGGGGACAAAGGAGTGGAAAAAAGGGGTTGGAAAGTTCTTGGGACGGGCTCCAGATTCCCATCCAAGGCAAGGTGCTGAGGAGACACGGGTGAGCCAGGAGGTCCGTAGCTCTCCTGTGCTAAAATGCAAGCTGCTCCAGACGTGTTTCCCAGTGTAGGGGAAGAGGGATCAGGGACACGGGAGTTGGGAGAGGGTATAAGGGATTCAACTGGGGGTTTTTGCAGTGGCTTTTCTTGTACTGCATTCTTATTTGGCAAAGTGAAAGTTAGTAACATAAGAGGAAAAAATTTGAAACTGTTTCATCTCCCGAGCCCCTGAGAGAGGAAAGCTTTCTCTCGTCACTATCCCAAAATTCAGAAGACCTTATGTCTTCAGATGTTAGCTGGGGAAAATACTGGAAAAGCCAGCGCACAAAAGATTGAACTAAACTTTTAGGGTATTTATGCCAAGAAAGGTAACTCTGAACTTGGTAATATATTTCTCTGTGGTGTGCAGAGACTTCAGATCCCATTATAAAAGCAACACCACAATTCCTCAGCCCCAAATCACGAAAAAACTGAAAAAGAGTGAAGAGCGGAAAGAACTCCACTACTAAATAAGTAGTAAAGTAGGTATGTTTTATTCCAGTGCTGGGATGCACAGGGGATCGCTCCTCCAAAATCATGCGTGCCGACAGCTGCATTCAGCTCGGTATTTATCGGGTTACAAGTTCCATATTCATTAAGTTTCGCAACACGACTATACATATTCATCACCTAGCCCCGCCCAGCCTCGTTTCGTATTATAATGAACCCAAAAGTCATTTGCATCCGCGTTGCGCTTGCGCAGTGTTGTTTGGTGTTTTTGGTAGGGGTCTTCCGAGGGTCTTTTTGATGAAGTCAGGAAGTCTTCCTCGTCCTGAACTTTTCACCTTTCTCCTCTGCGCATGCTCTTTTGTACCCCTGGCCTTTGAGACTGGTTTGAGCTAGTTCGCAGGATATCTGTCTAAGACTCCCCCTGGTTTTATCAGAGGTCTCTTATCTTTTCTTCCTGCCCTGGTATGCTGACCAAGCTGGATGCATTGTTCCTGACAAACTAATTCTCCTGCTTCCCATCCCCCTGATTCAAGAGAGAAAAAAATTGCACCGAAACAGCTACAAGACACGAGCCCCCAAGCCAGCGGGGAAATACTCACCAGAATTCTGGATTCACCACAGGAAAGCAGGTCCAGAGAAAAGAACCAGTGAAATGGGTCTTCTGCTTTTTCAGCTGTTCCCGCGCCACATGGTGTTGGGGGGCTTCGGCTGGGGCTCTGAGCTCACTATCGCACAAAAAGCAACAGCAGGCTGCAGAGTGCTGGCACTGAACACACAGGGTTCACTCCGGCAGACACGTGGCTTGCCGGGACACCCCAAAAGTCTCTGTAGAACCGTGGTTCCGAGATAGCATGTTGGGCACCAAATGATGAAAGTCACTGCTTGCTCAGTCGTCTGACTCACTGTTCTTTTCCCAGGAATGCCTCGAGCTGTCTGGAGAGGCGGCACGAGCAATCCGTTGGGCTCAGCAGCTCCAAGATGCAGCAAGTGGTAGCTGTAAAGTTATCGTCAAAGCAGAAGCAAAGAGTAGAACTATAGCCCAGACTCTGTGCTTGTATTCCTGTTTTCTTTATTCCTCCTGTCCCGAGAGAGATGGGAGAGCCTGTTCACAGAAGGGAGGCAGGAGCAAGAGGTGGCAGGGTCCTATCAGATCGCTCTTTATTCAGGGGAAGGGAAAGGGGAGAGCTAGGGGTGGACCCGGGGTAACCAGCCAATCGGACTCTGTTTCGGGGGAGTCTGTGCTACTTTCAAGTTTTACCCGCACTTAGAACAAAGGGAATTCAGAGCACATGGCAGAGACACGTCCAAGCATGCCTGGGCAGGTCCCGGGGCCAGGTGAGCACCTCGGGGCAGGCAGCAACAATCAGTACTGGCGATTGAAAAGTTTCTCAAATTTGGGTTGTTAGTGGAATGTGAATCCAGGTACAACACACCAGTCTTGCCAGTAAAGAAAGCTGATGGTAAAAGCTACAGGTTGGTACAGGATTTGAGAGAGATTAACAAGATAACAGAGGACATAAACCCAGTGGTAGTGAATCCCTACACACTCTTGACAACACTGACGAATTAGGGTGGTTCTCTATTTTAGATCTCAAGGGTGCCTTTTTCTGCATTCCTGCGCATAAGAATAGCCAAGAACTCTTTGCTTTTGAGTGGGAGAATCCTGAAACAGGGAGGAAGACCCAGCTCACCTGGGCAGTTTTACCACAAGGATTCAAAACCAGCCCGACCATATTCAGAAACCAGCTGGCAAAGGAGCTTGAGGACTGGAGGAAACAAGAACCAGGAGGAGCGGTTCTCCAGTATGTTGATGACATCTTGATAGCAGCCAAGACACGAGATGACTGCATAGAGCTCACTGTAAGTCTGTTGAACTTTTTAGGCCAAAGTGGGTATCGGGTCTCGAAAGAGAAGGCACAGGTTGCCAGGGAAACAGTAGTATACCTGGGCCTGGAAATTTTCCGTGGACATCGCCAACTCAGCAGAGAACGGAAGGAAGCCATCTGTCGACTTCCAGAGCCCCATACCGTAAGGGAGATGCAGGCCTTCCTGGGAATGGTAGGTTGGTGTCGCCTGTGGATATCAAACTACGGCATACTGGTGAGACCTTTATATGAGGTCCTTAAAGCAGCTGAAAAGGGGACAATCATGTGGACAGAGAATGCCAGGGCTGCATTTAAACAGCTGAAACATTCCTTGATGTCAGCCCCAGCTCTGGGGCTGCCAGACTTGACTAAACCTTTTGAAATCTTTACACATGAGAGACTGAATGTTGCTCTGGGGGTACTGGCACAGCACCTTGGAGACCAGCGAAGAGATGTGGCCTATTTCTCAAAACAACTAGACAATGTAGCCCAGGGTTGGCCAGGATGCTTGAAAGCTGTGGCAGACACAGTCCTTCTGATACAGGAGGCCCAGAAATTCACCCTTGGGCAACACATTGTCGTGTATGTACCCCATGCAGTGATAAATGTGCTGGAGCAAAAGGGGGGACACTGGCTCTCCCCTAGCAGGATGCTCAAATACCAATCTGTGTTGTTAGAACAGGATGATGTTACTCTAAAGACAACTTCTGTGGTAAACCCTGCGATGTTTTTATCATCCACGTTACTTGACAGTGTGCCTGAGCATGATTGTTTGCATACAATAGATGAAACTTATTTCAGCAGACCAGACCTGAAAGATGTTCCTTTGAAGAATCCAGACTGGGAATTGTACACTGATGGGAGCAGCTTCATGAGAAACGGTAGGAGGATGACCGGTTACGCCGTAACCACCTCAGATAAAATCATTGAGGCAAAAGCCTTGCCTCCAGATGTATCATCACAGAAGGCTGAACTCATTGCACTGAGAGCTCTAGAACTGAGCAAGGGGAAGAAGGTGAATATATGGACTGATTCTAAATATGCCTTCAGTGTTGTTCATGCCCACGGAGCTATTTGGAAGGAACGTAGCCTGCTGACTGCTCAAGGTAATGAGGTTGATGCCTTAAGAGGCCTCCTAGACACAGAGACTGGACAGAAGTAAAATAATAAAATAGGTATTTATTTGAAAGGCCTTCAAAGGCACACCCTGGGAGCCACAGGCTATTGCCAAAAATACACCCCAAGATGGATGACAGGTCACGAGTTCTTCACACCTTTATAGGTTTGGTTCATTTGCATATCAGGGTTAATTCTCCAATTAAAGCTTCAGTTCAATGATGCAATTTCCCCTCCACTGGCCTCCCTTAGAAGCTCTTTGGATTATACTTTTTGGGCCTGGGACGGTCTGGATGACCTTGGAGAGCAGGCCTGGAGAGGCTTTGTTATGTCTACCTAGCACAAGTGAGCAGAAATTAGCAAGCTACAAGAAACTCCAGAGTTACACTCTAAGCAGTACAGAATCAGGAAAACATAAAAGTTAAAACCTAGGCATCAAGGTGTAGTGGTTTGGTCCAAAATACTCATTACTGTTTATCTTCTGTGAGATAAGAATTAGGAGAAATGCAAAGCAGGCACCAAACTTGAAAGAATATAAAGAAGTTTATTAATAGACCTAAAAGAGGGAAAAAAATTATACCACCTTCAGAACTCTCCTCCTCCCCCCACCTTCCTCCCTTCTCCCACTGACAATGTAAAAAGACAACCCTTAAGAGGTTCAGTCTGTTTACCACTTCCATAATAACCTTGTTCAGTCCATTTAGAAAGAGAAGTCTCTTCTTGCTCGTGCTATGAAAACAGTATCACAAAGAGACAGCCGCGCACTTCCAAATATTGTTCAGTCCATTTAGGAAGAGGAGTCTCTCTTCTCGCATGTGAGTCCCTTCCCCCGACTTGAAGCTTTTCCCGCAACTGCTTTCGAGGGTCCACTCTTGAAGTTTTTGGGGTACAATTTTAAGGTTGAGCCATTCAGAAACAAAAACAGAGGCCCTTCTCCTTCCCTGGGAGCAAAGGGTCTTCCTCATCTTTATCTTTAGGACTATCTCTGGGAGCATCTCTAGGGACTGAGGTTTCTCCTTTCCCGTTTGGAGCAAAAGTCCTCATCTGGTCCATCTCTCCCTGTCCAAACTTCTCATGAAATTACAGCTGCGTCAGCATCTGCCTATCTCAGTGCAGGTGCTTTTGCTTACGAGCTGAACACTCCCCCCCATATCTTCATGAAATTACAACGGGATACTCTGATATATCATAGCTTCACAACAGAATTTCAGCTTTAAGCATCTCCTCTTTCTCTTCCCTCAGGTTTTCAGCTCTTAACAGCAATAAAAGGGTTAATTTCACCTCGGCCTTGCAGCTGGAATTTTGCTTATCGCAGTGGAGAGGGGGGAGAGCCAAGCCACTCCGGCTGCCCACGGCAAGGCAGTGGGGGGGGTTCCACGGCTGGAACAGGCCCATGGCTCCAGGATGGCCGTGGCCCGCTGGCCCCCACACGGGGCCCGCAGCCACCTGTCCCAGCACCGGAAACAAGAGAGAGAGAGAGCTGGGGGGTGGTCTATTCTTAAGTGTGTATCACAGAGGCGGTCACAACTTTAAGTGGCCTAGAGAATTGTCCATATTCAAACTGGCCAGCTGATAGATTCTATCAGGTCCCAGAGGAAACTGTAAGCACCCCTTAGCAAGGACATCCCTTCCGGGACTATGCTTGCTAACCTATGATTTTAGTGTGCTGGAAAAATGGGTATAAAGTTATCCACACAGCAGATGGAGGTTTGGCCAAATTTAGAAATATATCCTCTGAGAGAAGGCACAACCACCCCTCCCCCACCAGGTTCAGGAAAAATAAATTTTCCTCAAAGGAAAGTGAAGGAGATAAAACTATTTATTTAACAAACACGCAGGAAAGGAAAATAATGCTAAATAATAAAATCTTTCGCTGTGGAGGAAAAACCTGGGAAAGTGTTAGAGTCCTCCCTTTGGTCTCCTCAGAGCTGGGGCTTGGCCGAGGGCCAGGCCCTCTGTGCCCAGTGGAAAGTCCTTCCGATGTGCTCTGAGGTTGAAAGCAGTCCAGTGGAAAAGGGGAAAAATCCAAAATTCCCGGGAAGGAAAAAATTAACTCTTAGTCTCTTTCCGGAGAAAAAGCAGCTGACCCCCTGGCCAAAAAGAAAACTGTCCTGGGAGCAGCCAGCCGGGTGATTCTTCCCTCCCCTGCCGCAGCTGGAAAAAAATTGCTATCTGTGTGTGACCTTGAACAAGCTTCAAACTGCTTTGACAAAGTTTTGCTCAGTTTTTTTTCCTTCCCCCTCTCAGGCTCAGTTTAGAGGCATAGAAAGGCACAGGAATTAATTTCTGGGCATAGGTAGCGATATGGGATACACATCATAAGGTCACCCCAAGACATTCCACCCCTTATCCCATATTGTTGGCTCTATGCCCAAACTAAGATATTCTAATTCTACACACACATTAATACATATATATATATATATATATACACAGCTATATACGAACAGTGACAGTGACAATCAGCAAGCAGGGGTATACAAGCATTTCACGCTGCAGGTGGTTATCATACGACAATCAGATCTCCCTGCGGTATGCAACGTGTTGTTCCATCTTTCTGCTTCACCCTCTTGGCCTGCTTGATTGCAGCGCATGTCTCACAATCATGGATAACCTGGGAGATACTGTCCATGGTTAGATGCACCCCTCGGTCTCGTGTCCACCCATAGGTGGCATCTCTGCCTTGATGACCTGAGGCATCATGAGCCCATCGAGCAAAGAACAACTCTCCTTTATGTTTCCAATCTAAGTCTATCTGTGACACTTCTATCTTTGCAGCCTGATCTACCTGCTTGTTGTTTTGGAGTTCCTCATTAGCCCTACTCTTGGGGACACGGGCATCTACATGGCGGACTTTCACAACTAACTTTCTTACTCGGGCAGCGATGTCTTTCCACTCTTCAGCAGCCCAGATTGGTTTTCCCCTATGCTGCCAATTAGCTTTTTCCCACTTTTCCAGCCATCCCCATAGAGCATTGGCTACCATCCATGAATCAGTGTAGAGGTAGAGCTTTGGCCACTTCTCTCTTTCAGCAATGTCCAGGGCTAGTTGAAAAGCTTTGAGTTCCGTGAGTTGGCTTGATATCATAGGTTAGCAAGCATAGTCCCGGAAGGGATGTCCTTGCTAAGGGCTGCTTACAGTTTCCTCTGGGAACTGATAGAACCTATCAGCTGGCCAGTTTGAATATGGACAATTCTCTAAGCCACTTAAAGTTGTGACCACCTCTGTGATCCACATTTAAGAATAGGCAAACTCCCCCTCCAAGCCCTCTCTCGTTTCCGGTGCTGGGACAGGTGGCTGCGGGCCCCGTGTGGGGGCCAGCGGGCCCGGCCAGGCCCTGCTTGGGCCAGGCCGGGCCGGGCCACGGCCATCCTGGAGTCGATGGACCTGTTCCAGCCGTGGAACTCCCCCCACTGCCTTGCCGTGGGCAGCCAGAGCGGCTCGGCTCTCCCCCCTCTCCACTGCAATAAGAAAAATTCAACATTCCAGCTGCAAAGCTGCAAGGCTGAGGTGAGATTAACCCTTTTATTGCTGTTAAGAGCTGAAAACCTGAGGGAAGAGAGAGGAGATGCTTAAAGCTGAAATTCTGTTGTGAAGCTATGATATATCAGAGTATCCCATTGTAATTTCATGAAGATATGGGGGTGGAGTGTTCAGCTCGTAAGCAAAAGCACCTGCACTGAGATAGGCAGATGCTGACGCAGCTGTAATTTCATGAGAAGTTTGGACAGGGAGAGATGGACCAGATGAGGACTTTTGCTCCAAATGGGAAAGGAGAAAACTTCAGTTCCTAGAGATGCTCCCAGAGATAGTCCTAACAATGAAGATGAGGAAGACCCTTTGCTCCCAGGGAAGGAGAAGGGCCTCTGTTTTTGTTTCTGAACGGCTCAACCTTAAAATTGTACCCCAAAAAACTTCAAGAGTGGACCCTCGAACGTGGGAAAACCAATTGCTATCTGTGTGTGACCTTGAACAAGCTGCAAGTCGGGGGAAGGGACTCACATGCAGGCAGAGAGACCCCTCTTCCTAAATGGACTGAACAATATTTGGAAGTGGGTGGCTGTCTCGTTGTGATACTGTTTTCATAGCATGAGCAAGAAGAGACTTCTCTTTCTAAATGGACTAAACAAGGTTATTATGGCAGTGGTAAACAGACTGAACCTCTTAAGGGTTGTCTTTTCACATTGTCAGTGGGAAAAGGGAGGAGGGTGGGGGGAGGAGGAGAGTTCTGAAGGTGGTATAATTTTTTTTCCCCTTCTTTTAGGTCTGTTAATAAACTTCTTTATATTCTTTCAAGTTTGGTGCCTGCTTTGAATTTCTCCTAATTCTTATCTCACAGAAGATAAACAGTAATGAGTATTTTAGACCAAACCACTACACTTGATCCACCTTCTCCTTCAGTAGCTTCTGCAACCCGTCGTGTGGGACTCCATACAGCTGCTTTCCACTTTCGTTTCATCCCTACGATGCGACAGGATCCATCGGTGAAAAAAGCGTAGCGTGTGTCTTCTGATGGCAGTTGACTGTACGGTGGAGATTCTTCAGCACGTGTCACTTGTTCTTGTTCTTCTTCATCCGCGAGACCAAAGTTTTGACCTTCAGGCCAATTTGTGATTATTTCCAAAATCTCAGGGCGATTCAGTTTTCCAATACAGGCGTGCTGTGTGATGAGAGCAATCCATTTGCTCCATGTGGCATTGGTGGCGTGGTGGGTAGAGGGAACCTCTGCTTTGAACATCCACCCCAGCATTGGTAGTCGGGGTGCCAGGAGGAGTTGTGCCTCCGTGCCAATTACTTCTGAGGCAGCTTGGATTCCTTCATAGGCTGCCAAGATTTCCTTCTCTGTTGGGGTGTAGTTGGCTTCAGACCCTCTGTAGCTTCGACTCTAGAATCCCAGTGGTCGACCTCGAGTCTCACCAGACATCTTCTGCCAGAGGCTCCAGGACAGACCATGGCTCCCGGCTGCAGAGTAGAGCACATTCTTCACTTCGGGTCCTGTCCTGACTGGGCCAAGGGCTACCGCATGAGCGATTTCCTGCTTGATTTGGGCAAAAGCTTGTTGCTGTTCAGCGCCCTAATGGAAATCATTCTTCTTGCAGGTAACCAGGTAAAGAGGACTCACAATCTGGCTGTACTCAGGAATATGCATCCTCCAAAAGCCAATGGCACCTAGGAAAGCTTGTGTTTCCTTCTTGTTGGTTGGTGGAGACATTGCTGTGATCTTATTGATGACCTCAGTGGGAATCTGATGCCGTCCATCTTGCCATTTCACTCCCAGGAACTGGATCTCTTGAGCAGGTCCCTTGACTTTGCTCTTCTTGATGGCGAAACCAGCTTCCAGGAGAATCCGGATAACTTTCTCTCCTTTTTCAAACACTTCTGTTGCAGTGTTCCCCCACACAATGATGTCATCAATGTACTGCAAATGTTCTGGAGCCTCACCCTTTTCTAGTGCAGTCTGGATCAGCCCATGGCAGATGGTGGGACTGTGCTTCCACCCCTGGGGCAGTCGGTTCCAGGTGTACTGCACACCCCTCCAGGTGAAGGCAAACTGAGGCCTGCACTCTGCTGCCAGAGGAATGGAGAAAAATGCATTGGCAATGTCAATAGTGGCATACCACTTCGCTGCTTTGGACTCCAGCTCGTACTGGAGCTCCAACATGTCTGGCACAGCAGCGCTCAACGGCGGAGTCACTTCATTCAAGCCACGATAGTCCACAGTCAATCTCCATTCTCCTTCTGATTTGCGCACAGGCCAGATGGGACTATTGAAGGGTGAGTAGGTCTTGCTGACCACCCCTTGGCTCTCTAGCTCACAGATCATCTTGTGGATGGGAATCACAGCCTCTCCAGTTGTCCGGTACTGTCGGTGATGCACTGTCGAGGTAGCAAATGGTACCCTTTGTTCTTCCACCTTCAGAAGGCCGACTGCAGAGGGGTCCTCTGATAGCCCAGGCAAAGTGTTCAATTGCTTAATGCCCTCTGTCTCCACAGCAGCTATTCCAAAAGCCCACTTGAGTCCCTTTGGGTCTCTAAAATACCTGTTCCGGAGGAAGTCTATGCCCAAAATGCACGGGGCCTCTGAACCAGTCACAATGAGATGTTTCTTCCACTCATTTCCAGTCAGGTTCACCTTGGCTTCCACCAAGGTCAAATTTTGTGATCCACCTGCTACACCAGAAATAGAAACAGATTCTACCCCCACATGCTGCGATGGAATTATTGTACACTGCGCACCAGTATCAACCAAGGCATCATATTTTTGTGGTTCTGATGTACCAGGCCAATGAATCCACACAGTCCAAAAAACACGGTTTTCCCTGACCTCTACCTGGCTAGAGGCAGGGCCCCTCTATGCCTGGTTATCCTTCTTTCCCTGGGCCTGCATCTTAGAGGTTCCTTCATGGGAATCGGACATGCCATCGTCTTTTCCATCATTTCCGGCAGTTTGGCTACAGGCAACTGGAGCTACTTCCTTTTTGGTAGAACTTCCTTTCTGAAACTTGCACTCCTTCAATTCACTCACTCGTGCTGCCAGAGCAGACGTGGGTTTTCCACCCCACCTCTTCGTGTCTTCCCCATTGTCACACAGAAATTTCCACAGCTCACTTCGTGGGATGTTCCTTCTCTCTGGGGAACGTCCGCAGAGGAGGCACTCTTTAATCTCCTGGTGATTCTTCTTTATTTCATCTTCCATTTTCTGCATACATGTTTCCACAGCTGCGATTCTTGCATGTGTTGGGCCATGCACAGAGTCCGCATATGCTCGGAGCTTCACTGCCATATCCTTCACAGTCTCATTCGCACCGTAGTCCTGTTTCGTTATTGCTAAAGGAGAAGCGCATTCTTGTGGCCCAAGTTGTGTGAGTTTTCGCCACATATATGGAATAACTCTGGCCCGGTCTGGACTCCTCAATCCTGGGTCATTTGTGAAGACAACCTCTACCACCCCTAGTTCTCTCAGGTGTTGGATCCCTTGTTCTATGGTCTTCCATGGGGTTTGCTGCATGTAGGGATCATCTCCGCACATATATCTTTCGCCCATGCCTTTCAAGACCCGTCTCCAGACACTGGCAGAGTCAGCCTCCCTTATCATCGCTTGGTCGATCACTGGATCACGTGACAGGGATCCCAAATGCTTTGCTTCAGCACCGTCCAGCATCACATCATCACCTGCCGCATCCCAAATACAGACCATCCAACTTATTATGGATTCATCAGACCGTCGGGTTGTAGTGGTTTGGTCCAAAATACTCATTACTGTTTATCTGCTGTGAGATAAGAATTAGGAGAAATGCAAATCAGGCACCAAACTTGAAAGAATATAAAGAAGTTTATAAACAGACCTAAAAGAAGAAAAAAAATTATACCATCTTCAGAACTCTCCTCCTCCCCCCACCTTCCTCCCTTCTCCCACTGACAATGTGAAAAGACAACCCTTAAGATGTTCAGTCTGTTTACCACTTCCATAATAATCTTGTTCAGTCCATTTAGAAAGAGAAGTCTCTTCTTGCTCATGCTATGAAAACATTATCACAACGAGACAGCCGCCCACTTCCAAATATTGTTCAGTCCATTTAGGAAGAGGAGTCTCTCTTCTCGCATGTGAGTCCTTTCCCCCGACTTGCAGCTTTTCCCGCAACTGCTTTCGAGGGTCCACTCTTGAAGTTTTTTGGGGTACAATTTTAAGGTCGAGCCGTTCAGAAACAAAAACAGAGGCCCTTCTCCTTCCCTGGGAGCAAAGGGTCTTCATCATCTTCATCTTTAGGACTATCTCTGGGAGCATCTCTAGGGACTGAGGTTTTCTCCTTTCCCATTTGGAGCAAAAGTCCTCATCTGGTTCATCTCTCCCTGTCCAAACTTCTCATGAAATTACAGCTGCGTCAGCATCTGCCTATCTCAGCACAGGTGCTTTTGCTTACGAGTTGAACACTCCACCCCCCATATCTTCATGAAATTACAACAGGATACTCTGATATATCATAGCTTCACAACAGAATTTCAGCTTTAAGCATCTCCTCTCTCTCTTCCCTCAGGTTTTCAGCTCTTCACAGCAATAAAAGGGTTAATCTCACCTCAGCCTTGCAGCTTTACAGCTGGAATGTTGAATTTTTCTTATCGCAGTGGAGAGGGGGGAGAGCCGAGCCGCTCCGGCTGCCCACGGCAAGGCAGTGGGGGGGGTTCCATGGCTGGAACAGGTCCATGGCTTCAGGATGGCCGTGGCCCGGACCGGCCTGGCCCAAGCAGGGCCTGGCTGGGCCCGCTGGCCCCCACACGGGGCCCACAGCCACCTGTCCCAGCGCCGGAAATGAGAGAGAGCTTGGAGGGGGAGTTTGCCTATTCTTAAATGTGGATCACAGAGGTGATCACAACTTTAAGTGGCTTAGAGAATTGTCCATATCCAAACTGGCCAGCTGATAGGTTCTATCAGTTCCCAGAGGAAACTGTAAGCACCCCTTAGCAAGGACGTCCCTTCCGGGACTATGCTTGCTAACCTATGACCGTCGGGTGTAATCCTTTCTTAGGCTGTGAAGGTCCTCTATGGACATGGACTCAGTAATGGTTTCTGTGCCTGAGTCAGTTGGTGGTTTTTGAAGTTCCTTCCCCTGCATCTTTTGAGGTTCCTTCCCCTGCATTGTCCTCATCTTTCACTGGACAATCAGTTTTGGTTGTGTGTTTTTTCCTCGTGACAGGAGCCACTGTCAGTGGCTTAGACTCTCCATCTGGTTTGGGCTTGCTGTCCGGTGTGGCTGCAGTCTGAGTGACTGCAGGGGTGTCTGCAGGCTTTGCTGATTTATCTTCCTGTCCCTCTATCTTTACCTGCTGCAGTGTGCGATAGGCATATGCCAAAGCCCAACATATTGCAAGGAGCTTGTTCTCATTGGAATTGTCATTGTATTTCTCTTTCAGATATTTCGCCACCTCAGCTGGTTTCTGAACTTGTTCAGGGAGAAAATTGCAAACCATTGGGTCAGAGAATTTCTTCAAGATTTGGCCTATATCCTCCCATTCCCCACACCACTCAAGATTTTCCACCTCTGGCTCAGGTGTCTCATCAGTCCCCCTGGAAATCTGAGCTCTTATTCTAGAGAAGCTGAGAATCATATAGAGGAAGTTTATGAGATAAAATACCAGGAAGGTGGTCTCTTTAACATCCAGGGGAAACTGAACACTCTCAAAAGATAACCTATCAAATTTAAAGGGAAGGGAAACCCCGTCTCCTCCTCCTCTAACAATCTGAGTGCAATTACTAATAAATTCCCAAAACAGGGTACTGAAGCAAGGACTGGGGTTAGGACGGAGAAGCCATTTATCATACACGCTTCGAACAGCTGCCTGTACCTCTGTCAACTTCTTATAAATCATTATCACCGAGCACAGCAAGATAGAAATCCTGATTTGTCTCCCTTCTCTGTAAAATTTATATATCAGGGACAAGATTGGAGAGAGTTGTGGATAGGCAAACAACCCTAGGGACCAAAAAAGCACTAGTACCTCAGTGAAGCCTAAGGACCAGAAAGACATGAGTACATCAAGCCAGAGAGACATTATGAACTCAACCAGCATGGTGACTACTTTACCCCAACACAGAATAAGTAAATTGAAACCAGAATGTAATTACTACAGTTTTTTTCACTTTCCTTCGAGCCACGCTGTTGGGCACCACTAAATTTGTTCCGGTTTGGCCAAATTTAGAAATATATCCTCTGAGGGAAGGCACAACCACCCCTCCCCAACCAGATTCAGGAAAAAGTAAAAATAAATTTTCCTTGAAGGAAAGTTTTGGAAGGTATCTTTTCAGGTTTATACCGGCTAGCGCTTGTATTTCAGTGCCTTAGAAAGCCTCGAGCAGCCTTGAGAGGTAGCACAGGTGATCTAGCACTTTAGTAGCTCTAAAATTGGTACCTGAATCAGCTGCAGAGCAAATACCATCAGCAGAAGCAAACAGGGAGAAATATAGCTCCCTGCTCGCTCAATTCCCTGCAGTTAGAAGCTTTCAAATGAGACAGACAACCAGAGATGTTCACAGGAAAGTAGCTGAGCTGAGAGAGGGCGGGGCCTCCCTCGACCATCTCTTTTATTAGGAGAAGGGGAAAGGGGAGGACTGGGGGCGGACCCAGGGTGACCGGCCAATCAGACACTGCTAAAGAGTCCGAGTTACATTTGGGTTTTGCCGGCGCTTAGAACAAAGGAGCTCGGAGCACATGGCAGAGGCAAGTGTCTTTGGGAGGGGGAGGGGAAGCTCAGAACAGGCAGCAACAATTCCCTATTTTTTTTTTTAAAGCTGGGTTGTAACTCTTAGTAACTTAAAAGTGCATAGAGCAGTAACAAAACAACAGTGCAAAATATAATTGTAATCTATCGTCCCTACAACTCAACAGTACCTAGGATGCCTTTAAACTAGTTCCCCAGTCAAAACTCAGGGGGTTAGACAGGACATCTATGGTATGGAATATCAGGACAAAGATTTACAAAACACAGTGCAAAACCTGAGTGCAAAACAGTGCAACTTAACTTAAGGGATTAACATCAAAATCTGCAGTAGGGGGTTTACATGAAGGTGCAAAATCAGGATTCTTTGTACCGCGTCTCTTCCAGGAGGCAGTTTTAACCTCCTTAACTTTTGAGGAAGTGACATAAGGTTTTACCCATTTCCCTGGGATCCATCTCAGTCCTTGAGGGGTAGATATACTGGCATACCCACGTCCCCAAGTTACAAGTTTGTATGGTCCTTGGATTTTTTGAGTCTCTGGGTCCCGGATCAGGACTTATGGATTTTCCTTCAGTTTCTGTCTCCCGGTGTTCTGGAAATGACGACAGATGGGAGGGTTTGGATCCTCAAAGGTGCCATTCAGGAAGTTTATGGTAAACAGTGCTTTGCTGAGTCTGAGGACAGGTGAGTTGAGTTTGGTGGTTCCTGATTGTTGTAGCAGCATTCGCTTGAGGGTCTGATGGGCACGTTCAACAATGCCTTGTCCAGCTGGAGAGTGAGGAATACCTGTAACGTTGAAATCCCCACTGCTGACGGAAGTTTTTAAACTCCTGAGAGGTATAGGCAGGTCCATTATCAGTTTTTATCTCCTCAGGTATACCGAGCACAGCAAAAGCCTGGACAAGATGTTTTTCAACATCCTTAGCTTTTTCACCTGCATGTGCAGAGGCATACATAGCACCAGAGAAGGTATCAATAGAAACATGAACGTATTTTAATCTCCCAAATTCAGGGAAATGTGTGACGTCCATTTGCCACACTTCACCGCTATTAATGCCTCTGGGATTGACCCCCATGCCCAGTGATGGAAGCTGTAGCTTCTGGCAGTTGGGACATGTTGCCACTATTGCTTTTGCCTGTGTCTGCGACAGGTGGAACATGCGGATAAGAGCAGGAATATTTTGATGGTACATGGCATGGCTCAACTTTGCCTGTTGAAAAACTTGGGGGAGCTTTGGGAAGTCGGCTGATAAAACTATGTCTGCTGGCATAGCCAGAGCATCAGCTCTACGATTACCCTCTGCAATAAATCCTGGCAGGTTTGTATGTGACCTCACATGCATGACAAAATAGGGATGCTCTCAGTGGGAAACCAGATAAATTAGCTTTGAGAGCAAATCATAAATTTTTTTGTTTGAGATTTCTTTTAGGAGAGCATGCTCAGCTCTAACAGTTACTCCAGGTACATATGCTGAGTCTGTGACCAAATTAAAGGGTTCTTTGAAATTCTCAAATGCTCTAATGATGGCTGCTAGTTCAGCTACTTGTGGTGATCCCTGGATTACCTCGATGTCAGATTCCCACTTTTGTGTCTTTGGATTTTTCCATGTGACCACGGACTTTTTACTTTTTCCTGAAGCATCAGCAAAAACGGTAATCGCATCAAGGGGTTTTCTACTTTGAATCTCTCGAGGGATGAAAGAGAATGGCAGATTAAACATGTCATGTTTTGGGTAATGATTGGAGATTTGGCCTGAGTAACTATCTAATGCAAATTGCGAATTTATATTATTTTGAAGTAGGTGATCTAATGCGTCAGTTGTTACAGGTAAGTAGATGCATGCAAAGTCACATCCTGACAGGGTGCGGAGCCTTGCTCTACCCTTCATGATAATTTTTGCCATTAGTTCTTGTGGCTGTGTGATGGTTTTAGGAGGTTGGAGTGGAAGGAATACCCATTCAATTATGATGAGGGGTTCCTTCTGCTCTTTGTCCCACTGAAATATGAGTCCGTGAAAGTCTGGTACCTTCCCTAGAATGACAAGCTTAAAGGGTAGGGGGGGCTGATACCTGTGTGCTTGTCTGGTGGAAATGAGCTCTTGTATCTTTTTGCGAGACTGCCTTGCCTCTTCTGTCAGGGATCTAGGGGATGCTGGACCGCCTTCCCCTTTTACTAGGTTTGCAATAGGAGCTACATCCTCTGTGGTGAGTCCTAACCAGGACTTTAGATAGGTCAGTGTCCCACAGATCTGTTGCACTTCCTCTAATGTTTTTGGGTTATTATTAATGGTGACAGGTGTTGGGGTGATAGAGGTTTCTGTGATTTTGAGTCTGAGGTATTTCCAAGGGCTTGTTCTCTGCATTTTTTCTGGCTGTAATTCAAAGCCCTTGGCCTCAAGAGCCTCAATCACCATGTTGTCTACTCGAGATACTGATTACTGGGAGCACACACCAGCACATCATCCATATAATGTAGGATGATGGCTTTCTCTGCTTTGGCACGGATGGGAGATAGAATTTTAGCAATATATTCTTGGCAGAGAGTTGGGGAATTTTTCATACCTTGGGGAAGTACAAGCCAATGATAACGTTTCACGGGAGTTTCACGATTAAGAGATGGTACAGAAAATGCAAATCGGGGGGCATCTTCAGGGTGGAGTGGAATATGAAAGAAGCAATCTTTAATGCCAAGAACAGCTAAATGCCAATGTTGTGGGAGCATTGAAGGTGATGGCATACCTGGTTGAAGGGGTCCCATGTCTTCAATAACCTTATTAACTTCTCTAAGATCTTGGAGGAGCCTGTATTTGTTCTTTTCCCGTTTTTGTATTACAAACACGGGTGTGTTCCATGGGCTATTAGTTGGAACTATATTTCCTTTAGCCAATTGTTCAGCTACTAATGATTGGAGTGCCTCTTTTTTTAGCGACCACTGGCTAACCCACACTGGTTCATCGGTTTTCCAAGTTAATTTCTGTGGATGGAACTCTGCTTCAGTGGCCTGCAAGGGAAAATTTTGATGTCTAGGGGTGATATCAATTTTTGTTCCCCACTGAGACATGGCATCCCTTCCCCACAGGGTGAATTTGGTGTCTAGGACATACGGACGAAGTGTCGCTATTTGTCCTTCAGGACCTTCAATTTGGATGGTGTGTTTGGACTGCTTTGCAATTTGGGTACCTCCAATCCCATGTATGATGCCCTGAGATTGCAATTCCCATTGCGCAGGCCACTTATCAAATGGAATGACAGACACATCAGCACCTGTGTCTAAAATTCCCATTATACCGATTTTATGTGATTTGTAACGGAGCTTACATTCTATTACAGGTTTGTCGTTTCCCAAAACCTCAGTCCAACAGATGGCTGGGATATGACCATCTGTGGGCAGGTATTTGGGCAGTGGAATGGCCTGTGCAATGACTTGACCCTTTGGCATAAAGTACGGTGGATATATACATTGTACCATTAGGTTAGAACACCCGTTCTGATCCATTTTCATGAGTGTGGGTGTAACCTCTATCCCAGCAGGTGTTTCCTGAGTATCCCCAATAACAAAAAGGTACGTAAAGTCTGGCATGTGGTCCACATTCTGGAATGAGATGGGTATTACAGTCTGTTTGTTGTTGTTGAAATGGTGTGTTTCATCACAGGTTACCTTAAACCTGAAGTCCAAGTTGCTTTTTCTGCAGCCCTATTTATGTCTGAATGCGGAGCTGTTAGGACGCGTTGAGTCACTAGTTTCCCTGCTGTTGACCTGGGGAAACAGTCTTTGAAGAGTTTTTATCAGCAGTTATAATCGTTCTGCAATTGCGAACTACATGGCCCTTTTTCTGACGACGATAGCATATAAAGTTACCTTGCGATTGAGTTTCTCCTGTACCTGTAACATTCTCTACAACTTCCCCAACCATCCCCACTTTTTTCAAAAAGGGAACAGCTGTGTTCAGCTGCACCTTCTTTGTACAGACTTCGAGGATGGATTCAACAGTAGGAGGAGGATGCAGAGTGAGGATGACTTGTTTGCAAGCATCGTTCGTATTAACTTGGAGAAGTTCGAGTAGGAGCGCTTGTTGGAGGTCAGGATTAGGGACCTGGGAAGAGACAGCTTCGCACAAACGGTTATAAAATTGAATAATATTTTCATTTGGCAATTGCTTGATGGTGGAATAATGAGATGTAGGAGTTTGAGATGGTAATAATGTTAAGGCCTTTTCAGCAGCACGTGTGATTTCAGTAAGAACTGGACGAGGGATAAGCATTGCTTGTTTTTGAGGATTTGCTATATTATTGTCACCAGATAAAAGGTCTAATGTGATATAATTGTTGTCAAAGTCCAGGTAATTATCTGGAGTTTGCCACAAAATTTGCAATAAATCAGATAAAATTATTTTCCATTGCTTTTTCCACATCATAAAATCACCAGGTGTGAGAAGAGTTTGCATTAATGTAAGTAAATCATGAGGTACAAGTAAGTGAGTTGCAAAAGTAGCACTTAAAAGGCTCTTAAAATAATTACTCTGCATTCCAAACTCCTTAATTGCCTTGCACAAATCCTTAATATTAGAATAAGGAAAGGGTTTCCAGTCGGGGTTCGCTCCATTGCTAGTACGAGAGAGTGTAGTAGAAGCATTTGGAGTTACTTCCTGGTAGCCATGGGTTGCCGGATTCAGAGAGGCAGTCACAGGATTGTGGGAACCTGGGATGGGACAATGGGAAGCAGGGGCGGGGAGTGGAGGGGCAGGGGCGGGGAGTGGAGGAGGGGAGGGGTTGGGGGCGGGGTTGTGGGAGGCAGGGGCGGTACGTGAGCCATGGGCGGGCACAGAGGGAGGGGTGAAACACGACGCTGTGGGGGCGGGGTTAGGTTCGGACGTGGGAGGGGAAGGGGATGGGGACAAGAAGGGATTTGTGGGGTGGGGGAGAAAGGGATTGTGGGAGGTGTAGTTTGGGGATGAAGAAATATTGTGTCCGCTATTACTGGAGACAAACAAACTCGGAGAAAAGGGGTTGGGGAGAGGGGTTTTTTCCCGGGATGCGAGCACATGGCAATGGCTGTCCCTGGGAACAAAGAGATCAGGGGAGAAGGGGTTTTTACGCGCGCTTGAAACATGAGGGCTAGAAACTGGGGACAAGGGAGTGGAGAAGAGGGGTTGGGAAGGTCCTGGGACGGGCTCCGGATTCCCGTCCAAGGCAGGGTGCTGAGGAAACACGGGTGAGCCAGGAGGACAATAGCTCTCCTATGCTGAGAAGCAGTCTGCTCTAGCTGTGTTTTCCAGCATAGGGGAAGAGGGGTCCGGGACACAGGGGTTGGAAGAGGGTATAAGGGAATTAACAGGGGGTTTTTGCACTGGCTTTTGATGTACTGCTTTTTTCTCCGGCAAAGTATAACTTAGTAACAGGAGAGGAAGGAATTTTGAAACTGTTTCATCTCCTGCACGCCTAAGAGAGGAGAGTTTTCTCCCCACCTTATCCCAAAATTCAGCAGATCTTATGTCTTCGGAGGTCAGATTAGGAAAGTACTGAAAAAGCCATTGTACAAAAGATTGAACTAGATTTTTAGGGTATTTATGCCCAGTTAAAGAAAGGTAACTTTGAACGTGGTGGTATATTTCTCTATGGTGTGCAGAAACATCAGATGCCATTATGAATGCAGCACCAAACCTCAACCCCTTACTCACCAAAAAGGAGGAAAAAAAAGAGAAAGTTTACACCGGCACCAGCTTAAGACAGGAGCCCCTAAACCAGCAGGGAAATACTCACCAGAATTCTGGATTTTACCACAGGAAAGCAGGTCCAGAGAAAAAAAAACACATGAGAAGGGTCTTCTGCTTACCAGCCGTTCCCTCGCCACGTGGTGTGGGGGAGGGTACAGGCTGAGGCTCTGGGCTCGATGTTACACAAAAAGTAACAGCTCGCTACACAGAGTTGGCACAGCAGGACGTGCAGAGCTAACTCCAGCAGACACACAGCTGCTGGGACACCCTGAAAGTCTCTCAGAACCGGAGTTCAGAGATAGCACGTTGGGCGCCAAATGTGGAAGGTATCTTTTCAGCTTTATACCGGCTAGCGCTTGTATTTCAATGCCTTAGAAAGCCTCGAGCAACCCAGAGAGGTAGCAAGGGCGATCTAGCACTTTAGTAGCTCTAAAATCGGTACCTGAATCAGCTGCAGAGCAAATACCATCAGCAGAAGCAAACAGGGAGAAATATAGCTCCCTGCTCGCTCAATTCCCTGCAGTTAGAAGCTTTCAAATGAGACAGACAACCAGAGATGTTCACAGGAAAGTAGCTGAGCTGAGAGAGGGCGGGGCCTCCCTCGACCATCTCTTTTATTAGGAGAAGGGGAAAGGGGAGGACTGGGGGCGGACCCAGGGTGACCGGCCAATCAGACACTGCTAAAGAGTCTGAGTTACATTTGGGTTTTTGCCCGCACTTAGAACAAAGGAGCTCGGAGCACATGGGCAGGAGCACGTGTCTTTGGGAGGGGGAGGGGAAGCTCAGAACAGGCAGCAACAGAAAGTGAAGGAGATAAAACTATTTATTTAACAAACACACGGGAAAAGGAAAATAATACTAAATAATAAAATCTCTCGCTGTGGAGAAAAAACCTGGGAAAGTGTTAGAGTCCTCCCTTTGGTCTCCTCGGAGCTGGGGCTTGGCCCAGGGCCAGGCCCTCTGCGCTCGGTGGAAAGTCCTCCCGATGTGTTCTAATATTGAAGCAGTCCAGCAGAAAAGGAAGAAAATCTGAAATTCCAGGGAAGAAAAAAAAATTCAACTCTCAGTCTTTCTCCGGAGAAAAAGAAACTGAACCACTGGCCAAAAGGTGACTGGAAAGCTTCAAGCCGGGTGCCTCCTCCCTCCCCTGCCGCAGCTGGAAAAAAAAGGCGCTATCTCTGTGTGACCTTGAACAAGCTGCAAACTGCTTTGAAAAAGTTTTGCTAGTTTTTCCTTCCCCCTCTCAGGCTCAGTTTAGAGGCATAGAAAGGCACAGGAATTAATTTCTGGGCATAGGGCAGAGACATGGGATACACATCATAAAGTCACCCCAAGGCAAACGTCATTCAAATTGAGGGATCAGATGGGCAATTGGCCTCAGTATGCCCATTTGTGTTAGGCATTGGCTTCACCCTATGGGGAAGGGATCTCATGTCCCAATGGGGGGCTTAGGTTGAAATTCCCCAAAAGCCCCAGGTTTTTAATTGCCGCCACTGTGGAGTGCCCCACTCAGGCACTAAATTGGAAAATGGATTCACCAGTTTGGGTGGATCAGTGGCCGCTAAATAGGGAGAAATTAAAGGCGCTCAATGCACTTGTGGAGGAGCAGTTGGCAGAAGGGAACATCGTGCCAACCAACAGCCCCTGGAATTCCCCAGTGTTTGTCATCAAGAAACCGGGGACGGAAAGGTGGCACCTCCTCCATGAGCTGCGGAAAATAGATAATGTGGTAGAGGACATGGGACCCCTTCAACCAGGGATGCCTTCCCCATCGATGCTCCCCCAAAATTGGAATCTGGCTGTCATTGATATAAAGGACTGTTTTTTCCAAATTCCCCAACACCCAGATGATGGTTTGCGTTCTTGGTTCCCTCCATCAACCGGGAAGCTCCCATGCGGCGTTACCATTGGCGGGTGTTGCCACAAGGCATGAAGAACAGCCCGACCATCTCCCAGTGGTACGTCACCAGTATTCTGTCCCCCATCAGCAAACAGGCCAGAAAAGCCATCATCCATAATTATATGGATGACGTGTTGATCTGCGCCCCAAACAAGGAATATCTGGACTGGACATTACATATCACTATCAAGGCCCTAGAAAATCAAGGTTTTGAATTGCAACCAGAAAAGGTACAAAGAGTGAGCCCGTGGAGATACCTTGGCCTTAAGATTGCGGAGCGCACCATCACAGCCCAGCCATTGGCCATCAATGATAACCCCAAGACCCTACAGGAGCTACACCAACTGTGTGGGTCCCTTAACTGGGTAAGGCCATGGCTGGGCATCACAACAGAGGACCTTGCCCCTCTTTTTAATCTTTTGAGGGGGAGTGACGAACTGACCTCCCCGAGGACCCTCACAGATGAGGCTAAAGTATCAATCAGAAAAGCACAGGACGCTTTATCGTCAAAACAGGCTCACCAGTGTTCACCGAGTCTTCCTTTCCAGCTAGCCATCCTGGGAAAGGTGCCACACCTACACGGCCTCATGTTCCAGTGGGAAGAAAGGCAGGACTCCCTCACAATCATTGAGTGGGTGTTCCTTCCGCACCAACCGTCCAAGAGTATCACCACACCACAAGAACTAATGGCGCAGCTTATTTTGAGACTAGAGCTCGCCTCCGCACCCTGACGGGGTGCGATCTTACATGCATTTACTTACCAATCACAAATGAATCATTGGAATACCTAGTACAAAAGAATACAGATTTGCAATTTGCATTGGACGGTTACCCTGGACAAATTTCAGTCAATTACCCTAAACACAAATTGTTCAATTTGACATTCAATTTAATTCCAAAAGAAATCCAAAGCTGCAAACCTTTCAATGCTATGACTATTTTTACAGATGGCTCAGGGAGATCCCATAAGTCAGTTGTGACTCAGAGGGATCCCCAGACACAGAAGTGGGAGTCTGATGTCAAAGTGGTTCATGGATCACCACAAGTTGCTGAGCTAGCAGCCGTTGTCAGAACATTTGAGAGATTTAAGGGACCTTTCAATCTGGTTACTGATTCGGCCTATGTTGCCAGGGTAACTGCAAGAGCTGACAATTCTCTTCTAAAAGAAGTACCCAATAAAAAAATCTACAACTTGCTCTCAAAGCTCATTTATCTCACGTCCCACCGAGAGCAACCTTTTTATGTAATGCATATGAGATCACATACCGATCTCCTGGGACCAATTGCCGAGGGTAATCGAAAAGCAGATGCCCTAGCCATGCCTGCTCAACTTACCGCCTTGCCAGGCATCTTCCAGCAGGCGAAGCTGAGCCATTCGATGTTTCACCAAAACGTTCCAGCTCTCATCCGCATGTTCCACCTCACGCGGGAACAAGCGAGAGCAATTGTGGCGACATGTCCCAACTGCCAAAAATATCAATTATCATCCCTAGGCAGTGGAGTGAACCCTAGAGGCCTTAATAGCGGTGAGGTGTGGTAAACCGATGTCACCCACTTTCCTGAGTTTGGGAGACTTAAATATATTCATGTATCAGTGGACACCTTTTCAGGAGCCGTATATGCCTCAGCCCATGCGGGGGAGAAAGCAAAGGATGTAGAAAGACATCTGATACAAGCCTTCGCTACACTTAGTATCCCCCGCGAGATAGAAACTGACAATGGGCCTGCATATATCTCTAAACAGCTTCAGGGATTCCTGCAGCAGTGGGGAGTGACCCACAACACTGGTATCCCTCACTTCCCTACTGGGCAGTCAATTGTGGAATGGACCCACCAAACCTTGAAAAGTTTTGCCACAGCAAAAAGGAGGATCGGAGATAAACTCGCCAGTGTTAAGGCTATGTAAAGCCCTATTTACTATTAATTTCCTCAACAACTCCTTTGAGGACCTGAATCCTCCAGTGCTCAGGCATTTTCAGAACACGAAACAGCAGAAATTGAAGGAGAACCCTCCGGTTCTTATAAAAGACCCAGAGACGCTACAGGTCCAAGGACCTTACCAACTAATCACCTGGGGACGTGGATATGCATGTGTGTCCACGCCCTCAGGCCTAAGGTGGATCCCAAAAAAGTGGGTTAAACCTTATATTCCATCAAAAAACTTAAAATCCCAGGAACAACAATCCTCAAGGGCAGACAATGACCCAAAGGATGCCGTCGAGAAGAAACAGGAAACCCTGACCCCCTCAACCTCAACAACCCTAATAACCTGTTTTTCTTGATCTTTCAGGTGTAACCTAAGTTTACCTAATTCCTTGTATTTACCTGTTTACCTGTTTTTGGTGAAAAAACCCCAAAAACCTTTATGTTGAAAGGAAGACCCAACAGAAAGTAATTTAAGATACTTACCTTATATGTTTTTACCTTTTAGAGCACCCATCCTGGCACCCATGAAAGTTCTGACCTACTTCCGGTTCCTGATGTGGGGATGGATCCTCCTGATGTCCTCGTCGAGCATCGTGTGGATTGTTCCTCAGCCTCGTGCAAATGTGTGGACAGTTCTGGCCAAGACCATCAGCCAGGACCACGTGTTTGTCCATGGGTAGCGTGGATAACCCATTGTCATCATGCCTGGTGGGTGTCCCCTTAAGGCTGAATGAAATGCCAGTTGTTGGCCCAGCAAAAAGTTGGGATGTCTGGATAAACTCTGTAACAATTGTTCAGGATGAGCCCCAAGAATTGGAGTTATTGGGGTCTTACAAAGCAGAATTCTGTGTAAATTGGGATTCCAGGCTGACAGTTGGAACATCATATAAAAATTTGAAAAATGTCAGCCCCAAAGAGGATTATTACAAATTTAAAACTTGGTACAATCTCACCCAGGCACCTCAACTCTATGGCGGAGTCCCGACCTCTGCCTCTAGTGTCCGCCAGAGAGAACTCCCTAAGGGGATGTTTTTAATATGTGGAAGGAGAGCTTGGGCCGGCATTCCATCCAGTCTTCTAGGAGGACCCTGCACCCTTGGCCAGCTGTTGTTGCTCGCCCCCAACAAGACCCAGCTCCTCAATTGGAGGAACCAGGCACAACTGGCATGACCAAAAAGAGAGGCACAACAATTGGACCCAAATTGCGATGATGATGTTCTTGCCTGGTCCGATACACAGAGGGCGGCTGCATCCATCTTTGTGCCATGGATAGCAGCAGCAAAAGCCCTGGGGGAACCTTCCCATTTAGAGTGTTGGGTAACGAAGCAGGCCAACCTGACCTCTCATGTCATCAGCCAACTGCTGGAAGATGAAGAGACCACCAGGCAGGCCACGCTGCAGAACCGAGCAGCCATAGACTATCTGCTGCTCATCCATAGACACGGATGTGAGGACTTTGAGGGACTCTGTTGCTTCAATTTATCATCAAGCAGCAAGAGCATTCATGTGACGCTCCGAGAAATGAAAGATCACATGGGGAAGATCCAGCAGGAAATGGAGGACTGGTTTAACAATTTGCTCAAGAGCTTTGGGATGTCGGGATGGGGTGCTTCAATCGTTAAGTCAATACTTTGGTTTATACTGATTTTTATTCTTGTTCTGTTTGTTTTAATTTGTTTCAAGAATTATTTAGTTAAAGCCGTAACCAATTTCTTCTTAAAAACAAAAAAAGGGGGAGATGTTGCAGTGCAGGTGGCAGTGGCCACTGCAGCAGAACATTCAGAGGACTGGTGGAGAGGCCTCCAGAACACAGAGGTCTGATTCTCACCCCTTGGTTAAGGCGAGTTCCCATGTTCCTAGTGGGTCTTAGTTTACATGTTTTAAGTTTATTGGTTCAGGAGTTCTCTACCCAGTTTTATGTATAAGTTCATGTTTATGTATTTCCCCTAGTTGCTTATGTATTAGTTCTGGAAAGTTCTCCCTTCTTCGATGCCCCATTGGTCTACTCATGTAATTCCATCCCCTAAGTTATCCCCATTGGTTATTCCCCTGTTATCTCCTCCTCCTCAGTCAATCCCCATTGGTTGTTTCCCTTTGTTCCACCCCCGTATAAAATGCTGTGCTTTCCCCTTTTTCCTGGTCTTTGTCCCTGGATTTTCCACCGGCAATAAACCAGCTGGAACCTAAACAGAGACCCCTCTCTCATCCTTTGCCTCTGTTGACACTTTTACACCACCTTTGTTTGGGGCTTGCTCCTTGCGAAGGAGCCAGCTTTCCCTGCAGGCTGCAGCTGACAGCTTTCCCTGCTTGCTGCAGCCAACCCCTGCCTGTTGCAGCAGAAGCCAAGGATGTCTGCAGCTGGACGCTGTGCTGCCTCAGGCAGCCCCAACAGTGTCAACTGTGGCCCTGGCTCTAAGGTTAGGATGTGTTTGTAGAAATTATTCTACCTTTCTTAATGACACCTGGTCTTATCTAACAAACAATGAGACTTGGAGAGATATAGACTGTCAGCAGGACACAGCAAAATCATTAGGATCCACAGTATGGGTAGGAAGTTATGGAATTTAGACCACATATTTGCCCTTGGGAGAATCAAGGCTACAAGGGACACCGGGAGTATTAATGTTATGTCCCTTGTGGAAGGAGTCACCATTGGGAACCCAACTATGGGGAAAAGTTAAATGTGATGAAACTTGGAAATACCCCAATACGGGAACCATAGTGGGATGGATTTTAGAATTCATCTTCACTCTGCAAATATCTACCTTCAGGAATAGACTAGCCATACACAGTTTAACTCTGCAAATGGAAACTTTAGCAAATGTAACTCAATTGGGGTTTACTGAAATAAATGAACAATTTAAGCAACAACTATAATGGCCTTACAAAACATTGGCCTTAGATCTATTGCTGTTACATGAGCATGGAGTATGTGAATACTTGAATTTAAATAACAATACTTGTATGCACATTCCAAATGTGACTGCTAAATTGGATGATCAGATAGAGAGGAAAAAATTGGTTGCTGCCTCAAGCAGGGAATTAAGGGCAGGATAAGAAAGTAACTGGTTTAAAAAAATATTTTAAAGATTTGTATTTTATCTGACTGGTTGGTTGGCCTCACTTTTGCAAAATATAATTGATATAGATGCCTTATGAGGCCTCCTAGAAAGAGAGATTAAACAGGAGTAAGGGAATAAAAGTAGGCATTTATTTGAAAGGCCTTCAAAGGTACCCCCTGGGGAGCCACAGGCTATTGCCAAGATGGACTCCAAGATGGACGACAGCTCATGAGTTCTTCACCCTTTTATAGGTTTGGTTCATTTGCATAGCAGGGTTAATTCTCCAATTAAAGCTTCAGTTTTCCCCTCAGCTTACCCCCTCTTTAGAGGCTCTTTGGTTTATACTTTTGGCCTAGGACAGTCTTGGTGTCCTTGAAGAGCAGGCCCGGAGAGGCTTTGTTATGTCTACCTAGCATGAGAGAGCAGAAATTAACAGGCTACAAGAAACTTCAGAGTTACACACTAAGCAGTACAGGATTTGAAAAATATAAAAGTTAAAACCTAAGGCATCATTTCCATAGTAATAATTGTGATTATGATCCTTGCTTTAAGCTGCGTAAAAAACATGATTACTAATGCAACATGAGCAACTTATACGATGTTAGTAAAAAGGCAAAGTGAGGCTATGTTAGTTTAACACAGCCTCGGTTTTTTTTTGGTGTGGGGGGGAAGCCACAGAGGCATCTTCTGAGAGAGAAGCTGCTCGAAGCTTCTACTATGTCCGGCTGTCTTGGGGTGACTTTATGATGTGTATCCCATATTGCTGCCCTATGCCCAGAAATTAATTTTTGTGCCTTTCTATGCCTTTAAACTGAGCCTGAGAGGGGGAAGGAAAAACTGAGCAAAACTTTTTCAAAGCAGTTTGAAGCTTGTTCAAGGTCACACAGAGATAGAGACTTTTTTTTTCAGCTGTAGCAGGAGAGCGGGAGGGAAGGGAAGCACCCGGTTTGCTTTTTCTTTCCAGTCAGCTTTCGGCAGTTTTTTTTTCCCCAGCTCCTTTCCTCTGGAGAGTTGAACTTTTGTTTTCCTGGGACTTCGTTTTTTTCCTCTTCTCTCTGCTGGACTGTTTCAACATCAGAATACATTGGGAGGACTTTCCACCGAGGCCTTGGCCCTGGAGGTGGGCCCACCACCCCATCCCAGCTCCAAGGAGGGAGAGGGAGATCTATGGAAGGACTCTGAATTTTCCCCCAGGTTTCTCTCAGCAGAGCGGGAGGTTTTATCATTTAGCATTATTATCCTTTTCCTGTGTGTTTGTTAAATAAATAGTTTTTATCTCTTTCACTTTCCTTCGAGGAAAATTTATTTTTTCCGAGCCTGGTGGGGGAGGGGTGGTTTGTGGCCTGCTTCTCTCAGAGGATATATTTCTAAATTTGGCCAAACCAGAACAAATTTAGTGGCGCCCAATGTGAGGCTCGAGCCCACGACCCTGGGATTAAGAGTCCCATGGGCTGTGGGGGGGCTGCGGAGTATTTATATTCTTTTAAAAAGAATATAAAAATAAAAGAATATATAATAGATAAATAAAGAATATATAATAAATAAAGAATATGTATAGGTTTTTTTTATATTATTAAAAAAAAAAAAGGGGCCGTGCCTAGGGGTGGAGAATGTCATAGGTTAGCATAGCTCCGGAAGTGATTTTCTTGCAAAGAGGCGCTTACAGCTTCCTCTATGACCTGACAGAACCAATCAACTGGCTAGTTTGAATATTCCCAATTTTTTAAGCCACTTAAAAATTTTGACCGCCTCTGTGGTCCACATTTAAGAATGGACAAACCCTGGGAAAGCTCTCTCTTGCTTCCGGCCTTGGGACAGGTAACTGGGGAGGGCCCGTACGGGGCCCAGCGGGCCTGGGCCGGGCCTGACTCGGCCCTGCCCTGGCCGGGACACAGCCGTCCTGGATCCATGCGACCCTGTTCCATCCGTGGCCCCCCCCACATCCCTGTTATGTGCAGATGGTGCGGCCCGGCTTCACACTCCCCCCTCCAGTGCAGCCAAAGATTCAGCTGAAGCTGCCCGCTGTCCGGCAAAAGATCATGTGACCAACAGTGATAAGCAACTTCCAGCTGCAAGGCCTGGGTGAGATTACCCTTTTAGTGCTGTAAGTTTCCTCCAGAACAGATGAAGCCTGCAGACATTAAGTAAAGAAAGAAGAGCTGAAAACCTGAAGGAGGAGAAAGAGGAGATGCTTGAAAGCTGAAATTCTGTTGTAAAGCTATGGTGGTGATGGACTATGATATATCAGAGTACCCGTTGTAATTTCATGAAGGTGTGGGGGGTGGAGCGTTCAACTTGTACTTGTGAGCAAAAGCACCTGTGCTGGAATAAGCAGATGCTGAAGCAGCTGTAATTTGATGAGAAGTTTGAACAGGGAGAGATGGAAGTGATGAGGACTCTTGCTCCAAATTGGAAGGAGAAGACCTCTGTTCCTAGAGATGCTCCCAGAGATAGTCCTAGAGATGAAGATGAGGAGGACCCTTTTTCTCCCAGGGAAGGGGGAGGGCCTCTATTCTTAGAGATGAAGATGCTCCCACAGATGAGTGAAGAGAACTTTTGTTTTTGAACAGCTCAACCTTAAAATGGTACCCCAGTAGCTCAAGATTGGACCCTCGAAAGCAGTTGTGGGAAAAGCTGTAAGTCAGGGGAAGGGACTCTCACATGCGAGCAGAGAACCAACCTGGGCGGCTGTCTCATTGTGATACTGAGCCATGAGAGAATTTCTTGTGGAGATGTCTCCATAGCATGAGCAAGAGAGACTCCTCTCCCTAAGTGAACTGAACAAGGTTATTATGGAAGTGGTAAACTGACTGAAAATCTCAAGGGATGTCTTCTTACATTGTCAGTGGGAGAAAGGTGGGGGGAGGAGAAGTGTTCTGAAGATGTGGTATGATTTTTTTCGTCCTTTTAGGTCTGTTAATAAACTTCTTTATATTCTTTTAAGTTTGGTGCCTGTGACACTGAACCGTGCCGTAAATTAAGTCCGTCCGGATGGGAGAGAATTTGCTGAAAGTCCTTGCAAGGAGTTTAAAAGATAAAGCGAGACGTCTTCTTTAGTTTCAATGCTTCCAGATAGTTGTTTATTAAGTCTTATCAGAGGAACTGAGCCACTAGCGTGACCCAGGTACAGCATGGAAGGAGGAAAAGTAGGAGGGCAATTATCAAGATTTACACAGCCTTTTAAAGATATTTTAACCAATAGTTACCAAAAACGTACATTATTTTCACTTTCCTACCAATTATTCAGTAACACGACTAGGAACTGCGGAATTTTCTATCCAATCATTCCAAACTACTTTTACTGCAGAATATGGAGTAGTAGAAGAAGGAGAAGAAGGTTTAGAGAACAACAACAATCCTCCATTTTGATATTTTTTACTCTTATCTATTTACTACAAAGAGAAGCCCAAAACCTCTAAATTTTCACCCTGTGACAATCTTACATAGTAGTCTATCACCTAATTCACACCACTGTATTTTCTAGTTCTTGTCTGACGGTTGGTAATTTTTTCCAAGGTTGGAGGTTAAAACAGTGTTGTTCAGGGGGGTAAGAACCCTTAAAAACAGGCAGAGAAATATTCTCAGCACTCTGGGTTCCTACATGCCTGCTTCGCTTTCTCCTAATTCTTATCTCACAGAAGGAAAATAAGTAAGTAATGAGTATTTTGGACCAAACCACTACACTTTAACTGGTGTTTCTGCCTGGTTCAAACTGAACCCGCTACACCAGCAGAGCCAATCCCTGAAGGTCTGATGATGGACATGTTGCTGGCCCAATTAGAGAAGTTGGTAACGCCTCTGTGATAACATATTTAAGAAGAAAAAAACTGCACACAGTTCTTCTTCCTAGGGGTGGCAAGGTGGCTGCCAGGGGGCCATCTCAGCATGGCTGAGGCCATGCCGGGTGCAGCAGCAGCGATGTGGCACTGTGGCCACTGCTGTGCCCGGCCCGGCCCACAGTGAATTGTGCCTGCCTAGCTGCTCCTAGCCAGCTGCGCTGTGGGCAAAAAGGCAGGAGTGGCGGTGGGGCTGTATGGCCACAGTGGCCGGCACTGCCCACACAGTGCCAGCAGAGACCACGTAGCCAGCAGAGAAAACATGGAGAGCAATTCCCCGACACGGAATCTAGATGAGATCAACCTTTCAGGGCTGCGAAACCCTATAAGAACTTTTCAATTGATAGAACTTGAGAACAATAATATCTAAGGACAACAATTTTCTTCCGAGGCAGAGAAAAGGAAAAAGTGAGGACATGTGAGGAGAACTATAGGAGAAATGTTCACGAAGGATGTCTGGACTTCAGGCGGCTCTCTTGAAATCTGTTTATTGCATAGGCAAAGTTACAGCAGCTCAGGGAGTGGGTATCCAGAGCCAGCCCTACAGCTGTCAGCTACAGCTTGTAGGCACACCTGAAGCCACTTTCTGTTCAAGTTACAAAGCATTTTATACTTTTCTTTGCTGAGTAGCTTAATACATAATAACCAATAAGCACCATACACAATACCTTTACATTTGCCTATAGCCTATCATAACTACTACCATTACCATATTATAGTCATTATTAGCCAATTACAAGAGTAAGTTACAATTTAAGCTTACAATGGAAAATTCTCAGACCTCTCTTCTTCTTGCTACATCAACATTTCTTGTTTGCCTGCGATAGCTCTCTTTTTGGTAAAGACATGTTTTCTATTTACTTATGCTCTTCTTGAGACTTATTTACTTGGTGAAAAACATGTCTTTGTTTGTAGTCACATACCTTTGTCCTAATCATAAAAATCTCCTTCCAACTCATCTCCAACCTTTGCCTTCTCAGTTATTCAGTGATCAGTGTTTCAGCAAAACATCTTTTACTCTATATCAAAATCTTGCTTTCATTTCTATCTCATCCTCAGTTTCTACATTCAGAGATCTTTCTGCCAAGCCTACATATCTGTGAAACTTTCTTACCAAACTTTCATCCTCTCCAACAGAGAACTAACATGGCGGCACTGAGATCAGTGAAGAATGAGGGAGAGGAAGTGCTCCAAGCACCGGAGCTGAAATTTTCGGAATTATATACTCAGCATGCATGGATTTGGGAGGAGCTATTCGCCTGTGCATCTGGCTGAATAAAGAATGCCTGCTTCTTAATGCTACATTGGTGTTAAGGAGTTTTTTATTTTATTGAATTTTTGGTAACAATGTGACAAGGGTACTTTCTCTGGCCAGTTCTGGGGAGTAGGCCCTGTAGTACACCACCACCATTTTTACACAGCCCCACACTGTCTGGAACAGAGCTTTTAGACCCCCCCTTCATGCCTTCTGTTGCACAAATCACTGAAATCTGTTAGCTACATGCCTGCTTGTCACTTAAATAGGCTCCTCTGCAGCAGCTGACCAGGAACTTGACTTTGTATCAGCAGGCAGTTAAAAACTAAGTGTGTAGGTCCTTTTTATTTAAGAACTTGCCTATCAGGAAACAACTAGCAATCAGTGTATGGATGGAATCCAGGTGACCCGTATTCGAGGTCTTGCAGAGCTATAATGTGTGTATTTGAGCTAGCATCAAAGGTCCATAAAAATTAAACAAGATACAGAAACCCTTGTTTAGTATTCTTCAAGTACCCTATGTCTGGTGTATATTTTATTGTGATACCCAAAACTAATAATGGGATGTCTCAAGATGAAAGAAGGCATGGTGGGCTAGCCTTGGCCAACAGCCAAACTCCCATCCAGTTGCTTGCTTACTCAGTCCCAACAGGATGGGGAAGAAAAGGGAGGAGAAAGCTCCTGGGGTGAGATAAAAACAGAGAGACTGCTTGCCAGTTACCATTGCAGGTAAAATAGATTTGGCTTGGGGAAAATTAACTTAATTTATTGCCAATTAAAATAGATTTGGCTAGTGAGAAAAAATAAGACAAACATTAACTCCACACCTCACCAAGAGGCTCAGCTTTGGCCTATGGTGGGTCTGTTACTGAGCCACCTGGAACTGTGTCCAATACAGGACAGCCACTTAGCCCTTCCCACAGAGACCTCCCCAGTAGTCCCCTCCACTACTAAAACATTGCCACATATACCTAATACAATCCACCCCTTGTCTCTGTAAAATACATATTTAAAAATCGTCATTAAAATATACATTCATTGCACAATATCTTTACAAAGGTCACTTAAAATATCATCACAACACTGAAAAAATTTGAACAATGTACACACACACACAAAAAACCTCTACCCCTTGTCCCTGTACCACCAACAGCAAAAAACTATTCCCAACACCAAAATCAAAGCTCACCACAATTATTTCACTCCCTGGTAATATACAGTTCATGTTTTACCTGCTACCTCTCACAATTACTGTCTTTATCTCAAACTATGCTTTCTTCATCCCTATTCTTCTTATTTCATGTTGTGTTTTTACCACAGCCAGGAGCCAAGCACCACACAACCGCTTGCTTGCTTCCTCCTGGTGGGATGGGGGAGAGAATCAGAAGAGTACAATTGAGAAAACCCATGGGTTGGGATAGATGGTTTCACAGGGAGAGCAAAAGTTGTGCACACAAGCAAAGCAAAACAAGGAATTAATTCATCACTTCCCATGGGCAGGCAGGTGTGTTCAATCATCTCCAGGAAAGCAGGGCCCCATCACATGTAAATTGTGGAGACACTACATCACTCTGAACATCCCACCCCCTCTTCCTTCTTCTTCCTCCAGCTTTTTATTGCTGGGAATGACATCATATGGTATGGGATATCCCTTTGATCATTTGGGGTAAGCTGTCCCAGCTGTGCCTCTTCACAACTTCTTGTGTGCCTTCAGCCTCCTTGCTGGCGGGGTGGTGTGAGTAGCAGAAAAGGCCTTGACTCTGTGCAAATGCTACTTAGCAATAATGGAATCATAGAATGGTTTGGGTTAGAAGGGACCTTAAAGACCATTTCATTCTGTAAGAGATGGTCCGAAGATCCCTCATATTCCTCATGATCATCGCCAAGGACAGATACTGAACACAGGAGTCCTGGTCTGGCTGAGGTGGGGCATCTGTCAAGTCTTGCCTGCAGGTGTGCCTGCTGGGAACTGGTACGAATATCTGAAACTAGTGCAGGTCACAAAGGCCTGCGCCGTTCTTGCTGCCCAGGTGAGAAGGACTGCGCTGATGCAGAAAGGAATGACCTGTCCTGTACCTGTTTCTCAAAGCAACAGGCCTCATAACAGCTTGTTCCGGTTTGGCCAAATTTAGAAATATATCCTCTGAGAGAAGGCACAACCACCCCTCCCTCACCAGGTTCGGGAAAAATAAATTTTCCTTGAAGGAAAGTGAAGGAGATAAAACTATTTATTTAACAAACACACAGGAAAGGAAAATAATGCTAAATAATAAAATCTCTCGCTGTGGAGGAAAAACCTGGGAAAGTGTTAGAGTCCTCCCTTTGGTCTCCTCAGAGCTGGGGCTTGGCCCAGGGCCAGGCCCTCTGCGTTCAGTGGAAAGTCCTTCCGATGTGCTCTGCTGTTACAGCAATCAAGCAGTCCAGTAGAAAAGGGAGAAAAATCCAAAATTCCCGGGAAGGAAAAAATCAACTCTCAGTCTCTCTCCAGAGAAAAAGCAGCTGAACCACTGGCCTAAAAAAAAACTGTCCTGGGAGCAGCCAGCCGGGTGCTTCCTCCCTCCCCTGCTGCAGCTGAGAAACAAATTGCTATCTGTGTGTGACCTCAAACAAGCTTCAAACTGCTTTGAAAAACTTTTGCTCAGTTCTTTCCTTCTCCCTCTCAGGCTCAGTTTAGAGGCATAGAAAGGCACAGGAATTAATTTCTGGGCATAGGCAGTGATATGGGATACACATCATAATGTCACCCCAAGACATTCCACCTCTTATCCCATATTGTTGGCTCAATGCCCAAACTAAGATATTCTAATTCTACACACACATTAATACATATATATATATATATATATACACAGCTGTATACGAACAGTGACAGTGACAATCAGCAAGCAGAGGTATACTGGCATTTCACACTACAGGTGGTTTTCACGCAACAATCAGATCTCCCTGTGGCACACAATGTGTTGTTCCATCTTTCTGCATTACCCACCATATGCAACCAGGTCCCTGAGCAAAGACAACCCCACGGATGGGTTTGTCTGTACTCGAGGCAGAATTTATCCACACAGTCTTTCCTAACAGACCTCTGACATGCACTAGTGGAACCTTATCTCCACCTGTTGCATGCAGGGATTCAGATGGGGCTGGACCAGCTCTATTGGTGGAACCTCGGGTGTTAACTAACCAGGTGGCCTTTGCTAGATTCTGTTCCCAATTTTTGAAAGGTCCCCCACCCAGTGCCTTCAAAGTGGTTTTCAACAATCCATTGCACCGTTCCACTTTGCCTGCAGCTGGTGCATGGTAAGGGATATGGTACACCCACTCAATGCCATGTTCTCTAGCCCAGGTATTAATAAGGCTATTCTTAAAATGAGTCCCATTGTCAGATTCAATTCTCTCAGGGGTACCATGCCTCCAAAGGACTTGCCTTTCAAGGCCCAGGATGGTGTTCCAGGCAGTAGCGTGAGGCTCAGGGTAGGTCTCCAGCCATCCAGTGGTGGCTTCTACCATTGTGAGCACATAGCGCTTGCCTTGGCATATTTGAGGCAGTGTGATGTAATCAATCTGCCAGGCCTCCCCATACTTGTATTTGGACTACCGACCACCATACCGCAGGGGCTTCACCTACTTGGCCAACTTGATCGCAGCGCATGTCTCACAATCATGGATAACCTGGGAGATACTGTCCATGGTTAGATCCACCCCTCGATCTCATGCCCACCTATAGGTGGCATCTTTGCCTTGATGACCTGAGGCATCATGGGCCCATCGAGCTAGGAAGAACTCTCCCTTGTGTTTCCAGTCCAAGTCTACCTGTGACACTTCTATCTTTGCAGCCTGATCTACCTGCTTGTTGTTTTGGTGTTCTTCATTAACCCTACTCTTGGGGACATGGCATCTACATGGCGGACTTTCACAACTTGCTTTCTTACTTGGGCAGCGATGTCTTTCCACTCTTCCGCAGCCCAGATTGGTTTTCCCCTATGCTGCCAATTAGCTTTTTCCCACTTTTCCAGCCATCCCCATAGAGCATTGGCTGCCATCCATGAATCAGTGTAGAGGTAGAGCTTTGGCCACTTCTCTCTTGCAGCAATGTCCAGGGCTAGTTGAACAGCTTTGAGTTCAGCCAGTTGGATTGATCCACCTTCTCCTTCAGTAGCTTCTGCAACCCGTCACGTGGAACTCCATGCGGTTGCTTTCCACTTTCGTTTCATCCCTACGATGCGACAAGAACCGTCGGTGAAAAGAGCGTAGAGTGTGTCTTCTGATGGCAGTTGGTTGTACGGTGGAGCTTCTTCAGCGCGTGTCATTTGTTCTTCTTCATCAGCGAGACCAAAGTTTTCACCTTCAGGCCAGTTTGTAATTATTTCCAAAATCCCAGGGCGATTCAGTTTTCCAATACAGGCGCGCTGTGTGATGAGAGCAATCCATTTGCTCCATGTGGCATTGGTGGCGTGGTGGGTAGAGGGAACCTCTGCTTTGAACATCCACCCCAGCACCGGTAGTCGGGGTGCCAGGAGGAGTTGTGCCTCAGTGCCAATTACCTCTGAGGCAGCTTGGATTCCTTCATAGGCTGCCAAGATTTCCTTCTCTGTTGGGGTGTAGTTGGCTTCAGACCCTCTGTAGCTTCGACTCTAGAATCCCAGTGGTCGACCTCGAGTCTCACCAGACATCTTCTGCCAGAGGCTCCAGGACAGACCATGGCTCCCAGCTGCAGAGTAGAGCACATTCTTCACTTCGGGTCCTGTCCTGACTGGGCCAAGGGCTACTGCATGAGTGATTTCCTGCTTGATTTGGGCAAAAGTGTGTTGCTGTTCAGGGCCCCAATGGAAATCGTTCTTCTTGCGGGTAACCAGGTAAAGAGGACTCACAATCTGGCTGTACTCAGGAATATGCATCCTCCAAAAGCCAATGGCACCTAGGAAAGCTTGTGTTTCCTTCTTGTTGGTTGGTGGAGACATTGCTGTGATCTTATTGATGACCTCAGTGGGAATCTGATGCCGTCCATCTTGCCATTTCACTCCCAGGAACTGGATCTCTTGAGCAGGTCCCTTGACTTTGCTCTTCTTGATGGCGAAACCAGCTTCCAGGAGAATCCAGATAACTTTCTCTCCTTTCTCAAACACTTCTGTTGCGGTGTTCCCCCACACAATGATGTCATCAATGTACTGCAAATGTTCTGGAGCCTCACCCTTTTCTAGTGCAGTCTGGATCAGCCCATGGCAGATGGTGGGACTGTGCTTCCACCCCTGGGGCAGTCGGTTCCAGGTGTACTGCACACCCCTCCAGGTGAAGGCAAACTGAGGCCTGCACTCTGCTGCCAGAGGAATGGAGAAAAATGCATTGGCAATGTCAATAGTGGCATACCACTTTGCTGCTTTGGACTCCAGCTCGTACTGGAGCTCCAACATGTCTGGCACAGCAGCGCTCAACGGCGGAGTCACTTCATTCAAGCCACGATAGTCCACAGTCAATCTCCATTCTCCTTCTGATTTGCGCACAGGCCAGATGGGACTATTGAAGGGTGTGTGGGTCTTGCCAATCACCCCTTGGCTCTCCAGCTCACGGATCATCTTGTGGATGGGAATCACAGCATCTCGAGTTGTCCGGTACTGTCGGCGATGCACTGTCGAGGTAGCAATTGGTACTCTTTGTTCTTCCACCTTCAGAAGGCCTACTGCAGAGGGGTTCTCTGATAGCCCAGGCAGGGTGTTCAATTGCTTAATGCCCTCTGTCTCCACAGCAGCTATTCCAAAAGCCCACTTGAGTCCCTTTGGGTCTCTAAAATACCCGCTTCGGAGGAAGTCTATGCCCAAAATGCACGGGGCCTCTGAACCAGTCACAATGAGATGTCTCTTCCACTCATTTCCAGTCAGGTTCACCTTGGCTTCCACCAAGGTCTAATTTTGTGATCCACCTGTTACACCAGAAATAGAAACAGATTCTACCCCCACATGCTGCGATGGGATTATTGTACACTGCGCACCAGTGTCAACCAAGGCATCATATTTTTGTGGTTCTGATGTACCAGGCCAACGAATCCACACAGTCCAAAAAACACGGTTTTCCCTGACCTCTACCTGGCTAGATGCAGGGCCCCTCTATGCCTGGTTATCCTTCTTTCCTTGGGCCTGCATCTTAGAGGTTCCTTCATGGGAATCGGACACGCCATCGTCTTTTCCATCATTTCCGGAAGTTTGGCTACAGGCAACTGGAGCTACTTCCTTTTTGGTAGAACTTCCTTTCTGAAACTTGCACTCCTTCAATTCACGCACTCGTGCTACCAGAGCAGACGTGGGTTTTCCACCCCACCTCTTCGTGTCTTCCCTACTGTCACACAGAAATTTCCACAGCTCACTTCGCGGGATGTTCCTTCTCTCTGGGGAACGTCCGCAGAGGAGGCACTCTTTAATCTCCTGGTGATTCTTCTTTATTTCATCTTCCATTTTCTGCATACATGTTTCCACAGCTGCGATTCTTGCATGTGTTGGGCCATGCACAGAGTCCACATATGCTCGGAGCTTCACTGCCATATCCTGCACGGTCTCATTAGCACCGTAGTGCTGTTTCATTATTGCTAAAGCAGAAGCGTATTCTGGTGGCCCAAGTTGTGTGAGTTTTCGCCACATGTATGGAATAACTCTGGCCCGGTCTGGACTCCTCAATCCTGGGTCATTTGTGAAGACAACCTCTACCACCCCTAGTTCTCTCAGGCGTTGGATCCCTTGTTCTATGGTCTTCCACGGGGTTTGCTGCATGTAGAGATCATCTCCGCATATATATCTTTCGCCCGCGCCTGTCAAGACCCGTCTCCAGACACTGGCAGAGTCAGCCTCCCTTATCATCACTTGGTCGATCACTGGATCACGTGACAGGGATCCCAAATGCCTCGCTTCAGCACCGTCCAGCATCACATCTGTTGGGAATTGTTAAAGGATCAGGGACATGGATCATTGATAGAATTATGGGATCAATAAAAGAACTGTACAAGCAAAAGGCCTGCAAGCAAAGGTTTGTGTGAGAAACTGCCTGCATGAGAAAGCGCTGGTGTGAGAAACAAGCCTGAGAAGAAAAAGGGAGTTTTCAGGATGTGCAGCTGTGCAGATAAGATGTACTGACCAGGAAGCTTGCCAATGTAAGTCCAATTATGTAGAAGTAGAAATGTGCTTTGATAAGCTTTAAGCCACTTAAGAATTAACAAGCTGGTATACTATATAAGTGCCTTTGGATTGCTAATAAACGGAGTTTTGCGCTTATCAACCATATTGGCTGGTCTGCAAGTAACTCCCCCCGCCGGAATCCCCGGGCTCTCGTCTTTTTACAATTCCAACACACATCATCACCTGCCGCATCCCAAATACGGACCATCCAACTTATTATGGATTCGTCAGACCGTCGGGTGTAATCCTTTCTTAGGCTGTGAAGGTCCTTTATGGACATGGACTCAGTAATGGTTTCTGTGCCTGAATCAGTTAGTGGTTTTGAGGTTCCTTCTCCTGCATCTTTTGAGGTTCCTTCCCCTGCATTATCCTCATCTTTCACTGGACGATCAGTTTTGGTTGTGTGCTTTTTACCTCGTGACAGGAGCCACTGTCAGTGACTTAGACTCTCCATCTGGTTTGGGCTTGCTGTCTGGTGTGGCTTCAGTCTGAGTGACTGCAGGGGTGTCTGCAGGCTTTGCTGATTTATCTTCCTGTCCCTCTATCTTTACCTGCTGCAGTGTGCGATAGGCATATGCCAAAGCCCAACATATTGCAAGGAGCTTGTTCTCATTGGAATTGTCATTGTATTTCTCTTTCAGATATTTCGCCACCTCAGCTGGTTTCTGAACTTGTTCAGGGAGAAAATTGCAAACCATTGGGTCAGAGAATTTCTTCAAGATTTGGCCCATATCCTCCCATTTCCCACACCACTCAGGATTTTCCACCTCTGGCTCAGGTGTCTCATCAGTCCCCCTGGAAATCTGAGCTCTCATTCTAGAGAAGCTGAGAATCATATAGAGGAAGCTTATGAGATAAAATACCAGGAAGGTGGTCTCTTTAACATCCAGGGGAAACTGAACACTCTCAAAAGATAACCTATCAAATTTAAAGGGAAGGGAAATCCCATCTCCTCCTCCTCTAACTATCTGAGTGCAATTACTAATAAATTCCCAAAACAGGCTACTGAAGCTAGGACTGGGGTTAGGACAGAGAAGCCATTTATCATACACGCTTCGAACAGCTGCCTGTACCTCTGTCAACTTCTTATAAATCATTATCAGCGAGCACAGCAAAATAGAAATCCAAATTCGTGACCCTGCTCTGCAAAAATTCCTTATCAAGGATAAGATCGGACCAACTTGTGGATAGGCAAATAGGCCTAGGGACCAGAAAGGCACTAGTACCTTAAACAAGCCTGCGGACCAGAAATACATTGTTGCAATTATTAAAGGATCAGGGGCATGGATCATTGATAGAATTATGGGATCAATAAAAGAATTGTAACAATAGGCCTGGAAGCAAAAGGCCTGTGTGTGAGAAAAACTCTCCATGAGAAAATTCTTGTGTGAAGAAAAAACAGGGCTGGGAACAAAGAGGGAGTTTGAAGATTTGCAGCTGTTCAGATAAGACCCAGAGAAGGGGAGGTAAACTCTGAATTCTTTTAATCATAACATAACTGTAGAAGCTTGCCAATGTAAGTCCAATTAGGTAGAAGTAGAAATGCGCTTTGATAAGTTTTAAGCCACTTAAGAGTTAACAAGCTGGTATACTATATAAGTGCCTCTGGGTTGCTAAAAAAAGGAGTTTTGCTCTTATCAACCACATTGGTTTTGGACTGCAATTTTCTCCCCCCGCCGGAGCCCGGGCCTTTCTTCTTTTTACAATTCCAACATCTGGCGCCCAAACTTGGAGCTCGGAACTTGAACTCTGACTGGCACTTCGTTCCTCTCGACCCGGCGGGAGCCAACTGCGGTGCCGGAGCAGCGCCGGCGGGCGTAAGGATCGGCAGTTTGCCTGATCCCAGCCTGGACTGACCTGACATCAGGGGTCCGCCGTTTGGCTGACAAGGGCTAAACCTGAAGGCTGCACGACCCTGACAGCAGGGACAGCGCGGTAAGATGCGGTTTTGTGGGTAGACACAGTTTGCGGGTAGACGCAGTTTGCGGAGAGACGCAGTGTGTTTGCGGGAAGACGCACTTTGCCGGTAGATGCAGTTATTGCGGAAGGACGCAGTTATGGAAACTGAGGTGGCCCTTGGTTTATTTTTACGCTTTTTAGAAAAGCGGGGAATTAAGGAGATAATAAGGAATTGGTGGGATTAGTGGAGTTTGGAATGGCAAGGGGCTATTTTAAAGAGTCAGGATCGCTGTTTCATTAGCAGCAATGGAGAGAATATGGTGAATGTTTGTGGAATTTGGCTATAGACGACAGTAAAGAAGCTAGGAAGTTAATGAAGCCATGGAGAGCAGTTATTAATTGCTTAAAACACTATCAGGTTGAAAAGCAGGTAGCAGCAGTTGCTACAGCTCATTTAGACGCCAATGACCCCCCACCAGGTATAATGACACTTGGGAGTGATTATGTTCCCACGCCACCAATAGGGTGTTCCGTGCCTGTAAAACCCCGTACAGATCTGTCACCGGATACTGTATCTACTGCATCCCCAGTGAGAAAGCAGGCTGAGTTATCAGAAGGCGACAACAAACAGTTAGGCCATGAAGCCGCTAGATGTCGCCATGAGCCTGCTGGAACTGAAATTCGCAGAGCATGTAACACCCCTAAGTTACAATGTAGTCGGGTTGATTGGAGAAATATCCTAAAAACAGCCCTTGAAAATAAAGATTACGAACTCCCCGAAGCGATCGGAGATCTGGTTGCCTTCCCGGTAATATATCAAGCAGGTGGGGATGAAATAGTAGGAGAATATAGTCCAGTAAACTGGAAGTTGTTAACTCAGCTGCGGGGCACAGTCAATGAGTCCGGCCTGCACAGTGAGCCAGCCAAGCAGATGCTAAACTATGTATGGGGCTGTGGGATTCTTTGCCCAGAGGATATTAAAACTATTATGAGAATGATTATGACCCCTTTTCAGGTTATGCTGTGGCAGGTGCACTGGCAACGCCTTTGTGACGCCTCTGCTAATACCCACTGTGATGCACAAGACCCCTTACATGGGGTTACGGTGGAGCAGCTTATGGGTGTTGGGCAGTTTGCCAGAGTGGAAATGCAAGTGCAAGTGGGACCGGAAAGATTAAAGGCTATGAGACTTGCCCGGCAGGCAATGTCCTTTGTAAAAACAGCACCCCCTCAGCCTTCCTATCTGTCAATCAAACAAGGAAGGGATGAATCCTTTTCGAGTTTTGTTGATAGGGTTACTAATGCTATACATAATTCAGATGTACAGGATTTTATGAAGGGACCATTGTTAAGACAGTGTGTCATGGAGAATTGCAATCCGTACACCTGGTCCATAATAGTTACCTTGCCAGCTGACGCACCGGTAGAGCTGATGCTAGATAGAATGAGCCGTGTGCCAGTAGGGCCACAGGCAATGTTAGTGGAAGCTGTTAAGGAGATAGGGAAAGATCTCGTGCAAGCCCAGACTCAAGCCTTTGCAGCCCTTGCCCCCTTGAAAGGGGCAGAAGCACCAAGAGACAGGTGCTATAATAAGTCTAATGAAGTCAAGTGCTACCGATGCAGCCAAAAAGGACATGTGAAACGGCAGTGTCAGGTCCAGCGAGTATGGTGCCGTAACTGCAATCTCAGTACCCACTCCACGAAAGCCTGCCGGAGGAGGCCGGGAAACGGGAGACTGAGCACGAAAGGTCGCGGCGCACTGACACCAACAGTGGCCCCAGCAGTAGCGATGCCAGTCTCCGCAGCTCCCTGCAATCTGCCGGCTGCCTTCGGCCAGCAACCCGAGGAAGCCTCGGCTTGGACCTGGCAACAGCAATAGATGTGACTGATCGACGGCCGGCCCCAGAGGATTCCAACTGGCATTAAAGGGCCCCTGATTATCAATGGACAGTGCCATGGAGCTTTGCTGTTAGGCCGCTCTTCTAGTAGCCTGAGAGGACTTTTTATATTGCTCGGCTTAATTGATAAGGACTATGAAGGAGAAATTTGCATTATGGCTCAAACTCATTTTCCACCTGTGCACATCCCAGCACATAGCAAGATTGCTCAATTAATTCCTCTGCCTCACCTGACTGCAGCTATAGCCGAGGGAACGCCGGAGCGGAGAACGGGAAATTTTGGTTCGACTGGGAGTCTCGCTCTTCTCACCCTCCCACTAGCTCAGCGGCCAGTTGCTACTGCAGTGTTCACTCATGGCAGTGATTCTATAACATTGTCTGCGCTTTTGGACTCTGGAGCAGACCTGACAATCGTGGCCAATTCATGCTGGCCTCCGCATTGGCCCCTTCAACAGGCAGCAGGGGGGGTCGAAGGTGTCGGAGGCACTGCTTCAGTGCAACGCAGCTGGGAGCGAATTCAAATTATACTAGACGGACGCACTGCATCTGTTGTAGTCACAGTGATGCCTCTGCCTGAGAAAGTTAACGCTTTAATAGGGAGAGACGTGCTCAACCAGCTGGGTTTTGTGCTAACCACTGACATGCCTTTTCGGTAGCGGCCGCTGCACTGACTTTCCCGGTAGCCTTGCACTGGATTACAAATGCTGCAGTGTGGATCGAGCAGTGGCCGCTCAAAGAGGAAAGTCTGCAGCAAGCTCATGCACTAGTGCGTGAACAGTTAAATCAAGGACATTTGCAACCATCTACGAGTCCATGGAATACACCCATCTTTGTAATCAAGAAGAAATCTGGGAAATATGGGCTGTTGCATGATTTGCGTGCTATTAATGCTCAGATGCAAGCTATGGGGACCCTGCAACCTGGTCTTCCCAATCCTGCAGTTGTACCTGAGAACTGGCATTTACTAATAGTGGACTTAAAGGACTGTTTCTTTACTATACCATTGCATCCTGATGATATGCATCGTTTTGCTTTTACTCTCCCTGCCATAAACAGGGCAGGGCCTGCTTCTCGATATGAGTGGACAGTACTTCCACAGGGGATGAAGAACAGTCCCACCTTGTGCCAGATGTATGTTGATGCTGCACTGAAACCGGTTCGAGTGCAGTGGCCGAAAGCCATCATTTATCATTATATGGACAATATACTGATCGCTCAGCCAGACCCAATCACCCCCCAGCAGGAGCTCCTGCTCACCAATCAGTTGAACCAGTATGGTTTGATTGTTGCACCCAAAAAGGTTCAACGTACACCTGTTTGGAAGTACCTGGGGTGGAATATCACTGAGGCACAAATCAGGCCACAGAAGGTGACAATTCAAACCAATCTCAAAACCCTGAAAGATGCACAAAAACTCTTGGGTGACCTGCAGTGGCTGCGGCCAGTCGTTGGCATCAGTAATGAGGATCTAGAGGTGCTACGGCCCTTGCTGAAAGAGACCGACCCCTCCTCGCCTGTTCAGCCCACACCAGAGCAGGTGGATACAATCCAGCGTATCAGTACTGTTATTGCAGACAGAGCAGTTGACCGAATGGACGCTGATATTCCAGTCGACTTTACTGTCCTCCACGGAGAGAGTCAACTTATTGGTGCACTGACTCAGTGCAAAAAGAAAAAGGGGGAGCAAGTTAAGGTCCTAGAATGGATGTTTACAAGCCTACAGCCTAAAACAACATCGCAACAGAAAATTGATAATGTGGCAGAATTGATACAGAAAGGCCACACCCGTATAATACAAGTCACTGGGCAAGAGCCAGGAACGATCTACTTGCCAATGAAAAGAACTGAGCTCGAGTGGTATCTACAAAATTCTCAAGCCTTGCAAATTAGCTTGCTAAGCAATGCCCAGCAAATTAAGGCACAACCACTCAAGGCCCCAGTACTGAAATGGATGACACAGCATACATGGATTCAGATTCCCAAAAGGAGCAAGCACCCACTACAAGAAGCAGTAACAGTGTTCACCGACGCTGGAAAGAAGTCCCGACGAGCAGCTGCGATGTGGCAGGTTCAAGGACAATGGTGCCATCAGATACTAGAGGCTGAACCTGGAGACTCTTTGCAGACCCTTGAATTAGCTGCAGTGGTCTGGGCCTTTAAGCAATGGTTGTCTGTTAAGCTCAATGTAGTAACAGACTCATTATATGTTGCTGACATCATGGAACGGATAGAGGATGCTAGGATCAAAGACATAAACAACAGACGCCTGTTTGAACTACTGCGCCAGCTCCAATCGGCCATTGGTCAGAGATCGTGTGCCTATGCTATAATACATGTCAGGAGTCATCTACGGACAGAGGGCCTGGGCGAAGGAAATGCCTATGCAGATCAGTTAGTCTCTGTGACAGTGCCATTGAATGAATTTGCAAAGGCACGGGAAGCCCATAACACATTCCATTAGAATGCAAGAGGTCTTCATAGACAATTTGACATCACCATGGAAGAAGCCAAAGGAATAGTACGGGCACGTCCTACATGCAGTCATCATGGCCCGGGTCTCGGTGTCGGGGTTAATCCCCGAGGCTTAGGCCCGAATGAACTATAGCAAATGGATGTGACCCATGTTCCTGAGTTTGGCAGACTGAAATATGTGCATGTCACCATAGACACTTGCAGCAAATTTATATGGGCATCAGCGCAGACAGGTGAAAAGGCCCTTCATGTAATACGACACCTGACCTGCTGTTTCGCCGTGATGGGTGTACCAGAGCAGATCAAGACAGACAACAGTCCTGCCTACATTAGCAAGCGTCTGCGAAAGTTTTGTCAGCAGTGGAGTGTGCGGCACGTCACTGGAATCCCTCATGTACCCACAGGGCAAGCTATTGTAGAGCGTGCTAATCAGACACTGAAGTTATATTTAGCTAAGTTCAAGGACATTTCAGATGTGCCGGAAAAATTAACAAAAGCCTTGTATGTATTAAATTACTTGTGTTTGTTTGGGGATAGTGACGCTGCACCTGCCTATCTTCACAGCGGTATTGTAGAAGCAAAAAGGAAAGTAACAAAGCCTTTTTATGTGATGTATAGGCACCCAGCTACAGGGATCTGGCAAGGGCCCACTGAGGTTCAATATTCAGGTAGGGGGTACATGTGTGTGCTTACCCCAGCAGGACCTCTGTGGGTACCCAGCCGCTGGACTCGTGCTGCGACAGAGCCTGCAGTGAACAGCGCCGACCCTGGATCCAGATGTGCATCCACGTGAGGAGGAAAGTCGGAAAAGGGCTGTTGTGCCCTCTGTATATAGACTGCAAACCTTACTTGGGATAAGGGCTCACCTTATGTCAAGAAACTGTTTTAACTGTGGTTTTGTGAACTGTAGAGCTTGGGTTAAAATACCTTGTGATTGTTGTAATAAGAGAATTTGGGTATAACACCAAACACAGAAGTAAAGTGAAAAATTGTTTTTTGACTGTCTTGAGACAAGAGCATTAGCAGGCATTTTCAATCAGCTGTCTGCCCATTTAGATCAAGTAAAAGCAGTTAATTTAGTTAGCATTTATGTTTTTACCTGGTACTTTAGCAGCCAGGGCTTACGCTATTTTACATAAACTTGCTTGCTGGGAAAGGGATAAGTTTAATATGACTTTGCAAATGCTTAATGAGTTAGGTGTAAATGTTACTAGTGTTAGACATATAATATCATAAAATTAAGTAGCCATTGATTTTCTACTATTAGCCCACAGCCACGGCCGTGAAAGGTTCCAAGGTATGTGCTGTATGAATCATTCTAACCACTTTTCCTTACTTCACAAGCAGATAAGTGAGTTCCATCAATTAACTACAATATTACGGAAAAAAGAAGATGGTCTCAACTTAGAGGGATGGTTAAAGCTATTACATTTAAAATCATGGCTAGTTTTATTTGTGTAGCATTTGATTACTGTAGGACCAGTAATATTATTAATAATAGTGTGTTCACCTTGCCTTCCAATGCTTGCAAAAGATAATATACAAAGTCACTACATCTGTGACCAATCAAGTATTGCTTGTACAAAAAGAAAAAAAAAAGAGGGAATTGTTGCAATTATTAAAGGATCAGGGGCATGGATCATTGATAGAATTATGGGATCAATAAAAGAATTGTAACAATAGGCCTGGAAGCAAAAGGCCTGTGTGTGAGAAAAACTCTCCATGAGAAAATTCTTGTGTGAAGAAAAAACAGGGCTGGGAACAAAGAGGGAGTTTGAAGATTTGCAGCTGTTCAGATAAGACCCAGAGAAGGGGAGGTAAACTCTGAATTCTTTTAATCATAACATAACTGTAGAAGCTTGCCAATGTAAGTCCAATTAGGTAGAAGTAGAAATGCGCTTTGATAAGTTTTAAGCCACTTAAGAGTTAACAAGCTGGTATACTATATAAGTGCCTCTGGGTTGCTAAAAAAAGGAGTTTTGCTCTTATCAACCACATTGGTTTTGGACTGCAATTTTCTCCCCCCGCCGGAGCCCGGGCCTTTATTCTTTTTACAATTCCAACAATACATGAATATATCAAGCCAGAGAAACTTTAGGAGCTCAACCAACATGATGACTATTTTACCCCAACGCAGAATACGTAAATTGAAACCAAAATGTAATTAGCACAGGTTTTCACTTTCCTTCGAGCCACGCAGTTGGGTGCCACTAAATTTGTTCTGGTTTGGCCAAATTTAGAAATATATCCTCGGAGGGAAGGCACAACCACCCCTCCCCCACCAGGTTCGGGAAAAATAAATTTTCCTTGAAGGAAAGTGAAGGAGATAAAACTATTTATTTAACAAACACACAGGAAAGGAAAATAATGCTAAATAATAAAATCTCTCGCTGTGGAGGAAAAACCTGGGAAAGTGTTAGAGTCCTCCCTTTGGTCTCCTCAGAGCTGGGGCTTGGCCCAGGGCCAGGCCCTCTGCGTTCAGTGGAAAGTCCTTCCGATGTGCTCTGTTGTTACAGCAATCAAGCAGTCCAGTAGAAAAGGGAGAAAAATCCAAAATTCCAGGGAAGGAAAAATTCAACTCTCAGTCTCTCTCCGGAGAAAAAGCAGCTGAACCACTGGCCTAAAAAAAACCTGTCCTGGGAGCAGCAAGCTGGGTGCTTCCTCCCTCCCCTGCTGCAGCTGAGAAACAAATTGCTATCTGTGTGTGACCTCGAACAAGCTTCAAACTGCTTTGAAAAAGTTTTGCTCAGTTTTTTCCTTCTCCCTCTCAGGCTCAGTTTAGAGGCATAGAAAGGCACAGGAAATAATTTCTGGGCATAGGCAGCGATATAGGATACACATCATAAGGTCACCCCAAGACACACCGGCTGTAGATCTCCCCACCTCTTGGGGAAAGGAGGGAGATGTGGCGATACAGCTAGAAAGCAGAAGTGAGAGCACTGCTAAACTCATGTCAGAAGTAGACACACTAACGCTGCTAGGCCACAAACCATGGCAGGCAGTACTGCCTATGAAAGGCATGCTTGGTATGTACCTGTGATAGTGCTAGCTTCTAGTTTTGCAATGTTATTATGAAACATGGATATGGTCTTGGCCAGTTGCCCCTCGCTTCTGAAAAAGACTATAAAGGGACTTTCTGAAATAACTGAGGTGAGATCTCCCCACGGAAAGAAGACGAATCTATTGGCAGAAGGCCACGAGGACTTCGTCTCATCCATTGATAGCTATTACCCCCCTTTTCTTCCCCTCTACTCTTTTACTTTGTTTTCTTTATCTCTCTCTCTCTTTTTCTCCTCTATCACATTACCATGTTGTGGGCACTTAATAAAGGTGTGCTCTTTTGATTAAGACTGAAATCCCTTGTGTCCTTTTGCACTCTGAGATCTATAAACGAACCATCATGACCCTCGCTTGTATTTAGCAGATCGTGACACATTCCAACCCCCTGCCATGGGCAGGGACACCTTTCAGTAGACCAGGTTGCTCAGAGCCCCATCCAGCCTGGCCTTGAACACTTCCAGGGATGGGGCATCCACAACCTCTCTGGGCAACCTGTTCCAGTGCCTCACCACCCTCACAGTAAAGAATTTCTTCCTAATATCTAATGTAAATCTAACCTTCTTCAATTTAAGGCCATTCCCCCTTGTAAAAAGTCCCTCTCCAGCCTACTTGTAAGCCTCCTTTGGGTACCAGAAGGCTGCCATAAGGTCTCCTCTTCGCCAGGTGTGACAGACCAAACTTTGTTCAGACAAACTAGCTGAGCCTTGTGACTTATTGTGCCCCCAATATCCCAGGACTAATGTCTTAAACAAAGTGTTTTCAAGCCAGATAAGGGAAAAGGTTGATAAGAAGCAGGTCATATGGAAGTGAGGGTGATTGTTTCTATCATGCCTATTCCCTCTGATAAGGCACAACTTGCTCAACTACACAAGCTTGAAAAGCAGGGTCAAGCAACTATCATGTCATTAGAAGGGGCTATAAACCATCAAATCCCCAAAGTGCTCCCGACTTATTTCTGAGGCTTCCCACCAGAGGACTGCACATGATCCACAGTGTTGCATCAGACAGCATAAAAACCACCCCTCCCAGGGGAGGTATCTGGGTGTTCCCATTTAAACCTGAACATATATTAACCCACTGAACTCTTTGCTTCTCAGGCGCCCATCCCCAACAGGTGAAGACTGCAGCCATCACTCTGACCACAGACATTGAAATGGCAACAATCAAATCTCGTTGCTGGATCCACAGGTGGTGATATCTTTCCTCTCCACTATCTACTCTTGTCCTTTCTTTGTCTTTCTTTCTTTTCCTTATATATTTTCCTAAGTGATATTGTTACACTTTTATATTTTTATATTTTTATAGATAATAACCAAAATGGACACATACCTCCTTTCCACTGCAACCAAATTGTTCTAAAATAAACCTGCCTCGTGTACATACACTGGTCATTCAGTGTCATTTCATTTTAATCCACCCCAAGGAATCTATTAACAAGAACCTCAGTTTTCCCTTCCCCAGGGGTGGGTCAGAACGCCAGGCTGAACAGCCTCAATTCTCTCAGCCTGTCTTCATAAGAGAGGTGTTCAAACCTTGTGATCAACTTAGTGTCCCTCCTCTGGACTCATTCCAACAGGTCCACGTCTTCCTTATGTTGGGGGCCCTAGAGCTGAATGCAGTACTCCAGGTGGAGTCTCACAAGGGCAAAGTAGAGGAGAAGAATCACCTCCCTTGACCTGCTAGTCACAATTTCTTTTGATGCAGCCCAGGACACAGTTGGCTTTCTGGGCTGCAAGTGCACATTAGCAAGACATATCGAGCTTCTCATCTATCAACACCCCCAAGTCCTCCCCAGAGCTGCACTCAATCCATTTTCCACCCAGGCTGTACTTGTGCTTGAGATTGCCCCAACCCAGGAGCAAGACCTTGCACTTGGCCTTGTTGAACTTTACAAGGTTCATACAGGCCTTTAGCGGGGGGGGGGGTCCCGAGTGCGGGGGAGCTGGCCAGAGTAACGACACAAACACCGATACAATTTGAGCATCGTTCTCCCTTTATTGTTTACTTTCACTAACTTATATCTACTTTGCAAAGATTCACGCTCTATTCCCACGAGACAGCCTCTAAGCAGCGGGGGAGCCGACCAGTGTATAACTTTGCCAAGGATATTCAAGGCTGCCTGCTGCCAGGTGTCTTCCAGGCCTGCCTGCAGCCAGGGGCCAGTTCAGGGGTTTTTCCACAGTAACCCTGGGTTGGCCAGACTTTCCTGGGGTATCATATGCCCCTGTTCCACAAGGAATCCCTCTACACAGGCCCACTTCTCAATAATGAAAACATCCCCATATTATCACCACTGTTTTCAGTAGACATACGTAATATAAGCACATAACAGCTACTCTGAAGAAAATTAACTATCCCAGCCAAAACCAGTGCATTACTTACACACACACACTCCCTCCTAGGGAAGGGGTGAGTGAACAGCTGAGTGAGATCTGCTGCTGGCCAAAGCTGAGCCAGTCAGTGATGTTGGTGGTGCCTCTGTGATAACATATTTTAAAAAGGGTAAAAAATGCTGTGCAACAGCAGCTGGTGAAATTTCAAAGTTGTGCCAAGCAAACTCAGCTGAAATGGGTAGATATTTTGCAAACTGCCTTGATGATAGAATCACTCCACGAGTCAGAGAAGTATTGAGTAATTTTGAAATATTAGATAGGAAGCTGTATACAAATAAAAGTATGGACAATCAAAGTAATGATAGAATCATAGAATATCCTGAGTTGGAAGGGACTCACAAGGATCATCGAGTCCAACTCCTGGCCCTGCACAGGACATCCCCAAGAATGCCACCATGTGTCTGATAGTATTGTCCAAATGCTTCTTGAACTCTGTCAGCCTTGGTGCTGTGACAGCTTCCCTGGGGAACCTGTTCCAGTGCCCAGCCACCCTCTGGGGGAAGAACCTTTTCCTAATATCCACCTAAACCTCCCCTGGCACAACTTCAGGCCATTGCCTTGGGTCCTGTCACTGGTCACCAGAGAGATCAGTGCCTGCCCTTCCACATCCCCTTGTGAGGAAGTTGTAGACTGCAATGAGGTCTCCCCTCAGTCTCCTCCAGGCTGAACAAGCCAAGTGACCTCAGCCGCTCCTCATATGTCTTCCCCTCAAGACCCTTCAGCATCTTCATAGCCCTCCTTTGGGTGTTCTCTAATAAAACACAGTACTTGACATGAGGTCACACCAGCACAGAGTAGAGTGGGAAAATCCCTTCCCTCAACCAACTGGAAATGCTGTGCTTGATGCACCCCAGGACACGGTTGGCCCTTTTGGCTGCCAGGGCACTGCTGACTCTCATTCAATTTGCCATCTGCCAGGACCCCTAGCTCCCGTTCCACAGGGTTTTGTTGCATCTGAGTCCCAGTCTTTCTGGGCGCCTTGATCTCTTGCTTGGTCTCTCTGTATGGGTCTCAGCCTCTTTCTTGAGTTTGGTCTCTGTCTGGGTCTCAGTCTTTCTGTTAGTCTTTCTGTGTGTCTTGGTCTCTCTGGGTCTCTGATTAGGTCTCAGTTTCTCTTCCAGTCTCTCTGGAGGTCTCAGTCTTCCTGTTGGTATCTCTGTCTTTCTCTTTGTGGACCCCAGTCTTTTTGGAGGTCCTCATTGTTATGGAAATTATGCATGCCAGCCACCATAACAGCATTCAACTCTAATTAACACTGAATCAATAAGCTGAAAAAGAGATTTCTCTGTAAAGTTTCTTTTATTAATAGCCCTACAGCTTGAGCTGGCTACCTCCAAAGAAGGACCCTGTAAAAAGAAATCCCTGGGCAATTTTACTCCCTGGGCAACTATACCCTTACAATTTAAGTTCCTCGCCCCTCACATGACAGTTTGGACCAATAATAATATTAAGGTCTGGGATCTTCTTGCTTTTTATTGGTTTGATTTGTTTGCTGTTTTGTTACTGAGCAATTACTAAGTGGTCATCTTATAAAATATACAGTGCTTCTATATCCTGTTTCACATCTTCTTAGGTCAGTTTCAGCTGGTTCTGTAGTTAGCTATTCAGTGCATTGTAATATGGTTTTTACAGTTCATATACTACAATCTATAGGCTTTGTCTACTCTAGCTAATAATCTTTAAGCTGCTAGGGCTAAGTTTCAATGAACTTTTTCTACAACATAGTCTTTCTGACAGTCCTGGTCTCTGACGGTCTATGCGTGTCTTTTTCTGGATCTCATTCTCTGTCTTGACATCAGTGTCTTTGGGGGTCCTGGTCTCTCTGGGTCTCTGTCTGGGCCTCGGTCGTTCTGTCACTCTCTGTGAGCCTTATTCTCTCCATCAGTCCTGGTGTCTCCATCATTCTCTCCATAGGCCTCGCTTACTCTTTCTCATTCCCTGGTCTCACTGTCTGTTGTGTTCTTCCTCTCTCTCACACTGCATCTTGGTCTTCCTGTGTCTGTGTCTCTGTGCCCTAGGCTCTCTGTCTGACTCGCTGGGGGAAGGGTGGGGGTGGTCTCAATCTCTTTGTTCGTCTCTCTGTCTTGATCCTGGTCTTTCTTGGTCCTAGTGACTCTGTCTTGGTCCCAGTCTCTCTGTAGGTCTCCATTTGGGTCCCAGTCTCTGGGGGTCCCAGTCTCTCTGATGGTTGGTCTGGGTCTTGAACTTATGCTTCTGGGTCCTGGTCTCTTGATATTTCAGATTGGGTCTTGGTCTCTGTCCTTTCTGGCTGCCAGTCTCTCTGCTAGTCAGTCTTTCTCTAGGTCTCTCTGTCAGACTTTCTGGGGACTCCTGGTCTCTCTGTTGATCTATCTCTGTCTGGGTCTCAGTCTCTTCGTCTCTCTGCAAGTCCTGGTCCATCTTTCTCCATGTCTCTCTGGGATCCTGATCTCTCAGGTCTCTCTGGGTCTTGGTCTCTGTCAATCTCTCTGGAGATCCCAGCCTTTCTTTGCCAGTCCATTTGCATTTCTGTCTGAGTTCCACTCTCTCTGGGGGTCTGCATTGGAAGCCTTCTGGAAGACACTGTATTTGAGAATTTAGTGATATTGAACAGGCTGTTTGCTCTATTTGGCCTCATGCTTAGGGCTTAAGAAGGCTGTATGTTATTAGTATAATATGTTACTTATATCTTTGATAAAGGAAAACTGTATGTGGATCAAGGGGTGAAATGTAGTGATCCTGACTGAGAGATTGTTGCATGTTTAGGAGTTAGTGATCCACATAACAGTTAATTTGAGCAGACACAGGCCTGTGTTGTGCTGCACAAATTCCCTGGATGCAGGATAAACTTAACCAGCTGGTTGTAGTAGAGAATCCTGCATTTAGCACTGGGGCTCAACAGGGCTTATGCAAGGAACCAGAGAGAAAATATAATTTAAATCGTAAAAGAAAAACTTAAATTCCAATTTGAAGGCAAATTTGGGCTTGTTTGAGCACAAGGATAGTCCCATGGTAGTTATGGTATTCCTAGAAGTAAAGCTGGCTAGAAAGAGAAGTCCAAATGAGGTAAATTTACTAAGACATGGTCAAATTCCAAGTGACTATTGCAAGTGCTGAGATCTAAATGATGTTCCTGGATTGCTAGTATGAATCCTTTAAGAATAAGGGAGCCTGAGTTTTGATTACTTTTAGCAGCATCATAAATAATGGATGTTCCTGCATTAGAAGGTTACCCAAGGTTCTACACAGGGGAGGTATGGGATTCTTTCTGGACCTCAATAAGAAATACACAGCAATAAATAGGGAAATAACAAAATTGCTTTAATGATAGGATAGAAAGAGGAGGAGAAATATAGATAGTGAGTAAATCTTACATCCCTTCAGATCCTGGGAACCCTGTTTTCATGCAACATCAGATAGACTCCCAGTGTACAACCATGGCACACTGCACAGATCCCATCCATGGAGAGGTTCACCATCTCCCCTATACTGTGAGTTCTTATATCTAGTGTAACAAACAAAACTGTTGTAGCTGCTGAGCCAGCGATTGTGATGGCTGAGGGGCCAAGGAGCCCCGAAATAGCAGGGGCCTGCTGGTGGACCGATTCCAAGGCTTAAGAACACCCCCTGACCTCATGGTGAGAAAGGAAAAGCCTCTCCCATCAGGCTTTGTGGTGCCATGCAGACTTGGTCTGTCTGAATGGCTTGTTACCCTGCATGCCCCCAGAGCTTCCCCATTGGCTCGTCTCCCCTAGTCCCGCCTTTGTACCGCCCCCGTGCCCTCAGTTCATTGGTCTCTGATGCTCTCCCCGCTCCCGTACATAGACCCTGCATGGTCCGCTCTCTTTCGTCTCTGGTCTCCCTTCGCGGCAGGATGCAATAAACCTCGTCCATGGAAGTGCCATACGGGAGAGCCCTCCTGACTCTTTGCCTCTGGGAACGCTGAGCTATCCAGCTTGAGTGTGTGTGTGTGTGAGAATCTGCGCCTTACAGCCGCACGGGTGAAAGGAGTAAGCTTACTGGAGTGATATACTGCACTCACCGGAACGATCCTTTGCCAGGGACATTTCAGAGAAACGCAGCTACCCTTCACGAACCCACACGCAGTGCATTACAAAACTATCCATTTTTAATTTTGACAGGTATAAATGCTGTTTCTTAATGCCAACCAGAGCATATCTATCTACATGTATCTAGGAACTGTATTCAGGAACTGTACATACCCAGAGCCTTCAAGCATGATATCCATGGGGTTATACAGCAGTCACTCATGCTGACATAAGGGTATCTCAAGCCTTATACACAAGACTCAATACGTCTGACAGAGCCTGTTCAAGATGACTAACTCCTCAAATATAATGTCTTGTGCAAGACTCCCTACTACCCTTGATCTTGAGCACAGTCATACCATCTAATAAAAGGCCATTTTTATCAGTTATATTAACAAGCTGCTTAGCAAGATCATATTTGTAACTGCCCTGCAGTAGTGATTTTATATCTCAAAGGATCACAACTAATGCAGGAATAGTTTAAGGCAATCATAATTGACTGCTGTGGAGGACCAGGCATAAGCACCTTTTGTCTCAAACATTCTGGCTGTTGCAACAGGAAAGTTGTGATTGGAAGAGAGGGTATCTTGGATGTGGGGCAGGGCTGTTCTGAGCCAACTTCCTGCTCCTCCTTAAGACTCATGATCATAAGAGGCATGCACCAGTTTAACTAAAAAGAAGTGGATCAGTTTCCCTCCCACTCTTCTGTTTTTCCTCTCTTTCTCTCTTGCTTTCTTTGTTTACTCCAGCTCTGGACCATCCACGTGGCATGACTAATGCAGGATCTAAGGACTGGCGATCTTTCTTCCCTTTCTTTTCTGCCTTTATTTCTCTCCTCCCTCGCTCTGTCTGGGCAAAGTACAGCTATCATATTCTATCCTGTACTCCCTACCGACGTTTGTTGTGGGAGTGTGGAGCTTGTGGAAGTGTGTTTGTGGCTCCTTAGCCAGCACCTTTGAGAAGTGGTGTGTTGTGGCTTGTGAACCAGCACCTTTGAGAAATTTGTTGTGGGAGTCGGGAGCTTGTTAAAGTGTACTGTAAATTAAGGGCTTTTTAGCCACCATTCTTGAGACTAAACAGTGGGCTGGTTGCAGTTATGGCAACTGTACAATAAAGCATAAGAGTTCAGTGACGTGGTCCAGTGTCTTTGTTCAGCCCAATGAGAATTCACAACCAACATCACGCCCCCTACCAATGGGTTGTGACAATATATTGGAGTCACAGACAAGTTTCTCATAAGGCTGAAAGGGACTGAACAACTCTTCAGCTATTTATCGCCGGGATGGGCTCAGCTGTCCCCAACCCCGACTGGGGGACAGGATGGATCCAGAATGGGGAGGGGCAAGACATGGTGTCTTGGGGTGACTTTATGATGCTGTATCCCCCATTGCTGCTCTATGCCCAGAAATTAATTCTGTGCCTTTCTGTGCCTTTAAACTGAGCCTGAGAGGGGGGAAAGGAAAAAACCGAGTGAACTTTTCAAAGCAGTTGATCAAGGACACAGATACACACTCCTCTGCATTCTCCTGCTGCAGCAGCAAGAGCAGAGGAAGCACCCTTCTTGCTTTTCAGCCAGCTTCCGGCTCCTTTTCTCCGGAGGGAGACGGAGAGTTGAACGGTTTTTTCCTGGGACTTCGGGGGTTTTTTTCCCTTCTTCTCTTCTGGACTGTTTCAACATCAGAACACATCGGGAGAATTTTCCACCAAGGCCCTGGAGGTGGGCCCACACTGACCCAGCTCCGAGGAGGAGGAGAGAGACCATATCTACTGAAGGACTCAGAAATTTTCCCAGGTTTCTCTCCACAGCGAGAGCTTTTATTATTTAGCATTATTACCCTTTTCCCATGTGTTTGTTAAATAAATAGTTTTTATCTCTTTCACTTTCCTCCGAGGAAAATTTCTTTTTTCCCTAACCTGGTGGTAGAGGAGTGGCTGTAACCTGCCTTCTATCAGAGGATATTTTCCTCCAAATTTGTCCAAACCGGCACACATGGCCCTGTAAGTATTCCCCCCTTAAATGTGGAAGTTGTGCCTGGACCAACCCAAGTGGAATCCGTTAGTCAAGCCACAGGTGAAAGCACACAAAGTTTTAAAATAGGGGTTCAGTTATTTACCCAAGCCTAGCTCCATCCAATCAGACAATGGCAGCCACTTTACTGCCAGGGTGGTACAGGAGTGGGCCAAGGGAGCAGGGATTATTTGGATCTTTCACCAAAAAAAGGAAAGGTAAAGATCTAATTAAGCTTAAGCACTACCCAGGACAACCTGTTTAAGTGGATTTATCCACTATTGGAGCAGTGACTTAAGATGCCTTTGGGCACTTATTCTTGGGTAGCTGCAGATGCCCATGATGCCTTAAGAGGCCTCCCAGAAACAGAGACTAGACCGGAGTACGGGAATAAAAGTAGGTATTTATTTGAAAGGCCTTCAAAGGTACACCCTGGGGAGCCTGAAGCTATTCTTAAAATGGACCCCAAGATGGACCCCAGGTCACGAGTTCTTCACCCTTTTATAAGTTTGGTTCATTTGCATAGCAAGGTTAATTCTCCAATTAAAGCTTCAGTTTTCCCCTCAGCTTACCTCCCCCTTAGCGGGTCTTTGGTTTATACTTTTGGCCTAGGACAGTTTTGGTGTCCTTGGAAAGCAGGCCCGGAGAGGCTTTGTTATGTCTACCTGTTACGATCCGGTTTAAACCCAGAAAAGCAAAGCAAACTAAGTCTCTGTGCATAAACCGAAAAGAACTTAGAAGTTTCAAAATATCCCCAGAAATGAGATTAAAACCAAACGAGGTTAGATGTTGTCGTGGGTTGGGTTTGTAACCGGGCAGAAACACCAATTTAGTGTAGTGGTTTGGTCTAAAATACTCATTACTGTTTATCTGCTGTGAGATAAGAATTAGGAGAAATGCAAAGCAGGCACCAAACTTGAAAGAATATAAAGAAGTTTATTAACAGACCTAAAAGAGGGGGAAAAAAATTATACCACCTTCAGAACTCTCCTCCTCCCCCCACCTTCCTCCCTTCTCCCATTGACAATGTAAAAAGACAACCCTTAAGATGTTCAGTCTGTTTACCACTTCCATAATAACCTTGTTCAGTCCATTTAGAAAGAGAAGTCTCTTATTGCTCATGCTATGAAAACATTATCACAACGAGACAGCCACCCACTTCCAAATATTGTTCAGTCCATTTAGGAAGAGGAGTCTCTCTGCTTGAGATGTGAGTCCCTTCTCCCGACTTGAAGCTTTTCCCGCAACTGCTTTCAAGGGTCCACTCTTGAAGTTTTTTGGGGTACAATTTTAAGGTTGAGCCGTTCAGAAACAAAAAACAGAGGCCCTTCTCCTTCCCTGGGAGCAAAGGGTCTTCCTCATCTTCATTGTTAGGACTATCTCTGGGAGCATCTCTAGGAACTGAGGTTTTCTCCTTTCCCGTTTGGAGCAAAAGTCCTCATCTGGTCCATCTCTCCCTGTCCAAACTTCTCATGAAATTACAGCTGCGTCAGCATCTGCCTATCTCAGTGCAGGTGTTTTTGGTTACGAGTTGAACACTCCACCCCTCATATCTTCATGAAATTACAACAGGATAATCTGATATATCATAGCTTCACAACAGAATTTCAGCTTTAAGCATCTCCTCTCTCTCTTCCCTCAGGTTTTCAGCTCTTAACAGCAATAAAAGGGTTAATCTCACCTCGGCCTTGCAGCTTTGCAGCTGGAATGTTGAATTTTTCTTATCGAAGTGGAGAGAGGGGAGAGCCAAGCCGCTCTGGCTGCCCACGGCAAGGCAGTGGGGGGAGTTCCACGGCTGGAACAGGTCCATCGACTCCAGGATGGCTGTGGCCCGGCCCGGCCTGGCCCAAGCAGGGCCTGGCTGGGCCCACTGGCCCCCACACGGGGCCTGCAGCCACCTGTCCCAGCACCGGAAACAAGAGAGAGCTTGGGGGGGGGGAGTTTGTCTATTCTTAAATGTGGATCACAGAGGTGGTCACAACTTTAAGTGGCTTAAAGAATTGTCCATATTCAAACTGGCCAGCTGATAGGTTCTATCAGTTCCCAGAGGAAACTGTAAGCACCCCTTAGCAAGGACATCCCTTCCGGGACCATGCTTGCTAACCTATGACAATGTTGTTGCCAAAAAATGGATGTATTTTATTTAATAGTATAAGAGGCAAAGAGAAGGGAAGAGAAAAGAAAGAGAGAAAGAAAAAGAAGTGTGCGTGGGGGGTGGGGGAACATGGAGAGGTGACAGGGGCTAGGTGGAAGCATATCACCCTTCCGAGGGTCCCAACGACGTCTCGTTGCTCCCCTCCATCTGGTCTGCTGGTGGTGAGGGTCCCCCGTTGACGCTGTGGCCACGCCGCTACATGCCGCCACACGCTGCCACATGCTGCCACATGCCGCCACACACTGCCACACGCCACCACACGCCGCCACACGCCAAAGAGTGCAGAATTCCGTGGATTAATATACACTTCGGGCCAGGTGGGAACGCCCACGTGCCTCTCTTGCAGAGGCTAGCTTGACACACTGTCCCTTGCAACACTGAGGGTCTGTTGCATCATCTCTGGTGCTCTGGTGCAGGGTCTGGGGACCCCTTTGAGGGGGGCCCCTGTGATGGGCCATGTCACCCCCTTCTGCTGTGGATAAGCTCCCCCCTCCCCCGGTGAGGACCCCTCAGCTGGGCTCTGCACAGTTGGAGGATGGGCAGTCACTGCGCCTCTGACCAGAGGCTTTTCCAAGATACCCAGAGCCTCTCCTCCCTCCACGGGTCTGTTCGAGCCTGTCAGCTGATAGCCCTGGGGCTTTGGTCCTCATCTTGGAGGTGTTACGCCTATGCTCAGTGAATGTCCCCAGCCCTGAGTTGTTACTTTATCTTATCTTCATCAGCGAGCAGTGTCAGGCCTCAGGGCCCCATTCAGGGTGTGGGAGTCTTCTCTTCAGCTTTTGTAATACAGTTTTAAAAGTCCTTTAAGAAAATGTTTAAGTCATAAAATATAATATTTCAGTCTCTGGCACTACCTAGCATGAGAGAGCAGAAATTAACAGGCTACAAGAAACTTCAGAATCACACACCAAGCAGTACAGAATTTGAAAAATATAAAGGTTAAAACCTAAGGCATCACCCATGATGAGCAAAAGAACATCGTATCCACACCTAATGGATAGTGCCTTCTTTTTAACCACTGGTTTAGGACAGGGCATTTTCCCTTTCTCCTTTCCTACAGCAACTACAACACAGCAATTGACCTCATACAGTAGATTGACGTTAATGTCAGGAATTTTGACTGCATGTTACTGTTGTTTCCCTGGTTGTTTTATAACTTATACGTATTGCTATTGACCGAGATGTTTTGGCAATGTGTCCTTTGTACCTTCTTCCTGTTAAATGTGAGCTATTGTAATAAGACTCCAAACTTAGCTTGGGAGATGATATACGGATTTGTAAGAATATGGGGGTCTGATGGCCAAGGGCTTTGCCTTGCCATGCCCCAGTTTGCACAGGAAAGAGTAAAATTCTTTCTATTGCCTATAAATTTTTCTGCTGTGATGTTTATTACTTGGAACACTGGACCTGGGGACACCCCCCCAGAAACTAGAAACATAGTTTACTTTGAATAGAAATGTGTACTTGTGTTGCGGTTTGACACTGGCCAGATGCCAGCCACCCACAACAGCTGCTCACTCACTCTTCCCTGCAACTGGACAGAGGAGAGAAAATATAATGAAGGGTTCATGAGCTAAGGACTGGGAAAAAACACTCATCAATTACCATCAAGGGCAAAACAGGCTCAACTTGGAGATATAAGGTGAATTTATTACTAACAAAATCAGAGCAGGATAATGAAAAGTAAAATAAGCCCTTAAAAAACACCTTTTCCCCCCCAACCCCTCCCTCCTTCCCACCAACAGTGCAGGGAGATGGGCAGTGGGGGTTTTGGTCAGTTTATCACCTGTGATTTCTCTCTCTGCTCAGGGAGAGGAGTCGTTCCCCTGCTGCACCATGGGGTCCCTTCCCACGGGAGACAGTTCTCCTCAAACTTATCCAGTGTGGCTCCATCTCACGAGCAAGTCCTCCCAAAACTGCCGCATCATGGGTCACTCTTCCATGGGGTGCAGTCCTCCAAGGACAGGCTGCTCCAGCCTGGGAACAAGGTGTCTCTCTCCATGGGTCTCCCACAGGACCACAGCCTCCTCCAGGCATCCACCTGCTCCAGCATGGGTGCCTCCCCCACAGGCTGTGAGTGGATCTCTGTATCCCCTGTGGACCTCCATGGGTTGCAGCGGGACAGACTGCTTCACCATGGTCTTCACCATGGCCTGCAGAGGAATCTCAGCTCTGGAGCCTGGAGCACCTCCTCCCCCTCCTTCTTCAGTGACCTTGGTACCTGCGTGTCGCGGTGATATTGGATGGTAAAATGCTGCAACCTTCCCAAAAGCGCCTCCAAGGAAGCCTCTCGGTGCAGCCAGCACACTTGCACACACACGTACACACACACACCGGATAGCTGGCCAAACAGTCCGACGATGAATGAGCAGGGAGGGTCTTCGCATGGGGTTCTACAGGAGAGATTTAATGCATCCGCACTTGTGCAAAGTTCCAGAGAAGTCCCGGGAGAACAATGGGGGGGTCCAGGGTAAGGGAACCAATAGAGAAACTCTGAGGGTGTATAAGGTAACAAGGGGTGTAGCAGCCAACTGAGCCAACCAGGGAAGCAGAACTGGGGTGCATTAACATAACAGAACAGAGCATTCTGGGAGAGGCCTTTCTGGTCACCCTAACCTGAGGAGGTTCTTTTGGTACTAGGGACTTGTCCCACCAGCGGACTCTCTTTGTCCCTTGTAACGTAGGCTCACCTGCCACCACACCTGCGTGTTGTTCTCTTCTCACATATTCTCACTCCTACTCTGGCTGGAATTAAAACTGCACCCTCCAAACTTTGTTTTGATTCTCTTCTTAAATATGTTATCACAGAGGTGTTACCACCATCTCTAATTGGCCCAGGCTTGGCCAGCAGCATGTCCATCCTCAGACCCATCAAGGATTTTGTGAGAAATGAGACAACTCTTAAAAAGATTAATTTATTGAAAACAGAAAAATTGAAAAATTACAGAAATCAGAAAAATATAAAAATTTGGGATCCTATGGCTCAGTAGATGGTATGCCCCAGGAGCGCAGGGATGTTAGATCTTCTGGCTGAGACAGCAGTAGACCTCAGGTAGAGAAAAAGAACTTGCAGTGCTGGGCTGACTTTAAAAAAATTACTAAAAGCCCTTTAAAAGGGGTAAGGCTTTTAATGCCCAGCACCAATGTCTCCCACAGCTAGTCTGGAGAGAGCAAGAGGGGAAAAAGAGAAGAGAGCCTGCCTCTCGGCTTCGTCCTTTTTATAGTTTTTGCTCCGCCCCCAGTCCGCCCATAGCCCGCCCACAGCCCGCCCCTTCAGTCCAAAGCGATTGGTGCTTTCCCTTTGATGGATCATCTCTGTCCACCAATGGCTCATCGTTGTCGGGGGGGGGGGTGGTAGTAGTTGAGATAAGGGGAATACAATACCTTCATTAAAATTCAGGTATTCAGGTTGCCATGGGACTTGCCTGCAGAGTAATGGCTCTGTAGCTAAAAATAGCTGCTGGCTATTAAGACTGGGTGGGGTTTTGGCCTTGGAATCAGAATGCAAGTGAAACGCCTACAAAAAGTATTAAAATACATCCAACACACCTCAAAACACTTGTAAAAGTATACAGTAAACACAGGAAAGGTAACTCTTATGGTGTACCAGTGGTTTGAAGCTTGAAAAGGGGCAAGTTTGTGATTTTTAACTGGGAAAATTTTAACTGGGAAGGGTGCAACTCTATTAATAAACTACTTTAAACAAATGAAAACACTGATAATGGAACTGGATTTTTGTACCTGGGCTGATGGGTTAATTGTAACATTCAATTTAAAAATAATTAACTCAAAATTAATTAATTAAAGCACTTAATATGCAAAGACCAAGCACAAATAGGGATTTCATGTATGACAGATTTGTTCTGCCTGACATGGTGGAAGCTTCTAGCAGCTTCTCACAGAAGCCACCTCTGTGGCCTCCCCACTACCAAGAACCAGGCCATACAAAACCAACACAACTTGTTACAATTGTAATAGTACCACCACCTCATACATTTCTCAGTGGGGTACCCCATAAAAGGAACTGTCTTGCATACAGAGCCACAAATAATTATGCTAAATCTTACTGACATCTATAATTGTAGAATGGCAAAATATACAGCCCCTTTGGGGTTGGCTCGGGGGGGGTTCAGATAGAAAATTTCATTCCTGTCTGATGCTAGAATACCATGCTGGATTGAAATGCAGTGTTGGGTTTAAATTCCTTTCCAATGTCCTACCAAAGTGTTTGATTTTAGTATCACTCGGACGGATGTGCTGCAGCATACCCAGTTATTAAACAAGGGGTACATGGGATGCTCAACCTCACTGATGGGGAGTGCTGTGTCACCATCCAAAATACTACAACTATGATCAAAGGGGCTCAAGCAAAGATGAAGGAAATCATTGACCAGACAGCTGTATTATTCCAATCATTGCAACCAAAGGACTGATTCAATGAATCAAGCCCCAGACTGTGGATTTCTTCCCTTTTGAAATCTTTGGAACTCACAGGGTGGGGAAAATGATTGGCACAAATCAGAATTGCGACATTGGTCAGATTTCTGTTTTTAATTATGGACATGGCCCTTATTTACTGTATGATTTGCCACTTACTGTGTTCTGCTTCCTCCCTGTCCTCTCCCTCTGTCCTCTATGTAAAGAGCACTGCAGCCAAAGATGAGCCATAAGCCCAACCAACAGTAAGGAATGTTTGAACCACGGGGTAGTATGAAGGACCACGTATAAGCACATCTTGTCTCAAAAATTCTGACTGTTGCCACAGGAAAGTTGTGATTGGATGAGAGGGTCCTGCAGAGGTGAGGCAGCACTGTTCTGAGCCAACTTGCTGTTCCACCTTGAGATTTGTGCTCAGTCTCCCTGCCTTTGACTCACTTCCTGAAGGAGGGCTCAAAAGGGCTGTCTGTGCATGCATGAACAAAATGGTACAAGAAGTCTAGTTTACATAAGAGGCATGCATCAGGTTAACTATAAAAGGAAGTGGATCAGTCCCACTCCCTCTCTTGTCTTTTCCTCTCTTTCTCTCTCACACTCTTTGTTTGCCCCAGCTCCGGACCATCCATGTGGCATGACCAGCACGGGATCTAAGGACTAATGATCTTTTTTCTTCTTTTCTCTTTTCTGCCTTTATTTCTCTCCTCCATTGCTATGTCTGGGCAAAGCATGGCTATCATATTCTACCCCATACTCTGTACTTGTTCCGGTTTGGCCAAATTTAGAAATATATCCTCTGAGAGAAGGCACAACCATCCCTTCCCTCCCTCCAGGTTCGGGAAAAAATAAATTTTCCTTGAAGGAAAGTGAAGGAGATAAAACTATTTATTTACCAAACACACGGGAAAAGGAAAATAATGCTAAATAATAAAATGTTTCGCTGTGGAGGAAAAACCTGGGAAAGTGTTAGAGTCCTCCCTTTAGTCTCCTCAGAGCTGGGGCTTGGTCCAGGGCCAGGCCCTCTGTGCCCGATGGAAAGTCCTCCCGACGTGCTCTGAGGTTGAAAGCAGTCCAGTAGAAAAGGGAGAAAATCCGGAATTCCAGGGAAGCAAAAGCAAAGTCCAAATCTCAGTCTCTCTCCGGAGAACAAGAAACTGAAACAACTGGCCAAAAGCTGACCGGGCAGCTGCAAGCCAGGTGCTTCCTCGCTCCCCTGCCGCAGCTGGGGAAAAAAACCCCTGCTATCTCTATGTGACCTTGAACAAGCTGCAAACTGCTTTGAAAAAGTTTTGCTCAGTTTTTTCCTTCCCCCTCTCAGGCTCAGTTTAGAGGCATAGAAAGGCACAAAAATTAATTTCTGGGCATAGGGCAGCGATATGGGATACACATCATAAGGTCACGCCAAGACAGTACTGAAGTTTGTTGTGGGAGTGGGGAGCTTGTGGAAGTGTTGTAAAAGTAAAGGGCTTGTTACCCAACACTTTTTTGACTAAATAATGGGCTGGTTGATGGAGTTAAGGTGACTATATAATAAAAACATAAGAGCTCCCTGACACATTGTTTGGTGTCTTTGTTCAGCCTGACGAGAATTTATAATGAACATTGCACCCCCTGTCGATGGGTTGTGACAGCTGCGCCTTAGGAATACCAATATAGTTGTTGTACTATTTGTCCAATGCAATATGACACCACCTGTTATTTGCTTTAAGTTCCACATCATTAGTTCTCTATCACCTTCACCATGCAGGCTTAAATTTTGACCTTCAGTCCCTACCAGCCATTGGGTACCACTCACCATTCCATGTTCACTTAAACATTGACATCTTAGCTCCCAACAGAGTCCATTGTCCTAAATTATATACCAGGCAGGTGAGGCCTTGAGCATTGGTATAGTTTGCTGGTTGTCTGTATTGGGTTTTCATGGTGAGGTTTTGGTAGCCACAGGAGTAGCTTCTGTGAGAAGCTGCTAGAAGCTTCCTCCATGTCCAGCAGAGAAAATGCCAGCTGGCTCCAGGGCAGACCCACTGCTGGCCAAAGCCAAGCAAATCAGAGATAGTAGTAACATCTCTGGGATAACATATTTAAGAAGGAAAAAAAAGTTATTGCACAGATGTAATTGCAGCCAGAGAAGAGCAGAATAAGAATGTTACCAAAAATCAGTAAAAATAAAAACTCCTTAGCACCAATGTAGTACTAAGAAGCACAAAATCTTTATTCAGCTGGATGCATGAGGGGATATCTCCTCTGAAATACTGCACATACTGAATACTGGAAAGCTCCTGTTTATGTACTGTATTTTACATACATATTCATTGATTGTCCCAGAATAAACATACATATGATGATCATTTCCCCAAAATCATTAACATATTTTCCCTCCCCTTTACACATTTGTTCTTCTGTCCTTGGGGTCTCTTTGGTGGCCCCTAGGGGTCGGCAACCCCAAAGTCATACCTGACCAGGTGAACTGGTAAAAGTTGGCACAACTGGGGCTGGTTGCTTTCCAGTTCTCCTTCTTACACAATGGGCATTGTGCAGTTCCATGGGTGTTGGAGGTTAGGATTGCTCCTTTTGTTCTCAGAATCACAGAATCACAGAATGAACTAGGTTGGAAAAGACCTTTGAGATGATTAAGTCCAAACTGTGACCTAACCTAACACCTCCTCATCAACTAAACCATGGTACTGAGTGCCATGTCTAGTGTTTTTCTAAACATGTCCAGGGACGGTTACTCCACCACCTCCCTGGGCAGATGATTCCATTGCCCAATCACTCCGTGAAGAATTCTTTTCTGACGTCTAACCTAAACTTCCCCTGGCGCAGCTTAAGACTCTGTCCTCTCATTCTGTCAGTGGTTGCCTGGGACGAGACTGACCCCTACCTGGCTATGATCACCTTTCAGGTAGTTGTAGAGAGTGATAAGGTCTCCCCTGAGCCTCCTTTTCTTCCATACTAAACAACCCCAGTTCCCTCAGCTGTTCTTCATAGGGCTTGTGTTCCAAGCCCTTCAAGAGCCTTGTTGCCCTCCTCTGGACGCATTCGAGCATCTCAATATTCTTCCTAAATTGAGGGGCCCAGAACTGGACACAGTACTCAAGGTGCAGCCTCACCAGTGCCAAGTACAGGGGAAGAATGACTTCCCTGGTCCTGCTGGCCACACTATTCCTGATACAGGCCAGGAAGCCATTGGCCTTCTTGGCCACCTGGGCACACTGCTGGCTCATGTTCAGCCTGCTGTCAGCCAGTACCCTCAGGTCCCTTTCTGCCTGACCACTGTCCAGCCACTCTGTCCGCAGCCTGTAGCACTGCAGGGGGTTGTTGTGGCCAAAGTGCAGGACTCGGCACTTGGACTTGTTAAACTTCATGTTGTTGGACTTGGCCCATCTATCCAGCCTGTCCAGGTCCCTTTGCAGAGCCCTCCTACCCTCCAACAGATTGACACATGCTCCTAGCTTGGTGTCTGTGGATACTAAAAAGCTAGGAGCAGAGGAATTTTCCAGCTGCTGCAGCATCCTGTGAAGTTTTTCTTTCTCATGCAAGCTAGCTGAGAAACAGTTTGAGGTTTTTGTAAACCAAGACTTTATCTTGCACCTGCAAACTTGTTTTCCAAGTATTATCATGGTACACTGGAAAAAATATTTTGAAATGGGTGTCAGAGCATTCCACCAATCACCCTGAGAGGTGGATGGTCAAGTGACCAATGGTGTCATGCCACCCTTGTGAACAAAGCTATATAAACTGATTTATATAATTAAATATAGCCACTTATCCTGAAACTGGACTCGTGTAGTTTTTCGCCGTTCTCGGTACAACAGCAACATCTGGTAGCCTGCGACATGTACTACAACTGCAACCGGACTTAGGAGGTATGTGCACTTCCCCCCCCTCCCCTCCGGGGCTACGGGGACGGCACCCTAAACTTAAAAGATGGAGCAAAAAAGTTCAAAGGAGAGTGCGGTTCTTTCTGCCTGGAAGAATGTCTTATCAGTCACAAAGGCTAATATTTCTGATGACGCTCTGTGTAATTTACTGCGTTGGGCTGTAGATCATGGATTTTCAGCAGAGCCTGATACTGCGTTGTAGTGGTTTGGTTCAAAATATCCATTAGTTACTTATTTTCCTTCTGTGAGATAAGAATTAGGAGAAAGCAAAGCAGGCACAAAACTTAAAAGAATATAAAGAAAGCTTTATTAACAGACCTAAAAGAAGAAAAAGTCAGATTAAACCTTCAGAACGCTTCTCCTCCCCCCACCTTCCTCCCTTCTCCCACTGACAATGTAAAAAGACAACCCTTGAGATTTTCAGTCAGTTTACCACCTCTATAATAATCTCTTCTTCAGTTCACTTAGGGAGAGGAGTCTCTCTTGCTCATGCTATGGAGATATCTCCACAAGAAACAGTTCTCTCATGGCTTCAATGTCACAGCGAGACAGCCACCCAGGATGGTTCTCTGCTCACATGTGAAAGTCCCTTCCCTCAACTTACAGCTTTTCCCACAACTGTTTTCGAGGGTTCAATCTTGAGCTACTGGGGTACCATTTTAAGGATGAGCTGTTAAGAAACAAAGGTTCTCTTCACTTATCTCTGGGAGCATCTTCATCTCTGGGAACAGAGGTCGTCTTCTTCCCTGGGAGCAAGGGTCTTCATCACTTTCATCTCTGTTCAAGCTTCTCATCAAATCACAGCTACTTCAACATTTGCTTGTTTCAGCACAGATACTTTTGCTCACAATTGCAGTTTGAACGCTCCACCTCCCATGCTTTCATGAAATTACAACGGGTATTCTGATGTATCATAGTCCATCACCATAGCTTTACAACAGAATTTCAGCTTCTAGGCTTGAAGCATCTCCTCTTTCTCCTCCCTCAGGGTTTCAGCTCTTCCTTCTTCACTGACTTTGGTGTCTTTATGGTGGAGGATTGATGTCTGCAGGCTTCATCTGTTCTGGAGGAAATTTACAACACTGTTAATCTCACCCGGGCCTTGCAGCTGGAATTTGCTTATCGCTGCTGGTCACATGATCTTTGCCGGGCAGCGGCCTCAGATCAATTTTGTCCGCACTAGGCGAGGGCCGGCCTGGCCAAGCTGCGCCGCGGGGCCGTCTGCACAGAGAAGGGCTGCGGGGGTGGCCCGCATGGAGCAGGGCCGCGGGTGGAACAAGGCCACTCAGCTCCAGGGTGGCTGTCTCCTGGCCGGCCCGGCCCGCACTGAGGGGGCTGCGCCGGGTGTCCAGCGAGCAGAAGTGGCTGAGATCTCAGCCAAGCCGCGCCGCAGCTGACCCGGCCGGGCCAGGCCGAGCAGGACCCGGCCCGGCCCCGCTGGGCCATGCCACGGGCCCCCAGTTACCTGTCCGAAAGCCAGAAGCAAGAGAACTTTCCCGGGGTTTGTTCATTCTTAAATGTGGATCACAGAGGTGTGTCAAGCTTCTTAAGTGGCTTTAAAAAGTTGCCAATATTCAAACTAGCCAGTTGATTGGTTCTATTGTGTCTAGAGGAAGCTGTAAACACCTCTTTGCAAAGAATCACTTCTGTGACTGATGGAGCCTTCTTTAACTAAAAACCCAAACTATGCTAAACCATGACATACGTTTGGCCTGGAAACTTGGAAATTGTTAGGGGATAGATTACTTCATGCGTTCACATACGGAGATATTAGTGTGTATGATTTGCTTCGTGCATGGCGTTTCTTATTTGATGTGCTACAAGAGTTTTATGCGAAACAAGACAGAAAGGAACTCCTAGCTTGGAGGGCAATACAATTTCTGAGGGGGTTGAGCCGTCAGAAAGTGCAGAGACTCAGGGCAGCGAGGGTATTGCCTCTCCGGGACTGTCCCCAGGGCCATCCCTGACACCGTCCCCGGCATCGCCAGAAACAGATCGTTCCCGCGTCTGCGGTGCCGGCGGGACCGGACAAAGTTGCAGAGGCTGCGTGGGGGTCCTACTCTTCACCCCGGAACTATGTTCCGCCCATATATCCGTCTCCGTGAGACTTTGTAATGCCGAAGTACCCCTCGCCAGCGGAAGAGTTAGCAAAGATAACCGAACAACGCAAAGAGTTGGAGCGTCCCCTGCCCTTCGCCCCAGTGCCCCCCCCCCCCCTTCCTCCTCCGCGGTACAGTCCGCTACACAGCTGCCTACTTAAGTTGCTGCAGCGGGATCCGTCATTCCTACAGCTCCTCCAATGCCGCAGCCAGGCACGGCAGCCGAGGTTCTTCCGCAAAGAGCTGCTCCGCTTCTTCCGCAGCAGCCAGCAGCGGCAGGAGGTGTCCCGGCAGCGTCTCTTTCGCCGCCGCTCGCCCCGCAACTGGCCCTGGCGCCGCCGTTTCCCCCCCCCCCCCCCGCAGCAAGCCCTGGCGGAGGCGCCCGGCATGCCCGCGGCGCCTCCACCACAGCCGCCTTCAACAACCGCCGGAGTGGCGCGGCCTCCTATCCATGTATTTTATGGATTATATTCCACAAATGCTTCCGCGGGGCCCGGCTATTCTGCGCATACGTCCGAGATGCCCTATCATCCTGCGCATGCGTCAGCGGCGTCCGGCTTTTCCGTGCAGGCCCCAGTAGCCGGGCATTTTTCTGCGCAGGCGCAGATAGCGCAGCTGCCAATGGCGGATGTCTGGGACTCTCCAGGACATTTCGCGGCAGCTGGAAGTGCTGCCGGACGCGTTGCTGCAGGCAGTTGCTGCCAGACCAGTGCCAGGGCAACCCGAGCCAGCTATGCAAACCGGCATGGCAGCCGCGGCGGCAAACGTGGAGGCGGCGAACCCGGAAGTGGCGAACGCAAAAGTAGTGGCAGCTCCGGCGGCGGCAGCAGCGCCCGTACGGACACTGGTACTACTACAAACAACAACATTTCACGCTGCGCAGCTGCGACTAGTCACGTCACTATCTACAGCCTCCGCCTCTACGCCGTCTGCTGGCTCGGCGCCTGTGGCTGGAAGTCGGCAATTACTAACACGGCTGCCACAGAACTGTCTTTGGACACTCCCAGACTGTAAGGTGACTGTCCGGCCAAAACATGCGAAGCAGTTCTGGGAGGCGGTTAAACTGCGGGCTTTAGAAGAGGGAGATTGGGATTTAATAGAGAGAGAGAGTAGGGATGCCTGGAGAAACAGAGGGGCCTGTGCAGATACCTCAGGAGGGATCTGAGCAGGTTGCTACAACACCTCAAGAAAGTGCAACTGATGAGTGGAAAAGACTCCACTACTGGAGTAAGTAGTAAAGTAGGTATGTTTATTCCAGCGCTGGGACGCACGGGGGATAATTCCTCCAAAGCCATGCGTGCCGACAGCTGCATTCAGCTTGGTATTTATCGGGTTACAAGTTCCATATTCATTGTTTCCCAATACACCTATACATATTCATCACCTAGCCCCGCCTAGCCTCGCTTCGTATTATAATGAGCCCAAAAGTCATTTACATCCACGTTGCACTTGCGCAGTGTTGTCTGGTGGTCGTGGGCAGGGGTCTCCGGGATGAAATAAGAGTCTTCCTCCGATGAAGTAAAGAGTCTTCCTCATCCTGAACTTTTCACCTTTCCTCCCTGCGCATGCTCTTTATACCCCTGGCCCAAGCCCAAGCTTCAAGACTGGTTTGAGCTAGTTTTAGGTTAGAAACAGGATCTCTGGTCAGGATTCCTTTGCCTTATCAGTAGTCTCTTATCTTCTCTTCCTGCTTTGGTATGCACAGTAAGTGCTGAGCAAGCTATATGCATTGCTTCTAACAAACCAATTCTTAGTAAATCTTTTAACTTCTGCTTCCCCATTCCCCTGATTCACAACGGTAGTTCAAGACGATAGTGCACCCTCAGAGGGGGTCATTCAAGCATTTCCTGTACAAAAGACACTCCCTAACTCGGGTTTGCCTGACAAACATGCGATTATTGCCTGGAAAATAGTCCAGGATTTACAATCCAAAGTAGCACAATATGGGCTTGGTTCTCCTGAAGTCATGCAGGTTCTTAGAGTGCTGAATACTGAGCTGCTTTCTCCGTTTGACATTAAGCATTTAGCTCAGGTGTTATTTCAACCTGTGTAATATACAGTTTTTGAGAACAACTGGAGAAGGCTGGCTGACAAGGCTGCAGCTCAGAATATGATGTTGCCTCCTGTCATACATGAAATCCCTATTTGTGCTTGGTCTTTGCATATTAAGTGCTTTAAGTAATTAATTTTGAGTTAATTATTTTTAAATTGAATGTTACAATTAACCCATCAGCCCAGGTACAAAAATCCAGTTCCATTATCAGTGTTTTCATTTGTTTAAAGTAGTTTATTAATAGAGTTGCACCCTTCCCAGTTAAAATTTTCCCAGTTAAAAATCACAAACTTGCCCCTTTTCAAGCTTCAAACCACTGGTACACCATAAGAGTTACCTTTCCTGTGTTTACTGTATACTTTTACAAGTGTTTTGAGGTGTGTTGGATGTATTTTAATACTTTTTGTAGGCGTTTCACTTGCATTTTGATTCCAAGGCCAAAACCCCACCCAGTCTTAATAGCCAGCAGCTATTTTTAGCTACAGAGCCATTACTCTGCAGGCAAGTCCCATGGCAACCTGAATACCTGAATTTTAATGAAGGTATTGTATTCCCTTATCTCGACCAATACCACCCCTCCCTGACAACGATGAGCCATTGGTGGACGGAGATGATCCATCAAAGGGAAAGCACCAATCGCTTTGGACTGAAGGGGCGGCTGTGGGCAGGCTATGGGCGGACTGGGGGCGGAGCAAAAACTATAAAAAGGACGAAGCCGAGAGGCGGGCTCTCTTCTCTTTTCCCCTCTTGCTCTCTCCAGACTAGCTGTGGGAGACATCGGTGCTGGGGCATTCAAAGCCTTACCCCTTTTAAGGGGCTTTTAGTAATTTTTTTTAAAGCCAGCCCAGCACTGCAAGTTCTTTTTCTCTACCTGAGGTCTACTGCTGTCTCAGCCAGAAGATCTCATATCCCTGCGCTCCTGGGGCATACCATCTACTGAGCCATAGGATCCCAAATTTTTATATTTTTCTGATTTCTGTAATTTTTCAATTTTTCTGTTTTCAATAAATTAATCTTTTTAAGAGTTGTCTCATTTTCTCACACTCCAAATCATCCCAGATTGGGAGTTGGAGTGGATGCTCTTATGGGACTTGGTGTCTTTTCTAATCCTGATCTCCAAGCTAATTGGGATCCTCTGGTCCTTGAACAGGCTCAAAATGTTGGCATGGGAGCTTTATTAAAAAGCATAGACATGGCTGCTCCTAAAACACGATATGTGAAAATTTCTCAGGGGCAGAAAGAGCAATTTTTATCCTTTGTGGAAAAAATTGCTGCTGCCCTCAAGAAGCAGGTCGAAGATGAGACCTTGAGGCAGATGTTGTGCAGGCAACTAGCAAGAGATAATGCCAATGACAAGTGTAGAAGGATCATTGATGCTTTGCCAGGAGAACCCACACTAACAGAGATGGTTGAAGCCTGCTCTAAGGTGGGGTCTGGGGATCATAGATCTGCTCTGGCTGCAGTTCTGCGGCCTAGTCAATTAAATTCTGATCGTGGACAAAAAAAGCGATCTAAGGTTGAGAGCAATCAGAAACAGATTAGAAAAAAGCAGAAAAATAAGGAGAACAGGGGAACTGCTCACTGCGAGAGATGCGATAGGCCAGGTCATTTTGCAAAATATTGTGAATCTATGTACCATGCCAATGGTCGACCTTTGACATGCTTGGGAAACGTGAACAGGAGCACAAGGGGGAATTGCGCTCAGACACAAATACTTACCCAGGGCGTGGCACGGACACAAGCCTACTCAGCCAGCTTAGAGCCAGCACCCAGGGATCAGCCGGAGTGGATGTGCACACTGCAGCAACAGTTGTCTTAGAATCCTGTCGTGTTTATAAGGTTCCCTTGGATGCATATGGACCCCTAGGTCAGGGATTCAGCGCATTGCTTGTGGGCAGATCTAGTGTTACCATTCAGGGGATCTTTGTACACCCAGGAGTTATTGATGCTGATTTTACAGGCCAGATTTGTGCTATGGTTTCCACACCCACCCCCCCCTTACTATTCCTGAAAAGACGCACATTGCTCAACTTGTGCCTTTCAAGTCGTGTGTTCCCAGGTCAGAACAACGAAGTCGTGGAGATGGCAGCTTTGGATCTACGGGACTTCCAGAGATCTTCTGGACTGCAGACATCTCTAGCCAAAAGCCACAGATGATGTGTACCCTAATTCTGCCAAATGCCCAGCCACCCTAGATCCAGCTCCAAGGTTTGATTGACATGGGTGCTGATGTGACAATCATCTCCTTCTCTGCGTGGCCTCCTACGTGGCCTTTAGCCCCTGCAGGGTCAGCCATCACAGGGTTGGGAGGAACCACAAAGAGCTATTTAAGCAAATGACCTGTAGTGGTAAAAAACCCAGAGGGACAAACAGCTACAGTTTGGCCCTATGTCAATGAAGCACTGCTTAACCTCTGCGGGCGGGATGTGTTGGCAGCCTGGGGGGTACGGATTGGGACAAATTTTTAATAGGAGCCACTGTGCTGAAAGGCGCAGAGTATCCTACGCTGCCTTTGTGGTGGCTAGTAAACAAACCTATATGGAACCATCAGTGGCCCCTACCAGAAGAGAAATTAGTCGCCCTTCGTCAGTTGGTTCAGGAACAATTACAACAGGGACATCTTGAGCCTTCTACTAGTCCCTGGAATACCCCTGTTTTTGTGATTAAGAAGAAATCAGGGAAGTGGAGATTGTTGCAGGATCTCTGACAAATCAATGCAGTGATGGAAAGTATGGGGGCATTGCAGCCTGGTATGCCCTCGCCCACCATGATTCCAACGGGGTGGGAAATCCTGATCATTGATTTGAAGGATTGCCTTTTCACAATTCCTTTGCATCCTGATGACAAGCTGAAATTTGCTTTTACTGTGCCTGCAGTTAACAATGCCAAACCTGCGATGAGATATCAATGGAAGGTTCTACCTCAGGGCACGAAGAACAGCCCAACTATCTGCCAATGGTGTGTCACTCAAGCTTTGTCCGGAGTCCGTGAGCAGTTTCCTGAGGCATACTGCTGCCATTACATGGATGATATCCTGGTGGCAGCATCCACCCAGGACGAGCTGCTGAGGATACAGCCTCTGCTGCACGATGCTCTGCATTCTTATGGATTGCAAGTGGCTCCAGAGAAAGTTCAACAGCATCCTCCTTGGAAATATTTAGGAGTCAAAATTCTGGATCAGACTATACAACACCAAGAGGTGCAATTCTCGGGTTTTATTAAGACCTTGAATGATGCTCAGAAATTGCTGGGTATCATCAATTGGTTACGTCCTTATTTAGGGCTAACCACAGCACAACTTTCCCTGCTTTTTAATATTGTAAAGGGGGACCCCAAGTTGAATTCACCTTGAAAATGGACTCCTGAAGCGCGACGAGCGCTGGAGGAGGTTCAACAGGCTTTTTCTGCTGTCATAGGTTAGCAAGCATAGTCCCGGAAGGGACGTCCTTGCTAAGGGGTGCTTACAGTTTCCTCTGGGAACTGAAAGAACCTATCAGCTGGCCAGTTTGAATATGGACAATTCTCTAAGCCACTTAAAGTTGTGATCACCTCTGTGATCCACATTTAAGAATAGGCAAACTCCCCCTCCAAGCTCTCTCTCGTTTCCGGCGCTGGGACAGGTGGCTGCGGGCCCCGTGTGGGGGCCAGCGGGCCCGGCCAGGCCCTGCTTGGGCCAGGCCGGGCCGGGCCATGGCCATCCTGAAGCCATGGACCTGTTCCAGCCGTGGAACCCCCCCACTGCCTTGCCGTGGGCAGCCGGAGCGGCTCGGCTCTCCCCCCTCTCCACTGCGATAAGAGAAATTCAACATTCCAGCTGCAAAGCTGCAAGGCCGAGGTGAGATTAACCCTTTTTATTGCTGTGAAGAGCTGAAAACCTGAGGGAAGAGAGAGAGGAGATGCTTAAAGCTGAAATTCTGTTGTGAAGCTATGATATATCAGAGTATCCTGTTGTAATTTCATGAAGATATGGGGGGTGGAGTGTTCAACTCGTAAGCAAAAGCACCTGCGCTGAGATAGGCAGCTGTAATTTCATGAGAAGTTTGGACAGGGAGAGATGAACCAGATGAGGACTTTTTGCTCCAAATGGGAAAGGAGAAAACCTCAGTTCCTAGAGATGCTCCCAGAGATAGTCCTAAAGATGAAGATGATGAAGACCCTTTGCTCCCAGGGAAGGAGAAGGGCCTCTGTTTTTGTTTCTGAACGGCTCAACCTTAAAATTGTACCCCAAAAAACTTCAAGAGTGGACCCTCGAAGGCAGTTGCGGGAAAAGCTGCAAGTCGGGGGAAGGGACTCACACGCAGGCAGAGAGAGACTCCTCTTCCTGAATGGACTGAACAATATTTGGAAGTGGGCGGCTGTCTCGTTGTGATAATGTTTTCATAGCATGAGCAAGAAGAGACTTCTCTTTCTAAATGGACTGAACAAGGTTATTGTGGAAGTGGTAAACAGACTGAACATCTTAAGGGTTGTCTTTTCACATTGTCAGTGGGAGAAGGGAGGAAGGTGGGGGGAGGAGGAGAGTTCTGAAGGTGGTATAATTTTTTTTTCTTCTTTTAGGTCTGTTAATAAACTTCTTTATATTCTTTCAAGTTTGGTGCCTGTTTTGCATTTCTCCTAATTCTTATCTCACAGCAGATAAACAGTAATGAGTATTTTGGACCAAACCACTACATCTGCTCATCAGGTTTATCTAGTGGATCCCTCCATTGATATCACTGTTTTCATTACCACTCCAGATCTTCATCCTACAGGTATAATTGGCCAATGGAATAAACAATGGGCCAACCCTTTGCATATTCGGGAATGGGTCTTTTTGCCACATCAGCCAAAAAAGACAGCACCCACATTGTTTGAATTGATTACTAGTTTGATAATCAAATGCCGCCAACAGTGTTTGCAATTAATGGCAGCCGACCCTGCAACAATTGTTCTTCCAGTAAAACAGGAACACTTTGGGTGGAGCCTTACTAACAGCGCTCCTTTGCAAAGTGCACTGCTGTTGGGGTGGATCAGCCTGCTCTCAGGCTGAAACCATCAAATGTTAGTCAAACCAGGGCTATCCACTGGGTGGATTTCCCCACCCAGGACAGTGGATCGGAAGGCGGACCAGAGGAGATAACTGAGGTCTAGGTTACCTCCCCCTGGGTGGCTCCCAATCCTAAATTACCTCCCCCTGTTCCAGAAAGTTCTCCATTTTGTAGTTATTAATTGGTTCCCTGACTCCTGCCTCCCTGTTTTCCCCATTTGTTCTGAAAAATTGTATCCTCCCCTCTGCTTGTACCCCATTGGTTGTTTTCCCTTTCCCTGCCTTGCTCCACCCCCCCATAAAGGGGGCTAGCCCGCGTCTCCTCGGCGCTTTTTGCTGGTCCCTGATCCCTCTGGCAAATAAACCTGTTGGAACTCACACCAGAAGCCCCTCCCACCTTCTTTGCCTCCGGGCTAACGCGAGCCTGATCATCGGCTGCCCGACGACGTGCTTCCTCTGAGGAGGAGCCAGCGCACGCACCCATCTCACACTGATTCCACTGAGCCATCCAGCGAGGACGCTGTGGAGGCTAACACTGCGTCCCCTCTGCCCGAGGGCACGCCGGAGCTTGTGGTGACAAGCCCCCGGTTGCGTTAGGTTGGCGCCCGAACAGGGACGACATACAAGTGCATTCCTGCATCGTCCTCGCTGCCAGGAGGCTGCGAGTGTCAGCGATTCGGAGACGCTGACGCCTCTCGCGGCAGTGCGCTCTGTTTTAAAAGCCGCGCTCCGAGAGGAGGCTGCCAACTCCTGCCAGGAGAGTAGCCTGTCCCGGAGGACCCCACCGTGCCTTTTTGTTTCCAGGACTGGAAGCCTGTGTCTTCTTTTGAGTATTCTTGTGATTCCCGGCCCCTGGAAAATTATTTTTAATTTCTCCTTTTTGCCGGTGGTGGGTGAAGTAGAGGCTGAGGTTTAAGATGGGAGCTAAACTTTCTCAGCCTCAGCGGGAGGTCTATGTCCAAGTTGGGGAATCCCTGAAGAATTGTGGTTTAAAGTTATCAAAGGGGTTTTTGAAAAGGTTTGTTAAGTGGCTGTTCTTTTATTTTCCCCAGATTTCCCCTGCTAATTTGAAGTCAGCCACGTTTTGGCAATTTGTGGGGGACAAAATATTAGAATTAAACCAAAGGGGAGATTCCTCCGGAGAGAGGTTTCTCTACATGGTCTGGGCTTTGAGAGATATACACAAAGCTAATCGGAAAATAAAAGAAAAGCCCCGAATTCTCCCCAGTTCTTCCCAAGTCCCTCCTCCCCCTCCTTGCGTTCCTCATCCCACTACCCCTTCGCTGAAAAGACCGGGAGGTGTAAAATGCCCAGAGGCACAGGGCTGCCACCGTCTCCCTGACTCTCCCTCTCAGCTGCCCTGCCGCAGTAGCCCTGGCCAGGCTGTTTCGGCTCCTACCCAAACCCTCTCTCCTATGCCCTCTTCCCAGGTTGTTCTCCCAAAAAGCGGTTCCCAGTTTTATTGCCCTGAAAATGATGGTGAAGGCTTTTCTCCGTCCACCGGTTAATCCCCTTTCCCTGCTGTTCCTGCACTCCCCCAAAATGGAGGAGACCGCATGGCACAGCCCGCCTTTTTTCCTTCTTCCCAAAATCCCCCTGACCCCCCTCCTCCTCGCCCTGTCCTGGCCCCGCCCCCTCCTAACGTGACGTCTGTGAGCTCCCCCTTCGCTTCGGGTCCCGCCCCCTGCGTCAGGAGTCCCCGCCCTTCCCGTGGCCACTCCTCTTTGTCCTCAGCCCCCGCCTACCGGGAGGAGCCTTCTGGTTCCCACGCCTCGTCTTCTGGTTCCCACGCTGTGGAAACCGGAATCAACGCCATCTTGAACCCGGAACCGGGAGCCTCCTCTGGTCCCTTCGCTGCTCCGGTTCCTTATAACCGAGCTGGCGGCAACCCCACCTGGAAACCCTTTGACCCTGCTGGGCTCAAAGAACTTTGTAAAGCCCAGAAGGAGTTTGGGAAAGAGAGTCCCTATTTCCGGAATCTCCTGTGGGCCACCCTCACTAATACAGTGTTGGTCCCAGCAGACCTCCAAAGCATTTTTTCCTGCTTGCTTTCTCCAGCCGAATTCGAGTTGTGGGATGATGGGTGGAGAAAGCAACTAAGAGAGGTCCTCCCAATCCTGTTGCAAGACCCTAATAACGCAGGGGTTTCCATGGACCACCTTACCGGCGAGGGGTTGCTTGCCAAGCCACAAGACCAGGCCCGAAACACCCCAGAGCCGGTCTTAAGTGCTGTTAAACATGCGGCGGAGCAAGCATTTTTAATGATGCCTCCTAAATCGGCGCCTCTACTAAATTTTACTGAAATTTGGCAACTCCCAAATGAACCATTTATGGACTTTATTGACAAATTAAAATTAGTGGTGGAGAAGCAAGTGGAAGATACAAGAATTAGAGAAAGCATAATCACTCAAATAGCTAAAGCTAATGCAAATGAACCTTGCCAGAGAGTGATTATGACCCTTCCACTTGATCCTCCACCAACGTTAAAGCAGATGATTCGACACTGCACAACCTTAGTTCCAATTGGCCAACCAAATTTAAAAACGAGGGGGAATGTGGTAGGAGTTGCGGGTGCCGCTGAGGTAACGGCACCTCAGGACAAAAGGATGACAAACAGAACCTGGACCTGTCACAGATGTGGCAAGCCAGGACATGTGGCCCGGAACTGCAGAGCTTCAGCTCCAATTAATCAAAGTTCTCGAGCTGTTTCCCCAGGGCAAGTACAATCGCCCACTCCCACGGAGGTACAGCCGGGAAACTGAGGACCCAGCGCGGATCTGCGGCCCCGCGTGATGACATAAATAAAGAAGCCGCAACCAGAAAAACTGTGACTGCAGCCACTGCAACCACGATGGACTCCATCACACCTCAACAGGTCCTCATGAGCTGCAAAGGACTAAAAGACTGCTGCTTGTTTATAATAGGAAACACCACGCGTACACCACCAGAGATCTCAATAACACCAGAGATCGTCCAAGTAGGATCACAAGGACTCTTTACAATTAACATCCAATGTATTCATCCACCTTTCTTTCTTGCAGCTGGCCAGGTTCTCGCCCAGGCCATCCTCATGCCCAGAAGTTCACCAGAAAACTACAACCCATCTGTCTTCTGGGCTGAGGTGGTAGGGGAGGACAAGCCGATGCTAAGCTGCAAGATTTCATGCCAGGGCTCGGACATCAGCCTAGCAGGGATGATGGACACGGGGGCAGACGTGATGGTCATTGCCTCCAACAACTGGCCGTCACATTGGGGGTTACAACCAGCGGAAGGTATTGTTACGGGTGTGGGAGGATCTGTGGCTGCCCAGAGAAGCAGGACTCTTGTCCAGATTGAGGGCCCAGAGGGGCGGATTGCAACAGTCCGTCCATTTGTTATTGACTCTGGGTTTACATTGTGGGGCAGGGATCTCATGTCTCAGTGGGGAGCCCGGGTTGAGATCCCATCTCAACCCCAGGATTTTTAGTAGGGGCCACTGCGGAGCACCCCACCCAGAAATTGAATTGGCTCACCGATAAAAAGGTCTGGGTGGATCAGTGGCCTTTAAAAACACACCAATTGAGAGCGCTCACTGCACTCGTGGAGGAGCAGCTGGGGAAGGGGAACATTGAGCCTTCCAACGGTGCTTGGAACTCCCCGGTCTTTGTGATCCGGAAGCCGGGGACAGACAAGTGGAGACTTCTTCATGACCTGCGGAAAATTAATGAGGTCATTGAGGACATGGGACCCCTGCAGCCCGGAATGCCATCACCCTCTATGCTCCCTAGGCAGTGGAAGATAGCAGTCATAGACATCAAGGACTGCTTCTTCCAGATCCCCCTGCATCCGGACGACGCGCCCCGGTTTGCCTTCTCGGTGCCTTCCCTCAACCGAGAGGCTCCCATGCAGCGCTACCACTGGCGAGTTCTGCCGCAAGGCATGAAAAACTCACCCACCATCTGCCAGTGGTATGTCGCTTGCATTCTGTCCCCTGTCTGGAAAAAGGCAGTTAGAGCTGTGATCCTACATTACATGGACGATGTTTTGGTGTGTGCGCCCACACAGCAGTACCTGGACTGGACTCTGGGGGAGGTAATCAGGGCTTTAAAGGCTGATGGATTCCAAATCCATCCCGAAAAGGTCCAGAAGACCTCACCTTTTAAATATCTAGGACTCAAAATTGAGGAGCAGACAGTGGTGCCCCAACCGTTAAAGATCAATGATAACCCCAGGACTCTGCAGGAACTCCATCAACTCTGCGGGTCCATCAACTGGGTGAGGCAGCTCCTGGGGCTGACGACTGAGGACCTTGCCCCTCTGTTCAACCTGCTTTGTGGGAACGAGGATCTCAAATCCCCGAGGCAGTTGACAGAAGAGACAAGAAACTCCCTCATCAAAGTCCACGAGGCGCTGTCATCTCGCCAAGCCCATCGTTATGCCCCAGGTCTGCCCTTTCAGTTCATAGTGTTGGGGAAAATGCCATACCTCCATGGGCTGGTTTTCCAGTGGGACAAGGTGCAGAGGGATCCCCTTCTGATTATTGAGTGCGTTTTCCTCTTGCACCAGCCGTCCAAAAGTATTACCACGCCACAGGAGCTCATGGCTCAGTTGGTGATAAAGGCTAGGTCTCGCCTCCGTACCCTTGTGGGGTGTGATTTCACATGTGTTTACTTGCCACTGACAACCAATGCACTGGACCATCTCCTTCAAAACAACAATCATCTCCAATTTGCCTTTGATAGTTATTCGGGACAAATATCGGCTCACAACCCGAAACACAAATTGTTCAATTCGGCCTTTAAACTAATTCCAAAAGAAATTCAGAGTCGTGAACCCCTCAATGCCCGGACAATCTTTACGGATGGTTCTGGGGCATCTCACAAGTCTGTCATCATTTGGAGGAATCCTCACACTCAGAAGTGGGAGTCTGATGTGCAGGTGGTCGAAGGATCACCACAGGTTGCAGAGCTTGCCGCAGTGGTCAGAGCATTTGAGCGGTTCAGCGAACCTTTTAATTTGGTAACAGATTCCGCATATGTAGCAGGAGTGGTGTCCAGAGCAGAAAGAGCATCACTCAGAGAGGTGGCAAATCCAAAAATCTATAAATTGCTTTCGAAGCTAATCCAAATTGTCTCCCACCGAAAGCAACCCTTTTACGTAATGCATGTGAGGTCACACACTAACCTGCCAGGATTTATTGCCGAAGGGAACAGGAGAGCAGATGCCCTAGCTATGCCCATTGAGCTAGCGAATCTGCCTAACAGATTCCAGCAAGCCCAGCTGAGCCATGCAATGTTCCATCAAAATGCTCCAGCTCACGTCCGGATGTTCCACCTCACTAGAGACCAGGTGAAAGCCATTGTGGCGACGTGCCCCAACTGCCAAAAACATCAGCTTCCATCACTAGGTCAGGGGGTTAACCCCCGAGGCCTATGCAGTTGTGAGGTATGGCAAACAGATGTCACCCACTTCTCCCAATTTGGCCGCCAGAAATATATTCACGTTTCTGTGGATACTTTTTCTGGTGCAACCTTTGCCTCAGCTCACCGTGGGGAGAAGGCCAAAGATGTCATCAACCACCTGGTACAGGCCTTTGCTGTGTTGGGGACACCAAATAAATTAAAAGCTGACAATGGCCCTGCGTACACCTCTGCAGAGTTTAATAGATTCATGAGTGAGTGGGGTGTGGATCACATCACTGGCATCCCTCACTCACCCACAGGCCAAGCCATCGTGGAAAGGAAACATCAGACACTAAAAAGACTGCTTGAACAACAAAAGGGTGGCAATGAGATCGCTGCCCCCACCATAAGACTGTCCAAAGCGTTGTTCACGTTGAACTTTTTAAACTGTTCCTATGAGGAACCTGATCCTCCCATCCTGAGACACTTCACAAACTCTGCTAAACATAAACTGACTGAGAGACCTGAGGTCCTAATAAAGGACCCTGACACTTTACAGATACGTGGCCCATACCCCCTAGTCACCCAGGGTAGAGGCTACGGGTGTGTTTCAACCCCAGAAGGACCTAAATGGATCCCTGGAAAGTGGATCCTTCCTTAACAAAGACATCAAAACCAAAGCAGCCTGAAAACACAGTAACAACAGCCTGGAAAAGGAGGAGAAACAAGACCTCCTGAATAAACAAGAAATTCTCCTCCCAGGCTGCAAAGACAAACATTCCCTTTCCCACCTTCTCTGTGTTTCCCTCCCCTAATTGGCCCTTTGTTTTGCAAGAGGGGGAGTCCAAGGGAGCCATTGTTATTTAAGTTAATTGTATTTGTATTAATTTTATTTATGTTACACTGTTCCTAAAGTTATCTCCCATAACTGTGTGATGACATCCTACATGCTGCTGTCCCACCTGCTGCTGCAGCTCCTCCTGTACACTGGGAGCTCCAGTAGCCGGATTCCTTCAATTATCAAGGACATTGTATGGGGTTTCTTTATGGAGTTGTTAGTTTTATTAGCCCTTCCCATTTTTAAGTGTTTGGTTTTGAAATCCCTTAAGCCTTTCCCCTCATTTCAATGTAATAAAAAAGGGGGAGATGTTGGGGTGGATCAGCCTGCTCTCAGGCTGAAACCATCAAATGTTAGTCAAACCAGGGCTATCTACTGGGTGGATTTCCCCACCCAGGACAGTGGATCGGAAGGCGGACCAGAGGAGATAACTGAGGTCTAGGTTACCTCCCCCTGGGTGGCTCCCAATCCTAAATTACCTCCCCCTGTTCCAGAAAGTTCTCCCTTTTTTAGTTATTAATTGGTTCCCTGTTATGACTCCTGCCTCCCTGTTTTCCCCATTTGTTCTGAAAAATTGTATCCTCCCCTCTGCTTGTACCCCATTGGTTGTTTTCCCTTTCCCTGCCTTGCTCCACCCCCCCATAAAGGGGGCTAGCCCGCGTCTCCTCGGCGCTTTTTGCTGGTCCCTGATCCCTCTGGCAAATAAACCTGTTGGAACTCACACCAGAAGCCCCTCCCACCTTCTTTGCCTCCGGGCTAACGCGAGCCTGATCATCGGCTGCCCGACATGCTTCCTCTGAGGAGGAGCCAGCGCACGCACCCATTCGCTGATTCCACTGAGTCGTCCAGCGAGGACGCTGTGGAGGCTAACGCTGCGTCCCCTCTGCCCGAGGGCACGCCAGGGCTTGTGGTGACAAGCCCCCGGTTGCGTTACGCTGCAAAACTTTTCGGGACAGATTGCTTATCATCTGCCCAGCCACAAATTACTGCAATTGGCAAAATCTACAAGCTTCACCTTGCGGCCAAAAAATAGTTGGGTGCCAGTGCAAGGACCCACCGTTTTCACAGATGGGTTCAGGAAAACTGGGAAAGCTATTGTTACCTGGAAGGAGGAATCTGAGTGGCAGGTGCTGGAAGGCCACGAGACAGGCTCAGCCCAGCTGGTTGAACTGAGGGCTGTTGCCATGGCTTTTCAGCGGTTCTCTCAGGTACCTTTGAATTTGGTCACTGATTCTGCCTACGTAGCAGATATAACCCAATGCTTAGATTGTTCACTTCTGAAAGAAGTCAATAATGTGGCTCTGTTTTCACTATTGAAAACTTTGTGGTGTGCAATTCAAGCTCAAGTGCACCCATATTACATTCTGCATATTTGAAATCACTCCAATTTGCCAGGTTTCATAACAGAAGGCAATGCTAGGGCTGACAGGCTAGCTAACCCTGCCTGGGTAGCGCCTCAGCCTGACAAAATTGCACAAGCCAAAGCATCGCACATTTTTTCCCATCAAAGTGCACATACCCTGCAGAAGCAGTTTCACCTAACGCCAACTGAGGCTCGGGACACTGTCAGCGCTTGTGCTGACTGTCACGGACTCACTGCACCTTTGCCATCGGGGGTAAACCCCAGAGGCCTAAAAGCCCTGTAGCTTTGGCAGACGGATGTAACACACATTCCTGAATTTGGCAGATTTAAATATGTGCATGTGTCTATTGACACTTTCTCCTCAGCTATGTGGGTGTCTGCTTATACTGGGGAGAAAGGCCGCGATGTCATCCCCCATTGGAAATTGGCTTTCTCGATCTTGGGCGTGCCTTCTTCTGTGAAAACCGATAATGGCCCTGCCTATGTCTCACAGAAGACGCGGCAGTTTCTGCACCTATGGGGTGTAGATCATACTTTGGGTATTCTGCATTCTCCTACTGGCCAAGCCATTGCTGAACGCACTCACGGCACTTTGAAGCGTGTTTTAGAGAAACAAAAAGGGGGAATGCATGGAGAAACCCCACAGAGCTGATTAGAAAAAGCGTTATATACAATTAATCATCTTACAGTGCCACCAAATTCAAATAATCCTGTTATTTTGAATCATTTTCTCTCGTTGCAGTCTTCAGGCAAGATGCACCTGCCTCAAGCGAAAGTCTGGGTATGGGACCTACTCACTAAGAAGTGGGAAGGCCCATGTGATCTCATTGCTTGGGGTCGTGGGTATACTTGCGTTTCCACAGATACTGGGGTACGATGGCTACCTGCAAGATGCGTTCACCCTGACCTGTGGCACCAGAAGCAGAACAGGTAACCTCCAAGGCAATCTCCAATTGATGACCAGAATGCAGATCATCAGCCGAATGATTCTTTTGATGATGACCATGATGTCGACCATCAGTTGGATGATCCTTCTACAAGCAGAGACTGAACTTTAAGTTTCTTTTGTTATGGAGTCAGAATGTTAAAGCCCTTAAGGCTATCTATCTTGATTAGTAACTGATGTAAAGCCCTTAAGGCTATGTAGAATTTAATAGCTGATGTAGAATTGAGTTCGCTACATATCTCTCCCATAGCACTGCTGGAGAATCTCTCTGCCTACCTTAAATTAGTATCTGATTTAGATTCTGTTTGGTAACTGGCTATTACTGCTGGTGATGGGGTCAGTAGCTCTGACCCAGGAAGAGGTGGCTGGTCCAGGGAGATGGTCCCGAAAGGAATCGCCTTCCCGAGGCCCGGTGTCTTCCCTCAGCTGCTGGCCAGGAGGGCCCTTGCAGAGACTGTCAGCTCTTTAGTGATTATCAGCTTGTGATTTCAGCTCAGCTCTGCAGGGCAGCCTCCAGGCCAAGCCAGACCGGAGAGAGAGACGAGAGGCTCGTGTGGCTGGTTCCGCACGGAAGATAGCTTTCTTGTTGGTCCGTACTCCGGCGAAGGGGAAAGCCAGGGACGAGAGCTCTCTCTCACAGGGGCAGAGGCCTTAGCTTTTATAGGGATACAGGGGATGGGTGAAGGCCAATGGGTTACAAAGGATCTGCATAGGGTCTCCTAAAGGATTGTGGGTCTGCCTTTTCCCGCCGTGACCAAAGAAGTGGTTGCCTTTCCAGGGAGTCCTGCTGGGCGATTACGAAATCTCTTATCTCAGCAGAGATCCCTCCAGGGCAGGGGCTGGGCATACCCCACAACTCCCCCTTCTGTATTTATTAAAAAGGCATTCCCAGCAGCCTTTCTGCAGCAACGTAGGAGGCAAGAGAACATAAGTAACACAGTAATAATTACAATGAATACCCACAAAGCTCTCTTAATCAAAGATGCAATCCATCCTGTTATTCCCCATCGTCCAAAAAGGTCATTGACCCAGTCTAGGCTCTTATCTACTTTTAGGTCATCGAGGCAGCAATGAGGACAGCATCAACGTAGATACATTTCATCTTTGGACAGGGATGGGGCTTCTGAGAGGGAATATAAGCAAGATTTGTTAGCTTTGTGGTGAGAGGGGAAGTTTTGGGGTTTAGGGAGGTTTGACAAGGGTTGATGGAAGGGGATATTTTGGGTAACAAGGGGTGATAACATATAAACTAAGGATCAGTTTTTCAGGCTGTGTCTGGCCTATGGCTTGACTTTTGCCATAGCTTCTTGTTCAGCTTTCTGTTTTGTCTGCTGCCGTGTGGTGGGACGATCTTTCTCCTGGTTGGTGGGCATTCCGCAACGTTTTCATCTCCATGCAGAGCTGGTCTGCTTTTGGGGAGGTCCTGTATTTGACTCAGGAGAGTTCTTGTTGGTGTTTGTAGAAGCAGTGTTTGCAGGGCCTAAGTATGGTTTTATACTTTTTCCTGGGAACCACTTCGGGCCAGATGGTAGCTGGACACAGGCGTAGCCTCTCCCCCAGGTAATCAATTGGAAAGGCCCAGAGACCTGGTGTGATTCTGGGTCCTTCACCAGCACTGGTGGTTTCTCTGTGAGCTTAGCTTGGGTTGAATTTGAGAAGTGACGGAGTACTGGGGGGATCAGGCTCTGATGAGGGACCATTTAGGAAGTTAATGACATAGAGAGACTTACAGAGTCTTTCAACAGGAGACAAGATTTCTGTTTCTCTCTGTTGCTGGTTGAGGACTCTTTTGAGGGTTTGGTGGGTCCTTTCTACGATGGATTGTCCTGTGGGATTGCTAGGTATGCCTGTCTTGTGTTTTATCCCCCATTGGTTGAAGAAATCTTTTAACTTACGAGAGGTGTAGGCGGGCCCATTATCTGTTTCGATTTCTTCAGGGACTCCCAGGGTGGCAAAGGCAAGGAGAAAATGCTTGATGACGTGGACGGCATTTTCCCCTGCATGGGCTGACGCAAACACTGCCCCAGAAAATGTAACTGACACGTTGTTGGGGTTTTAGTTTAGTCCTAGTTTTTTTTTTTTTCTGTTAAAGGAATTTTTTCCCATATGCATGTTGCTAGGGGACAAATGGCTGTACTTAAGGAAGACAAAAGAGCTGCCCATTGGGGGTGGGGTGGGCCTGACTACTCCTTTGTTTCACCTGGGTGTGGGGTCAGTTCACTCTCAGCATCCTGAGAGAGAAGCTGCAGAGAAAGGAGCTGCTGGTTCTTTTTTTCGGCCGTTTTTCTTTCTGCTGGAAACAATGCCGGGATCCCAAAGCTGCTTTCCCTGCCCTGCTGGAGGCTGGGCTGTGGCCGCCCTGCCCCGCTGCTGCTTTGAGCCTTTGCTACGCTGTAGCCGTGCTCGCACTGCCTACCCGACCTCCGGGGGGTTCCCCGTTTGGATACATCTCGTCTGTCCTCCGGGATTTGTGCTCATCCCTGCCGCTCCAGCCTGCCGTTCCAGCCTGCCGTTCCAGCCTGCTGTTCCCGACGCTCCAGCCGGACACCAGGGCCAGCCGTCTGGGGTTTGTGAAGCCCTTGTTCCATCCTTCCCCGGGGTCCCGGGCCACCAGAGCCGCATGCTCCCCGAGCTTGCTCCGGAGTGCCCCCTGCAGCCGCGGGGAAACCATCGCACCTGCCCTGCTCACCGGGAGCCGCCAGTGCCCCTGCTGGCTGCGAGCAGAACTGCACCCAAGGGGAAAGGGCCTGACAGCCGAGAAGGCTGGGACTGGGTTTGTGATTGTTTGCTGTTACTGCCATAGTTATTGTTGTTTGTTTGACTGGTTATACACATATAGATATATAGTAGTAAAGAACTGTTATTCCTATTTCCCACGTCTTTGCCTAAAGGCCCTTGATTTCAAAATTATAATAACTCGGAGGGAAAGGGGTTACATCTGCCATTTGAAGGGAGGCTTCCGCCTTCCTTAGCAGACACCTGTCTTTCAAAACCAAGACACACGTGCACGTATTTGGATCTCCCAAAGGATGGCAAGTGGGTTACATCGGTTTGCCACAATTGGCAGCTGTTCAGACTACGGGGGTTGACTCCAGTACTCATAGATGGTATTTGGTAGTTCTGGCAGTTCGGGCACGTTGCAATGATAGCTTTTGCTTGATCTTGTGAAAGCTTGAACATTCTGACGAGGGCAGGAATGTTTTGGTGAAAAAATGCATGTGGCAACTTTGCCTGGGCAAAAATGTCAGGGACGTTTGCAGTCTCTGCTGGCATGGCCAGTGCATCTGCTTTCCTGTTCCCTTCGGCAATGGGACCAGGGAGGTCAGTGTGTGACCTCACATGCATAATGTAGTAAGGCTGTTTTCTGTGCGAGATTAAATGAATTAATGTAGAAACCAATTGGTATAACTTTTGGTTGGAGACCTCCTTTAGAAAAGCATGTTCAGCCCTCATAGCTATGCCAGCGACATAAGCCGAATCTGTGACCAAATTAAAAGGTTCATCTTTAAACTTCTCAAAGGCTCTGACAACGGCTGCTAACTCAGCAATCTGTGGAGATCCCTCTACTATTTGGATATCAGATTCCCATTTTTGGGTATTGGGTTGCCTCCATGTCATGACAGACCGATGTGATGAGTCAGACCCATCGGTAAAGACAGTCAGAGCTTTGAGAGGTTTTCTACTTTGGATTAATTTTGGAATCAATTTAAAAGCTGCATCATGGTAGAAAAATCTATGTTTTGGCATGTGAATGGAAATTTGGCCTGTGTAGCTATCTAGGGAGAACTGGAGGCTCTCATTGGTCTGGAGCAACTGCTTCAGATCTTCAGTGGTCAATGGCAAGTATATGCATGTGAACTCACACCCTGCAAGAGAGCGAAGACGAGTTCTGGCCTTTTATATTAAATGTGCCATTACTTCTTGGAAGGTGGTTAATGTCTTTGTATGTAATGGCTTGTGAAGACCCATTCAAGTATCAGCAAAGGGTCTCTGAGTTGAGGGTCCCATTGGAAGATCAGTCCGTAGAAACGGGGAGCCTTACCCAGAACTGCAAACTGGAGAGGCAGGCTGGGTTCAACGTGATAGGCTTGGCGTGAAGACAGGGCTTCCTGGACTTTGGTGATGGTATCTCGGTCTTCAGGTGTGAGGGCACGTGGAGAGTCCAAGTCTCCGCTGCCGCGGAGGAGGTTGAAGAGGGGAGTGAGGTCTTCTGTTGTGACTCCCAGTAGGGGGTGTATCCAATTTATGGATCCGCACAGGCTGTGTAAGTCCCTTAAGGTTTTGGGATCCTCTTTGATGGTGAGTTGCTGGGGTATGATGGTTCTCTCACGGATCTGGAGGCCGAGGTAAGTCCATGGGCTGGAGTGCTGCACTTTGTCCTCACAAATCTCGAACCCTGCTTCTTCTATGGCTTCAATTGTCTTTTTAAGAGTTCTGTCCAAATAAGTTTTTTCTGATGCACAGATTAGTATTTCATTCATATAGTGGTAAATTATTGCTTCCGGGAATAGGCTTCTGATGGGGGACAGAATGTGGGCGACGTACCACTGGCAGATGGTCGGGCTGTTCTTCATGCCTTGTGGGAGGACGAGCCAATGGTATCTTCTGAGTGGGGCTTGTTCGTTAACAGAGGGGATGGAGAAGGCGAACCGTGGTGCGTCCTGAGGATGGAGCGGGATGTTAAAGAAACAGTCTTTAAGGTCTATGATGGCCAGCATCCAGTCTCAGGGCAGCATCGATGGTGATGGCAGGCCGGGTTGGAGGGGGCCCATGTCTTCAGTGACCTCATTGATCTTTCGTAGGCCCTGGAGTAGTCTCCATTTGTTTGTGCTGGGCTTTTTCAGTACAAAGACAGGGGAATTCCAAGGGCTTGTGGTTTTGGTGATATGACCTTTGGCATGTTGCTCTTCCACCAGGGCTTCCAGCGCGCTGAGTTTTTCTTTATCAAGGGGCCGCTGCCTTGTCCATTTTGGGTTGTCAGTCTTCCAGGTGAGCGGGGAGTAGATGGCAGTGCACGTTCCTCAGTGGCCCCAGTCAGAAATCCTGGCTGGGAATTGTAAGGGTGGCACCCCACTGGTATAGAAGGTCTCTGGCCCATAGGGTGATGGGGGCTCTTACCACAAATGGTCGGGTGGTCGCTATCTTGCCTTCGGGTCCTTCGATGACAACATTTCGTTTGCTTCTCATGGATACTGCAACTCCACCAATCCCGGAGATCATACCTGCCACTGGCTCCAGTTCCCAATTCCCTGGCCACTCGGAGCGGGCGATGATGGTCACGTCTGCTCCAGTGTCCAGCATCCCTGGGCGGTAGACCCTCTCTCCTTTACAGAACAAGCTGCACTCAATGGTCGGTTTGTTTGAGCCCACAATCTCTAGCCACATTGCTGTAGGATTGAGAGGAAGCTGTTCTGGGCAGTTCTGTGGAAGTAAAAAAGCTTGAGCAATCGGTGTTCCCTGTGGGAGAAAGAAAGGTGTGTCCGTGCAGCAAAGCTGGACAAGAATCTCTTGTCCAGGGTGCACTGTTTGTATCTCAGGTAATACAAAGAGTTGTTCTGGACCATGGATGGTATCGCTTAGGATAAGAATGTCCCATGGGCCATTCTGTGGTCCATACTTTCCTGTGGGGATATGATAAAAACACTTGTCAACAAAGTTAAATGGCAGTGATGTTACCAGTTGGCGTCTGGTTCCAGTTGGTAGCGCTCCGTGTGTTGGATCCTTCTCGTGTTCTGGGATCGCCTGGGATGATGGTGCCGGGTGAGGTCTAGTTGTCTGCTCTCGGTGGTCTGATGTGGAGTTCGCAGCCGGGGCGGGGTAGTATGGCCTTTGATTTGTTATCTGAGAGCAGGGCCTTGACACCGCGCTCCGATAGAAGTTTTTTGGACGCTGCTGGTGCTGTTGCTGTCTCTGGTGCCTTTGGTAGGCGGCGCAACGGTCCTGGGTGGGTGACCTTTGTGGGCAGACCTTTATAAAGTGTCCAAGTTCGCCACAATAGAAACAGCGGGCATTCTCCTGGGAGACTGCTGCAGCAAATGCACTGGAAACTCCCTCTGTGATGCCCTTTACAACTGCTTGGGTCATTGTGTTTTCTGTGGATGTGTGTCTAGTACAGCTCTATCATTTGTTCTATTGTTGGTTCTGTGTCCATAGGTAGGGCCCTCAAGATTTTCTTACATTGTTTGTTAGCATTTACCATGGCAAGTTTACCCAAAAGTTCCTTTTGTCCATCCGGACTCTATCTGTTTCTCTAAGCTAGCTTTTAAACGATCAACAAACTGAATGAAGCTTTCATTTGCTGACTGTTTGATGTTAGAGAAATACTGTGTAGGAACAGAATCATCTGGAGTAAGGAGCAGCGATGGTTTTGCTTCATTAGCTATGTCTTGTAATGCTACTTCAGGTAAGGTTGTAGCTTGGTCTAAGGGTTTTTGGAGGTCACCTTCTCCAGCCAGTTGTTCTATTGTCCAATCTGTCTGATTTGCATCTTTAGCCTAAGTGTCAGACAATGTTTTTAAATGTCTTTTCCAATGCCTTTCCCACAACATATATTCAGCAGGGGAAAGGATGCAATTAATAATGTTTTTAATATCATGTGGTACTAATGTATAGGCAGAGAAAGTGGCTTCCAATAAGTTTCTAAAGAAATGTGACCCTCTCCCATGTTCTTTTGCGGCCTTGCAAAGCTCTTTGACTTCTTTGTATGGGATAGGTTCCCATGTTTTTGTAGTTGGACCACCCCTCCTCCCTTTCCCTAAAATGACTGGAAAGGCTGAGATTTTCTGGGCTAACTCCCAATCTCCCTCCCGGTTCGCTTCCCTGCATGTCTGTGCCCATCGATCCTCAGATTCAGAGCCAGAGCTTCTGCTACTGTCATCTGAAAAGGAGCGATAAGCTGTGGCAGGGCGGGGCTGGGATACAGGGGGTGTAGTGTGGCATTTTTGAAATGCCGACTTTCCTTTAGCCAGGGCAGGGGTAGCAGGGCGTCGGGGATGGTTTGAGGGATGGGAAGGGGGTCTGTTGTGGCAGCATGGGGGTGGAGAGGTTGTACAGCAGCAGGTCGTTTGGGAGGAGGTCGGGTTGCAGGTAGTGCCGGTTTCGCAGGTCCGTGTGGAGTCAGCATGGGCTGTAGGAGGGTGGGGGGGGGGGCGGTGGGCTCTAGCACAGCAGCGGAGGAGATGGGGATTGTGCAAGAACCCGTGGTAGGGGGAGGGGGGCGTGTAGGGAGAGAGGGATTAGTAGCAGGGATTGCGCAAGATACAGCTGGGGGGGGAGAGAGCGGGTGTGCCGGCACCTGCCAGGGTGCCAGGGCCATTGGCGGTGGGGGGAGGGGGGAGGGAGATTCCACTCCTCGGGCGGTAGCCTGGGGTGGTGGCGTGGATAGCTGGGTCCCGCCAGCGGCGAGAGGGGCAGATGCTGGCGGGGGGCATGACGCTTGTTCCATGCCCCTCAGTGCGTGCGCGGGGCTCTGCGGGACCGGCCTCGTGTTGTACCATGCCTGCTGCGTGGGTGCAGGGAGAGGCAGTGGTGGCGGGGCGGCTTGCTGGGACGGGGCCGCCGTGCTGGGGTGGGACGCAGTGGGGTGGGGGGGTCAGAGGCACCGCGAGCCGGTGCAAGAGGGGGAAGTATTGAAGAATGGTTAGAGGATCAGGGGCATGGATCATTGATAGAATTATGGGATCAATAAAAGAACTGTACAAGCAAGAGCCTGCAAGCAAAAGGCCTGTGTGAGAAAAACTGTCTGCATGAGAAAAATCCCTGTGTGAGAAACAGGCCTGGGAAACAAAAATGGAGTTTTGAAGCGATGCAGCTGTGCAGATAAGATGTGCTGACCGGGAGGAGGGAGGCTGAACTCTGAATTCTTTTAATCATAAAATAACTGTAGAAGCTTGCCAATGTAGTCCAATTATGTAGAAGCAGAAATGCGTTTTGATAAGTTTTAAGCCACTTAAGAGTTAACAAGTTGGTATACTATATAAGTGCCTCTGGATTGCTAATAAACGGAGCTTGCTTTTATCAACCATATTGGTTTGGACTGAAATTCCTCCCCCCGCCGGAGTCCACGGACCTTTTCCAACAGGGAAGGGTGGTGTCGTGCGCAAAGGGTTGCGAAATACATGGGGCACAGAGGGATTGGGCTGGGGGGGCTCAGAGGCATCCATCCTGGGGAGTGGGGAGGGGTCTGGGATGGATCCCGCACGTGCTGCCTGGGGGGTGGCAGTGGAACCGAGGGGGCGAGTGGGGGGGTTGGGTATGGGAGGACTGCTGGGAATAGGGGATCGGGGTAGGGAAGTGGGGTGGCCGGCTCCCCAGCCGGGCCAGGGCCGGGGCGGCTGGCGGGGTCCGCGCTCTGGCTGGCCATTGCCGGAGGCACAGAGGGGGAGTAGGAGGGGGGGAAGGCAAAGAACGGGTTTGGCTGAGGGGGGTTTTTCACACGACACATTTTAACCATTAAATGAAATAAAGGGATGAATTTGGAAACAGAGAGATTTTCCGTGGCTTGAGAGGAATAGAGTGTCTTCCCCACTCTGTCCCAGAACGGATCAGAAAGGATAGAGTCTGTTGTAGTGTCAGGAAAATTTCGAGATATCCAATTAGTGAAAGATTTGAGATTTTTCTTAGAAAGAACACCTTTAGAGAATTTAAAGTCAGATTTTAAGAGAAGAGTTAGAAGAAAGGGGTATAGGTCTCTCTCAGATTGGGAAAGGCTGGGTTTAGCTTGCCTATGTCCCATCTTAGTTCCTCCCTCAGCAGAAAAAAGAGAAAAAACCCCGAAATTACTTTAAGTTGCACGCAAGAAAGAGGAGGAGAACCCCAAATGTAAACTTACAAATCCCGTTTTCTGGTGAGGCTGGCTCCTAGAAAGGTCTGCTGGGGGGATGGTCTGGCAGTTCGATCCTCAGGGACTTCAGTCCTAGGTGGGAGACGAGGGTCTCGAACTGTCCCCGTCCAAAAGGCCTGCTAAAACGTAGGTCTATCTTCAGAGGAGCAGCACACGAACGGCTGGTTCTGTCTTGGCGTGGTCAAGACGCAGCTTAGGCCAGGTCTGGGTCCAATGGATGTTCGGGCGCCAGTTATTACAGCTGGTGATGGGGTCAGTAGCTCTGACCCAGGAAGAGGTGGCTGGTCCAGGGAGATGGTCCCGAAAGGAATCGCCTTCCCGAGGCCCGGTGTCTTCCCTCAGCTGCTGGCCAGGAGGGCCCTTGCAGAGACTGTCAGCTCTTTAGTGATTATCAGCTTGTGATTTCAGCTCAGCTCTGCAGGGCAGCCTCCAGGCCAAGCCAGACCGGAGAGAGAGACGAGAGGCTCGTGTGGCTGGTTCCGCACGGAAGATAGCTTTCTTGTTGGTCCCCTCCGGCAAAGGGGAAAGCCAGGGACGAGAGCTCTCTCTCACAGGGGCAGAGGCCTTAGCTTTTATAGGGATACAGGGGATGGGTGAAGGCCAATGGGTTACAAAGGATCTGCATAGGGTCTCCTAAAGGATTGTGGGTCTGCCTTTTCCCGCCGTGACCAAAGAAGTGGTTGCCTTTCCAGGGAGTCCTGCTGGGCGATTACAAAATCTCTTATCTCAGCAGAGATCCCTCCAGGGCAGGGGCTGGGCATACCCCACAACTGGCCATTACCAAACAACCCCTTATGCTGTGTTTGTTCTCCTTGCAGCAAGGGATCCCGCAGAGGATTACAAACGCTACCTTTTTGGTCTTAAACTAAAAGGGGGAATTGTGGATACTAAAAAGCTAGGAGCAGAGGAATTTTCCAGCTGCTGCAGCATCCTGTGAAGTTTTTCTTTCTCATGCAAGCTAGCTGAGAAACAGTTTGAGGTTTTTGTAAACCAAGACTTTATCTTGCACCTGCAAACTTGTTTTCCAAGTATTATCATGGTACACTGGAAAAAATATTTTGAAATGGGTGTCAGAGCATTCCACCAATCACCCTGAGAGGTGGATGGTCAAGCGACATGTGGTGTCATGCCACCCTTGTGAACAAAGCTATATAAACTGATTTATATAATTAAATATAGCCACTTATCCTGAAACTGGACTCGTGTCATTTTTTGCTGTTCTCGGTACAACAGCGACAGGTATCATCTGCAAATTTAGTGATGGTGAATTTTATCCCCTCGTCCAGATCATCAATGAAGATATTAAACAGGACTGGCCCCAACACTGATCCCTGGGGGACACCACTAGTCACTGGCTGCCAACTGGATGCAGCACCATTCACTACCACGCTCTAGGCCCGGCCATCCAGCCAGTTCTTAACCCAGCAAAGAGTGCACCTGTCCAAGGCGTGGGCTGCCAGCTTTTCCAGGAGTTTACTGTGGGAGACAGTGTCAAAGGCCTTGCTGAAGTCCAAATAGACAACATCCACAGCCTTCCCCTCATCTGCCAGGCAGGTCACCTGGTCATAAAAGATCAGGTTCATCAAGCACAACCTACCTCTCCTATACCCACGCTGGCTGGGTCTGATCCCCTGGCCACCCTGTAGGTGCTGTGTGGTGGCACTCAAGATGATCTGTTCCATAACCTTGCTGGGCACCGAGGTCAGGCTGACTGGCCTGTAGTTACCTGGATCCTCCTTCCAGCCCTTCTTGTGGATGGGCATCACGCTGACCAGCTTCCAGTCATAGGGGACCTCCCTGGTGAGCCAGGACTTATGGTAAATGATTCAGAGCAGCTTCACAAGCTCATCTGCCAGCTCCCTCATTACCCTAGGATGAATCCCATCTGGTCCCATAGATTTGTGAGCATCTAAGTGGCTCAGCAGGTCTCTGACCGTTTCCTCCTGGATAACAGGGTTTAGCGGGGGGGGGGTTCCCGGGTACAGGAGAGCCAGCCTGAGACACGACACGAACACCAATATGATCTGAGCATTGTGTTCCCCTTTTATTGTTTACCTTCACCAAGTTATACTTTGCAAAGTTCACGCCCCTTTCCCATGAGAAAGCCTCTAAGCAGTGGGGGAGCTGACCAGTGTATACCTTTTCCCAAGGCTGTTCAAGGCTGCCAGCTAGCAGGTGCCTTGCAAGTCTATCTTCAGCCCGAGGCCCCATCAGGGGTACTTCTGCAACAGCCCTGGGATGCCCAAGCTCTCCTGGGGTATGCTATGCCCCCACTCCACAAGGAATTCCTCTACATATCCCCCATTTTCTTTTTGGGCAACCCAGGTCTGGTCGATGATTTTTTGCAGCCCTGCTTTAAGGCAAAAAAAAATACACCCAAGTATTATTAAGCCAAGGATATTCAAGGCTGCCTGCTGCCAGGTGTCTTCCAGGCCTGCCTGCAGCCAGGGGCCAGTTCAGGGGTTTTTCCACAGTAACCCTGGGTTGGCCAGACTTTCCTGGGGTATCATATGCCCCTGTTCCACAAGGAATCCCGCTACACATTCCCCATTTTCTTTTTGGGCAACCCAGGCCTGGTCGATGATCTTTCGCAGCCCCACTTTAAGGCAAGAAAAAATACACGCAAATACCATTAAGCCGAATATAACTACAAATAGCAATCGGCAGCCTTCTACTACCAAGGTACGCAGCCATCCGGTGATACCCAGACCCTTAAGCCAATCTCCAATAGGGTCGTCTGTCTCCCGAAGGTTGTGTAGGCCCCTCTGGAGGTCAGAGAGGTGCTTGTGAATTGGGACAGAGTGGTCAGAAAGATTCATACAGCACATACCTTGGAACTCTTCACAGCCGTGGCCGTGAGCTAGTAGTAGAAAATCAATGGCAGCTCGATTTTGTAGTACTATATGTCTAACACTAGTAACATCTGCGCTTAGTGCGTCAAGCATCTGCGAAGTTATGTTTAACTCATCCCTCGCCCAGCAAGCAAGTTTATGCAAAATAGTGTGAGCCCTGGCTGCTGAAGCACCAGGTAAAAACATAGATGCTAGCCAAATTGACTGCCTTCACTTGATCTAAATGGGCGGACAGCTGATTGAAAATGTCCGCTAATGCTCCTGTCTCAAGACAGTGAAAAAACAATTTCTCACTCTACCTCTGTGTCTGGTGTTATACCTAAAAATTTATGCAACTGTCCTTCTTAGTTTTGCCTTTGGAGAGGGTTCCCCGACACCCACCACAAGTCACTAGCAACCACCTAGGGCAGCTGTTAGATTCGCCCCAGGGTCTCGCTATTTCTCCTGCTATGGAGAGTGGTGGATCTGGCAAGTCCTCAGCCCCCTCACTCAGCCACGTCTGCAGCCTCTCCCAAGGCTTCTCGGGACGGAGGTCCCAGCGTTCCAGCTGTTATGGTAGTGGCATCACTTTCTTCAGGAGCTGATGCTGACTGCGCCTTCTCGCTTCGGGGTCCTGTATGCGTAGCATGGCACCACTTGCTGGGCACCCCTCTGGTCAGTGCTGTGGCGATGACTTGTCCCTGTTGTTGCAGGACATTCTGCAGCGTTGCAGTAAAAGCAGCTGTTTGAGATGACTGTTCTGCACGGGTAGCACGTACGAGCATCTCGTCTACACCTGCTCCCCACGGCAGCGTGGCAAGAATTGTCTTAGTTTGCCTATTAGCATTTTCAAAGGCAAGTGCTCGGAACATTTGCTCTTGGAGCTCTTCAGAGAGCTCAGTTGCATCCTTTAAGGCTGCTGACAAACGGTCGATGAACTCACCATATGGCTCTGACAGCCCCTGTCGGACTGCTGCATACGGGGGAGACTTCTTCTTTTCAGGTACTGACAACAAGGCTTTGTGGGCAAGAGTCTGTGACAACTGATGAATGACTACGGGCATGGTCAGCTGTGTCACCGTCGCTCCATAAGCCCCTCTCCCAGTTAGCATGTCAGCTTGGAGTGCATACAGTGGGTCTTGTGTGTCACCTTGATGTTTGCTAGCTTCTTCTTGTGCTAGCTGCTTCCACGTTCGCTCCCAGAGCAGGAACTGTGAAGGGGTTAATAACAATTGTGCGATGCTGATGCAATCATTCGGACACAGGACATCTGCTGTAAAGATAAACTGCAGAATGCTTCGTGCAGCTTCAGACCGCAAGCCATGCGTGGTGACTGTTTGCTTGGCTTGCTGCAAGATCTTCGAGTCATGGGGTTCCCACTTTGCAGTGTCCCCTTGTATCTGTACAGGGCAAGCGAGGGCATTCACTGCATGCCAATCACCCTCAATGATTGCATCACGGATAACTCCATTCCATCTCCTTCACAATGGGTCAGTCCTCCCCATCGGGGCTGATGGAAACGACGGCTGCACCTCCCCTCGCGGGAAGGTAGGGGCTGTAGGCACTGTGCCTGATTCTCCCGACAGGAACGTAGGAGCTTTGAGTGCTAACTTGACCGGTGGGGCCATGGTGCTGATGGTGTAATATCACAAGCCTTGGACTCTAGCGCGTCTTGCTGTGTAGATAAGTCAGCAAGCTTTTTGATTACTTCTTGCATCATTTCTTGGTGCTTCTCCCCCTCTTGGGGCTGACCCCCGGCAGCCCTGGCTGGCTCTGGCTCTGCAGGCGACGAAACCACAGAAGCCACTTCGGTGCCAGACATTGCTCCGCTGTCTGGCAGAGGGGGTTGCGCTCTGCCGCTTTTGTCCGGGCTTTAGGACCACTGGTTTGCGCCACCACTTTTGGCCGGGCACCAGGACCACCACTTTCTCCTTGGCCCACCTGTGCCCCGCCCCCTGAGTTGGGCGGCTCTGCTCCCGCCGACTCAGCCATTTCTCTCTCAGATGTTGGAGGGATAACTTCCTTCCCTGCTGAGTCCAGCAACTCCCACAGCGAGCGGATGGGTGCTGCTGTGCCTTTAATCGGTCTTTTCGCAGCCAGCCCGAAGAGCCGTGCTACCCTGGACTCCGCCCTGGTCTCTGGCCGCTGCTCCGTAAGACCCCCGTCTGTTCCCTTCCCAGAGCCACCACACCCGGAGCTGCTACCCTCTAAAGCCTCTATGGCAGCCACAGCCACTGTCCTTTCTGTGTTCATCTCTGCGAGAGTGCCAGTTACTGCCCTCCAGGTTAAGCCGAGAGCTTTAGCTTCTTTAGCTTCCTTTCCTCCCTCAATCGTGGACAGCCACAATTCATTTCCAACTTCCCCCCACGCTTCGACTGAGAACAAAAGCGAAGTGTATTTCACACACCCGTGTTCCCGGGCCCACGTAATGAGGGCATTCAGATCTCAGTCTTTCACAATCTTGCCTCTCTTAGAGAGGACGCTAGCTAGGAGTCGAGTCCCCGCCTCGTAATCCATAGCTTCTTTGCTGCGGGTACTCCCTTAGCCACGCGAAAATATGATCTCCAGCCACTCGGCTTTGAGGTTTAGCCCCTGGCTTTACTCGGCTTTGGGGCCACCCGCTCTGGTTCCCCTGGCTCTGCCGCACCGATACGATGAAATTCGGAGTCTTACAGCATTTAAGCGAACCTGCATGTAGCAAAACTCACTCGGGTCCCTGCCGTTTGGGCGCCACGTTTAGTGGGGGGGGGCCCCCAGGTGCAGGAGAGCCAGCCTGAGACACGACACGAACACCAATATGATTTGAGCATTGTGCTCCCCTTTTATTGTTTACCTTCACCAAGTTATACTTTGCAAAGTTCACGCCCCTTTCCCATGAGAAAGCCTCTAAGCAGTGGGGGAGCTGACCAGTGTATACCTTTTCCCAAGGCTGTTCAAGGCTGCCAGCTAGCAGGTGCCTTGCAAGTCTATCTTCAGCCTGAGGCCCCATCAGGGGTACTTCTGCAACAGCCCTGGGATGCCCAAGCTCTCCTGGGGTATGCTATGCCCCCACTCCACAAGGAATTCCTCTACAACAGGGGGGCTATTCTGCTCCCTGACACCATCTACCAGCCCAGGAGGACCGTTGTCCCGAGGACAACTGTCGCAGCGCGGTGTTGGATGGTTAAGTGCCGCGACCTTCCCAAAAGCGTTTCCTTGTGAAGCTGCTCGGTGAGGCCACCACACACACACACACCACACTGGATAGCTAAGGATGAACCAACGACAAAGAAGGCAGGAATGGTCTCTGTATGGGGTTCCATGGGGGAGGTTTATTCCAGCCATGCATGTGAAGGGGTCTAGGGACAAAAACCAGGAATCAGGGGAGGGTCCAGGGTTATATACAGGAGTGGAAAGAACATCAGGGACCAATGGTCTGAGGGCGCAGGGGCGGTACACAGGCGGGACTAGGGTAAGGGAGCCAATGGGGAAACTCTGAGGGAGTGGCAAGGGAGCAAGGGCCAATGGGGGAAACAGGGAGTGGAGAACCTTCTGGAGCAGGGACATATTAGGTACCAAGGGGCAGGGAGGCCAACTGGCCAACCAGGGAAGCAGAACTGGGGTACATTAACATAATGGAACAAAGCATCCTGGGGGGAAGCCTTTTCAGTCACCCTACCCTGGGAGGGATCTCTGGACTTAGGGACGGTCTCACCAATGGACTCCCTTTGTCCTTTGGTCCGTAGGCCCACCGGCCCCCACAGACAACCTGTCTTTCTGTTGAAAACTGAAGCAAAGAAGGTGTTAAGTACCTCTACCTTTTCCTCATCTTTAGTTACTAAATTCCCTCCTGCATCTAATAGAGAATGGAGGTTGTCCTTGCCCTTTCTTTTGCCATTAATATATTTATAAAAATATTTTTTATTGTCCTTTACAGAAGTGGCCAGATTGAGTTCTAACTGAGCTTTGGCCTCTCTAATTTTTTCCTCCATGACTTAGCAACTCCCTTAAGCATTTCCTGAGATACCTGACCCTCCTTCCAAAGGTGATACACCCTCTTTTTTTCCTTAGTTCCTTCAAAAGTTCCTTGCCCATCCAGGCCAGTCGTTTTCCTCATCGGCTCATCTTTCAGCACATAGGGACAGTCTGTTCTTGTGCCTTCAAGATTTCTGTTTTGAAGCACGCCCACCCTTCCTGGACTCCTTTGTTTTTAAGGGCTGCTTCACAAGGAACTCTCTGAATAAGTCATTTCGATAGGCCAAAGTCTGCCCTCCGGAAGTCCAGTGTGGAAGTTTTATTGATGCCCCTCTTTGTTTCACCAAATATGAAAACTATAATTTCATGATCCCTGTGCCCCAGATGGCCTCCAACCACCACATCTCCCACCAGCCCATCTCTGTTTGCAAACAGCAGGTCTAGCGTAGTCCCTCCCCTGGTAGGCTTGCTCACCAGCTGCGACAAGAAGTTGTCCTCCATACACTCTAAGAACTTCCTGGACTGCGTCTTCTCTGCTGTGTTGAGTTCCTAGGAGATATCTGGCAGGTTAAAGTCACCTATAAGAACAAAGGCTGGTGATCTTGAAACATCTTCCAGCTGCTTGTAGAATAAGTTATCCACCTCTTCATCCTGGTTGGGTGGTTTATAGCAGACTCCCACCAGGATGTCAGCCTTGTTGGCCTTCCCCCTGATTCTTACCCATAGGCATTTGACTTTATCATCATTAGTTTCAATTTCCATGGCATCGAGAGCCTCCCTAATACACAGAGCCACTCCTCCACCTCTTCTGCATTGCCTGTCTCTTCTGAAGAGCTTGTAGTCATCCATCGCAGTGCTCCAGTTATGTGAGTCATCCCACCATGTTTCCGTGATGGCGACTACATCATAGCTTTCTTGCTGTACCATGGCTTCCAGCTCATCCTGTTTTTTACTCATGCTGTGTGCATTAGTGTACGTGTCGCTGTTGGGGCGGCCACGACACACACGGACAGTGCCTCAGACAAAGGGCCTGTAGTGGTTTGGTCCAAAATACCCATTACAGTTTATCCTCTGTGAGATAAGAATTAGGAGAAATGCAAAGCAGGCACCAAACTTGAAAGGATATAAAGTAGTTTATTAACAGACCTAAAAGAAAAAAAAATCCTACCACACCTTCAGAACACTTCTCCTCCCCCCACCTTCCTCCTTTCTCCCACTGACAATGTAAAAAGACAACCCTTGAGTTGTTCAGTCTGTTTGTCACTACCATAATAACCTTGTTCAGTCCATTTAGGAAGAGGAGTCTCTCTTGTTCATGCTGTGAAAACATTATCACAATGAGACAGCCGCCCACTTCCAAATAACTTTGTTCAGTCCATTTAGGAAGAGGTCTCTCTGCTCGCATGCGAGTCCCTTCCCCCAAATTGCAGCTTTCCCACAACTGCTTTCGAGGGTCCACTCTTGAAGGTTTCTGGGGTACAATTTTAAGGTTGAGCTGTTCAGAAACAAAAGTTCTCTTCACCCATCTCTAGGAACATTTCATCTCTAAGAAATCTTTGGGAGCATCTCTAGGAACTGAGGTTTTCTCCTTTCCCATTTGGAGCAAAAGTCCTCATCACTTCCATCTCTCCTTGTCCAAACTTCTCATGAAATTACAGCTGTGACAGCATCTGCCTATCTCAGCACAGGTGCTTTTGCTTACAAGTTGAACTGAACACTCCACCCCCCATATCTTAATGAAATTATAACGGGTACTCTGATATATCATAGCTTCACAACAGAATTTCAGCTTTAAGCATCTCCTCTTTCTCTTCCCTCAGATTTTCAGCTCTTCACAGCACTAAAAGGGTTAATCTCACCTCGGCCTTGCAGCTGGAATGTGGCTTATCACAGTGGAGAAGGGGGTGGAGCCGGGCTGCTCCGGCTGCCCACAGCAGGGCTTTGGGGGGGTTCCGCGGGTGGAACAGGGCCCATCGGCTCCAGGATGGCCATGGCCCGGCCCGACCTTGCCCGAGCAGGGACTGGTCTGAGCCCACCGCCCCTGCACGAGGCCCGCAGCCACCTGTCCCAGCACCGGAAACGAGACAGACCCTCTGCCTCGGGGTTTACTATTCTTGTGTATCACAGAGGCGGTCACAATTTTAAGTGGCTCAAAGAATTGTCCATATTCAAACTGGCCAGCTGATAGGTTCTGTCATATTACCGCAGGCCTGGGACCTAGGGTATATCACCGTGTCCCACAGCCATAGGGAGGAGGAGGAGAGAAGATCCACCAGGCAGGAATTGTGCAGCAAGATTGATTGATTTAATTATTTTACAAACTCTTTTATAGACTTTTTTCTTCATAGTCTAATTGGACAAAGGATCAGCCACCCCTTGGGGTGATTGGCTAAAATCCTAAAACATCCATTGTCAAAATATTTTTCTACTATACCATAGACAAGACTTTTCAAGGTTGCAGGTGGCTTGGTTGTTTACATACTCTGCTACCTCTTCTGTGAGAGAGAAAAGTCTCTCACAGAAAATAGCAAGAAAGTCCTTGCTAGCAGCATTTTTGAATCTACAATTCCCCCTTTTTGTTTGATAAGATAACAACCCTACTATTAATCCTAAATAGAAATCTACATCAGTTATTAATTCTAAATATGTCCTTAAGGCTTTAACTATCTGACTCCATAGCAAGAAAATTAAAGCTCAGTCTCTGCTTGTGGAAGGACCATCCCAGTCTCTGCTTGTAGAAGGACCATCTGCCTGATGGCTGACATCGCGGTAATCATCAGAAGAGTCATTAGGCTGATGATCTACATTCTGGTCGCCATTTGGATGGTTGGCGTTCTGGTCATCATTTGGAGGTTGCCTGTTCTGCCTCTGGTGCCGTAGGTCAGGGCGAACGCATTTTGCAGGTAGCCCCTGTACCCCAGTATCTGTGGAAACGCAAGCATACCCACGACCCCAAATGATAAGCTCATGAGGGCCTTCCCACTGGTTAGTGAGTAAATTCCGTACCCAGACTTTTGCCCGGGCAGTTGTCTCTCGCCTGCAGACTGCAATGAGAGAAAATGATTCAGAATAAAAGGATTATTTGAATTTTGTGGTACTGTAAGGTGATTAATTGTATACAAAGCTTTTTCGAGTCGGCTTCAGTAACCAAATTCAAAGGTTCCTGTGAGAATCATTGAAAAGCCATGATAACAGCTCTTAATTCAACTAACTCAGCAGAGTCTGACTCGGATTCGTATGTTAATCAACCACCACAAAGGCAGTGTAGGATACTGTGTGCCCTTACACACAGTGACCCCTGCTAAAAATTTGTCCCAATTCGTACGCCCCAAGCTGCCAACACATCCCGTCCCCAAAGGTTAAGGGAAGTGGTAGTAACATAAGGCCTAATCATAGCTGGGTGCCCCTCTGGGTCCTTCACCATCACAGGCCGTTCACTTAAATAGCTCTGTGTGGTTCCTCCTACTCCTGCAATGGCCGATCCCACAGGGGCTAGAGGACATGAGGGAGACCACGCAGAGAAGAAGATGATAGTTACATCAGCACCCGTATCAATGAAACCTCGAAGCGGTATCCGGGGTGGACGGGCATTCGGCAGGATCAGGGTACATGTCATCTGTGGCCTTTGGTCGGAAATGTCTGCAGTCCAGAAGGCCTGCGGAAGACCCGTAGATCCACTGCCGTTATCTTCGTGAGTTGGTTGTTCTCTCCTGGGGACACAGGACTTAAAAGGCACTAATTTAGCAAGGCAAGTCTTTTATGGAATAGTTACAGGGGGTTTTTGCATGGAAATCATAGCGCAAAACTGACCTTTAAAGTCAGCGTCAATAACTCCTGAGTGCACTAAGAGTCCTTGATGGGCAACGTCAGGTTTTCCCACCAGCATTGCACTGGATCCCTGGGCTAAGGGTCCATATGCATCCAAGGGAACTTTATAAATACCGCTAGAGTCTAAGACGACTGCGGCTGAGGTATTGACGTCAAAACCCGTCTGATCCCTGGGTGCCGTCTCTAGGGTGGCTGGGTAGGCCTGTGCCTGTACCTGTGCCACTCTCTGGGGGAGAGACTGCATCGGAGAGCAATTCCCCTTCCTTGCACCCCGACGGAAGTTTCCCGACAAAGGCCGACCATCGGCATGAGTCTGGGATCTACAATAGTCCGAGCAATGCCCTGGCCTGCCACACCTCTTGCACTGAGGGATCGGTGTGTTCTCTTTTTGGCTCGGCTTAGGCCACTTCCGTTTTTTCGCCTGTTTTGGTTGCTTTGGTTCACGACCAGAAGATGTGTGAACAGGCTGCAGGAACGCAGCCAAAGCAGACCTTTTCTGGTTCCCAGATCCCACCTTAGTGCAGGCTTTGACCATGTCTGTTACCTCAGGATCCCCTGTTAAGGCATCTATGATTTTTCTGCACTCCTCGTTTGCATTATCTCTCACTAACTGCCTTAACAACATCTGCCTTAACCCGTCATCCTCAACCTGCTTCTCAAGAGAAGCAGCGACTTTCTCTGCAAAGGAGAGGAATGACTCTGATTTCCCTTGAAATATTTCAGTATATCGCTTTCTAGGCGCAGACAACTCTATGGTTTTCAACAGGGCAGCCATACCGACCTGTTGTGCTTGCTGCAGGACACTAGAGGACAAGGTACCCTGTAGACTGGGATCAGAGAAGGGACCAGTCCCTATCAAAGCATCTGTTCCTGCTGTCTGTCTAGGATCGGCAGCAGGGAGCTGCATATTCCCTAATGCAGCCTTGTCAGCCAGCTTTCTCCAGGTTTTCTCAAAAACTGTAAATTGTACAGGTTGAAATAGAATTTGACCTAAGTGTCTGATATCAAATGGAGCAAGTAAATCTGTATTTATCACCCTTATTATCTGCATAACCTCAGCAGAACCTAGCCCATATTGTGCCACCTTGGATTACAGGTCCTGGGCAACCTTCCAAGCAATCACCTCATGCTTATCACACTCACCTGAATTTGGGAGAGCCTTATACACTGGGAAAGCTTGGATCTCCCCTTTTGGGGAGTCACTACTATCCTGAACTTCTGGCACAGCCTGTGGATGAAGTGTAACAGCTTCCCGGTTACCCCCAGAATCCTCAAATGTATTGGGCATTCCAAGTGTTTCCAATAACCTCAAGTCACCCTCCTCCAATGCTCCCATTTTAACTGACTCTAAGAAGCGACTGTAGTGGGTTGGGTGCACTATTACCGTGCAGTCCTGAAAGGTCCAGGGGCGAGGCCGGCGCAGCCTTTTTCTTCGCCGCGCGGCTACAGCCGCCTTACGACCTGGGGCCAGAACCTCATCTGCCTCACTGCCTGATGACAAGTCAACAGGCAAAGGCAACTCAGAGACGCAGGGAGTGAACAGAGATGGACGGAGAGGGGCACTTTGGCTAAGTTTGCTAGAGGAAGAACAGACAGCACAGACTGCAGTTGGCTGCGCTGCAGTTTGAGCAGCAGCTTCTTTGCAGGAGGCCGTCTCGGCCAGTCCCGACCGAACAGGTACTGGAGCCGCTGCTGCCGTCTCTGGGGCAACAGCCACTCCCGGTGCCGCACTTGTCTCTTGCACCGCGGCATCGTTTGGCGCCGTCTCTGGCCCTTGCGCTGCAGCCGCGCCCGGCGCCGTGCTCGTCACTTGTTCTGCACCGGCGCTCGGCGCCACTGCCAAAACCGCGGCTGTTTCTCACTCCCTGGCCGCGTTCAGCGCCGCCGCCGCTTCCGGTGCCTCTGGCATCCGCAGCAGCTGCTCTAGCAAGCTGAGCAGATCCTCCAGCTTTCGGGATATGTTCGGTAACTCTGTCAGCAAAGGCAGATGCTGTATTAAAATGTCGATGGCTCGGTTCTGCAGCGGTGCAGAACAGTCTAGCGCCAAGGAGGGCAGCGGACCACACCCAGGAAGTCTCAGTGCACTCACGCCTGGGGCTACACCGGCTAAGAAGTTAGATCCAGGCAATTTTGGCTCTGCCGGTGCATACGGAATTGGGCTAGGAGCCGCTCTGGGGGTCCAATTTGCTAAGCCGCTAATTTGCGGCCCTGGATAAGCCGTGGCCGCTGCCGAGCTGAGCAGCAAGACAGGCTGTGAGCCCTCCTGCTGCCCCGACACGCCCGCCTCTGCCGGCGCGGGGTCCCTGGGGGCTGCGGAGTCCTGTGACTGTGCAGGGTGAGCCGGCGCAGGCTCTGCCTGTGGAGCCGGGGGGGTTTTCCCGGATCCACCATCATCTGCCCCGGAAGCCCAGTCAGCGCGGTCCCCCTCGGACATTCCTCCGTCACTCATCACTGAAATAGGCGAGCCAGCTCTGCTGCTACAGTCAAGGTCTGTCCGCAGAATAAATAACGAACGCCAGGTTTGGTATAATTCTAACACTGATGGGTCCCCAGTCGGGAGCTCGTGTCGGACAGCACAGCCAAGTTCCTGCCATAAGGCAAAGTCCAGGGCAGTATCTCTGTCCATGGAAATCCCTTTTAATGTAGCCCAATCTAATAATTCCCGAACTGAGTTTTCAGGAATGGAGGTATGCATTATACTAAACACACCTTTCCAGACCATTAGCACAGCGTCGGTTTGTGAGCCGCTGTTCGCCATTTCTCAATCACGTCGGACCTCCCGGTCCCAGGGGGGAAGGGGAACAGCGTACCTCTAGAGAAATTCGGCTTGGCTTGCAGCAGCAGGACATGTCAGAGAGTGCAGATCACATCGGGCAGCACCAAATATTACCGCTGGCCTGGGCCCTAGGGTATATCACCGTGTCCCACAGCCATAGGGAGGAGGAGGAGAGAAGATCCAGCAGGCAGGAATTGTGCAGCAAGATTGATTGATTTAATTATTTTACAAACTCTTTTATAGACTTTTTTCTTCATAGTCTAATTGGACAAAGGACCAGCCACCCCTTGGGGTGATTGGCTAAAATCCTAAAACATCCATTGTCAAAATATTTTTCTACTATACCATAAACAAGACTTTTCAAGGTTGCAGGTGGCTTGGTTGTTTACATACTCTGCTACCTCTTCTGTGAGAGAGAAAAGTCTCTCACAGAAAATAGCAAGAAAATCCTCGCTAGCAGCATTTTTGTATCTACATTGTCAAGTCATAGAGGAAGCTGTAAGCACCCCTGTGCAAGAACATCACTTCCAGGACTATGCTTGCTAACCTATGACAGGTCCAAAAAGCCATTTATTAAACAAAGCAGCCTCTTTTATACACCTTTTGTATGTTATCATTTGTGTTACAGATTCATTGGCTGCTAAACTACTACAATAGACTCATTGGCTATTATTAACTACGATATACTACCATTGGCTACCTGTAGCATAAGCATTCAAGCATTCAGAAAAATAACAGGTGCGGATATGTTTCTGTTTTTCCCCTATTGTTTAACTTTCTTGCTTCTGTTGATACTACATTTTCATGGGTAAAAACTAATTGTTTTTCTTCTCACGGACTTTTCTCACAGTCCTTCTCTAGCCAAAGTAACAGGCTTGAGCCATAATTTTACAAAGGCAACAAGGCCTTTATTCTATAAGGTTTTACTTAAATGCCACATACATGCACTTCAACTGGGCTGTTGATTTCACCCGACTCTGGCTTAGCACCTTGTTTCTGGAGAGCCTAGTTGCATCCCCTTCCCTCTTCAAACCTAGTTTAAAGCCCTCTCACTGAGTCCTGCCAATTCATGGGCTAGAATCCTTTTGCCCTTAATAGATAGAAGGAACCCATCTGGCTCCAGCAGGCCAGGTGCTGTAAAAGTTGCCCCATGATCAAAGAACTCAACATTCTGCTGATGGCACCAGCCCTTAAGCCACTTGTTGATAATGCGGGTTCTCCTGTTCCTTTCATCATTTGCCCCTGCCACTGAAAGGGCTGAGCAGAACACCACCTGTGCTCCTGCCCCATCAACCATTTGACCCAAAGTCCTGAAGTCCCTTTTAATTGCCCTGGTGCTCTTCTTTTCAATCTCATCACTGTCAGCCTGGAGTATTAGCAGAGGATAATAATCAGAGGACTGAATCAGCCCAGGGAGTCTCCTGGTAATATCCCATACCCAGGCCCCAGGGAGGCAGCAGACCTCCCTGTGGAATGGGTCTGGTAAACATACAGGGCCCTCTGTTCCCCTCAGAAGGGAGTCAGCTAATACTGTCCCTTCCCCGGATCCGTGGGGTCCCGCATGCACCCACAGAAGCACGGGTGGGTTCAGTATTTTAGTCAGTAGCAAAGAGTCAAGAAGGGCATTTGCGTGCATTCCGGCAGGAGCATTTATTGCTTCTACACTGTCGAAGGTAGCAGAGGCCAATCCGAACATGATCCCGAGGTTCACAATTTTGTCTGGGGGCGGGGAAAAGGCAGGGCTAGGGAACGGGGACTGTTATGAATGTATTGTGATGTTGGCTTTTCGCATGTTACATAATGTTAGAAAAACTTTACCTAGGTTCTGTAATGTAATACATGATATAGAATGTCTATTGTTTATGTAGTCAATTTAGAAAAGATAGGCAGAGAAAGTCTTCACATTCCTGGAGTATCTTATCAGAGAAGAAGAAAAGCAGAAACCAGAGAGAAGAATTCATGGAGGGAGCAGAGACATAGTGGAGCCAAGGAGGAAGATAAGTCTGATGGGATGATACACAGAAACTCCTAAGACTTTATGAATCATACATGATTGTGATGAATATGCAATAAGATATTTACTTTTAAAGACAATCTTTTGGATGTAGAGGTGTGCTTTCGGCTCTCTGCCAAAGCACCCGGCTGTAACACCCTTTTTGCTATTGTCTCCTAATTGTCCCTTTTATTAAAAGTTTTTAAAATTTTACAAAAAGTGAACCTCGTTTTTCACAGGGACCAATGGAGAAGCTCTGGAGGAGTGACCAGGGGTAGAGGCTAACAGCCAACCGCGGAATCCAAACTGGGACAGATTAACATAACAGAACAAGCACCCGGGAGAAGCCCTTCCGGCCACCACAGTCACCTACAACGACTACCCTTCTTTTCTTTTTAATGCTAGAGGTAGTGATCCGTCTGACAGACGAAGTGTAATTGGGAGGGTCTCCGGGCAGATTTGAAGAGCGGACAGAACTCCACTACTAAAGAAGTAGTAAAGTAGGTATATTTATTTCCAGCTGGGACGCACGGGGGATCGCTCCTCCAAAGCCATGCGTGCCGACAGCTGCATTCAGCTCGGTATTTTCCGGGTTACAAGTTCCATATTCATTAAGTTTCGCAACACGCCTATACATATTCATCACCTAGCCCCGCCCAGCCTCGCTTCGTATTATAATGAACCCAAAAGTCATTTACATCCGCGTTGCGCTTGCGCAGTGTGGTTTGGTGTTTTCTTGGTAGGGGTCTTCGGGGGTCTTTTGGAGGAAGGCTGACGATCTTCCTCGTCCTGAACTTTTAACCTTTCTTCCCCGCGCATGCTCTTTTGTATCCCTGGCCTTTGAGACTGGTTTGAGCTAGTTTGCAGGATGTCTGTCTGAGACCCCCCTGGTTTTATCAGAGTTCTCTTATCTTTTCTTCCTGCCCTGGTATGCTGACCAAGCTGGATGCATTGTTCCTGACAAACTAATTCTCCTGCTTCCCATCCCCCTGATTCAGATTATTTTCTTCGATGTCCTCTGGCTGACCCTCTGGATCCAGGGCCTCATACCTATTCTGAAGTGGCACCTGGGAAGGTGATGGGGGTCAGGAGGAATTTTTATTAACTCCCCGAGTAGGGACCCATTTTCACTCTCCTTCATCTACTAGGTCTCCTCCTTCTGCCTGATGGTAAGAGGCATGGGAGTCCTCTGACTCCTGGCGGGCTTCTCTCAGGGATGGAAGGGTGAAACTCCACCAGTCTATTTCCCTTTCACTTTCCCTAATAGTCTTTCTACTACCTCCTTGAGCTTGGCCACCAGAGGAGATCATTCACCTGTTCGCACTGCCCACAGGCATCTTTTGCACCATCCCCTGGTATTGCTGACAGGCTCAAACACTCCTTACAGGAAGTGGTCTGGACAGACCTGTCCTTCTTGGGGGGTTCTGTTTGGGTTGGTACACTTTTACTAGCTATAGCTTTCAATTGTTTGGAGACCATTGCTGGAAAAAAACCCCAAAACCAACCAACCAACCAAACCCCAACACACTAAAAACCCCACTAGCAGGAGGATGACTATAACCCTACCTGCTTGCCCTGCCTGTGCGAACTGCTGCCCAAACTGACATGCCACGCCCTTAAAGAGGTGCCACGCCCCTGTTTGCCCGCTCCTGTTCACCATGCTCTGGGTCACTAGAGCCTTCTTTTAATCCCACCTCTGATGGCCGGAGGAAGCCACTTCCTGCGCCTGAATGGCTGATGACAGGGTTTTTCTTTCTCTCAGGGAATTTTCTCCCATATGTTGCTAAGAGACAATAAAGACCAGTACTTAAGAGAGATAAAAGAAGTGGCCACGGTTCAGGGGAAGGGTGCAGCTGGATAGTCCCTTAGCTGAGGGGTTTGTCTTGGAGGGGCAGAGATACCACAAGATTAGGGCTGAGGGGAAGGGGCTGGGTGCAGCTCCTAGCTCTCTCTCACTCTTGGCATCAGAGAGGAGACAGGCTGCAGTTGCTGTGGGGAGAATTCACCACCACTGCTGGGTTCCATCTCCTGCTATCTTCTCCTACCGTGAGTGAAGGTGAAGAAGGGGCAGTCAATAACTAACTCATGTGTAGAGGTTTGGTCCAAAATACTCATTACTGTTTATCTGCTGTGAGATAAGAATTAGGAGAAATGCAAAGCAGGCACCAAACTTGAAAGAATATAAAGAAGTTTATTAACAGACCTAAAAGAGGGAAAAAAAGAAAAAAAATTATACCACCTTCAGAACTCTCCTCCTCCCCCCACCTTCCTCCCTTCTCCCACTGAGAATGTAAAAAGACAACCCTTAAGATGTTCAGTCAGTTTACCACTTCCATAATAACCTTGTTCAGTCCATTTAGAAAGAGAAGTCTCTTCTTGCTCATGCTATGAAAACATTATCACAACGAGACAGCCGCCCACTTCCAAATATTGTTCAGTCCATTTAGGAAGAGGTCTCTCTGCCTGCGTGTGAGTCCTTTCCCCCGACTTGCAGCTTTTCCCACAACTGCTTTCGAGGGTCCACTCTTGAAGTTTTTTGGGGTACAATTTTAAGGTTGAGCCATTCAGAAACAAAAAACAGGCCCTTCTCCTTCCCTGGGAGCAAAGGGTCTTCGTCATCTTCATCGTTAGGACTATCTCTGGGAGCATCTCTAGGGACTGAGGTTTTCTCCTTTCCCGTTTGGAGCAAAAGTCCTCATCTGGTTCATCTCTCCCTGTTCAAACTTCTCATGAAATTACAGCTGCGCCAGCATCTGCCTATCTCAGTGCAGGTGCTTTTGCTTACGAGTTGAACACTCCACCCCCCATATCTTCATGAAATTACAACAGGATACTCTTATATATCATAGCTTCACAACAGAATTTCAGCTTTAAGCATCTCCTCTCTCTCTTCCCTCAGGTTTTCAGCTCTTCACAGCAATAAAAGGGTTAATCTCACCTCGGCCTTGCAGCTTTGCAGCTGGAATGTTGAATTTTTCTTATTGCAGTGGAGAGGAGGGAGAGCCGAGCCGCTCCGGCTGCCCACGGCAAGGCAGTGGGGGGGGTTCCACGGATGGAACAGGTCCATCGACTCCAGGGTGGCCGTGGCCCGGCCCGGCCTGGCCCAAGCAGGGCCTGGCCGGGCCCGCTGGCCCCCGCTCAGGCCCTGCAGCCACCTGTCCCAGCGCCGGAAACGAGAGAGAGCTTGGAGGGGGAGTTTGCCTATTCTTAAATGTGGATCACAGAGGTGGTCACAACTTTAAGTGGCTTAGAGAATTGTCCATATTCAAACTGGCCAGCTGTTAGGTTCTATCAGTTCCCAGAGGAAACTGTAAGCACCCCTTAGCAAGGACGTCCCTTCCGGGACTATGCTTGCTAACCTATGACATCATGTAAGCACAAGTTAACTATTGGGAGACAGCAAATGTTAGTTCAGACAGCAGATGTTAATTACAAAACCTAAGAAGCCAAATTCACCCTAATCTTGTCAAGATAGAGGGGACAAGGATCATCTCAGAGACTGCTGAATCATTCCTCAAAGGACTACGCATGCCCAGGGAGAAAGGTGAAAAGTTCAGGGGGAAGATGACTACTGGCCTTCATCAGAAAGATCCCCGAGGAAGAAGAGGAGCCTTCCTCAGCACGACCACCAGGGCATACAGCGCATGCGTGGCCCATATGCTAATGGCTTCTGAGAAATAATTTGTATAACCACACCTGTCCCAAGGAATGTGATGAATATTCATAATTTAATCCTTAATACTGTGTTGTAGGGAGCACCGGTGTGTGTGTGTTTGGAGGAGCGATCCCCACACACCTGGCGCGCCGAATAAAGCAAATACCCACTTCTCTGACTCTGTCTCTGAAGTGTCTCCTGGCCCAGTTGCGGCATGATTCAATCTGGCACCCCAGATGGGACCCTCCCTGCCCGGCTGCGGGATCCAGGGGTAAGTAGACCTCCCAGTCGCGACCCTGAATTTTCAGGGGGAGCCCAGTTGTCCTTTGGCTCACGGCAGGAGCAGACAAAGGACCATCTGCACCAAATTAAGGTATTTGCTATTCCTTTCAAACACAGAAATACCTGCAAGTCCAGGGTTCGAGTCCCTGAGGGTGGGTTGAAAGTCCCAAGGAAGACTGAGTCTCCCAAAATTACTCCTGGGCAAGAGGAAAAGTACTTTTAAGGGGTTGGACCCCCAGGGGTTGGACCCCACTGTGAAAGGTACCTTTAAGGGGTTGGACCCCGCTGTCACGTGCTATTGTACTGCTATTTTTGTTTTGTCTGTTGCTATTCTGCTGCTGTGTGAGTGAGAGTGGATGAGACGTGCTGTCAAAGTGTGAAGTGAGTGAGGGGCTCTATCCGTGGTTCCCTACCCCGGCGACGGGCTCGGCCAGAGAAAAGCGAAGCATTTGGCAAAGAGTGAATGAGTATAAATCATATAAACCGTTGGTTTGGAATTCAACCTTACTGTCCAAAGGGAGGAGGATTTTAGAGGAGAAAGATTTTAGTTACTGAATTGAGAACACCCAGGCCCCAACGCTTTTCTAATATAGCCCTAGCTAATATCCCTTTTAAAATCCCGTGCCTAGTGTGGAAACAGTTGTGAAGCTTGGGTTTGTTTTGGGTTTTTTGTACATGTATTAGAAAGTGGTATTGCCTATTAGAAAGAGTGAACAGTGTCCAAGCTGCCAGAGGAGAGAGCTTGGTATCAAATTAGAAAGAGCAGGAATAAAGAACTTGGCAGAAAATGAAGGTGCAGATAATGTTAGAGTAAGGGGAGAATAGTGAGAAATTTGAGAGGAACTGGTTAGAAAAGTACAGCAAGTGTATGTAAGAAGAGATGAAGAAAAGGCAAAAGCAATGGCAAAGGTGATGGCAGAGGTTGTAAGAATTGTAGACATTGTGGTTAATAGATTTGAGTGTTTAGTTCCCTTTTTTGCTTGGTGTTTTGTGCAGAGCTGTAAGGCTCCTGTTTGGAGGGGACCCATGCCCCTGTGCCTTTTGTGTTTTGTTGTGAAAAGCCAAAATTGGCAAGTTTCAGTCCTGAGGTGAATCCGGAGCTCCTATCTTGTGGGGAACCCTGCCACCAGTCTGGCTTGTTGTGGCGAACTAGAATTGGCAGATTCTAATCCTGAAGCCAATTCTGCAGCTGCTGCCTTGTGAGGATGGTGTTGTCCCTGTGCAGGCCCAGGTATTTGTCATGCAGCCTCGTCTGCGGGGGCTGTAGAGAAACCTATGGGGAAAATGTTTTGCTGTCCTTCCTTGGTTAATTTGTTAGTCACCTCTCTACTCCTGGGGTGGACTTGGAAAAAAAAAATTGAGATAAAGAACAATTGGTTACTAAAAGATGATTGATTACTAAAAATGTGATTGGTTATTAAAAAAAAAAAAAAAAGAGAGAAGGGGATTTTAGGCAGTAGCATTGCTTGTGCCAAACTTGATCTTGTCCAAAAGGAAAATCACTAGAACAAAAGGAGCAAACTGATAAGGCAAAAAGCAGTCTCACTCCCTCCACTGAAGAATCAATTGGAAGAAACCCCACTGAAAACCTGTGGGAGATAACAAAAGTGGTGCAACAAACACTTCATAGAATAAAAACTAAAACTCCACTTGAATAAGTTAATGCAATTAAACTCTTGTTTCACTCAGACATATTTTTCTTTTTTTGTTTTTTTTTGGGAAGTTTGTTTCTTTTCTCTTTTCTAGAATGTCAAATGTCCCGACATCAAAGATAAAGAAAGCAGTTTGAGAGCAAGGAAACTGCAAGCAGCAAAATCACACCTAAATGTGATAACCATTGCTTCACTTTGTGTTAGCCCCAAAAAGTTTTACTTCTTTTTTTAATAATCGATCTAGTGGGTCAAATTTTCACTTTTCTTTTATAGGAATCTGCCAACACATGAGCTGGAGCTGTGTGAAAACCAATGAAATTTAAAGTGTCACCATAATTGCTTGCATTGCCAGTTAGTTAATGTTTGTAATTTGTTTGTGTTTTCATTGCAAGTGACTTGGTGAAAGATCAAATAGAAGTTAGAGCATTCTACATATTCTTGAGTTTAATTTTTGTCTAACTTGTTTTGTCTTTTTACTGAAAAATGGTGTGGCTAAGGTCTTATGGATGTATAATTTGTCTCAACCAATATTATCCTGAGAGTTGGTATAAGAATTTATACATATTTGAAATCCTACAAATATGGACTAACCTTCCTAGTTCTGCCTCAGAAGGCTTCAAAATTATTATAATCTGGCTAAATTTTTTGGATTTTCTAATTAGTGAATTAAAGAATCTTGACAAAACACAAGCAAATGCTACATGAGAAATGATTGAATCCCCCTTCCTAAACCAAGAGGGAGACAGAAAAGCCTTCTACCAGCTCTCAAACTAAAGTGCTGTTTAATCTCATGCTATATGTCTTAAGAGGATGTTTTAACTTTTCCTCATCCCTCCTATTTATAGCACATTCTGCAATCTCAGTTGTAGGTGCAGAATGGGATGAAGGCAATTTATTCACCAAAAAAAAAAAAAACCAAAAAAAAACCACCTAAGTTTGAAAGAGAATTCATTTCATTTTTAATCCCACCAAAAATAAAGCCACGGTTGGTAGTTTGTGTCAAGATTAAATGACAAGAGTGCTATAATCTGCCTCCTGGAAAACAGAGCATAGCCCTGATGTAAAGATATGTTTGCATGAGAACATTTTGTATGAAAATGTTTTGTGTGTTAGTTTTGTATCATAAAAACTAATCCTTCATAATGTATAGAATTATCCAGCAGAGTAAGAATATTATTATAACAAAAACTGTATAAAGAAGCTACAACCAAAGAAGCCTCCTGAAGATACCTGACTAAGACTTTAAAGTGTAAGTTAAACCACTAAGATTAGATAAAGAGAAAAGAAATACCCATAGATAGTAAATTAACAAATCAAGTGATCCCATTAGTAAGAGATGTTGAAATTCCAGAGAGATCAAAACAGGCTCCCCAGTGATTATTGAACTACTGGAAGGGGCACAACCAGTGTCAGTTAAACAATATCCACTAAGGCATGAAGCATGAGTAGGAATAGAACCAATAATTACTAAATTTATTGATTAGAAGTTGTTGAGAGAGTGTAGATCTTCCTGCAATACCCCAATTCTACCAGTACAAAAGCCAAATGGAAGTTATTGATTAGTTCAGGACCTGAGGACACTTTACTCACAAAATTACAAAGTGACTAGGTGTGGTTTTCAGTTTTAGATTTAAAGGATGCTTTCTTTTGTCTGCCATTAGCTGAAAGCAGTCAGGAAATTTTTGCCTTTGAATAGGAAAACCCCAGAACAGGGAGAAAAAGCCAACTTACATAGACTGTATTGCCACAAGGTTTCAAAAATAGACCCATGATATTTGGAAATCAATTAGCCAGGGAACTGGAAGCCTGGACACCGCCACTTAGAGAACGTACATTTCTGCAGTACGTTGATGACCTACTGATAGCAACAAGGACCCGTGAAGACTGCAAGAACTAGACTGTAAGTCTTTTAAATTTTCTGGGACTAAATGGATATAGAGTCTCCCCTGAACAGGCTCAGCTAGTCCTCCAGAAAGTTACATATCTGGGGTATGAACTGGCAGGAGGGGAGAGAGCCTTGGGAGACAACAGGAAAGAGGCAATTTGTCAAATGCCCCAGCCAACAACAACCAAAGAACTGAGAGCTTTTCTGGGAATGACAAGATGGTGTAGATTATGGATCTACAACTATGGACTCATTGTAAAACCTTTATACCAACTCCTAAAAGAGACTGGGGGAACTCACCTATGCTGGACACCAGAGACTAATAATGCATTTGTAACTATGAAACGTGAGTTGATGCAAGCTCCAGCACTGGGCATACCAGATGTCACTAAACCTTTTCTGTTGTTCTCACATGAGAGACAAGGACTGGCGCTGGGACTTTTGGCACAGAAGCTGGGACCGTACAGAAGGCCAGTGGCTTATTTCTCCAAGCAGCTGGACGTGATCAGCCAAGGATGGCCCCCCTGCCTGCGTGCAGTGGCAGCTGTGATCCTGAACATAGAAGAAGCTCGCAAGTTCACACTGGGCCAGCAGATAACTGTTTTTGTCTCTCACACAGTGTCAGCAGTGCTCACACAGAAAGGAAATCACTGGTTAACCCCATCTCGCTTTCTCAAATACCAGGCTGTCCTAGCAGAATCAGAGGATGTGAGTATCCAAGTAACCAACGTTTTAAACCCAGCAGCTTACCTCCAGGGCAAGGCTACTGAGGAGCCCGTACAGCATGATTGCATTAAAACCATGGAGGCAGTTTACTCCAGCCACCCGGACCTAAAGGACTCTCCGCTAGAAAATGTGGAAAACTGGTTCACCGATGGAAGCAGTTATGTCAAGAATGGTAAGCAGCTCGCTGGGTATGCAGTTACAACCACAGACACTGTCATTGAGGCAAAACCGCTACCTGTGGGGACATCAGCTCAAAAGGCTGAAATAATAGCCCGAACTCGAGCCTTGGCATTGGCTGAAGGAAAACCTATCAACATTTGGACTGATTCAAGGTATGCTTTTGGGGTGGTACACACTCATGGGGCTATCTGGAAAGAAAGGGGTTTATTAACCTCACAGAAGAAAGAAATCAAGCATGCTACTGAAATCGTACAGTTACTGGAAGCAGTGGTAAAACCTTCACAAGTGGCTATAATGCATTGTAAGGGACACTCCCAGGGTAACACTATCCCTGAACTGGGAAATGCTATGGCAGACAAAACAGCAAAGGCAGTGGCCAGTGGGGTTCAGATCCAAGCCCTAGCTCTAATTCCTTCTAGCATCCTTATAAGTAAAAAAAACCCCACCATACAACACTGATGATTTAAATTAGATACAAGAAGACAAGAAACAAATGAGCACAGATGGGTGAGCTAGGATAAAAAGTCTCATAGTCATACCCAGAAAACTGTTAAAATTATTTATCCAAAGCGAACATTGCATCAGATCACCTTAGATGACACTTCTTGAAAGTTTAAAGAGGTATGAGACAAACTTACAGCATGGTTACCCAACTTATCCTAGCTTAAACAATTGTTTGTAATAGCTACTTGTGTTATTGCATTGTTACTTAGTGTTTGTATTAGTAGTTACTGTTGTATGATACTATGTACTTAGAATCGCGATGCATATACTCAATGGCACAAGCATAAACTCAGAAATAAGACAGAGAAGAGTTCTTACTTTAAAGACATGCAAGATTTGTAAAGAATTACAAATAACCAAAGAAAAGGGGGGATTGAAGAAGGGGCAGTCAATAACTAACTCATGTAAGCACAAGTTAACTATTGGGAGACAGCAAATGTTAGTTCAGACAGCAGATGTTAATTACAAAACCTAAGAAGCCAAATTCACCCTAATCTTGTCAAGATAGAGGGGACAAGGATCATCTCAGAGACTGCTGAATCATTCCTCAAAGGACTACGCATGCCCAGGGAGAAAGGTGAAAAGTTCAGGGGGAAGATGACTACTGGCCTTCATCAGAAAGATCCCCGAGGAAGAAGAGGAGCCTTCCTCAGTGCGACCACCAGGGCATACAGCGCATGCGTGGCCCATATGCTAATGGCCTCTGAGAAATAATTTGTATAACCACACCTGTCCCAAGGAATGTGATGAATATTCATAATTTAATCCTTAATACTGTGTTGTAGGGAGCACCGGTGTGTGTGTGTTTGGAGGAGCGATCCCCATACACCTGGCGCACCGAATAAAGCAAATACCCACTTCTCTGACTCTGTCTCTGAAGTGTCTCCTGGCCCAGTTGCGGCATGATTCAAAGGTCTGCTTGTAAGAGTGGCCATTGCACTGGGACCTTATTAACACCCTACCTCACTTGAAAAGGACCCTCACCATCTACTTGGGTGCCGCGGGGGAAAACCCAGGCCCCTGAGCCCCTTCCCCCCCCCCCCCCCCCGCCTTTTCCCGAGGGCGCCTGTCCCAGCTGTGTTTGTTCAGGTGCCCATGTGCCGCTGCCAAGCCCCGCCGTTTCTCTGCCACTGCTCCGGGTTTTTCACTACGCTGTAACCCTGCATCTCCTGCCTGCCGGGACACACCACGGTTCCTGCCACAGCTGTGCAGTTTCTGCTACCTCTTGCTTGCTACCCTGGGTAAGCCTGCCCTGCCGTTCCAGCTGGTGCTCCGAGGTTCCTGCTACAGCCCATCTTGACATCCAGAGGAGTACCTAGATCAGCTGCCCAACGAAGTTGAAAAGGAAACCCATTTTCCATCTCTTCTGCCCCCTGTGTCCACCATTACCCATGGGAGAGAGATGCAACTGAGCTTGTGACACAGCGCCCCCTGCAGCCACAAGGGAATCATCGCACCTGCCCTGCCTGACCAGGAGCCGGCCGTGCCCCTGCCAGCTGTGACCTTAACTACACCAAAGGGGAAGGTGATTGGCAGCCGAGAGAAGGCTGTTACTGAGTTTCTGGTTTTGTTTGTTGTTGCTGCTGTTGTCGTTTCTTTGCCTTGTTATACATACTAGTAAAGAACTGTTATTCCTTTTCCCATATCTTTGTCTGAAAGTCCCTTAATTTCAAAGTTATAATAATTTGGAGGGAAGGGGGTCATATTCTCCATTCCAAGGGAGGTTCCCACCTTCCTTGGCAGACACCTGTCCTTCAAACCAAGACAATAGGTCAGTGGGTTTTGAAGAATAAGCATTGTGTTAGATGACTAGGTGTAGATGATTTTTCATCTGGCAACAAGAATATGTGAGAGGAACAACTCTACAGACACCATGGTCAGTGCAGAAGGAAGGGGAGGAGGTGCTCCAGGTGCTGGAGCTGAGATTCCTCTGCAGCCCGTGGTGAAGACCATGGTGAGTGTTCCGGCTTGGTCAAATTTAGAGATCTATACTCTGAGAGAAGGCACAATCACCCCTCCCCCCACCAGGTTCAGGAAAAAATAAATTTTCCTCAAAGGAAAGTGAAAGAGATAAAAACTATTTATGTAACAAACACACGGGAAAAGGAAAATAATGCTAAATAATAAAATATTTTGCTATGAAGAAAAAAACCTGGGTAAGTGTTAGAGTCCTCCCTTTGGTCTCCTCAGAGCTGGGGCTTGGCCCAGGGCCAGGCCCTCTGTGCTCCGTGGAAAGTCCTCCCGATGTGTTCTGATATTGAAGCAATCCACAGAAAAAGGGGGAAAATCTGAAATTCCAGGAAAGGAAAAAATGTTCAACTCTCAATCTCTCTCCAGAGGAAAAAAAAAAACTGAAAAAAAACTGGCTGAAAGCTGGCTGGGAAAAAGTCGCTGTCTCTGTGTGACCTTGAACAAGCTGCAAACTGCTTTGAAAAAGTTTTGCTCAGTTTTTTTCCTTCCCCCTCTCAGGCTCAGTTTAAAGGCATAGAAAGGCACAAGAATTAATTTCTGGGGATAGGGCAGCGATATGGGATACACATCATAAAGTCACCCCAAGACATTCCACCCCTTATCCCACATTGTTGGCTCAATGCCCAAACTAATATATTCTAATTCTACACACACACATTAATACATATATGCACACAGCTGTTACAGCGGGGATACTGTAACACGCCTATATCAAACCAGGAGTCCCGTGGAAAAGAAATATAGATGGACAGATTCTTGGTAGATGTTTCAGAGATATTTATTTCTCCAGCCGCATGGCCGGAGCTCTGCCAGGAACTCTCACAGTCTGGCCTGAGGGTCCTTGCCCGTGCAGGGAAACACAAACCAACCAATGGGGAACGAGGCTGACCAGGGGCTCAGGAAACCCCGTGTCTGTCCCCTCAGGGCCCCTCTCCCAGGGCTACATGGCGGGGGGGGAGACCTCGACACACAGCTATGTACGAACAGTAACAGTGACACTCAGCAAGCAGTGGTATACAGGCATTTCACATTACAGGTGGTTTTCACACAACAATCAGATTCCCCTGCGGTACACAACGTGTTGTTCCATCTTTCTGCATTACCCACCATGTGCAACCAGGTCCCTGAGCAAAAACAACCCCACGGATGGGATTGTCTGTACTCGAGGCAGAATTCATCCACACAGTCTTTCCTAACAGACCTCTGACATGCACTACTGGGACCTTATCTCCATCTACTGTATGCAGGGATTCAGACTGGGATGGACCAGCTCTATTGGTGGAACCTCAGGTGTTAACTAACCAGGTGGCCTTTGCTAGATGCTGTTCCCAATTCTTGAAAGTTCCCCCACCTAGTGCCTTCAAAGTGGTTTTCAACAATCCATTACACCGTTCCACTTTGCCTGCAGCTGGTGCATGGTAAGGGATATGGTACACCCACTCAATGCCAAGTTCTCTAGCCCAGGTATTAATAAGGCTATTCTTAAAATGAGTCCCACTGTCAGATTCAATTCTCTCAGGGGTGCCATGCCTCCAAAGGACTTGCTTTTCAAGGCCCAGGATGGTGTTACGGGCAGTAGCATGAGGCACAGGGTAAGTCTCCAGCCATCCTGTGGTGGCTTCTACCATTGTGAGCACATAGCGCTTGCCTTGGCGTGTTTGAGGCAGTGTGATGTAATCAATCTGCCAGGCCTCCCCATACTTGTATTTGGACCATTGCCCACCATACCACAGGGGCTTCACCCGCTTGGCCTGCTTGATCGCAGCTCATGTCTCACAGTCATGGATAGCCTGGGAGATACTGTCCGTGGTTAGATCCACCCCTCGATCTCGTGCCCACCTACAGGTGGAATCTCTGCCTTGATGACCTGAGGCATCATGGGCCCATCGAGCTAGAAACAACTCTCCCTTGTGTTTGCAGTCCAAGTCTACCGGTGACACTTCTATCTTTGCTGCCTGATCTACCTGCTTGTTGTTTTGGTGTTCTTCATTAGCCCTACTCTTGGGGACATGGGCATCTACATGGCGGACAGAGTCATTAGGCTGATGATCTACATTCTGGTCACCATTTGGAGGTTGCCTGTCCTGCCTCTGGTGCCATAGGTCAGGGCGAACGCATTTTGAAGGTAGCCACCGTACCCCAGTATCTGTGGAAACGCAAGCATTCCCACGACCCCAAACGATAAGCTCATGAGGGCCTTCCCACTGGTTAGTGAGTAAATTCTGTACCCAGACTTTTGCCGGGGGCAGCTGACTCTCGCCTGCAGACTGCAATGAGAGAAAATGATTCAGAATAACAGGATTATTTGAATTTTGTGGTACTGTAAGGTGATTAATTGTATACAAAGCTTTTTCGAGTCGGCTTCAGTAACCAAATTCAAAGGTTCCTGTGAGAATCATTGAAAAGCCATGATAACAGCTCTTATTTCAACTAACTCAGCAGAGTCTGACTCGGATTCGTATGTTAATCAACCACCACAAGGCAGTGTAGGATACTGTGCACCCTTGCACACAGTGACCCCTGCTAAAAATTTGTCCCAATCCGTACCCCCCAAGCTGCCAACACGTCCCGTCCCCATAGGTTAAGGGAAGTGGTAGAAACATAAGGTCTAATCGTAGCTGTGTGCCCCTCTGAGTCCTTCACCATAACAGGCCGTTTGCTTAAATAGCTCTGTGTGGTTCCTCCTACTCCTGCAATGGCCAATCCCACAGGGGCTAGAAGCCATGAGGGAGGCCATGCAGAGAAGGAGATGATAGTTACATCAGCACCCATATCAATCAAACCTCGAAGCGGTATCCGGGGTGGACGGGCGTTCGGCAGGATCAGGGTACATGTCATCTGTGGCCTTTGGTCAGAAATGTCTGCAGTCCAGAAGGCCTGCGGTGTTGGGGAGGATGAAAGTTTGGTAAGAAAGTTTCACAGGTATGTAGGCTTGGCAGAAAGATCTCTGAATGTAGAAACTGGGGATGAGATAGAAATGAAAGCAAGTTTTGATATAGAGTAAAAGATGTTTTGCTGAAACAGTGATCGAGGAGTAACTGAGAAGGCAAAGGTTGGAGATGAGTTGGAAGATTTTTAGGAGTAGGACAAAGGCATGTGACTACAAACAAAGACATGTTTTTCACCAAGTAAATAAGTCTCAAGAAGAGCATAAGTAAATAGAAAACATGTCTTTACCAAAAAGAGAGATATTGCAGGCAAACAAGAAATGTTGATGTAGGAAGAAGAAGAGAGGTCTGAGAATTTTCCACTGTAAGCTTAAATTGTAACTTACTTACTCTTGTGATTGGATAATAATGACTATAATATGGTAATGGTAGTGGTTATGATAGGCTATAGGCAAATGTAACGGTATTGTGTATGGTGCTTATTGGTTGTTATGTGTTAAGATACTCTGCAAAGAAAAGTATAAAGTGCTTAGTAAATTGAACAGAAAGTGGCTTCAGGTATGCCTACAGCTGGAGCAGGCAGCTGTAGGGCTGGCTCTGGATACCCACTCCCTGAGCTGCGGTAACTTCGCCTATGCAATAAACAGCTTTCAAGAGAGCTGCCTGAAGTCCAGACATCCTTCATGAAACTTTCTCCTATCCTGCGGAAGTCCCGTAGATCCACTGCCACTATCTTCATGAGATTGTTGTTATATCCTGAGGAGACAAGACTTAAAAGGCACTAATTAAGCAAGGCAGGCCTTTTCAGGAATAGTTACAGGGGGGTTTTGCGTGGAGACCATAGCACAAATCTGACGTTTAAAGTCAGCATCAATAACTCCTGAGTGCACTAAGAGTCCTTGATGGGCAACATCAGGTTTTCCCACCAGCATTGCACTGGATCCCTGGGCTAAGGGTCCATATGCATCCAAGGGAACCTTATAAATACTGCTAGAGTCTAAGACAACTGTGGCTGTGGTGTGGACATCAAAACCCGTCTGATCCCTGGATGCCGTCTCTAGGGTGGCTGGGTAGGCCTGTGCCTGTACCTGTGCCACTCTCTGGGGGAGCGACTGCATCGGAGAGCAATTCCCCCTCCTTGCACCCCGGCAGAAGTTTCCCGACAAAGGCCGACCATCGGCATGAGTCAGGGGTCTACAATAGTCCGAGCAATGCCCTGGCCTGCCACACCTCTTGCACTGAGGGATCGGTGTGTTCTCTTTTTGGCTCGGCTTAGGCCACTTCCGTTTTTTCGCCTGTTTTGGTTGCTTTGGTTCACGACCAGAAGATGTGTGAACAGGCTGCAGGAACGCAGCCAAAGCAGACCTTTTCTGGTTCCCAGATCCCACCTTAGCTCAGGCTTTGACCATGTCTGTTACCTCAGGATTCCCTGGCAAGGCATCTATGATTTTTCTGCACTCCTCGTTTGCATTATCTCTCACTAACTGCCTTAACAACATCTGCCTTAACCCGTCATCCTCAACCTGCTTCTCGAGAGAAGCAGCGACTTTCTCTGCAAAGGAGAGGAATGACTCTGATTTCCCTTGAACTATTTCAGTATATCGCTTTCTGGGTGCTGACAACTCTATGGTTTTCAACAGGGCAGCCATGCTGACCTGTTGAGCTTGCTGCAGGACACTAGAGGACAAAGTACGCTGTAGACTGGGATCAGAGAAGGGACCAGTCCCCATAAGAGCATCCATTCCTGCTGTCCATCTAGGATCGGCAGCAGGGAGCTGCATATTCCCTAATGCAGCCTTGTCAGCCAGCTTTCTCCAGGTTTTCTCAAAAACTGTAAATTGTACAGGTTGAAATAGAATTTGACCTAAGTGTCTGATATCAAATGGAGAAAGCAAATCTGTATTTATCACCCTTATTATCTGCATAACCTCAGCAGAACCTAGCCCATATTGTGCCACCTTGGATTGCAGGTCCTGGGCAACCTTCCAAGCAATCACCTCATGCTTATCATGCTCACCTGAATTTGGGAGAGCCTTATACACTGGGAAAGCTTGGATCTCCCCTTTTGGGGAGTCACTACCATCCTGAACTTCTGGCACAGCCTGTGGATGGAGTGTAACAGCTTCTCGATTATCCCCAGAATCCTCAGATCTATTTGGCATTCCAAGTGTTTCCAATAACCTCAAGTCACCCTCCTCCAATGCTCGCATTTTAACTGACTCTAAGAAGCGACTGTAGTGGGTTGGGTGCACTATTACCGTGCAGTCCTGAAAGGTCCAGGGGCGAGGCCGGCGCAGCCTTTTTCTTCGCCGCACGGCTACAGCCGCCTTACGACCTGGGGCCAGAACCTCATCTGCCTCACTGCCTGACGATGAGTCATCAGGCAAAGGCAACTCTGAGATGCTGGGAGCGAAGAGAGGTGGACGGTGAGGGGCACTTTGGCTGGGTTGGCATGGGGCAGAACAAACAGCACAGACTACAGCTGGCTGCGCTGCAGTTTGAACAGCAGCCTCTTTACGGGATGCTGTCTCGGCCAGTCCCGACCGAACGGGTACTGGAGCTGCTACAGCCATCTCTGGGGCTGCAGCCGCGCCTGGCGCCGTGCTTGTCTCTTGCTCTGTGGCAGCGTTCAGCGCCGTCGCTGGCCCTTGCGCTGCAGCTGCATCCGGCGCCGGGCTTGTCACTTGCTCCCCGGCCATATTCTGGTTTTCCCGCGGCAGTGCTACTTCCGGGTTCGCCGCCGGCCACACTGCTCCTTGGTTTGGAGCTGCGGCTCCCGTGGACGGCGCGGGCAGTGCTGGTGGCACGGGCCCGGTGGACCCCGCACGGCAGGGTGCCTCTTTTATCGGCAGCAGCTGTTTTTGCCCGCTGAGCAATTCTCCCAGGTGCCAGGATATATTCGGTAACTCTATCAGCAAAGGCAGATGCTGTATTAAAAGGTCGATGGCTCGGTTCTGCAGCGATGCAGAACAGTCCAGCGCCAAGGAGGGCAGTGGACCACACTCCGGCAGTCTTGGTGCAGTCACGCCTGAGGCTATGCCTGTAGGTTCTTGGGGGGTTCAGTCTGTACTGACGGTTGGAGACGGACGGAGACGGACGGTGATGAGAGATCTCTATAGTCAGATCTTGGGACATGCGGTTTATTGCAAAGGGCGTGGGTATAGGGGCACTGCTTAGAGCTGCAGCTGGCAGCTCTGAGCAGGCCCAAGAGAGCAAGAGAGTAAGCGGGTAAGAGAGAGCGAGAGGAATGAGAGTGAAGAAGTGATGAGAATAGAATGGAATGGTGAAGTCCTGGTTACAATACAATAAATCATCTTCTGTACTGAATATTCTAATTGTCACTAACCAATCTAATACAAGGTACAAATCCTATAGCATTTACATACAGCCTATAAGAGTTCTTATATTACCATAGAGTGTTACATCTTAACTTCTAAAAACTACTCTTTGGACCCCTTCTGCTGAGCTAGTAGGATCTGCTCTGACTCTTGGACCTGCCTGCAAGCAGAGGGTATTGTTCAATCAAGAGGGAGTTACCTTCAGTTGGCCATACCATTGTTTTCCAGTTGTTCAGTAACTAAGACTTGGTATTTCAAAAGTGGCTTTCATTTCGATGTTGCCTGTAGTTTTCATATTCCCAAAATCTTTTGTCAGGCAATCATATTTATAAGGCTTTCCTGTTTCATCTTCCCCAACATATGCCGGCTAAGAAGGGACATCCGGGCGATTTTGGGTCTGTTGGTGCATACGCAAACGGGCTAGGAGCCGCCCTGGGGGTCCAAGTTGCTAAGCCGCTAATTTGCGGCCTTGGATAAGTCGTGGCCGCTGCCGAGCTGAGCGGCAAGACATACTGGGCGCCCTCCTGCTGCCCCGATCCCCCCGCCTCTGCTGGCGCAGGATCCCTGGGGGCCGCGGAGTCCTGCGATTGTGCAGGGTGAGGCGGCACAGGCTCTGCCTGTGGAGCCGGGGGGGGTTTCCCGGATCCACCATCATTTGCCCTGGAAGCCCGGACAGCGGGGTCCCCCTCGGACATTCCTCCATCACTCATCACCAAAATAGGCGAGCCAGCTCTGCTGCCACAGTCGAGGTCTGTCAGCAGCATAAATAATGAACGCCAGGTCTGGTATAATTCTAACACTGATGGGTCCCCAGATGGGAGCTCGTGTCGGACAGCACAGCCAAGTTCCTGCCATAAGGCAAAGTCCAGGGCATTTTCTCTGTCCATGGAAATCCCTTTTAATGTAGCCCAATCTAATAATTCCCGAACTGAGTTTTCAGGAATGGAGGTATGCATTATACTAAACACACCTTTCCAGACCATTAGCACAGCGTCAGTTTGTGAGCCGCTGTTCGCCATTTCTCAGTCACGTCGGACCTCCGGGGGGGAACAGCGTACCTCTAGAGAAATTCAGCTTGGCTCGCAGCAGCAGGACATGTCAGAGTACAGATCACGTCGGGCAGCACCAAATATTACCGCAGGCCTGGGCTCTAGGGTATATCACTGTGTCCCGCAGCCATAGGGAGGAGGAGGAGGAGAAGATCCAGCAGGCAGGAATTGTGCAGCAAGATTGATTGATTTAATTATTTTACAAACTCTTTTATAGACTTTTTTCTTCATAGTCTAATTGGACAAAGGATCAGCCACCCCTTGGGGGTGATTGGCTAAAATCCTAAAACATCCATTGTCAAAATATTTTTCTACTATACCATAAACAAGACTTTTCAAGGTTGCAGGTGGCTTGGTTGTTTACATACTCTGCTACCTCTTCTGTGAGAGAGAAAAGTCTCTCATGGACTTAGAAAATAGCAAGAAAGTCCTTGCTAGCAGCATTTTTGTATCTACAGTGGACTTTCACAAATAGCTTTTTTATCCGGGCAGCAATGTCTTTCCACTCTTCAGAAGCCCAGATTGGTTTACCCCTATGCTGCCAATTAGCTTTTTCCCACTTTTACAGCCATCCCCATTGAGCATTGTCTACCATCCATGAATCAGTGTAGAAGTATAGCTTTGGCCACTTCTCTCTTTCAGCAATGTCCAGGGCTAGTTGAACAGCTTTGAGTTCAGCGAGTTGGCTTGATCCACCTTCTCCTTCAATAGCTTCTGCAACCCGTCGTGTGGCACTCCATACAGCTGCTTTCCACTTTCATTTCATCCCTACAATGCAACAAGAACCGTCAGTGAAAAGAGCGTAGTGTGTGTCTTCTGATGGCAGTTGGTTGTACGGTGGAGCTTCTTCAGCATGTGTCACTTGTTCTTGTTCCTCTTCATCAGTGAGACAAAAGTTTTCACCTTCAGGCCAATTTGTGATTATTTCCAAAATCTCAGGGCTATTCAGTTTCCCAATACACTTGCGCTGTGTGATGAGAGCAATCCATTTGCTCCATGTAGCATTGGTGGCATGGCAGGTAGAGGGAACCTCTGCTTTGAACATCCACCCCAGCACCGGTAGTCGGGGTGCCAGGAGGAGTTGTGCCTCAGTGCCAATTACCTCTGAGGCGGCTTGGATTCCTTCATAGGCTGCCAAGATTTCCTTCTCTGTTGGGGTGTAGTTGGCTTCAGACCCTCTGTAGCTTCGGCTCCAGAATCCCAGTGGTCAACCTCGAGTCTCACCAGACACCTTCTGCCAAAGGCTCCAGGACAGACCATGGCTCCCAGCTGCAGAGTAGAGCATGTTCTTCATTTCTGGTCCTGTCCTGACTGCGCCAAGGGCTACAGCACAAGCGATTTCCTGCTTGATTTGGGCAAAAGCTTGTTGCTGTTCAAGGCCCCAGTGGAAATTGTTCTTCTTGCGGGTAACCAGGTAGAGAGGACTCACAATCTGGCTGTACTCGGGAATGTGCACTCTCCAGAAACCTATAGTGCCTAGGAAAGCTTGTGTTTCCTTCTTGTTGGTTGGTGGAGACATTGCTGTGATCTTATTGATGACCTCAGTGGGAATCTGACGCCGTCCATCTTGCCATTTCACTCCCAGGAACTGGATCTCGAGCAGGTCCCTTGACTTTGCTCTTCTTGATGGCGAAACCAGCTTCCAGGAAAGTGTGGATGATTTTCTCTCCTTTCTCAAACACTTCTGTTGCCGTGTTCCCCCCACACAATGATGTCATCAATGAACTGCAAATGTTCTGGAGCCTCACCCTTTTCTAGTGCAGTCTGGATCAGTCCATGGCAGATGGTGGGGCTATGCTTCCACCCCTGGGGCAGTCGGTTCCAGGTGTACTGCACGCCCCTCCAGGTGAAGGAAAACTGGGGCCTGCACTCTGCTGCCAGAGGAATGGAGAAAAATGCATTAGCAATATCAATAGTGGCATACCACTTCGCTGCTTTGGACTCCAGCTCGTATTGGAGCTCCAACATGTCCGGCATAGCAGCGCTCAATGGTGGAGTCACTTCATTCAAGGCACGATAGTCCACAGTCAATCTCCATTCTCCTTCTGATTTTCCCACAGGCCAAATGGGGCTGTTGAAGGGTGAGTGGGTCTTGCTGACCACCCCTTGGCTCTCCAGCTCACGGATCATCTTGTGGGTGGGAATCACAGCATCTCGAGTTGTCCGGTACTGTCGGTGATGCACTGTCGAGGTAGCAATTGGTACTCTTTGTTCTTCCACCTTCAGAAGCCCGACTGCAGATGCATTCTCTGATAGTCCAGGCAAAGTGTTCAATTGCTTAATGCCCTCTGTCTCCACAGCAGCTATTCCAAAAGCCCACCTGAGTCCCTTTGGGTCTCTGAAATACCTGTTCCGGAGGAAGTCTATGCCCAAAATGCACGGGACTTCTGGACCAGTCACAATGAGATGTTTCTTCCACTCATTTCCAGTCAGGCTCACCTCAGCTTCCACCAAGGTCAAATTTTGTGATCCACCTGTTATACCAGAAATAGAAACAGATTCTATCCCCACATGTTGCGATGGGATTATTGTACACTGCGCACCGGTGTCAACCAAGGCATCATAATTTTGTGGTTCTGATGTACCAGGCCAACGAATCCACACAGTCCAAAAAACACGGTTTTCCCTGGGCTCTACCTGGCTAGAGGCAGGGCCCCTCTATGCCTGGTTATCCTTCTTTCCCTGGGCCTGGATCTTAGAGGTTCCTTCATGGGAATTGGACATGTCATCGTCTTTTCCATCATTTCCGGAAGTTTGGCTACAGGCAACTGGAGCTACTTCCTTTTTGGTAAAACTTCCTTTCTGAGACTTGCGCTCCTTCAATTCATGCACTCGTGCTGCCAGAGCAGACGTGGGTTGTCCACCCCACCTCTTCGTGTCTTCCCTACTGTCACACAGGAATTTCCACAGCTCACTTCGTGGGATGTTCCTTCTCTCTGGGGAATGTCCATGTTTGGTATCAGAATCTCTGATCTGTACTGCTGAGATTTGGAGAAGGCACTCGTTAATCTCGTTGAGTTCCTGATGATTCTTCTTGTAGTGGTTTGGTCCAAAATACTCATTACTGTTTATCTTCTGTGTGATAAGAATTAGGAGAAACGCAAAGCAGGCACCAAACTTGAAAGAATATAAAGTAGTTTATTAACCGACCTAAAAGAGGGGGAAAAAAATTATACCATACCTTCAGAACTCTCGTCCTTCCCCCACCTTCCTCCCTTCTCCCACTGACAATATAAAAAGACAACCCTTAAGATGTTCAGTCTGTCACTTCCATAAAAACCTTGTTCAGTCCATTTAGAAAGAGAAGTCTCTTCTTGCTCGTGCTATGAAAACATTATCACAACGAGACAGCCACCCACTTCCAAATATTGTTCAGTCCATTTAGGAAGAGGAGTCTCTCTGCTCGCATGCGAGTCCCTTCCCCCGACTTGCAGCTTTGCCCGCAACTGCTTTCAAGGGTCCACTCTTGAAGTTTTTTGGGGTACAATTTTAAGGTTGAGCCGTTCAGAAACAAAAGTTCTCTTCACCCATCTCTGGGAGAATTTCATCTCTAAGAACAGAGGCCCTTCTCCTTCCCTGGGAGCAAAGGGTCTTCCTCATCTTCATCTTTAGGACTATCTCTGGGAGCATCTCTAGGAACTGAGGTTTTCTCCTTTCCCATTTGGAGCAAAAGTCCTCATCGCTTCCATCTCTCCCTGTCCAAACTTCTCACAAAATTACAGCTGCGTCAGCATCTGCCTATCTCAGTGCAGGTGCTTTTGCTTACAAGTTGAACACTCCGCCCCCCATATCTTCATGAAATTACAATGGGATACTCTGATATATCATAGCTTCACAACAGAATTTCAGCTTTAAGCATCTCCTCTCTCTCTTCCCTCAGGTTTTCAGCTCTTCACAGCAATAAAAGGGTTAATTTCACCTCGGCCTTGCAGCTGGAACATGGCTTATCACTGTTGGTCACCTGACCTCTGCCGGACAGCGGTGCTGCTTTTCTGAAATCTTGGCCGCAGGGGGGGGGGGGGGGGGGGGGGGGGGGGGTTGGTTCCAAGCCGCTCTGGCTGCCCACAGCCCTGCTGGGGCGGGGGGGTCATCCTGGAGCCGTGGCCCGGCCCGGCCTAGTCCGAGCAGGGGCCGGGCTCACTGGCCCCCGCTCGGGCCCTGCGACCACCAGTCCCAGCACCGGAAACGAGAGAGAGAGAGAAAGCTGGGGGGGGAATTTGTCTATTCTTAAGTGTTGATCACAGAGGCGGTCACAACTTTAAGTGGCTTAAAGAATTGTCCATATTCAAACTGGCCATCTGATAGGTTCTATCAGGTCATAGAGGAAACTGTAAGAAGAACATCACTTCCGAGACTCAGCTTGCTAACCTATGACACTTCTCTATCTTATCTTCCATTTCCTGCATACGTGTTTCTACAGCTCCGACTCTTGCATGTGTTGGGCCATGCACGAAATCTGCATATGCTCAGAGCTTCACTGCCATATCTTGCACGGTCTCATTTGCACCATAGTTCGGTTTCATTATTGCTAAAGCAGAAGCATATTCTTGTGGCCCAAGTCGTATGAGTTTTTGCCACATGAATGGATTAACTCTCACCCGGTCTGGACTCCTCAATCCTGGGTCATCCGTGAAGACAATCTCTACCACCCCTAGTTCTCTCAGGCGTTGGATCCCTTGTTCTATGGTCTTCCATGGGGTTTGCTGCATGTAGAGATCATCTCCACACATATATCTTTCAATCACGCCTGTCAAAACCCGTCTCCAGAGACCGGCAGAGACAGCCCACCTTATCATCGCTTGGTCGATAGCTGGATCACGTGACAGGGATCCCAAATGCCTTGCTTCAGCACCGTCCAGCCTCACATCATCACCTGCAGTATCCCAAATACGGACCATCCAACTTATTATGGATTCATCAGACCATCGGGTGTAGTCCTTTCTTAAGTTGTGAAGGTCCTTTATGGACATGGACTCAGCAATGGTTTCTGTGCCTGAGTCAGTTGGTGGTTTTGAGGTTCCTTCCCCTGCATCATCTTAATCTTTTGCTGGGCGATCAGTTTTGGTTGTGTGTTTTTTCGTTGTGACAGGAGCCACTGTCAGTGGCTTAGACTCTCCATCTGGTTTGGGCTTGCTGTCTGGTGTGGCTGCAGCCTGAGTGACTGGGGTGTCTGCAGGCTTTGCTGATTTATCTTCCTGCCCCTCTATCTTTACCTGCTGCAGTGTGCGATAGGCATATGCCAAAGCCCAACATATTGCAAGGAGCTTGTTCTCATTAGAATTGTCATTGTATTTCTCTTTCAGATATTTTGCCACCTCAGCTGGTTTCTGAACTTGTTCAGGGGGGAAATTGCAAACCATTGGGTCAGAGAATTTCTTCAGGATTTGGCCCATATCTTCCCATTCCTCACACCACTCAGGATTTTCCACCTCTGGGTCAGGTGTCTCATCAGTCCCCCTGGAAATCTGAGCTCTTATTCTAGAGAAGCTGCGAATCATATAGAGGAAGATTACCAGATTAAATACCAGGAGGATGATGTCTTTAACATCCAGGGGAAACTGAACACTCTCAAAAGATAACCGATCACATTTAAAGGGAGGAGAAACCCCGTTTCCTCCTCCTCTAACAATCCGGGTGCAATTACTAATAAATTCCCAAAACAGACTACTGAAGCTAGGACTGGGATTAGGACGAAGAAACCACATATCATACACATTTTGAGCAGTGGCCTGTACCTCTGTCAACTTCTTATAAATCATTATCACCGAGCACAGCAGAATAGAAATCCGAATTCGTGTCCCTGCTCTGCAAAAATTCCTTATCAAGGATAAGATCGGACCAAGTTGTGGATAGGCAAATAGGCCTAGGGACCAGAAAGGCCCTAGTACCTTAAACAAGCCTACGGACCAGAAATACATTAATATATCAAGCCAGAGAAACACTATGAACTCAACCAACATGGTGACTATTTTACCCCAACACAGATTAAGTAAATTCAAACCAAAATGTAATTAGCACAGACTTTTCACTTTCCTCTGAGCCATGCAGTTGGGCGCCACTAAATTTGTTCTGGTTTGGTCAAATTTAGAGATGTATCCTCTGAGAGAAGGCACAACCACCCCTCCCCCACCAGGTTCGGGAAAAATAAATTTTCCTTGAAGGAAAGTGAAAGAGATAAAACCTATTTATTTACCAAACACACGGGAGAAGGAAAATAATGCTAAATAATAAAATCTTTTGCTGTGAAGAAAAAAAACTGGGTAAGTGTTAGAGTCCTCCCTTTGGTCCCCTTGGAGCTGGGGCTTGGCCCAGGGCCAGGCTCTCTGTGCTCGGTGGAAAGTCCTCCCGATGTGTTCTGATATTGAAGCAATCCACAGAAAAAGGGAAAAAATCTGAAATTCCAGGAAAGGAAAAAAAGTTCAACTCAGTCTCTCTCCAGAGAAAAAGAAACTGAAAAAAAACTGGCTGAAAGCTGGCTGGAAAAAAAAAGTCGCTATCTCCGTGTGACCTTGAACAAACTGCAAACTGCTTTGAAAAAGTTTTTCTCAGTTTTCCTTCCTCCTCTCAGGCTCAGTTTAAAGGCATAGAAAGGCACAAGAATTAATTTCTGGGCATAGGGCAGCGATATGGGATACACATCATAAAGTCACCCCAAGACATAATATAAAAGTGGATCTTTATTGAAGGCCTCCAGGGGCAGTTATGGAAAAATATCCACAAAAGCCCACTCCTCAGGGAGTGCATACAGTTTCATAAGTTTGATAAATTAGCATAATTGACTAAAAAGCACCAATTAAGAGCACAAGTGGTGATGCAATTCCCCCCCAGTCCAAGCCCTTTCTAAGTCTTCAGTGTTGCTGCCTGTTCCGAGCTTCCCTTCCCCCTCCCCAAGACACTTGCCTCTTCCATGTGCTCTGAACCCCTTTGTTCCAAGCGCAGGCAAAACCAAATTTAACTCAAACTCTTTAGCAGTGTCTGATTGGCCAGTCACCCCGGGTCCGCCCCCAGTCCTCCCCTTTCCCCTTCTCCGAATAAAAGAAGGGCCCAAAAGGGGGCCCGCCCTCTTTGGCTTGCATCCCTTCTGCAAACATCTTGTCGTCTGTTTTTATTTGAAAGCTTCTAATTGCAGGAATTGGCAACCAAAGGCTATATTTCTCCTTCTTTGCTTCTGCTGGTGGTATCAGCTTTGCAGCTACTATTGCTGCTTTTAGAGCTACTGAAATGCTGGATTGCCCTTGCTACCTCTCTAGGCTGCCCAAGGCTTTCTAAGGCATTGAACTATGAGCGCTAGCCGGTAAAAAGCTGTAAGTATCTCCACATCTGGTGCCCAGCGTGCTCTCTCTGGACCCCAGTTCTGAGAAACTTTTAGGGTGTCCCAGCAGCTGTGTGTCTGCTGGAGTTAGCTCTGCACGTTCTGCTGTGCCAGCTCTGCGTAGCGAGCTGTTACTTTTTGCGTAACAGAGAGCCCAAAGCCTCAGCCTGTATCCTCCCACACACCATGTGGCAAGGGAATGGCTGGAATGTAGAAGACCCTCTTCGCTTATTTTTTCCTCCAGACCTGCTTTCCTGTGGCAAATCCAGAATTCTGGTGAGTATTTCCCTGCTGGTTTAGGGGCTCCTATCTTAAGCTGGTTCCGGTGTGTCTTGGTTTGAAAGACAGGTGTCTGCTAAGGAAGGCAGAAGCCTCCCTTGGAATGGCAGATGTAACCCCTTTCCCTCCGAGTTATAATTTTGAAATCAAGGGCTTTTAGGCAAAGATGTGGGAAATAGGAATAACAGTTCTTTACTATTATATATATATAACCAGTCAAACAAGCAACAATAACTATGGCAGTAACAGCAAACAATCACAAACCCAGTGCCAGCCTTCTCGGCTGTCAGGCCCTTTTCCCCTTGGGTGCAGTTATGGTCACAGCCAGCAGGGGCGCTGGCGGCTCCCGGTGAGCAGGGCAGGTGCGATGGTTTCCCTGCAGCTGCAGGGGGCGCTCTGGAGCGAGCTTGGGGAGCACGCGGCACTGGTGGCCTGGGGTCCCGGGGAAGGATGGAACAAAGGCTTCACAAACCCCTGGCCGGACCCTCAGGAACAGCAGGCTGGAACGGCGAGCTGGAACGGCAGGCTGGAGCGGCAGGGACAAGCACAAATCTCGGATGGCAGATGAGATGTACCCAAACGGAGAACCCCCCGGAGGTCCAGGCTGGCAGGGCGAGCAGGGCAACAGAGTAGCGAAGGCTCGAAGCAGCGACGGGGCAGGGCGGCCACAGCCCGGCCTCCAGGTGGTCAGGGAAGGTGGGCCCCCGGGGATTCTGGGGTCTTTCTCCACAGAAAGAGAAAACGGCCGCAAAGAACAAGCAGCTTCTCTCTCTCGAACCCAGAGAGCGACTGAGCCCGCACCCAGGTGAAACAAAAGAATAGCCAGGCCCACCCCACCCCCAGGGGGTAGCTCTTTTGTCTTCCGTAATGTCGCGGGTTGGGTTTGTAACCGGGCGGAAATACCAATTTAGTGTAGTGGTTTGGTCTAAAATACTCATTACTGTTTATCTTCTGTGAGATAAGAATTAGGAGAAATGCAAAGCAGGCACCAAACTTGAAAGAATATAAAGAAGTTTATTAACAGACCTAAAAGAGGGAAAAAAAGAAAAAAAATTATACCACCTTCAGAACTCTCATCCCCCACCTTCCTCCCTTCTCCCACTGACAATATAAAAAGACAACCCTTAAGATGTTCAGTCTGTTACCACTTCCATAATAACCTTGTTCAGTCCATTTAGAAAGAGAAGTCTCTTCTTGCTCATGCTATGAAAACAGTATCACAACGAGACAGCCACCCACTTCCAAATATTGTTCAGTCCATTTAGGAAGAGGTCTCTCTGCCTGCATGTGAGTCCTTTCCCCCGACTTGCAGCTTTTCCCACAACTGCTGTTGAGGGTCCACTCTTGAAGTTTTTTGGGGTACAATTTTAAGGTTGAGCCGTTCAGAAACAAAAAACAGAGGCCCTTCTCCTTCCCTGGGAGCAAAGGGTCTTCCTCATCTTCATCGTTAGGACTATCTCTGGGAGCATCTCTAGGAACTGAGGTTTCTCCTTTCCCGTTTGGAGCAAAAGTCCTCATCGCTTCCATCTCTCCCTGTCCAAACTTCTCATGAAATTACAGCTGCGTCAGCATCTGCCTATCTCAGTGCAGGTGCTTTTGCTCACAAGTTGAACACTCCGCCCCCCATATCTTCATGAAATTACAACGGGATACTCTGATATATCATAGCTTCACAAAAGAATTTCAGCTTTAAGCATCTCCTCTCTCTCTTCCCTCAGGTTTTCAGCTCTTCACAGCAATAAAAGGGTTAATTTCACCTCGACCTTGCAGCTTTGCAGCTGGAATGTTGAATCTCTCTTATCGAAGTGGAGGGGGGGAGAGCCGAGCTGCTCTGGCTGCCCATGGCAAGGCAGTGGGGGGGGGGGGGGGTTCCACAGCTGGAACAGGTCCATTGACTCCAGGATGGCCGTGGCCCAGCCTGGCCTGGCCCAAGCAGGGCCTGGCCGGGCCCACTGGCCCCCACACGGGGCCCGCAGCCACCTGTCCCAGCACCGGAAATGAGGGAGAGCTTGGGGCGGAGTTTGTCTATTCTTAAGTGTGGATCACAGAGGCGGTCACAACTTTAAGTGGCTTAGAGAATTGTCCATATTCAAACTGGCCAGCTGATAGGTTCTATCAGTTCCCAGAGGAAACTGTAAGCACCCCTTAGCAAGGACATCCCTTCCGGGACTATGCTTGCTAACCTATGACACTTACGTACCCCAGCGATTTGTTGTCTTAGTAACAGTATGGGGGGAAAATTCCTTTAACAGGAAAAAACTGGAACTCTTAAAATCCCAACACGGTGCAAACTTTCTCTTTTTTTTTTTTCTTCCCTCTTTTTTGCGATTTGGGGCTGAGGTTTGTGGTGCTGCATTCGTCATGGGATCTGAGGTTTCTGCACACCATAGAGAAATATAATACCAAGTTCAAAACTACTTTTCTTTTACTGGGCATAAATACCCTAAAAATCTAGTTCAATCTTTTGTACGATGGCTTTTTCAGTACTTTCCTAATCTGACCTCCGAAGATATGAGATCTTCTGAATTTTGGGATAAGGTGAGGAGAAAACTCGCCTCTCTCAGGCGTGCAGGAGATGGAACAGTTTCAGCATAGTAATTATTTTAAGAGTCTTTTAAGTGCTACTTTTGCAACTCACTTACTTGTACCTCATGATTTAATTATTATTATGCAAACTCTTCTCACACCTGGTGATTTTGTGTTGTGGAAACAACAATGGAAAATAATTTTATCTGATCTATTGCAAATTTTGTGGCAAACTCCAGATAATTACCTGGACTTTGACAACAATTATATCACATTAGACCTTTTATCTGGTGACAATAATATGGCAAATCCCCAAAAACAAGCAATGCTTATCCCTCGTCCAGATCTTACTGAAATCACACGTGCTGCTGAAAAGGCCTTTACATTACTACCATCTCAGACTCCTACATCTCATTATACCAACATCAAACAATTGCCAAATGAAAATATTATTCACTTTTATAACCGTTTGTGCGAAGCTGTCTTTTCCCAGGTCCCTAATCCTGACCTCCAACAAGCGCTCCTACTCGAACTGCTCCAAGTGAATACGAATGATGCTTGCAAACAAGTCATCCTCACTCTTCCTTTGCATCCCCCTCCGACTGTCGAATCCATCCTCAAACTCTGTACAAAGAAGGTGCAGCTGAACACAGCTGTTCCCATTTTGAAAAAAGTGGGGATGGTGGGGGAAGTTGTGGAGAATGCTATGGGTACTGGGGAAACTCAATCGCGTGGTAACTTTATATGCCATCATTGTCAAAAAAAGGGACGTGTAGCTCGCAATTGCAGAACGATTATAACTGCTGATAAAAACTCTTCAAAGACTGTTTCCCCAGGTCAACAGCAGGGAAACCAGCGACTCAAAGCGTCCTAACAGCTCCGCATTCAGACATAAATAGGGCTGCAGACAAAGCAACTTGAACTTCTGGACTCAGGCTTAAGGTAACCTGTGATGAAACACACCATTTCAACAACAACAAACAGACTGTAATACCCATCTCATTCCAGAATGTGGACCACATGCAAGACTTTACATACCTTTTTGTTATTGGGCGTCATAGGTTAGCAAACATAGTCCCGGAAGTGATGTCCTTGCAAAGGGGTGCTTACAGCTTCCTCTATGACCTAACAGAACCATCCTGGAGCCGATGGGCCCTGTTCCACCTGTGGAACCCCCCTCCCAGCAGCTCCCCCCCCCCCCCCTCCACTGTGATAAGCCACATTCCAGCATCAAGGCCTAGGTGAGATTGACCCTTTTAGTGCTGTGAAGAGCTGAAAACCTGAGGGAAGAGAAAGAGGAGATACTTAAAGCTGAAATTCTGTTGTAAAGCTATGATATATCAGAGTATCCCATTGTAATTTCATGAAGATATGGGGGGGGGAGTGTTCAGTTCAACTTGTAAGCAAAAGTACCTGCGCTGAGATAGGCAGATGCTGAAGCAGCTGTAATTTCATGAGAAGTTGAACAGGGAGAGGTGGAAGCGATGAGAACTTTTGCTCCAAATGGGAAAGGAGAAAACCTCAGTTCCTAGAGATGCTCCCAAAGATTTCTTAGAGATGAAATACTCCCAGAGATGGGTGAAGAGAACTTTTGTTGGCAGAGATAGCCATCATCCTACATTACATGGACGATGTGCTGGTATGTGCTCCCAATAATCAGTATCTCAAGCAGACACTTAACATGGTCATTGAGGCCCTAGAGGCCAAGGGCTTTGAATTACAACCAGAAAAAATGCAGAGAACAAGCCCTTGGAAATACCTCAGACTCAAAATCACAGAAACCTCTATCACCCCAACACGCATCACCATTAATAATAACACAAAAACCCTAGAGGAAGTGCAACAGATCTGTGGGACGCTGATGTATTTAAGGTCCTTGTTAGAACTCACCACAGAAGATGTAGCTCCTATTGCAAACCTGTTAAAAGGGGAAGGTGGTCCAGCACCCCCTAGATCCCTGACAGAAGAGGCAAGGCAGTCTCGCAAAAAGATACAAGAGCTCATTTCCACCAGACAAGCACACAGGTATCAGCCCTCCCTACCCTTTAAGCTTGTCATTCTAGGGAAGGTACCACGCTTTCACGGCCTCATATTTCAGTGGGACAAAGAGCAGAAGGAACCCCTCATCATAATTGAATGGGTATTCCTTCCACTCCAACCTCCTAAAACCATCACACAGCCACAAGAACTAATGGCAAAAAATTATCATGAAGGGTAGTGCAAGGCTCCGCACCCTGGCAGGATGTGACTTTGCATGCATCTACTTACCTGTAACAGCAGACTCATTAGATCACCTACTTCAAAATAATATAAATTTACAATTTGCATTAGATAGTTACTCAGGCCAAATCTCAAATCATTACCCAAAACATGCATTGTTTAATCTGGCATTCTCTTTCATCCCTCGAGAAATTCAAAGTAGAAAACCCCTCAATGTGATTACCATTTTTACTGATACCTCAAGAAAGAGTAAAAAAATCAGTGATCACAAGGAAAAATCCAAAGATGCAAAAGTGGGAATCTGACATCGAGGTAATCCAGGGATCACCACAACTAGCTGAACTAGCAGCCGTCATTAGAGCATTTGAGAATTTCAAAGAACCCTTTAATTTGGTCACAGACTTAGCATATGTAGCTGGAGTAACTGTTAGACCTGAGCATGCTCTCCTAAAAGAAATCTCAAACAAAAAAATTTATGATTTGCTCTCAAAGCTAATTTATCTGGTTTCCCACTGAGAGCATCCCTATTTTGTCATGCATGTGAGGTCACATACAAACCTGCCAGGATTTATTGCAGAGGGTAATCGTAGAGCTGATGCTCTGGCTATGCCAGCAGATATAGTTTTATCAGCTGACTTACCAAAGCTCCCCCAAGCTTTTGAACAGGCAAAATTGAGCCATGCCATGTACCATCAAAATATTCCTGCTCTTATCCGCATGTTCCATCTGTCGCGGACACAGGCAAAAGCAATAGTGGCAACATGTCCCAACTGCCAGAAGCTACAGCTTCCATCACTGGGCATGGGGGTTAATCCCACAGGCATTAATAGTGGTAAAGTGTGCCAGATGGACGTCACACGTTTCCCTGAATTTGGGAGATTAAAATACGTTCATGTTTCTATTGATACCTTCTCTGGTGCCATGTATGCCTTGGCACATGCTGGTGAAAAAGCTAAGGACGTTGAAAAACATCTTGTCCAAGCTTTCTCTGTGCTCGGTGTACCTGAAGAGATAAAGACTGATAATGGACCTGCCTACACCTCTCAGGAGTTTAAAAACTTTCGTCAGCAGTGGGGATTTCGACATGTTACAGGTATTCCTCACTCCCCAACTGGATAAGGCATTGTTGACTGTGCCCATCAGACCCTCAAGCGAATGCTGCTACAACAGTCAGGGACCACCAAACTCAACTCACCTGTCCTCAGACTCAGCAAAGCACTGTTTACCATAAACTTCCTGAAAGGCACCTTTGAGGACCCAAACCCTCCCATCTATCATCATTTCCAGAACACCAGGAGACAGAAATTGAAGGAAAATCCAGAAGTCCTGATCCAGGACCCAGAGACTCAAAAAATCCAAGGACCATACAAACTTGTAACTTGAGGACGTAGGTATGCCAGTGTATCTACCCCTCAAAGACTGAGGTGGATCCCAGGGAAATGGATAAAACCTTATGTCACTTCCTCAAAAGTTAAGGAGGTTAAAACTGCCTCCTGGAGGAGACGCCGTAAAAAGGATCCTGATTTTGCACCCTCATATAAACCCCCTACTGCAGATTTTGATGTTAATCCCTTAAGTTAAGTTGCATTGTTTTGCACTCACATTTTGCACTGTATTTTGTAAATCTTCGTCCTGATACCCAATACCATGGATATCCTGACTAACCCCCTGAGTTTTGACTGGGGAACTAGTTTAAAGACATCCTAGGTACTGTCGAGTTGTAGAGACGATAGATTCCAATTATGTTTTGCACTGTTGTTTTGTTACTGTTCTATGCACTTTAAATTACTAAGAGTTACAACCCAGCTTTAAAGAAAAAAAATAGGGAATTGTTGCTGCCTGTTCCGAGCTTCCCTTCCCCCTCCCCAAGACACTTGCCTCTGCCATGTGCTCTGAACTCCTTTGTTCTAAAGCGCGGGCAAAACCAAATGTAACTCAAACTCTTTAGCAGTGTCTGATTTGCCAGTCACCCTGGGTCCGCCCCCAGTCCTCCCCTTTCCCCTTCTCCGAATAAAAGAAGGGCCCAAGGGGGGCCCGCCCTCTTTGGCTTGCATCCCTTCTGCAAACATCTTGTCTCTGTCTCTATTTGAAATCTTCTAATTGCAGGAATGGGCAACCAAAGGCTATATTTCTCCCTCTTTGCTTCTGCTGGTGGTATCAGCTTTGCAGCTACCATTTGCCGCTTTCAGAGCTACTGAAATGCTAGATTGCCCGTGCTACCTCTCTAGGCTGCCCAAGGCTTTCTAAGGCATTGAACTATGAGTGCTAGCTGGCAAAAAGCTGTAAGTATCTCCACAATCGTCTCCTCCTTAAATGGGTCTGTACTTTGTTGATGAAAATGTGTCTTGAAAAGCTGTGTTTTGGCCTTGGTTTCTAAGGAGAACTGATAGCATAAGTGCCCCAGAATGTGTTTTGTCTTCTTGCCTAAGAAAATGCTGAAGCTAAGCTACAGTAAGAAACTACAAAGCTACAAATATATGTGTAAAGAATACAACGAATATAAAAAAGAAAAAAGGTAAAAACCAAAACGGTATCAGATGAACTGACCATAACCCCTATTCCTCGTCTCCCTGCACCACTGAGGGGGAGGAATTAGAGCTTGGGAAGGAGGGAGGGGTGAGGGGAAGGTGTCTTTAAGATTTATTTTACTTCTCATTATCCTGCTCTGATTTTGTTAGCAATAAATTCAATCAATATCTCCAATTATAGTCTGTTTTGCCCATTACAGTATTTGATGAGTGATCGCTCCCGGTCCTTATCTCAGCCCATGAACCCTTCATTGCATTTTATCTCCCCTGTCCAGTTGTTGAGGGGAGTGATAAATCAGCTTTGGTGGGTGCCTGGCATCCAGCCAGCATCAACCCACCACATTTTCAGTGTTGAGTGGCTGCCTCCTCCAGCAGTTCTGGCCCAGGGCTCCTTCCTGTCTGTCTGTTGGAGCCCAGTCCAGTGTGTCCTGGACTCAGGGTCTCTACTCAGGCTGAGGGACGTGGCTGCCACTTTCCCATTTTCAGGTTTCATCAGTAGTGGAGCTGAGCACATATCACTGAGACACACATTCACAGACATGCACATAGATGCACAAAGGACATTGACACAGCCAGTCACACAGACTGCCACAGACAAGGTGCTGCTTTCAACAGCACCTACATCCAGGACCCACATAAAACTGAAGTATAGATGGCCACATCCCCTTCATCCTCTTTGACTGGCAGAGATAGTGATGCCTTAGGTTTTAACTTTTATATTTTTCAAATCCTGTACCTTTGAAGGCCCTTCAAATAAATACCCACTTGTATTCTCTTATTCTTGCGTAGCCTCTGTTTTAAGGTAGACACTTCGAGGCATCAATAGAAGTTCACTAGTGAAGGCACATATGCAACACTATAGATTCACAGGAACACATACATTTAGGGATCCCCCGAGTACTGGCACAGCCCCTCTGCCAGGTACCCCTGCTCAAATCCTGTGCTCTCTTACCCACTTTGTAGATCCCCTAAGCACTGGCTAGCTCAGATTGATGCTTGCTAACAAACACACACATACTCACACACTTGTCCCACTGATGCCATGAAGATTTTTGCCTTTTCTTTTATATCCCTGTTATACCTTTTACAACTTCTGTATTCCTGGTGCTTTTTGCCTACATTCTTGGACTTGTTTGTCAAGCTAAGAGACTAAACATTTTAGAAGCTTTGTTGCCTCTGCGTCCTTTTTGGAGCAGTTCCCACTTTGCCCGGTCAGCTCTGGACGCAGGAGGCTGCGGGGGCCAGCCTCCGGAATCCGGGAGACCAGAGGTCTGGCTCGTGGGTCCTTCCACAGGACCGTGGCAATAGAGGCAGGTGGTGGAAGAAGGAGGCAGGCTCAATTGTGGATGAAGTCCGGAAGGTTTATTGTGTCTCCGAACAGGGGACCTCGCCCCCCGGCGGTGTCCAACAATGAGCAACCCTGAGCGCGCCTGCCAGGGGTTTTATGGGGGGGTGGTGACAGGGATGACAACGGCATCGAATCAGGGAAGGAGGAGGACGGGTCTGCGGGATGAGGGACACACAAGGGAACCTATCTTGGGAAAGGAAGGGAGGGATCCTCCCCCCAAGACCAATCACTCGACGCCCCTGCCAGAACTTTCTAGAAGCTTGGGAGGGGTGCCGGAGAGATTGGCAGGGGTCTGGGAGGAGACAAATAGAGAAAGCAGGGTTATGAACACGAAACCAGGAGGGTATAAACTGGGATGGTACAATAACACGAAACCCAAAGGGGAGACCCGGACTGAACCAAACAAGACACACTCCCACATCTCCCCCTTTCTTGATTTTTAAGATGGTTTAAAGTTCGGCTGGGGGTAATATTCAGAGTCCGGATAAAAGACCTCGAACTCTTGCAACTCAGGAGCCGTAGGTTCGAGCTCCGGTTCTTGCAGGGTCTCTGCATCCGGGAGTACCTCGGCTCGGTCAATATCTGTAGGGGAGTGGGAGCTTGTAGTCAACTTTACTAACATTCTCTTGAGGAGTCCAAACAAAATTAGGGCAACCAACAAAACAAAAAGAAAAATCAGTCCAGATCGGAAAATAGATCCTGCCTATCCGGATAGTCCCCATTTGCTGAAGATGTCGCCGAGCCAGTCACCAGTTTCTTTCCGAATTTGCATCACCATGGCCTGCATCTTGTCTGTGGATGTTCTCCGCCCTTGATGTAAACATATGTAGTCTTGGCCCATGGTTTGCGCCAGGACTGACCACACGTTTGCTGCCGGTTGGGGAACTATCCACGGCGACGCAGGCCATGGGAGCAGCCGCCGGATGATGACAAGCTGCAGGCTTCTGGCGACGGCTCGGATGGACGGTGCAGGATCCATTTCTGTAGTCTCTAAACTAGAAAGAAACTCAAAAGGAAGAATACCAAAATTGGGAAGAATACCTGGGGGCGAACTTAGGGTCTAAAGGGGCATAGGATTAACCCACCCCGGTTTTAGGGGGTGCTTGACTCCTTCCTCCGGTGGGCTGGGAAATACACGGTTTCACCCATTTTGATGGGATCCACCTGGGGCCCTCGGGGGTGGATATGCATGCATATCCCTTCCCCCATGTAACTAGTTCATGAGGGCCCTGTATTTCCCGAGTCTCCGGGTCTTTAACCAACACCGGAGGCCTTTCTTTCATTTGCAGCTGCTGAGACCGCCTCAAGTGCCGCACGATCGGTGGATTCAGGTTCTCAAAGGCACAGTTGAGGAAGTTTAGTGTGAACAGTGCCCTTGAGAGCCTGACAGCTGGGGATTCTAATTTCTTTGAGGACCTTTGCCTTTGTAGCATCCTCTTGATATTTTGGTGAGCCTTCTCGACTATCGCTTGACCTGTCGGGGAATAGGGGATGCCCGTCTTATGTTCTATTCCCCATTGCTGCAGGAAGCCCCTGAGCTCCTTGGATTAATACGCAGGGCCATTGTCTGTTTTGATGACTTTGGGGATGCCCAGGGTGGCGAATGCCTGCACTAAGTGCCTTCTGACATCGCTAGCCCTTTCCCCTGTGTGGGCAGAAGCAAAGACGGCTCCAGAGAAGGTATCTACTGACACATGTACATACTTCATTCTGCCGAAAGAAGCGACATGTGTCACGTCTATCTGCCACACCTCACAACTATTAAGGCCACGGGGGTTTGCGCCGGTGCCAATGGCGGGAAGAGCTGATTGGTGACATTCAGGACACGCTGCCACGATCGCTCTGGCCTGGTCGTGCTTCAAATTGAACTGCCGAACCAGGGTAGGCGCATTCTGATGGAACAACTGATGGCTGATTTTGGCCTGCTCAAATACATTTGGAATCGGGGCCATCACGGCTGGCGCAGCGAAGGCATCTGCCTTCCTGTTGCCTTCCGCGATGAACCCGGGCAGGTCCATGTGTGACCTGACGTGCATCACGTAAAATGGTTGCTCTCGGTGGGAGACTAGGCTAACCAATTTTGAGAGCAACTCATACAAGGCTGTGTTGGAGACCTCTCGCAATATGGCATGTTCAGCTCTGGAGACTACCCCTGCTACATATGCAGTTATCAAATTAAAGGGTTCGGGGAATCTTTCAAAAGCCCTGACGACTGCGTCTAACTCAGCAACTTGAGGTGATCCTTCCACCTCCTTAATATCAGCCTCCCACCGCTGAGTTTGGGGGTCTTTCCAAGTCATGACTGACTTGTGAGACGCCCCAGACGCGTCAGTAAAAACGGTCAAGGCCTTTAAAGGTTCCCTGCTCCGAACACTCTTTGTGCTTAATTCGAATTGAATTTCCGAATTGAAAATTTTGTGGGCTGGCCTGTGTAAGGAAATTTGGCCTGTGTAGCCCTCCAGAGCAAACTGTAAAGCTTCACAATCATGAAGCAAGCTCTCCAACATTGCCTTGGTAATTTGGCCCGTTTGTGTCCTGATTGGTACGTGAATGCAATTAAAGTCACATCCTGATAACTCCCTGATCCGGACTCTAGCCTTCCGGATCAGTTCAGCCATCAGCTCTTGTGGCCGTGTCATTCTTTTGGACCTATGATGACTGAGAAAGACCCACTCTATTATCAAGAGAGGGTCCCTCTGGTCCTGGTCTTCCTTACTCTTCTTTTTGTCTTCCCATTCGAAGACAACCCCGTACAGGTGTGGCAGATTACCCAGGATGATGAACTTAAATGGCAAGTCAGGTCTATACCTGCTTCCTTGCCTGGTGGACATCAGGTGTTGCACCCTCTCCAGGGCTGTCCGCGCCTCTGGGGTAAGTGTCCGGGGAGAACTAAGCTCCTCTCCCCCTTTTAGTAAATCAAAAAGGGGGGCTAGGTCTTCAGTGGACAGACCCAGCCATGGCCTTACCCAGTTTAAGGACCCACACAGTTTGTGGACATCCGCCAATGTCTTGATATCCGTTTGAATTGCCAATTTTTGCGGCACAATGGTCCGCTTTGTAATTTCAAGGCCCAGGTACTTCCAAGGTGGCATCCTATGAATTTTTTCTTCTTGGAGCTCGAACCCTGCAGCAACCAATGCACTGATTGTCAGGTCAAGCACACTCGCAAGCATGTCATTGTCGGGGGCACACACGAGGACATCATCCATGTAGTGGAATATGATGGCCTCTTTTGCGGCTGCGCGAACTGGGGCAAGCAAGGAAGAGACATACCATTAGCAGATGGTCGGGCTGTTCTTCATGCCCTGCGGCAGCACTTTCCAATGGTATCTCTTCCTCGGGGCTTCTCGGTTGATAACCGGAACCGAGAAGGCAAAACGCGGGGCATCGTCAGGGTGCAGAGGAATTTGGAAAAAGCAATCTTTAATGTCAATCACGGCCAAATTCCAATTTTGGGGAAGCATCGTCGGGGACGGCATCCCTGGTTGGAGAGAGCCCATGTCCTCAATTTCATCATTAATTTGGCGAAGGTCCTGGAGGAGCTGCCATTTGTCTTTGTTAGGTTTCTTGATGACAAAGACCAGGGAATTCCAGGGGCTGTTGGTCTCCACGATATTCCCCTTCTTAAGCTGCTCTTCCACGAGCTTCTCGAGCACCTCTAATTTCTCATTACAGAGCGGCCATTGCTCTACCCACACTGGCCGGTCCGTTTTCCAATTCAGTTTTTGGGTAGGGCGCTCTTCAGTGGCCGCCATGCAAAAATTTATCGGGGGGTCAGGTATGTCAATTGTGACTCCCCACTGTTGCATGAGATCTCTCCCCAAGAGGGGTTCCTTGTAATCCAATACGAAAGGACGTATGTTCGCCAATTGTCCGCTCGGCCCCTTAATTTGCACGACGCTTTTGGACTGTTTCGCTAATTGGATGCCCCCAACACCCTGCACGTGTCCGGTCACGTTTTGCAATTCCCAATGTGCCAGCCATTCCCGTGTGGGAATAATCGTCACATCTGCCCCTGTGTCCAGAAGCCCCTTGAGATGTAGGACTTCTTCCCCTCTGTTGATCTTACAGTCTACCCACGGTTTCCCTGTTCCTATTACATGTGTGGCACACACCGTCGAGTGTGGCCCTTCTGCAGGGATAGCCTGGGCGACCATCTGCCCTCTAGGCAGAAACAGAGGTGGACGGACACAGTGCAGCCAGAGAACGGGTCCTTCGGGACTGGATGTCATGAGTCCCGGAGCGACTTCGATCTCTGGTGGTGTGCATTTAACATCTCCAACAATGACATACCTGCTAGGGCTTGGGTCCCACGTCCCCAGCTCACCACCGACACTTACTGGTGCGGCGTGCCACTCGTTGGTTTTCAGGAAGAGCGGTGTCGACAGCTGCAATCTGAAAGAACCATCAGCAGGAGAAGTGAAGTCAGGCTGAAAAGTCACATCTGGTGATTTTGTGTCATCGCTATCTGCCCTCCCCTGTCCCTCCTCCCCCTCGCGTCCCGTCCCTTTTTTGTCTTCACACGGGGCGGGAGCGCGCTCCTCATTCAGTTTTTTTGTTCCCGGCCCTCAAGCCCCCCTGACCCTTGTTCTCTTTTAAATTGATAAAACTGTCTCTTGAGTGGACAACCTTTGGTCCAATGCCCGGGCTGGTCGCAGAGGAAGCAGGTGTTCTTGGTCTGCTGTTGAGGCCACTTCTGGCTGTTCTTTGCTGGAGGTGGTCTGTTGCTTCGGCCCGCGGTCCTCTTCTGGTCCGCAGCAGTATGGTGTGTTGCTGTTCCCACCGAAATCGTTCCCCGGGATCGCTGCTTATCCGAGCCAGCAGGTTGTAGGTGTGGTGCCTTCGCAGCGCAAACCTCTAACATCGCCTGTATCGTCGGCGGAGGGTCCAGGGGGAGGCTCAGGATGGCCGCCTTGCACTGCGGGTTGGCATTGACCATTGCCACCTCTGTGATGACCTCCTCTCTGGCCGCCGGCTGCTTAACCTGCAACTCTACTGCTCAGGTTAATCGCTCCACAAACCTTAGGAACGATTCAGTGGGTTGCTGACGGACCTGCGAGTACGTTAGCACGGGTGCGTCCGGCCTCAGGCCAAGGAATGCCTTTCCGGCCAGTTCCTTGACCTGCTGCAGCACCTCTAGGGGCAGACTCTGGGCCTGCTTCGGCGCCAATGCCCATTCCCCCTCGCCGCTTAAATGGTCCATAGTTAATGCCTGGTTGTCAGCATCAACAGCCGTATCAGAGCTCTGCAAAAGCGCAGGAAGGAGTCGGCGGAGCTCCTTTTCCCATGCCGCCCTCCAGAGCAGAAACTCTGCCGAGGAAAGCAAGCATGAGAAAAGCTGACGCAGGTCAAAAGGCGTCATTACTGCTCCGGAGAGATTTGCCTTTAAAAGGCCACGAAAATATTCGCTTTCTCTCCCGAACTCTTTCTGTGCCTTGCAGAGTTCTTTGATCGTTTGGTGGGAGAGGGGTTCCCAGTTGGTGTGGGTCATTCCCCCTCTCCTGGACCTTTGATAAAAAACCGAAGCAGCCAAAGGAATGGAGTCCAGTTCTGGGTTCCGGTCCTCAGGCCCCTCCCCTTCCGGCCACTCACCGTGGGAACCGGAAGGCCAAGCGTGGGAACCGGAAGCAGGAAGCGGGTAGCAACCAGACACGGACCTACAACAACTTCTAGGGGCGGAGCACGGGGGCGTGTACTGATGACAAGTGGGAGGGGCAACAGGGGTGGACCCAGCTTGGATGTGGGAGGAGTTAGGGTACTGGGAGGGGTCATGACGAAAGGGGTTGGGACTTGGGAGAAAGGGGTTTTGGGATGAAGAAACGAGGGGAGGGCAAGAGGGGGTTTCTGCCATGTGGCACCCGCCATCTTGTCCTCGTCGGGCTGGGAATCCATTTTCTAAGTTCTCAATATAACTAAAGTGAACCCGGGGTCTAGCAACTGGGGAAGTCGGGGAACGGGATAAGCCCCGGGCAGTCTGGCCAGGACTGTCTGGGCGGGGGGGCCGAGAATCCCGAGGAGAGCCAGGGACTCGGTGGCAACCCTGCGCAGCATCGCGGTTTGCTTCCTTCAGGATGCCCGGTTTAGGGGACACGGGTTTAGGAGAAGGCTTAGGGGTAACTGGGGAACCGGGGGCAGGCTGTGCTTCCCTCTCCCTTTTTTGATTTTAAAGCAGACCGAATTTGTAGGTATAATAAAGAAAATCTATCTAGATCTTTTTCTTTTGTCAATTCGGACTGAGCTATTCTTGCTCCCATGGTGTTCCAAAAGGGATCGCTTAAAACCGAACTGTGGGAGCACTGAGGGAAGTGCTGGAACAGCCACCGCACAAACCGTTTTAAACACCCTTTAGAAAAACGTTTCCCCCCCCCCCCCCCCCCCCCCCCCAGGAGTCCCGCAACTTGGAAAAATACCCCCTTTTGTGCTGTGGACAATTTTGCGCCCATAATCCACAGCACGACGTCTGGAGCTTTAAAAATAAACCAACCCTCGGACACCGATTCCCCGAAACAAGCCGGAGGCAAGCAACACACTCGCCCCGGGGCTGACCCTAGGCTCCTACGAGCCGCGGACCGTGCGAAGCCGTCCACCACGCGCTGCGCGCGGCCGGGCGGGCACCACCGGGTCCCGCCGCTCCCGCCGCGCCTCGCTACGCCGCCGACTGCGGCTCGCGTGGCTCCGCCCGCACGCGGGAACTGCCTCGAAAGGCTTTACGGTAAGTTCCCCCCCCCGGGGAAATACTTACCTGCTGGTGTCCAGGCAAGCTCCAGGCGTCCCGATTTCCACCGAGGACGACTCTGCTGGCGCGGGCGGAGCTACCGTCCTCCTCCCCAGGAGCGCAGCTCACTAAAACGGAGCGTGCTACAACTGGGGTAGCTTGGCGTTCCAAGGACGCACTTGGAAGTCCAATCAGTCCCTTCCGTGGGGTCCGGGGGAAGCGGGGGCCCCGCGATGGGCGCCAAGCTGCCTCTGCGTCCTTTTTGGAGCAGTTCCCACTTTGCCCGGTCAGCTCTGGACGCAGCAGGCTGCGGGGGCCAGCCTCCGGAATCCGAGAGACCAGAGGTCTGGCTCGTGGGTCCTTCCACAGGACCGTGGCAATAGAGGCAGGTGGTGGAAGAAGGAGGCAGGCTCAATTGTGGATGAAGTCCAGAAGGTTTATTGTGTCTCCGAACAGGGGACCTCGCCCCCCGGCGGTGTCCAACAATGAGCAACCCTGAGCGCGCCTGCCAGGGGTTTTATGGGGGGGGTGGCGACAGGGGAGGGATGACAACGGCATCGAATCAGGGAAGGAGGAGGACGGGTCTGCGGGATGAGGGACACACAAGGGAACCTATCTTGGGAAAGGAAGGGAGGGATCCTCCCCCCAAGACCAATCACTCGACGCCCCTGCCAGAACTTTCTAGAAGCTTGGGAGGGGTGCCGGAGAGATTGGCAGGGGTCTGGGAGGAGACAAATAGAGAAAGCAGGGTTATGAACACGAAACCAGGAGGGTATAAACTGGGATGGTACAGTAATACGAAACCCAAAGGGGAGACCCGAACTGAACCAAACAAGACACACTCCCACACTTTGTAGCTAGGGATCAGTGTGCCTCAGACCCCAAGGTCCTCTCCAGAACATATTCTGTAAACCAAGATAGAACCATCCAGGGGAAGGTTCCTTGGGGAGGGGGGCTCACTTGAGCCTCTCATTGGGGAATCTTTGATAGATATGCTAATTAGTAAAACCTATAATGTTATACCCAATGTTGGGAGAGACACAGAGACACACAGAGACACAGAGACACAGAGAGAGAGACACAGGGATAGACTCAGCGGGGTGCATCTCGATGCATATTACCTAGATGTGTACACCTAAGGATCCTTAAAATAAATACCAAGGTAAAATCCCTTTTCCCCTTCTAACCGTGTATGCCTCTTGATTTTAAGACCAGAAAAAGGCATCACCACAGGCACTCCACCTTCCTAAGTCCCCTTAAATGCCAGCATGGGCCCCTCAATACAAGAAAGGCATTGGTGAGCTGGAGCATGTCCAGAGAAGAGCAACAAAACTGGTGAAGGATCTGGAGCACAAGTCTTATGAGGAGCAGCTGAGGGAGCTGGGGTTGTTTAGCCTGGAGAAAAGGAGACTGAGGTGAATCCTTATTGCTCTCTACAACTACCTTAAAGGAGGTTGTAGTGAGGTGGATGTCAGTCTCTTGTCCCAGGTAACAAGTGACAGGACAAAAGGAAATGGCCTCAGGTTGTGCCAGGAGAGGTTTAGACTGGATATTAGGAAAAATTTCTTTATGGAAAGGGTTGTCAAGCATTGGAACAGTCTACCCAGGGAAGTGGTGGAGTCACCATCCCTGGAAGTGTTCAAAAATGTGTAGATATGGCATTCGAGGACATGGTTTAGTGGTGAACATGGTGGTGGTGCTAGGTTGATGGTTGGACTTGATGATCTTGGAGGTCTTTTCCAACCTTAATGATTCTATGATGCTCTGGACTGTCTGCTCACCTGATACCTCTGTCTGGATCCAGGGTCTCATACTTGCTGGCTAGTCCAGCTTGAAGCTTGCTAGAGAATTACACCTGCATACCCCTATGCACACAAGGTTTGGAGAAGATACAGCCACTCAGTCCCCTGCCAACAACTGTCACCAGGCACACAGGTGTTACAGTACGGATACTGCAACACCCGTCTCAAACGAGGCCTGTGGGAAAGAAATATATATGGACCGATTCTTGATAGACGTTTCAGAGAGATGTTTATTTCCCCAGCCGCATGGCTGAAGATCTGCCAAGGAACTGTTGCAATCACGGGACCCGAGGGTCCTTGCCCGCACAGGGGAACACAAAACAACCAATTGGGAACAGGGCTGACCAGGGGCTAGGGAAACCCCATGTCTCTCCCCCAGGGCCCCTCTCCCAGGACCCCACAGCAGGGGGGAGGGCCCCAACACACAGGCTGTGACCTGCAGTCCCACTAGCCTCTGGTGCTGAGCCACTCACTTGCCTCACTCATGTCAGTCCTCCCCAATAGCTGGTTTTCAGGACACACATTTGTTGTGGTTTAGGAATGGTATTCCCCAATTTAGAGTTCCCACTGAAATTTTCCAAACCATGTACCACTCACCCTCTTCCCCCTCCCCCTGCAGCAAGCTGGAGAGGAGAATTTGAGGCACAAAAGATAAAGATCACGGGTTGAGATAAGAACAATTTGCTGGAAACAGCAATGAAATGAATAGTAACAGCAACAATATTTATTAAAAAGGTATACAAGAAAGGCATTCACATGCAAAAAAACCCCCTCACCATATGGAAACCCCTGACAATACCCCACTGTGCTGCCATGCAACCCTACTGTTGGGGTTTTAGTTTAGTCCTAGTTTTTTTTCCTGTTAAAGGAATTTTTTCCCATATGCATGTTGCTAGGGGACAAATGGCTGTACTTAAGAAAGACAAAAGAACTGCCCATTGGAGGATGGGGTGGGCCTGACTACTCCTTTGTTTCACCTGGGTGTGGGGACAGTTCGCTCTCAGCGTTCGGAGAGAGAAGCTGCAGAGAAAAAAGCTGCTGGTTCTTTCTTTCGGCCGTTTTTTCTTTCTGCTGGAAACAATGCTGGGATCCCAAAGCCGCTTTCCCTGCCCTGCTGGAGGCTGGGCTGTGGCCGCCCTGCCCCGCTGCTGCTTCAAGCCTTCGCTACGCTGTAGCCGTGCTCGCACTGCCTACCCGACCTCCAGGGGGTTCCCCATTTGAATACATCTCGTCTGGCCTCCAAGATTTGTGCTCGTCCCTGCCGCTTCAGCCTGCGGCTCCAGCCTGCCATTCCAGCCTGCCGCTCTAGCCTGCTGTTCCCGAGAGTCCGGCCGGACACCGGGGCCAGCTGCCCAGCGGTTTGTGAAACTTTTGTTCCATCCTTCCCCGGGATCCCAGGGCACCAGTGCCGCATGCACCCCGAGCTCGCTCTAGAGCGCCCCCTGCAGCCGCGGGGGAACCATCGCACCCGCCCTGCTCACCGGGAGCCGCCAGCGCCCCTGCCGGCTGCGAGCGGAACTGCACCCAAGGGGAAAGGGCCTGACAGCCGAGAAGGCTGGCAGTGGGTTTGTGATTGTTTGCTGTTACTGCCATAGTTATTGTTGTTTTGTTTGACTGGTTATATATATAATAGTAAAGAACTGTTATTCCTATTTTCCCACATCTTTGCCTAAAAGCCCTTGATTTCAAAATTATAATAACTCGGAGGGAAAGGGGTTACATCTGCCACTTCAAGGGAGGCTTCTGCCTTCCTTAGCAGACACCTGTCTTTCAAAACCAAGACACCTACCCAAAAGCCACTCCCTTCCCCCCTGCCACTGGCAATGACATGAGGTGAGGTAGTATAGAATAACTGCCCCTCCTGGCTACTATTACCGCAGGCCTGGGCCTAGGGTATATCACCGTGTCCCGCAGCCATAGGGAGGAGGAGGAGAGAAGATCCAGCAGGCAGGAATTGTGCAGCAAGATTGATTGATTTAATTATTTTACAAACTCTTTTATAGACTTTTTTCTTCATAGTCTAATTGGACAAAGGATCAGCCACCCCTTGGGGGTGATTGGCTAAAATCCTAAAACATCCATTGTCAAAATATTTTTCTACTATACCATAAACAAGACTTTTCAAGGTTGCAGGTGGCTTGGTTGTTTACATACTCTGCTACCTCTTCTGTGAGAGAGAAAAGTCTCTCATGGACTTAGAAAATAGCAAGAAAGTCCTTGCTAGCAGCATTTTTGTATCTACAATTCCCCCTTTTTGTTTGATAAGATAACTACTATGAATCCTAAATAGAAATTTACATCAGTTATTAATTCTAAATATGTCCTTAAGGCTTTAACTATCTGACTCCATAACAAGAAATTGAAAGTTCAGTCTCTGCTAGTGGAAGGACCATCCCAGTCTCTGCTTGTAGAAGGACCATCTGCCTGATGGTCGACATCTTGGCCATCATCAGAAGAGTCATTAGGCTGATGATCTACATTCTGGTCACCATTTGGATGGTTGGCGTTCTGGTCATCATTGGGAGGTTGCCTGTTCTGCCTCTGGTGCCGTAGGTCAGGGCGAACGCATTTTGCAGGTAGCCACCGTACCCCAGTATCTTTGGGAACACAAGCATACCCATGACCCCAAACGATAAGCTCATGAGGGCCTTCCCACTGGTTAGTGAGTAAATTCTGTACCCAGACTTTTGCCCGGGGCAGTTGTCTCTCGCCTGCAGACTGCAATGAGAGAAAATGATTCAGAATAACAGGATTATTTGAATTTTGTGGTACTGTAAGGTGATTAATTTTATACAAAGCTTTTGCTAGTCGGCTCTGTGAGGTTTCTCCATGCATTCCTCCTTTTTGTTTGTCCAAAACACGCTTCAAGGTACCATGAGCGAGTTCGACAATGGCTTGGCCAATAGGAGAATGTGGGATACCAAAGGTAGGGTCTACACCCCATAGGTGTAAAAACTGCCGTGTCTTCTCCGAGGCGTAGGCAGGACTGATGCCATGAAGATTTTTTGCCTTTTCTTTTATACCCCTGTTATACCTTCTTCCAGCTTCTGTATTCCTAGTGCTTTTTGCCTACATTCTTGGACTTGTTTGTTAAGCTAAGAGACTAAACATTTTAGAAGCTTCGTAGCTAGGGATCAGTGTGCCCCAGACCCCAAGGTCCTCTCCAGAACATATTCTGTAAACCAAGATAGAACCATCCAGGGGAAGGTTCCTTGGGGAGGGGGGGCTCACTTGAGCCTCTCATTGGGGAATCTTTGATAGATATGCTAATTAGTAAAGCCTATAATGTTATACCCAATGTTGGGGAGAAGAAGGAAGAAGAGAGACACAGAGACACAGGGAAAGACTCGGTGGGATGCATCTCGATGCATATGACCTGGACGTGTACACCTAAGGATCCTTAAAAATAAATACCAAGGTAAAATCCCTTTTCCCCTTCTAACCGTGTATGACTCTTGATTTTAAGACCAGGAAAAGGCATCAGTTGCTGGCGACCACGAAGGGACCCTAAAGACCTTGAAACTCGCAGTCTTGGGTTGGAACACATCTTGCTTTGCCCCTCTCTTTGCCGGCAAATTACAGAGGGGCCGGAGCAACAATCTAAGACTGTGACCAGGACTTTAGGACCCAGCACGGAAAGGCAGAAGCACGGAAAGAGGTGAGTGAAAAGGAGATCAGTACTACTGAGACTGTGCTAGCACTAGGGAAGGAGATCTCCAAGGGGGTTGGAAAGGTTGGGGGCATAAAAGCCCACAAAAGGGGAAAGCTTAAACTTTTCCCCTGCAAACTGTGGAAAGGAGGGGACGCCCTCCATGAAGTCCACAGGAGCCCAGAGGCTGCACCCTACGCAGCCACAAGAGTGGCTCAGAGGTTGGTTAGTTGGTTGGTTGGTTGGTTGGTTAGTTCAGACGTCGGGAGTTGTGGGTTCGAATCCTGTTAAGATCAGATTTTCGCGAGCGCGCATTTACTGCTTGCTAAAACTAGTTGCTTTTTAGTATTTTAAAGTGCTGTTTTGAAGTGTTTGTGTAGTAACCTAGATAACCTGCCTGGGAAATCGGAATTCTAAGGCCAGATTGCAGGCTGAATTCCAGAGTTAAGAGCTTTCCTCTGGCAGAGTTTTCCTGTCTGTGAGAAAACATGGGTGGTGTGAATAAAAAAATTCCTCCTAACAGCCCATTGGAGCTGATAATAAAACACTGGAAATGGCTGACAGGGCGAAAAACTACTTTAGACACCCGAGAATTGATCAGACTGTCCACACGGGTTTGGCCGACTTTAAAATTAAGTCAAGGAAATTGGCCTCGCTATGGGAGTTTGGAAAATAACATCATTAATGACCTGATGGTAGAATTGAGATCATTACATAGGTTTGATGAACTAAGATATGCAGAACTTTTTACTATGTATTTGAATAAGGAAGAAGCATATGTGTAGACAAAAGTAATATGGAAATGACTTTGAGGAAGAGAAAGGGAAAGAAAAAGCCGCAGCAAGCTGATTTGTATGTTAATATGGACAGAGAAATTGATATGACAGATACAGATATTGATAGACAGATACAGTAGTACCAGCAATGGGAGAGGGTCTCCCCACCCTGTTCAACCGCCGGGGCAGCCCGCACAGGCGGGGGGTAGGGGAGCAGCGGCGGGGCAGCCCTGTCTCGGTTTTGAAAGACAGGTGTCTGCTAAGGAAGGCAGAGGCCTCCCTTGAAGTGGCAGATATAACCCCTTTTCCCTCCAAGTTATTATATTTTGAAATCAAGGGCCTTTAGGCAAAGATGTGAGAAATAGGAATAACAGTTCTTTGCTCTCTCTATATATATATGTATATAACCAGTCAAACAAAACAACAACAACTATGGCAGTAACAGCAATCACAAACCCAGTGCCAGCCTTCTCGGCTGTCGGGCCCTTTCCCCTCGGGTGCAGTTCCGCTCGCAGCCGGCAGGGGCGCTGGCGGCTCCCGGTGAGCAGGGCAGGTGCGATGGTTCCCCCGCGGCTGCAGGGGGCGCTCTAGAGCGAGCTCGGGAAACACGCGGCACCGGTGCTCCGGGGATCCCGGGGAAGGATGGAACAAAGGCTTCACAAACCCCTGGGCAGCCGATCCCGGACTCTCAGGAACAGCAGGCTGGAACAGCAGGCTGGAACGGCAGGCTGGAACGGCAGGCTGGAGCAGCAGGCTGGAACGGCAGGCTAGAGCGGCAGGCTAGAACGGCAGGCTGGAGCGGCAGGGACGAACGCAAATCCCGGATGGCAGACGAGATGTATCCAGATGGGAAAAACCCACGGAGGCCCAGGCAGGCAGGGCGAGCAGGGCTACAGCGTAGCGAAAGCTCGAAGCAGCAGCGGGGCAGGGCAGCCACAGCTCGGTCTCCAGCAGGGCAGGGAAAGCGGCTTTTGGGGTCCCGGCGTTGTTTCCAGCAGGAAGAAAGAACGGCCAAAAAGAAAGAAGCAGCAGCTCCTTTCTCTGCAGCTTCTCTCTCCGGACGCTCAGAGCGAACTGACCCCACACCCAGGTGTAGACAAAGGAGTAGCCAGGCCCGCCCCACTCCCCTTTTTGTCTTTCTTAAGTACAGCTATTTGTCCCCTAGCAACATGCATATGGGAGAAAATTCCTTTAACAGGAAAAAACTAAGACTAAACTAAAACCCCAACAAGCCCGCACAAGTGGGGGTGGGGGGAGGGGGAGCAGTGGCTCCGCCACCACCGCCATCGCCGCTGCTGCCTCCACCGCCGGGGCAGCCCGCACAGGTGGGGGCAGGGGATGGGGGAGCAGTGGCTTCCCCACTGCCACTGCCGCCGCCGCCGCCGCCTCCGCTGTCCCCGCCGCTGTCTGAGCGGGGGCAGGGGAGAGGACGAGAGGCCGGCTCCAAGCCGGAGGAGTGGCGCGGGACCCCCCCACCCGCAGCCTCGTCAGGGGCAGAGGGCGGGCGCGGAGGCGGGGAAGGTGCCGATTGGCCGCTGCCCCCTGACTTTTCCAGAGGCAGAGACGGGGAAGGGGGAAGAGAAGGGGAAGGCTGGCCGCCTTTCCCCGAGTACCCTGAACACGGAAGTGAACGTAGAAATGGACACGGGCAATTGCGGCGGCATTCCCCAATACAGAGAACTGCAAGTTTCCGACCCAGAGGCAGGAGGAGCCGCTCGCTCTCCCCACTCTGCAGCACAGGCAGTGTTAAAGCTGAGGGCAGATGGGATGGCCCCGACCCAGGCGGCTCTTACAGAGCCAGGGACGGGAGAACCTGCTTGCAGCCCCTGCCTCCCTACCCCTCCACTGCCGCAAAGAGCGAGACAGTTCCTGATCAACATTTGCCTGGAACAAGTTTTAAAACCAATGAACCAATTTCAATTAAAAGCGAATGAGATGATTTTGATACAGATGGTTCTCACGGAGAGGGAGGTAGAAGGAGGGGCAAGATAGCCCGAGAAGCTATGAGAGCAGTCAGTCCCGTCGCTAAACACACAAGGTCCAAAGCAGGTAAAGGGGAAGAGGAAGAACTTGTATTAGAGGCATCTCTGAGACAGACTGTGGGAAATCAAGGAGTCATTTTTGTAAAAGCACCATTTTCTCTCGGAGAATTACAGCAGTGGAAAAACTCAATTGGGAAGTACAGGGACAACCCAGAGAGAGTAGCTATGCGTGTAAAAATGGACATAAAATCCCAAAACCCAGATTGGGGTGATCTAAATGTTATGCTAGATGAATTATTGGATAAAACAGAGAGAGAAATGGTCAACAAAGCTGCTATATCTGCTATAGAAACTCAAATTGCAACTGGGAGTCTTCAAGGGTCAGCTAATGATATCTATCCCCTAGCAAACCCTGGCTGGGATCCCAATGTCCCAGAACAGATGGAAAAGCTGAAGCGATACCAAAAATGGGTGGTTGTTGAGTTAACAACGTATTCTCTGTTAAATACTTTAAAAAGTAAACTGAGTCAAGATGCTGTGAATGTGATTGGAGCTACAGGGGTAAGTGAAACAAGGCCTTTTTTCCAACCTTTAAAATTTAAATTGGGAAAACACTGGCTCACTCACCAGTTCCTGTATATGCCAAATTCCCCAATGCCATTATTGGGCAGAGATTTATTGGAAAAATTGGAAGCAGAAATTAAGTTTTCAAAGGAAGGGGGAGTGAAAGTTATAATCCCAGAATCTAAAATTATCGAAGCAGCTGCTATACTTGTACAGGAATGCCATGGAAAAATTCCCAAAGAAGTTGAAGAAGCTGTCATTCAAATAGTGTGGGCCAATGATTCTCCTGGGAGATCCAAAAAAGCTGAACCTGTGAGTATCACACTCAAAGCAGGGGCTACACCAGTAAGGCAAAGACAATATCCTCTGAAATTAGAAGCTCGTAAGGGATTGGTACCTGTGATTGAAAAGTTTCTCAAATTTGGGTTGTTAGTAGAATGTGAATCCAGGTACAACACACCAATCTTGCCAGTAAAGAAAGCTGATGGTAAAAGCTACAGGTTGGTACAGGATTTGAGGGAAATCAGCAAGATAACAGAGGACATACACCCAGTGGTAGCAAATCCTTACACAATTTTGACAACACTAACAAATGAATTAGGGTGGTTCACTGTTTTAGATCTCAAGGATGCCTTTTTCTGCATTCCTGTGCATAAGAATAGCCAAGAACTCTTTGTTTTTGAGTGGGAGAATCCAGAAACAGGGAGGAAGACCCAGCTCACCTGGACAGTTTTACCACAAGGATTCAAAAACAGCCCGACCATATTCAGAAACCAGCTGCCAAAGGAGCTTGAGGACTGGAGGAAACAAGAACCAGGAGGAGCAGTTCTCCAGTATGTTGATGACATCTTGATAGCAGCCAAGACACAAGATGACTGCATAAAGCTCACTGTAAGTCTGCTGAACTTTTTGGGCCAAAGTGAGTATCGGGTCTCAAAAGAGAAGGCACAGGTTGCCAGGGAAACAGTAGTATACCTGGGCCTGGAAATTTTCCGTGGACATCGCCAACTCAGCAGAGAACGGAAGGAAGCCATCTGTCAACTTCCAGAGCCCCATACCGTAAGGGAGATGCAGGCCTACCTGGGAATAGTAGGTTGGTGTCGCCTGTGGATATCAAACTATGGTATACTGGTGTCTCGGTTTTGAAAGACAGGTGTCTGCTAAGGAAGGCAGAGGCCCCCCTTGAAGTGGCAGATATAACCCCTTTTCCCTCCAAGTTATTATATTTTGAAATCAAGGGCCTTTAGGCAAAGATGTGGGAAATAGGAATAACAGTTCTTTACTATATATATATATATGTATATAACCAGTCAAACAAAACAACAACAACTATGGCAGTAACAGCAATCACAAACCCAGTCCCAGCCTTCCCGGCTGTTGGGCCCTTTCCCCTCGGGTGCAGTTCCGCTCGCAGCCGGCAGGGGGCGCTGACGGCTCCCGGTGAGCAGGGCAGGTGCGATGGTTCCCCCGCGGCTGCAGGGGGCGCTCCGGAGCGAGCTCGGGGAGCACGCGGTACCAGTGCCCTGGGATCCCGGGAAGGGATGGAACAAAGGCTTCACAAACCCCTGGGCAGCTGATCCCGGACTCTCAGGAACAGCAGGCTGGAACAGCAGGCTGGAACGGCAGGCTGGAACGGCAGGCTGGAGCTGCAGGGACGAACACAAACCCCGGGTGGCAGACGAGATGTATCCAGATGAGAAAAAACCCCACGGAGGCCCAGGCAGGCAGGGCGAGCAGGGCTACAGCGTAGCGAAAGCTCGAAGCAGCAGCAGCGGGGCAGGGCAGCCACAGCCCGGCCTCCAGCAGGGCAGGGAAAGCAGCTTTTGGGGTCCCGGCGTTGTTTCCAGCAGGAAGAAAGAACGGCCAAAAAGAAAGAAGCAGCAGCTCCTTTCTCTGCAGCTTCTCTCTCCGGACGCTCAGAGCGAACTGAACCCCACACCCAGGTGTAGACAAAGGAGTAGCCAGGCCCACCCCACCCCCCTTTTTGTCTTTGTTAAGTACAGCTATTTGTCCCCTAGCAACATGCATATGGGAGAAAATTCCTTTAACAGGGAAAAAAAGACTAAGACTAAACTAAAACCCCAACAACTGGTGAGACCTTTATATGAGGTCCTTAAAGCAGCTGAAAAGGGGACCATCATGTGGACAGAGAATGCCAGGGCTGCATTTAAACAACTGAAACATTCCCTGATGTCAGCCCCAGCTCTGGGGCTGCCGGACCTGACTAAACCTTTTGAACTCTTTACACATGAGCGACTGAATGTTGCTCTGGGGGTACTGGCACAGCACCTTGGAGACCAGCGAAGAGATGTGGCCTATTTTTCAAAACAACTAGACAATGTAGCCCAGGGTTGGCCAGGATGCTTGAAAGCTGTGGCAGCAACAGTCCTTCTGATACAGGAGGCCCGTAAATTCACCCTTGGGCAGCACATTGTCGTGTATGTACCCCATGCAGTGATAAATGTGCTGGAGCAAAAGGGGGGACACTGGCTCCCCTAGCAGGATGCTCAAATACCAATCTGTGTTGTTGGAACAAGATGATGTTACCCTAAAGACAACTTCTGTGGTAAACCCTGTGATGTTTTTATCATCCACATTACTTGACAGTGTGCCTGAGCATGACTGTTTGCAGACAATAGAGGAAACTTATTTCAGCAGACCAGACCTGAAAGATGTTCCTTTGAAAGATCCAGACTGGGAACTGTACACTGATAAGAGCAGCTTCATGAGAAACGATAGGAGGATGACCGGTTACGCCGTAACCACCTCAGATAAAATCATTGAGGTAAAAGCCTTGCCTCCAGATGTATCATCACAGAAAGCTGAACTCATTGCAGTAACGAGAGCTCTAGAACTGAGTGAGGAGAAGAAGGTGAACATATGGACTGATTCCAAATATGCCTTCAGTGTTGTGCATGCCCAAGGAGCTATTTAGAAGGAATGTGGCCTGCTGACTGCTCAAGGTAATGAAGTTAAGCATGCTAAACAAATTCTTGCACTTTTACAGAGCATTTAGAAGCCTATGGAAGTGGCCATCATGCATTGCAAGGGTCATCAAAAAAGGAAAACAGCCCCCGAACTGGGAAATAGTTTTGCTGACAAAACAGCCAGGGGGATTGCAGAAAAAGGCATTTTTGCAGTGGTATCACAGAAAGAGATGGATTTGTCATCATTTACCCTAAAATACGATCAGAGGGATCACTAATTAAGTTCCTTAAGGCTGAAATCAAAGAAGGTGGGTGGGCTCTTAGCCCAGTAGGACAAGTCGTAGTTCCACCCCATATCCTCTGGGAAATAGCCCAAAGAGAACATGAAAGTACCCACTGGGGAACAGAAAATCTTTTAAAACATTTGAGGAAAGTAGTGATAGGGAGAGGAATGACTGATATTGTACAATCTGTAACAAGCAAGTGTGAAACCTGCTGTGAAAACAACCCTGACACAAGCAAGAGAGTTGTGTTAGGAGTGACAAAGACAGGAGATCTCCCAGGAGATTATTGGCAAATAGATTTTGCTGAGATGCCACGCAAAGAAGGATGCAGGTATATACTGGTACTGGTTGACACCTTCAGTGGATGGCCTGAGGCTTTCCCCTGTCGCACCAACACAGCAAAAGAAGTAATGAAAGCTTTGCTCAATCATATAATACCAAGATTTGGGGTTCCTTTGGGAATGTCATCAGATAGGGGACCACATTTTGTTGCAATAGTGGTTGGGGAAGTTAGCAAGATTCTGGGACTTACCTGGGACCTGCACACACCATACAGGTCCCAGGCAAGTGGCAAATTTAAACGCATGAATGGGACCCTCAAAACTCAGATTTGCAAGATTTGTCAAGAGACATCCATGACATGGGTTCAAGCCCTGCCTATAGCCTTGCTGAGAGTCCGCATACAGCCAAGGAGAAGGGACAACATCAGTCCCTATGAAATATTATATGGCAGGCCATACCAGGTTCCACATATCACAGGGGAAATTCATATGAGAGGTAAAAATGATTTGCTGAAATATTTAATGGCTTTGAGTTCCACTTTGCATAAGCTCCAGAGATTCATCGTGTTATCCAAACCAATAGGATTGGACACGCCTGCTCATCCATTCCAGCCTGGAGACTGGGTCTGCATCAAGTGGTGGGACAGCGACCCCTTGCAAGCCAAGTGGAAGGGACCATTCCAAGCTTTGCTGACCACTATTTCTGCAGTCAAGGTTGCTGGCAAGGGACCGTGGATTCACTACTCCAGGGTGAAGAAAGCTTCTGCTCCCGAAATCACCAAGAAGACAGAGACTGATACAAATCAGAAAGATGCAGTCTAAACTGTTTTTTACATGTTTGCTGTTTGCCTAACTGGTAACCATGGTTCAGGGTTGACCCCATGATTTGCATAAGACTGTGGTCCAAAATGTGTCCAAAATTCTTAATAAGAGCGATTGCTGGATCTGTACTCAGTTATCACCCCTAGATGGGAAGGGTCACTGGCCATTGATTGGCATTTTAATGGAAGAGAACCGCACTGAAACGTGGGAACCAATTAATAGCACCCTTCTGCCCCCCATTACCCTGAGTGGCCTGGTAGAGCGTGCTAACTATAAGGTTCCTTGTGCAATTGTAAACGCGACAAGAAAAGCCGTTCTTCCTTCATATTGTCATAAGACCCATTTCAGGGAAATAATAGACCCAAGAATTGCCGCAAAGATGAAATTGACAGGGTGGAGACTGGCTCAGCCGTTTGGGACGGGGTTGTATTGGATATGTGGTGATAAGGCCTGGAAAGTTATGCCCATGAACAAAGACCAGGCTTGTGCTATTGGGGCTGTGGTCCCAAATAGAACAATATTTGACCATCTTGAAAAACCAAATGAGAGGAGAAAAAAGATCTCTTAATCCCCTCATTGAACGTCCCACACTTTTCCATAGCATAATCAGAGCCCTCGTACCCTCTTACGGAGTGGTTGGAGAGAGCAATTGTAAACATCTCGGCTGTCATTGAACGTATTGAGCAGCATACTGCAGATGCAATTTCAGCCTTACAGGGGGAAGTTGACAGTCTGCCCTGTGCAGTTATGCAAAACAGGATAGCTCTCAGTTTCATACTTGCTGCACAAGGTGGTGTATGTGCTATTGTCAATACCTCTTGTTGTTCTTATGTGGACCAAAATGGAAGAATTAAGAAAGATTTGGATGAAATTTGGAAGGGGACTCAAATTCTACGTGAAGTAGCTTCTAGAAATAACACCTTAAAATTTGATCATATTTTTTGATACCCTCACCTCATGGTTACCAAACTGGGCCTGGGTAAAAGAAATATTCATAATAGTTGTAATTGTAGTTATTATCTGTGTAATTGCCTGTGGAGCAGCCAGTTGTGTAAACCGGTTCTGCAGGTAAAGAATAGAGTAGAGTAGAGTAGAGACTAGACAAGGTAGAGTTTTGTTAGTCTCTAAAAGGGGGGAAATGATGCCATGAAGATTTTTTGCCTTTTCTTTTATACCCCTGTTATACCTTTTTACAACTTCTCTATTCCTGGTGCTTTTTGCCTACATTCTTGGACTTGTTTGTCAAGCTAAGAGACTAAACATTTTAGAAGCTTCATAGCTAGGGATCAGTGTGCCCCAGACCCCAAGGTCCTCTCCAGAACACATTCTGTAAACTAAGATAGAACCATCCAGGGGAAGGTTCCTTGGGGAGGGGGGCTTACTTGAGCCTCTCATTGGGGAATCTTTGATAGATATGCTAATTAGTAAAACCTATAATGTTATACCCCATCTTTTGGGGTATATTCGGCGGGGTGCATCTCGATGCATATGACCTGGACGTGTGCACCTAAGGATCCTTAAAATAAATACCAAGGTAAAATCCCTTTTCCCTTTCTAACTGTGTATGACTCTTGATTTTAAGACCAGGAAAAGGCATCATCCCCATTGTTCCTAGTTTAAAGTTCTCCTCACAAGGATGGCCAGTCTCTTGGAAAAGATATTTTTGCCTCACTTGATCCGGTGGATCCAGTCTCTCCCTATCAGTTCTCAAACTCCTCAGCATCCTTTGGTTCTAAATGCCAAATTCCTGTTGTTGTTACCATATGTGAAACTCATGGTTGACCTGCAGGGTCTGTCCCCTTCTCCTCAAATCCTCACCCCTCATTGGCAAAATTGAGAAGTAAACCATGTAGGCCCTAATGCCCTTGCCCCCAGAGCCATGTGATCACTCTTGATATGCAGTATTATTGGTGCCCACATGGATGAGCAGCAGGGTTTAATAGTTCAAAGGCTTGACAAGTCTCAGCACTGTCTCCATATTATCCTTAATCTGAGCTCCTGGCAAGCAACAAACCTTCCTGGACAGCAGTCAAAGTCAGCAGATGGGAGCATCTAACCCCTGCAGGAGGGAGTCTTCCTACTACTATTGGTTGCTGCTTCCTTTTGTTGCTACTGCTTGGTTCAGGCTCAGCTAGCTCTGATGCTCTGTTGGACAGAACTTCCATCCCTCCATTTACAGTTAGGGTACTGAAGCTATCCTGCAGTTGCAGATCTATGGGTAGAGCAGAAGCCTTTCTCCTGGTGCCAGAAGTCACAAGTTTCCAACATTTGCCATCATGGGAGTGTCTTTTTCCCACCCCAATAAGCACAGAATCTGGCTGCCCTTCCTTCAGTGCAGTTGGGGATTCAGGCCTTTGTATCTGCAGGGTCTTGAAAAAGACAGAATTGGATTGTCCTTTGTCATCTCTGATGCTATGTAGTCTGCTAAACTCTTCTCACAGCTCCTTTGCTTGTCAACACAGATCTTCTACCAGCACACAGATGCAGGCAAAGAGACCATCTTTCCTTGCCCCAGTCCCAACAAAAGACCCCAGGCGTTCCCTAGGGCTTGAGACCTAGAGAGTTACAGCCTCCCTCTGGAGCCTCTGATGTTCCAGGGACAGTTGCTTCACCGGGTGCTGGGAACCTTGCCCTATGGTACATCAGAACCATTGCTGAGCATGTGTACACTGCCCTTAGAGTTGCTGGCCCCCTTCTATGCAAACTACTATATGAATCATTGCATCTGTTGCCTGTAATCTGGGCCTAGCAATTACATAGGCCTCTCCCTAGCACATGCTGAAAGGGTACTTTACCCTCCCTAATCAGGAGTTGGCTGGGGAAAAAAAGCTCAAACCACCCTTGGATCAGGAATAGCTGACAGAACTTGTTAGAAGCTGCTAAAGCTTGCTAAAAGTCACAGCCCCCTGTAGCTGTCTTTTCCCTTCAGTATCAGACACCCTGGAGTTCCTTGAAGAGGTTCCAGAAGTCTTTTGACAATCCCCTAAGATCTAGAAGCAGATCCTATTAACTGCTATCTGTTGGCTGCCTCTGTTAGCTGTTCATTATGGTGTTTCCATTACTGTAGGTGTACTGATTAATGTTGTAGAGGAAGACAGTGGAAGTCACTGTTTGGAATTTCTGTCCCATAAATGGAGAAGGCTGTGAATATTGTAGGTTGAAAAAGGAAATTGTATTGCTGTGAAAATTATGGTGTCAGAGACTGAAATATTATATTTTATGACAAGCATTTTCTTAAAGGACTTTTAAAACTGTATTACAAAAGCTGCAGAGAAGACCATTGCACCCTGAATAAGGCCCTGAGGCCTGACACTGATCGCTGATGAAGATAAGATAAAGTAACAACTCAGGGCTGGGGACATTCATGGAGCACAAGCTTAACACCTCAAAAGTGGAGAGACCACCGCCCCAGGGCTATCAGCTGCCAGGCTCGAACAGACCGCCACCAAAGGGCAGGGGGAAGAGAGGCTCTGGGTATCTTGGAAAAGCCTGTGGTCAGAGGTGCAGTGACTGCCCATCCTCCACTGTGCAGTGCCCAGCTGAGGGGTCCTCACCGGGGGGGCTTATCCACAGCAGAAGGGGGTGACATGGCCCATCACAGGGGCCCCCAGACCCTGCACCAGAGCCCCTGAGATGATGCAACAGACCTTCAGTGTTGCAAGGGACAGTGTGTCAAGCTAGCCCCTGCAAGAAAGACACGTGGGCATTCCCACCTGGCCCAAAGTGTATATTAATCCACGGAGTTCTGCACTCTCTGGCATGTGGTGTGGTGGCATGTGGTGTGGTGGCATGACATGGCATGTGGCAGCATGTAGAGGCATGGCCACAGCGGCGACGGGGGACCCTCACCACGAGCAGACCAGATGGAGGGGAGCAACGAGACATCGTTCAGACCCTCAGATGGGTGATATGCTCCCACCTAACCCCTGTCACCTCTCCCTGTTCCCCCACCCCCCACGCACACGTCTTTTTTCCATTTCTTTCTCTCTTTCTTTTCTCTTCTCTTCCCTTCTCTTTGCCTCTTTTACTATTAAATAAAATACATCCATTTTTTGGCAACAACATCTAACCTCATTTGGTTTTAATCTCGATCCTGGGAATATTTTGAACCTTCTACGTTCTTTCCAGTTTATGCTCAGAGACTTAGCTTGCTTTGCTTTCCTGGGTCTAAACTGGATTGTAACATATGGTGATTCATTTTTATCAAGGTAAAGACCAAGAGTAGATGATCCTTGTCCTTTTCCTCTGGGTAATGCTTGACTCAAGCCAGGCTAATGCTTGGACAAGAATTGGTCTAATGACATTTGTATTACAGGTTCTGTTTCAGTTCACAATAGGGAACTGGGTAAAAAATAGTGGGATCTTGTTGGGGTGGCTCAGCCTGCTCTCGGGCTGAAACCATCAAATGTCAGTCACCAGAAGAGATCACTGAGGTCTAGGTTACCTCCCCCTGGGTGGCTCCCAATCCTAAATTACCTCCCCCTGTTCCAGAAAGTTCTCCCTTTTGTAGTTATTAATTGGTTCCCTGTTATGACTCCCTGCCTCCCTGTTTTCCCCATTTGTTCTGAAAAATTGTATCCTCCCCTCTGCTTGTACCCCATTGGTTGTTTTCCCTTTCCCTGCCTTAATCCACCCCCCCATAAAGGGGGCTAGCCTGCGTCTCCTCGGCGCTTTTTGCTGGTCCCTGATCCCTCCTGCAAATAAACCTGTTGGAACTCACACCAGAAGCCCCTCCCGCCTTCTTTGCCTCCGGGCTAACGCCAGCCTGATCATCGGCTGCCCGACGACGTGCTTCCTCTGAGGAGGAGCCAGCGCACGCACCCATCCCACGCCGATTCCACTGAGCCGTCCAGCGAGGACGCTGTGGAGGCTAACGCTGCGTCCCCTCTGCCCGAGGGCACGCCAGGGCTTGTGGTGACAAGCCCCCGGTTGCGTTAGGTTGGCGCACCGAACAGGGACGACACACACGTGCGTTCCTGCATCGTCCTCGCTGCCAGGAGGCTGCGAGTGTCAGCGATTCGGAGACGCCGACGCCTCTCGCGGCAGTGCGCTCTGTTTTAAAAGCCGCGCTCCGAGAGGAGGCTGCCAACTCCTGCCAGGAGAGCAGCCTGTCCCGGAGGACCCCACCGTGCCTTTTTGTTTCCAGGACTGGAAGCCTGTGTCTTCTTATGAGTATTCTTGTGATTCCCGGCCCCTGGAAAATTATTTTTAATTTCTCCTTTTTGCCGGTGGTGGGTGAAGTAGAGGCTGAGGTTTAAGATGGGAGCTAAGCTTTCTCAGCCTCAGCGGGAGGTCTATGTCCAAGTTGGGGAATCCCTGAAGAATTGTGGATTAAAGTTATCAAAGGGGTTTTTGAAAAGGTTTGTTAAGTGGCTGTTCTTTTATTTTCCCCAGATGTCCCCTGCTAATTTGAAGTCAGCCACGTTTTGGCAATTTGTGGGGGACAAAATATTAGAATTAAACCAAAGGGGAGATCCCTCCGGAGAGAGGTTTCTCTACATGGTCTGGGCTTTGAGAGATATACACAAAGCTAATCAGAAAATAAAAGAAAAGCCCCGAATTCTCCCCAGTTCTTCCCAAGTCCCTCCTTCCCCCCCTCGCGTTCCTCATCCCACTACCCCATCGCTGAAAAGACCGGGAGTTGTAAAATGCCCAGAGGCACAGGGCTGCCACCGTCTCCCTGACTCTCCTCGATCCTCTCAGCCACCCTGCTGAAGTAGTTCTGGCCAAGCTGTTTCGGCTTCTACCCAAACCCTCTCTCCTATGCCCTCTTCCCCGGTTGTTCTCCCAAAAAGAGGTTCCCAGTTTTATTGCCCTGAAAATGACGGTGAAGGCTTTTCTCCGTCCACCGGTTTGTCCCCTTTCCCTGCTGTTCCTGCACTCCCCCAAAATGGAGGAGACTGCATGGCACAGCCCGCCTTTTTTCCTTCTTCTTCCCAAAATCCTCTTGCCCCCTCTCCTCCTCGCCCTGTCCTGGCCCCGCCCCCTCCTAACGTGACATCTGTGAGCTCCTCCTTCGCGTCGGGTCCCGCCCCCTGCGTCAGGAGTCCCCACCCTTCCCATGGCCACTCCTCTTTGTCCTCAGCCCCCGCCTACCAGGAGGAGCCTTCTGGTTCCCACACCTCGTCTTCTGGTTCCCATGCTGTGGAAACCAGAACCGACGCCATCTTGAACCCGGAACCGGGAGCCTCCTCCGGTCCCTTCGCCGCTCCGGTTACTTATAACCAAGCTGGCGGCAACCCCACCTGGAAACTCTTTGACCCTGCTGGGCTCAAAGAACTTTGTAAAGCCCAGAAGGAGTTTGGGAGGGAGACTCCATATTTCCGGAATCTCCTGTGGGCCACCCTCACTAATACAGTGTTGGTCCCAGCAGACCTCCAAAGCATTTTTTCCTGCTTGCTTTCTCCAGCCGAATTCAAGTTGTGGGATAATGGGTGGAGAAAGCAACTAAGAGAGGTCCTCCCAATCCTGTTGCAAGACCCTAATAACGCAGGGGTTTCCATGGACAACCTTACCGGTGAGGGGTTGCTTGCCAAGCCACAAGACCAGGCCCGAAAAACCCCAGAGCCGGTCTTAAATGCTGTTAAACATGCGGCGGAGCAAGCATTTTTAATGATGCCCCCTAAATCGGCGCCTCTACTAAATTTTACTGAAATTTGGCAACTCCCAAATGAACCATTTATTGACTTTATTGACAAATTAAAATTAGTGGTGGAGAAGCAAGTGGAAGATACAAGAATTAGAGAAAGCATAATCACTCAAATAGCTAAAGCTAATGCAAATGAACCTTGCCAGAGAGTGATTATGACCCTTCCACTTGATCCTCCACCAACGTTAAAGCAGATGATTCGACACTGCACAACGTTAGTTCCAATTGGCCAACCAAATTTAAAAATGAGGGGGAATGTGGTGGGAGCTGTGGGTGCCGCTGAGGCAACGGCACCTCAGGACAAGAGGATGACAAACAGAACCTGGACCTGTCACAGATGTGGCAAGCCAGGACATGTGGCCCGGAACTGCAGAGCTCCAGCCCCAATTAATCAAAGTTCCCAAGCTGTTTCCCCAGGGCAAGTACAATCGCCCACTCCCATGGAGGTACAGCCGGGAAACTGAGGACCCAGCGCAGATCTGCAGCCCTGCGTGATGACATAAATAAAGAAGCCGCAACCAGAAAAACTGTGACTGCAGCCACTGCAACCATGATGGACTCTATCTCACCTCAACGGGTCCTCGTGAGCTGCAAAGGACTGAAAGACTGCTGCTTGTTTGTTATAGGAGACACCACGCGTACACCACCAGAGATCTCAATAACACCAGAGATCGTCCAAGTAGGATCACAAGGACTCTTTACAATTAACATCCAATGTATTCATCCACCTTTCTTTCTTGCAGCTGGCCAGGTTCTCGCCCAGGCCATCCTCATGCCCAGAAGTTCAGCAGAAAACTACAACCCATCTGTCTTCTGGGCTGAGGTGGTAGGTGTAGGTTCTTTGGTTCAGTCAGGAGATCTCTATAAGCAGATCTTTGAACATGCGGTTTATTGCAAAGGGCGTGGGTATAGGGGCACTGCTCAGAGCTGCCAGACTCAGCTCGGAGCAGGCCCAAGAGAGCAAGAGAGTAAGCGGGTAAGAGAGAGAGAGAGAGCGAGAGGAATGAGAGTGAAGAAGAAGTAGTAAGAGTGTCTGAAGTCCTGGTTACAATACAATAAATCATCTTCTGTACTGAATATTCTAATTGTCACTAACCAATCTAATACAAGATACAAATCCTATAGCATTTACATACAGCCTATAAGAGTTCTTATATTACCATAGAGTGTTACATCTTAACTTCTAAAAACTACTCTTTGGACCCCTTCTGCTGAGCTAGTAGGGTCTGCTCTGACCCTTGGACCTGCCTGCAAGCAGAGGGTATTGTTCAATCAAGAGGGGATTACCTTCAGTCGGCCATACCATTGTTTTCCAGTTGTTCAGTAACTAAGACTTGGTATTTCAAAAGTGGCTTTCATTTCGATGTTGCCTGTAGTTTTCATATTCCCAAAATCTTTTGTCAGGCAATCATATTTATAAGGCTTTCCTGTTTCATCTTCCCCAACAGTAGGGGAGGATAAGCCGATGCTAAGCTGCAAGATTTCATGCCAGGGCTCGGATATCAGCCTAGCAGGGATGATGGACACGGGGGCAGACATGACGGTCATTGCCTCCAACAACTGGCCGTCACATTGGGGGTTGCAACCGGCAGAAGGTGTTGTTACGGGTGTGGGAGGATCCGTGGCTGCCCAGAGAAGCAGGACTCTTGTCCAGATTGAGGGTCCTGAGGGGTGGATTGCAACAGTTCGTCCATTTGTTATTGACTCTGGGTTTACATTGTGGGGCAGGGATCTCATGTCCCAGTGGGGAGCCCGGGTTGAGATCCCATCTCAACCCCGGGATTTTTAGTAGGGGCCACTGCGGAGCACCCCACCCAGAAATTGAATTGGCTCATCAATAAAAGGGTCTGGGTGGATCAGTGGCCTTTAAAAACACACCAATTGAGAGCGCTCACTGCACTCGTGGAGGAGCAGCTGGGGAAGGGGAACATTGAGCCTTCCAACAGCGCTTGGAACTCCCTGGTCTTTGTGATCCGGAAGCCGGGGACAGACAAGTGGAGACTCCTTCATGACCTGCGGAAAATTAATGAGGTCATTGAGGACATGGGACCCCTGCAGCCCGGAATGCCATCACCCTCTATGCTCCCTAGGCAGTGGAAGCTAGCAGTCATAGACATCAAGGACTGCTTCTTCCAGATCCCCCTGCATCCGGACGACGCGCCCCGGTTTGCCTTCTCGGTGCCTTCCCTCAACCGAGAGGCTCCCATGCAGCACTACCAGTGGCGAGTTCTGCCGCAAGGCATGAAAACCTCGCCCACCATCTGCCAGTGGTATGTCGCTCGCATTCTGTCCCCTGTCCGGAAAAAGGCAGTTAGAACTGTGATCCTACATTACATGGACGATGTTTTGGTGTGTGCGCCCACGCAGCAGTACCTGGACTGGACTCTGGGGGAGGTAATCAGGGCTTTAAAGGCTGATGGATTCCAAATCCATCCCGAAAAGGTCCAGAAGACCTCACCTTTTAAATATCTAGGACTCAAAATTGAGGAGCAGACAGTGGTGCCCCAACCGTTAAAGATCAATGATAACCCCAGGACTCTGCAGGAATTCCATCAACTCTGCGGGTCCATCAACTGGGTGAGGCAGCTCCTGGGACTGATGACTGAGGACCTTGCCCCTCTGTTCAACCTGCTTTGTGGGAACGAGGATCTCAAATCCCAGAGGCAGTTGACAGAAGAGGCAAGAAACTCCCTCATCAAAGTCCAGGAGGTGCTGTCATCTCGCCAAGCCCATCGTTATGCCCCAGGTCTGCCCTTTCAGTTCATAGTGTTGGGGAAAATGCCATACCTCCATGGGCTGGTTTTCCAGTGGGACAAGGTGCAGAGGGATCCCCTTCTGATTATTGAGTGCGTTTTCCTCTCGCACCAGCCGTCCAAAAGTATTACCACGCCACAGGAGCTCATGGCTCAGTTGGTGATAAAGGCTAGGTCTCGCCTCCGTACCCTTGCGGGGTGTGATTTCACATGTGTTTACTTGCCACTGACAACCAATGCACTGGACCATCTCCTTCAAAACAACAATCATCTCCAATTTGCCTTTGATAGTTATTCGGGACAAATATCGGCTCACAACCCGAAACACAAATTGTTCAATTCGGCCTTTAAACTAATTCCAAAAGAAATTCAGAGTCGTGAACCCCTCAATGCCCTGACAATCTTTACGGATGGTTCTGGGGTGTTGCAGTGGGGATCCTGCAACACGCATATATCAAACCAGGAGTCGCGTGGAAAGGAAATATATATGGACAGACAGATTCTTGCTAGATGTTTCAGAGATGTTTATTTCTCCAGCCGCATGGCCAGAGCTCTGCTGAGGAACTGTTCCAGTCACGGGACCAAGGGTCCTTCTGCCTGCGCAGGGAACACAAACCAACCAATGGGAACGAGGCTGACCAGGGGCAGGGAAACCCCGTGTCTGTGCCCTCAGGGCCCCTCTCCCAGGGCTACACGGCAGGGGAGGGACCCCAACACCTCACCCGTTTTATTTTAATAAAAGGAGAATGAAAACAACTGGATAAACATAACAAGAACAGTTTCAAAACAAAACAAGCCACCCTCCTGAGTCTATAAATGTCCAAACAGATTCTGTGGAACATCTTAGGGCTGACAGAAGGGAGACAGAATTCTCTGAGCATGCTTTGTGGGGAAACTGAGGCAGGAGAGGGTTTAACTTCTTCCCTTCCCCTTTTCATCCCCCACTCGGCATTGGAAAGGGATTTTTGGGGAAACAGTTGGCAAAAGCATGGTTTTGTGAGGGAAACCATGGGTGAAAAAACGGATTGGGAATACACTGGGGGTAATAGGACATAGGGTAAAAGGGAAAGGTGGGATTAGGAAAGGGAGACTGTAGGGGGGGTTTACAAGGGAGATATTGTCTAACGTGACTACGATTTTTTGCATATATACTGCCTTTTACAGGAACACCATCAGGCCCAGTGACCTGCGATGCTTGTAACCCTTTTCTACCTTGTATAATTTTGAATTGCACCACCTCTCCATCTCCCAAGCTTGGGATGCATTTTCCAGGGTTATTCTTTTTAATAGCAGTTCTATGCACGAATATGTCTTGCTGGTTGTCACACCTTGTTATAAAACCATAATTTTGCTTAACATTATACCATTTTACTATCCCTAAGGTCTTAGTTACTATGATCTTTTCCTTTTTCCGAGTGGCTGCTGTTTTCTGTCTTGCTGCGTCTTTGCTCTCTCCTTCGGTCGCTCCCGTGTTGGAATTGTCGGGGCTGCTGGTGCCTGCGCGCTCTTCCTGGGGTCGCGTTCGGGGCTGCGCGGGCCGGGCCGGGCCGCGCCGCTCAGTTCTCCGTGCGTCGCCTCCTCTGGTCGCAGCTTCGCTGCCGCTGCCAGGCGCTGCACCCACGTCTCGGCCGGGCCCCCGAGCGATGACCCCCCCGAGCCCTGCTCCAGCGCACGTCTCGGCTGGGCATGGCTCCGTTCTACCGCCACCGCCGCCAGCCGCCGCCCGCGCGCCGCCCCTCTCGGTCGGGCGTTCACGGGGCTCGCTCCACCACGCGCTGTGCTGGGCCGTGCGGGCACTGCCGGGTCCCGCCGCGCCTCGCTCCGCCGCCGACACTGCAGCTCGCGTGGCTCCGCCCGCACGCGGGAACTGCCTCGCTGCTGCTCGCAGAGCGCTCGGCGCACGTGGCCTGGGCCGCACGATCCCTGCGCCAGGCTTCCCTTCGCCAGGACACAGCTGACATTGCTCAACAGTCTCGGTAACTAAATAATATTCACGAAAATATTCTTCCATCGGCATATATTTTGACTCCAGTATTAACTGTGTCCAAATGGTTTTCCAAAAGCCCTTGGTAAGAATTAAATCCCAAGAAACATAGAAAAAGTTCTTAAACAACCATGCCAGGAAGTGTTTCAGTTCTTTTTGAGCTTGAATCAAGCTAAAATTTACAAATCGTTGTTCAAGAATCGTTTTAAGTTTAAGATAAATGTCCATATGCAGCTCGGAGAGCCAAGAGTCTTCCCACTGTTCCTCCATAGTTTAGATACGGAATAGCAAAGCAAAACCAAGAAGAGGAATCCAAAGTTTCCAGGGTTTACTCACACAAATCAGTCGCTTAGGGATCGGGGATCGTTCTGCTCTCAATTCTCCACCATTTGTTGCAGTGGGGATCCTGCAACACGCATATATCAAACCAGGAGTCCCGTGGAAAGGAAATATATATGGACAGACAGATTCTAGGTAGCTGTTTCAGAGAGATGTTTATTTCTCCAGCCGCATGGCCGGGGCTCTGCTGAGGAACTGTTCCAGTCACGGGACCAAGGGTCCTTCTGCCCGCGCAGGGAACACAAACCAACCAATGGGAACGAGGCTGAGCAGGGGCAGGGAAACCCCGTGCCTGTGCCCTCAGGGCCCCTCTCCCAGGGCTCCATGGCAGGGGAGGGACCCCAACACTGGGGCATCTCACAAGTCTGTCATCATTTGGAGGAATCCTCACACTCAGAAGTGGGAGTCTGATGTGCAGGTGGTCGAAGGATCACCGCAGGTTGCAGAGCTTGCCGCAGTGGTCAGAGCATTTGAGCGGTTCAGCGAACCTTTTAATTTGGTAACAGATTCCTCATATGTAGCAGGAGTGGTGTCCAGAGCAGAAAGAGCATCACTCAGAGAGGTGGCAAATCCAAAAATCTATAAATTGCTTTCGAAGCTAATCCAAATTGTCTCCCACCGAAAGCAACCCTTTTACGTAATGCATGTGAGGTCACACACTAACCTGCCAGGATTTATTGCCGAAGGGAACAGGAGAGCAGATGCCCTAGCTATGCCCATCGAGCTAGCGAATCTGCCTAACAGATTCCAGCAAGCCCAGCTGAGCCATGCAATGTTCCATCAAAATGCTCCAGCTCTCGTCCGGATGTTCCACCTCACTAGAGACCAGGCGAAAGCCATTGTGGCGACGTGCCCCAACTGCCAAAAACATCAGCTTCCATCATTAGGTCAGGGGGTTAACCCCCGAGGCCTAGGCAGTTGTGAGGTATGGCAAACCGATGTCACCCACTTCCCCCAATTTGGCCGCCAGAAATATATTCACGTTTCTGTGGATACTTTTTCTGGTGCAACCTTTGCCTCAGCTCACCGTGGGGAGAAGGCCAAAGATGTCATCAACCACCTGGTACAGGCCTTTGCTGTGTTGGGGACACCAAATAAATTAAAAGCTGACAATGGCCCTGCGTACACCTCTGCAGAGTTTAATAGATTCATGAGTGAGTGGGGTGTGGATCACATCACTGGCATCCCTCACTCACCCACAGGCCAAGCCATCGTGGAGAGGAAACATCAGACACTAAAAAGACTGCTAGAACAACAAAAGGGTGGCAATGAGATCGCTGCCCCCACCATAAGACTGTCCAAAGCGTTGTTCACGTTGAACTTTTTAAACTGTTCCTATGAGGAACCTGATCCTCCCATCCTGAGACACTTCACAAACTCTGCTAAACATAAACTGACTGAGAGACCTGAGGTCCTAATAAAGGACCCTGACACTTTACAGATACGTGGCCCATACCCCCTAGTCACCCAGGGTAGAGGCTACGGGTGTGTTTCAACCCCAGAAAGACCTAAATGGATCCCTGGAAAGTGGATCAAACCTTTCTTAACAAAGACATCAAAACCAAAGCAGCCTGAAAACGCAGTAGCAACAGCCTGGAAAAGGAGGAGAAACAAGACCTCCTGAATAAACAAGAAATTCTCCTCCCAGGCTGCAAAGACAAACATTCCCTTTCCCACCTTCTCTGTGTTTCCCTCCCCTAAGTGGCCCTTTGTTTTGAAAGAGGGGGAGTCCAACGGAGCCATTGTTATTTACGTTAATTGTATTTGTATTATTTTATTTATGTTACACTGTTCCTAAAGTTATCTCCCATAACTGCGTGATGACATCCTACATGCGGCTGTCCCACCTGCTGCTGCAGCTCCTCCTGTACACTGGGAGCTCCAGTAGCCGGATTCCTTCAATTATCAAGGCCATTGTATGGGGTTTCTTTATGGAGTTGTTAATTTTATTAGCCCTTCCCATTTTTAAGTGTTTGGTTTTGAAATCCCTTAAGCCTTTCCCCTCATTTCAATGTAATAAAGAAGGGGGAGATGTTGGGGTGGCTCAGCCTGCTCTCAGGCTGAAACCATCAAATGTCAGTCACCAGAAGAGATCACTGAGGTCTAGGTTACCTCCCCCTGGGTGGCTCCCAATCCTAAATTACCTCCCCCTGTTCCAGAAAGTTCTCCCTTTCTTAGTTATTAATTGGTTCCCTGTTATGACTCCTGCCTCCCTGTTTTCCCCATTTGTTCTGAAAAATTGTATCCTCCCCTCTGCTTGCACCCCATTGGTTGTTTTCCCTTTCCCTGCCTTACTCCACCCCCCCATAAAGGGGGCTAGCCTGCGTCTCCTCGGCGCTTTTTGCTGGTCCCTGGTCCCTCCTGCAAATAAACCTGTTGGAACTCACACCAGAAGCCCCTCCCGCCTTCTTTGCCTCCGGGCTAACGCCAGCCTGATCATCGGCTGCCCGATGACGTGCTTCCTCTGAGGAGGAGCCAGCGCACGCACCCATCCCACGCCGATTCCACTGAGCCGTCCAGCGAGGATGCTGTGGAGGCTAACGCTGTGTCCCCTCTGCCCGAGGGCATGCCGGGGCTTGTGGTGACAAGCCCCCGGTTGCGTTAGGATCTAGCCAGGAAAATAATAGTGTGAACTTTGGAAAGTGTTGGAATTGTAAAAAGAAGGGAGGCCCGGCTCTGGCAGGGGGAGAGACTTGCAGACCAGCCAATATGGTTGATAAGCGCAAAACTCTGTTTATTAGCAATCCAAAGGCACTTATATATACCAGCTTGTTAACTCCTAAGTGGCTTAAAGCTTATCAAAGCACATTTCTACTTCTACATAATTGGGCTTACATTGGCAAGCTTCTACAGTTATGTTATGATTAAAAGAATTCAAAGTTCACCCCCCTTTTCTCCCGGTTAGCACAGCTTATCAGGACAGCTGCATCGTTTCAAAACTCCCTCTTTGTTCCCAGCCCTGCTTGTTTTCTTCACACAAGAATTTTCTCATGGAGAGTTTTTTCTCACACACAGGCCTTTTGCTTCCAGGCCTATTGCTTGTACAGTTCTTCTACTGATCCCATAATTCTACCAATGATCCATGCCCCGGATCCTTTAATAATTGCAACAGGAAAGGGTGATTTTGCAATTTAATTTTGCATAGATCCCATATGTATCCCCTGATTTCCTAATGAGAGGAAATTTTATGACTGTTGTCTATATCAAACCTGATGGTAACAAAAGCATAATTCCAAAAGTGTCTCACTACATGCTCAGGATAGTAGAGTTTGTCATACGTTGTGCCTATCTCATCCAAGTTAATTTTGGAAAGCAGTGTTTTTTGAGTGCTTCCTTGCATTGGTTTAACTTTTGACATTTCAGATTCTTTATATAGTTTCTTACTTGTTTTTTTTTTCATCTACATTGTGCTTTCTTCTGATTTTTGGTATATGAAAACAATTATTCACTTAATTCTGTTTCTTCATCAACACTGTGTCTGTGTCACTATTAGGATTAAATGCTTGCATAGTGCTAGTGGTCAAAGTTAAATTATATTATCTAGCGACATTCACTTAAATAATCAAATGCTCATTATTTAGGCAACAGATGGGGACCAGTTATGAATATTGTTTCGATTTCTGAAATGTGGGCTAGGTGTTGTCCAGATATTAGGATATTTCTTACAAAATTTAAAATAGTTTCACTTATACTAAATAATCTTTAGTTGGGTTATATACTGGGGCAGTACGAGTTTCACAGGAAGTTCACTAGGCATCTTCTCAAGCAATAACTGTTTGTTAACATGGCATGCATCCTTGCTAAATATGCATTTTCTCTCATACTTCGGAGCACCAAAGATGGGCACATTCTTGTTTTGGCAACTGTTTTGGCCTACTGTGATAATATCACTCAAATAATTAGACTGATTTTGGAGGCCCACAGTTTGACCTTTGATATTTTACTAGGTAGTTGTTAGAGATCAAATTATTATGTAGCAATTAATGCATGTGTTTAGTCTGTCCTGACCTAAATCACAACATTAATAAAAATTGTATCAGCAGTAGGATTAGAAGGAAGTTTTGGACAGCAAAAAGAGAGTTGTACAGCTGTATCATCGTTCAACATGCCCACAAGGCCAAGACCGCTTACAGCTGCCAAATTAGCTTGCCCAAGTATAATCTTGTAGGATGTCAGGGTGGGAACTCAGGGTTTGGAGTCTGATAGGAAACACACTTTGTATTCCTACTTGAGGAAGTGTGTTAATAATGCGTATAGGAAAACACTAACTTGTATATAAGGTAATATTCATTCCTACTTGGTAAAACATGTCGATAGTGTATGTAGGATAATATTTTGAAACGTGTTCAGAGAGGCCCTGCAGAGAGACCTAGACAAATTAGAGAGATGTGCAATCATCAACCATACAAAGTTTAACAAGGGCAAGTGCTGGATTCTGCAATTAAATGTGGCAACCTTGGTTGTGTGTATAGACTGAGGAATGAGAAGCTGGAGAGCAGAACTGCAGCAAGGGACCTGGAGGCCCTGGTCGATATCAAGCTGGATATGAGTCACCTGTGCTCTGGCAGCCAGGAAGGCCAACCATGTCCTGGGGTGCATCAAGCAAAGCATCACCAGCTGGTCAAAGGAGGGGATTGTCCCACTCTACTCTGCACTGGTGCAGCCTCACCTTGAGTATTGTGTGCAGTTTTGGGCACCATAATATAAAAAAGACATTAAGCTATTAGACAGTGTCCAGAGGAGAGCCATGAGGATGGTGAAGCGTCTGGAGGGGAAACCTGATGAGTAGTGGCTGTGCTCTGAGTAGCATATCTTTATTCTTCCACTCCTAGCATCCATGTTGTAGCAGGACAACTCCCCCTGCCACAGGAGGGCCTATCTGTTCTGCCTATCAGCTGGTGCGATAACTCAGGGCATCTTCTCCCTGTGTTGGTTTTGCATGGCCTGGTTTTTGGTAGTGTGGGGACCACAGAGGTGGCTTCTGTGAGAAACTGCTAGAAGCTTCCACCATGTCCAGCAGACCCAATCCCTGATGGCTCTGAAGATGGACATCCCACTGGCCAAAGCTGGGCAAATTAGAGATTATGGTAATTCCTCTGTGATAATATATTTAAGAAGAAATCAAAACAAAGTGAGGCACATGCAGTGTTGATTCCAGCTAGAGAAGAGGACGAGGTGAGAACGTGTGAGGGGAACAACATAGAGACACCAAGGTCAGCGAAGGAGGAGGGGGAGGAGGTGCTCCAGGCGCCAGAGCCGAGATTCCTCTGCAGGCTGTGGTGCAGACTATGGTGAAGCAGGCTGTCCCCCTGCAGTCCATGGGGTCCACGGGGGATGCAGAGATCCACTTGCAGCCCATGGGGGAGGTGCCCACACTGGAGGGGGCGGATGCCTGGAGGAGGCTGTAATCCAGTGGGAGACCCAGTGGAGAGAGGGGGCCCCTGCTCCCAAGCTGGAGCAGCCTGTCCTTGGAGGACTGCACCCTGTGGAAGAGTGACCCATGATGCAGCAGTTTTGGGAGGACTGCTACTTGTGAGATTGGAGCCATGCTGGAGAAGTTCATGGAGAACTCTCTCCCATGGGAAGTTGTGGCAGGACATTTCCCCCTACCACAGAAGAGCTTATCTGTTGTATCAGCTGGTGTGATAGTTCTGGGAATTCTCCCCCTCACATGAATTGGTGAGATAACCCAGACTGGAAGTGTCCAGTAGTGAGTTATCTCTGGCTAGTGAGTTATATCTCTCTCTGGCACTAGAGGTGGAACTCCCAGTTGACATTAAACATCTTGCCTTGAGAACAAGATGTAGGGAGATAAGTAGCTGGGATTTATGACTGACAGACATTTCACTTTACAAACTATAAAAGCTACACCAAACTTTCACAAAGTCATGTCTCCTACACATACCCTGGAAATGTGTAGGACTTCTCTCCGAAGTTTGGACACACCTTCATGGTTACTTTTCTGGAAATTGAGTGAAAGGAGTTTATGTATACTCCATCATCAATTTGGTGGTAAGCAACATTGACTCCTAATCTATACTATTTCTTCACTAGCTGTAATATAGGCACCTCTATCGTGCACTGTATTTTTTATCTACTAGTCGTTCTTTTTGCTTATTCTGTGTAGTAAGCAGTCTGTTTAAAGTCTTATGTCTGTTAATCTTGTGTCTATTCAATAAATAATTCATTTTATAATAGACCTAATCGGACATTCTTAAGAACTTGTGAGTGAGAGCCATTTGGGGTGCAGGCCGCCTCAAACAGAGATACTGCCAGAAATCTGAGTCAAAGGCAGGACTTGTCTAAGCTCTAGTCTCCATTTGTAACAGAAGGGACCTCACAGCATAGCAGGGGAAGGACTCCTCTCCCTGAGCAGTGGAAGAAAACCTCGGGTGACAAACTGACCAAAACCCCCATGCCCTGTCTCCCTGCGCTCTCAGTGGGAAGGAGGGAGGGGTTGGGGGAAGAAGGTGTTTTTAAGAGCTTATTTTACTTCTCATTATCTTCCTCTGATTTTATTAGTAATAAATTCACTTTGTATCTCTAAGATGAGCCTGTTTTGCCCTTGGAGTGTTTTCTCCCGGTCCTTAACTCATGAACCCTTCATTAAATTTTCCTCTCCTCTGCCCAGCTGTGGCAGGGGAGGATGAGTGAGTAGCTTTCGTGGGTGCCTGGCATTTGGCCAGTGTCAAACCACGACACCCTCTCAGATGAATTTGCTAATTGGTGAAATAACTCAGTCAGGACAGCTTGTCTTGTAGTGAATTATTTCTGCGCCATGGAGGTGACACTCCCAACTGACAATAAACATCTTGCCTTGAAAGCAAGATTGTAGCAAGATAAGCTGGAATTTATGACTGACAGACACTTCACTTTATAAAAGCTACACCAAACTTTCACAAAGCAGAACTCTTCTGCACATTCCCTGGAAATGTGTGGGGATCTCTCCTCAACGCTTGGGATGCCTATCTTGAGTTACTCACTCGAGGGTTGAATGGAAGTACTCTGTGTACCCCATCATCAATTTGGTGGTGTTACATTGACTCCTAATCTATGCTATTTCTTTGCTAGCTGTAATATAGGTGCCTTTATGTCGTGCACTTTAATGTAATCTACTAGTAGTTCATTTGTTTTATCCTGTGTAGTAGGTAGTCTGTTTAAAGTCTTATGTCTGTTAATCTCCTGTCTATTCAATAAATAATTCATTTTATAATAGACCTGATCTGCCATTCTTGAGAACTTGCAAGCCAGAGCAATTTAGGTGCAGGTCACCTGAGTAGAGCTGCTGCCAAAAATCTGAGCCTAAGGCAGGGCTTGTCTAAAGCTATCACTCGATCCTTAACACATGTGAAGAGGTTTTTTGTTGCAGCAGTTTCTGCCAGGTTGGGAGAGGGGATGAGAATAGTCACAGAAAACACTACTGACACAGCAAACTGAAACCACTTGACCCTTGCTGAATTGTGAAACCTAAATACTAATTCTTCAATGAGGAATAGAGGAAAACCTCTTAACCTAGCTATTGGGATGCTGGAATGTGGGCACCATTAGCTTATCGATAACTGAGGAAGATGGCTGGCATCTCTATCCAATGATGGAGCTGTGGATAGTACAATTACCAAGGAGCTGGCCAACTTGGGTACATGAACTCAAGTATCAATGAAGGCCATCTGCTAAGCCATGGCAGGTTGAGAAAGGCCTCACACCATCAGCTCCACCGGCAGAAAATTCCTCCTACTCTCCTCTCCTGGTATAACTAACTTTGGTAAAAGTCACATAAGGAAGCCCTATCCCCAGCCAAGTGGGGTAAAGGGATAATGAAGATGTTACAGAGGATAACAGGATTTACTGGACTATCCAGGTCTCGTGGCCTGACACACTGATCCATAGAACATTGAGCCTTGGTAGACACAGGAGTCCAATGTACCCACCTCCCTTCTACCCTCAGTAGAAAGATTACAGTTATTATCAAAGACCAGAGGCCAGTGGAAATCGCATGCAGTAGAAGTCAAACTCACTCTTACTGAAGGAAACTGTAAACCCCATAGGGTAGTGGGACAGGGTGCTCCTTGCTTCTCAGGTGTTAGCTTTTTAAGGAATGAACATTTTAAGGACCCACAGAGGAAATCAATGGGCATTTGGCATCACCACTGACTGGGGGAACAAATGAGGACACCCCTTTGATATCTCAGCTACCTGTTATCTTAAAAGGTGAGCCAGTAGTAGGACTACTACATATGTCACCTCAATCGGTGCCAGTTGCACCTGAAACAGTGCATCAATGACACCATTGAACCAACACAGATTTCCTTGGTTATATACACAGTCATATCAAAGAGCTGGAAAGTCAAGGGGTGGTTGCTTGAACCCATTCACCCTTCAACAGCTCCATCTGGCCAGTGCAAAAACCCAATTGACAGGAGCCAGAGAGCAACGAAAGCTGATAGTTGTGCAGACCTTCTAGCCTTGGTGCTGTGAAAGCCATGGGACAGATAAAAACTCAAGGCAAGAACAAGAAGCAGAGACAAAACAAAGTCCAAGGCAAGAACAAGAGGCAAACAGGGGACGAACAGGACACCATGACCTGAGCCTCTGGTGCAAAAGGATGATTAGCCAGGACACCACTGTCACAAGAGGGAATCTGCAAGGACTTGATAGTGTTGCTATGGGAATGGGGCAGGGGGGTTTGAGCCTATGGATCTACCCAGAAGTAGTAAACTATTGTGCCGGTTTGGACAAATTTGGAGGAAAAATATCCTCTGATAGAAGGCAGGTTACAACCATCCCTCCCCCACCAGGTTCGGGAAAAAAAAAAGAAATTTTCCTCATAGGAAAGTGAAAGAGATAAAAACTATTTATTTAACAAACACACAGGAAAAGGATAATAATGCTAAATAATAAAAGCTCTCGCTGTGGAGAGAAACCTGGGAAGATTTCAGAGTCCTTCTGTAGATGTGGTCTCTCTCCTCCTCCTTGGAGCTGGGTCAGTGTGGGCCCACCTCCAGGGCCTTGGTGTAAAATTCTCCTGATGTGTTCTGATGTTGAAACAGTCCAGAAGAGAAGAAGGGGAAAAAAAACCCCGAAGTCCCAGGAAAACAACATTCAACTCTCTGTCTCCCTCTGGAGAAAAGGAGCCGAAAGCTGGCTGAAAAGCAAGAAGGGTGCTTCCTCCGCTCTTGCTGCTGCAGCAGGAGAACACAGAGGAGTGTGTATCTGTGTCCTTGAACAACTGCTTTGAAAAGTTCGCTCAGTTTTTTCCTCTCCCCCCTCTCAGGCTCAGTTTAAAGGCACAGAAAGGCACAGGATTGATTTTTGGGCATAGAGCAGCAATAGGGGATACACATCACAAAGTCACCCCAAGACATGCAGGTAACTTGTACAATAAACTGGCTTTGCTTGCTACACCCAGCAGAGTCCATGCCTCTTCAATCTCCACACCCAATGGGGACTGGAGATTAACCACAAACTATCGAGGTGTGAATGAGGTAACACTACCTTTGAGCACAGCAGTACCACATAGTCTGGAGCTATAATATGAACTTTAAGCAAAGAATGCTGCCTGGCATGCAACCAGTGACACAGCCAGTTCTGTTTTTCTGAAGTCCTCTGACCATCTGAGTGTAAACCACAGTTTGCCTTTACCTGGACAGGAGTACAGTACCCTGGAACCATCTGCCACAAGGATGGAAGCATAACCCTGCCATCTGTCACAGACTTATAGAAAAGGTTTTGGAGGAGACCAATGTCCCAGATCACTTACAGTACATTGATGAAATTCTAGTATGGGAAAAAATCACTGAAGTGGTGCATAACAAAGGCAAATTAGAAACAGTTTGGAACTGTCCAAGTACAACAAAGGCAAACTGGAATTTTACTAAGTGCAGGATTTGCAGTCAAGAAGGATAAAGTGAATGAATCTGCATAAGAAATGGGCACCATCGCATTTCTACTCACATGACTGACAAGATCATGGGCAATGGCACCACTAAACAATTGTCCTGTTTTTGGCTGGGATAGAGTTAATTTTCTTCTTAGTAGCTGGTACAGTGCTGTGTTTTGAATTTAGCATGAGAATAATGTTGATAACACAGCAATGTTTTGGCTGTTGCTAAGTAGTGCTTAGTCAAGGGCTTTTCAGTGTCCCATGCTCTGCCAGTGAGCAGGTGCACAAAAAGCTGGAAGGGCACATAGCTGGGACACCTGACCCAAAGTTGCCAAGGGGATATTCCACATCATAGAACGTCATGCTTAGTATATAAACTGCTGAGAGATGGGTTGGGCATCAGTCAGTGGGTGCTGAGCAGTTGTATTGTGAATCACTTGTTCTTGTGTTTTGTTTTTCTTTCTCTCTCCTTTTCATTACTTTTATCATTATAATTAGCATTATTAGTATATTTTACTTTATTTAGAATATTAAACTGTTCTTATCTCAATCCATGGGTTTTACCTTTTTTTTGATTCTCCTCTCCATCCCACTGGAGGTGGGGGCTGGTAGTGAGGAGCAGCTGTGTGATACCTAGTTGCCAGCTGAAGTTAAACCACACCACCAATAAAAAGGAAACATAAGGGTTTTTTTGAATGGTGGGATTTTGGCAAATGCACGTGCCCATGTACAGTCAGCTCATGAACCCACTGTCCCAAGTCACCAGGAGAAAGAGCTCATTTAAGTGGGAACCTGACCACCAACAAGCCTTTGACTAGGTAAAACAAAAAGTAGCATGTGCAGTTTCTCTCGATGTAGGTACAAAAATGCTGTTAGTGAGGATCTTCTTGTTATTTTTCTAAGTCCGTGAGAGACTTTTCTCTCTCACAGAAGAGGTAGCAGGGAATGTAAACAACCAAGCCACCTGCAACCTTGGAAAGTCTTGTTTATGGTATAGTAGAAAATATTTTGATAATGGATGTTTTAGGATTTTGGCCAATCACCCCCAAGGGGTGGCTGGTCCTTTGTCCAATTAGACTATGAAGAAAAAAGTCTATAAAAGAGTTTGTAAAATAATTAAATAAATCAATCTTGCTGCACAATTCCTGCCTGCTGGATCTTCTCCTCCTCCTCCTCCCTATAGCTGCGGGACACGGTGATATACCGTAGGAACCAGGCCAGCGGTAATATTTGGTGCTGCCCGACGTGATTTGCACTCTCTGACGTGTCCTGCTGCTGCGAGCCAAGCCGAATTCCTGTAGAGGTACGCTGTTCCTTTTACCCCCCCCGGGACCGGGAGGTCCGACAGAACTGAGAAATGGCGAACAGCGGCTCACAGAATGACGCTGTCGTACTGGTCTGGAAAGGTGTGTTTAGCATATTGCAAACCTCCATTCCTGAAAACTCAGTTCGGGAATTATTAGACTGGGCTACTTTAAAAGGGATTTCCATGGACAGAGATACTGCCCTGGACTTTGCCTTATGGCAGGAACTCGGCTCTGCTGTCCGACACGAGCTCCCGACTGGGGAGCCGGCAGCGTCAGGATTATACAAAACCTGGCGTTCATTATTTTTTCTGCTGACAGCCCTTGACTGTGATAGCAGGGCTGGATCGCCTGTTTCGGTGATAACTGACGGAGGAATGTCCGAGGGGGGCCCCGCTGACTGGGCTTCTGGGGCAAGTGATGGTGGATTCGGAATAACCCCCCCGGCTCCACAGGCAGAGCCTGCGCCGGCTCACCCTGCACAGTCTCAGGACTCCGCAGCCCCCAGGGACCCCGCGCCGCCAGAGGCGGGGGGGTCAGGGCAGAGGCAGGGCGCACAGCCTGCCTTGCCGTTCGGCTGGACGGCAGCCACGGCTTATCCAGGGCCACAGATCAGCGGCTTAGCAACTTGGACGCCCAGAGAGCGTCCTAGTTCGGTTCCGTATGCACCTGGATCTAACTTAGCGGGCGTTGCGCCGGGCGTGCCCCTCCCGGGACTGCCTGGCTGTGCTCCGCTGCCCTCCCTGGCGCTGGACTGTTCTGCGCAGTCGCAGAACCGAACCATGGACCCTTTTATGCAGCATTTGCCCTTTCTGGCAGAGCTGCGAAACCTATCCCGAAGGATGGGGGACTTGCTCAGCCTGTTAGAGCGGCGAATGCCCGAGCCCGCGCCGCAAGCGGCGCCAGCGCCGGCCGTGCCGCCCGCGCCGCCCGCGCCCCCCCCGCCAGAAGCGGGAGACGCAGCTCCGAGCCGAGAAACGGCGCAGCCGGCGGCGAAACCGGGAACAGCGCTGCCGCGGGAAAACCCGGAAGTGGTGGCGGCTGCTGAGCGGCGGGCAGAGGCGGCGGCGCCGGGAGCGCCCGCAGAGAACGGACCGGCAGCGGCGCCGGGCGCGTCCGCAGAGCGCCGGCCAGAGACGGCGGCGCCGAGCGCGCCCGGGGAGCGCGAAACAGCGGCGGAAGCGGCAACCGCGCCGAACGTGGCTGCTGTGCGGGAGACGAGCGCGGCGCCGACCGCGGCGCCGGGCGCAGCCGTAGTTCCAGAGTCGGCTGCAGCTTCAGTACCGGCTCGGTCGGAACTGGCCGAGACGGCCTCCCGTAAAGAGACTGCTGTAAAAACTGCCGCGCAGCCAGCTGCAGTCTGTCCTGTCTGTTCTGGCTCTGGCGAACTTAGCCAAAGTGCCTCCCCTCCCCGTACATTTCTGTTCCCTCCCAGCACCCCAAAGTTGCCTTTGCCTGATGATTCCTCGTCAGGCAGTGAGGCAGATGAGGTTCTGGCCCCAGGTCGTCAGGCGGCTGTAGCCGCGCGGCGAAGAAAAAGGCTGCGCTGGTCTCGCCCCTGGACCTTTCAGGACTGCACGGTAACAGTGCGTCCGACGCATCATAATCGCTTCCTAGAGTCTCTTAAGGTGCAAGCATTGGGGGAGGGTGACTGGAGGTTATTAGAAATCCTTGGACTGCCAAATAGATCTGAGGATTCTGGGGGTAACCGGGGAGCTGTTACACTCCATCCGCAGGCTGTGCCCGACGTTCAGGATGGTAGTGGTTCCCCAAAAGAGATCCGAGCTTTCCCAGTGTATAAGGCTCTCCCAGATTCAGGAGAGCATGACAAGCATGAGGTAATTGCTTGGAAAGTTGCCCAGGACCTCCAATCCAAGGTGGCACAATATGGGCTAGGTTCTGCTGAGGTTATGCAAATAATAAGGGTGATAAATACAGATTTGCTTTCTCCATTTGATATCAGACACTTAGGTCAAATTCTATTTCAACCTGTACAATTTACAGTTTTTGAGACAACCTGGAGAAAGCTGGCCAAGAAGACTGCATTAGCAAATTTGCAGCTCCCTGCTGCTGATCCTAGACAGACAGCAGGAGTGGATGCTTTGATGGGGACTGGTCCCTTCTCTGATCCCAGCCTACAGGGTAACTTGCCCTCTAGCATCCTGCAGCAAGCACAACAGGTCGGCATGGCTGCCCTGTTGAAAACCATAGAGTTGTCAGCACCCAGAAAGCGATATACTGAAATAGTTCAAGGGAAATCAGAGTCATTCCTTTCTTTTGTAGAGAAAGTTGCTGCTTCTCTCGAGAAGCAGGTTGAAGATGACGGGTTAAGACAGTTGTTGTTAAGGCAGTTAGTGAGAGATAACGCAAACGAGGAGTGCAGAAAAATCATAGATGCCTTACCAGGGGATCCTGAGGTAACAGACATGGTCGAAGCCTGCGCTAAGGTGGGATCTGGGAACCAGAGAAGGTCTGCTTTGGCTGCGTTCCTGCAGCCTGTTCGCGCATCTTCTGGTCGTGAACCAAAGCAACCAAAACAGGTGAAGAAACGGAAGCGGCCTAAGCCTAGCCAAAAAGAGAACACACCGATCCCCCAGTGCAAAAGGTGTGGCAGGCCAGGGCATTGCACGGGCTACTGTAGATCCCGGACTCATGCCAATGGTCAGCCTTTGTCGGGAAACTTCTGCCGGGGTGCAAGGAGGGGGAATTGCTCTCCGATGCAGTCGCTCCCCCAGAGAGTGGCACAGGTACAGGCACAGGCCTACCCAGCCACCCTAGAGATGGCACCCAGGGATCAGACGGCACCCGGGGATCAGACGGGTTTGACGTCCACATTGCAGCCGCAGTCGTCTTAGACTCTAGCGGTATTTATAAGGTTCCCTTGGATGCATATGGACCCTTAGCCCAGGGATCCAGTGCGATGCTGGTGGGAAAACCTGATGTTGCCCATCAAGGAATCTTAGTGCACTCAGGAGTTATTGATGCTGACTTTAAAGGTCAGATTTGCGCTATGGTCTCCACGCAAAAACCCCCTGTAACTATTCCTGAAAAGACCTGCCTTGCTAAATTGGTGCCTTTTAAGTCTTGTGTCCCC